>NC_132791.1:156097500-157347500 GCF_048418805.1 Vulpes vulpes
TAGGAGGTTCAGTGACATTCCCTTAAGTCCTGTGTCTTGAGCTGAGCTGGGATTTAAACATTTGGGCTCCAAAGCCCGTGTTCTTTCTATGGCACCACACTGCCTCCTAGCTTCCTTCCTTGTGGAAGCTCCTGGGGGGACCCAGGCAGGTTTTTGATCAAAGCCATTTGTAGGCCAGCTCACCTGGATCACAGACTTTGGAACATATTAGAGCTGGCTGGGGACCCCTGAGCCCTGTGGCATTAACATTTTCTAGTTGAGAAAAGATGGCCTGTAGAGAGAAGCGACGTGCCAAGATCGTGCCAAGATCGTACAGTGAATGTGTTTGCTGGTGCTTTTACGATGTTTGTTGAGTACAAACCATGTGCCAGTGTTGTACCACGTTATTGAGGATAAAGCAGTGAATAAAACAGACAAAAATTCCTACCCCTGTGGAGCTCAAATTGAGGGTTCCATGTTCCCATGCCATAGCTTCTTACCCTAAGCTTCTAGACAGCTCCTTTATCCCACCATAGAATTGGAGAATGCAAAAATAATTTTCATGTAATATTTTGAGCCTGAACACAAGGAGAGAGGTGAATCAGCGGGAGAAAAGAAGTTACGTAATTGACTCTAAAACTAAGGGAGAAGATACTTGGTTTGCTTTTTTTTTTTTTTTTTTAAGATTTTATTTATTTCTTTATGAGAGACAGAGCGGCAGAGACATAGGCAGAGGGAGAAGCAGGCTCCCCACGGGGAGCCCCATGTGGGATTCAATCCCAGGACCCCAGGATCACGACCTGAGCCAAAGGCAGACGCTTAACCACTGAGCCACCCAGGTGCCCCACTTGGTTTGCTTATTCGTTTTAAATACCTGTTCTTTCTATAAGTATTTCTTGAGCACATGTTATGTGCTGGGCACTGTTCTAGGTCCTAAGCATTCAGCAAGTAAATGAAATTCTGAGTAGCGATTATAATATACTTGGTTCTCACTGATACCTGGCAGGGCGTGGAGGTCGTGTTTTGACTCCGTGGTAACCTCTGATTCATGATCGGAACAGTTTTCCCTGTAGGTGGTGAGTGTTGACTGCTTTCTGCAGCTCACCGTCCACCCTCAGCATGCCAGGTTGTAGGATGCTGGCGTACGATGCCTATGTGGCAGCTTGCCCCCTTAAAATGATGAATGCCAGTCTGCCTCATTTCTTATACGGGGTCTGCTCCCCAGCTTGCTATCTGATTCTGTGCTCTGCAGAGGCACCCTAAGCGTTTGAGTGTTTACATAATGGAGCTTTCTTACTTAGCCATGGTCTCAGTTGCCACCTGCAGCTTTTGCCAGAAAAACAGTGACCTCTGCAGCCCGCAAGAATTTGACCAAGGTTGTCTCAGGGAAACTTTCTGTTGATAAAAAGCCCTCTGTAGGTTAGGGGCAGGAAGAACATTTTCAAGTCCTCCTTAGGAGTCCTACACTTTTTTTCCCCTTGCTTTTCTTACCCCCCCCCCCCCCCCTTTTAAGGAAAAGCTATTTTAAAATACGAAACGCCCGGATGCTCCCCCTTGCATTTCCCTGCCATCAGCATTTTATCAATTGATAACTTCTAAAGTCCCTTCTGAACTTGAGAGCCTCCCTGGCCCTAGTTTCTCTCCAGCGTCTGCTTCATGTTTAGTTATGGGGAACTCACCACCTGACGGGATGGCACGTTTCAGTTTTAGACAATTAGAATTAATTCTAATTGTTCTTGGTATTACCACCACCAAGTAGAAAGATGCCCTCTTCTTTATGCTTTTTTTTTGGGGGGGGGGTGGTTAATTATACCAACTCATTCATGTTCTCTGTTCTTCCCATAAAACTTCTCCGCCTCCACCAATGGGTTTCCATTTAAAATAGCTCCTGTTCTGTTTTGGAAGGCTTCTCTCCTGGCTTCTGGTTTGCCAATGTTCTTCTGAAAATGTGGCTTCCAAAACTGACCTCCAGCCCCACTCTTTGGCCTGGCACCCTCGAAGTGTCTGGAGTTGGCAAGAGGGAGAAGTGTGGCAGGGGCGAAGATGCTCTTGAGTCAGGAGCTGGCCGTGATCCGCTTTGCTCTGTGGTAGGTATTAAGTACGTTCCCAGGCCTGTTTCCTGCTTCCAAATGCCAACATCCCTGCCTCTTATGTGAGGTTTAGCTTAATCCCCAACCTTACCTAAATGTTACTTCTATTATTATTCAGAGCTGTGGGTAGAATTTCCCTGTGTTGTTGAGAGCGTGGGTGGGGACGTGGTAGCAGGGTGCCCACTCTCCCTGGAATCCTCTTTGCTGGGTCCTTTGTTCCAAAGCTCTGTCTGGCCAGGATGGTAATTCTCTCCTAATGTTGCTTGTTAGGGTGTCTTCAGATGTTAGATGGGACCACTCCCTTGGTTTACATGGGGGGGGGGGATACTGTGGGCCAGAGGGTAGAAATCAACTTGTCCCCCGTTCTCCTGTCACATGGCAGGTTAAGTTAGCTTTTGTGGCTGGAAGCCAGGCTTCTTGTCTCTTTTCCTGGTGCTTTCTAACCTGGAGCAAGGCCAGAACTGCAGCCCCCTACGACAGGGTCTTTAGTTTAACAGTTGTGGAATTGTCAGTGAGGCTTCTGGCTGGTTTGCCTTGGCCATTGGCTACTGGGGTTTGCACAGAAACCCTATGACTCTGCCCTTGCCTTCGTCTATCTCTACCTGAACTGGGCACGCTGGGCAAGCCTCAGGGGTGCACCTGATGAGAGTCTAAGAGTCCAGCATTTCCATCAAATACCGAGGGCCTGCTGAGCACAGGCAGGGGTGGAGAGCTGGTGGTGCACAGAGAATAGCTGCCAGATGAGAGGTGTTCCTTGAGGGCAGACAGGTGTGTTAGTCCTCATGCTTGTACGCACAATGCCTGGCACATAGTAAGTGCTCAGTAAGGATTTATTGAATGAACCTAAGGATTTGGATACATGAGACCAAACAATGGATAAGGTTGGTGGCAGCCTGTCCATCTGGAGGGTTACAATGGAAAAGGTGATTTCCTTTTTATCTCCCAAATGTTCTTGGAGCTCCTGCCCCATCCTGGACACTGCAGAGGGATGTAAACGTGTGGTCACAGCCCAGCCCTTGTGTAGGTTAGGGAAGGAGATTCGACTATAAGGACACCCCTGTGTCTGGATGGTATGGAGAGTATTCTGTGAGCACTGATTGCCTAACTGCCTTGGCTTTGGAGGGTCCTTCTCCAGCTCTTTCTGGAGGTATACCCCAGGTATCACGGTGGCCAGTGCATGCAGCCCAACAATAAAACTCTAGCCGAAGTACTGCCTTTCCTCTTGGCAGGGACAGAGCTTCCCCCACCCCACAGCCTCTGCTCAGCTCCTCTTTAACCTGACTGACTGACTGCTCTGCATGTGGAAGGCCTGGGTGACAGGTGAACATGCTAATAAAAATCATCCCTCCTCTCCAGGCGCTGTGCCGTTTGTGGTACGTTTTGTTAATTACTTGGCAGAGAGAACATTAGGACTTTAATATACTGGACTGGATTTGCTCCCAGATGTCCAGCTGCATGGGTGACAGGTGGAGGTGGCCAGGCTGGATGGACAGTGGTTGAGTATGGGGCAGGAGGTTAAGATGACAGGGATGGGAAGGGTTGAATTTTCTCCTTTTTCTCTGCTAATAGTGTTGGGACACTGGCAAGGCACCCCCTTCCTGCTCTCCAAGAAAACCTACTGAAGCATTCCTGACCCCCATGTTGTACATCCTGCCCCTCACCCAACATACTTTTTAAAAAAATATATTTTAAAATTTTATTTGAGAGAGAGAGAGAGAGAGAGAGAGAGGAGAGAGAGAGGAAGAGGGCAAGCCCATGTAAATAATGGGGGAGGTGCAGGGGGAGAGAGAATTTCAAGTGGGTTCTGCACTGAGTGCTGAGCCTATTGCCATTGCCAGGCTTGATCTCACGACCCTGAGATCATGATCTGAGCTGAAATCAGTCAGATGCTCAACCAACTAAGCCACCCAGGCGCCCCTCCCCCCCCAAGTGAATCTACTACCTTCTGTCAAGCATGGGGTTGTGGTGTGTGTGTGCAGCATTTGTCCAGTGCCTGCTGCAGGGGGCGGGCAGGGGTGTGGCAGGCAGTGCTGTGCTAGGCACTCTGGAGAGACATGGGCAGCACCCTCCATCCCCTGCTGCTGCCCAGCCTGTCCTTTGGGTCCCAGGGTGCCTGCTTCCTTTTCCCCCTCCCTCCTGTGCCTTTATTAGGCTTTGTCTTTGCTCTCATGTGGACTTAGCCCCTTCTTGCTTCCCTCCTTCCAGAGACCTCTTCTCGGCTTCTGGGAAACCACACAGGCCCCCCCCATCAGTTGGACTGTGGGTCAGGAGCCTCTGCTCCTGCTTACTGGCCCTATTCCCTTTCTCCTTCGTGCCCCCCTCAACAGACAGTGTGGTGTGAGGTAAGGGGGCTGGCTTCACCCCCTAGTACTGGAGTCTGGCTGGTGTTTTTCTGCCCCTGCACGGTTTCATTAAGTTTCTCCCATCAACTCTGAGAGGCTGAGGAGAGTCATTTTTAAGATTTATTCCTGAAGGACCCAATGAACTCTGGTCGTGGAGCACAAAGAGGGTTTAGTGGTTGGGGGGTGGGGGTGTGTGTGAAAGACCTTCCCCCTGAAAGGAGAGAGAGAGTAGCCTGGGCGATTGAGGGAGTGGATGCCCCTGCCTGCGCATCCCCCACGCCTTGCAGATGTGGGGGGATCAGAGGAGAGACGGAGCGGCCCCCAGAGCTCTGGTGCTCAACCTGGTGCTCCGGTGCCTTGGAGGCTGTATGCAGTTTCCAGGAGCCGTGTGTGTGTGTGTGTGTGTGTGTGTGTGTGTGTGTGTGTGTGTGTGTACTGGGCGGGGGGGGCTGCAGGGAGGTGGGAGCTTGTTTGGCAGCAGGCGTCTATCAGACAACTGGAAAGTGCCAGTGCTTGCCTGGCCATCTGTCCCCCTCCGCCTGGCTCCTGTCCGCCTTCTGCTTACCACAGAAGGGCCCGGCAAAGTCTGCAGCACAGGGGCACGGAGCCTGGCCGGGAGGGGCAGGCACAGTCCCGTCCTGGCTTTGTTTATTCTCATCTTGTCCTGGCTCCCGCGCTTTGCAGGAGTTGCCAGGTGCATGAAAAGTTTGCTATGCGGTACCCATCGTGGTGGTTCTGTGGCTGATGGCAAGGTGGATGTGTGCTGCGTTTCTCTTCTGCGTTGTCTGTTTGCTTAAGTGGGACCTTCGCCCTTCCCCCTGCCCGCTGCTTTTCTCCGTCCCTGCTTTAATTTGTAAAAGCACAGCCAGAGCCAGCCAACTCTCCATGGTTTGGGCTCGCCTGCACACCACCCTCCTCAAGCTAGTTAAAGGGTTAAAAATTATGGGGAAGTTCAGCCGGCACTTGCAAGATATGGTTGCCGTAGCAACAGGCCTTCTAATCTGGTAGGTGACCTGAGAGACTGGAGAAGATGTAGGGGTTGGTTTGGCATTTCATTATTTCATGAGGCTGCCTCTCCAGCTGGTTTCTCTGCTGAGCTTAAAGCTTGCTGTTCCTGCCACTAGAATTACTGGCACATTCCAAAACAACAGTGTTGATGGCACTAGCAGTGCGTTAATGGGGGTCTGGCCAGGCAGGGTGGGCGGAGGAGAGGGAGCTGGGTTCCAGGAACCCTAATGTGGGACTTGTCCCCTTGCACAAAGAGGAGGGTGTGGATAGAAGACTGCACTCCGGTTCATTTTCCTGCATACAATAGCTGCCTTCTTGAAACACCACCGTGTAAATCGAATCCTGTTTCCTCGTGCCCTCAGAGGGGACTGGCTTTTTAGAAGGATTTTCAGGGAACGTCTTTAGTTGGACAAGAATCCTTAAATTTTGGGGGTCCTATTTAAGGTCGGGGGAGACCCCCCAATTGCAATATTTACACTGGGTTCCCTCCTCCTGTATATACCTCCAGATGGATGTGGTCCAGAAATTCAGTTCAGCACATGAGTTGCATGTCTCCTGTGCTCCGAGCCCGGTGCCCAGAGCAGAGAAAAGTAGGACAGGATAGTTAGTCTCATTTGTTCACTCAGCAGATGTTGGTTAGAGGTTGCATGTGTTGGGCCCTGCAGAGAATGGACAGGTCTCATCATGGTCCTGGCCAGAGAGGCTCCTAGTCTGAGGGACCTTCCCTTAGAGTGACCTTGTATTGAGGACACCTTTCTCAGAGGGGTCGGCTCTGTTTCTCCTCTCTTCCCCTTGGCTGTAATTGCCCAGAAATCCATGGGCCTGATAATTGGCATGTGTAGAGGCTGTGCTTTCCTAAGCACTGTGTCCTGTGCAGAGTTCTATGTTAGCCTGGGCCCAGGTTCAAAGGGATTTCCAATTGGTTGGCTTCTTGGGTTTCTTGCTTTTTTGAATTTCTTCCCTCTAGAGAGATTGAGTGTGCCTGGGGTTTGTCAGGGAATTTTATATGGCTTACTGCCTCTCCCCATTGAGAGAGTCAGCTCTGTGCAGAGAGGTCTGTGGATTAAAGGCCCAGAGGACAGCTATGGAGGCTCACTGTTCGCAATTCATAGACGCAGAAGCTAAGGACCAGAAGCGATGGCATATTCCACTCCTGGGGCTTCTGGATCCCACACAGGGACTTTCCCCTGCTATACCAGGTCCGTGTTGGACCGTCCCATCTACTGTGTGTATGGCAGGTGTGTGAGAAGGTTGGGCTGGAATGTGGCTCTTGATGGGTGGGAGTTTGAGGGATTGGGAGGTGCACCTGCACTGCAGATGATAAAAGGACATGCATCCTCATAAGATCAGGAGAGTCCATAGACAGTAGGATTACAGTTCAGAGGATCGTTTGGGGCAGTGGAATGAGAGAGTCACCCATTGCTGGCCAGCATGACCCCGTGTTGGGATGTGGGAGTATTCTTGGGAGGGCACACGGTGTGCCACCTGCAGCTGAGGGCCCACGGCCAGCCCAGCTTCTTATGCCCGTGTACTTTGGGTGGTCAGTCTCCTCTGCACGACAGTCTTCCACCTGTAAAACACTGAAATTGACCTCATCGTCCTCCATCCCTCTCCCATCACTCAGTCCAAGTCTGGGGATGGAAGCAGCGTCTTGGCAAAGTCTCTTTGTACTTCTGGACCTCAGGCTGGCTTTTTGGTCACTGTAGGTGGCTTTAGGATTTTGGCTAGTTTTTATCTGGCTTGTGTTAATTTGTCCATTTCGGGCATTTTAATGCATTTCAAGCCCTCGCCTTTGGGCGGCACTGTGGGGGAGGCAGGGGTCAGGCCACATCTTGTGGGCAGCCTTGGGACTCTGCCCACTTTTGTCTGTCTCCTGTGGAACCTAGAGAGGTTGATCAGAATTGGGTTCTGATTCTGCAGGTGGTTCACCTGGATACTCTAAGCTTTAATTTTCCTACGGGGAGAGATCTTCTTGGCTTAGGGGTGGGAAGGCCAGATCAGGTCCACAGGGTCTTTACAAGTGAAGCATCTTAGAACAACTAAAGGAAGAGATCTTCAGGATTGAAGCTGCTGGGATTGGGTTTTGTGTGTGTGTGTGTGTGTGTGTGTGTGTGTGTGTGTGTGTGTATTAAGGCTAAGTCACTGGGTGGAGTGGGGACACATGGGTTGATGTGAAGATTTCTGGGACCTCTAGGATATAAAAGTGGAGGTGATTTTGTTCTTTCCTACTTTGACTTAGATTTTTGTCCAAAATTCTTTCTCTCACAATGGGCCTGATTTCCATGGAAAGAATAGATGTGCTGTGTTGTAATTAGAGCGCCGAAGCCTGGTTAGATGCAGAATAAAGAAAACAAACTGTATTGGCTCCAGAGCTGGCCGAGGCCCTCAGAACCCTGCCCTCCCCCATGGCAGAGGTGTGTGGAGAGCCTCAGTGGTTTCCTTATGGATGAGGAAACTGACAGCCACACAGATGATGGACTACTTGAGGACCAGCTCTTCCCTCTGACCCTGTGCCCCCAGTTTTCTCCTAGAGTTCTCAGGTTTGCCATTCAAGGGATGCCCCTCGGAGTCTGCTTATATTCTATGGGGTTGGGTAGGTTTTGTGCTTGTTGTGGAGTGGAGTGGAAGGGTCTTAGTTGAGCCTCTTGGATTTTGTTGAGGTTCTTCTATCATGAACCATCCTCTATTTTAGAGCAAGAAAAATTGGCAAAGAATTTACTCCCATAGGGACGCCTGGATTGCTCAGTGGTTTAGCGCCTGCCTAAAGCCCAGAGTCCTGGGATTGAGTCCCACATTGGGCTCCCTGCATGGAGCTTGCTTCTCCCTTTGCCTGTGTCGCTTCCTCTCTCTCTGTGTCTCTCATGAATAAATAAATAAAATCTTAAAAAAAAATTACCCCCATATTGACGTTTTAAAGCAGTTGATTGAGATTGGGGGGGGGGTTCCAAATTTTGCATTATTCTGTGTATTTCTGCTAACAGTAATAATAGTAGTGAGTACAATGCCAATCATGGTAGATCCTTGGATGGTCAAAAAGATGAGTGAAATGCAGCTGCTTCCTGCCCAGAGCCTGGTGAGGTGAGACTCAGGATAGCCACCCACGTTTTCTGTTTGCCTTATTGTGTTAATGTTGCCATAGTAAGACATGAAATGGATGACTTTCTTCTCTAGAGAGTGGGAGGTGAGGGGAAGAGAGGTGGGGGTTTGGAGATGAGATGAAGCCTCATAGGAAGTGTGGGGTGGATGCAGACCCAGTGCGGACAGTTTCTGACAAAGGTTCTCTCAGGAATTTTTGTGGAAAAGTTTGACTCCTTTTCACAATGTCACTTGAGGAAACCTCCATACCTACCAGCCAAGAAATTTGGACACATTCAGTTTTTCTGGAGAATGTCACTTCCTGGGGTAACAGGTGACTTCTTGCTAGGTGAAGTAGGACTTGAATCAATTTCCTTCAAGCTTCCTAAGATGTCATGTGCTAGTTCTGAAGTTTTGTTTTTGTTTTTAAGATTTTATTTATTTATTTATTCATGAGAGACAAAGAGAGAGAGAGAGAGAGAGAGAGAGGGGCAGAGACACAGGCAGAGGGAGAAACAGGCTCCATGCAGGAAGCCCGATGCAGGACTCGATCCCGGGACTCTGGGATCACGTCCTGAGCTGAAGGCAGATGCTCAACCACTGAGCCACCCAGGCATTCCTGAAGTTTTGGGTTTTGATGAGGAAACTAGTATCTCTAGGCCTTTGGTCCTTTCATGTACCTTGATCTCCATGTAGCCCAAGGCTGTGCAGATTGAGGGTGCTTGCTAAGTTTTTATCTTTCATAATAAGGAAGCCTATTTGCCGAGAGTTCCCAGTTTCTTGGGAGTTCCTTGTGGAGAATAAACCTTGAGATGTTTGGATGGATGATGGGTAGGTGGGAGGGTGGGTTGGGTGGATGGCTGGCTGCTTGAGTGGGTTGAGAGTGCTGATCCAGGCTTGGGTGAGTCAGAAATCTTTCCAAAATGCCACGTTACATTTGAGGACTTCTCGACATCTGGGTGTACAGGCAACAAAGCAGGTCCTGAATCTCATGAGGGCCTGTGAAGTTTCTGACCATTCCCTTATAGCATCTGCTGCATGTTCCTTCTTATTTAGGTGAATCTGTTGAGGAACCTTGTCCTACGTGAATATCTCCTATGCCAGAGGAATATGGAATAATGAAGGAGGATTGTTTTTTAAAGCTTAATTTATATTTAAATTATCACAGCTTTACCCTTGAGATCTGTGAATTTTTAGCATTTGTGGCTTCAACAATTCACAAGTGACGGGAGTAATTTATAACCTCCCTGAGCATAACTCTGATTATTGGCCTGAGAGGCAGTTTGGCCCTCTCGTCACTGAGCTGGTGGGTAAGCCTGGTACACTGTCCAGTGCCCACAGCTCTTGGGTGCTGCTTATTCATACATAATCTAATTTCATCCTTATAGTAACTGGGAATTGGGTGTAATTGCTGTGGCTTTACACCTGAGAAAACTGAAGGAATTAAATGTCCTGTACACGCTCATTCTGAAAAGCAGAAGGAAGAAAGTCACCCCATCATTCCACCACTTAAACGAACGTTGTGCTAACTTCTTTTGGGGGTGTGTGTAGTGGGGGTTGTATCTCCTGTCAGGCTTTTTGCCTAAGATCTCATTCATGTAGCATTTTTGCATAATCATGTTCTAGTCAGAAGACTCTCATTACAAAAAATATCAGTTAAGAAGCTGTGTAGGCTCTGTTTCCAGACGCTGGGTAATTTTCCCAGGTAGGTATGGTTCCTGGAGGGCCCCTGGGGGTTCTCTTCACAGTCTCTGGGCCGAGCTAACCAGAGGCTAGTGGTTCATTCAGCCAGTATCCCTGGCTTAGGCATTCAGACCCGAGTGGGGCCCTTTGTGTCTAAAGTAGTAGTTGATTGGAGTGCTAATGAATCAATTAGAAAATTACTTGCTGCTGAGGTCCTCAGCCAAACGAGGGTGTGCACGGTCTTAGAAAGCCATCAGAAGGCCATATGCAGATAAATCTCTCTTGGCTGTGGCCCTTGTAAATCGCACCACAGCCTTTCTTGGACTTGTTCAGCACTTGAGAAAAACGAAGACCCCTTCTGCTTTGCAAGGGCTGCCTTGCGCTTGGGCCAGTTTTCTAGCATGTTGGTCCATCCTTCCGCGGTGAGAAAGTGAAGACCAGAGTACCTAGTAACGGCATTTGTGTCTCACTTTGGAAGAGGACCCCTTAGGAGCCATTCCCTTGTTCTTTCTTTCAGCCCTCTACAACAACCCAGTGGGGAGGTACTGTTACTATTGTGTACCAGTTTTTCTGGCTGGTGGGACTGGAGCTCAGGGAAGGGAAGCAACCTGCCTTCGGGTCACTCACCTCAAGAAGGCGGTGGTTTGGCCTTCAGGTGTTCCCCTGGTATCCTGCTTTTCCATGCAGATGCCCCCTGAGTCTTAAATCATAGTGGTTCTTAATAGTCCCAGGGGGGAAGTGGCAGGTGAGATACAGCCCTTAGGGGTGGAATGGTAAAGGCATTTCCAGTTCAGTACCCAGGTTAGGGTTTGGTGAGGTTTAATCTGGGGTAGAAGAGTTGGAGTGACAGCCAACAGCCATGGCCGAAGAGACCCCGGGTGGGTGATGGACGAAGGAGTTCAACATGGCCAGCAATTTGTGTTATGTATTTCAGGACACTTGCCAGGGTGTTTGAACGTGAAGTAGAAACGGGTATAAAGTTAAAAAAGGTGGCATTTTTGTGAATCCTGACTAAAGTGGGAGCTCTCTCTTGAAAAAGATATCTGTAAAACAGTGATTTCTATATGTTTTTCTAGCCCTTCTACACTCGTTTCCTCCTTGGCTACCTATCTTGTATGATGACCTCAGTTTATGAAGAATACTAAGATGTCACTAATCCTTTACCTGCTTGCTTCAGGTGGAGCCTGTGTGCTTCTCCAAGGTCGCAACCAGAGGCAGCTCCGTGCTGGTTTCCTCTTTTAATTTGGCTTCATTTAGGGGGATCCTATGGCCCTTTCATTCCTTGGTTGTTGGGAAGCAGAATCCTTGTTTATAATATCAGATTTCTGTCCTTTTGTTCTGCATGTCATGACAGTTTTTTTTTTTTAAAGATTTTATTCATTTATTCATGAGAGACAGAGAGAGAGAGAGAGAGACGCAGAGACACAGGCAGAGGGAGAAGCAGGCTCCAAGCAAGGAGCCCTACGTGGGACCTGATCCTGGGACTCCAAGATCAGGCCCTGGGCCCAAGACGGTGCCTAACTGCTGAGCCCCCTGGGCTGCCCTGTCATGACCATTTTAATACCTCTGCCAAAAAAAAAAAAAAAAAAACAAAAAAAAAAAAAACAAAAAAAAAACCTCTGCCAATAGTGGGTGCCTTAGATTTCTGGCACCCAGTAGGTGTTCATCTATCATTTGAGTGCTTACCATGTGCCAGGCACAGTTGTAGGTTCTGGAGTACAGCAGGGAACAGTACAGACGATAACCCTGCCTGTCCTCATGGAGCTGACATTCTAGGGGTTGGTACTAATGGAGACCTTGGGTGTCAAGCTCTGATTTGGAAAATAGGACCATAATAACTCTGTTCTCTTTCACAAGGGCTCTTTTTAATATGCCCAGCATTGTGCTGGGCATTTTATATGTGTCTCCATGTTCCGTCCTCAGAAGAGCTTCAGGAAGGCAGGTATTGTCACCCGATTTTTGCAAGTGAGGCCACTGAGAGCACATAGTAGGTGTTCAGTAAATCCTTGCTGGCTGGATGCATGGCATACAGCTTGAAGGCAGTTGGAGCTGGGTTTCGAGCCAAGCCCAGGTTCTCAACAAGATGTTAGGCTGCCTGTCCAGCGCTGCACCTGTCACTTGAGGCCAGCTTCATTTTGTGGATTTGCTTTGCATGTGAGTGCCAGAACCTTGGTACAAGGTTCTGGTGTGATCTCTAACCGGCTAGATGTGTATTACCATCATCACTGCCACTGCCCCTGCTGGAGGATTCTTTTGCTTCTGGTGGTTTCATAGAAGTGGAAATGACTTTCCCATCGACTTCTGTCAGTCCCCTGGCCTCGCTGCTTGAGGCACATTGGTGGCTGCCATCTTGAGTTGCGAGGGTTGTAGGGGAGTAAGACCTGCCCTTATGCCTCAGGACCTCAGGTGACTCTGCTCCTTAAGTTGGCAAGCATGAGGCAACATGTGAAACCTTTAACCTCATTTGTCTGCCTGGCTAGCATCTTGGTCATCCTGTGTTAACGTGGCCACACCAAGTTCCAGGTATTGAAAATCCAAAACAAATAAAGCCTAGCCCCTGGATGGAAGCGGGCTAGCTTTCTCTTTGTGGAAGCTCAAAGTGCAACAGCTCTGTGGGTAGTCAGCTCTCCAGTGTTAACCTGCTTGGCAGGCTCTTGACGTTAAGTTGCAGGCAGGCGTCAAGTTGGTGGGAAGGGGAGGGAGTTATAAGCATGTGGCTGGCCATGGCGGGCAGGGGAGATGACATCCACTTTCTTGTCTGTGCCCTTGACCATCAGGATCCTTTTTGAACTTTCTCTCTTCTCTCCTTCTTTCTGCCAAGTCTCTTAATTTCCACCCACCTTCAACCTGCTTCCCCACATCTCTGCATTTCCTAATACCTTGTGCATTGCCTCAGATTCTTCTTGGCTGCAATCAGTTGGCAGGCCAAGGGGCAGAGTCCACCACTCAGTAAAGATGACCTTGTGTCCCTATGATAGGACTCTAACCTGTCCCAGCAGATATTGGTGGAAGGTCAAGGGTGGTTGCATGGATGTGAAAGTGGGTCATGTAACACTGCATTGGGAACAGTGCAGAGAGGGAGGAATAGGGTGGATGAGAGTGTAGTTGGAGGTTGGAGGGTTGGAAAGAATTCAGGATGGATTTGTTTACTGTACTGCAGGATCACCCCAATGGGCAGGCTTGCTTGCTTTATTTATTTATTTATTTATTTATTTATTTATTTATTCATTCATTCATTCATTTATTCATTTATTCATTTATTTATTTATATATTTATTTATGGGGGCTGGCTTTAAGCAACAGAAATTCATTATTTCATAGTACTGGCGGTTTGAAGCTGAAAATCAGGGTGTTGGCAGGGCCATGTTCCCCCGAAGGCCCTAGAGGAGGATCTGTTCCTTCTGTGCCTGTCTCTTATCTTCTGGCATTGCTGGCAGTCTTTGGCGTTCCTTGGCTTGCATGGGTCTAGGCTCTGCCTCTGTCATCACATGGCATTCTCCCTGTGTGTCTGTGTGCCCAAATTTCTCTTATTTTGTAAGGACACCAGTTGTAGGTTAGGGCCCCACCCTAATCCAGTATGACCTCATCTTAACTTGAGTATATCTTCAAAAGATCTGATTCCAAATCAGGTCACATTTACAGATACCAGGGTCAGGACTTGAATGTATCTTTTAGAGGGACCCAGTTCAACCCTCAACACAGGATGCTGGTGCTGGCCCCAAATCCAGAGGGCATATTCAAATTCTTGTTTTAAGGGACCTTAAAGACCCCAACTGATTTTGTAATTTCAGTCAGTCCAGCACATTCATGTTAGGAATCCTGTGTTTGCTGGGTTCTGGGCTTGGCCTGGCATAGGGGGAGGTACTGCATGGCCTTTACCATGAGAAGCTTCTGTGGAGACCAGGCCTTTTACATGCAGCTACTTCAGGGATGACCTTAGAAACGGTTTTGTCTTCCTGTCTTATTAATTTGGAGGCCACCTGGATCAAGCCAGGATTTATTCGCCCTGCCCTCTGGAAGGAGGTGGTTGGGAACCCCTGGATCTGGAGGTTCTTTCAGTGCTTAGTTTCCTCCTTCCAAGTGAGGGTGGTGCTTAGGAGGCCTCTGAAGTGTGCTTCTGGGTGTCTGTCCCAGGCAGCCATGGTAGTTAGGAACTGTTTTATCAGAAGGGCAAACACTGTCGTGTCAGTAGGGATGTTTTTCAATAAGGGCTCCTGTGTTTTGTTGTGTATGAACAGGAAGCCAGGTGTGGGTTAGTGTCTTACGGGTCGGGCCAGCCCCCTTTTTTCCCTCCCAGAAGTTTCCTGTAGGAACAGAGAGAGAACTGAGATTAGTCTTGCCACGAATGAGAATTCTTCCCACGACTTTACAGTCTCCCTGAGAAGGATTTCCACACAGATGACAAGAGTGGAGCAGAAAGCATTTGTAGTTATTGTGTTGGTGAAAACCAATGTAATGTAAATAGGAAGTCAGGATTATATGTATCCTCAAAATGCTGCCACTAAAAACCACACATGCCAAGTGAAATTTACACCAATGTGCTGTAGGCTTCAGAGCACTGTCTGCGGGCGGCAAGGGCTTAGGCGGTGGGGGGACTTTGTTCTCTCTGCCATCCTTCCTCTCCTCTGTCGCCCACCCCCACCCCATCAAAAAAAGAGAAAGAAAATTAATTAGGCATTTCCCTCAATTCTTTCACCTCTTACAAGGCCTTCACTGCTCTGAAGATAACAAAACATGTTGAGTCCAGAAGATTCACTGCTCTGTCTACCAGTCATTACAGGAGGACAATTGTATGTCCCTAAATGACCAAGCCACAGGGGATCCAAGGAAGTATCTTTGGTCTCCTCACTCTGTCTCCAGAGTGATAGCTTTCTTGGGAGTGGCTTGGGTCCCCCATGGCCAGAGGGGGCCCTCAGGAGTCTATTTCTGCAAATATTCACGATGCCGAGACTGATCATGTGCTTCACATAGGTAATGTTGTGAGTAATTAGCTTCATGTCTTATTTCCAAGCGCTATTGTGGGTGTATGTTCATTTGAAGGAAATGAGATAAAATTCTGGCACTTCCCACTATCCAAAGATTAATATTGTTAATACCCTGTTTTGAATTGTGTTGGTGTGACTTATTTTCTGAACATGCCCCTGCCCGTAGAAGGTCAGGTGCACTGTGGTAATACCAGTCCATTTGGCTGCTTGAGCCCAGCCATCAAACCATAGGTGCCTCTTGGCCAGCACCCTCCCCACTGAATGCTTCCTCAGCTGCCAGGTGCTTGGCTCCTGGCCACTGTCTCCTTTCTTCTCAGAGCCTTCGGAAGTGGTGACCACCTGCCTCAGTTTGCCAAGTTGCAAGTCCTCTTGTAAGATTCTAGAGCCTGTGTAGCACAAGGCTTACCTTCCAGGAGGCTTGCCCACATGCTCACTGCCCGTGGCATTCCTTTCTCCAGTCTGGAGCTCTTTGTAACTAATGTTACTAAGAACCAATTTCTGGAGTGCCTGTGTAGTTCAGTCAATTAAGCGTCTGCCTTTGGCTTGGGGGGCTCTGGTCATGATCCCAGAGTCCTGGGATTGAGCCCCAACACGACACACTTGCCCCCACCGGCTGCCCAGCAGGGAGTCTGCTTCTCCCTCTACTTTAGCCCCTTCCCATCACTCTCCTCCCATGTGCGTGCTCTCTCTCTCAAAATCTTAAAAAAACAAAACAAAACAAAAAAACAAAAACAAAAACACCCAGCCAGTTTCTTTTCTTTGGTCAGAAGGGAGTGGGGAATGGGTGTAATCTTTGCTCCAAGTCCTAGAGTCCAGGACTGCTCTCCTGTGTGTGTCCAGTATGGAGCACAGCTTTCACCTTCTTGGGCCCACAGGTCCTCGCAAGACTGATGAGATGGGATGGATGTTCTCTCCAAACAATGCATATTCACATGTACAGATAACTGTCAAGGGGTTTGAAGACCCTTTGAAGCCCTTCCCTGTGGCCATTCAGAAAAGCCATGCCCCTCTGCCACTGGGTGTGCCCTGTGACTAGCATGGCCTTGTGGTGCCTGTTTTGTTCTTGTGTAGGGTGGGGTTGGTGACAGCTACCTGATGGTTAATGATGTTGTGAATAGTGACCGTGGTTGTTAGTAGCAGCTCATTTCCCAGCCCCATTTCGCAGATAAGAAAGCCAAAACTCAGAGGGGGAAATGACGAGCTCAGGGCCAGAGAGTTAGAGTCAGGACTGCAACACAGGCCTTGTGACTTGAGAGCATGTGCCAAACACCCGATTTGTAGCAAGGAATGTAGTAGGTGCTCAGTAAATGATAATAACAAAAGCCACAGGGAGTTAGGGCACCGCCAACCTGTTGGTTGTGGGGCTTCCCCTCCCCTAAAGGTCTCTACCTGTCCTAAGTATCTCCCTGGTACAGGATCTGGGCTCCAGAGCTTGCAGGTGGGTGGAGGCGAGCACAGATCCGCCAATCCTGGGAAATGTGTAAAATCCTGTTCCTGAAAACCGGCCGGGTTCTCAAAGTGTCCCGGCTGGCGTGTTTTGCTAGTCACGAAACATGATCCATACGCTGTATTTTAGGACTTCCCATCTGTCGGCATAGGGAGGGTTTTCACTTGAGGGAGCTCAAAGCATGGCAGCTCACCAGGGGGGGAGGGGGTAGGAGGGGGAGGTGGGCAGGGAGGATCTGTGACAGCAGGGTGGCTCTGCGCCTCCACCCAGAGCACAGTCTGCCTAGTTGGGGGAACCTGGCACCTGAGGGACAGGATCGGGGTCCTTGGGATGTTCTGGTCAGCAGCATCCCACATCCCTCTTCCCATTACTTCGCTCAGTTTTTAGACAGATGCCCACATTTTTAGTTTAGGAAACTGGTACAAGAAGTCTCTTGTCCAGGATTTCAAGGCTGCGCTGACATCAGAACTTAAGTTTTTAGACTGTCCAGTGTCCTTTCCCTTCCTTGAGTCTGTCCTTCTGTTTGCTGGGTTTTAACTCTGTAGGTGGTACAAGGCAGGGTGTGGGAGACCTTGCCTGGGAGTGAGGATGGGGAGGGGTAGGCCTGGCGCCCCACCCTGCTGGCCTCTGGTGGTGGAGGTGGTGGAGGCAGAACAACGCTGAGAGGGCTATTGATCCACCCAGCTCTGCTGAGGGACAGCTGCAGCACATTCGAGGCTTTCTTTTTAAAAATGCATTAACTTGACCGTAAGCAGGCCCCGGTTTAAAAATAAATAAATAAAAATAAGAAGTCAAACAAGTGGGAGTGAGAGGCAGGGATGGATCAAAACCTTAGGAAAACCAAAAGTGTGTTTGAGGAGGGTCCTTCTTTTCTTTTTTCTTTTAAAGATCTTATTTTTTTCATGAGGGACACAGAGAGAGAGAGAGGCAGAGACACAGGCAGAGAGGGAGGCAGGCTCCACGCAGGGAGCCTGATGTGGGACTCGATCCCGGGTCTCTTCAGCCCTGGGCTGAAGGCTGCGCTAAACCACTGAGTCACCCGGGCTGCCCCCAGGAGGGTTCTTCTTGATGTAGGTGCCAGCTCCAGGCCAGGATGCCGTGCCCGTGTTCTGGGCCCGAAGACTGTCCTGCTCTGCTGTGCCTGGGTTAGCTCTATCTCGCTGGCTTGGTCTCTGCAGGGAACTTTACCCAAAGCCAGAGGTTCCAGCAAAACCCCCTTTGGGGGCGGGGTTGGAGGGAATGGAGGAGGCCTCCCATAAAGTATGACGGCAGTCCATCTGTGAGAACCTGCCTTGCCAGCCCCAACTGGGGCAGTTTGCTCTCCTTTTGTGCCCTTAAGCCACCCTGGCCTTTCTCTTGGTTTTTCCCAAGTGTTCCTTCCCTGCCTGGAAGGTGTGTCCCTCCCTCCCCTTACCCCTGGTCTCCAGTTTAGCACCTGCCCATCTTTCAGATCTCAGCCCCAAGGGTACTTCCTGACCCTACATGGGTCAGGCCTCCAATTATACAGACCCCCGAGGCTCTCAGTACTTCTCTTTTGAGTTCTGACCACAAGCATAATAAAAGAATTAACTTACCTTTTACAGCATTTAGCAATTAGGCTTGGGGGGGAAGGCAGGGACTGGTCTGTCCTGTTTGCCCAGCACAGCACAGTAAAGGGGGTGGTAAATCCTTGTGGAATGGAGAGATGGCAGGTCAGGGTCTATTCTCTTTGGCCCACGGATGCAGTCTGAGATCAGAATTCACCATGATTTCCTAACATTCCTGGCGGCAAGGGGCCCCCTTTGAGGTCAGGATATGATTTCAGAGTGGAACCTCTAACACTTGAAACAGGGAGACTTCTGCCTGTAGCCCCAGAGGCCAGGGTAGGCAGCACCCCGGAGCTCGCATGTCTCGAAGCTTGTCCGGGCCAGTCTGTCCCCTTAGTGGGTGAAAAGACACGGAGCCCAGAGAACAGAAAGGACTTGGCCAGGATCACACAGCAGAGCCTTTGAAGACCTTGATTTGGGCCCCAGTTTAATGGCTAAAAGCTTGTGAATGAGGTACCAGGTGCCAGGCACTGTGTTTCCTCTGCTCCATGCCATGGCTCCACCGGGGAGGCACCATTTGTGGAGAAATGGAGACTCAATACTCAGTGGACTTAGTTGCTTGCTTCAGGACGCAGCAGAGGTGGCATGAGAACTCTGGTCTTTCTGATTCAACATTCCTGTGCCTCCCAGCAGGAGGGCCCAGTTACTGGATTGGCTGTGGTGGGGACCCCACCTCCTGCTAGCCAGTGGAGGTGGAGGTGGAGGTGTAGCGACCTCAGGAGGCTCCACAGCTTGGTGGTGGTGGTGGTGGTGGTGGTGGTGGTGGTGGTAGGGGAACGACAGCTGGTGGCTCACACAGAGACTACCTCTCTTTGCCCACCTGGTTTCACCTTTTTCTGTGTCCTCCCTCGCCGCCGCCTCTGAGAGAGCTGCAGAAATTCCTCTTCCCCCTCGACCTGGACCTCCTGGAAAGGGATGGAGGGTGACGAGGCAAAATTTGCACCATTCCGGGAGTAACTTTCCATCATTTGTGGCTAAAAATAAAGCATGCACTGGCTCGTCACTGCCTTATGGGCTTTCTTTTGGGGTTTCACTGGGAGCCGCTTGCCCCTTTATTGCCCCCTTCTTGCTGCCCCTCAGCAGGTGTGGGGACTCCCACAATCTGGGGACGTGGGTGGGCTTGATGCCGCTCGCCCTCCCCAAGAGCAGAGCCCGCAGCGCCTCCAGGGGAAGCGCCCCTGCTTCTCTGCAGCCCCAAGCAGCCCCGGTAGTGGGCTAGGGCTCTGGCATGCATGGGGACGCCAACTCCCTCTACAAATATTACTGCAGCTGAAAAGAGACAAGCCCCTTTAGAGGGCTTTCTTTGTGCAGCCTGCTTCTTTCTGATAGCTGGAATGCACAGAGGCAGGAGAGATAAATTAATTTGTTCAATTAATTTTGTAAATATTGACTGAGCAGAAGTTTTATGCCAGTCACATGTTAGGGACCTAAGGGCTAACCAGAAAGCAACAGGACCCAGTCCCTTCCTTGAAGGTGTTTATGCTCTCTGTAAGGGAAGAAAGATGTGTTTAGGTAGAACTAGAGTGGGCCAGCCATGGGGTCCTGGTTCCCCACCACACCCAATTCCTTTTAGAATTCCGTTGCAATGTCTGCCTGAATGGGGAGCTAAATGCTGAACTGTACATTTTGCCTTTCCCTCTTTTTAAGATGCTTTAATTCCTTTCTCCTCCAGCCAAGAAAAAAGAAAAAACATTTTTTTGAGTGCTTATTATATGCTAGGGCTGGGTGCCCTGCTAGTACTTTACTTGCATTTATTTCTCTGGACTCAAGAGTCACCCTGGGAAGTAATTTTTATTTTCATCCTTATTTTCTAGTTGATGAAATGGAGGCCCAGAAAGGTTAATTAACTTTCCGAAGATCCCACAGCTAAAATGTTGCAAAACCTGGATTCAAATGTAGGCAGATTAATTCCAGAGCTCACTCTCCGGCTAGCCGTATAGGCAAACACATCTACCTGGAACATATGTGTCTGTTAAGCACCTACCATCTGCTCACCGTGAGCTACCCTAAAGGTTCATTCTCTTTAAAAAAAAAAAAAAAAAAATCTTCACTATGCTTTCTATTTGATCTTTAATATTCCTATTAGCCCTGTGGGAGAAGAATTGGACCCCAAACCCCAGTTTTCCTTTCTAAAAAACAACAACAACAACAACAAAAAAAAAACAAAAAAAACCCAGGTCTCTGTAGAGGGCACCATACTTTAGAGGCTGCTATTAAGTCCTCTTGTCTTAATCTGGCGCTTGTGGAGAGAGAGGGCCTCTGAAAGCATTCTGCAAACTGTAAAGTACCCCGTGAAATGAAGGGCATGGGAGAAAAGGTATGCACACAGACTAGCTGGTAACATGGACCTCATGCATCATACTTGGGGATTCCTTGTGCTGTTGTCATGGTCTGGTTTCAGGTACCTGTGAAAAATTATGGTAATTAAAATGTAATTTGGAATCCCCTGTTGGCTCACAGCAGCTGGTCCAGATGTAGGAGGCTGGGGCTGTCCGTGCAAGAACAAGCTAAGGCTCGTTAGGGGTGTCACTTTGCTCTGCCCTTTGTGTTGCTGAGGATAAGGGTGGGGGCAAAAGATAGAGCAGCTATTTTTATATTGTTCACGTCATGTTCAGCATTACTGGATGTTTGTGGTTGGGTCCCTGTTTAGCCTCAGCTGGGAAGAGAGAACTCCCTTTGCTGCCTTGGTCTGTATAGAAACTCAAGCTCATGCCCCTTGAGTATATATATTTTTCTAAAGGCAGAGGGACCCAAAGTGACCATGCAGTCACCCTGGATAGGTCGGAGTTGTCTTATTAGGGCTTAGATTTCCAGGGCTCTTCAGACTCCTTTCTGGGGTGGAGGGCGGCTGCAGAGAGGCAAGAGGCTATGTCCTTATCCACTCCTTTATTACATTCAACAGATGGGTTTTCAGTTGAGATACACGCCAGATCTTTCTCCAGGTACTTGCAAAGTGAAGTTGACCCTTAAACAAACGCAGAGGTTGAGGGACAGCCCCCACCTAGTGGAAAATCCACATGTTATTCTCGACTCCCCCAAAACTTAACAATAGCTTACTGTTGATTGGAAGCCTTACTGAGAGCACAAACAGTGGATGAACACATACTGTGTTATGTGTATTATATAGTGTGGTTTTTTTTTTAGGATTTTATTTATTCATGAGAGAGAGAGATAGAGAGAGAGAGAGAGGCAGAGACACAGGCAGAGGGAGAAGCAGGCTCCATGCAGGGAGCCCAATGTGGAACTCGATCCCAGGGTTCCAGGATCACGTCCTGGGCCGAAGAGAGGCACTCAATCGCTGAGCCAACCAGGCATCCCTATATAGTGTATTCTTAGGGTAAAGTGAACTTGGGAAAAGAAAATGTTAGTAAGAAAATCATAAGGAAGAGGAATCTATTTACAGTACTGCACTGCACTGTAAGTAATCTGTATATAAGTGGGCCAGTATGCTTCAAACCTGTATTGTTCAAGGGTCAACTTGTATTATCCCTTAAGGATTTCAGAGTCTAGTTGGGGAAATGGAGAGTAAATGTTGAATTTGGCTGGGCTTTGTTATAGGTACTGGGGACCCTGGACTGTCTTAGTAGGGGCCACAGGGGCTGTGGGAACATGGGAGAGGCACCTAGGATCACAAAGGGCATTGAGATGGTTTCTTGGAGGAGGCATGGAGTTGCAAGAATTGACTTAATGAATTGGGGGATCAGAGGTTCCAAGTATGTATTTTGGTTTTATTTACTTTTGAGTTTTATTTGTATACATACGTGATATTACCGGTGGGTATAGCCATCATATCTTACTTTATTACTCAGTTGAGGTTCTGGGATTTTATTTTTATACCCAAAGGGCATGCTGTCTTTGGAAAGTTTGAGGAGAAAAAAATGCTGTATGTCAGCCAAGCCCTTGTTGCTTCAGAGGTCGGAGATTGGAGGTCAGCCTGGGCCACACAAAGCCTGCCCTTAAAGTCCGTGTCTCTCCAGGCCTCTTGGCACTTCTGGCACCTTGTCTGCTAAAAGGACAGACTAGAGTGAGTTATTGCATAGAAGGAGTTAAGGTAGCTGGCTCCCCAGACCCTGGGTGCTGGCCTGTCTTGTGCACTGAGCCCGAGTTTGTGTGACAGGGATGAGCATGTGGTCCTACCTGCAGATCCTGCTGATTGAGGCATGTGGTCCCAGGAGTGGCAAGGTTGCTAGTGGATCCCACCGTTAAAGCCAACTGTGGGATCTGTTGCAGAGTGGAAGTATACAGAGCATAGCACTTTGCCTGGGGTAACCTAGTATGGTATGGCTACTTCAGAGCAGGGGCTCATGTCAAGAGTTTGCAAAAAGTACTGGTTACTGGTTCACTGTCCTTTTCTACTTCCACTGTTTGTACACTTTATTTGACATAGGTTCTACTCACAGAGCATCCACGATAGCATTTCTTGTCCACCAACCACACTGTGGGTGGGGTGTTGAGAAGCCAGTGAATTCAATACAGTCCTGCTCTTGGGGTAGCTGACAGTTTTGGGTGGTCCTGGTGCAGGCCTGACCCAACATGTGCCTTCTGGGACCCTCTGCAGATAGCTGGAATGTCTTAGAGTGTCCCCACCATCCTTGTGAGCCACATGCTGACACTGCAGCATGCCAGCCCTGTCCTTGGTGTGGGATTATTTGCAGTTAGTATTCCAAATGTCAAGTTCCCCTTGACTTGAGCTGAGCAGACGAAACAAAATGGCAGACAGATTAGAAGGGGCTTGAGAAGCCTTTTCGGATTTGAAAACCTTCCTTTGTTGACTTTGAGAAGCTGCTGAACCAGGCCAGTCTGCAGAGGTGGGACATCTGCCAGGTGCCCATTGGCTCTCAGGGCTTGGGAGGCTCTGGCCAGTGCTGGCTTTTCTTCTGTAGGTAGATGGCAGCTGGGATGCCCACCGAGCTTGGGCAGGAATCGAATCCAGTTCCTTCACGTTAGTGCCCCCAGAGCAGGAGGGGAAGAGGGTGGAGGTGAGGAGCCAGGGCCTTTGAGGGTTTCAGGAGGGGCTTGGATGGGTTCCTCTGGATGGCTGGTGAAAGGTTTAAACAGTGCTCACCAAAGGCATAAAAATTCCTAGCTAGAACCTGGAGTGTCATTGCTAAGAGAACCTTAGAGATGGTCCTGTTCATTTTCTTCTTTCACAGAAATGGTAGCTGAAACTCAGAAAGGTTAAGTCATCTGTGCAAAGCCACACAGGAAGCAGTGAAGCTGGAATTTGAGTAGTCTGTCCGGCTCTGGGCTCGTACTTGTCCCATGATGTCACATTGGCTCTTGCTCCCAGTCCTCCCTTCTTTGAGACTCATTTATCCTGCCCTTCCCCCAACTGCTTCCTTTTCCTGCCTGCATTCCCCAGGAATCCCTCTGCAGAGAAGTAGTAGGAACTGAAAGTCTGAGTGGGAACCCCAGCTCTGCCGCCTCCCCAGCTGCTTCTCTACCACCTTCCAGGGGACAGAGTGCTTGTCCTCCAGGATTGTATTCTTGTCTCCTGAGGACAGGCCAAGATGAGTCTCACTCCTCGCTGGGCCACTGTGGGTCCCAGAAAGGGTTGGTGGCATTGATCTGTCTGGCCTCAGGGGAGAGAGACTTTAAATGACGTGAAGCTCTGCAGACCATGGTGGGCCCGTTTTAAGTATGGCCGGACATGGGATCTTGAATGCCGTCCTTAAGGTCTGCCTCTGTGTCCTGCAGCCATTGCAGGGCAGATGGCAGAAAGATCCTCTTGCATAAAGGCTTCTGCCAGTGGCCCCTGGTTGCTAGATCCAGAGTCCGGGAGGCAGTTTTCGCTTTTCGCTCTTTTTCCTTGCACACTTAGGCACAAATGCCTTTTGTTCCCAGGAAACAGCTTTCTCAATCCCCATCCTGGAACTATCACCGGAATGTAATAAATCTGATTTGTGTTTATGTTGAAGAAATGAAACACATTTCTGGGGAGGAATGCAAGTGGAGGCCTTGAGAAAGGGGCTGTGTTTATGACAACAGTTTGCACATGTGGCTTTAGTTTTGAAAGTGTGGTACTGTCCCTTCTTCCTGATAGGGCTCTGGTAGTAAGAGCTGCCTCTCGTGTTCTGGTGCTTGGCGGACACGGGGCAGAGTTGGCGCAGGCCCTCACAGCTCTGGCTGTCGCCTTACTAGTTCTGAGAGCCCGGCTTCTCTGGACCCTGTGATTTCTTGGGGGTTGCAGTGTTTCTGGGGACAGCACCTCTGTGCTGGTTGAGTCAGAGCTGATTAGCGAAACCTCCTCGCTCCCATTCCAGGTAGAAAACAACAGGATTGAATTTAATAGGTATAAATGTAAAGTCCTGTATGTGGGTTCAAAAAATACCAACTTAATAGGCACAGGATGGGGAGCTTCATTTTAAACAGCAAGTGAGAAAGTGACCCTCGGCGTTACCTGACAGTTGGTCCCATGTCCCGGCAGTTGGCCTTGGCTGAAAGAAAGTAGCGCAGGCTGGCTGAACAAGGATCATGTCCAAGAGGAGAAGGATGATGTTGTTGTTGTTAATAATTCATAATAATAGCTAGGTGCTTTACATGCATTATCATTCCATCCTTAAAGTCATCCTTTGAGGTAGGTCAGAAGAGCCTCTTTCTTTGGAAGAGGAAACCCAGGCTTGAGAGATGGCATTTCTTGCCCAGTGTCACACTGCAAGCAAGAGGCAGAGCCAACTGGAACCCAGAGCACCAGAGCCCGTGCTCTCTGTGGTGAACGAGAGGGTCAGCAGCTGGTGGGGGTGCTGGATGAGGAAATGCTGGCGTTGAGCTTGAAGGTGGTTTTAATGATGCCTGACTTCTGTATGGTCCTCACTGTGTGCCAAGCGCCATTCCAAAGAGTGGCTGCTGCTGCTGTTTTTTTTTTTTTTTTTTTTTAACCAAAATTGTTAATTTTATACATATCAATTCTGTTACTATTTGGTTTTACAGATCAGGAAACTGAGGCACAGAGAGGTTGAGTCAGTTGCCCAAGATGATGGAGCTTGTGTCAGTGCTGGATTCAAACCCAGATTGTCTGGCTTAGAGTTGTTAATATCTAGGCCCCATGACCTTGGACATGGCTGCCACTGCTGGTGGGGGGGGTGGGGAGGGGGGGGAGGGCAGGAGCTGCCTGTGTCCTTTGTTCTGTGAGGCAGCCTGTCTGCAGGACGCTGTTGTGTTTGGATCCAGGGCAGAACCACAGCCTGCGGGTGGATGTATAAATAGGAGAGGCCTCTGCTCTCCTAAGTCCAGGCACCAGGTGGTCATGGAACAGGCCCCTGGAGGGAGGTAGGGAGCTCCCCACTGCCAGGTGAGGGCCCACGGTCGGGGATGCCCAAAGAGGTGGGAGGACCGAGGAGACCACCTGTGTAGGGTCTGAGAGGCTCCTCGGGCCCCTCCGGGTAGCTGGCTGGCTCCCCGTCCTTTGTTGAGGACAAGGCCGGCTTTCCTGGCACCTCCCCCACCCCCAGGCAGTGGCATGTCCCGGTGGACCACTGGAGGGGAAGTGACCGGGTGTCCGCCGGGTGCAGCCTGCCCTATTAGGAAGCCCCGGCTGTCAGGCCCGGCAGAACTGCTGACGGAGGCACGGGGAACAATGCTGCGTGGGAGGAGGCGTGTGCGTGTGTTTGTTCGCCTCCTGACCTGAGTGCCAGGAGTGACACGCTTTATTTGTCCCTTCTGGTCCCCTGTGGGCACTCAGCCTGTCTCGGATGCATTTGACTCCCACTCGGGCCCCTTGTCCCCTGCAGCTTTGGCTGAAGGGTGGGGGAGCCAGTGTGCCGGCCCTGGACCTCTGGGGGGCACTCCTTAGGCCCACCTGGCCTCTTGGTGCTCTTAACCCAGGGGCTCTGGTTTCAGTCCTGTCACCTCCTTGTCTCAGGCCAGGGAACAGAGGCACAGAGAGGTGAGGTGACTTCATTGGAGGCCACATAACCAGCTGGCACCGCTGAAGCTGTAGTCAGGGCCAGGAGACTGGGAACGCGGTGGGGGGGTGGAGCTTACAAGATGCTCCTGTCCAGCCCTTTCATTTACTGATGAGGGAACAGCCTCCGACTACACCTTGACATGGCCAAGGCACAGCCGGTGGTCCGTGGTGGGTCCAGGACTGGCACCTGGGGCTTCTGGCTTCAGGTCCCTGGTCCTCCACGTGCCACGGCTTCTCCTGCGGGTCTGACTGCTGTGGCGACTGTGGCTGCCACCCAGGCCTCCTGTCCTCTGCTGCCACTGCTGCTCCTTCCTTGGCCGCCACTGTCTGATTATCCCTGTTGTCACTTCCTTCACCTTCTAGGACTGGTAGGGGCAGCTGGTTTACGGGAATTTAGCTGAGTGGAAAGAGCATGGGCTTAGCCAGGCAGCTTTGGGATCCAGTCAACTTCAACTTCTGAGCTGTGTGACCCGGGGCAAGTTGCTTAACTTTTCTGAGCCCTGGTTTCTCATCTGATAAGATGATTTGGACTAGATAACCTCCAGTGACCTTCCAAGCCCTGCAGGCCTGTGACTAATGATTTTCAAGAGTGAGTGGGACCCACGTGGACCTGTGCCTGCAGGCTGTTGGAAAAGGCAGGTGATGTGGGCTGATGGGAAAGGCCTGTGTTGGTAGGTGCAGGGCATGC
The DNA here is from genome assembly GCF_048418805.1 of Vulpes vulpes. Taxonomy (NCBI): domain Eukaryota; kingdom Metazoa; phylum Chordata; class Mammalia; order Carnivora; family Canidae; genus Vulpes; species Vulpes vulpes. The sequence continues at coordinate 156,124,290 of NC_132791.1, forward strand.
GTGCGTTCCAAGTTCTGGCTTCACCAGGGGACTGTTGCCTTGGCTTTGGGTTGCCTTGCCTTTGCCTTGGCCAGTGGGCGCTTGGGACAAGGGATCGTGCTGGTCCTTGGCTCCTTTTTTGCCAGTTCTCCTTTCTGTGTACCCATGCTGTGGGCACCAGTGCTGCCCGCCCTTGGTGGCAGCTGCTCAAGGTAGAGAGGTTGCTGATGGAGGGCTGGCCAGCTGATTGGCGTGGCCTTGAGGCAGGCATGACGGCCAAGCACAGGCAGGAGCCAAATCTTGCGACCTCTCCCCTGCATCAGATGCCACTGGATTTTGTTGTGGGAGGCATGCCAGCCCTGTTATTAGGCCTGAGGGACCCCCTGCTTTGTCCAAGTGAGACCACACGTGTCTGGTGGAAGGAGGGGAGTTAGCGTTAAACCCAGAGTCCTCGGCCTTTTGTGACTGGCTTGGTCCTGTAGTCCTGTTGGTATGGTTTTTGTTCTTGGGTTTTTGCCTTGGCTGTGAAGTTGCACTATTTTCTGAACTAGTCCTGTTTCATGTAACCTGAACCCAAGTATCTAGACATGAAGGGAAAGCTTTTTTCTCCTCTTCCCTAACAAAGGCTGTCCTAGACAGTAGCATCTGGAAATGATTCAGCATCTGGTCTAAGTATTGTGTCCATGCACGGACACACTTCCATGGTATAACATGCCCTCACCCAGATGATATGCCTTTGTCTCTCCAGCCAGGCATGTACCTGTCCTTCTTTCTACATAGTTGATTTTACATACAGAGGTTACCTTTTTTGGGCACGTGCTTATGTGCATACACATGTATAAAGCTTTATTTCTGCTTAGGAGGAAATATTCAAGGGCTTGATGTATATAGAGAAGCATTTGCATTGATGGATGTTGACGTATTTTTCTTTGCAAAGTTTAATAAACCATTTAACAATGCCTTCAGTGACTGTAATTAGCTGATTCCTCATTGTTCCCAAGCTTTGCCTTAACAGGCACCTCAGGACCCTGTCCCCACTACTAGTGTGGCAATCCTCTACACAGAGCTGAGTGCTCCAGAGAGGTGGCAGAGTCAGGGTGGCCGGGGGGGGGGGGGGGGGGGGGGCATCTGTTCATGGTGTGTCTTTGCCATCTGGTGGTGGTGTGGGTGGGAGCCTGTCCTAGGGGATTTCTCAGCCGGTTATGTCTTCCGGTTTAGGCTTGGGGGAGGAATGTGAACTGGTACAAGGTTGGAGCTGTTGGTTGTATTGAGATTTGGTCTGTGTCAGCAGACAGTACTTGTGTCCTCACTGTGGGCATGACAGGCAGGGAGCACCGAGCACCTCTGTTCACTCTGGTAGAGAATGGACGGGGGGAGGTGAGATGACCAGTGATGGTGGGGAGGGACCCCAGCAAACAAGGAAGGGGTCGCCTTTGCTCCCCTTTACCTCAAAAGACTGCTGGAAGGCCAATTTCTAGTAACATCTTATACTAGATACCAGGAAGAATTTGAGAGGATTTTGGTCAAATGTAACCACAAGGGTGAGTGAAACAGGAAGAGATGAGTGGTCTTGGAGGAGGCACCTGGAGGTGAGTGGGTCGTGCCACATGAACCCGGGCAAATGGGGGCATTATTAACTCCCTCTGAACTGCAGGTGAAGTGGAGTGTAAGGTAAGGCAACATGGGTAGCACCGCCCTCATGGTCACCACCAATCCCCATTCGAGTGGCACCCGTGGTACCTTGGGGCAGCCTTCCTCCATAGTGGCAGCAGCTGACTGTTGCTTTTTTTCCTTTGACAGTAGACTTTGGCCCAGGCCGCCTTCTGGGTCAGGTGTGATGGAGAACCCATGGGCGACAGCCCTTGAGAGCAGTTTCCTGTAGGTTTTTGTTTCTGCCCTCTTTGCTCTGGGGGTTGCCTGCAGTGAGGGATCGATGCAGGTCCCTTTCCTCCTTTGGCTCAAGCCTCTGATGTTCATTTGTTAGGGACCATATAGTATCTGAACTGGGATACTTGTATAACCAGGCCATGCTGGGCATCAGTATGCTGGGCAGCAGGTGGAAACCTGGATCATTTGGGATGCACAGTTCCTCAGTGTATGTTGAAGGCTCTCCCCCCAGCTCATGTAACATTTGACCTCCTCCCAAAGAGCAAATCCAGGGTTCCTCTCCCTTGCCTGCGCCAGCCCTAATGTGAACTGTGGGGTGAGGAGGACAGCCCCCAGGGCCGACCCCTCCCCTGGTTTTCAGAGAACAGTGCAGCTGGGGCAGCTGTTTTGTGTGGTACATTTGCCACCGTGGCATCCAGATTCCAAAGAAATGAGGGGCTCCCTGCTTGGGATTGTGTCTTGGAACAGTTGACAGGGAGCTGGATCCTTGAATTAGGTATGGAAAATGTCTGTTTCTGGGGAGCCCTTGCAGAGCCCATGGCTTCCTTGAGGTGAGTTCAGTTCCCCTGTAGCATGGGGCCTGAGCTGAGCCTGGAGGCCCAGGTAGGACACAGAGGCTCTGACTGGGCTCTGTGTGGTTGCAGGTTCCTGCCTGGCGGGCTGTCCTGCTGCCTCCAAAACATAACTCAGTATCGATTGTGCAGGAGGCCCAGACTGTCACATGCAGCAATCCTTGCTCCACAGAAGGCATGCTCCTTCAAGGAAGAAAGGAAGCTGTTTTGTCCCTGGTACAACATGCTTTTGAAAATGCACCTTGATTTAAGATTCTGCTTTTTGCAACGTATTTAAAAATGTCAGAAAGATAAATATGCAGCCTTTTTAAATGTGTCTGCTTTGAACAGCCTTTAAAAAAAAAGTCTATCATTCATTCTCAGGGTCACAGGCATATTCAAACTCAGAGCCACCATCCTTCAGTGGTATATCCCTCTCTTCCAGAAGCAGAGTTTTGGTGGGGACTGGGGATTAGACTCCTAAAGTCCCTTTCTTCCAGAAAGTCCAGGAGATACATTTGTTTCCTCAGTTTTGAGTCTGGTAGTTTCCAGAATATTTTTTGGAACTTTACTGTTGGACCCATGAAACAGGCATTGGCTTCTATCTAGCTGCTTCCATATGGGGACCCTTCTCACTTCCCATGAAAACCCACCAGTCAGAGGATCCTAGGATCTAGGGAGGGAAAACATATGCTCCCACCCTGGGCCTCTGAGACCGGCAAACACTGGTTCCCTGTTCCAGTATAACATGGAGGAAGTTAGGCCTGGTGTTCGGGAGTGCCTGTTGTGGCGATACAAAGCACCACATTTCCAAGGTGGGGTATTGGCACCTTCTATGCTCAGTGATGATTCTGGAAGAGGGCTGGGCCACAGGTGAGGGAGATGCCACTAGAGGGTCAAACCAGTCTGTGGGTTTCATATCCTGTTGTTATTGTGCGCGGCTTTTTGTAAAGATACCCTGGCCACCTATCTCCCAAAAGGAGTTGGAGGAACCGCAGGGTCTTTCACGATGTAAGTGAGGATGTCAAGACCTTGTTCCATTGGTTGAGGAACTTAGAAACCCCAGTGGGCAAAGCTGCCCTCTGCCTGAGGGAGAGCTGCCAGGGGAACTTCTGGTTTGAGAGGTAGTCATGCATAGTTAGGCCTTGAATGAACCTATAGGGTTCTCTCTAGGCCAGCTTCTGCCATTACAGAGATGAGGAAACAGAGACCCAGAGGAGTGCTGTGACTTGGCCAAGGCCACACAGAAAATCGGTAGTTGAGCCAGAAGCTTATAGTTACCTTGCCCTCCAGTCTCAAGTGAGCCTGGCTTTGACTCAAAGGCCCTGGTTGTAGTGTGTGAACAGAGCTTTTGCAGACACCTGGCTCTTACGGGGCTCCTGCCCTCTTCTGGATCAGTGGGTTAGATCTCTGACGACTGTCCCTTTGGCATCGACTGTCCCTTTGGCATCGCGGACCGTGCCTTTGCTCATTGCTCCCCTGTTGTGTTGGGAGCGCAGGAGCGAGGAGGGGAGGGCGGTGTGGGGGAGGGTTCTCTCTGGACAGAAGTCCCAGTTGGCCCCGAGCAGCAGGGCCGACCCCCCTCCTCTGGTCCCGCTCCCAGTCCTGTCCCGGGGAAGAGCTTCCCTTCTCCCGCCCAGCCCCTGACTTGCTCTTCCTCTTCCCCTAAAAACCATTTTGAGGATCATAACATTTATCATGAGCTTTATTATGGGAGACTCTTCTTCATGTTTAAAAATAAACGCTGGCTTACGGAACTATATTTGGTACATGGAAGCCGTTTGCATGTAAATGTGCTTAAAGGACACTGCTTTATTTAAGATGCAGAGTGAGCCCCAGCTGGGGTGGGGGGTGCGCTGGGGTGGGCTGCCAGAGGGACCCCGGGGTCTGCCTTGCTCAGGACAGTTGGCTTGTAGCCTGTAGAATCTGTCCTCCTTTCCTGGGGGACAATTGCAAAACAGGATAACTGGTGCTTAAAAATTCATAGAAAATGTTTCTTATCACCACGTCATAATTGTTATGACTCAGAAAAGTAGAATTGCCATTCCACTCTGCCTGTCTGGCCTCACTTTTGTTGCCTACCGAGTCCCCAGTAGCAGCTGCAGAATCATAAAAAAGAGATAGAAAGAAAGAAAGGAAGAAATCCAGGGCAATGCTTTATTTATGTTAACGGCTACATTTGACTTGAAAATTCCGTCCCCTGAGCCTTGGGGTCAGCACATTACAGAGTGATTGATGGCTGTCAGGAGCGGGCAGGGCGGCAGATTGTAAAGGGGGAAGTGGACAGATGATGCCATGGGTTTCGGGGGCTTAGCAGAACCCAGACCTTGAAAGGAACGCAATGGAAAACAAAAGCAGATGGGAGAACTCTGTGTTGGGCCCTGCCCTTTCCTCCTCTCTTTCTTTGCTTTTCCCTCCCTTTCTCCTGAACACCAGGAATGGGGCGGGGACACCCCATGGCACCAGCACACCCCAGAATGTGTTGCTGTTGGGGTGGCACTGGAGTAAGACCCTAGAGAGGCCGGGCCTGAGGTGGTACATCCCCACCTCCCAGTGTCTTCAGTTGTGTTTAGAAACCAGAGGCTCTTCCCCTGGGTCGCCTCTTGGCAAGAGCCCTGTACACATCCTGTGTCCCCCACCTTCTCCTTGGCCTCATTTCCTATGTCCAAAAACCGAGCAGGAGGGGACCCCCTCTTCAGGCAAATCGGTCCCACTTTCCGATCCAGGCTACTTCGGATTATGTTTCCAGAGGGCTTTCTGGCTAATCCTTGTGTATTTTTGCCGGTGGAAACAAATGGTATTGGACCCACAGGCCTGTTTACAGATGGGGAGACACGGGAATGATGGAGGAGCTTTGAATTTTAAACATTAGCTAATGAGATTGCAGACGAGGGCACTGGGTGGAACGGCCTGGGTATTCCCATGGAGCACTTCGCATCAGTTGTGAGGGAGAGAAGCAGGCGTTTCTGGAGCCCCTACTGGGTGCCGGTAGCCACAGAAAGTAAGAGCCCTGAGCGCTGCCTTGGGGTGTCCTGAGTAAATTGAGGGTATGCATGAAACTGTAGGGAGGAGGGTGGAGGAAGGTGAAGCAGATTCTTCCCAGAGTAGGAGGGAAAGGAGCCGGGCTGGCTGACAAAGGGAGGGCATTCCGGGCAAATGCTGGTGGCCTGGGCGTGGAGGAGTCCAAAGTGAGGCTGGAACCACGAGTGTGCTTTAGAATTGGGACGCCTGTCCCCAGGCGCGGGCAGGATGGCCAGCGGCTGCAGTTTGTCATTTCCCCTGCCTCTGCCTCCCCCTCCTTGCTGCTCTTGTGCAGTTGTGTTGGAGACAGAACTGGCTGTTCATTCATCCGCTAATTGTTTTGATAAGAGACTCTAATTATCCACTGCGATCATCAGATTACCGTGAGCTCCAGGAGGGAGATTGGAGAGTTTAAGCCCCACTGCTGCAGCCACCCGCCGCACCCTCTCCTTGAAAGGGACCCAGCGTCAGTACCTAGCCCCTCTCCTTGAAAGGGACCCAGCGTCAGTACCTAGCCCTCTGTGCCCAGTTCCCAGTCCGTGCCTGCTGAGCCATCGAGTGGAGGTGTCCCAGGGTGGGTGCTGGAAATCCACTGGAAAGCACAGCTCTGATGTCAAGCAGGACTTTCCCTTGGATTATCTTTGCACTGTGTTAAGTCCACAGATAAGGGTTTTGGTTCTGGGGATTCAGAATAAGGTGAGGAGTGTGGAGAACAACAGAGGAGAAGCAGTAATGCTTCTAATGAGTTGACATCAGCAGTTGAGACATTCAAAGGCCTTTTTGGACTGTTTAAGTTCTACTTACATGTGATTTTGGTATAAAGAGAGCAATAGGCAGAAAAACAACCAGGAAGGCAGATTATAAATTAATCCAATAATCAAATCCTTCAGCAAAGGTAATGGGGAATGATGGTGTTTTAATTGATCTGATACGGACCTTTACATCAGTGGGAGCTACGAAGTGAGGGAGCATCTCATCTTGGGATGATGATTGTGATCGTGTATGTTGCCTACGGAAAGGCTTGGGGTGGTGTGTGTGATCTCTCCCCACAGGGCTTGTTGGAGAGGAGGGTTATACTCTCGATGACTCTGTCTTCCTTCATTTAGGCCATGTCTGTAGTTCCCAGATGAACTGGTGAGCCTGGTGATACCTGAGCTAGAGAGGCACAGGGCCATCCTGCCCTTTCCCTGTGAGATCAGAGGAGAGGCTTTCTGAGAAAAGGGCAGGCCTGGGCAGAGGGGTATGGCTGGGGTTTGGAGGGGTGGGCAGGGATGTGACTGCCCAGGTAGAGTCAGATCCTGATCCGAGACACCAGGCTGCCCTGTGTGCTAGTGTCTGAGGCTCTGTTTTCTCATTGGAAAGATGGTACTACTACATGGATGATGTCTGAGTTCCCTCTTGGCTCTGTTCTCTTCAGCTCCTTTGTTCTTGAACCCTACCCCCGCCCAAGCAGGAAGCCAGGGAACTTGAGTTCAGCTTTCCTTGGTTCTCCAGCATTGGCTGCTCCCTGCATACTTTCCCGCCTCCTAGAAGAGGGGGGCCAACTTTCTGCCTTGGCTCTCCCGTTGTCTTCACATTTGGGGCTCAGCTAGCTGGGAAGTTTGGCAACACGTCAGGCCATATATCTTATAAACCGCCCTCCAGAAACGACCTCGTTTAGCAGATTTACTGATGTAGTGGGCCTGCCCGTTCTCAGGGGCTGCCGTACTAAATCATGGCAGGTCCACTGGACTTGCACGCCTCAACACAGAACTTTTCAGAAAATTTCAGGCAGGATATATCACTGCCCCATTAACTCCCTGCTATTAATCTACTTCTCCTAAAAACCTGAAGTTTTCCCCAAAGCCCTGGAACTTGGTGAAAAACGGACCCATTTGGTAAATTCTGTAAATCAGGCTGGCTTTCTCCTTTCCTCCCCCACAAGGCCTGCCTCCATCGCCTTGGGGAGGGAATGCCAGGTGGGCAGGCGAAGCTGCAGCCTTGCAGGGTTTCCAGGGAGCGCCCAGGGTGAACACCAGCTTTGAAGGTTGCTGCTCTTTCCTGCTGCCTGACCTGTGGCATCACTGAGTGAACAGCCATCTCTGCGGTGGGGACTGGGGCTGTCCTCAGGGTTGCCAGAGATGGCGGGGGCTCCTGTGGTGGTACAGGGGCTGGCGAGGGAATGGGGCTATGCCAGAGGGCTGTCTGAAAGGGGCAAACCCCTTTCCTGATCCTTCTTTCTCTGATTGCCGAGAGGGATTTTTGTCCACAGCCCAGAGACTGTTGAGAGTTTGTCTCCGCGTCTGGTGCCCATGAGCTGGGACTTTGGGATCCACAGACCTGGGTTTGAATGCCAGCTTTCTTGGTCACTAACTGCAGGAATTCAGGGGTATTTGGAAAAGAGAAGATGTGACTTGGAAGAGTGGGGCCTAGGATGAGCGAAAGAAAGAACAAGAAGGAACAGCTGTGATCTCCAAGAAACAAGTTCTGCGTGTCTTCCCCACTCCACCCCACCCTCCGAGCTCCTCCACTCTGTGGCTATATCCTTGGGAGAGCATGCTTGAGGATTACGTGAGCAGGTTCTTGTAAAAACTCGGTACAATACCTCGTGCCACGGACTTTCAATGACTGATACTCATTAACTCCTGTGGGGGTGGGGTGGGGCACAGAGGCATACCTGCTGTACCCCACCTGCTGAGGTGAGCCATTGCAAGCCTCAAGGGAGGGAACTCTCATGTTTGCTGGTTCCCCACCTTCTTCCCCCCAGTCTTTGCAGCCTTGCTTATGGGTAGAAGCAGAGGTGGATGCTTTTCACCTGTAATCCTTACAGGGTCAGTACTTTTTTTTTTTTTTTAAAGATTTTTTATTTATTCATGATATACATAGAGAGACAGAGAGAGGCAGAGACACAGGCAGAGGGAGAAGCAGGCTCCATGCAGGAAGCCTGGTGCGGGACTCGATTCCAGGTCTCCAGGATCACACCCTGGGCCAAAGGCAGGCGCCAAACCGCTGAGCCACCCAGGGATCCCCCGGGTCAGTACTTTTCATCTCCAGAACTGGATGAATTCACTGCATGCCTCCCCTGTCACTAGAATCCAGACTTCTGGAATCTAAGATGGAACCACCCCGCCCTGGCCTGCGCCTCTGCAGGCCTTCTCTCTGCCCTCTGCTTGCCTGAAGGCAGATAGTATGGCAGGTGAGGCCAGCAGCAGTCCTTTCCTGCCTGTTGGGACAGGGGCTGGCAAAGCAGGCTGGGGCAGGAGGCTGGAGCGCCTGCTACCTTCTCCAGAGAAGATGGGGAGCCTCATTCCACAGGGTGCTTTGGCATCCTGCCCTGCTGGAGGAACTGGTTTCCAGGGCCTGACTCCTAGCCCCACCCATTAGAGGGGTCCTGGGGGCTGGGGACATGGATCTTGTCTGTTTCCAGGAGTAGTTTAGTTTTCTTTTTTGGCAAAAGTACCTGTTATCTGTGCATCTCTTGGCCTTTTACAAAGCTAATTAAGCCCTAGAGGCAGAGGTTTTTTCTTTTCTCTTTTTTCAAAGTTTTTTTTTTTTTTTTTCCCCTTTTGACTAAAGAGTAGTTTTAGGTGCTCTGGGAGCTTTATTGACTTGCTCCAGGGCCCACCACTGGTTCCCAGTGCTGGGATCGGGTGGGGGGAGGGTGAAGGATGCTGGACGTCTCTCCTCTGCCCTCCCCTGGAATGTTCTAATAATTCAGATATCCTGCCTTTTCCTTGTCCAGAAAGCCTGGAGTCGTTTTCTGAGTTCCTTGAAAATCATAGGCTAGGGTTCAGTGAGCAGACCTGTGGAGTGTAAGTCGTTATTTATCAGTATTGTCCCAGAAGGCAGGGAACCTGTCTGTTTTTATTTTCAGCACCCCCTCCCCCCCTTAAGGTTCCAGGTGCAATTTTGGAGGAAACCACTGATTGTATGGGGTGTCTGTCCCATGACAGGTACTGTGTTGGACTTTCAAAGCCATTTGGTAACGCTAGTTGACTTAACGCTTTTGGGCTGTTGGTTTTGTTTGAACCTGGCTTCATTGATTGGAGGGGCAGGGGACACGGCTGACTTACTTCTTGGAGACCACAGCTGTTCCTTCTTGTTCTTCCCTCTGCCCGTCCTAGGAGAAAGGGCCTTGCCTTCTGCATCTCTTGAGTGCACACGCTGTGTCCCTGCTTGACTTAGCCTGGCTGTTATCTTTTGGTATTTGGTAGGTGCCATCTTGAATTTATGTGCCAAGTGCATTATTAGGTGGTAGTGATAAGGAGCTGTTTATTGTGGGTCCTTGAGGGACTTGCCTCCTGACCCAGATCAGAGAAGACTGGCCATTGTCATTGCTGGTGGGCTACTGGCCATGGCTGCTTGTACACATAGGCCTCAACCCACTGATGCCTTTTCCTTGTCCAGTCCTCCCAGCCACAAAACTTCAATGGCAGCACTGCAGCACACCTCCTAAGAGCTCAAGTCCATGCAGTTCTTTAGTCCACATCAACACTGTTCACCAAACCCTTACTGCCTGAAATGGTGTGTTACTCTCTCTCACCTGTTGCACCTGTCTCAGCAGCCAGCCAGCCACGGGAAGGATAGTGGATACTGGATAGTGGATGTTGATCAGATCAGAGCTTTCCTGAACAGTGATCTCATACACTGTGCCTTGGGAAGGCTGGAATCCAGACCTTAGCTGTACCCCAATGACAGCCCTGGATATTGGGGAGACCTACTAATTTTTCAGTCTCAGAATTTTGGAAGGGGCAGGAGAGAGCAGTTTGCATTCCATTTTCCCAGCCGCTTCTCAGCCAGCATTCTGGTTTTATCTCCAAGCAGGGAAACATTGTATAAAACACATGGCTTCACTTTCTTCCTTGTTTACCTAATCCCTCACTCTATAGACCAAGGGCCATCAGCCTGCACCCCCTGCTCCCGCCATCCATTTTTGTCCTAGTGGTCTCCAGCTTCCTCTTCCTGATCAGCACACAGCACACAGGAGACACTCAAGTGTGTTTGAATGAGTGAATGATGCTAGTCAGCCATCCTTCAGAGGGTCAACGTGCCAACGTTGTACACACCCTCACTTGGTTTGCATGGCCGCTCTCTTGGTTTAGCATCTATTCCCCATCTTTCACAGGAGGCAGAAGCTGGGGCTCAGGCCAGTGAAGGCCCTCCCAGGCCCCAGAGCCGGACCACTTGTTTGTGCAGATTCATCCAAAAGAGCTTCTGTGGCATTTTTGGAATATTTAGGTAATGCAGCGAGCGCTCTCAGGACAGTAGTATGGGTGACAAAAGGAGCCCTGGGACGGAAGCCAGGGATGGACACCATCCAGCCACTGGACCTCAAGCAAGTGTTGGACCTCCTCAGGTCCTCTATTTCCTTACCTGGAAATGGACGGGGGACACTGGACTGTGAATTGAAACTGCCCCTGGAACTCTTGCTCTGTGATGGCAGTCTGGCCATGCTGTACCTGTGTCTGGACACCCCTGCTTTCTCTTCTGCTTCAGGATGCAGCCCATGCTCTGCAGCTGAGCCCAAGGCCCGGTGGACTTGGGACCTTTGCCCTGGGCATCCTTTGTCATTCAGGCATGAACAGAGGGGCTTCTTGGAGTTCGTGGATATGCCCCCTTACCTTGTGTCACTGTGCCTTGGCGTATGTGGTCCCCTCCACCCAGGATGCCTGATGCTCTTTTGCTTTTTGAGGGGCAGGTTACCCTTTATGACTAGGCTCCAGGTTCTTTTCTAGGCATTCCCATTTATTCATTCATCCCACAAAAAGCATGGGTTGAATGTCTCCATTTGCCGGGGATGGTGCTAGTAGCTGGACTGAGATTGTGGGTTGAAATTATTCGTGCTGATCTCTTCCACCTTGTTTTCTGAAGTCTCGGCCTGTCTCTCTGTGGCTCTGCTCCGAGGTTCCTAGCACCTGGATGATACTTGAGATCCTGACTGTCTGGTAATGGGGCTGTTAACTTAAAACCTGTTCAGTGTAACCTTTGTTTTTGGCATCTTTGAAGCCAGGCCTCTCCCCTCTTTCTCTTTTTTTCTTTTTCTTTTTTTGGGAATGGGGGCCAGAGCCCAGAGCCAGCCAGCATTTCTCATCTTAGAGATTGGCTTTTCTTCCACGTAACTTTTTTTTTTTAAGATTTTATTTATTAATTTGAGAGAGAAAGCACAAGAGCCTGAGCATGAATGGGAGTGGGGAGAGGCAGAGGGAGAGGGAGAAACAGTCTCTCCACTGAGCAGGGAGTCTGATGCAGGACTCCATTCTAGGATCCCGGGATCATGACCTGAACCAAAGGCAGATGCTAAACCAATGGAGCCACCCAGGTGCCCCATCTTCCACATAACTTACTTGGTGCTTTTCTTCCCTTGGAAGTCACTGGTGATTGTGGTGGCTCTCTTCCCCACTGGACTGGAAGGCCCTGGAGGCCAGGGGCACTTCTGATTCACCTCTGAATCCTTACCTCCTCTGCTCTGCCTGGTGTGGAACAGGTACCATGTGCCCATGATGGTGGGAGCAGCAGGAGGTGGCCTCCGGTCCTTGCATTTCAGAGGACTCTGTGAGCTGAGAGAGCCCCTCCCCCTTCTCCTGTCAAAACCTGGAAAATTGTGGAGTCTGTCTAGATAGTGACTTTGAAGCGAGGCTCCTGAGCACTAATCTTTGTGGTTGGCTCGTTCCTTAGGCCCTTCCCATACCACCTGCCTCCTTGAAAGAGAAGAGGCGAATGCAAGGACAGCAGAAATACTGGAAACACCATGTCTTCACTGCTTTCCCCCCTTCTTTCTTTAGGACCCTTTTTTAAAAAAAATTTTTTTTATGTATTTATGAGAGACTGAGAGAGAGAGAGAAAGAGGCAGAGACACAGAGGGAGAAGCAGGCTCCATGCAGGGAGCCCGACGTGGGATTCGATCCCAGGATTCCAGGATCAGGCCCTGGACTGAAGGCGGCGCTAAACCGCTGAGCCACTGGGCTGCCCCTAGGACCCTTTTTTTTTTTTTTTTATAACCTAATAAATTGATGCAGAACCTGCTTTTGGCCATTTTTTTCCTGGAGGTGTTCACTGTGTCTTTGGAAGGCTGGCACCAGCCTGGAAGGTTGATCATGAATAAATTCAGGGAGGGGCTGGGTAGTAAAGCAGGAAACAGCATGTTTGCACTGGGAGTTGGTGGGAGATTAAGGATCTTCCTAGTGGTTGGGCTAAAGATGGGCGCAGTGGGTTGTAAGGTTCAGAAGAAGCTGCTGAGCCAGGAGGCAGCATTCTTCTCCCAGGAGAACCCTGGTCCTGTGCTGCTGCTGCTGCTGCTGCTGCTGCTGCTGCTGCTTGTGTGTTTGGAAGTCCCCCATTAGAGGTAAATCCTGGGAAGTTCCTTTACCCTGGTTTCTGCCTCCCTTCCCCCTCAACAAAAGCACATGTCTGGAGTACCTACACACAGTTAGGTACAGACCTGGCTGGGAGCTACACAGATGGTTTGCAGGCTGGTTCCTGAAGGAGCTTTGGACAATTGAACAGGGTTGGGGGTGGGCTCAAGTCTAGCTCATCACTTAGGAGCTGGGTGAGAAGGTAGTCTGCTCTTCTCTGAGCCTCAGTTTTCTCATCTGGAGATTGGGGATGAGGATAGAGTTCTCCTTCTCCGGGCTGGTAGAAGGATTCAGAAGAGTGTATGTAGGAGCATTTGGCACACATTGAGTGCCTGGTAATGGTCCCCTGTCCTGTGCTCTGTTGAGCACAGTGCAACAGCCAGTGTGGTGTAGAAAGTCTAGAATATGAAGGACTCAACCACAGAACTGCAGCATTTTTCAAGACTTGGTTTGCTCATTTATAAAATGGGAATACCCTTGGTCAGATCACTGAGGGGAGAAAAAGAGATCGTGGGAAGAAGGTGCCTGGTATATCCTGGGACATTATAACCTCACTCTCTCAGTAAGTTATAAGGATGTGTTAAGTGGCAGGGGTCAGGCTGCAAGTAGTGTGATAGTCTAGAAGGTCTTTGCGATAGCAGAGCAGAGCAGAGGGAGGGAAATATTCCTGACTTGAGCTGGGGATCTGGAGAGGCCTGTGGGAGGCAGTGCCACCTCCTTCTCTGAAGGAGACCCTGGTGGCGGTGGGGGTACAGTGAGGATGGTGGCTGGGTATGTGGCCCTTTCCCAGCTTCCTATTCCTTTAAGCCTGTGCTTCTAGTTTCTCTCCCAGGAGGTGAGACTGCTGAGAGCTGCTTGGAAGCTTGGTCCTCCCCTCCCCCAAACGCTGGGGGTGTGAAGATGAACTGGTGTAACTACAGCTTGGTGTTTTGGTGTCTGTGAGAAAAGCAGAATTGGCTCAAGCTGCTTTCTCAGTTAAGGGGATTTAAGAAGAAAAAAAAAATTTAATCCAACCCTGGTGATCAATCTGACACCTTCCCTTTGAGCCCCAGATGGCTGACTGGGGCAGAAAGTTGGCCACCGCGGCTGTTGGGGATGGAATGGTGTTTCTGTCTCTGTGTATTGAGGACCGTGGCTCTCTGTATGCGCATGCACACCGTATATGAAGCCTGCCTGCCTGGTTTGGCAGTTTAGGGGGGTATTTAAATGTTTCTGGAAGGTTCCTGTTGGTTAAATGTCATTCTCAGAGGTGTCATGTTAACAGAGCTTGAAACCAGGTTCGGCTGCCATGGTTCAGAGTCCTCCCCGACTTCTTGTCCCCTCGCTGAAGTCCCAGGCCTGGTCATGAGGTAGAGGGGTTGGAGGAGGACAGAGACAGAGGCGTGGCTCTTCCCCCACCTAAGGTCGATCTTTAGCATCAGCTTGAGAGGGACAGTTTGGAAACTGAAAGGAAAACATGCTTTCCACCATTATCTTATCACAACTTCTAGACTTGGACAAAATGCTCTCTGGGTCTACACGTGTGTCTGTTGCCTGCTTTTTCTTTTGATGAGCATGCTTCTAATTATTCCTGATTATACTTCAATGGCTGCCTAGGTTTTATTTAGCTATTCATTTCTTACTGGATAGACCTTTGTGTCCTCCCCCTTCCCACCCTACCATGGTACATAACACCGCAGTGAACATCTTAGCATTTTATTTTGGATTATTTCCTTGGAATAAATTCCCAGAAGTGAAATTACTGGGTCAGAAAGTATGGGGCTCTCCTTTCAAGATCCTTAAGTCATTTTGGTAAATTATTTTAAAAAGGATTGTCTTGATTTATACTGATGCTAGAATAGATAAATGGGTATTCTAACTGCATTTTTGCTTGCGCTGGGGATTACGAAACACGTTTTTAAAGGAAGCTCTTTTTTTTTTTTGCTCTAGATGAAAAATGTTATAACCCTGACTTTTCTACTTTTTGTACCAACCACCAAGTCCGACTGCTGTGTGCTTCTTATAATGCCAGGTGGAGTGTGGTGAGTTCTTTCTGTTCCCTGACTGCCAGGGACTCACAGCTGCCCAAGAGAGAGGAGAGGGCGGCTGATGGGAACAAAGGTAGGCCAGGTGTGATCTCGTGCTGTTGTGTGCATTGTGAGCTATGTGTGCTTTCAAGGTTAAGGAGAGGAAGTTGCATGGTTTAGAAAGCCTTAGCCTTGGAGAGTGGGCGTGGCCAATGCTTGCTCTGCACAAGCAGGCTCTGATGGTGCCCTGGCTCATCATTTTGTTCAACAATGTTTATGGGGCCTCCTGGGCACCACACTCAGTGGGGATAGGGAGATGGATAGGAGCCAGCAGTCTTTCCAGGCAGACAGAATCACACGCAGGGAATTTCTATATGATGTGACAGATGGCTGGAGAGGGTGCCATGGATGATCAGGGCCGGAGTGACAAGCTCTGCCGTTCTTTTGTTCTTAGGATTTTCGACTCCCTTCTCCCTTCCCTGTTCATCAAGGGCTCCCCTTACCAGCAAGAAAGGCTGGGCAATTCAACAAGTATTCTCTCCTTGTCCAGTTTTCGTACCCAGGTGACCTTTGACTTCATGGAATTTCCATGCTGGGAAGGGACAGTGCAAGCCAGCATCCCGGTCCCTGTTGGGGTGCTGAAGATACCAAAGCACAGTGACCAGGTGTTTACTGCTTAACTAGGATGCTCATTCCACACATTTCCTCCAGGGAAGGTCCTTTTTAGGAAGGATCTAAGGAAGTATTTAAGACCATAGCATATTTGTCCTGGGAAGCAGTGTTAGAGGTGTCAGGCCCAGCTTTCTTCTATCCATTTAACTAACTATGTAACAAGTCATTGTTGCATTTTGAAACTTCCTGTGTGTGCCAGGCATGCAGTCCCTGTCGCCTTGCCAACATTGGTGAGACTGCACAAGCCAGGTCTGGGTACAACTTAAATAAGGCTACAGCTCTTGGTCACACTGGATCATATAGAAGGGTTCTCATGCCCATCTTCTTGTGGGTGTAAGGGTTCTGTGAAGTAGGGGAGTCCTTTATTCTTTCTGCTTTTCCACAGAATTGGTGTTAATGTTAGGTCTTTTTTTTCCCCCCTAAAGATTTTATTTATTCATGACAGAGAGGGGGGCAGAGGGAGAAGCAGGCTCCACACAAAGAGCCTGATGTGGGACTCGATCCTGGGACTCCGGGATCACGCCCTGGGCCTAAGGCTGACACTCAACCACTGAGCCACCCAGGCGTCGCCATGTTAGGTCTTCAAACCTGCTTTTTGGGATGTGTCCCATATGCTTGGTTGGTGTGGTTTGCCATTGCGTGGTCATCCTCCCCCACATCCGGCAGAAAACCAAGTAATCCTATCTCCCTTTGGGGATTGGGTCTAGCGTTACATGTCTCTGGCGGGAGCTGTTTGGGTCCCTGGGAAGAGCCCCAGGATAGGAAGGGAGTTCTGGTGTTGGGCCTAACTCTGCTGCTTATTAACTGGCCCTACCAGTCCCCCATTTTCATCTCACCCACCTTGATACTTTGTAGGTCTGCAAAGCGAAAATCCCAGGGTTCCCATTAACTAGCTGCTTTGAGGTTCCAAGAAGGCTTGTTTTGGGAAAGCTTGACAATCTTGACCCTAAGTAGCATCAGTTTAAGACCTCTGCACAGAGGTGATGGGCAGCCTTCAGCCGGCCATCTCCTGGAGGGGGGTCTCTGGTCTCCAGCACTTTGGCAAGACCCTCAGTGCAGACCCTAGGGGATTTGGCTGTTGATTTCAGAAAACTCAGACACACAACTGGCTTCGGTGTGGTCATCTCCCTTTCCCCCAAGTTCCTGGTTGGAGAGCAGGGAAGTCCTGAAGCAGAAGAGAACACAGAACCCCCGTATTGTGCCTGCGAGGGGGTGGCTCATAGGACCAGCTCCCAGATGCCTTCCATTGTCTGTCTGGGCAGGAGCCTTAGCCCCCTCCCCCAAGTCCTCCTTTTGAGAATAAACATATCAACAGGATTGATTACCCGATTGGTCCCTGGGCAGCTGGCTCTGGCCTGCATCTGGAGCTGATTTCTCTGCTGTCACACACCCATTGTCTTGGATTATTCACTTCCACAAATCAGGGGTTGGCTTCACCGCCCTAACCCTACCACGACCCCTAGATGCTTGTTTGTCGGTCGAATGAACACTTCCTGCTCAGTGGAAGAAAAAAAAAGCCTGAAGCACACGTGGGCAGCCTTTGAGCCCCACCCCCATGCCCTGATGCAGACAGGATGTTCCCATCCCAGCTCCTCCCCAGCCTCCCAACAGAGCCTGCCTTTCCAAAGTGGATTCAAAGTGGAGGAGACATTTCCAGGAAGCTGGCTCAATACCCCGATCTGGAAGGAGAGCTTAGTGGGGAGGAGACACCCAGGGGTTTCAGTGGGGCTCTGTCCTGTGGCCTCTGCCTCCCAGGTGGGAACAGCAGGTTTTGAGTCTTGGCATCTCTGGGCATGGGGGTTGGTCTGGCTTGAACACTGGGCTCAGGAGCTGGGACAAGATGGGACAGCTTTAAGGACATAGAACAGATCATGACTTTCCTTTGAGCCCAAAGTAGAGGCTGTGGAGGAGTGAACGGGAGCATTTTCTCTGTGAAATCCCGTCTATTCTTCCAGGCTCATCGTGAGCTCCACCCTCCTTGTGAAAGGAAGCCCTTTTTGACCACTTGCCCCAAACAATCTCTTTCCTTTGAAATACTACAAAGCTCAGAGCTGGTGCTGTGGGCTGGAGCCCTTTTCCTGTGGGCTGCTGCTTTGTTGCACAAGAATGAGAAAAGGCAGCGAGGCCAGTGAAGGCTAGGGGAGAGGCAGTTGGGTGTAGGCTGGGACAGATGTGTACGAGCTTCCACTAGCCGTATCGTACGTATGCTGGGCACAGTTGTCCAACTGCTATAGATGCCAGTGGGACCCTAGCAACACGGAATTTGGGTGGAGTAATTCAAGGACTTCATTTGGGCTGCGTTCTTGCTTTTGTATGGTGATGATAATTTGGTTCTCTGGCAGAAGACCTTAGAAATCAGATCCTCTTATGCACAGGGCATGAGGTGGAAGGTGGGAGATGAGAGGGCTGCTTGTTCAATGTATTTGGGCTGCTTTGCTGAACCTCGTGGCTGCAGCTCCTTCCTGGTGTGACAGTGGTGATTGTGGTGGTCACAAGGCCAAGATGTATCACTCCTGTGGGCTGCATCACCCCTGTGGGCTGCATGTCTTGCTTATTTTCTCCTGACAGGGCTGACTTGGAGGCCTTGCTGGCCAGGTCCTTTGAGGGCTCCCCGGCCTGCACCTGCACTGCCCCAATGTGCCCCAAAGTGGCCTCTTGTGTTAGGTGGATCTCACACCTTGTCTTCATCCCCGGAGTCCTGCAGAGCCCCACAGTCAATAGGGGTCAGGACCATTGTTGACTTCAGGTTCTCCACACTGCCTCGTTGCCTTCTGGTTTTTGTTGCCTCGTTGCCTTCTGGCTTTTGTTCCAAAGCAGAAAGTGCATGTGTCTGTCACCCCCTTCCCTGGGGTATTTTCAGTCCTGGGACCCTAGTCCTCACTCCTAGGCTGTCAGTGGGTTTCTTTCCAGAGCCCAGGCTGCCCAAGGCCAGACCGGAACTCTGCTGCCCCCTTCTGGGGTGGCCTGTTCTCTCCCTGTGCCCGTCCCACCAGGCTTTCCTAGCAAAGACAAGTAAGTCTATTGCTGGTTGGCATCAGGGAAGCTTGTGTGGCTCAGAAGATATCAAACCACAGATTTCTCATTGCTCAAGACTCCAGACAGATGAGGTTGGGGACGTGTGCTCCCTGCAGGTGCCCTTAGCTCCTGGTGTGGAGAGCCCTGAGTCGGACCCCACGGAGACCCTTCTCACAGACTTGTTGGCTTGCCGGCTCCACATGTGGTTCGCTTTGTCCCTTGGAGTTCCGCCTGTCACGCGTGGTGCAGGCATTTCAGTTGTTGGACAGCGCAGCCAGTGAGAACACCTGGAGTGGGGACCCTCCTCTTCCCAGGAGCAGAAGAGGCAGACGGGAGCACTTGGCCTTCTCTCTCTTCTCCCGGGCCTGTGCCCACCCCAGCCCTGCTTTTCCACTTAGCTCTTGCTCTCCCCATGGTCTGGAGGAGTACTTTGCAAATTGCATCAGGGAACCACTTACCCCAATTAAAACAGCCAGGGTGGGGGCAGGAGGAAATGGGCCAGGGTGTGTTGGGAATGTTTTCGCTAATGCGGGGAGTGCTTTTTAAAAGGCAGGTAGAAAACTTTTTTCTCTTAGTAGATCAATTAAAGGTCTTTCTTAAAATTAACCCCTGGAAGGTTTGTGTCGGTGGGCTCTGTTTTCCTCTGTATACCCAACTCTGTGCAAACCTCCCCCACCCCGCAAAAGCATACTCTCAATGCCTTTAGAAATTTCTATGAAAGGTGACCAAGTGTTTTTCAAAAGAGCTCCCCCTCTGTGATAAATGCCAGGTAGTGACTGAGCCCACGGCCCCTGGGGAGAGAGAAGAAAGCCTGGCTGAGCATTGAAGAACCATTTCCGAGAGGGTGGGAGGCTGGCTGCACCTCCCTGAGGTCTCCATGGCCTGCTGGCAGCAGCAGGCACGAGAAGACGGGCATCTTGTCAGAGCCGGGCAGATGGCGTTCACCTGCTCGGGACACGCTCCCTGGTGCTGGGGCCCTCGGAGTTGCTAGGATAATAACAGACAGCTGCCAGCTCGGGGACCGAGATCCGCGGGCATTCAAACACTTGGGAAGTGTGCAAGGGAGAAGGAGCAGGCTCCAGGCCTCCCCTCCCTGCCACGGCTCATCTTTTGTTTTGAGATTTGTGCGTGCTCCCCCCGCCCCCCAACATCCGAGCAACAAGAGTGTTTTAATAGAGGACAGTTCTGTTTTGGAAACGACAAGAAAGCGCCTTGTCGAGTGTGACCTGGCCTCTTCTTTGTCCAACCTTCTCCTGCTTTGTGTGCGCCTGCAATGGGTTTTGTTCTAAGGGGCAAAGGAGTTGGACATGGATTTGCCGTGTTCCTGGGGTTTTCTTTCTTTTTCCTTTTTTGGCAGTGGCTGAGGCTTTTGGTTATTTCTGAGTACAGGGCAATTGGGGAGTTAGGGATTTTCAGGACCACTCCAGAGTCTTTGAGTTTTACCGGGTGGTGTCAGGAATGGTAGAGAAGCCAACTTTCTGACCGCCTGCTGTTTTCCCAGCCCATTGAATATGTTGTGGAAGGACAAGTAATTTCTCACAGTGCCATCAGCTTCAAATCCTAATAGGGACATTTCCCCAAATATCAGTTGGATGCAAGGCTGACTGTTTTGAGAACCAGCTTCCTTTCCCTTCTCTTGCTATGCAGTTCTTATATCGTGGCTAAAGCTCAAGACTGTTGACTTGATCTGGCTTGTTGTAGAAACTTTGGCTCTCATTAGGCTACTTGCAGAATTGTGTATTGTTTGGAGGCGGCTCAGTTTGATGGGGTCTGATGGAAATTTTATAACCGCCCTCAAGACAGAGCTCATGCCTCACTCCCTCAGGCCAAGCCTGGAAGACAGATTTGCCAAGCAAATGACTGGTGTCCTAAGATGCAGGAAGATAACAAAACCTGCTTGATAGTCTGCACTGCTCGAAATTAGCGTGTTCTGTTTGCTTACACGCTCTGGGTGTGCTGTTGACAAATGGGCCCTGTTCACTCACTAAAGCTGTATTCTGTATGTGTCTCATATACAGCCAGAAGTACATTGTAACTTTGTCACAGTGGTAAATCATACTAGCTTTCCATCTCCTATCCCTAATTATTCCAAATCAGTGAGATTTTTCTGTAAGCCAGCCGCAGAGAGTACCTTTTTCTTAGGTATTCTCAATTTTCTCAGCTGACCTAGGGATGACTCCCTGCCCTTCCGAATTGGTGTGTTATTCTAATCTTCTTTATTATTTTAATATTGTTCTGGTGAGGGCTTGGGAGTTGTTTGGCAGGGTGTGTGTGTGTGTGCGCGCGCGCGCTTTAGAACATTACTTTATTCTACTACACTAGGGATTCAAAGATAAATTAAGATGGGTTCTTTGCCCTCAAGGAACCCACCATCACGTAAAGCCAGATAGAGTGTAGAACACGGTACAGCATGTAGTTCCATGCAGGGTCCAGGCCAGGGTAAGCCAGGCACAGAAGAGAGAGAAGAGGGCGTTTTTCCTGGCTCAGTGGAAACAAGGAGTGGGTATAAAGATTGGTAGGGAAGGTGATGCTAGAGCTGATTTGGTATCGGAGAGTGTTTGCCAGGCAGCCAGAATGTTAGGGAAGTGGTTTCCTTCATGCAGTGTGCCCTAGGATTCAGAAGAGCAGAAGGGATAGAGTGTGATGGGATTATAGGGTACTCCAGGGCGGCAGGGCCTGGGTGACCCATTGAAATCTGGGTTTCATCCATCCTGGGGGCTATGGGAACAGGGAACAGCTGGAATCTATCTGAGTCTTCATCATTTCCCCCTGGCAATTTCCAGATTGAGTTTCAAGGTGAGTGATGGTGGTGGGTGCCAGTGGGGAAGACTACAGTTGTTACGGAAAGAGTTTGGCATCAGGCAGATGCCAGCTCTGCCAGCTACAACTGTGTGACCCTTGGCAATCCAATCCTCAGTTGCCTGCTCTGTGAAATGGGTCATATAAAGTATTTACATCTTGGGGTTGGCATGAAGGTAGAGAGAAGTGAGCGTAATAAGTGCTTTGCACCAAACGAACACAAAACTGTTTCTGTCACTTTATGGTGATACTACCCATAATAGCTCCTGAGCAACTTCAGATGCCAGGGTGCTGGTCTCACACACCCCTTCCCCAGGGGATAACCCAGGTAAGGGGTGAACACGGTGTCAGGTGAGGCCGTGCTGTGGCCGTGGCTTTTTACCTGTTACGCAGCCTGGTTTCAGATAACCTGATGTTTGCTGATAGTAAACCTGGTGTCCTGGCCTGAAACTCTATGCCTGTTCAGACTTGTAGCTTTTCCCCTGTCCTCCGGTGGATGTGCTGTGTGACACAGGGCTGACACCAGCCTGAGGCTTACCGCACCAAGGTGTACATTATCACATCCCTCCCACTCTTTAGCAGGTGTATGATCTCCACTCTGTCCTTGGGAAGGCCTTGTGGGTTCTGTGTGGGCCAGACTTAGTCCTGCCCGGCCACGGAGGCTTACAGACAAGGAGGAATAAGAAAGGAACCCATGAGCTGCCAGCCTGGATAGAAGGGTGCCAGGAGTCGGGGACCGAGTGGTAGTGGGGGAGGGGCACCATAGTCAGGTTTTGGGGGGGTCTGGGAAGGGCCACAGAGGAACATGGGTGGCATGTCCCTGGGGCCTCCAAGGGTAGAGTGTTTGCACAGTGACGAAGAGTAGGAGTGGATCTTGGTAGAAGACAGGGAAGGGTGGGAAAATGACTAGCAGGTCAGGGTGCCTGGGCTTGGGACAAAACTGAGAGAGGGCAAAAAAGTCTACCAGAGAGAACCACATTGTGGTGACGCTGTGCGAGTCCTGACCTCACCTGCGAGCTTCCTTCTGGCTCTCACGTTTGTCTGTGAGAAGATCCAGACTTGAGTACCTTGCTGCTCTGCCCTGGCTCTGAGCTGCCCAGCCTGGCAAATGCAGGCAGTGGCCTACAGCTCGACACTTCCTTCTCTTTTTAAGAAGTGTTCCATGGCCCTGTGATTGCTCACTGAGGTAACTTTCTGTTCTCCTAACTGGATCTAATTTGCTGTTCCTCAGCCATGACATCTGATAATAGAAATTTTACTATTTATTGAATGCCTATCACGTGTTGCCCACTGTGCTAGGCAGGTGCTGTGCCTTCCCCGACTGTGGAAGGGAGGCATTTGGGGGACCAGTAACACTGGAAAGGGAAGGGCCTGGGTCTGTGCTGGGTAATTCAGTTCTCCCGAATCACTTGATTTCTCCTAAGGACCCTGGGGAGTAAGATTGTGGTTCCTCTTTTACCCAGATAACAGCCCCAAGGTTTTCAGGGTGCAGATGTCAGAGCTGGAATTTGTTACCTGCAGCCATGCTCCCCTTGCCACACTTCCCTCCAGACACCTTGGCACTGGTCTGCCTGGCTCTCTGCCTGTCATGGTAGGTCTTCACTGCGTATGCTAAGTGACCACATCGGTCCCATGAACCTCACCCCTTTGTGGTAGCAGTGGCAGTGCCAGGGAGAGGGGTGTTCTGGGGTTCTCTGGGGTCACCTTCTCAACAGTCAACAGCTGAGAGTTCTTTGGACCAGGCCCGGGGGTTGTTTCCACGAGTGAGGACTGGTCAGTTTTCTGGCCACATTCCCAGACTCAACCTCCAGCCTTGCACCAATGGTATTTAGTCTTTATCAGCAGAAAATCCTGGGGCCTGGCTCCAACGACCCCTCCAGGCTCTGCCTTCTGCCTCTCCCTGTACCGTGTAGGCAGCCTCTGCACACATCACACCTTCTGCCTAAAATAACCTGTTTTTCTAGAGCCCCACCTGCCGTATCCTTTGCCCACCCTCCCTTCCTTAACCCCCATTCAGCCTTGCCCTACCAGCCCTTCCTCCTCCAAACAGCCTCCTCTGCGCCCCCTCGTGAGATTAACCCTGTGACCACAGAACGTTTGTGCCCACTTGGAACAAGTTTCCTGGCCCTGGGGGGGAGACCGACTCCAATGCTCTTTAATTCAGGAAATTGAGAAATTGCTGTTGTGTTCTACAAGGCAGCTGGGTGGGCAACTAATTCTAGTCACACTGGGCCATCGTTCCCAGCTCTCTTCTCTGTGTGGTCCACAGCTCTGCCGCCTGTTCTTAACAGAACCCCCAGGGTGGAGTCCTGCTCTGCTTTCCATGTTTTCTGTCATTTGGCACCAGTATACCTGACTGAGCCCTCCACTAGTTCTAGCCGAACGTCACCCCATTCATCCAGCCCTCAGGGCTCAGGGCTGCCTCCTCGCTACTCCTTGGCTCTGTGCTTCCTACTGTCTGAAATGTTACCTTCATTATCCTCCCATCCTTTTCTCTGCATCCTGCTCTCATTCATTCACAAACATCACAATGTTCACAAGAATGCAACCACACCTATCCTCTTAACATTTTCTCATAGTCACATTAAAAAAAAGTGGAAAGAAATGTATGAGGGACACCTGGGTGGCTCAGTGGTTGAGCAGATGTTTGCCTTTGGCTCAGGTTGTGATCTTAGGGTCCTTGGGATCAAGTTCTACATCAGGCTCCTTGCAGGGAGCCTGCTTCACCCTCTGCCTATGTCTGCCTCTCTCTGTCTGTCATGAAGTAAAATCTTTAAAAAAAGAAAAAAAAAGATGAGATTCATATCAGTAGTATACTTATAAATGAGTATGTCCACAATACTATAAGTCAGATATAAGATATAATCACTGACTGTAAAAATAATTGATGTTATTTTACATACTGGCTTTTTATATCAAGTCCTTGCGATCTGATCTTTGTTTTAACATCTCTGAACTGCCCACATCTTGAAGTACTCGGTAGCCCACTTCCATGCTGGACCATGTGGATGTGTAGATTTAGGAGCATGAGATCTGTACAGCAGTGGACATGGTTTATATTGTCTCTTGACTCTGCCATTTATTGGCACTGTGGCCTTGGGAAGGTGATTTTCCAGCTCTGAGCTTATGATCTGCAGAAGCACACGCCCTCACTTCCTGGGGTTGTTGTAAGGCCTGAATGAGATGATGCATGCAGAGGCTCAGGACAGTGGTTGTGCATGTTGAAATGATGAACCCTGACTGGTTACCAGGGGCTGGCTTGATGCCAGGACCTGCCACCTGCCGCTGGGCTGACCACACACAGGTGGTCGATATCAGACTGCCTGAGAAGGACCGCAAGTGACAGAGGGATCGGCCAGCTCAGGGTGGGAATGAGCAGGAGCACTGAGGAGGGAGTGGTAATCTGGAGAGGCTTCCTGGTGGAGGCTCCACCGCAGACTCACCTCGGGTTCCTTGGTCTCCAGAGCCCTCTGTGACAACTCCGGCAGCCCAGCGGCTCCCATTTGCTCACTCTTTGTCCTGTGTAATTAGTGCAGTGTGCTTCAGTCTTGTCTCTAATTGTGTCGTACAGCGTGTACTTTATTATATCAGGGTATAATACCGTCAGCCTGGCGGTTATCTTGTTCACTAATTGTTTCACGTGTCTGTCTCGCCTGCCCCGCCAGATCACCCGCTTCTTCAGAGCAGTGAGTGCATCTTTGGTGCCTTTTGTCTCCTCTGCCATGGCAGGGTGGGCCTCAGGACCCAGATGCGAGTCCTGCATCTGCCACACTGACTTGTCTGTGGCTGCAAAGAAGGCACTCTCCCTCCTTTTACAAATGAGCAGGGTGAAGCTTCTATTAGGCCCTCACATTCCCTGATCCGGTGGCTATCCCTCCATTTGTGGATCTTCAGTGTTCTCAAGGCGGTGAATGGTCATTTCTTTGCTTGAAGTATTTATTGAGGACCCCCAAAGTGCCAGGCCTTGAGGAGGGAATGAACAAGGCAGGATTTCTATCCTCAGGGGGCTTAAGGCTTAAAGACAGGAATACATATAAGGGAATAAAACTGGCAGTATATCTAATTGGAGTTGTGACTGCATTCATTCAGCATATCTTTGAATCTGGTGCTAAGCACTGGGGGTGTCACCATGAATGACACAGGTTGGCCCTGCCCTCACACACTGGGTGGAGAAGACAGACGCAGATGGCCATGAAGGAAGATGTCATCCTGCACATGTGGAGGTGCTCAGAGGGAGAGTAAGGGACACTGGACTGGGAAGAATGGGGGTGGGAGCCTTTCTAGGGGTGTTTTGCCTCTCCTGCCCAGAATCCAGAGGGGTGTGCACAAAGTTGGCACCTCCCTCCTTCCCATGGAAGCGTGTCCCAAGGCTGGGGTGTTTGCATGCCTGCCCTTGTGCATATGATTTGGGGGAGGCTCGGGGAGGGCTCCAAACACAAACCAGATGAAGGCGGTGCCTGCGGGTGCCTGGGAGTAGGGGCGGCCCCCAGAGCATGTGGCTGGGTCACCCTTTATAATTATAACACTGTGGTGAAGGCCCCGGAACCCAGGGTGGTGGCGGGCGGGGGAATGCCGGCTTCCCATCTGCTCAGCCTCTTTGGGCTCTGAATGGATTAGTTCTGTTTGGGTTGCAGCTTACTGTTGTGTGTGTTTTTCATCCCCTCCCGTTTGTTCTCTCCCTGGCCTGAACGCCTGCTCAGGAGCAACGAGGGTCCTGGTGTGGGAGGGAGAATTGCGAAGTGGCCATTATCCAAACAAGAAAGGGAATCTTTGGAGTTTGCATTCTTCTGGGCCTCTATGGAAACTAGGATGTGGCGGTGGGGGGGTGGGGCAGGGCGGGGTGTCTAAGCCTCCGGAAAGTGAGAAGATAGGGTGCAACTGTAGAAACTGGGGTATGGTATGGTCTGTGTGAGTGACCCCCACCGGGTATGGTCTGCTCCGGAGGTTAGTTGGTGTGCTGGTGGTAGTGTTTTTACAGATGGGATATCTGGATGGGCACTAACTCATTCCTACCAAGCAATCTTGGTGATGCTTTTGTATAGGAAACTGTTGGCAGAGAAGTAATATGGGCTGTGTGATATGGTTAAAGACCCACATGGGCCTGCTGCTGACCTCACAATGTGACCTCTCTACAAGCCTCGGTTTTCCCAGTCTGTCAAGTGGGGGTGTCGATTCTTACCTTGCAGGGCTGTTGAGAGGGGGAAGCAGGTAAGGTGTGGAAGAAGACTTAGTGCCACCCGTTAGACACAGGAAGTGTTCAGTAGAGCCTAAGGGTGTCCATCTCTTAACGCCACACCAGGGGCATGGGGCATTTGGAATGTTGGGAGTGCCCCAGACACTGCTGGATTCCTTGATGGGCTTCAGGGAGCTTCTGCAGGTAAGGCAGACTTGTGGGAAGCCAGAAGCATTGCTTCTACCTCCTCTTTGCAATAGACAGGTGTGGCTCATCACTCCTGTTGGTGTTGCCTTAGTGTCTGTGAGGAGCCCCGTCAAATGGATGCTTTGGAGAGAAGGGTTGGGGAAAGCAGGAGAAGTAGCCACAGCCTTTGCCTCTCGGAGTCCACATTCTAGCTTAGAATCAAAATTTCACACATGTGGAACAATTAGAGAAAAATAACAGATGGTGTCTGATCAGATGTCACCACTCTGTGAAGCTGTCCCAGACTGCCCCACCCTCTGGCAGAAATAATCCTTCCTTTCTTTGGGATCCTGGAGCCCAGTGCAGGCCTGTACGATACCATGCATTGCATTGGTTTATAATTGGTCATTTGTGCCATGAATTGTGCAACAGCATATGTTTGTTGAATGCCTCCCTGTGTCAGGTCCTGTCCTTGGTCCTTCCTCTTGTCATTGTCGAGCACCTGGTTAGGACACTCTAATAGTTTCCACTTGGGGCTTCCAGGCTGGCCTGTCCCATTTCCTTCTCTGGGGCTCCTGGGCTGCCTCCACACCTCTCTCCTGCCCTTCTTTCTTGGATGTTTGGTCCTGGTAGCACTCTCCTGAGTTTGGTTTTGCTGTGGGGACTTTTGGCTGATTTGAAGGAGTCAGCGAGGACTCAGGCCCCGCTGCCAGCCTGGTCTGCTAAGGAGCTGTGTGATATTAACACTCTCTTATTCTCCCTGGGCCTTCATTTTCTTGACTTAAAACAACTAGGATTGGATTGAACAGTGTCTCTGGTATTGGTTCTAAGACTTGAAGGGTTTTTTTTGGGAAATGGAATGGGCCTAAACATGCCTTTGGTGTGCTGGATCCTCAGCTGGGCTTTGGGAGATGCCTAAGAGACTTTTTGTGGGATCTCACAGTTGAGTGGGAAAGAGGTTACATAGCAGATGCTGATGGTGCTCCAAGAGACCCGTTGCTGGATCCCAAGAGAAGGCTCTACCCAGAGGGCTTCCTATATTCGGTGAAGATTTCTATGGGTCCTGCAAAGGAAAAAGGAATAGCAGTTGATGACCTAAAGGGGAGTATTTGGAAGAGAGCCTTGCAGGGTGGTAAAGGAATAGTTTGCAAACACTCAGAAGCTTGAAGAAACTTGCTACATTCAGAAAGGAGGGTTTGTGTGGGCGCAGCTGGAACTGAGAAGGGCCCAGTCCAGCTGGTATGCAGCCCAGAGCAGGCAGTCCCCTGAGCTTCTGAACCTGCATCATTAGTGGCCTGGTTAGGTCAATCTGGGGAGAGGAACAGGGACCGGGGAGGACTGGGGCAGCTACAGCAGTGAGGACACTGGCGAGTGCTCCAGGTTTGAGGACCCAGTCTGGATGGAGAGTGAGGTGGATGGGCACTGAGGCATTGTATGGTGGTTGAGACGTTGGCTTGGCTCACCTAGAGCTAGCATGGTTGGAGGATTGCCCACAAGCACTTGACCCTCAGACATTTCCCTAATAATAGATTGTTCTTGTGCCCTAGAGGGTGGGCTTAGTGGTGATTGTAGGCAGCTTAGATATAGCTGAGGGCATTTTTTTTTTTTTTTTAAAGTTACCTCTTTCCAAATTGTCCAAAGAATGAAAGTGTGATGGAATAAGTGGCACCCTGGCCAGGTTCTTGGCACATCTGTCTCCTATTGTGGGCCTTTGTTTCCTCTTTGGTGAACTGATGGGACTGGGGAGACAGTGGCCAGGTCCCCAAGATGCGCTAGCCCACCCCATGACTGCTGCCTTTGTTTCCACGGGGCAGGGTTCTTGGCAAGTGGAGTGGAAATTGCCAATGTCTTAATGTGAGTCCCACAGGGGGTGGGGATGGGTGTGTATGTGTACTTGGCTGGGCGTGCCCCCAACATCTCCCTTGGATGGAGCATTTGTGTGAGCCTGGCTCGGAACCTGCGTGGAATCCCTTCCCTTTGAAAATATTATCTTGCCTATTAAATATTAATAACAACCAGCCTCTCTCAGCAGGACCAAACCCCTAGCCTACTCTGGGTGGTTGTTGACTGTGTGTGTGTGTCTCCATGCCTGTCCTTGACCCAGTGTGGCACCTTGAACAGAGCAGAGTGTGTGTGTGTGTGTGTGTGTGTGTGTGTGTGTGTGTGTGTGTGTGTGTATGTGTATGTGTGTGTGTGTGTGTGATTGTGTGACAGAGTATGTAAGAGAGCGTTTGAGTGTGAGTGTATAAGTGTGTGAGAGTGTATGTGTGTGAGTGTATATGAGTGTGAGTATAAATGCATGAGAGTATGAGAGCGTTTGTGAGTGTATAAGTGTGAGAGTGTGCGTATAAGAGTGTATGAGTGAGAGTTTGAGAATGTGTGAGAATGTGTATGAGAGTGTGTGATTGTGTAGGACAGTGTGAGAATGTGTATGAGTGTGTGAGTGAGAATGTGTATGAGTGTGTGAATGAGAATGTGTATGAGAGTATGTGTGAGTGTATGACAGTGTGTGAGAATGTGTATGAGACTGTGTGTGTGAGAGTGTGAGAATGTATGAGAGTATGTGAGTGTATGGCAGTGTGAGAATGTGTATGAGTATGAGAATGTATGAGACTGAGAATGTGTATGAGTGTGTGTGTGAGAATGTATATGAGACTGTGTGTGAGAATGTGTATGAGTGTGAGTATGTATGACTGTGTGTGAGAATGTGTATGAGAGTGTGTGTGTGTGAGAATGTGTATGAGAGTGTGTGTGTGAGAATGTATGAGAGTGAGTGTGTGTGTGTATGAGAGTATGTGTGAGTGTATGAGTGTGTGTGTGTGTGTGTGTGTGCGCTACTTTGGAGCTGTGGCAGAATTTCTCACCACTGCCAAGTTATTTTCTTGGGATGTATTTAGATAGAGGGGATGATCGAGAAGTGGATGACATGTATTTGCACAGGGATGTTTGCGCACGTTGACTGATGTCCAGGAGCTGGATACTTCCTCAGCCCTCCTCACACACTTATCAGGAAAGGACGTTGGGGTACCTCCTCTCAGAGGGGTGTGGGGGGGAAAGGGTACTGGCAGGACAGGTCTTCTCTTCCAAAGATGTAGAGCAGCTGTCTGGACTCCACAGACGGTAGCCCTCTTCCCACTGTGAATGGGGGAGACCGTGGGAAGGGGGAGGGAAGCAGTTGTGAGCCTTGCACTCTGCTCAGAGGGGCAGCCGTCTCCTGGGGTGCAGTGGGTGTTATCACACCCTGGAAAGATAGGGAATAAAATTACTTGATGCTTTACATGTATCGAAAGTCCTAGGGACAGCACTGGCTTCCAAGGTGGGTGGCACGCCTGGCCCTGTGTCTCCCCACCCCCACCACCCACTCTAAACACTTCTTGCCTGCCTGCCCCTTCTGCAGCACGCACCCTCTTCTTACAGTCTGAGTTTGTGACATCTGCACACAGCAGAAAGGGCTGAGGGGTCCAGTGCGGGCCGGGGGCAGTGGTCCAGACCCGTCCTCTCGGGTCTCCCCAGACCTAATCAGCTTACCTCAGGCAGGGCAGTGCTCTTCTGTTATTAAATGGAGAGCTGTGGTCTGCATGATGCAGGCAGCTTTAATGAGATTAGAAAGCTTAACCGAGAGGCCAATTACATCTGGGCTCGTACCTGTTTGGACGGCTGTCTAAGCCCCGACCTGCATCCAGAGGCTTCCTGCAGGCCTCCTGGGAGCCTGGAGGGTGAGGGGCAGGAGAGGACTGCCCATCTGGCTAGTCATCGCTGGACCCAGGGTCCGTTTTCCCTGGTTAGGGCAGAGGCAGAACCCAGGAGGAATCTGCTAGAACGTCTGATCCAGGAACTCCCAAAAAGCTGGATCCCTGCAGCCTGGGAAGGGTGGGCAGCTGGGTGGTTGCAGAGCTTACAGGTGGTTTTGATGTACAGCCAGGTTTAAGGACCAGGAGTCCAATCCCCACTCCCTTAGTTTTGTAGGTGAGGGGAAGGACTGTGGGGGGTGGGTGGCACAGCTAGCCAGGGTTTTGTCACCTCAGCTTCCTCCTTTCTTCCTGCCACTTTGGTGGTCTGGGGGCAGGGGGTGTTGTCCTTCGGGTAACACCAGGTTTTGTGTTTGTTTCAATATTTGTGCCTCACATTCCTGCATGGGTAGGCGAGGCAGGTAGTGATGACTTCCCATTTTACAGATGGTCACGTTCAGGTTGAGGAGACTGGGCCCCAAACTGTGTCAGAACCAGAGGGCTTGGTCGCAGGTTTAAGGTTTTTTCCCTTCTATGACGGATGTCTTCTGTCTGGTTCCTGCCAGGGCCATGGGGTGGGTGACATTGGTTTGTGATAGCAGGAAGAATTGTAACCTTGTGAAGCAAAGGAGTAGAGTTCCCACGTCCAAGTCGTTGGGAGGTTTGGTACCCACCTTGAGTGGTGACTTGTTTCCATTGCTGGGAATCATGGCCTGCAAACTTCAGGGGGGTCAGGATGGGAATGCTCTGGGGCTCCACAGGTGAGCACTGCCTGGCTGGTCCCCTCAGGGTGAGGCCTTCCTCAGTAGAGCAAAGGCATAGAGGAGGGTTTTAGCAGGAGTGTCTATTCAACAGGTACTTATTTATTGAGTACCCGAGGGATGGAGGCCAGGAAGAGTTCTAGGGGAGGCTGCAGAACCTTAACTTTTCATAGACTCTATGAAGCAGGGCTTATTAGCCCAGTTTTACAGATGAGACTGCCAAGGTACAGACATCTTTGGATGTCTGGGACATCTGAGTCCCAGACCCGACTCTTGCCCTTGACCCATGTCTGTGAGCCTGGGGCCACATCTACAATAGAGGGACCATGGGAACCCCTCCTCTCTGAGTTCTAGATTCAAAGTTTCTGAAGGCCTGTGGATTACCCAAATCTCATTAAAGACTTATGTCTTTGGTGGAGAAGACCCAGGCCATGGCCTCAAATGGAATTAGACAAAACAGAAGAAAAACAGACTGCTTTAGACGTGTTTGCAGCAGAGGGGGGGCACTTGGTCATCCATCATGGATAGTCCTGCCATGTCTCTGTGACTCACAAGTTTCAAGCTACGGCAGAAGCAAGATTCAAATTCAAGCCTTTCCCAGGGTTTCCATGTTTCTCTTCTGCAATGATTGCTTGAGGAGAAAAACATAGAAACACTGGAAGGTATGGCCCCTTTTTGTCCCTTTTCACATTTGGGTTTATGAAAGTCTGTTCAGT
Source organism: Vulpes vulpes (assembly GCF_048418805.1). Lineage (NCBI taxonomy): Eukaryota > Metazoa > Chordata > Mammalia > Carnivora > Canidae > Vulpes > Vulpes vulpes. The sequence continues at coordinate 156,156,115 of NC_132791.1, forward strand.
TCTTTAAAGTTACATCTTTCTAAAGGGGTAGAAAATAAGGAAGGAATTTCCCAGAAGAGCCAGGCCTAGCTTTGTCCAAAAAGCTCTTTCATAGTCTCCAGTCATTCGATGGTTATTGATTATTAGGCATAGTAAATATTTGGATTTTGTTCTTTGGAACCAACAATCCTGCAGGGAGCTTTTGTCTTTCTAATAAGGCCACATAGAAAATACTGGAAGAGTCACTGGTAGAGTTTCACATGGGATTGGAAAATGAAAAAATTATCCTGCCCAGGGTGGCCCAAGGGTCAGATGGAGAGTTGAAATGGCATTAGGGAGGGAATGATGGTCTGGGCACAGGTTAGGAACCAGAGAGTGTTCCCCATGACTAAAGCTCAAGGCACAAGAGAAGAGGGAGGTTGGAGGAGGGGGAGGGAAGGGATGACATGAGATCACAGCCCTTTATCATCTCCTTGTTTGCTTTAAGTCTCATGCCAACCCCAGTAGAGGTGTTGTCTTGCATTGAGGGAGCATCTTGAGTCGGGGTGAATTGCCTGCCTCTCCGAATTAGCTGGGGACCTGGAGGCCCTCATTCCACTGTGCTCTGCCCTTTACTACAGCAGCCCTTGGGTAGGAAGGAGTTCATTGGCAGTGAATGTTCTATTGGATGATCTTGAGACACTTGCAGGTGGAAGTTGGTATCTTCTGATACTGAGTTCTAGCTCACGAACCTTCTCAGGGACTTTGCCCTGGGCTGGGAGGCAGGGACATTTGAGCTGGCTGTTGATGAATGACTGAGAGTTCTATAGGTAGATAAATGGAGGGTAATAGGGAGCTTGTCTGGGAGAGAATGCAAAAGTAGCACAGTGTCCTCGGGCAGTGGAGGACCTGAGGCCTGGTTGGTGAGAGGATAGAGCCATTCCCAGGGCGTGGTAAGCAGCGGGAAAGGGCAGAAGAGGGGTGCAACCAGAGGGCCCTGTGGGCTCCCAGAGCCTGGTCTCTGTTCTACCTCTTTTCTCTGCCTTTCTCAGGTTCTCAATTCCATATGAACTGAGGGATTGAATCAAGGAGGAGGAAGAGGACACATTCTTCCTGAGTGAGCTCAGGGCTGGCTCTGTGGCTCATCTCTGATTGCAGGAACCATGTCTCTTAGAAACCTGTGGCTTGCAGGGTCCAGCTGTGAAGGGCAGTCCTCTGATTGGCAGAGGACTCCGATTGGCAGACATTCCTGTCTGCGAGGTGCATTTTGTGGAACAAGGAGAAAGGCATCTCAGAGTGGAACCTCTGCCTTGCCGCCCTCCTCAGCTTCCCACCATGCCCAGGAGGGGCCCCTCCCACCTTTGTGTCCCCAAGCCCCATAGGTGGTAGGCAGGTTCTCTCAGCTTCATTAAGGAGTCTCTGGTAAAAGAGGCTCCTTGGTCAGTGGAGCAGACCTCTATCTTCAGGGAGATAGAAAACCAGGACATCCAGTCTATCTGAGAATATCACTAGGCTTTGGTTTACAGATGGAAGAGAGGCGTGGCCAAGAGGGCTGAGAGAAGCGGCCAGATCTCAGCAGCTCATAATTCAAATCCGCTTACTGCACCAAGTCCACTGGGCTTAGTCTCGACTTCCTTCCAAAGTGGGAGTTTAGCTTCCTGTCATGGCCTCACAACTATCAATGCTTTGCCCAGGTATTAGCTTTAGCTAATTTATAGCTGTCTTGGAAGGAGAGGTATAAAGATGATCCCATTTTACTGACCTGACCAGTGAGTCTAGAAGTGACCTGCCCAAGTCATTTGCCACAAAGGGCCAAGTAGCACCCAGGTTTTTCTGAATCCCCAAAGCTTGACTTTTGCAGACAACGGAAAAAGTGTATTCTAAGACAGGACTGGGTATTTGTGTGGGTGTGGGTGTATGTATGTGTTGTTTAGAGGGAAGGGAGTAGTTGTATGGATGTAGCCACATGGTAAGTTAGTGAGTGACTGAGTTAACTAGTCTTAGAATTTGACTTTGTAGATGTAGTGGATATTCTTGAAAAGCAGGATTTCTGCAAGGACTTTATTCATCCAAAAAAATACTTACTGAGCCTGCACCTCGTCTGTGCTGTGTACATCATTCTTGCCCCTGTCCCTGGGAAGACAGCTGGTGAATTTAATAAGGAATTAACAGTTAGATGTGACAAGTGCTGTGATGAAGAACACATAAAGGATGAAGAGGCATCACCCTGGGAGAGAGTGTGGAGGGGTGGTCCAGGGAGAAGGACCAACCTGTGCAGAGGGCACTTCGGTGTGCTTATCAAGTAAATACGGACAAAGGAAAGGCCTTCGTGAGCTGGAGTCCTAAATATGTGTACATGATAATAGGTGATTCTTTCTCTATGAGACTTTAAGTATCTCACTTGTTGAACCCTGATGAGCTTCTCTGTAAAGACTTTCTTTTGTAGTTTCAATGCCATATATGGAGTAAAAGGCGTGCCACCTCTATGGGAAATTCTGGGTCCATTTTAGAAGCCATGTTTGGGTCAGAATTCTCAGTAGATAAACTCCTCTGTCCCCTAAAAGCCTTTGACTGGCTAGGTCATCTCTGGTGCTTCCAAGCTGGGCTCCTGGCCCCACCTCATTAGCAGGTTTCTCACTAGGATCCCAAAAGGATATGTGTTCTGAGATGCTCTGGACCCGTTCTGGGGCAATGCTAGCAAGAAAGCCCCTGTCTTACACACCCGATAGACACCCAGCAAATATCTGTGGACCTCTCTGTGGGAGCTCTGAAGAGGCCCTCCCCAACTCCTACCCTGCCCTCGAATCCTCCACGGGTCCATAGCAGGCTGCAGACGTAGCTCTGTGGTTTGGGGCTATATCAAGGACCAAAGCAGACCAGCTCTTGGTGTATACCTGACCTGGCTCTTCAGCCCTTCTGCATCACTTTTGAATCAAACTAAATGACCACCCTCTGATGTGATTCACTCTGAAAGCTTGCTAGGGTGGGCTCTATTCCACAGTGCCACTGAGCAGGGTGGGAGTGTGATGTGTTTTTGAGGGGTTGATTCTTGTAATTATAGAACTTGAGTCAACTAGACTGGCTGTGTTTGGTTCCTTGGGCACACAAGGTACCAGAGGATTTACCTTTCCTGCTTTAGAGAGGGAGATATGTGTATAGCACCCCTGCTCCCATCACCCTCACACACAGAATCTGTGACCCTATAATCTTCCTATTGGGAATGTTCACATTTCTGTAAAATGAACATTCTAGTTCCTTCATCTCAACAACACTCTCTTGTGTTTGCTCACAACCCGAGGAATTGGGAGCAGGGCAGGATGAGAGTTACTTCTCTCTAGTCTAATCTAGTGCAGCAGACCTCCACCGTGAACTACTGGGTGCCTGGCTGGATTCTGGGAAGGCTTCCCCGGACCTGTTGCATTTGGGCTGTGGCTTGAAGGGCAGGTAGGGCATCAGGGGAAACCATGGGAGGGCTTGCGCCAGCAAGAGGAACATGCACACCAGAAAGTGGCCCCTGAGGTCTATGGTCTGTGTTGGCAGCAGAGCCAAGCCATCAGCATCTCGCGGGCCAGTGCCTCAGGGGCGTAGGAGGAACTGAGTCCCACAGTCTTTCTCTCTTGCAGAGTCTCAGGCCTCACTCACCTTGACTCAGTCTCTTATAATAGGCACTGGGGCCTCTGAGAGGCACTGGGGCCTCTGAGAAGAAGGGGGGCTGCTCTGGTCTTGTTCCCCCAATTAGTTTTGGCTGGAGTCCTTGTTGAGGCTGAACCATAGTGCCCTGTGGTGTCAGCTAAAGGGTAGAGGGAAGGGGATGTGGACTTTGAAGTCAGGAGGACCTGGGTCTGATACCCAGGATGGCTGTGCCCTGGCCTGCTGTGTAACTGCTTGTTCTCTTCACTGCCACCACCCAGGGCTGTGGCCAGGGTCAGAGAGAAGTCCTAAAGGGCCAGGCGTTAGGAGACACCTGTTATTGTCAGCTGTTGCTGTCCCGGCACTCCTGAGGGCAGTGTAGGGACAGGGAGAGAGAGGCAGGAGCCTGTTACCTCCAGAGGAGCAGAGCCCTGGCTTGGGACCACTCCCTGGCCTCCGCAGTGTCCCGGAGGGTGGACACACGGACCTGGGTGGGGGCCAGTGAAGGCTTCTCTCCCTCTCGTACCCAGTTGCTGGTGATCATGCCTGGCAGGTGCCTGGGAGCCAGCTGCCAGGGGCCTCTGGACAAGGTTCTCTGCCGTCTACGTCTTTGGCAGCACCAGTGCCTGAGCGGGAGGCAGTCTGGCACCCGGATTTCAGGCAGGAGAGCCAGCTCTGCTGTCCCCCCATCTGACAGCTGGGCATGGAGGGCTTCCCAAGTGGACAGTGGCTCACTCTCTAAGTGCCCAGCTTCTCATGGTGTTGTTTGGTCCAATTTCCTTTTGCATTGTGACCTACATCATTCTCTATTTGCTAAACCCTCTGAGCAGGCAGCAGTAATAAATCAATTAATGACTCCGATGAATCGTTTAATGGCTGACAAAATAACACTAAAGCCAACAGCTTGCATCTCTCCAGCAGTACCAAAGGATGCTGGTTGACTGGGGTGGGGGACGAAACAGAGACTGTTAGCTAAATTAGTGCAATTAATGTGTGCTTTCAAGGCGGTGGCGGCATCTGCTCAGCTCTGAGCCTGTGCACCGGTCATGCAAACCACTGTGGTGGGCCACTCACTGGCTTCTCTGGCCTTGATAACAGGGGACCCCAGTGAACTTTTCAGACTGTACATTTGTCCTGTTGCAGTAGAGGATGAGCCGAGGGCAAGTGACTGTCCCCGTTAAATTTGGCGCCAGCCAAGCAAAGTGTGGTCTCCTGTTTTTGAAAAATGTGCTGAGGGTCATGCCTTTAATGATTTCTTCTAAAGTTAAAAGTTTCTAGAAGCAGGCAATTTTTTTGTTCTCTGCACACCTCAGTCCTGGCAGGATTAAGTTGTCATTGGAACTGAGCGTGTGTGTGGGTCCACGCCAGGGAATTTTCTGCCTTGCAGAGGCAACTGCCAGTGTTCTTGTTAAGGAGCTGTCACTGGCCTACTATGACATGTTTGCGGTTGTAAGTAGCTCCTTTAAGACTGTGTGTGTGTGTGTGTTGCTAATGGTGTAAACCCAGGCCATGAAGCTCATCTCTCTTTAAGAAGAGAATCAGTGTTGTACAAATAGTGTGTGGCTGATCCACTCTGTACTGTTCATTTGTGGGGGCACCTCTAGCCCCTGATCTCCCCCGTTTTGCGTGTACATGCCTAGAACCCACGCCCTGTGCTGTGCAGCCCAGCCAGAGAGGTGTTTGCACATGGAGGAGGGTGCCCTGGCCAGCATCCATGATATAACCAGGTATTAATTATGTGGGACTCCACCTCTTACACAAACGGTACCCTTTGATCCAATTCCCAGAAGTTGGGTGCTCCTTGGGATGGATGGGCAAGGCCCGGTGGCATGGTGGCCCTGGCCTTCTCAGCACAGGGAAAGAAGCCAGTTCTTCATTCTGGGAATATCCTGACTGGAGTGCCTTTGTTTTCATTTTTAACAATGAAATCCTATTTCTCTAACATGGGGTAGAGAGAGGCCACTCCTCAGAAGCACGGCCTCTGTTGAGCAGAAGATGTCTGTGGATAGCCCTGACCCCCTTTCCTTCCCTGGCCTGCTTCATGTTCATGGAATCCTAGGAACTAAGCATGTTTGATGTCTGCCTGGTGCTGTGTCGCTGGTTCAGGGGCTTCTGTTTGCTGATCACCTGTCTCTGCCTGGACCTGTTGCCTGAGAGTCCTATTTCAAGTTCCCCATTCCCCAAAGAAGATAGAGGGCTCCCTCCTTTAGAGATGCCTGTGAAGGGCTCCTGGAGAATGGAAGGGCTGGGCCTTAAACCCTGACCTCTGTTCCCTGGTCAGAGAACATCTTGAAGCCATCTTGGAGCATCAGCCTTGAAACTGAGACCAGAGAAGCTGTGATGTGTCTGAGAACTGGGCTCTGATTTTAGCACACCTGGGCTTGACTTCCAGTTCTGCCCATCTGAGCTTTGTGACCCTGGACAGATCCCTTGATGTCCTAATGTGGAGTCCCTTCTGGGTTGTCAGGAATGCTGGGGGGAACTGGATAAGCTGTGGTCAGAGTAGCTGGATGAGTTCAGGCAGCGGTGGGGGGTGGGTGGCTGACTGCCTTCGTGCAGAACAGCCCCCCTTTAAGGAGGGAAGTGAGTAAGCCCCAGGCGGGCCCCTCCCCAAACCCCCGATATTGGGCTGGGCCGGAGCTCTGGCGAGGTGGAGGCTTGGCAGCATCTATGCTCTGAAAGAGAGGCTGTCGGGCCTGGCTCCCGGGGAGGGTTGAGATGACAGCGGTAATCTCTCACCTCTGTATCACCGCCCGCATCTTCGAGTCCTGCCATCCTCTAAGGCCTGGGCTTGAGTGCCACCTCTTCCGTAAAGCCTCCCTGATCCCACTAATCCCCGCCTCACCGCGCCCGCCTGGAGCACCTGCCCACACCCCTCCGCTCTGTCACCGCGGCTCATTTCATCCTCCTCTGGACCTTGAGGGCAGAGCCATGCACTGTCATCTGCCGCCCTGGCAGGCATGGCGCATCCTAGCAGCCCCAGAGCGAGTGTCTGCCGAGCGCGTCCGACGCATGTAAAGCCCTTGTAACCTTTTTAAGCTCCCACCTACCTTGTTTTTCCTTCTCTTCCTAGGGTAATTTGCCAGTTAGATCCAGAAGACTTTTCAATGGGTTCATGCATTCCTACACACACACACACACACACACACACACACTCCCACCACCACCACACCCCTTCCTGAAGGCCAACTCAGCTATTTGCTGGAAGGAGCAGGGTTAGGTCAGTCTACTTAGGAAGAAGAGCAAAACGTGTAGATGATCTCAGATACAGAGACTGCTTTGTGCTTGCCTCATGTTTGTAATGATCTGCTGTTTCTTGTCATAAGTGTCAAAAAGCATACAGAACCCTCCTGGGGAACTACAAGGGTGGCAGGGAGACTGTTTTGGGGTTTCTGGACCCAAGATTGGGGTGGGGGGTGTGGAGGGACAGGGAGACTAAAGTCAGAGCCACTTATGATGATGTGCTTCTCTGTGCCTGTTTCCTTACTGCTAAACAGAAATTACCTCTTTGTGGGGCTGTTGAGTCAGTCAGCCATTCTCTTCTCTGTCCTAATCTCTGGGGTCAGGATGGAAGGCAGTTGCTTCTTTCCACATCCTTTCTCCATGTCCCTGAATTGATCCCCCTCACCCAGGAGACGTGGGAAGAAGCTCTGGTTTCAGGACAGCTCTCACGTGGGCCTGATGGCCTGGCTATGGCAGGTCAGGGTCTTTTTTGCCTACCCGTGGCCTCTTTTTCTGGTCACTCAACTGAGATCTCAGTGTGATGCCCACTGTTTCAGCAAAACCACAGCACCTCAGGCACCTTGTCTGGAGCTGAGCAGAGGCTGGAAGCAAGAAGTCTTGACCAGGAGCTGAACAGAGGCTGGAAGCAAGAAGTCTTGACCAGGTCACACAGTAGATAGTTTGCAGCCCAAGTGGGAGTCCTTGTCCAGGGACCCTCAATCTAGAGCTCTTCTATCATAATAATTCCCAGGGGGAAACACCAGACAGTGGTAGGGTAATGTGGCTCTTCCCTCTAACAGAGGGGAAACTGAGGCTGAGACAGCCAGCATGGGTGTCAGTTGGAGAACAGAGATCAAGCCCTCATGTTCCGATCTGTAGCATGCTCTTGTTGTGTCCCAGCTGTGAGCTACCCCAAGTTAACATAGGCCATCACTTCCTGAGGCAATTCACTCTGATGCTCAGATGTGGAAAAGCTTTTTGTAGCTCTGAGCATCTACCTCTGGACCCAGAGCCATCCCTTGGCACCAAGAGATCTTGCACATCCACTCCTCCTTCCACATGACTGCCCCCTGGCTATTTGGGGCAGGGATCCTGTGTCACTCACTCCTGTGTGTCATCTAAACCTATTTTTAATGCCAGCTGGTTCTGTCTCTTCACATAGCAACAGCTCTGTGTTTTCTCCAAGCTGCAGAATTAGAGCCCCCATTCTCCAGAACAGATTCTCTTCTATGGTCTGCGCATAAAATCAAGAGGCTTCTTCTGTCTCTCTCCCTATTTTGACCTCACTTCTCTCTATCTTGGACTTTTCTGTTTGGATGATGACATTTTCTCCACTCCCTTGTCTACATCTCCGGCTCATCTCTCCTGCTAAGATTAACATTCCCTTTAGGAAACTGGTCCCAGAGGGATCCAGGTCACCCCGATATTTTGCACAGATTGCTGAAGCCTCTGTCTTGGTGATACCGTTGCAAGCATCCCTCCTTCCCCTGGACACAAGCGTCCCACAAAGACGATCATTTCTCACTTGCCCTTCTCATGTAGGCAGCACAGAGGTGCCTTCACTCCTCTGAGTGACCTGTGTTGCCGAGCTGCATGTACCCGGCCACATGCCACACACCCTGTGGTGTCCTGGGTGCTTGGCCACATGGCCTGTGTGGAGTTTCAGTTGAGGAAGGCTGTACTTGGTGGTTTTGCATGTGGGCTCTGTGCTGCTACACGCCTAGGCCTGAGTATTGGGGTGGGGCGAAGAGGGAGGGGATTGCAGAACAAAGTTCCATTTTGCAGCCTTGTAAGTCAGGAGGGGCGGCCAAGCTGGCAAGAGTCCCACGGTTCCCTTGGAGTGTTTGTTTTTATTCAGTTTTCTAGGGGCTTTGTGTACAGAGGATTGTTTTTATTTTTATTTTAAAGATGTATTTGTTTATTTTCGAGAGAAAGAGAGAGTGCATGCACACAAGTGGGAGGGGCAGAGGGAAAAGGAGAGAGAATCCCAAGCAGACTCCACACTGAGCGTGGAGCCCAACACAGAGCTTGATCTCACAACCTTGGGATCATGACTTGAGCTGAAACCAAGAGTCTGACACTTAAGAGACTGCGCCACCAGGCACCCCGAGGATCATTTTATAAGAGGGAAAATGGTCATGATGTGGGGGAGGGAGGGAGCTGTCCTATGTTAATTTGTGAGTGAGAATAACTGGGGTTCTTGGGGTGGGGTTGGAAGATAACACGTTACAGGGTGCATCCCCCAGACCCACACTTTGAGAAGGAAGCCTGAGCACTTGTCACTTTCCACAAGATAACTGTGAGTTACGAGGTGAGAGTCTTCTGGGAGCTTCTCCTGGTTCCTCTGCACTGACCATGCTATTCCTGCAGCCACAGGGGACTTCTTGCTCCAGAGCGAGGAAGGGGCCCAGCAGCATGTTTGGGACTTCCAAGTGTGTTTGTACTTCAGTGGAGTCGGGTGGGCTTGTCAGAGGTACATTGGGATGCTCAGCATGGGCATGGTGGTCTCTCCTGAACATCAATTTGCTAGCACAGGATGCCTGTCGCTGTAGGCATGTGTGCGTGTGTGAAACCAGTCCGTGTGCAGGGTGAGGCGCGGGTGAGGCGCTGCAGTGAAGCCTGGGGGCCTGGTGGTTGTGTAACCACCATGGGATCGTAAAGAAACCCTACTCTTAAGGGAGAGGGTTGTGGGATCAGTCCTCCTTGGAAGGCTCCCAGGCCACGAACAAAAAGACAGTATGCTGCGGGGCAGCTTGAGGAGCTTCAGGCACTTGTCTGGAGGCACCTTGAGCTTTTCAAGAGGACTGTTGCCCCTGAGTCATGGAGGAAGCAGCTGGTTGGAGAGGGCCACGCCACCCAGGGCAAGGCCTGTTTTCTATTTAGAAAAGAATTTTCAGTTAGTTCTTTTAAAAAATGCATGAGTTACCAAACTGCATGCCTGATTTGATTCTACTTTTTTTAGTCCACGTATGTGTGCCTATGTAGATAAATGTGGGTGAGGGGGCCTGGCCTGGGCACGGGGAGCTCAGATGTCATTGGCTGTTACCTGCAGGCTCTGATAACAAAGAGATTTCTGGGTGGTTTTTAATCTTTGATCTCTTAAGTGTCCTGTAGTGAACAGAGAAGCGCTAAAATTCAGAGTCCTCCGGAGAGAGGACTGTTCTCCTGTTCACACAGGACCTGCTCTTTCCAGTCCCTTGCCCCCTAGGTGTGTGGACTGGGTTGAGAAGAGCAGTGTAGAAAGGCCCTGGAGATTGTCATGTCTTGCCCTGCCGTTGGACATGTGGGGAAACTGAGGCTCTTAGGACCTGAGCCCACAGGGAGGTCTCCAGCTTCAAAATACAATGCTCTTTATAAACCCTGCTCCAGCAGGAGGGTTCCATCCCTGGCACCCACCACAGCCCCGGCAGCTATAGTGAGTGTCAGGGGCTTTTGGTTTGGGTTTTGTGTTTTTAGAGAAAACTCACATGAGACGCTTTGCTGAGTGCCTTAATGGAGCTCTAACTCAAAGCTGGGAACCGCAGGGAGAGGCCGATTCTTAGCAGTCCGGAAAGGCCTGGCTCCAGATGGCCAGGTTTGAGCAGGTCTTTGAATAATAAAAGTCGTAATCATTTATTGAACACCTGCTGTATGCCTCACATCTCGGAGATAGGTAAAATAGCCGCTGCTGTCAGGTGTGGGGGTGGGAGGAGGGGGTCCAGTGGATTGGGTTTTGTGAGCAGCAATTAGTACTTAACCCTTTTGTTGCCCTGTAACACTGCTGGCCACTCTTTTGCTTCTTCAGACTTTTCTGCCCTTTTGAAAGTTTTCCCGTTATAAATACATGTTGCCTTCATAATCAAAGAATAGCAGTAACTGTCATAATTTAGGTTAATTATTTGGCTTATTTTTGCTGCTGTGGATGAGGCTTTGAATGATGAAAGTTGTCTCCTCAGTTTCCTGCCACCTTAATCACTGCTAACATGGCTTTCCTTTCCTTGGAGGGTAGCAAAAATCTGTCCTCCACCCAGATGTCAGAGAACTACACCATCTGTTTTCTAGAAACATAGTTACCCCAGCCCTGACATTCAAAGAACCATGGCCCACCCACCAAACCCATAGTTCCTAGAACCATGGACTCATTTCGGATTTTGTAGGGAAATGAGATCAGAGGGAGGGAGCCTTGTAAGTCATGCTCCCATGTTCAAATTTTCATTTAAGAGTTTTTTTTTTTTTTTAATTCTAAGATATCCTTATGTTATGTCCTTAGAATATAAAGAGCTCTTATTTACCACTAAGGAAAAAGTCAAATACACTAATAGCAAGGGACATGAACATCTTACGATAAAAATAGATCTACAAGTGGCCAGCATAGACCACTTCAAGAGGTAGTGATCCAAAAAATAAAAAATACCAAAGCGGTACCATTTTGTAACTACCAAAGGTATCGAACACTGATGTAATGCATGTTAATTAAGTTGGGTAAGTAATGATACTTCTATATAATATTAGACTCATTAAAAACTCATGTTTTCTTTGGCTGTTTAACGAGAAGGGGAAGTGCTCTTGATATTCCTTAAGAAAACACGGTGGCTAATTTTCTTTTTCCTTTGCTGTGTTCTCTAATAAGCATTGTATGCTAAATGATAAATGCTAATTTAAAGAATCAAGTTGGTGAGGCTTTCCAGAGCTTTCTGTAAAAACAAAGTATTGTCCTGGGTTAAAGTCTGGGGATGAGTGGATCCGGACGGAGGAGGAGAAATGAGAGAGGGCTGTCTTGAGTCTGCTTTCCTCACGCAGATGTTTGTGTCTCTGTTTGTCAAGCAGGAGTGCTTGTGTTCACCTCAGAGGCTGCCTCGGTATCCAGGGAGAGAGAGGACAGGAGAGGGGGTGGCAGGAGGGACCCAGCCTATTTCTAGTGTCAGGCTCAGTGGCTCCTGCCATACACATCACCCAGGGCCTCCCCAGTCAGGAACTCAATCTTTCTCATCCTCGTCCCACAAACAAGTCAGTGCCACATTTGTTGAATAAAACATTTAGTCAGTTTTAGCAAGACAGGATTTTGGTTTTCCCCAGGCTGTTGCCTACTACTCCCACCTACCTGTTAATTATTGTCGTTGACCTCCCAACCTGCTCAACTGCAGAACTTGTGGGGAGATGTGAGTGGTTGGAGAAAGACCATGTTCTGGGAGGGCCCCTCTGTTTGAGAAAGATGTCATTTCTACTTCAGGTTTGTGTGTGTGTGTGTGTGTGTGTGTGTGTACTATATATGAACTTTTTTCTTTTGGTAGGAGGGTGACTTTTATAAATGATCTGACATTGGAGGGATAGGTAGGTGAAAATGAGCCAAAAAACTTCCACTGAAGAATTGGAGGAGAAAGTAAAATACACAGTGAAACTCTAGTCGTGACAATGGAATCTTAGAGACATAGGACAGAATTTAAAAGCATAGAAACATATCCAAGCCTTTGTGAGATTTTTGCTTCCGGATTTCAAATGAGTGGAGCAAGGTCATACTGAGGCAGCTGCCTGAAGAGTAGAATCTGTATCCTGTACCAAAATAAGTACCTGCAGGATTAAAGAGTTATATGTAAAACCAGTCTTTGAAAGAACTTGAAGAAAACGTGGGTGCCTGTTTACGTCACTCCTATTTTTCTTTCAAACTTTTCTGCCCCTGCTTCTGAGGAATGACTGTTGGCTGTAAATCCTGAAAAGTTGCATTTCCATAGAACCATCGACCACAGACATACGGTGCAGCAATGCATAGCCTGGCATACTCTCCCAGGTGGCCATTACCCAGATAATACTGGGGTGGGGTGGGGGTGCAAGCAAGGCAGGTGGCCCCTCCCTCCATCCCTCCTGAGTGGGGCTCTTACCCAGCATGGACCTCACTGTCCTCATTCGTGATGTTTGAGGATGCTTGCAACACATGGCAGGATGGTTAGTAGAATCTCTTTAATTATAGAGAGGGTTGCATTTCAGTAGGCAGAAGCATTTTAAAATGTTGGGCTAGATTGGCCAGCCCATCCCCACCCCAGTCTCTTTACCTGGGTCTCCTGAGACACCCAGTGCGTGCCCATACCGAGCCCTCCTTGCTTCCAGATTACCAAGCGTTCCCGGTTTACAAAACACAGCGCATCCTGTCTCATAATCCTCCACAACCCCAATGAGCAGGCAGGATGACAGCGATCTCCCACTTTTTACAGGAAACTGGTGTGGGAAGGCCACCAGGCTTGCTCATGGCCATCCCCATCGGTTGCTAGTACAGGTAATAGCACTGGAACCCAGATGTCCTGATCCCCAGGGGGTATCTGTTCATCTTGCTACATGTAGTGTGTTCATAGGATTCACACATTACCTCATTTCCTTCTATCAAAGTTGGAAGTTAGGAGTTCTGGTTCCTATTTCCTGGCTGAGGAAAGGGAAGAAGTGAATTCTGCTGAATTTGTAGGAGAGAAGGAGGCCTTCCTTTTCCTGACCCCAGGGGGGCTCACTCTTGTCCCGGAGAACAGACCCCTGAGAGGCTGTTGAGTCTCAAATTCAGTCGGAAGAGTAGGGGGAACAAGGGGTGTGGGTAGGTTGGTGACGTTGAGGTGGGAGAGGGGGGTCCTGCAAGAGGAATGCCTGGGTGGGGGAGGGGTGTGTGTGCAGGGGACCAGCCCAGGTGGGGCGGGGCGCCCATGACTCGCCCCATCAGCCTCACCCTGCCTTGTGTATGCGGGCCCAGGCTCAGACATGCTGACCACACGGCAGGTGGGACGCAGATTGTCTGGAAGCGGGCCAGGCTGGGGAGAACGACGTGTGTTCACCCCTGGGAGGCATTTGTTGAGGCAGATGTACCAGGTAAATGCCAGAATAGCAGCATTGAAGAAGAAAAGTGCCTCTAGTCCCTCCACTGGGCAGCCTGCCTCATCTGCTGTGGCACCCGAGACCCTGATGGGGCCCAAAATGAACGCCCTCCTTCGGCCTCTCCAGGGACATTTCCCAACAAGACTGTTCATTCATTAAGTTGTGGATATTTATTGATCTGCTCTCTATACAGCATGCAACCTCTTGGGGAGGCACAAACATTTCTAAAGCACCTCGACTGCCCTGCAAGAGCTTCATAAAGCAGTTGAGTGGGGAAGGCAGGGCACCCGTACATTAACAACAGCTACACTGTGCTGGCCACCTACTCCTGCACTGTGGTGCCAATGAGAAGTGTGGACATTGTTCTCCCATTTTAGAGATGGCAAAACAGAGGCTCAAAGAGTTCATTGCCCAGCAGGAGACCCTTCTGGGAAGGTAGTGTTTGTGGAGGACATGGGCAGACAGAGAGAATGGGGTGGGGGGCAGCCAGGGGTGGGAGTTCCAAGTGTTTTATGGTGTGTGCAGCCACTAACTGTCCACCTCCTTGTCTCTGCAGAGTGCAGCAGCCGCCCCGAGCCCTGTGCTTGGCAACATTCCCCCCAACGATGGGATGCCGGGAGGCCCCATCCCGCCGGGTTTCTTTCAGGTATGTGCTGGGCCCCCTGGGTCCTGTACTCCTTCTGCTCCAGGCCAGGCCCAGGCAGGCAGGAGGGAGGGAGAGACAAGAAGCAGTAGCTCAGTTTGCCATGGTCTAAATACAGTTGCTTTATGCTGGTTCCAACCCTTCCCATCCCTTTCTCCACCCCTTCCAAAAACTGAGGAGAGGAGAAAAGAGATGGCGAGCAGCCCCCCTGCATGTGCTGTGTCACTTCTGCTGGAGCTTGTTTTCTTCACACCAGCTTCGAAGTCACGACATGGCCTGCCCCAATCGGGGAGGCGGTGGGGCTGCTTCCAAGTCCGTGTGGAGCTGTCTTCTAGAACAAAAGGCTTTTTTTTTTTTTTTAAACAAGTAAACTGTTCTTTGTTTCTGTTTTGTTGCCTGCTGTCATCGTCATTGTTTACTTTGCTTGTCCAAACTACAAACCTTAGGCGTAATCTAAAAAAAAACAAAGAACCCACCATCCTGGCAGGTCTCAGAATCCTTTCCCTCTGGTTAACCACTTGATTTTTTCCGAGTGTGATCACAGTCGGCATCCCACGAGCATCTGTGCCCGTATTCCGCCCGCCAAAGACACGGGCAGGTCCCACATGGGGTGGGAGCCCCGTCTTCTCCAAATGACACCTTGTCGGCCTCTGGGGGCTTTGTCATCTGTCAGGGTTGGGTGTGGCTGCTGTCCTCTCTGTGCCTCCTTCTCCTCCTATCTCTGCAGTCCCCTTGGGGGGTGGGGGTTGGCGGGGGGACTCATTTGATTTTTAACCAGGCTGAGACTGGAGAATGCCATCTCAGAGAGGTATCAGCGTGCAGGGCTGGAAGGAGCTTCTTTGATGAAGCTCTTAAGTATAACATCTCATTCTTTCAGATTTGTCTGTGGCAGGTTTGAGAACCTGCCTGTGTTCCCCATTGCTTTGAAAGGCTAGCACTTCCAGATAAGAATATGGAAAGAACTGTTGTATAGTAAAGAAGGCCAACATCTCTCTGTGAAGCCCAAGAATTTAAAACTGGGAGCATTGAGGCAAAGTCCACAGAGAATTTTGCTTGGTGTAAGCCAGAGTTTCATACCTTGTGCATCTAGCAGTCAGATGCAGGCTATGGGAGGCAGGGGCTCCCTGTTATTAAGACATCCGAGCAAAAGGGGGAAACTTCTCTTGGAGATAGTAAGGGGATTTTCTTCTGGGTGGGGGATGACCTAGAGGACACTTCTCCTTTGTAAGATTTCACATTTCAGTTGATCTTGAGTCCCATGAGACAAGGGTTTGGACAATGCTGCTCACCATCCAAGGAGGGAAAGGTGAAATTTGGGTGTTGTCCCAAACCAGAAAGAGCAGATTGCCCACCACCGTGGTGGCAGTAAGGGGATTGAGAAAGGCATAGGGATAGCGGTTGAGAGCTTTGGATAGCCACACTTATGTCTATGTATTCTTAGCTTGCTGCCTGAATTGGAGCCTTACCCTGGAGTTCAAAGGGGTACAGCCTCTGAAATGGTTGTGTGTAGGCTCCAGGTTAGACCAGACCAGGCACTGCCTGGGGCTTGGCTTGTGGTGAGGCATCAGACTTGGGCCAGGGGCCAGACTTGAAAGAGAATGAGACATTCAAATCCTTGGAAACTTCATGGACTCAAGAAAGAAAGCCAGGTAGGCATCTGCCCTTTCCCCAGAGGGGCAGGGCAGCCCAAGAGCCACTGTCTGAGACGATCATCCATGCAAGGGGCAACCTTCTTTCTGGGCACTTCAGACAAGTGTTGTGTACCAGTTGGTGGCCTTTCACACAGGTGTTTATCTGCTTGGCACTTCTTTCCCAGGTTTATGCATCCTCACACACAATGCATGGGCACTTTCGATACAGTGCAATTGTGGCTTTCCTGCCTGGTGGATAGAGCCCGAGGTGCCAGGCTCCACCTGTGTGCATGCCTGTTGAGGCTGCTTGCTGGCATCTGAGTGCCCAGTACAGGCCACTGTGGTGGGAAGAGGTGGACAATAGCGAACTGTATTTTTTTAAAATAGGCCATTGACTTCTATTTTGGCCTGAGTCTGGGGCAAGGCAAGGTCTGCCTGATATGTGGGCAGCTCTTAACTTCCTGCTTTGGTATAATTGTCCATGGTTAAGGCCTAATTCCAGACATACTTCTCGGGCCCTCCCCTGTGACGTTCAGGGGTGTGTGGTCAGAAAGCTCAGACTGATTCCTGTCCTTATTTGGCCACTTCCAGCCACCATCAAACAGAGGTAACACTTGGATCCTCTTGACTGGAGGTCTTTTCTGATCCCCAATCAGGATGAACCACCAGGAGTTGGCAGGGGGGACATTGAACAGGGACCTTTCTGCGTCCTGGGTGACTTTGTGTCCATCGTTCCGCTCCTGCCCCCCTTCAGGTGAGGACATCATTTTCTAATCAGACAGATGAAGATGAAGGCGGATACAGTGCTTCCTGGCTGTGATGCTGAACTACTCAGGCTGGGTCACTGCTGAAGGGAAAGGGTATCTCTCTGGAAGGAGGTAGTGACTGCCCGTTTCCGGAGTAGGCCAGCTCACAGAGGGAATATTAGCTATTGATTGCTGGCCCTGCCCCTCGCTCATCTTGCAGGCGGCCACTCCGATATTAGAAGGGAAATAGAGATGCTATCAGGTTTTATCTGCTGCCAACAATTGCACTTCTTTCCCTGCTTGGCCACAGTCTGGGTGGGCAGCTTTGCTACACCAAGGAGCCAGCCCAGATTGGCTGATCTAGCTTTGACCAGATCCTATCCTAAGGTGGCTGGCCCGGTTTTCGCATCAGGACTCCACCCCTCAGTTGGTGCTAAAATTTGAAGCCAGTAGTGCCTCCAGGGTGGGTGGGAGGGAGCAGCTATCTACCCCCATCCTAGCCCAGAAAGGAACACAGGGGCTACTTCCTTAGATTGCAAGGCTACTCCTGAAGTCAGAAGGTTTGGCTGTCCACACGTTAGGTTCCATCTGTGGGCTTTTTCTTATTTAGGTTTCTGAGATGCACAGTGCCCTAGTCCTGTGGCATGAGATGTTTCTGGTAGCAAGTTGAGGGCCGGCAAAGAGATGGTTTGGGACTCAGCCTGACCATACCTCACAATATTGGGAAATGTTTTGGGTTTTTTGGCATTATGGTAGAACTTAGCAAGGACATTCTACTGTGTGCATTCCTTGTTTAAAAAAAAAAAAGCCTTCATCTTGGCATCCCCAGCAACTGGCATGCACTAGGAACCCAGGAAATGTTTGAACTGAGTTTGTGTTGCTCACGTTACCAGAAGTGGAGCCCAGCCAGTCCCAGAGTTCTAGATCCTCTTTCTGACCAGGCTGGGAGGGTCCAGGGGTGGTGTTCTGTAGTGGGGAAGGATGCAGAAGACAACAGCCTGAGGACAGCTGTTCTAATCCCTAGTCCCGTTTGTCCATGAACTTGCTGAGTGACCATGGGCAAATTGTTCCCCATCCCTGGGCCCTAGTTTCCTCACTAGTAGATGAAGCAGGGTGGACCAGATGGTCTTTGAGGGCCTTTCCAACTTGGATTTTCTGGTTTGGATCCAGATGGGTTTTACATAATCCAGCAGTGGCATTTTTTTCCCCCATGCAGCTTAAGTCAGTTGGGCTGCACATCTGGCACAGTCTGCTTAGTTTTGGCTAGACCTGCTGGTCTGAGTGGGCCCCCAGCTCCTTGGCCCTAAGATAGTTCTAAGGGAGGCAACATCCAATGAGGATTTCTAGGTCTAGAGCTCGGGAGTTGCAGGAGGGCAGGAGTCACGAAGAAGGGAGCATTGAGTACAGGCTGTTTCTGTTCTTGTTTTGTTTTAAATTCCAGTGATTGTTTTCAGTTATGTCGTATTTGTAGACATGCGACTTACTTTCATTTTGATCCCAGTGCTTCTGCAGAG
This sequence comes from Vulpes vulpes, assembly GCF_048418805.1. Taxonomy (NCBI): domain Eukaryota; kingdom Metazoa; phylum Chordata; class Mammalia; order Carnivora; family Canidae; genus Vulpes; species Vulpes vulpes. The sequence continues at coordinate 156,174,287 of NC_132791.1, forward strand.
GAGGCAGGCCTGATTGGGAAAGTGAGACTCAGAAAGGTGTATGACCTGCCCCAGAGTTATCAACTGCAGGCTGTAATCGGCCTCTGAACCCAAGCCCGCTGGTTCCGGATCCCAGCATTCTTCCACAGCAGCCCAGATAACACATCTGATTCTCTAGAGAGAGGATAGAGAATAAGAGAAAAGGAGGAAAATGATGGAGGGAGAAAGAGAAACCCTAGCCATCTTCTCTGAAACGCAAGCAGTGTTTCTGTTCAGGCGCCAGCCCTGATTGTTAGTGGTAGCTGCTGGAACACTGTTGAGGAGGATTCTGAAGCCGTGTGCGTGCTCAGCAGATCCTGACTGGCAGTGTCTGCCATGAACACAGGGATGTAAGTGGTAGTATGTGACCTGTGTATTTGGCATTCTTGATCTAGTCCGTACTTCATTTATAGATGTAGAATGGAGGCCCAGAGGCAGACGGGACTGTGGTTAGTGATAGTTATTGGCCACCTCTGCGAGAGCAAGGGGCTTGAATCTGGGCCAGAACTGATCAGTCATAGCCTGCCCCCAGGAGTAGCCAGCCTGCCAGAGACACTGATGGGCAAACCCATGCCCTGTAGCAAGAAATGGAGAAGCCGGGGCCTGCCTGGGGGCTTCCTGGGGGCAACACAGTTTGGGATGGTGTCCCAGCGAGGTGGGTGATACATAGGTGCTCAGTAGGAGATGAGGCTGGAGAGTTTGCTGGCAGTGTTTGCTGGAGCTTTTTCAGGACTGTTGGCTTCATCCAGGGGTGAGCTGGTGCTGCTGGAGCACCCTGGTCTGCATTATGTCTGAGCCAGGTCTTTGTTCCAGAACAGTTAACTCTGCGCCTTCTCTGTCACCTCTGTGGAGGCAGGAACCTGGGGGCGAGCCACACTGATGATGGAGACGGGTATTGCTGAGGTCTAAGGGCTAGAGCTTGAGCCTTCTCTGGAAAAGACTGTCTTAGAGGGCCCAACCCCCTTTGCCAAATGCACAGTATGTTTTGCCCTGAACAATCCCCAGATTCTTTCCATTGTAGTGGGGCACAGTAGGGATTGACTTGTCCCCTCCCCCGCCCCCATTCCAGTGAATTCTCATTCCTGCCAGCCAAGTCACCCACCTCTGAGGCCTACTCCCAGAGAACCCACCCCATCAGTTGTGGGCGGGGGGGGGGGGGGGGGGGGGGGGGAGAGGAGAAGAAGCATATGATGTGTATGGTCCAGAAACCCGAGAAATGATCCAAAACTAAGAGGGAGAGATAAATACACACGACCTTGGACCTTTCCTATTAGAGGGAGCACTCTCCTTATTTCTCCAAGAAGTAGCTGGGGTTTCTCTAGGAGAGGAGCCGCCTCAGGAGGGCTCTGATGACTGACGAGAAGTATCTAATGTTCAGCCAGACAGAAGATTCTCAGACCAGGGGTGCCTGTCTGGCTCAGTCAAAAGAGCATGCGACTCATGATCTCAGGGTTGTGAGTTTGAGCCGCATGTTGGGTGTAGAGATGACTTAAATAATAAATAGATCTTAAGGAAAAAATAAAATACTCAGACCTGCCGCAGTCTGCAAGGCTTTAGTCCTCAGATCTGAGATCCCTCAGACAGAAGAAGAGGGAAGCCAATTTGAGTCTTTGTATGGAAGATGGTTCTACTACCTGCCAACTTAACACAGTAGTGAGCTGCTTGGCACCAGTGATAACCAAGTAGAGATTCAATGCCCAGTAGAGAGAGAGCCTTGGGGACTGAGCGCCTTGGGGTGGGATGATGTGTTTCCAGGGATGATCAAAGCCCAGTAAGTGAGGGCATGCCAGTGGCAGCAGCTCAGGTGCTCCCCAAAAACCGGGCCGAGTGCTGTCCGTTTCCTGCCTTCTTCTCCGGTGGAAAGTGGGCAGCAGCACTGTGAGCTGACATTTCTTTTGGCAGAAAGCTGCTGAGGCAGGAAAGACCTCTCTAGGGTCTAACTAGGGCCAGGGCGGGACTAGAAGAGGTTTAGAAAGAAGCAAACCACCTTGTTTGTGTGGTTTTCAAAGCCTGCTGCCAAAGGAGGACTTGATGGGCAGGGGCATGGGTCTCCATTTGATGGATGGCAGCCTGAGGCCTGGACCTAAGCCACGGGAGGCCTGGCAGACTTGCTGGATATCCCCTAGCCCATGGGCCAGGCAAGTTCTCTGAGGGCATAGTGGCCTCCCAGTCACGCAGCCTTGGTGAGCACTGTGGATGAAAGAGGCAGCCGTGGACCTGTCCTCGAGGGGCTCACAGTCTGGTGGAGGAGGCGGGGAGTGATTCCACTGGGAGTTCAGTGCCTTGGGGGCAGGCGAAGGAGCATCTGGCCTAGCCTGTGTTCCATCTGGGAAACTTCCCTGAGGAACTCTCAGAGAGGAGTGAGGCCTGAGTGCAGACAGATGCCAGTGACTGGGGAGGCAGCACAGTGTGCCAGGACGTGGGTGGGAAAGGGCAAGCGGCCTGGATAGATACTTGAAGGACTTTAATGTAAAGATAGGGGAGCCATGGAAGGTTGCTAAGAAGGGGAGTGACGGGGTTGCAGGAAGACCCCCAGTGACCTGGAAGAGCTGGGCTTGTGGCAGGCTGGCCACCCTGGGAATGTGGGTTCAGGCTGTGGCTCCCTGGGGGGTGGGGGACTTGGCCAGGACCTGGGCTGCACTGGTGACTGGGTGCAGCGTCCTGGACTCCCTGCCCTGAACGGACAGCCCCATGCTGGATGTGGGAGTGGAGAGAAGCAGAGCTGGGAGGATGCCCAGGGTTCTGACTTGCATTAAGCTGAGGTAGTGAGAGGGTATCAGGTGCCTCCTACCCTGTCAGACCTTTTGCTTTCAGAGGGAGGTGGTCTTATGGCTGCCCCCCTGCCCCTGGAGGCTCCCAGCCAGTGCTCTCAGGTCCTAAAGTGGAACTGTCTAACCTCCTCTTGTAGTGTTGGTGGAACACTCTCTAGATTAGAAAAGATACCCCTTTCTGTGATTCCATTTGACCCTGTGAGCTACACCTGAGAGCTAACGGCATTCCTGCTCTGGATGAGGAAACTGAGGTTCACAATGGCCAGGGAATTGCTCAGGGAAGGCGGGCCTGGAGTGGGGGGTAGGCTCTAGAGCTTCTTGATGAACACCCTGTCTGTTGGGGAGCAAATCCCCTCCCTTTCTGGGCTGCACTCTCTGGCCCCCGCCCCTCTCCCCCTCTCTCTCTCTCCATTGCTGCAGACAGGAGAGGTTCTGATAGATGTGTTGGTCTCTCTGGGAGAGGAGGACAGAGATGCTGTGTCAGGGGTGAGTGTGCCAGTTCTTCAGGGGACAGAAGCACCCCCTCCTCCCCCGCCCCCACCCTGCCTTCTGCCTCCAGCCTGACAGAAGGCAGGGTCACCCCCGCTGGGAAGGATTAGAGAGGAGGCGGGGCACCCCAACTGCTGGGCCCTGGGTCGCTCCCACCCCAGCCCCACCTGTTCCAAGCAGCAGCAGCCCCTCCCCTGGCTACTGTGAAGAAGCCAGCAGCTGGCTTTAAGCCTAAGGACCCCTGCCTTGGTTGTGGGATGTCCTGGTTTGAGTCCAGTCCTGCTGTGTGTCCTTGGGGAGCCATCCTCCCCTCTCTGGGCCTTAAGTGCTTGAGAGGGCTGTCGAAACAAACCCCTGGCTGCTGGGAAACTGGGAAACTCTGTCACCTGGGCTGTGTCTCCACCTCCCCACCGTGGACGCATGCACACACAAGCCTCCCCCGACAATTGCCTGGCCTGTGTGAAAAGGCCAGGGCAGGAGAGAAGGGGAAAAAAAGGCCTTTTCTTCTTGCCAACAGCACCTCCACAAAGGTCAGGCTGTGCTCCTGCCCCGCCCGGCAGCCAGCCTGGTGCCTAACGTCTGCCCAGCGGCAGATGACCGCGCGGGGCTCCTAGCAACCGCGGACAAAAGGTTACTCCTGACGTGCCGGGCTGCGTGCCGGGCTGCTGCGGGCCCCTCGCCCTCCCTCCTGAAAGGGAAAACAAAGTTGCGGCAAGGCCTGGCGCGTGTGCCTGTGTGCGCGCGTGCGGGCCTGTGTGCGTCTGCACACTCGAGCCGCCTCTCCGCCCCTCCGAAAAACGTGAACTCCGCGTGTCGCCGTAACTCTCGCTGATGAAATGGAAAGTTGAACATAAATCAGTGTCTGCCGCCCTGTTAGCTCTGCATCAGCAGTCAGTGCCTGGGAGATTTGCTCGGTAACAAAGCACCCGGCTGCTCCGCGGGCCTCGACCGCCCCCTAACGCGGAGCCGGCCCAGCACCAGGGAGCCCGGCCACTGGGCACCTCTGCCTCCCCGCCCGGGACCCCCAGCCCCAGGCCTCTGCTCTCTCTGTGGGGAGAGGAAGGGGAGCGTCTTCCGGAAGGACCCTTGGGTCTAGGAGGCCGGGACTCATTCTTGCTGCTGCTCCTTAAGCCCCTCGAGACCCCAGGGTGTCCCATCCCCTGAGCTGTAAGTCGACTCAGATCTCTGACTTTTATGGATCCCGTCCTTAAGGATTGGCAGCCCCTTCACTTCCGTGTGCTCAAAACTTGGGCTGATTTATCCTTTTCCCCTTCAGTCCTAGGTTTTCTCTTAGATTTTCCCCTGTGTCTGAAAGCTGTCCCAGTACGCTGACGATCCCCCCCCCCCACAAGATCCTTCCCCACCTTTCAGGAGGATGGGGGAGCCCCCTGTGTTTTTGTTTTGTTTCTTCATACTTAGCCAAGGGGGTAGACCCTCCTGTGTTCCTGCTTCCACCTTCTGTGCAAATCATGCTGAGGTTTTTTTTTTCCCCCCCCTTTAAAAAAAAAAGGTCAAATTCCTCAGCCCTTGTAGCAGAAGAGATTGGAGGAGGAGAATTCCAGTGGAATCCTATAATAACATGCCTTGGCATTATGTGGCTCAGGGTAGACCCCCCCTGAATACGATCACACCACGCTGAAAGGAAACTGCCCTTCGGGGAGCCCGGGCTGGGCCAGGGGGCTGGACCGGGGTCAGAGGGCTTTCTCACATTTTGCCGAGTGCTAATTGTGAGGTGCTGTCCTAAGGGCTGGGATATAGCAGCAGATCCACAATGTGGGTTTGGGGTTCATGTCCTGTTTCTGCCTAAATTAACTCCTCAGCCGACCTTCCCTGGACAAGCTCCCTCCCCCAGATGAAGGCCCTCGGATAAATGAAGTCCTTGAGCCAGGCCTACTTGTCATCCAGCAAGTCTCTGTCTCTTGCCAATACCAAAATGGTGGGATTACACTTGGTAAGAGTATGGCCAGGGGGCAGGTGACAGCTTTTATGAAGTGTCAGTTCCATGCTGGGTGCTGAGCTACCCTGGGGGCTGCCTGACCAGGGGACACCACATTAGCTCTGTATGCAGGGCATGATGGGGAGGAGCAGAGCATCAGCCCTGGGAGAGGCTTCCTACAGACACCTCTGAAGAGGGCAACACAAGGCATAGTGGCTGTGACCGGGGCTTTGGAGCAAGACACCCCAGTGCCACTTCCTGGCCATGTGTCCTGGGGGAGGTTACCCGACCCCTCTGGGCACTAGTCTGCTGCTCCTCCACAGAGGAGCTCATTCCACAAATTGCAATGTCTTCTCTTTGGAGCTCTGTAAAGGACTCTACATAGAAACATTTACTCGTGTTCAGTGATGGTTTATCACTGCCATGGGAACATGACCCATTGGATTCAGGATCCATATTGATCAGCAGTCAGAAGCTGAGCACCTGAGCTCATTCGCCATCCCCCTCCTCACCCTCTCTGAAGGCCTTCCATCCTTCCTGGAGGCCCTGAGGTCACGAGGCCTGGGCTGGCATGTCGGCTGCCTTGAAAAAGCCTGTTAACCTATCCGAACTTTATTGCTTCACCTGGTGTTGGGAGTGAAGATAGCCCCAAACTCTTGGGTGCTTGTGAGGATGCCATAAAATGAGGCCCACGAAGCCCTGCCTGATGCCTGGGGTGGCTAAACACTTAGGATTCTGTGTTGTGGATGCATGTATGTCCTGGGGCTGTTCTTTCCCTCAGAGCTAGGGGTCAGGGTGGGGCTAGGTCTTGTAGCTCATTCAAGGGCAAGGGCCACTGTAAGAATTCTTCCAAGAAGTAAGTCTTAGGGACTCAGCACAGCCTTGGGGGCAGTGATGTATGGGAGAAGTTCTGGGTATTTTCGAGATTGATTGGCTTTTTAGTACTTAGCCCTTCTGTTAGACTGACATATATGACACCTACTAAGCCCCAGGCCCTGCTTGGTTCTTTTAATGTGTATCTCACTTAATCCTGCCCTACCTGGCTTAACTCCTTGTTCCTTGGTCCACCCGGTGGGAACTTACAGGGGAAGTAGAGACAGGGAAGCAGGTTGTATGTCCAGGAGCTTCTGATTCTGTTCCTGCCGGGCTCATTAATAGGAACTCCTTATCGTGAGTTAATGTCAGCTCTCCCGCCTAGGGAGCTGGGTCTTTGACGGTCATCCTGAGTTTTGTCACTAGTGGATCTCACCTGGGTATCATGGGAGTTTCAGCTCCCCACCTGTAAAATAGGAACAGCTTCACCAGCTATGGGTTTGGAAATGTAGTCGAATGAAAGGTAGATCAGACATCTGCACAAGCCCTTCTTTCCAGGGGAGGTGCTCAGTCATCTGTTCCTTCAGCGATACTCAAGCAACAGCTTTCTGCCATGCCATGCTGGCTTCCAGGGTCGGGAGGCCAAGCAGAACCTGTCTGCAGGTGTTTACAGTCCACAGGGCCGACCCCGGCCTGGGCTAACTGCAGGCCAGCGGGCAGCTGATTCCCCTCCCTGGAGCACTCTTCCTGTTGATGGCATCCCTGTGGTAGAGAACTAAGGTCCAGCTTCTTGGTAGGACACAGTTCTTTGTGATCTAAGCCCTGCTGCCTTCACACCATTACTGAACGACCTGTTGATCCCCCAGGACAGGAGGCCAGGTTGAGACCCAAACTCCGTTCCTCCAGCCCATCTGTGTGGCCTCTTCTCCAGACTGCATGGTTCTCTCCTCCCCTTCTCGAAGTCTTTCAGTCTCGGGTCAGTTTTATTCAAGAAGACTTTGACAAAGTCTTGCCCTGTCCTTGTCCCAAGGTCAAAAAACATATGTCCCACATGTGGATCTGATGAAGTACCTCTTCCTCAGAGTAGTTATAGTATCTGGTCCCAAGAAACCTACTCTGCAGTTATGGAAAGGCTCTAAGAGTTTAGAGACCTGTAGTCTGTTCTGGGGCAGCAGCTTTACCTTTCTGGGCCATAATCTGCCCACCTGTAACACCCAACATCAGGAGGATGGCATGGGAGGTGCAGTGAGAAAAGAGATCTGGCTCCTGTCCCCTGAGACATCAGAGGCTTTTGGGGCAGAAGAAATAAGTGACCACTTCAGGGATCAGACGATTCCCGCAGAGTTTGCTGAAGAGCACTGAGCATCAGGCAGGGCACTTAAGGGGCATGCTTCTAGTTCTAGTATGAGACTCTGGGCAGTTAAGGAGGCAGCATCCCAGGATCGGGGTCATAGGAAAATTTCGCCAAAGAAAGGGGCTCCTGAAGGATTGCTTGAGGTGGGGAAGATCTGAGCCACAGCTTTGCATTATCATCAGCCTCCCTTTGGTGAGGGCCAGTTCCCAGCACTGGACTAAATACTTGACTCCCAGTATCTCAGTCATCCAGCTCTCTGGGAAAGGGTGGGGCATCCAGCTTTACAGGCCAGGTGAGCAACTGTGGTGGGGATGGAGGGACTGCAGATGATGCTCCTAGACCATGAATCTGGGGTTCTTTGAACAGCGCTCGCCCCCCACCCCCCAAGCTGGCCCTGTACTTCTTTGAGGCACTCCAGGTTACATAACCCACTGTGGAGTAGCTGTGGGCAGGCTTCCTAAACCCATTTCTTTCCAGTCCTGCCTCTTTCCTTTGCCCCATCCTGTTGCTTCTCCTTAGCTGAGGAAAGACAATGAGATCTTGGGCCATTCCCCAAGCTGCTTCCTTCAGGGAGGAGGTAACATGAGACCACCCAGTCATCCAGGGAGCTGCAAACCAAAGGGGAAATCTTGGCTGACTTTCCTGTTCTCAGCTCAACCCTCTTCTGCTCATTGTCAGTAGGGGGTGAATTCTTGCATCCTGGATGCGTAGCTTCCAGAGCCCCCGTCTCCCTTTCCTGGTTGGATATGATGAGATCTTTACTCTCAGAATTGTCTGTCAGGGTGTGAAAGGGTAGGGGGATGAAGGCTGCATGCGTGCGTGTGTCCAGAGAGCCTAAAGCAGAACAGGAATTCTTTGGATGGATGAAGCACTGCCTTTTTAATGTGCGCTTCGCCTTCACCAATGCTGATGTGATTAACAGGGGAGCCTTAGCACTGGTGAGAGGTGGTGGGGAGGCTGGTGGGCAGGAGTAGGATGCATCTTTGCAGCACTCTCCATTTTCAGAGTAAAGGCAAGCTTTTGGTTGTAGTGGATTTGGTTCTCTTAGCAAAGTTAGTTGTTCCCGGGGATTGGCATGGTTCTGGATCCCAGGTCAGTCTTTACTACCTCTCCAGCTTACCTACAGAGTTGGTCCCTACAGCCGTGAGTATACGTCGTGGGAAGAGAGGTTTACTATCTGGATCCTGGCTAGAAACCCACATGGTGGCTAGGCCTGGGTATTGGAAACCTTCCCCTGGGTCCCAGCTCCTCTGCCAACATTAAAGAAGGCTAGCTATTCAGGGCTAGAGTATGGCTTAGTGGGAGGGCAGGTACATATTCCATGTGTAGTGTCCCAGAAAGCTATGAACTCTGTCTTCCACTGGCCACAAGTCTCGATTTCTAACTTGAGAGACACAATAGAAGCATCTTTGGAAAGGAAGGGAATGGATGTGTGATTCCCAAGACCTCAATCTGATTGCCAGTCTTATGCAGGAGCTCGGAAAGGTTAATGACCTGACTTTTCCGTCCAGAGGTCCCAGCCCCAGGGTCTCCACCTGGTGCATAAGGCCCTCCAGCATTATGCCCACGCCGCCTCTCCAGCATAGGCTCCCATCTTTCAGCCCAGAGTCGCCTTTTGTTTCTTCTCTGCCAGAGGACACCTGTTCATCCTTCCAGGCCTTGCCTGAATGTGATGATGCTGTAATTGCTGTCTCTTGCTCTCTGGTATACCTGGCTCCTTGTCTCTGTTTGGTCATAGTTAAACTGCGGTCTCTCCCACCAGCCTGGGATTCTTTCAGGGAGGTCTGCAGTACTGTTTATTCATGTATCACCAGCACTTAGCACTCCCTCCAGGGTGCTAGGACCCAGTGGCTTCATGCACACCTGCTAGACTGGGTCCTGCACACGTTCCGCACATGCTTTTTCCTGTGTCCCTGGAAAGGGTGCCTGGTTATGTGGATGCAGGCACATACAAAGAATCTCTAGCAGGGGGGCCCCAAAGCTTTAGATCCACCTCTCTTGTCCCCCACCCTATCCTGACCGTAGCCATTCAAGGTAGAGCCCTGCCCCGAGATAACCCTAGAGCTAAATTCACTGTATAGGAGAGGGTCAAACAGTGTGAACTTGCTGAAAGAACTCAGGGCTGCAGTTGAGCCCCCAGAATGTTCTGTGCTGGCATTCGAGGGACTAGCTCATTCCCCAGTACTGTGGTGAGAATGAGACTGGGGAGATGATCAGCAAGGAGATACTCTGGGACCAGCCAGGGGATGGGAATGCTATCTATTTTGTTATAATGATGAAAGGTCATTTTGTTCAAGACCAGTGGTTACAAAAACCAGTGCTACAAGAGTGGCCACATGGCATCTTGGTAGGAGAAATAGAGCTCAGGTTTGCTGACCCCTGGTCCAGAGCTCATTTCTGTTCAGTGGGAAAAATCTTGGCTCTGATAAATAATACTGTAATGTCATTGGACTGCAGTTTTCTCATTGTCAGTAGGGTTAATCTTTGTTTCATTTGTCTTATTGGAGGGATTTAAGGTAAAAAATCAGAAAGTAGATATAACACTGTTTTATTTTACCTCGACAATTTTAAAAGACCCCAGTTTTTCCCCCCTCTTCAACCTTGAAAGCCATTACCTCTCCCAAGGGTCAGCAGGCATTTTCTGCGAAGGACCAGATAGTAAATATTTTAGGCTCTGTGGGCCATCTGGTCTCTGTCACATCTCTGCCACTGAAGCATAACAACAGCTCTGGACAGTACACAAATGAGCATGGCTGTATGCCGATAAAACTTTATTTACACAAACAGGCAGCAGGCCATCTTTGGCCCTGAGCCATAGTTTGCCTCTCCTACCCTTGCTCAGCGTGGTGGCTGTGCTTTTGGGGTCCTCGCACTGCAGCTGACCCCAGCCTCCATCCTGGGTATGTAGTGTGGTGCAGGGCACTGAACCTGGCCCCGGGACCAGAGAGATGGGGCTCAGTCTTCCTGTCTACACATAGGGTTGGGGAAAGAGGCCGGGGGCGGTATGTGCCAGAACTCTGCATTAGGTCTTGGACACTGCCACTACTTTCATTTGCCACACTTCCTCCCTTTGTTTTGAAAAACCATTGCCTGCTGATTCTGCATCTCCGTCTCTATGGGGCAAGCGTGCCTCATGTCTCTTGAGAACATTTGCTGAGCACCTTCTGTGAGTGTCTTGGCGCCAGATTCACATGTATGCGGACCTCTCGCCCTTGTCGTCTGCCCAGCACTGTCCTGGCTCCTCAGAGAGGTGCAGGGAGAAGGGGAGGTCATCTGGGGCCTTTGCTCAGACAGAAATCAATGAGTCTTCTGCTGATCTTTGCACAGAGTGGACCATGGTGGCTGTGTAGATTGCTGATAGTCTGCAGAGGTGACCCTAAGAGGGAGACGTTGTGTACTGTCCTGCTCCCTCTAACTGATGGCTTCCCCACCATCCCAGGAAGATGGGCCACCACCACTTCACTTCTCCTTGTCTGGTGCCCCCAGGGGGTCATGATTCTTATGGACTCATTTCCCAGGTAGCCAACAGCCCCTGACTTGGAGCTCTCTGGGGCTCATGCCATTGGGTGGGCACACAGATGGCCCAGGCTCCCTCTGCCCTTGAGTTGGTAACTTCAGTTCCACTTCTGGCCCGTACCTCACACACACACACACGCAGAAGCATGTGTGTCCCCTTCCACGGAGGGGACAGTTAGAGACAGGATAGGAAAGCAACTATGCAAGCCATTGCCAACTTTGTTCCCATAGGGTCAAAATAAAGGAATAACTTCCTCTGATGAGGTACAGGTTAAAGGGGAGGGTGGTTACAGCTCCCCCCTCCCTCACCCAGCCAGGTGATCAGGTTCGTGCTCTAGGGACAAAGCAGACTGTGTTCACAGACTTGGGGTGTCTGTAGCACTAGGGCACACCTTGGCCCTCTCCCCAGAATGGGCTTACAGCATTTTCCATCAGCATTTGTGTCCAAGGAGCAAATTGGATTGTCTGCCACATGCCTTTTACCATGTGTATAATTAATGTAATTTTATATTCACTCAATTAAAGTGACACGCCCAACAGGCAGATTACACAGGCCCCTAATAATGCAAGTCATCTGTCTCCACTGCCGGTCGATAACCTCCCCACCCCAGCCTTGCCAGGCCAGGGGCCAGTGGCCCCATGAGTGAGGAGAGATAGGGATGGGTGGAGTGTTTGGTCTCTGAGCCACCTAAAACTTCAAAGGCCTTCCCCTAAGGCCTTCTGTGAAGATACAAGACAAATTTGGCCAGAGGTGAGCACCTAGCAGCTCACAGAGTACTCTCATGGTTTCCCTGTGAGGAACATGTCACCTGAATTCTCCCTCTTTATAGATGAGCAGCCCAAGGATTAGGGATATAAGGCAGGACTCCAGCCCGAGGCCCCTGGGCTCTGGGGCCCAACGCTTGGCACTGGCCACAGCTCGTCCTCATTTGCTCACCTCCGCACCCAGAAAGCCTGGAGTTAAGTCTCAGCTCTATTTTCCTGAGGGTCTGGGAAAAGGCAGCTTTGGGGAGCGTGCAATGGTGCTGAGGGAAGGATCGGGGAGTTTTGGAAATACTAAACTTGGCACATAGCTTTTATTACTTTTCAGCTTAAAAAAAAATCACCGTGGGTTTTTTTGTTTTGTTTTGTTTTTTACTTTTAATTTTAAAGGACTCTCTTATCTGTAAGAATCTTTAGTTCAGAGGACCAGCTTGGTCACCCTGTTGGTACTAATTTTTCTTCCTGGTTCCTTAAACTCAAAGGTGTTAGATATGTCCACCTCGGGGCTGGCTGACCATGGCCATGGGGTCTGCCTGTCGGCCAAGCCTTGCTGCCCTGTTCGGGCCCTGACCGGGATGTCTACATGGGGTAGAAAGCAGTGCCCATGCTCTTGAGCAGCCTGTGTGGCTTCTACAGATGAGACACAATGTGTGGGGAAGATGCCACATGTTTCGGAGTGCACTTGGGGCAGAGCAGGCTTCAGGAAGGAGAGGGGGTGTGGGCTCTCAGCAGGCTGAGAAGAGTGTTCCGGGCAGAGCAGGCCCAGCTCCAGCTTTCCCTGTACACAGGCAGCGAGTGGCCACCAGAGCATGAGGTGCGTGACCGCGGAAGCCTGGGAACCTCCCTGGCTCCTAGCGCCGGCTGCAGCACCACCCCACTGCTATGTCCCTTTCTCCTGATGAGGAAACTGGATTCACGTTGTATCCTGAAGGAGCTGGGATCAGATGCCAGGGCTGTGGAGCTGGAAGCTTTCCTTATCATGCTTCATAAGCCCATCTACCTCTCAAGGATGGCTTCAGGTGAAGTACAGGGACTCAGCCCACCTGTGACCTAGAGGCCTAAGTGGCCCCTGCTGATGCTCTGAAGTACCTTTCTGCAGAGACCTTGGGTCTCTCATGCCGTGGAAGTGTTCTGTTCCCCACCATGCCTGTGATGGCAAAGGCTCTTTCACTGAACTTTCCATATCTAGGGTTTTAATGAAACAGCCCAGTGTTTGCTTCGATCACACCCATAGCAGAATCTCCCTGGGCCCTGCATAAGTGGCTCTCAGAGGCGGCTAGATGTAACACTACCCAATGCTGGAATTGGAGGAGAAAGAATAAAAAGGAAGTGCGGGAGTTCTCTATCTCCGGTCAGAGACCTTGGGACTGCCTGAGACAGAGTGGCAAGTCCATTAGCAGGGTCTGGGGCAAAATGAAGGCCCAGGCAGGAAGTGGGCACATTTGCTGCTGCTTTTTCCCAGACTCGGTTGCAGGGTTCCCTGATTGGGGTCTCCCCTGGGTGCACATCCCCCTGCTGTCACCCCAGAGGGGGGGCAGTGCACTGCAGGGAAAGACTTGTGACCAGTCCAGGGACCTCAGTTCTCATCCAAGCTCCCTGGTGGCCAACATTCTGTGGATAACTCTGGGCCTCAGTTTACATGTTTACCGTCTGTTGGACCCCATGGCATTTTAAACCGACACTTGAGCTTGTTTGTCACTGTGTCCTCATCCTTCTCCCCCCCAGCCTGCGAGTTTCCAGGGCCAGATGGGTCTGATGCACCTCTGTGACCCATCCCCAGGATATGGGGCTAGCCAGGCACCCAAGGCCAGCATCTAGAATATGTATGTGTGTGGCTGAGTGACGAGTTGCACCCACACGTCCTTCAGCCTCTTGGACTTATTCCTCTCTGTTCCTTATGTGCCATGTGTGGCACGGAGGCTCCGCTGGTGGGCTTGTGAGAGTAGTGGGTCAGCTCAGGCCACCTGGAACTCTAGAATCAGACTTTGAGGCTGGTTCCACCACTTGATAGTTTCTCAGTGGCTTTACTCCTCTGAGGTGTGACATGGAGCGACAGCCTTTCCAGAGAGGAGTTCAGGGTTACACGAGCTAACGCAGGTGAAGGCCACTCCCACTGTGTGGGACATGTGGCTTCATTATTATTCCCATTTAACCGACTGTAGAAGAGAAGGCCTGGTGGTGGCAGAGTCCGGATTTGAACCCCGTTTTTTCCAAACCTTGTTTCCTTACCTACAATGGACAGGAACATGATTATCCTCAAGAGATCCCTGGGCTGGGGTTAGATGTGGCTCAGCCACCAGCGAGTTCTCTGTGGTCTTGGGCAGGTTACGCCTCTGCCCTCAGCATCTCTTTTCTCTCCTGTGAATGAAGGACATTGGAAGAAGTGATGATCTGTCAGGGTCACCCGACAGTCTGCAGGCAGGTGGAGTTCTTCCCAAGCTTCCGGTGGGACCCCCAACTCACCTAGCACAGTACTCTGCATCGCAGATGCCTGCTGATGACTACCTGCTCTGTGGCGTGCTGGGAGGGGGTTAGGCAGTTCCCGAGACAGAACACCTCCACAGTCTAGGTGGAGCTGGACTTCGAGGTTCTTTTTGGCCAAACAGGCTTTCAGACACCTAATTTGGGTTCTTCAAAAGTTTTCAGCAAGTAGAAGCTGGGAAGGCCCCATGGAGGAGCCGTCCTGTGTGGGAAAACTTCTCATATCATCAGTGTTGACTCCTTCCTTCTCCCACCTTCTACCCTGAACTTCTCCCCCTGCCTGCCAGGTCTGATCAGTTTGGGGAAGAGAAGAGACCAACATAACCACAAAGGTCAAAATCCTCAAACAAGATCCTTTCTGGTCTGCCTCCTATGTAGCCTTTTGACCAAGTGGGTAATGAGTTGAAAAGACCACAAAGTCTGTTTTCTCTACACCTACCTGTTGATCTCTGAGGATGCTTCTTGGTATGAGAGAGATGTTTTATTGGCCCCACTAAACCACAGGGCAGCAAATTCTGTACCTCCTTGTGGAAATGGGAAAATGTCTGTCTTCTTAACAGAAGCAAATATTTCCAGTGTGGTGCCCTATTCTCTCTCCTGAGAATGTACCAAGTGTTTAGGGTCCCTCCATGTGCTGTCGCATACCATCTCGGGGACAGAGTCCAGACACAGAGTGGCAGACAGCTCCAGGCTGAGTGGAGGTAACAGAGATGTGGAAGATGGAGGATGGAACTTTGGCTAGATGTGGGTAGCCATTGGGAACTGATAGGCTTCTGACTTCATGGAAGAAAAGCTTCCAGCTCATAGAGCTCCCAGTAGTCCTTGGGGCCATGCTGGGAAATACACAAGCAGTCTGGTCAGCACCGACCCTGGGGTGGGAGACGAGTGCTGAGCTTCACCTGTCTTGAGATCTTGGTGGGGTTTTCTCTCTGGATAACTGCTAGCCTAGGCTAGGGTTCTCTTGTTTCAAACCCTGGCTCCAAGTTACTGGGGGAGACTTCTGAGAATGCCACTTCCTCCCTAGACTTAATAGCCTCCTGGCCAGAGAAGTTGCTGAGCTGGCCGGAGCCTCACTGACCAGCCGCATGCTCCCAGCCCTTAATATTCATTGGCCGTTTGCCTTGAGGAGCTACTTGGAGGTGAGCTTGTGCGGCATCCACTCACTGAGAGTCCAGCCAGGGAGCTTCTGAGGGAGGTAGAGAGGTGAGGCGCACATACCAGCCTGCCCTCTGGATGTGGGGGGGGGGGGGCACAAGCAGCCAGAATCCAGGGCTGAGAGACAACTTGGGATGGCCCTCCAGACCCAGTTTCAAGCATTGGCCCTTAGTAGGGACTGCCAATGACTGAGGCCCCCTGTGGGGGCCAGACACTCTTGGGTGCTTTCTCTGTTTTTTACAATCAGTTATTGACTCGGCCACTACTTGCTCCCCTGGCTAATGGGGCCACAGATGTGGGGGACCTGCCCAGAGACACACTGCTCTCCCTAAGGAAGCACTGGGTCTTACCAGGGAGGGCCACGAGGGTTGGAGGGAGGAGGTGCTCCTTTCTTGCCAAGAGCTGGGAACCGACAGAAGGCCTTTTGCCCCCTCTTGGCAACTGGACCTCACCCTCAAACCCTCTTCTTCCGTTCTTTTTATTTTTCTTTTTTTGGGGGTTGGCTTTGAATTATCTTATTTTGTTTACATTGCACCCAAGTTTCATGGTACAAAAGACTTGCAGGTGCAAATATGTCCCGCCTTCATTAGCTTCCCCTCCCTTTTTAATTTATGTGATTTCAATTTTCCTTCCCTGTACTGTTAATTAGGGGACCCTCTAATCAGTGCCATTATCACAGTGGTATTCATGTTTAGGAAAGCCGCTAAACAAATGCTTGCAAAATTGCTAAATGGCTAATTAATGTCTGTTAATTAAGAAAATTGCTCATGGTAACAAACCATGCCGTTGCTGGCAGCCGCTAGAAAGACACACACTTGTTGAAATTAGTAGCGTGGCAGGTAGGGGAACATCTGCTCTGCAGAGCTCTCCGGAAGTGAGCAGCCCCTCACTTGGCCAAGAAACTCCAGGCCTGTCCTCAGTGGCTCCCCTGGCTTCCCATACGGCACCTGCACACCTCTTCTCTGGGTCTCCAGGCCCACTGGCTGGGACCCGCCCCTCTGCCCTGCCCCTCTGCCCTGTCCCAGCTCCCCGCAGTTTGCTGAGCAGGCAGGAGGCTGGGCAGCCTGGCTTTGAGGGAGAAGGCTGACAAAATCCTTCCTGCATCTCAAAGATTCTCTCTCCATCTCTCCTCTTTAATGCAACACCCCCCCAACACCCCCCCCCCCCCCGTGCAGGTTTTGAATTTTTCTCAAACGTGACTTCCACAAGTAATGACATGCTCGAGGGCAGAGAAGAGTGAATTAGGGCACTTTCTTCAGCAACAGCACCAAGGTCCAGCTCTGAGCATCCCAAGTAGGCAGGAAGGAGCTTCCAAGATGGGCTTTTTGTCCTTTATGATTGACCCACAGTAGGAAATATGTTTGATTTTGTGAACCAGTATACATACACACACGTATGTATAAATGTGAAAAAAGTTAGTGAGAAATACCTGCCTTAAAGCACATGGAGCTGTTAGTTTCTTTTCTTTTATTCTGTCCCAGGTTTATAGAAAACGATGGTTGCAGCCCACTAAATTGATTCCTCCACCCACTAATGGGTTGCATCCCAGTTTGACCAACCACATGGTTTAAGTGAATTTTCCTGCCCATCTTTTTAGGGTGGGGGTAGTCAAGGTCAGCATAGCCCACGGTTTCTGGAGTCAGCTTGGAACCACAGGTGGCTCACTGCCAACTGGAGTGGAAGGCCCAGCCCTTCCACATTTCCACCCACCCAGCAGTCCGGGTCCACCAGCCCCATCCCCCTAGCTCCTCTGCACCTGCCTGCTTGAGCTCTGGGCTGCAGGAGCCTGTGTGAACCTTGCATCCATCAGGTGTCTCATCCTGGCTCTGCCATCTACCAGTTGTGTGGCTATGGCCAGATGCCTTCATACCTGGAGACCCAGTTTCCTAACTGGTAAAAAAGAATGAGAAACCCCACTTCATGGGGCCATTTTCAAGTGAAGGTGAATTAGCAAAGTTTTCCGAGTGGGTGCTCGGTAATGGTCCGTCCTTTTGTTTCCTTGTTTGTTTGATCTCTGGCACAGCCTGACTCTTCCTGTCTATTCTTCTGCACCCATTAGGCCCCCTGCCCTCAGTAGACTGGCCTGGGAGCCCGCATCCTATCTCTATCCCCCGCCCCAGCCCGCCCTAGACTGGGAGCTCCCAGAGGGCAGGGCCTCGATGGGTTCTTCTGCGCTCAGAAGTGGCCCTTGCACGCTTTGCAGAGCAGGTGCACTTGCTGTGCCTCACTGTGCTCTCTGAGCCCGTCACAACCAGCGTATTTAACATGGCAAACTCTGCTCCAACGGTAGATGGTGCCCGGGCCCCTGCTCCTGTGTGCTTTGACAAAGGAGCTGGGTTTCATTCTCCATCCCTGTAAAGCGCCCCGTGAGTGTGTTCATCGGCTTCTCTCCCTCCTGCTCGCCGCCTACACTGTTGAGCCTGCGACCCAAGCAGCCGCGCACACCTCCCCACCAATCAGAGCCCGCCGCCCGCCCGCACGCCCGCCGCCTGCCCTTCGTTTTGGTTTAATTTTTGTTCTTTTAAGCTTCTGCGCTTCTCCATGTGCTGTGATCTATAACCTGCCTCTACTGTCTGGCCTCACAGGGTCCTCCGGGGTCACAGCCCTCGCCGCACGCACAGCCTCCACCTCACAATCCCAGCAGCATGATGGGACCCCACAGTCAGGTAAAAGCACTGTGGCTCGCCTGCCCGCCGGGGGGCGCGGGGCACGAGGAGGACAGAGCCAGCAGAGGAAAAACAAAAATCAAAATGTGCTCTAGCCATGGTTTTCGAGTCTTTATTGACAAACGAAATATAATAATAATAATAATAAATAAATACTCCCCCCCCCCCCTGAAAATAGTCTTCATTCCTGGGACATCACACCCCGCTTAGATATGAAACCAAAAGAAAAGCAAATCTATTTCTGTGACCTTGTCAGCGGCCTTTGCGTTTTTGTTTTTTCCTCTCTCACTTTTGGTTTGGTTTTTTGAGTTTGGTTAACCATTTGTCCGTAACCGAAGCTGCATCCCTAGCCTTTTCTGTGTGCACTCTCGCTGCTGAGAAAGCTTTCTTGCCCATTGCCCTGCATAAGTTAGGGAGCCCGCTGGCCCCTTTCTGTTCTCATTATGTTTGCCCCCCTGAAATCCTTGCTCCCCTCCCCACCCACCTTTGTCAGTGGTTTCTGTGTGTGCGTGTGCGCGCGTGTCCAGCTTTATCCGCACACCCTGAACATTTTGTGTACAACTCCCTTTGTGAGTCTTTATTTGCCCCTCCCGGGAGCAGAGGTTTCTTCCTTTGCCCTGCACTGCTCTAACTGCTCTTCCGCGTCCCGTGCCAAGTCCCAGCCGTGCTCTCCTGCCACCCAGAATAGATCTCCATGGGCAAGTGCCGAGTCAGGCTGTGCCCTGTGCATCTATTGTTCCCTCTGCCCAAAGGAAGTTTTGCCCAGAGGGAAGAGGCCACCGAGAGAAAGAGAGTTTAAAAGATCACCAGTTTTAACAAAACTGGACTTTGTGGAGTGGAGTGCTTTCGTGTTTTCGCTGTGCAGAAGTGCAGGCTGTCATTGAACTAATTCCCTATAATTGCAGCCTTTTATGTCACCGCGATACGCAGGCGGCCCCAGGCCCCCGATCAGAATGGGAAACCAGGTACTGTACCTTTTCATGTTCTCTCTCCCCTTACCCAGCCACCCTTGGCCCCAGTTGGACTTTGACTCAAAGCAGAATTTGGGGAAAGAACTGGGAGGTGGAGGGGCAGGTTGGAATGCAGGAAGTAGCTTACAGGTGGGTCCCCGGGGCGGGCCCTGTGTCCACTCTGTGTCCCAGTACAGCCCCTCTCACAGCATTTCACCTGCCTCTCATTGGTGGGCTTTGGGCTGCTGGTTCTGGAGTTCAGAGGGCAGCAGCAGAAGCAGCCAGGATGGGAATGCAGGGTTTCGGCTATTCTAGAGAAGGTGGTAATGCCCCTGCCCCTCCCTTCCAGCCCCTTCTTGGAAAAGGGTCTTCCTCCTTAATGAAGTTAATTGACAACGTGCATTTTTTCCTGGAAGCTTTTGAGAATTGCCAAGGCTGGTAAATATAATCCTGCTATTAAGGGGAGAAATGGCCCGTAGGAATGCTTAGATCAGGAGGCTGGATGCAGCAGAGCAGGACATTTGTGAGTTTTTAAGCAATGTCTGCCTGTTTCCCAGACCCAACTCCAAACAAGAAAGGATTTGTTTGTATAATTAGAAAAGTGGTCTGCTTACGGGGAGGGCTTCTCAGCCTGGGGTTGTGTGCCTTGTGCTGGCCCATTAGGGTTGGCAATTCTAGGTGGTCTGGAGAAATCGGCCCCCATGCCACCCTCCATAGTTCAGCTTATGTGGTCCGGGGAGCAGTGGGAGGAAGCTGGAGAGGTAACGATAAAGTATCTTTGGTGATGAAAGATTGAAAAGAAACTTAAATGTTGGGGAGATTGCTTTTCGTGCCAAAGTGTTTTTTATACATAATTCTTAGAGTGACCCTGCAAAAGCCCTTCCAAAAATTTGACGGCATCACCAGCGCGTCCAGCCCCTTTGCCCTTGGAACTTGGGAGTTCAGTGACCAACTCGAGTGGCTTTATTGTTTCTGTTCTCCAGGCTCTGTAAGAAAGGCCCCCAAGTGCCGAGCTCCAGGGCCCAAGGAGAGACCATCGTAGAAAGGGACTTCCAGTTTTAGAGTTGAATTGTTGATCAGGGTTCCGATGACTTTTTTTTGCTCTCCAAAAAGTCTTTTGTTTCCCCTTTCTGTGACATGAAGGAGAGGTTCAGACAAGGGTTAGAGACCCAACTTTTTAACAAGGAGGGGGACCCTTGAGTATGTCACAGATGAGGAAACAGGATTCTGGGAAGTCCTGCAGTAAGCCAGATCAAGCTGGTCTGCAGCTCTCAGCCCAGGGCTGATTTCCTCTGCACCTCACCCACTTCGGTTAGCTTTCGGTGTAGTCCACATGCTGCCTCCGTCACCAGCGGGGGGCCTCCCCTGCCATCACGTGCACAGGCGCCAGCAGCACCTTCTCCCGCAGCATGTCCAGGGGCTCTCCATGGCCTGAACTGGCCTCTGCCCCGTGGAGAGAGCAGATGCTTCCGTATCATCATTGTGGCCTTTCCTCCAGCAATTAAAGGACACAAGAGGAAACATGTATGTTCCTATTTATCAGTTAAGCATGAACAAGTGCCCAAGAGAGCAAATGGAGAATAAATCCATCATTTGCACCTCGAGTTACAAACCAGTTGTCCCAACCTCCCCCCGCCCCCTTCGCCCTTGCCCTATTGGAAATCTATACCGATTTTCCGGTTTTCTCCAGACTCAAGAAATGTTTGCCCTCCAGGAGGGGTGTGCCCTTCCTAGGTTTTGCACCTGGGGGGTTCGTGGCGAGTGCCTCAGTTGGGGCTGCAGGTTGAAGAGGAGGCATTGTGCCACTCCAGTGAGCTCAGTCCTCCCCTGTGGCAGGTGGAGGAAGCAGAGGCAGCAGGACTTGCTCAGGTTCATGGGGCCCCCCTGTATTAGGGTAATGAGAAAGGCACTTTGGGGGACAAGAAACTAAGGATCATTAACCTGTTCCCTAAGCCTTACAAGGCCATCTTCCCACCTGCCTCCCTAGTGATAGTTTTGGGATTGTATATAGAAAAAGCATTGCTGTTTTTCAAGCGATTATAGGTGAGGGGGTGATGAACACTGGGGGTCAGCCAGGCTGTACATGTCCCAGAGGAGCCCCCGCCGGCCCCGTGGCTGACTGGGGGACTGGGGCAGGCAGCTGAGTGACCGTGCAGATGTGGTTGGGATTTGTCCCTTCCCTGGGCAGACGCTTCCTGCTGCCGCCCCCCAGTGCTATAGCAGAGGCACTGGCCTATTTCCAGGAGCCTGTGGGGCAGCCCCGGAGCGTCACCTTCCCGAGCAGGCTCCAAGAGAGCACACAATATGTGCTTGCAGTCCCCTATATAAGCCATTATTTTGCTTTCTTCCATTTGAAGGCTTCGACTTTCTCTGTATGAGAGCCTTTATCTCTGTTCTGGCACATCTGTCTTCGCTTGTAGAGGGGGCCGAGATTGTCCTGTCCCCTCCCTGATCGGGGTCCCTCCAGTGAGGGAGGGAAGGAAGCAATGCCCAGGCTCCCTCTGAAGCTGCAGGCAGCCCTGCTCTGCTCCTGACCCAGCAGGGTTAGGTGGGGCCCAAGGAGGAGCTTCCTTCGAGAACTGTCCTCACTGGAGTACCTGAAGAGGGAGTGATTGCCCAACCTCCACGGCTGCTCCATCAGGGTTGGGTTGGGGGTATTCTGTGACCTGGAGGGTTCCCGGTCTACTTTCCCCCATGCTGGGATCTCCCCTAAACCAGATGGCCTCAGAGGCAGGCCTGCCTTTGTCCTCTCAGGATTCTGTAACCAGGGTCTAGAAATAACCCAGATCCCCAAGTGGCCAGAAACAAACCACTCCGGTGACTCAGACCTTGGGAACTTGGGGAGAGGAAGCAGGGCTGGGAGAAAGCAAGAGGTCAGAAGAGCTAAGACCCAGGGGTAGAGGGACAGACTGAGTACCCCCAGTCTGGAAACTTTCAGCAGGTCCTCCCACAAGCACACACGAACATATACCCCATTCTGAAGCTTGGGACAACACTGAGAACTAGTTTCTTTGCTTCCCATCACCTCATTCCACAGCTGGTTTAGAGTTACCTGCTGGGCGTCCCCCCAGCAGCAGTCAGGGCTGGGGATGGGGTGGAGGGCTGTCCCTGTCCCAGGTGCCCAGCTTCTGAGAAGCACTGGCAAATGCAGATGGGAAAAGGTGGTCAGTTTTCACAAAGGCAAGGGCCTCAGTTTCATCCTGAGGCATAGGGTTCTAGAAGCATACTTTCCTTCCAGCCCTGCTGCTGTGTTTTTCTTTTCTTCCCGGTTGCCACTGAAATAACTTCAGTCACAAGTAAATCACTTTTAATAGGTTTTCACAGTGAGTGTGCCAAGCGTCACTCAGGAGACCCGTGGCACCCTGTCCTCACCTTCTTAATAGCAATCACACCAGCATCTGCCACTTGCTCTAGGCTTTAGGGAATAGGTTCTCATTGGGCATCCTGTTCCCCACTCTCTGGGAGGCCTCCTTTTCACCTCTTGGGTCAGAAGGAGGCATTTTATATGGAGGACGAAGACTGGGTGGGAATCCTGAGTGCTTCTCCTGGCTCTGCCAGTAGGTGACTGGGGGCTGTTGGGGCTCGGGACCTCAGTTTCCCCATCCAAATCTCAAAGGCCACCTCCTCCCTAGCTCCCCTGTAAGAAGACCCTGTGTAGTGATAGGATTTTTAGCTAGCGGGTCTCCTGGACCCCACATTTTGGGGAAGGGATAGAGTGAGTTACATCTCCATGGGGTGAAGGTAAAATAGGGTTCGGCTTGAATTGCAGTGGCTGGGGTTTGGGAGGTGAGCATGGGGAACAGGCTGCCGCTGAGGGGTGTATGGCAGGCAGCGCGGCCAAGGTGAGGCTGAGCTCTGGCAGGAGCACAGACGCATGGAGGCAGCAGGATGTGTGACGGTTCCTGTCCCAACGCATGCTGCACCCTCTGCTGATAACAGCTGCAGTGCCGGCCACTCCTGGGGACCTCACCCCCAGCCCCAGCCGGGAGGTCAAGTTCTCGAGTGCCCCCAGATGGGTAGTGAAAGGGCCAGGGCAGGTGGGCATGTCTCCTTTGTCCCCAGCCACTCAGCACAGATCTCACGTCTCTTTCAGCCTCCGGGAGGAGTTCCTGGGACCCAGCCATTGCTGCCCAATTCTATGGATCCCACCCGACAACAAGGTAAAGGGCCAGGCGGGGCCTCCCACAGCTCACAGGGAGTCTGTCCCGTCCGCACCCGCCACCTCACAGTTCACCTACTTTCTTGTGCAGGGCACCCCAACATGGGAGGATCGATGCAGAGAATGAACCCTCCTCGAGGCATGGGGCCCATGGGGCCTGGCCCACAGGTAACCACCTGTCTGTCTGTTCATCTCCCTGGCCATCTGTGTGCACCCGCCTACTCTCCTCCTTCCATGGTCTGTCGGCCTTTCCATGTCACTCACCTCGCAGGGGTCCCCAGCTGCCCTCTCTGCACACGGCCAGGAGCCAGCCCCCTGTGGCAAGCAGCAGGCCAAGTTGAGGGGCCCTCTGGGAGGTAGGGGGAGACAGCCAGGTTGGTAGATCCTCCCATGGGCAGGATTTGAGGAATTTGGAAGGTGGAGGGTCTGGTACCTGAGCAGTGGTATGGATCCTCCAGGAATCCCAAAGCCCTCCTGTCCTGGGTCCTGAACTGGCTCGGGGTCCTAGTGACCCAAAGGCAAGATAAAGGAGGGGCCCTAGTTCAGCCCGCAACGGACTCACCATTTGTCTGTCCTTGGGTGAATCATTTGACCTCGAGGGGCAGGTGGGCCCTAATAGGCCTTGGTTCCCCACCTGTTTGATGTGAGAGGAAGAGGAAGTGTCTCTATATCTGTGGTTCTCAGCAATGCCACCCCACCTGAGAGGAGGCCAGGCCAGCCAGGGCCCCCAATACCCACTTGAACCCAGGGCTTCTGCTGGTTTCATGCACCACGCTCCAAGCTAAGATTTCTTCTGACCAGAGAGGTTCCATTGTCAAAAGGGACACCTCAGAAATCTCTGGAAGAAATGATGTCAAGTGCCCTGTCTACTCCTTGTGACCTAGCCCCACGCCCCACAGGTACAGGTTCCCACAGGACCATCCAACAGGGGGTCTGACAGGCCATTCCTGTTCCTGAACCTTCTCATGGTTGGATCCCACTCTTCTGAGTGTTTGAGAGTGGCTCTGTTTCCTGTAGTAGCTGTGGCATAGAGTTTGCTGATCTGACTATCTAAAAGAACCTGGAGTCTAAATAGGGAGTTTCGTTTAGTGAGATCAGGAGGGTTTTGCTGTAGGGTGTTCCTTCCTTTTTCTGCCCTGCCTGGAAGCCTGCTTGTCTTTGGGGTCCATCCCCCTGACTCAGTGTACAGATGTTTGCATTCTCTGGGCCCTTCCTCAGGTTTCTGGTTCCCTGGGGGAGGGGGAGTGCTCCCATGCACAGGCCTGCAGACACGTGCCCTGCTTTTGTAAGGAGAGGTGTCTGCCCACACCCAGAGTCCTCCGCTCCATCTGGAGTTGTATTTACAGCACACCCAGCCCACTGCTTTCTTCTCGGTGGTGGCTGCAACATCTGTGGTGCTGAAAGATTTTAGGGAGGTCCTTGTCTCCTCTTGGCCCCATAATCCTAAAAGGAAGCAAGCCCATACCAATTGATGCTCTGGTTTTCTTGTTTGTTTGTTTTCTTTCCTCAAATTCCCCAAAGCTTGTGTTTTCACGAGTTCCTTTTAAGCCACCAGAGCGGCCCCTTCCTGCCATGTGGGTGTTTTGAGCTGACCTCTGCAGGGTGGCTGTGCTGAGGAACTCCTGGGAGGGGCAGCAGTGTCTGAAAGCAGTGTTCCCTCTCCTGAGTCAGGAGTCTGTAGGTCCCTCAGCTGCCCATTAGAGATGCTCTTGGGGTGGACAAGCAAGTGATCTTGGACTTCCACATCCTGGGGGATCTGGGGACACAAGAGGATGGACTGGGAAGACCCCCACCCGCCCCTCTGGGCTCTTGGAGGCTTAACAGCTACATCTGTAAAATGAGAAGGAGACCGGCATCTGCAGAATAGGAAACGCTCAAAGGGGGAGGCTCAAGTTCTCGGCATGACGGTTGGCATGGGGTACTCTTAGTAAGTAGTCTGCGTCTTCCAACTTGGGGACTTAAAATCGGTGTTTAGGACTCTGATTGCCTGGGTTTGATGATTGCTTTGAGTCATGTGTGTTTTTGTTTTTTAATTTTTTATTCTGGCTAAGGCCATTAACAGAGTTAAGCCTGTATTAATAATACTGGGGTTCTGAAAGCTGGGAATGGATGTCAGCTGATTGAGAGCAGAGTATTCTGTAAGTTTAGGACTTCCTCCTAGCCAAGCAGGTGTCTCGTCATGTCCCTGACCAGCAGTCTGGCACTCTCGTGGCAGGCTTTAAAGAGGTGAGGGTCCCAAAGGCTGAGGTCTTGCCAAAAGAAGGCCTCTTGGGCCCATGTGGCTCTCCTGGCTTCACCAGGCAGGGTGCGAGGTCAGAACTCTCCTGGAGGTCCCAAGAGGGTTGACCAAGAGGGAAGGGAGAAGCTAGCCCCGGGATGAGGCCAGTGGATGCACCTCCTCCCCCCTGAGCCTCAGAAGCTCTAGAAATGTCTTATTTTTTATTTGACTTTATCGAATCAGTAAAGAGACCTAAAATGCTTTGTCCATGTCTCCCATACTGCTCTGGGTAAAGTGCAGTCTTAAATCTCTGAGCCAAACCTCTCTTAGAACAACCCAGAATGTCTGCCCCCTGCCCCCCACTGGGGGCAGACAGGCCTGGCCTGGTTTGGGACAGGTTTGGGGGTCATCCAGGGAGCGGGCACTGCAGAGCCTGAGAGGACAGGAACACCCTACCTCCTGCTCCAGCCCTTTCTTGTCTATCCCCTGGGGGTGCTTTCTTGGTCACTCCCAACAGACAGGAGAGGGACGAACTCAGAACTCAGTGCTGGAAAACATGGTTCCAGCCGCAGCTCAGCCGGCTTGGGCCTCTAGTCCCTCATCTGCAAAGTGGGCAGCTGAGTGATCACCTCACAGAGCCCACGGTAGGTTTGGCAGAAACAGCATGAGGTGCCTGCAGGGTGTTCACGCACCCCACTGCCTCCCTAGACCTGGGCTCGGGAGACACAGAGTCCTGTCTCTGCCACAGCCTGGGCTGTTAGAAGAAGAGACTAGACTAGCCCCTTGAAGCAGCCTTTGCTAAGCACCACTGCAGGCACAGTGCCAGGCTGAGAACAGAGACACCCAGGTGGGAAACCGTCAGCCTGTAGTTCCAAGTGGGGAATAAGATTGCTGATAGCCGGTCACCACTCCAGAACCTTCCCAACAACGAATATTTACGGTGTAGTCTTGGGGCTACTTTATAGATTTCAGAGGCGGATGGAGTGACATTTGCACTTCCTGAGCCTGTGTTGCATTTTAGCCTGAATGTCACAAACGAACCAGCAGACCAGCCATCGCCCTGCCCTTTTCTCTGAGTGCCTCAGACAGGCTTTACCCTGCTTTGGTGAAACGGCCAGTGCCAAAGGGAGGTAATAGATCCACTTAATTATAGTCCTTCTTTAAAGAATTATGTTGGTATCAGATGGGAACGTTCTGGCGAAGTTTTTCAGAAAGTGGCTCCTGTTGGAATGAGTCTAGAACCGCAAGGCCTTCTGGCCGGGCTCCCATCGACAGATTACAAGGCCTCCTCCCAGGTGCTGGGGCTCCTAGAGCCCATGGGTGCTGCTTGCTAGCATCTCTGGTGCTCAAGCTGGGGATGGAGGGCGGTGTCAGGTGGCCAGCAGCCCCGAGGGTCTGTGTTTGACACAGTTCACATCGTGGGGTAACCATGGTCCCTAGGGACAGTCCTGTGCTGCCCAGAAGAATCTGCATCTCCCTGCTGATCCAGGACAGCCCCACTCTTTCTTGGCGCTGCCTGTAGCTTCTGGGCAATGGCCCCAGCAAGCCATGGAAGGATCAGAAACCTAGCCAGAGCAGCTGGAGGCTGGGTGAAGAGAAGGTGGGGCCACACGAAGCACTTTCCCCAAAGTGGGGGGAGGGCACCCATAGGGGCCCCCAGGGGGCCCTGCATGATGAGAGGGGGGATGGAGGACAGGACCCTGCTGCCCAGGAAACTGTCCTGACAGCCTGTCCTAAAGACTGGAATGTGTGAAGGTGACAACAGTGCTGGGCCGGCTCTGGACAGCACCAGGAAGAGCCCCTGCGCCTGGGAGTTGCAGAGAGGGGGAGCAGGACCCAGCCCTGCCAGCCGCCCAAGGCTTTGCTGTGTCCAGCAGGCTGGGCCTGGTGCCTGACCTGAGGTCCCCAGCAAGGGGGCCCTTCATCGTTCCTGCCGGTAGACCAGACCCTTCTGCTTAGGGTCCAGAGTGGCCAAGAGGGGCTGAGGGTGAGGGTGTGGGAAGACGGTGACTGCCTCCATAGCTACGGCCAGCCCCAAACTGCGTGGAGGGTCCGGGCGTCCAGCTGCCCCATCCCTGCAGAGCTGTGCAGACAGCAGCGGAAGGGGGAGCATCTGGCTGCTGGGCACACCTTGCAGTCCAGGGACGTGGACAGGCGGGCACTGAAGGAAGGGGACCATTTCTGTGGAGTCTCTGAAACCATGCTTTCAAGCCAAGCCCTCTGGGGAAAGGGCTGCTGTTTCTGCTCTGAGAACTTTCCCCCACAGTTGACAGTTCAGCCCTACTTTTACCCCCTGACTCTGTTCACCCTTGAGCAAATCTCAGGCTTCTCTGGACCTCTGGCCTGTCATCTTTGAAACAGGGAGGCGGAAGTGGCCCTCCAGAGTCTGTGCCTCTAGCAGGGAGGACCTGGTGGGCAGCCTCCCTCTTGGGAAGTGGCTGTGCTGCTGTTGGGAAGGCTCTGGAAGGTGAGCTAGAGGTAGGAACAGCAGCTGGCTCCCTAGAGCCTTCCCAGGGGTCTGTGTACTGCATGGGCGGGCACATCACAGGAGTGAGCACCTGGCTGGTCCTCCCATCACCCAGTCTGTGCCGCAGCGGCCCGAGCCCCACCAGCCCCCACTAGCCCCCACTAGCCCCCAGGCCAGCCTTTCCCTTGCCTGCAGTGGGCCAGAGAGGCAGTAGGAGCGGCGGGAGCCCGCAGGAGAGTTCTCTGTCTGGGAAACCTTTGGAACTGGCCAGGCTGTGCCCCGGGGGAGAGCGGGCTGCCAGGGGTGGTGGCAGGCTTCCTGTCCTGCAGCGGCGGAAGTGAGGCTGAGATTTGTGGAGGGATTGAGGAGCTGCACGTGGGGCTTAGGGAGGACCCTTTAAGACCTGAGGTTCTGTGATGCTTAAGGCAGCATTAAGGGCTTTGGTGTTCTGCTAGCATCCCAAACCAGAGCGCATGTCCGAGAGCCGAAGGAGCACTTCAAAGCTGTCATTTCATTTGATCCTCCCGGCCCGCTCTCCGTCTCCGCCGCGTAGGCAGGGCAGCGGGGCAGAGGTGGCAGCTGCAGAGCCAGAGCTGGGCTGTGCGCCTCCGGCCATAGCTCTGCTGTGCACACAGCCGCGGGGGGCTGTCGCTCTGCTCCTGACCCTCAGCGGTTTTGTCTTCCCAGTGAGGGGCCGTCTTCCCAGTGGGGGGCTGCGATGGGGCAGTTGTAATGATTGAGCACCCGGCACGGCCTAAGCCAGAGTAAGCACTGGGGTGCCCCGTGCCCACGCCCGGGCTCTCCTGTGCTCTGACCTCAAGCCTGCGGCTCTGCCTGCCAGCCCGTGGCCCTGTCTGTAAGCCAGGCCTGGCACCGGCTCGTCCCGGAACTCACTGGGATCCCTCAGTGGCCCCCTTCCCCTGCCTCCTCCATGCCAGGCCTTGCTGTTTGCCAGTTACTGTCTACACACTGTCCGTGTGTCCTGTTAGACACCAAGCCGCTGTCAGGGACACCAGGGAGAGCAGGTGGGCCCACAGCTTTCATGTTCAGGAACCCGGCCTCAGTTCAAGAACTCTGCTCCAGCATGATGTTAGCTCGGAGCTGCTCAGCTTGGGCTCTTCAGCCTCCTGGCCTTTTGCTCTTCCTGACGGCCTTTCAGCAGATATGTGGGGAGAGTGCAGACCTAGAGGCTTACAGATCCAGGTTTAGACCCTGGTGGAGTCACTGGCATACTGACTTCGGGCAGTCAGGTCCTCAGTCTCCCCTTCTCTAAAATGGGACTCATACTAGCTTTGTGGCATTGTTAGAAGGACAACCCAGGGCCTGTATGTCACATGGGTTATGGGCTCAGCTATTTCTTTGCTGTCAAATTTCCACCAACTTCACATTTTTCGGATTCTATATAGGCAGAGCTTACGCTACAACCAGACTAATTTTACTTTCTGTTCATTTACTTACTCCTTCATTGATTCAGCACCCAGTCTGTGATGGCTGGTGTGTGGAGTGACACACGTACGGAGAAAATCAAGACACAGTTCCTCCCCCTTCCCCAACACACACATACAAGGTACTCAGAGCCCAGTGGGAGAGACACATGGCCATGATCATAGCCCTGTGTGGCATGGGCTGTGGCAGGGGTCAGGGGATTGCAAGGCATTATGGGAGTGAGCATCCTAAGAGATGTACAGGGAAGGCTTCACAGAGGAGGTGCTCTTCGTGCTGGGTTTGGAAGATACGTAGGAGCCCAAGTGGAGAAGGGAAGCAAGGCATTTCTTCTGCAGAGAAAATAGCATTGGAAGTGGAGAGCCAGGGGTAGTAGTGACTAGAGGTTCCTCATCTGGCACTCACGTGACCCCTTATGCTGTGCCTTGGTGGGGTGTACTGAGCTGAGGTAGGACTCTTCCCCAAGACAGAATTGGTGACCCTGCCCCCGAGAGTTTTCTTCCTGCTTCTCTAGCGCTGTGTGTGTCGCAGGCCCCACAGGCTGATGCTGGAATCAGGCATCCTGATCCCGGGGCTAGGGGATAGCCCAGACATGGGGCAAGGAAGGGGGTATCTGTATGTGCTGGACTTTGGGGACAGCCACTGGCCAGGCCTTTCAGGACTCCTCCTCCTTACACATTCAGACCCACCCTGCCCCTGGCCTCAGAGTTTCTGATGTGGGCAGTGTTCCCCAGTCGGTTCTGTTCCGAGCCCACTTCCTTTACCCACCCAAGACCCGAGACAGATGTGAGGGCTTGCTGGACATCCCCATGCTTTCGAGAGAACCATCCCGAAGCCTCCCTCTGTGCTGGCTTGTCATTGTGGTCCTGTCACGTGGTTCCCACCCCCTCACCTTATTTAATGAATATGTTATTTTTTTCCTCATCAGATCCTTTCCACAGACTAATCCTCTTGCTTATATTCTGTTTGTCTTTCTTCCCTCCTCCTCTCTCTGGTTCCCCTCCTCCTTCTCATAGACTGACCCTTGGTTATCGTTGCAGAATTATGGCAGCGGCATGAGACCACCACCCAACTCCCTCGGCCCCGCCATGCCCGGGATTAACATGTAAGGCACATCTGACCCCGTTGGTGGCACAGAGCCTGCGGCTCGCCCCGCCCTCTGTCACTCCCCGAATGGCCGGTGAATGATGATAATTCTGGGCACCTCTCTGGACGTCAGTCCCCTCTGCAGTGGAGTGATGTCAGAGACACTGCGATAAGAGCTCCCATGCCCTGCATTGGGCTTATCCTCTCTGGCTGTGGCTCGGAGCCTGCCGCAGGCACTAGCCGCCCCCCCCCCCCCCCCCCCACTCTTCCTAATAATCCTATGAGGTGGTTATTACCCCCCACTTACACATGAGGGAACTGAGGCCCAGAGAGGTGAAGTAACTTGCCCGTACTCACACAGCTCTGAGTGACAGGATTGAGACTGAACCCCTATACAGTGCTGCTCTAGTGCTTTAGTGTTTCTTAACCCCTCCTTGCAGGGACAGATTCCTGGGAGAATCTGTGGGTTCCCTTCCTGGGAAAATGCACACAGGAGATTTTATATACGTTACACATTCCCCGTGTGATCTATAGGAGCTTGTAGATCTCCACTCACGGAGCTGCCCTTTGCTCCCCGAGAACCAGATGGTGTGTAAGGCCCTAGGACTGTGGAGGACTTCCTGTTAGTGATGTCAGCCCTCTCGTTCTGGCCCTTCCAGCACCACCCCCTTGGGGTTGATAAGACCTTTTTCATTGTCGTCCTCTCTCTCTCTCCCTCTCAGGGGCCCGGGAGCTGGCAGGCCCTGGCCAAATCCTAACAGTGCTAACTCAGTGAGTACCCCAGTTGGATGGGATGGTGATGGTGTTTGCAAGGGAGGGGCTCCTAGGGTACAGGGTGGTCTTGTCCCCAGGTTGGAGGTGTCGTGAGAGGCAGGGTTGCGGCAGGACTCTCCACCCCCACCCCCTGATGCCTGCAGAGAGGAATGCTGCTGTAAGTGAGGCTTGGAGTAAGGTGCTGCGGCCTTCAGGAGTTCGGCCCCAGCCCAGCCCATTGCTCTGCAGAAACCCTGATGTGTGAGCCGAGGGCTTGCTCAGAGACCACTCTGCACGTAGAAACACCTGGGGATCCTCTCTTCCCTGGCAGGGCTGGCTTCTCACACCCAGAGGAACAAGCTGGGAATGGGCTCCGCACAGAAGGCCACGGGGCTGGGGAGAAGCTCTTGCTTTCCTGTCCTCTTGACCTGGAGAATCTCCCATGTCCATACCCCATCAGAGCTCCCTGCCAAGGCTCTCGGGATCAGTTCAGTGTGGGCACTGGGCTTTGTTCACACCCCTGGCCATCCCAGGGACACTAACCAGGAGTTCCCACAGCCTTCCCCAGCAGAAAGGGGGTGTGTCCCCAGGTGGATTTAAAAGCCCAATGGCATTCTGTGAGAGGAAGTGACTCTGACACGTGGCTCCCCCACTTCTTGTTTTTAGATTCCATACTCCTCCTCATCACCTGGTACCTACGTGGTAAGTATGTGTGGGTTTGGAGCATTGCGTGTCACAGCCCACATGTGGCTGAATGTGCGAGAGAACTTCTCCAGGGTCTCTGTCTCTTTCCCTTGCACAACACATTCTGGGTACAAGTTTCAAATTATGCTAGAACCTGCTTTATCTGTACAGATACCTGCTATATTCAGGTATCTGTACCTTCTAGTGGCCCAGAAATCCCCCAACAAGACCTAGAGTTGGGTCCCCATCTTGGGGGCTGCCCAGTGGCCCAGCTGGCTTCTACCACAAGCCTCTGGTTCCCTGCATTGGTGTGTATGTGAGCACGTGTGCACACCCACAGCTGCCTCTGGGTCTGGAGAACGATGAGGATGGTTTGGGGGGCTATAGACCAAGTCCAGCTCTCCCAAGGCTTAAACACGTGCGCCCTGCTTGAGCTTTAACCAGAGCTAACACCGGGCTGGGCCCTGGGCAAGCACTTGTCTTTGATGTCACTGGAGCTCAGTGGCTTCTCCCCACCTGTGTCATTGTCATGGATATTTGATGTCAGTTTTATCTCCCTTCCAGGGACCTCCTGGTGGTGGTGGCCCCCCAGGAACACCCATCATGCCTAGTCCCGCAGGTGAGAAGGCTTGGGGAGAGGGTACCACTGAGATCATAAGGGGTCTTGGAGGGGCCCAAATGCCAGGCCTAAGCTCACCAACTATTCTTCTTGAGCAATGTTTCCCCCACCAGGTACCTTGGCATTAGGGATTTAGGAGGCAGGCGTCCCCTGGTGCCACTAACCTGCCCTGTGGCCTCAGCCAGGCCACTCCTCATCTCTGGTTAAAGGATGGGGCTGCACAGTGGGGAGGGAGATCCTGGAGCGAGGGTTCTCACTGTCCTCGGCTTGGACCAGTTGGTTAAGCACCAGTCCTGGCTGTGCATTTCTCTAGATGCCTGAAAGGGGGCTTTGGAATTTCTGGCCTCCTGGGACCAGCACTGTGTAACATGATGGTCCCTCAAGAGTTCCCAGAGCTCTTGGCTTCCGGTCATCTATGCAGGGGATGGCTTCTCCCTCTTTCTTTGATCAGAAGAGGGCATGCGTGCACGCATGTGGGCATGTGCACACACACATACACACACAGCATCATGTTTATACTTCTTTCGCAGCTAAGAACACCCTTCCGTCTAGAAGGAATTCCACAAACACCTTTACCCACCCAAAAATAAAAAGTGAGGGGTAGTTGGATTTCTGTCTGAGGAACAGGGTGCCTGCTCCTGATACAAACATGTTAGCTGAATTTCTAAGGAGACTTTTCTGGGAGACAGATGGGTCCCTCTGTTCCCAGACTCCTCAGCTCCCAGTAGCAGGGAAGCTGCTAAGCTGCAGTGGTCAGGCTGGCAGCTGTGATGTTCAGCTCCCGCTCCTGCTCCCTCTTTCTGCTGCTGCATTTTTATGAGCTGCATGACCTACATTCAGACTGGGTCACATTAAACCACTCCATATGTTAATTCGTCTCCAGCCCCCTCCTGGCCTCTCCCTCCTGTCCCATCAGCTGGGCAAGGTGGCCCCTGGGTAATTTGTGGTGTTTCCCTTTCCCCGATTTGATTAAAACTGCTGGGTGGGATTGGGGGAGAGCGCAGGTGGTGGTCTGGCTGTCCCTCATCGTCCTCAGCAGTGTCTGGGGAGCACGTTTGGTTTGGGGTGGGGAGATGAGAATTCAGATCCCCCCCACACACACACCCACACGCCTTGCCACATTCACACTGTTGTCCAGACATCCTGGAATTCTTCGTTTCAGGGTTGAGTGGTTTTCACAGTTGAATTTTCTGTGATTAAAAACTTTGTGAATCTTCATTAAATACAAATTAGCCAGAAAATGGTGGTACTTAGAGGAGATTTTAGGTGATAAAATACAAAAGAATGAGTTCAAGTGCCACGAGTTTGTTTTAATTAAGAAATGAATTAATCACCCCGACTTGTGGGTTTCCACTGTTCTACAGATTCAACAAATTCCAGTGACAACATCTACACAATGATTAATCCGGTGCCGCCTGGAGGCAGCCGGTCCAACGTAAGTCCGCTTTCTAATAATTTACATATCAGATACCATAACAAATCATAATTAACTTCATCAGCTGAGGGGAAAGCAAGTTTAATTGATTTCAGCCATTTGTTACCAAAGATGAATAAAATAAACTATCAGAAAAGTGATTTAACTCTTGGGCAACTCGGTTCCCATTTCATAGCTGGGAGAGAAGGGGGTAGAGTGATGTCCTCCCCTCTGGTCAGAGGGGGGTGCCCGGCCTCACTGTGGGGGTTGCCACTGCTCTGGAGTGGGGTGTCGGTTTGGGAAAGCACTAGGCTGCGGGTGACCTGGGTCACACCATCCCTGCTGATGGGCTGTGCCGCCCCCCGGCCGCCCTTCAGCCTCTCAGGTCTGGAGCTGTGGGTTCCTGGAGCCCATCTGGGGTCCCGCCTGCCCTGTGCCTCTGGCCCCTTTGGGAGCCCCGGGACTCCTACACTCTGCAACATCTTGGCCTCTCCTTGTGTCACTGCCTGGCCTAGAGGCCACTCCCTCCCCCCTAGGCTTCTCCAAGCCCCAACCCTCAGTGATGTCGCAGCTCAGACTCCACTTTATCTGATTCTTGCTCACCTACTCCCCTCGTGTCCGCTGCCTTGTGCCAGGTGGCCCTTGGCTCTGCAGCTGTGGCCTGTTTCCATCTCCCAGGTGGGAGCTCCCTGAGGGCAGGACTGCTCTGACCCACGTCTACAGACGTCTACAGACGGCCCCTCCTCCCAGGTGGGGGTGGTGAGTCCTACTGGCCTTGCACTCAGGGAACTTACTACCTGGAAAGGAGGCCGCTGTGTGACCAAATGCACAGTCTGGACTGCAGAGCCAGAGGGTGGACTTGGGGTCCCAACACTATTCGGGCCTTTTGGGGTGCTTTCTTTGGTTTTGTTGGTTTGGGTCCTGATAGGACCGGGTGGATCACTCACCATGCTCAACACTGCCTGGAGGCTGTCCCATGCTGGACATTGCACATGTCTAATCCTCTGGCAGCCTCTGAAGTGAGGCTTCCTGGGTACCTGCTGTATGCAGAGAGGGACCTGAACCAGGGGTCATGTGATGGAGAGGGAGGGGAACTGCACTCCTTAACCCTTGCTCTGCCATCCCTGTCCCTCTCCTGGGCAGCCAACATGCTAGTCATCCCTGCCTCTCATTAGTGTGACCGACTATCAGGTTTAGCACTAAAAGCTCAGTGTTCAGGACACAACTTCCTAGGACACAAAGTCCGGGGTTTTGACAGTAACTTCAGAAGGCTGGGTGCCAGAGTGTAAGGCCCTTAACTGCAGCCCCAGAGCAGGGGACTATGCTCAGGGTGTTCAGCGGCAGCTGGAAACAGCTCCCCTGACCACGGATGCCAGCGCTCATGGCCTGCAACTCCTGGTAGGCTGGCCACATCATGGCACCAAGAGGGGTGGGGCTCGAGTGCACTGGGGTCAGGGCCCTGACAGGGTCGGCCTCGACTCTGCCTGCAGATCAGCTGCTTGGCCCGGTGTCAGGATTGCACAGGCCTGATTTTTCATGCTGCGAGCAGGGGCACCTTGTCTTCTGGGCCAAGGGGCTGGAAGAGAGCAGGATGGCAGCACTAGGGCTGCCCAGGCCTCACTGGATTGGCAGGTGCCAGCTGGGGGGGGACATGCACAGTGGACTGGGGAGAGGAACCATTGGAATGGAGGTGCTTGGTGGGGGGCATGACCAGGGGGACAGTGGCCCCGGATTTGTGCCAGCACAGCCTTCCAATGACACTGCCACCAGGCTGTCCCTGCTGCAGTTCCCTGAGCTCAGGAGGCCACGGTTCCGGATTCGAAGGCTGCACCCAAGTCCCGTGTTGTGACAGAGGAGGGCATCTTGATGTCGGGCTAGTCCTGTCGGGTGCTTTCTGCAGCCAGGTGGTGCCTCACATCACGGTCATGAAAACCTGTCCCTTACTCTTTGGTACTGACTCAAAAGCTGGAGCTTCACCTCGTTGTGTTGATTTCTACCATGATCTTAGTGAAACTGCAGAAAACAAAGCAAAGACGGTTGTTGTTCTGTCCAAACACAAGCTAGACTTGGCCCATCTGTCTGCATATTGGGTAGATAGCACACGGTTAATTTGGCAAATTTCATTTGGCATCTAAACTCCTTACCTGCTGACTGTCCCACCCACCATGCCCCCGGCACTGCTGCAGAAGTACGGCTTACTTCCTTGTGATGCCAGGCTTTCCTAATGAAAGATTTTTGGTCACCCGTCAATCTCCTCAAAATGCGCAGATACACGTTAACAAGGCTTGGGGCTTTGTGGAGGCGGAGCCAGACCCAGACACCTACCCGCACAGCAGCCAGAGCTAGTGCTGGCCACAGGAAAGGTGCTGTGAAAGCTCGGCCCACTGTGACATCCTCCTTTCCTGGGAACCACATTGAGGTGAGGGCGTAGAGAGGAATTACAGTAAGGTAGACGTGTCTATGCTGTGGCTTTAGAACTGTTGGGTGATCCTTTCAGGGGGCCACCGGGAGCCTAGAAGAGGATGGACAGACCACACCTGAGCCATTAGGGGCCACTGGGGGGGTTGGGTCAAACCCCATTGGCCAAAGCAGTGACTTGGTTTTGAAAATGAGATTGCCTGAGAACTCAAAACCTGTCACCAGCAAAGGGCAGCGCTTTCTTGGCTTCTTGATTGAAACTGTAACTTACTTGGAATCCATCTTGGATCTCACAAGTTAACATCACCTCTGTGCTTTAAACTGTTTTTCCTGAAAGAGAGAGAGAGACAATTAAGTGAGGACGAGATCCATGGTGCTTCAGAATCCTTAGAAATGATGGACATTTGAGACAGGACAGCCTGTCTCCCTAAACCAGCCCATAGATACAAAGTGTGATGCACCTCTTAGGAGAGCTCGAAGTGAATTCCTGCAGGCCCCAAAACCTGTGCAAGTCCGTAAAATCCCAAGTACTCTGTGCACAGATGTTTTTGTGGAGAGGGTGTTTCCATGTTCCCGTGTTGGACTGACACCAGGGCCTCATAAGAGCAGAGTGGCAAGTTGCAGTGATTTTTTTTGCATTTGCCATTATATAAGAAAATTAACAGGCATGGGCTAGAGGCTGCTGGCAATCCAGAGAAGTACTGGTGGAAAAGCAGACAAGAGCAAGGTGGGTCCCCAGCAGCTCCACCGCAGCCTCTGGAAAGAACTGAGCTCGGATTCATGTTCTTGCTATGTCTCTTCAACCTAGCCTGTCCCATCTGGAAATGTGGCCTCAGGTGCCACCTCTGTTCCCACGTAGGCTTCATCAAGCTGGACAAATGTCTTCCTTGAATGGATTATCCAAGACATTTACTTCACAAGGAAACTATGTTAGCTACCTCTTTGTGTAAAACTTTTTTCTAATCTTAATAAAGGGGGGGTGGACAGAGCAAAAATGCCCTATTATAGGATAGAAAGAAATGAAACTTTTTATTTTATTTTTTATTTATTTTATTTTTTTTTTTTTTTGTAATTTTTTAAAAAAGATTATTTACTGGGGCACCTCAGTGGTTTAGTCGGTTAAGCATCTGCCTTCAGCTTGGGTCATGGTCCCAGTACCCATGGTCCCTAGGATGGAGCCCTACATCGGGCTCCCTGCTCAGCGGGGATCCTGCTTCTCCCTCTCCCTTCCCATCCTCCACTTATGCTCTTGCTCTCAAGAGCAAGTAAATAAAAAATCTTTAAAAAAGATTTATTTGAGAGAGCCAGTGAGCTTGTGTGGGAACAGGGGGAGGGACACACTCTCGACTCCACTGAGCATGGAGCCGGACTCAGGGCTGGATCCCATGACCCTGAGATCATGGCCTGAGCCGAAATCAAGAGTAGGACGCCTAACCAACTGAGCCACCGAGGTGCCCCAAGAAACATGATTTTTAAAGATCCAACATAAGCAATATCTGTTTCATCAGTCCATTGCGTTTAGCCTCTTAAAAAAAAAAATCTTACATTTGTGTATTTTAAGACTACATAGTAATATAGCCTACAAAATTTAAATATCCAATAAAGAGCTCAAATAAATTACTGTATTAGAGAATAGAAACATTATAAAACTGTTATGTTTTTCTCACACAAACCATTCATTTAACTAATCCTCTATCCCCTGCTCCCGTTAACTAGCCTTGTTATGGCTTTATTGAAATAATAGCATTTATGTGGCAAAGTAATACAGAATAAGCAAGTGGTGCAGGGAGAGCTGGCTATCCCCAGGCAGGTGCATGAGGCCGGACCGCAGCTTCACGCCAAAACCCAGAATCAGTGCAGAGTCGACCCTCCATCTGCCTGGCGACGCTGAAGCCATAAAAGGCTTAGAGGAAGAGAGGCGTCAGTCTTCGTGGCCTGTGTGAAAGCAAAGCTTTTTTACCTGTGACACGGAAAGCACCAGTGACAAAAGAAAAAAGCAAATAAATTGGATTTCATCACGATATAAAACTTCTGCGCTTCAAAGGGACACCATCCGGAAGGCAAAAACAGCCCACAGAGTGGAGAAAACATTTGCAAATCACATATCTGATGTAGGACTTAAATCCAAAAAAGGCAGAGAACTCTGAATACTCAGTAGTGAAAAAACCCCATTTTAAAAACGGGCCAATGATCTGAACAGACATTTCCCTAAAGATGTATCAGTAGCCAGTAAACACACAGAAAGGCACCCAGTGTCGTGGTCATCCTGGAGATGCCACCAGCCCCATGTGCTCTCGGGGGTCAGCCCCTGCACGTGCTCCCAGGGATCGCTGGGGACCAAGGCTGGGAACCAACCAGTCCCAGTAGGGGCGAGGCCGGCGAGACCTGGGGCCGGGGTGGGGGGGAGGTGCGGGCTCCTCTCCTGCTGGTGGGAATGGAAAATGATATAGCTGCTGTGGGAAATGGTGTGACGGTCCCTCAGGCTACATGGGGCCACCGCGTGACTTGGCACCTCCACTCTCGGTGGGTCTCTGCCCGTGGGAAATGACCACGTATGTCCACAGAGTAATCCTGTTCAATATTCAGAGTGGCGGTACTCACAACAGCTAACGCATGGGAACAACCTGAATGTCTGCTGATGGGGTAGACAGATAAAGTGCAATCTCTCCATACGGTGCGATGAGATTTGGCCAGAAGGAGGAGTGAAGGCCTAATTCGTGCCCCAACACGAGTGAGCCTTGAAGCCGTGCTGAGCGAAGGAAGCCAGCCACAGAGCTCACGGAGGATTCCACTTACGCAAAAATGTCCAGAATAGGCAAATCCATAGAGACAGAAAACAAATTAATGGTTGTCTGGGGCTGGGAGGCTTGCAGGGGGGTGGGGAGTGACTGCTAATGGGTACAGGGCTTCTTTATGGGATGATGAAAAGGTTCTAACGTGGATTGTGGTGATGGTTGCCCGACTCTAAACATACGAGAAACCACTGAATTGTATGCTCGAAGTGGGCTGATGGTATGGTCTGTGAGTTACAGCTCCGTAAAGCTGTTAAAAATAGTATCCAAGAGGGGCGCCTGGGGGGCTCAGTGAAGCATCCGACTCTTGATCTCAGCTCAGGTCTTGATCTCAGGGTCATGAGGCACAAGCCCGTGTTAGGCTCTACACTGGACATGAGGCCTATTTAAAAAAAATTAATAATAAGAAAACACAATGATCTATAACCTCGAATTTTTTAGTACACACACAAACATGTAGTTGTTTATAACATTATCGTGCTTGGGGATTGTGTGGTCTTTGGGTTGTCCTGAGTTGACTCCCTATAAAAAGTCACCCTCGTCCTCATCTCATTTGGATTAGTAAGTGTGAAATTTGTTGCCAGATATCAAAAATGTGGTCCTGGGAAGCCTCTGGGGAGGGGGAGGCCAGGAGGCTGCCTCTGTGGTGGAGGCAGCAGGCGGGAGCCCCTGCGGTCTGGGCCCCCCTGCCCCTTGTGCTCCTACAGGCCCCCTACCCAGAACGGCTTCCGGGACCTGCCCAAGTCCTACCCTGATGACTTTGGCCCTTGCCCTGCAGCAGGTCTGACTTCTCTGCGCCTCTTCCTGAAGCTGTGGCCGCGCCTGGGCCTCGGCTCCCTTGGGAACTCACCCGTCTGTCCCTGGGCGTCCGTAGCTGTGGGTTCCTCTTCCAGGCCCAGCTGAGCAGTGACTCGCTCTGCATCCCCGGCCCCCAGCATAGGCCAGATGCCAGACAGTCCTCTGTTCTGCGGTGTCTACCCCTCCCCTCCCCAGTGTCCCTTCATGACCCAGTGATGGGACCTCTGGCCTTTGGTTGCTGCTTTTCTGAAGTGGTTTTATAGTTCTCCTCGCTGGGCTAGAGCCCATCCCGCCCCTCAGGCCTTCTGCTCTGGGATCAGTGGCCCCTCTGCAGTGTCCCCAGGAGAGAAACCCTCCCTTGCCCTGCCTGACTGCTCCCCTCCCCACCCCCCAATCTCTCAGTAGAGCTGACATCCCCTCCCCCATGGAAATCCTTCATTTCTCAGGAAGCAGCTTCCATAGGCTGTGGAAAAGGCCCAAGCCCCTGCCCCAGCCCCCTGCCTCAGGCCCCTGCCCCAGTTCTTCCCAGGCCCTCCCAGCTCCTCTGGACGGGGCTCCAGCAAAGCATTTCCCTGCTCGCTCTGCTTCAGTTTCCTTATCTGTAAAATGGGGAGGAGAAGCATTAATACTTTAGGTCCCTGGCTTGGTATCCTCACGTGTGTGTGTGTGTGTGAGGGAGGGTGGTTTCTGACCGGTAGGCCACATGCTCCACTCCAGGGATAGAGCACAAGTCCATACCTGTCCCCGTATGACAGTGTGTGACCTTGGTCCAGTGTCTTTCCTTCTCTGAGTTTGTTTCCTCATTGGGTGCATAGGGCAGAGCACCTCTGCCCTGTACAGCTCCAAGGGCCGAGGAGAGGGCCAGCTGTGGCCTCCTGGTGGTGTCAGGTACCTTGGGGGGCCTGGCAGAGGGGCCCCGCCACAATGGAAGCTCCCTGAGGGCACAGCTCTTTGGCAGCTGCGTGCGGGAGCCCAAGAGAGCCCTGCAAAGGGCCTGGGGCCCACTCAACCACCATGCCCTGTGCTTCTCCCCCAGTTCCCGATGGGTCCAGGCTCCGACGGCCCGATGGGAGGCATGGGCGGCATGGAGCCACACCACATGAACGGATCGTTAGGTAAGTGGGTGCCCACCCCGTGGCCACGCCGCCCCTGCCCGACCCTGCCCACGCCACTGTCTTTGGCTCCGCCAGGCCTGGTTCCCCAGGACCTTGGCTGGGCCCATGGTAAGATCCTCAGAGATCCAGGCAGGACAGAAGATTGTCGGCACAGAAGCAGTGTGGGATTTGGGGGGTATGGTGGGGTTCGGAGGCCTCTCCACTTAAGAGAAAACAAGAAACTGAATCCGTCTTCCTTCCTTGCAGGGTCAGGTGACATAGATGGACTTCCAAAAGTGAGTGTGTCCTCTGTTTCCTCCCTCATGGCATCCACCCTCCCCCAGCCCTGAGGCCCCAGAAAGCTTTTCTCCCCATCTGGTGGGCAGGTTGCTGGAGCACCAGGCCTCACCTCCTCTCTCCTCTCTCCAGAATTCTCCTAACAACATAAGTGGCATTAGCAATCCTCCAGGCACCCCTCGAGATGATGGTGAGCTAGGAGGGAACTTCCTCCACTCCTTCCAGAATGACAATGTAAGTGCTGCGGTCACCCCACCCCCACCCATGTTGCCCTCGGACCATCCTCTTACCCCTGGGACCTGGGACTGCTTATTTAACAAGTTGTGCAGCCTCCTGGCCAAGACCAGCCCGGCAGCCGTGCCACCGGCTTTCACCTTGGTCATTTTTCTACACCAAGTGCAGAGCCCTCACCTCCCTGCTGCGTGGCCCTGACCCCACCCTGACCCCTGGCAGGGCCTTCTGGAGGCTTCTGCAGGGAAGCACGATGCCTCCAATACTGAGAAAGCTGAAGTGTCTGGAAGGACCCTGGGTTGGGTCTCAGGAGGCCCAGGCTCTGGCCGCTGGGCCTCTGGGCAGCGTGGTCTCTGGGGGCCCACGTGTGTGTGTCCTGGGGAAGAGGGTTCCATCTCCCCAGGAGTTCCTGGGGTCTCCTTGCACAGGGGCTGCCTTCTACTTAGAAAATCTCATTTGAAGAGACAGCATTATGCTCCGGCAGCTTTGGAGAACCCCAGACAGGCTCCCCTCAGGGCACCCTGGCTGACCTGGCTGGCCCTGTGGGGGGGTGGGGGGCCTGTGGGGGGCATTGGGTCTGCTGCTTCCTCAGCTGGAAAGGAGGGGGGATTTGAGAGGGGAAGGGGTGGGGGGGGCTGCCCGCCCAGCCACGTCCCCACACTGGCCACCTGCAGTCCCCAGGGCCCCCACACCCTGGCCCTCACAACCCTGTCTCTGCTTCCACCTCCCCAGTATTCTCCAAGCATGACGATGAGCGTGTGATCCCCTCCTCTTCTCCGAGACGCTGAGAGAGCCGGCATTGCAGGCGGGAAGATGCCAGAAATTATGCAAGAAGAAGTGAGGTGTCATTACCCAGGAGCTGGGGGAGGGGCATCTCCTGCTCCCCCTCAGCCCCAACCCCCTCCTCCAGCCCACCCACCCATCCCAATTTTAGTTTCATGCAATAAAAAGGCCGAACTTTTTATTCCATAAAACATGAAGGACAAAACTCAAAATAAAAATATATTTCAAGTCCATGACCAGGAAACTCCCACCCCTTGCCATTCCCAAAAGGACCTTTTATGTACGTGACACTTTTTTGTTGTTTGTTTTGTTTGGGGTTTTACCGTTACTGGGATTTTTAAATTTGTTTTCAGGGGGGTTTTTTTTGGGGGAAAAATTTTTAAAAATGGAAGCTTCTAGCAAGCCCCCCCCCCCCCGCCCCACCCCAGTCAACCTCTTTGCTTTCTTCTTTAAAAAAAAAAAAAAAAGAAAAAAGGCCAAAAAAAAAAAAAAAAAAAAAACCAAGCCCTGCTGTCTGTACCCAAGCCCTTCCACCAGGAAAGCTAGTCTAGGTGTGAGGTCTCACGCTGTCTTTGTAGCCATCTAAAAATAATGATAATAATAATAAACTGGGCAGTTTACAATCCGTGGTTTCTTTCAAAAGGCCTTTTTTGGAAAGAGAAAAGCAAGTCCCCTTTCTCCACTTGGGGTTTTGGGTTTGTGCGATGGGCAGGGGAGGGTCAGGAACCTGTTTTAGTTTTGCTCGGTTTCTCTGGGCCAAGGTGGCGGCGCCAGCGGCTGCACAACTGGAACCCCAGGACCCCCTCCCCTCCCACCCCCCCACCAGGTGGCCCGAGGGGCCACACCACCTGCCCGACTGCTTCCAGGACTCCCTTCCAGGACTCCGGCCGGCGGACGCTCGCTGTGACCCGGTGGCATGCACTGTGCTCCCAGGACTGCTTCCTCCTCCTAACCCGGACCTTTTCCCGCCGGCCCCCCCTCCACCCCACCCCGCTTTTCCCAGCGAGACTCCTGCCGGCTGGCCGGTGGCCTGGCCGGCGCGCCTGGGGGGAGGCCGCCCCCGACAGGATGGCTATGACCTGGGACGTGGCAGCTGTGACCCGTGCGATCCCGTCCCGCGGCCCTGGCCCGCATCATCCTCGTCGTGTGTTTGGGCCCGGTAGGGCTGGAGTTTGGGTTTTCTTTTACTTTTTTTTTTTTTCCTCTTGATTCTTGCTTCTTTTTCAAAGATGGGAAATTGACCGGAATTGCTCTGTGTACGCTTGGAACTGGATGGAAAGACTTTGGAATAGCTGTGGGGGGCGGGGACACCAACCAAACAGACGCGCTGTTTCCGGTCCTGTTTTTATTTTCAAAAACCGACAAATGCGGCAGTGGAGCCCGTCCCCTCCCAGGAGGGGTGACTCACGGCCTCCGTCACCTCACACCCCCATCGAGACCTCCGTGTCTTGCCCGAAGACACCTGAATTCTTTGTACATTTACAGCCCCTCCTCCCCGCGCCCCTGTAGCTGCTGTTTCCTCCCTCCCCCCTGATCCATGTATATCATACTATGTGAGATACCATCTGCCTGAAAAAAGACCTTGTGCGGATTATTGGGAACATTGTAGCTGTTTCTGTGTTTTTCTTACCTTGTAGTCTGGTTCTGAATTAAGAGAGGAAAGAAAAGTAATTATGATACATTGTAGTTTGTGTACGATATATGTTGATAACGTTTTATTAAAGGGACATCTTTTTTCCGCAGCCCTTCCTGACGTGTTTGGGGCGCGGCTCGGGGTTTATGTACTGACCGCAGGAGGCAGGGTGACCGGGTAGGGAACCTCCGGTTCGGGCCCCAGGTGCCCGCCGGCTCCTCCCGGGCGCTT
Organism: Vulpes vulpes; assembly: GCF_048418805.1. NCBI lineage: Eukaryota > Metazoa > Chordata > Mammalia > Carnivora > Canidae > Vulpes > Vulpes vulpes. Next base: position 156,218,318 of record NC_132791.1, read on the forward strand.
GTGCGGGGTCGGGGCGCTCGGGGAAGGAAGACTCCGCGGCCTCACGGCCCTATTTGGGGACCATCTAAAGTCCACTTCGTCTCCTGCCTGGCAAACACGTGTTGGTTTGCCAGAATGTTCAGGAAGTAGAAAAGGTTCCCGGTACGGGTTTCCGGGCGCCCAGGGCTGCAGCCCCCCCATGGCGGTCCTCCCGTCTGCGGTGGTCTAGTGTGCGCCTCAGGCCGGGGGGCCTGGGAGGATCCTCAGAGCAGCGGACGCCTCGCCCTGGAAGGCGGCCGGGTGGGGAGACCCAGTCCCGGGGGGCCCGGCACCCCGGCGTGAGGAGGACTGGGGCGGCCTCAGCAGCGGGCCCTGCGGATTGGACTATCTGCAAAGTGGAGCCTGCTGCGGCCTCGGCCCGGAGACCCTACTCCAGGCCCACAGGACGGAGGGAAGCGCCGTGGGAGCCACACGTGGGCTCTGCAGCTCCGCGAGGCCGGGGCCCTCCAGGCGCAAATTGCCTGGTTTGGCCACTGCTTCCCTGCGTGGCTTGTCCATAAACGGGGCTGATGGTTTCTCTTCCTCCCGGGGCCGCGGTGAGGGGCTCGGGTGGTGCCCTGGGCGCAGGGGTTACTGCCGCGGGAGAGGGGGCATCAGGGGGTGCGGCTTGCATCCTGCCCTTCCTCCTCCCGAACCACCTTGCTTCCTCAGCGTGGTCGCCTCCGAACAAGGGGGGCAGACCTCGCTGTGCACAGAGGGTCCTCAGTGGCAGGTTTTGGTCCCAGCAGCGCGGAGCCTCGGCCACGGGCTGACCCAGTGCGGGCAGGGGGACAGCAGTGACGAGCAGCCTGCCACTTGGGCCCCAGGATGCCCCCCATGCTGCCATCTGTGCAGGTGGAAGCCATGGTGGAGGGGTGCTGAGCTGCAGGGGGCCCCGGGGGTGTCAGGGAAGGTCCCAGCCTACGGTGGGGTCTGCCTCGCATCTCCCCCCACACCTGACGTCCGCTAAACAGGTGAGAACCCTGAGCGCCCCCAGGTGGGGGTGCTCCTCAAAGCTGGGGGCCACATCTGTGCTCCTTGTTCCACAATCACCCAGGAGGCGCTGTTACTCCTGGAGCAACTGGATGTTTGTTGAGCACTCACCCCTGCATCCCCCACCCCAGCGCGTGCGGTCACCTGTGTGTGGGTGCTCAAGCAGCGGAAGGTGGAGCCAGTGGAGCCAGTCGCTGTGCCAGCAACCCCAGAGGGGGCCGGGCTGGCCACAGAGCAGGTGTTTTTAAACTGTTAAGAGCTGGACTGCCCCCAGAGGAGGTCTTCAGTGGGTCTGCAGAGTGAGGTCTGCCCAGTCCTGACCTGGTCGCAGGTTCCATCATGCTCCGGCAGGGACGGAGAGACCCGTGTTATGTGTGTCACTGCGGGGCGGTGGGGGCTGGAAGGGGCTACACTGCTGCCGACAGGCTGGACTCCTCACCCTGGGCAGTGAGCCAAGCCTGGATGCAGGTGGTGAGGTTGAGGGGGGCAGGCACTTGGGACTTGGTGGAGTGGGCACCTCTGTCATCACCTCTGTCATGGAGAAAACCAGCTCCTCCCACTACACCACCTGGTCTCTGAGCCCCAGCTCTGCCCCCTATAGGGGGAGGTAAAAACCACCAGTCCTGTCAGTGTCACCTTGCAGAGGAGCTGTGCGGGGCCTGAGTGTGGGGGGTCGCCCGTGGGCTCAGCTCCGAGGCCCACCCCACAGCGCTGGCCCCTCCCACGGCCCCGGTTGGCTGGCTAGGCGGTCATGCCGTCCCCCTCCCGCTTCCACTGGTATCCAGGGGTTCAGCCAGCACAGCCTGGCTTCAGGCAGCCACCACCATGCCACCAAGCCTAAAAGCTAAGTTGCAAAGTGGATGTTGTGCAAGCCCGGGTACCAGACACAGGTAGGGCTCCACTTGGCCACAGCTCTGGTGGCCGTGACGCTGCTCTCAGATCTCTCCTCAGAGGCCCTCCTGCAGGCAGCGGGCATGACCAGACTGCTTCTCTGGCTAACTGCTCTTAGCCACATCCCCTCTGTTGAGGACCCAGAACAAGGCCCAGCACACAGTAAGGCAATCAACAGTTTTCTTGAATGTGGACACACTATTTACCTTGCAAGAGCTATGCAAGGATCAAAGAGGATGCTGCGTCTAAAGGTGCCGGGCCCAGAGCAGGACTTGGAAGTTACGTGAAAGAGGGGCCGCAGCCGAACCAGGGATGGACTTGCTCTGTTAACCCGAATACCAGGGAGAAATCTACAATGCATGTTCTATGCAGGTTCCCTGCAGTCATTATGGAATGTGCCCGCAATTCCGAGTCCCAGGAGAACCCAGCAGGCATCAGAGAGAGCGTTATCACGTGGCAGATGCTACACATACATCATCTACGGCCTTCGAAACAAGGGAGCTCATGTTAACCTCAAGTTTCAGGTGAAGAAGATGAAATCCAGAGACAAAGATTCTTATCTATAGTCAAGATGGGCCATGGGCAGGGAGGGCTTAGGGTGGGCCAGGTCAGGCCCCAGGGCCGCACGCACACGCAGGCAGGCTCACAGTGTAGCCGCTGTGCAGCTACGGGCGCCCTTCCTGACAGCTCCCCACACCAGGCACGGGCTCCAGGGCCCCAGAAGCACTCTTTATTGGCAGCCAGACCAGTAGGCTGGAGGAGCACTGAGGTTCCGGCAGGCCGAGCACTGCTCTAGAGGCAGGATCTTCTGCGTGAAGGGGGACGAGGGGGCTTCAGACCTCAGGTCCGTCCTTGGCTTACACAGCACCATGCAAATACAGAGCTAAAAACTTCCTGAACGTCTCTGGCTGGAAACCAGTTGGCCCAACAGGTTCCTGGAAAGAACACAGCCCGTTAGGATCCTGCTAGTAGGTTTAATGACAGCAATATAAAGAAAGGTTGGTTTTATGTAAATCCTAAATGCCTGGATAGTCACTGCCACCTCCTCACGCACAAGGCGGGGGGCAGCGGGGAGCTGGCACTGATGGCTACACGGCTGGGCTGGGGGACACAAAGCACTCCTGTTGCTTCCAGCCAGAACGTGTGCTGGCACTGTACTCATCCCCTATCCCTCTCACTGCAACCAGCGGTCTGTTGCCCCCTTTGCATCCCCAAATCATCTCTCACTACTTCACACACATTGCTCAGGCCCCTTCTCTCTGTGCTGCACCTGTGCCCAACAGTGGCTTGAATCTGGCTCTGCCCTCAAGGAGCTCACAGCTAGATGTTCCAACAGTGATGAGAAAAGCTGATAGGCCTCACAAAAGAGGTAGGGAAAGATGCTCAGAAAGCAGGGAAGAAGGTCTTCCATACAAATGACTGAGTCTTAAAGGGCAAGTAGAATGGCCAGAGAGAAACAGCAAAAGCAGGCTGCCTCCCAAAGAGGAGTACGTGCACCGGTGCAGAGCGGAACGTAGAAGGGCCAGGCTGAGGCCAGGGCCTACACGGGGGGCAGGAGCCGAGGAGAGGTGTGGAGGAGCCATCTGACTAACCAGGATGTGTCTGCCGCTAAGTCAGTGTTCTAGAAGGGAGAGCCCAGAGAGACACGTAGGAGAGGAGAGCAGGGTAAGAGCAGAGGGCAGAGGTGGCTGGTGTGGCTGTGGCTGGCACACAAAGGTATCCGGGGCCCAAGAAAGAAGAGGGCCCAGAGCAGAGAGGCGTTTCCTGCACAGAAACAGCACCGACAGATGCGGGAGAGGTAACAAGGCAGCTGACAAGCCCATTTTGTTCAAAGGCCCAACACCAGTTCCACGCAGCACACCTGCTCAGGCCGTGCAGGACCCAGGACACAGCCGGCACCCCTATTCCATTCTCTCACAGCCCCTGACGCTGTCCTGACCCTTCAGTGCGCTTATCACTGCCTGACGTCACATACTGAATTTAGACATGGGGGCTGCACAGAACGCAGGCCTGGACTCTGGCAGCAGAGCCCTGGGGTCTGACAGTCACAAGGCCATGGGACGAATTCCACGTCCGTGGGGAGAAATGATGAATGCCTTGTCCACAGGCCCTGCCTCCGAGGAGCTTGGAGCCCAGTTTGATGGAGGAGAAAAACCTACAGAATAGCAGCGGGATTGTGCTATGATGGGGGAACACGGGCTATAGGGACCCCACCCCGAGGCACTGCAGTGAGGCCAGCAGTGGGTGGTGGGTCCTTCCACTAACCCTGGAAGGACAAGGAGAGAGAAATGGAAGGCAGGGGGAGAGGGGAGCAGCAGCACCCAGTAAGGCCCAGAGGGGCGCTGTGAAGAGCTGGGCATGCTGAGTGCACAGGGAAGCAGGAGGGCAGCGGAGGACTGGGCAGGGCCCAGGGTGGAAAGGCACCGTTCTAGCGGACAAGTCCTCCAGGTAGAGATCCTGGGCAGGAGTCCCTAAAGCCAGAGTCCCCACCCCTGGCTCATTCTGGGGAAACTGTGTAATGGCCCTGTTCTAATCACCAGGCTGGAGATGGCTGGACTTACCACAACCACCTTCTTTTTGATCACTGGGCGACACCAAAAATGCTGATAGAGGAGCTGGTCCGAGTCCACCCAGACCAGATTCTTGACGCCGTCATTAGACGCCAGGTCTGTGGTGTTCAGCTGTAAAACCAGGAACTGGAAGACGCGTCCATCGGTGCCCACACTCTGCACAACAACCGGCTGCTCCAAAACCTTAGTGTGGTTCTGAGAGGAGAGGGGGACGAGTCCATCAAACCAGCAACAGCCGGGGTGAAGAGCAGCAGGGAACAGGCAGCTTCTAGTTCCGGCCTCTACAAATGCCTGCCCTGCTTAAGGTTCCCATGACCGGGCAATGGTAACAGGAGGAGGAGCTCAGGGCACCATCCAGGGCAAGGCCGTCCCTCCCTCCCCCAGCCTGGCTCTGCCTGACCCGGGCCTCCTGGTTAATAAGCACGTGACAGTAATTCCTGCCACGGCAGGGCGGGGGGGAGGTGAGGACGGGCCAGTGGCAGAGCATAGGAGGTGATGGGAAATTAAGGACGGGGAAATCCTTCAAACCCACCGTGGTACCTAATGGCGGCAATAGTGACCTCAGTTCCACCAAATGTTAACCTGGAAGGTCAGGTAATATATGACCTTACTCTGCTCAGCTCTCAACTGCCTGACAGATGAGGAAATTGAGACTTGTCTGGTGGCATCACACGGACGTGTGGCCCCAGGAGGCAGACTAGCCAGTGCCTCGCTCCAAAGGGCTTGGCACTGCACAATGCCCGGGACCTACAGGCAGTCGCCTGACCTGAGCTTTGTGCCCCCGGCAGCTCTGAGAACATGTTAGATCCCTGGCATGCCCACACCACCGTGCCAGCACCGGGCTTTCACCTGGCAGCACATTTGCTGATGATCCCTTCAAATCAGCACTACTTGATAATTGTAATGGTAGCAACCAGCTACTGCAAGCTTCTCATGTGCCAGGCATCACACTGGTTCTATAGCCACTGGTAATCTCATGAATCCAGCAGTCTGCTCCCATTTCACAGATGGGGAAACTGAGGTTCAGTACAAGGTTGCCCATGACAGGTGAGCCAGGATCAGATGCCACGCTAGGAAATCACTGAAAACCCTAACATTGTAGCTGACACTTAACATCCCATGATATCGGGTGGTAGTACCTCTTTTCATGCCCAGGAGTGTCCCGTGTGGATGAAAAATTATACGTTGACCCCACTGAGCCTTTCCAACAGTCCAGTTTGGTGATGGCTACCTGCGGGACAGACCCAGTAGGCAGGCCCCATGAAGCAGAGCATCCTTGATTCAAAAATGCTGCCTACGTTCACCCCTCCAGAGCTGGATGACATTAGGAATAGCTAATGTCAGACCTCGGCGTGGGCCACACTGGGACTGTTGGCCTTAGAAATACCTGTTCTTAGCTGCATGAGAAATAAATAAAAAGAAAAGTACCTCTAAGTGTTAGCTGAGAATTCTGTATTGACTCTTATCTCCCTCTACAGATCAATAAAACTGCAGGTAGTACATAAATTTCTCAGCAATTTTACCTTTTACACGGAGGCACTTCCCATAATTGCTCAACTTCACATCCCCAGGAATAATTTGTACCTGGAGGGGGTGGGGGAGGTCTCCTCTCCTACCCAACTGGGTGGCAATTAGTGGTAGCATTGCTACCCATGCTCTGCTGGCAACAGCTGGCACAGAAGCTACAATGAGCCTGCAGACCGGGTACCCGGCATGCGACTCTGTCTGTTTCCTTCCCCTGCCCCAGAGTTGAGAGGCAACACATCTTTTGAAGCTGGAGGGACCAGGGCTCCAATGTTTGCTTCCCTACTCAATAGCTATAGGATCTTGGGCAAGTCACCTAATCTTCCAGAGCCTTCATGAGTACGTAGTCAAGGAATGGAAGACAACCTTCAAGGACTGGAAAGACAAAAAAGGTGACATAAAGATGTAACAGCTGCTAATCTCTTGGCTGTGACACTGGGAAAGGTACTTAGCTTCCTGAACCTCAGTTTCATCTGTAAAATGAAGCTAATGGCACCTGCCAGAGGGCTGCTGTACAGATCAAACAATGCAGTTCTCAAATTTTAGGGCTGTGTTTTTCAACATTGGGCTTATTCCAGCATCACCTGGAGGGCTTCTTATAACACTGGTTACCTGGGCCCCACTCTCAGAGTTTCTGATGCAGTAGAATTTGTACTTCAACAAATTCCCAGATGATGCTCATGAGCTAACCCAGGACCATACTTTGAGAAACACTGATCTAAAGAATCCTCATTAAATGTCTGGCATGTAGCAAGGTCCAATCCACTCCCTATCTCATCTGGCCAACCACACCTCTGCAACCCCACTTAGATCTCAGATCAAGTAGGATGGGAAACAGGTGAAACAGAACATCATGAGTCTCCTCCTGGACGGCCTCAGACTCAGGAGCTGGCAGCTCTCAGCCCTCCCCCAACAAACACACACACTCCCCACCCCCCTACCGCCCCCCACCCCAGGATCCAGTGTCCAGGCCTGCTGAAGAAATCCCATACTGTTATTTTTCACGGGAGGCCTTTGCTCCCAGGGCAGGCTCTCCCCCATTTTGGGTAGCTCTGTGGGACCACCACTCAGCCTGCATTCTCCACCATCCAGGTCCTCAAGCCCTCCTCTGAGAATTAAGGGGCTATCACCAAGTGGTATCTTGGTCCCTGAACCTGTCCTCTCTTGGCAGACAGGTCTACATCATCTCCTCCTGCCCAATGGAGCCTTGTGCTCTGGTTCTGCTATCACAGAATCAAAGGGGTGTACAAGAGCACAAGTAACTCAAGCCTTAGGAGCCAGGCACACCTAGTTCTGACCCTTTCCCCACCAACTCACTGCTATGTAAGGCTGAACAAGCTGCTTAGCCTCCTTGCAGCTCAGGGGCATAACTGGAAAATGGGGATGATAAAGAAACCTTGTGGGCTATTCTGATGAACAAGTGAAGTGGCTTATGGAAACGACAGGCAGGCACACAGCAGGCCCCAGGCAGATGTCAGGGTATCTCCGTAGGGTGGATAGAAGCACCTGTCCCTAGAACTCCTCAGTCAAGCAAGGAATCCATTGTGCCTCCCTCCTTTCTTCGAGCAGTGTAAGGCCGGAAGTCAACATCATATAAGGTAGCTCGGTGGTCTCCTCCACATACATACCCCATAAAGGCGCCGGGCCTGAACCAGGGCATTGCCAAAGGCAAACAGGATCATCTTGGCTCGCAGCTGGTCTGGTCGAAAGCGATGTGGTCGTAAATTGGCTGTCTCCAGGAAATACAAGGTGTGGGAGTAGGGATAAGGATAACCCTCCTGGAATCCTGCAAGATGCATAATCAGGTAGAGGAGCAAAAAGGATCATCAGCTTGTCCCAAAGCCTTTAGAAAGTCACCTCACCTTGGCTCAGTGCCAGGCACTACAGAGACTCCATAAAGGCAGATGTTATCACTACAGCTCGGGGGATGGCAAACTTCAGCCTGCCTGCCAGCCAAATCTGGCCCCCCGCCTGTTTTTGAAAATAAAGTTTCTACTGGAGCATAGCCATGCCCACTCATTTATACAATGTCTCCAGAGTAGCTGTCACAGAGACCATATGTGGCCTGTAAAACCTGAAATATTTACTATTTGGCTCTTTATTGAGAACTTTGCCAACCTGTGTCAGGTCATTCCTGTGGGCTGACTCTAACTCCGCCCTCTTTCTCACTATTCAAGCACATAGAAGACAGGGATGTTAATAGGAGAAAACCTGAAAACTAGAGTAATTATTTTTTTAAAGCAAATCATTTCCAAAATTCCCTACTTAATTATTAGCGATAAGTGACTCGCTTCATATCACAAGTGATCTGCAAATCCTGGCACTGAGGATTAGAGCTTAGCCCTTGTTCTCCCCAGCCACACCCCTGCCAGGCCATCATTCTTGTCCCCTGCACAGCTAAGAGTAAACTCTTGGTAGGCTGGCAGCTTCTGGAATGAGTAACCTGGGTTAGTGAGAGTGGGTGAGGAGGAGGAAGAAGCTGAGAAATCATGGGCTCTGAAAAACCCAGACGCAAGCACTACTTGAGAGCAACACCCTCCCTTGGGCCACCGTCTTGGCTTCAGCTGCTAGCACCCCGTGCAGCCAGCCTGAGACAGGCTCCAGGTACAGCCAGGTGCCAGGGACAGAGGCCAAGGGTCACTGCCTTCGAGGGGTTCAGTCTGGGGGGCCCCACACGAAGGGACAGGTGAAGATGGGGGCAGAGTGTGTTGGGGGCTGAGAAAGGACAGAGGGAGGGGCCCTGATGACCAGGAGGACCCCAGAGCATTTCTGGGAAGGAGTGACTCCAAAGATGAACTACTGAGGTGGGGACAGAAAGAGGCAGCCGGCCACAGACCCCAGTCAGGGAAGAGAGGGCACGCCAGAGCCTAAGGTGAGGAAGGGCACAGTGTGCTGTGTGTAGCTGGACAGGGCAGGGGTCGTGCAGGGACAGAGAACAGCCCCCAAAACCCTCAGATGGTAAGCTGAGGAGTTCCACCTGTACCCAAGAGGCATGGGGAGGTAGGCACGCAGGGAGGAAGGCAAGGGGCAGAATCTGTCTTTCAGAAGGGTGGCTCTGGAACTGGGAACCAGATGGACTGAGAGGAAAGAGCCCAGGTCAGGTTGGCTGGCTAGCTGGGAGGTTGTGGCAGCAGGCTGGGCCTGCTGGAAGCTGTCACCGTGGAGATGAGGTTAGAAGGCAGGCACTAGGACTCCTAGGGGCGGACTAGAGGGCACGAGCCTGATGCTCCAGTTTCTGTTGTGGTGGCCAGAGGGGTGGTGGTGTCTTATTCCATGGAGTTTAGATGAATAGTTCCATACAAGGCCTGTAGGGCTTCCTCTGTCCTTGTAGGAGGTCGGCCAGAGTTTACAGGGTGCATAGAAAGAGGGGCGTCTTTCAAGGGACTTGTGAATAAAGGACTTGGCGCCTGGCCCAGAGCCCCTCAGCCACCCATTACAACTCTGATGTAACAGTTACCTCAGGGATCAAAAGCAAAGTCAGCCTTTGAGCAAACCCCTTAGATTCCCTGAGTCTCATCTTCTTGCCCACAAAGTGGGGATAGGCTGCTACATGGCTCTTAGGAAAAATGCGTGTGAGGTGCCAAGCACACAGTATTCAGTATGCTCCTTTCCTTTGGAAAAAGCGCATCCCTCATCTCCTCACTGCCTGGAGATACGAGGCTATGACACTTACCCGTGTTGTCTTCCACGTCATAAACATTGCATTCCTGAAGGTCAATAGTGGGAGATATGGGATAGAAGGCCTCAAGAATATGATTTTTTGTAGCTTCCACCTCCTCTCTGGAGGCAATGGCAGGCAGCGGATCCTTGCTGTTCAGTCGGGCTCCACTAGGACCACAGACCTGAAGGAGAAAAGACTCTAAAAAGAGGAGAGAGACAATCAGTCTACCCTGGTCTAGAGCCTTCATCCTGCCATGTAGCTCAAATCTTAGTGCCTTCCTAGCTGCTCAGCCTGATCGCAGAAAACAAAACTCTGATCAAGATGCTGACAAGGGGACCAACCAATGCCCTCTTTTTCCTGTGTTCCTTCACCAAAGAGCCCTGAAGCCTGGCAGTCTCTGTGGGTTCCGGGCTGCCCCACCCAGTTCTTCCCAAGCACCTGCTCTACGCTGGGGACCAGAAATGATTGAGTTACCCTCTGCTCTCAAGAAGCTTCCTAGGTAGTAAGCGCATACAGAAGTATGAACCATACTCCGAGACAGAAGAGATGGGGAAAACTGACCTCCAGAGGCCTGGGATGCTTCCCAAAAGCGGATGCTTTTAAACTAGTTTCCGAAGGATGGATAAGAGCAGAGTTGCTCAACTTCAGCAGTATTCTCATTTTGGACTGGATAATTCTTTGGTGAGGGGAACTGTTCTGTGCACTGCAGAGTTCTGGCAGCAGCCCTGGCTCCTATCCACCAGTTGCCAGTACAACTCCCCCCCTGTTCAATGAAAAATGTCTCCAGACTTTGCCAAATCTCCCTTAGGGGGCAAAACTGCCCTTGATTGGTTAACAGTGTGCCCAGGCAAGAAAAAGGAAAGAAAAACATTTTAGTTAAGGAAGAAGAACATGTGCACAGAAGCACATGAGCACAGAGCACAGAAGTCTGCTCCCCCACAGCAGTTTACTGAGACAACCCAGGTGATTAGGGCATGATGTGGGAGGGGGGGACGGAGAATTGAGGGAGGGAGGTGACTAGAGACTAAGGCTATTAAACTCAGGAAAGGAGCCAAGCTGTCTTCAACAACTGACAGTGAGGAAAAATCAGGCCAGTCAGAAGCCTCACCTGTGACGGATCAGCCTATTTGCTACACAGCTGTTAAGTTTATGAGGAAACACAGGCACATCGGACAAATCAGCAAAGCTGCCACTGCAAGTGTGTGCGCATGTCCCTCACAGAGATCCCCACAGGAGGCTGTGTGCCACCAGGCAAAATGTGCCTGAAAGGCTCCCTGAGAATGGCCTCCTGAAATTTCTCCATGGGGTCAAATCTTCCTCTGAAGGCGCTTTGGGTGTTTAGAAATAAGTGATCACAACGCAATGGTAAGAGATCAAGGGCAATGATCTTCTATGTCCAAACGCTGGTTTGGTCAACAGCACTGTCATCTAATTAGCATGCGGTCTCCCTCACTGGGTGTGTAAAGCAGGGATACTACATCTGTGCATGGATAAACTCTGATCCACTTATTAAAACGTACCCACACCTCAAGAATAGTTTTCTAAAGTATTTCCTGTTTCCTCACATATAATCTGCAAGAAGATAAATGTGCCTGGACCTCTCCTAACCTTGGGTTTTAGATTCTCCCCGCAGACCACTCTAGTGTGGTTTCCAATTCAATTCCCTCCACATCCCTCCTCCAGTGACAGCTCCAAATGGGGCAGTTTAATTAGAGGTAATAGTTGATGATGGGCCAACAAGTACTCCTCTATGAATGAGGTTCATAATTTCCTTAGTGATGCCATTACCTCTGCATAGCTGACTCCTTGCCAGGAAGCACATACTCAAAAGGGGCAAGTTGGGAGAAACCTGATCAAGCAGAGGTCCTGAAAATCCCAAATCATTCCATAGCTGGTTTCCCTGCTCCAGATTTCCACCAATGAGAATACTGGTGTGCTTCCAATATCCTGTCTAAGACACTTCAGAGTGGTAATCACCCATCCATCCCTTTAGTCAGCACTGCTCATGTGCCATGAACTGTTAGATGCCATGTACAAAAATGAGTAAGATGTGGTCCCTGCTGTCAGGAGTTCAGTTTAGTGGGGCAGATGGAGAAGACATTAGAGAATTCCAATACAGTACAACAAGTGCTCTGATAAAAATAGGTATGATGGGCAGAAGGAGCGCAGAAGCAGACTAGCTAATGTCTGCATTCACATAGGAAGGGGGCTGAGCCTTGCAGACAAGAATTTAGCCAAATGTGGAAAGTAGAAAAAAGCACTTCAGACAGAATGTACAGCACAGTGCAAAAGGTGTAAAAGCTTGATGCCAAAAAGCTGCAAGTGGCTGACGTGTAAATTTGGCCCAGAGGTGCAGTGGGGGTGGGGGTAGTAGAGATGGACAGAAGATCAGAAAGACTAGCTGGTAGCCAAATCAGTGGGTCGCATCCAATGATAAATGGTTTGAGATCCTGGGAGGCAGTGAGGGATCTGAACAGGGGAGGGAAGTGCAATTTAGAAAGATTACTCTAGCAGCTATGTGGAAAATGGATTTGGAAAAAGAGAAAAGCATGAATGGAGCAAGAAGGCTCTTACAATCAAGTATGAGCTTTGTGAAGGCAGAGACTGCCTGTGCTTTATTACTTCTTTTCTTCAACATTTAGGCACTCGCGGGCACTCAACAGATACGGGTGAATTAAGTCATGGGAAGAAGTGATTAAAAACAAAAACGTCTGAGGAGCACCTGGGGCTCAGTTGGTTAAGCGTCCTACTCTTGATTTCAGCTCAGGTCATGATGGCAGGGTTGTGAGATTAAGCCCCACTTTGGCCTCTATGCTAGGCATTGAGCCTACTTAAAGATTCTTCTTCTTTCTGTCCCTCCTACCCCCCAAAACAGGTTGGTCTGGTCTGTGGCTAATGATAGGAGGATGTGTCTGAGCCTACAAAATTGGTCTGTGAAGGATGGAAATGAGCACAGGTATGGACGTGGTGATGGTAAGCTGTTAGTGGGGCTAAGAGCAGAATGATCAAAAAAAACAAAAAAAACAACAACAAAAAAACACACACCAAGATGACCAACCTCGATTCCAGGTAGTGGAAAACGTGTAGTTTTTGGCATAGATCCGCCTCGTCAGAGAGGGATGCTTGAGAATCTGGGATTTACACAGCTGTATCAGACTGTCCACGATGACTGGACTTAGAAGAAAGAAGAGACATTTGGAGATGTAAAGCAACAGGTTGACTCTAAGATCCACTGACCAGAAATCTTATTGCCTTGGGGGAAACTTACCAGTAGGCCTCCCTCTTGGGGGTGTCTTCAGTGGAGTGCCAGAGACGGGCATGAGAGATCACATTCAGAACGCGTTCATCTTGGTTCTCTATATAGTTCTTTGGATCACTGACCAAGCTAAGCACTTTCTCGGGAAGGCCTTCTATTAACTTGGCCTTGGTAAGCCAGAGGGCCTGCTTCACACCTTTGGGGTAATCAGTCACAAAAAAAAAAAAAAAAAAAAAAAGAAAACGATTCTGTAGGAGTTGCTTAAGTCTGACAGTACCATCTTGGGGAAATGTCTGCCTTGGGAGAATCAGGATTTGTGCTAGGACATCTGAGAAGTCAGAACTAAAATAAGAGTGGAAGCCAGGACAGCCAGATTTCAACTCAACTTCAGGACTAACTAATGATGGTTAACAGCTGGCTGAGGTGGTGCGTGCCTGCCCTGGAGGGATTCAAAAAGCGACAAAGGTGGCTGGGCTCCTAAGGCTGAATCTTGCGGGAAAGAGTCTGTCTGTTGCCTGCAAGATTCAGACTCCAGACTATATGCCACCATTTCAAATCCTAGATCCCTTTATTAACCCACATCCAAGGCCCTGATTGGAAAAGCCCATGGCTACCAAATATACTCCATTTGTTAGGTGTGGGCCAAGGATTAAGCCCATGTTGCTTTATCAAGGGAAAATAATTTTTGTTAAATAATGGAAATAACTTAAGAGACCATGAATAACTTGAGGGACCCTGAGTTGGGGAACACTGAAACATAATCTTTCACATCTCACCTAACCCTGAGCTTCTATAATGAGCTATCTTTAAGCAGATTTTTGTATGCAGAAGCCGTATGAAATGCATTGCTGTTTTTTGTCGGAAGGATCACATGTTCTATTTATTACACAGGATCCTCCCTGGCCTTACTACCAGAAGGTTGGGGTGGGGTTTCCTGGGATAGCATGGTTTTGTCTTATGGACATAGTGAGCCTGCATAACTGAAAATGTTCTTCTCTATAACAGGAGTCAACAACTTTTCCTTAAAGGGCCAGATAACAAATATTTTCAGCTTCTGAGCTGTACATTGTCACAATTCCTCAACTCTGTAGCAATGAAAACAGCCACTTACAAGTAAACAAGTGGGTGTGGCTATGTTCTAATAAAACTACAGAAACAGGCAACTGGCCTAGTCAGTTGACCCTGTCTCTGTACCATTAACAGGCTGAGAGCCAAGTTAAGGGCTCCCCTTTAGCAAGCAGAACCTCACAGGATGGATTTTTTTGTATTCACTTCACTGTTTTATTTTTCCTTTGTGTGGATTTCCTCACCTCCATGTTTTTAATTTAATTTGGCTGTGTTGTAAAATTTTTGTAAGATGCCTGAAATACTTTTCGGGAAAAGATGTAATATAAATAAAGAAAAATAGATTGGATTCAGATTGCTTCATTTTTAAACATTAAGGACAGTTACTGTCAGTGGGATGGGCTGCAATGCCAAGAAAAACTCCCTTACTTCACCTTCCCCAGATCGGGCTTCCCTGAGGGAAGAAAGTGCCCAGCACTAGGAACCTAAATTATGCATCAAATCTACATACCAGTCTCCTACCGTCAAAACAATGCTAATACTGTATTCTTCTCCATGAGTGTAGTTACAAGTTAATGGCAGGCTGGTGACTGCTTTGGTTAGTAGGCTACTTGTGCCAATTGGGAAAACACCAGTTTCAGAGACATATTTTCATTTGTAAAGCTATGCCTAGGATTAAATGGAGCCTAGGATACTTTGAAGGAGAGTTTCTCAGGCAACTTACTTTGTGCTAATAAATGAAATGCTATGAGGACAGTAAGACTTCACTTTGAGACTTATAGGACCTGGGAAATACAAGCGTTTAGAACAGTACCTTCTGGATTTTGTGGTGTAGCAGAAAAACCACGGGACTGGAGTCAGAGTTTGAGTTCTACAATGCCACTTTTCCTTAAACTTGACAATGGATTAAAAAATTGAGATTTTTATGGTTCACTAGTATATGAATAATATGTAATTGTTAGAGCTGCCATTTACTGAGCATCACCATCTATCCTGTGCCAGGAACTTTATCTCTAAATCTGATGGGATTTTAATGGAACTGGAGGATGAAATTCAGAGACTTTGCTTCAAGTCACATACCCTGCAAGTGATGGTGTGGAGGAAAATCTGAGTCTGTCTGCCCTACAGCCTGGTCATGTTACCAGGGTCACTTAAGGGTGGGATGCCTGGCTTGCTCAGTTGGTAAAGCATGGGACTCTTAGTCCCAGGATTGTGAGTTTAAGCCCCATGCTGGGTGTGGAGCCTACTTAAAATAAATTTTTAAAAAAGGGGAGGGGGATGCCAAGTCTTGTGAGGTCCATTTCAGCATTCTGATAGGGCAATGGGAATGTTTAAATACAAGAAATTCAGCTTTCGGGAATGGGTTTGAGTGGCTTCAGAGGCTGGCCAGTTGACTTACTCCCCCCCCCCCCCAAATCTAGGATTTATTCTTTGGTTTAGTTTCCAAATCCTGCCAGGCGTCTTCCTTTCCTAACTACTCTTTGGAAAATAACTGCTCCCACTGACCCTGAGACCGTTTTGTGTTTTCAGAACCTGCTCTACTTCCACGTGATTAAGGGACTAGGGAAGAACAGCAAGAACAGGGACAGAGACTCTCAACAAACGAGCCCCTCCCTCCCGCCTCCCACGGACTCTGGAAAATAACTTCTGGTTTTACTCTAGACACAGACTGGTTTTATTCGGCTCAGGCATTTTGACCTGTTCTTAGTGAAAGGGGTGCAGAAGCAGGCCAGATGGCTTTTAGGTCCAGATCCCTTCCTGGAAACATCTCAGTTTTGACCTCTGACAAAGGAGGGCGACCTAGGAGACCGGAGACAGAGCCCTGGCTTCACCATTAACCCAGAGCACCTGTGCCCACAAACCACGTCCCTCTCTGTCACCTTCCCCAATCCTGCGAAAACAGGCCAGAGGCCAGGAGATTAAGCATGCTTTAGCCTCCCTCCATCTAATTCTTCGGTGTACAGGTACGTGTCAGGGCGTTAAGAGCTGGAAGGGTCAGTGTGGACCACCTAGTCAGAACCCCGAGCTCACAGAAGAGGCCGGCTCCCGAAGATTCAGCCACTTGCGCCGAATCACAGAGCTGGACGGCAGAAGCCGGTCTCTTCCCTTGGCCACTCCACCTCTCTAATCCTGCCTCACACGGGAGCAGCGCTTCTCATCCCACTTGGGCTCGAAACCCTCAGAGGACGTAATCACTACCCATTTCGCAGACGGAGAAACCGAGACCCACGAAGTTTCAAGGCCACAGGGGGCTGGGGTCAGTGCTGGGCGGAGGGACGGGGGACGAGGGACGGGGGACGAGGGACGAGGTCCCCTCCTGCCCGTCCTACAGGGCCTCACCCTCCAGGAGGCGGCAGCGCTGGTGGAAGACGTAGCAGACCCGATCCTTGTACAGCGGCTGCTCGTGAACCGGAGTCGGACGGCGGAACTTTGGATGCGTCCAACCAGGGTCCCAGGGCGGGAAGACCGGCCGCGCCAGGCCGGGCATGAAGTGCATCTTCCCCGCGTAGGTGATGGGCTCCAGTCCGGGGATGTCGTACACCCTGTTCAGGGGCCGAGGCTCGGGCTTCCGCGTGGAGCGCACGCCCCACTCGTACGCCCCGCGTGCCGGGGCCCCGCAGTCCCCAAGGCCGAGCCGCGCAGGGCGAACCAGCGCCCGCCTCGCGGGCCCGGACGCCAACGCCATGCCAACTCGGTCCCCCTCACGCCCTCTACCTGGACGCCGCCATGTTCCCACGCGCAAGGCGTGCTGGGAGCGAAAGGGGCGGGGCGCCAAGCCTCGTTTCGTGAGTGACAGCCACTTCAACCAATCATAATCGAGACTTCCTAGCCTTGCCCCACCCCACAGGCTATTTTCATTTTAGACCCTCCCTTCCCCCCGCCACCTCCCTCGGGAGGGCGGCACCTGGAGGAAACTCGAGGGGAGGCGCAGGTGTGTAGGTGAGTGGTCTTGGGATAGGCTGGGATAGGACTAGGGGTAGAACGCCAGTACTTCCGATCCCAACGTAGGGCAACCTGGGCAATTGAAGTTTGGGTAGGGTACTTCCCTCCGAGCCCCTAAGTTAGAGCACCTGCGCAGCGCCCGGGCCGTGGGGGGTGCGCTCCCGTATCCTTGCCTCACCACCCGCTGCTCGCCGCTGCCCCTCCCCGAGCCTGAGATGGCTGCATTCGACTGCACGCCCCTTCCCCAGCGTCAGGAGCGAGTTAGTTTCCCCCCTTTCCTCGGGGTTTCCCTGTCCGCGTCCCAGAAGCAAGGCCAGAGCTGGGAAAAGTGTTCCTTTGCTCCTTGCACCAACACCTGTTTTATCAAATGCTTGCAATGTGTTCAGCCCTGTGATGGGCATTTGGTTTGCGTTGGTGAATAAAACAGCTATGGAATGTAGAGTGCATGGGTAGAAAGCAAGTAAAGTCCACGAATAAGCCGTTGCAACTGGCAAATGTGTTTTCCATTCTTTTCCCCCAGTTATTTTTTCGTTTTTAGCATTTAACACTAAAGGCCAGGTTTTCCTTTTTGATCTTGTCTCATGATGTCTCTCGCGCTAGAATGTAAACCCCATGAGCTCAAGGGGTTTTGCTTCTTCACTTCTCTGTCTCCACCTAGCACAATGCCTAGCACTAACAAATATATGTTAAATGAATCAATACGTAATAGAAACAAATAGGGTGCATGACAGAGAAGAAGGAGGAGGGTCAGGGTGGACCTCTCAGAGGAGGTGACCTTTAAGGAAAAGCCCTGAAGGATGGAGAGAGTCATCCTACCAGAGGCAACAACATGTCAAGTCCTAGCTTAAACATAGCGCTTCTAATACTGAAGAGGTAGAGGCTAGAAGGAGGCAGGAACCAAAAAAATTTTTTTAAAGATTTTATTTATTTATTCACAAGAGACACAGGCAGAGGGAGAGGTAGGCTCCATGCAGGGAGCCCAACGCGGGACTCAATCCCGGGACTCCAGGATCACGCCCTGGGCCAAAGGCAGGCTCTAAACCGCTGAGCCACCCAGGAATCCCAGGAACCAAATATTTAAAAGTTTATGACGGACTTGGCCAACTTCTCTGCCAATTTCCAAAATATCAAAGAAGTAGGATAATTAAGACCCAGAGAAGGTAGGTTCAAGGCAAGTACTGATAGGAATAACCCTCACACTGTCTTGTAGATTACAGTTCACAGAGCTCTCTGTTCTCTCACTTATCTTGCAAAAACTGCAAGAGTTAAAAAAAAAAAAAAAAGCATGAAGAGGGTTCTAGACTTCATTCACTCACAATGCATCCCTGGTCCATAGCACAAAACAAAAATGGTTTGGATTGAGATAACATCACGTTAGGCTGCAAGTTCTATAAAGGTAGAGAGCCCATGTCCTATTTACATCTTATGTCCCAGCACCTAGCACTGTGCCTGGCTCCGAGACCTTATCTACAAACTAAATGAGCACTCACCATTCACTGGAGCCTTCCATGTGCCAGGCTTGTGCTTGGTGGTGGAATACAGAAAGAATAAGACACCATCCTTGCCCTCAAGCCTGCTAAACCTTCTTGAAATCATAGAGTTCATGAGCAGTAGAACCAAGTTTTCTGAAACCAAGCCCTTTCTAGTATAAGAAAAAGATGTATTGCACACAGAGGGACTGCCCTTCCAAAACTAAATGGTAAGAGGTTTTGGACAAGTTCTGATCAGAAGGAGCCTGGGGCACCAGACAAGAAGATTAGATGGGAGCCAGCAGGCTATTGGGGAGCTGTTAAACATTGCTGAGCGGGAGACTGTCATGATTAGAGCTGGTGGCAGATGTGCCAACGGATGGTGTAGGGAGGGACTGGAAGTACATCCTCTGGGATCATTGGAAGCTCCAGTGTAAATGGACATGGGAAGCAGGAAAAGTAGAAAAGGCCTTAAAGGTTAGGAATTGTGGGAAGTGATTGGTAACCAAGAAACAGGACCTCCCTGTCTTAGGAACTATGTGATCTTGTATACATTATTAACCGCTCCCCGCCCCGCCCCAGACCCCAGTTTTCCCATTTATAAAATGACATCTCTAGTACCAGCCTCATTATAAAGATTAAATGAAATGCAGCAATTTGGTGGGTGACTTACCTTGCTGAAAGAAACTAGACACAAAAGAATACATTGGTAGGATTCTGTTGACATAAAGGCAAAAGCCCGGCAAAGCTGAACTATAGTGATTAAATTTGTACACAAAGGTGGCAAAACCAAGGAAAAGCAAGGGAATGGTTATACCAAAGGTCAGGATTATGGTTACTTTATGGGGGATGGGAGGTGATCAGGAAGGGACACATAGGAGTGGCTTCTGGGTTGCTAGCAAGGTTCTTTGTACTTGACTACATGGTAGCTACAGAAGCGTTGTTTGCTAATCTTATTTCTAAATAATTTTATAATTATTAAATTACACTTAAATATTATATTTTATCATTTGAAATATTTTTTAAATTCATTACGGTTTTCTATGTTAAGTGCTTAATTCAGCACTCAAAGTCTGGGAAGAAATCAGGAAACTTTATTTGCCAGCTCTGATTGTTGTGTCCCGTCTGCCTGCTTCCCCTGCCAGGCAGCAGATCTCAGGGTTGATTCATCCCTGTCCCACTGCTCATACAGAGTGTGGCACCTGCAGGCCTCAGAATGGGAGCAATAGAGGTGACCAGAGTGTAACCCACATGTTTTCCTTCTCTCAATCCAACAACAGAGGGTCTGGGCCTGTGGCCTCACAGAGTCAGATCTGTTCTGGGAGGAGCACCAATTTTCCCTCCCAGGCTGCTCAAGCCCCACTGATGACGGATGAGAATGAGGAGAATGATGATGAGGAAGCCTGGCTGCAGCTTCGGCCGGTGGAGCCCTTGCCCTCTCAATGCTGTGGCAGTGGCTGCTCACCTTGTGTGTTTGACCTCTATCACCGAGAGCTGGCAAGGTGGGAGGCAGCCCGAGCCAGCAAGGACAGGAGCCTTCTGAATGGGGAGGAGCCACAGGTGAGAGAGCACTGCTCCTCAGACAAGAAGGGCCATGGTGGCAGTGTCAGCCTGGCCTCTGCCCTGCACAGTGCACCTGGGTGGGGAAGCTTTTCCTGACTCTGCACAGCAGAGAAAAAAGAGTGTGCTTAATAGAAGCAGACAGATCCAAGTTCAAAGCGTGACCCTGAATTGGGCATGGGGTCGTTCCAGGAGTGAATGAGGTTTGGGCATTTTACAGGAGAGAAATCTGTGAGTCATGACATTCAGAGAGGACTTCCTGAAGGAGGTGCAGGTGGGTGGAATGTTAAAGGCAGTGGGCTGAGACTTAGAAAACATGAATTTGAATTCCTGCTCAGGAATGACCTTGGACAAGTAAGCCACTACCACTCAGGCCTCAGTTTCCCCACATGGAAAATAAGAATATTGGATTAGATCATCTTAAGGTCCAATCAATTTCTAAATTTTTCAAATCTGGATTTTTGGCAGGTTTGAAGGATGAATAGATATTTCATACATTGGAGATGCATATTCTGCATAAGGGGCACAGCTTGAACAAATAAAAACTCCCAGATAGCAAGCAGGGAAAACAGGGACAAGTTTGGCATCTGATACACAGGAGAGAAAATGAAGCTTGCGGTTTGTCCACAGGCCCGTGGAGTATCCCTCTAAAGAGACTGCACATTATCCTGTGGCTAAAGGAGCCACAGAAGGCTTCTGAGCAGGGACAGCTCAGTATGAAAAGCTCAGGTCTTCTTAGATCAGAGCATGAAGGGGAGGGGAGGTGAGACTACTCTCTATTATACAGAAAACTTTCAGGCAGAGATAAATAGCCTGTTCTGGGGGACAGCAAGAAAGGAGCTTGTGGGTGCTTGTGTGTCTGTTGTGCCTAGCTGTTGGATATTTTCCTGTTGCAGAGCTGCCCGTCTAGGCTGAGCCCAGAGACCTTCCTGGCTTTCCGCATCAGTGCCATGGACAAACTCACCGAGGACACTTATCGTGTTCGGTTTGCGCTCCCCAGGAACAGCCAGCTCGGCCTGCGGCCTGGCCAGCACCTCATCCTACGGTACACTCAGTGGGAGGGCCAGAGCTTTGCAGCCCCGCTTTGTCATTTGCTGGCTGTGTGGTCACAGGCAACTTGCTTCACTTTCCTTAAGCCTGCATTCATCACCTTTATTTATTTATTTTTAAAGATTTTATTCATTGATTCATGAGAGACACAGAGAGAGAGAGAGAGAGGCAGAGACATAGAGGGAGAAGCAGGCTCCATGCAGGGAGCCCGATGTGGGACTCGATTCCAGGACCTTGGGATCACACCCTGAGCTAAAGGCAGGCGCTCAACCACTGAGCCACCCAGGCATCCCCATTCATCACCTTTAAAGTAAACGTAGTGCTGCCTGACTCAGAGGGTTCTGGGATTATGTTTTCATAATAACCAACAGTAGCAGCAAACAGTTTCATTGCATTTATTCTCCAAGGCACAGTTCTGTATGCTCACACCTAGCAACTCATTGAATACTCACACAACTGTGTATGGAGGAAACCAAAGTTGGAGAGGTTCAGTAACTTGCCCAAGGTCACCCAGTTAGGAAGTGATGGAGCCTGGATGTGAAGGCAAGCCGTCTGCCTCAAGAGCCTGCAGTATGAATCTAATAGTAGTGCCAGTTGATAGGAAGGACACTTGTCCTCCAGCATAAGGGACTTGCCCAGGATCACGCAGCTAGTAAGTCCTGCAGCCAGGATTCAAACCGAGACAACCTGGCTCCCCAGCTACCCTCTACCAGTGTCTTCTGCAGTTTCTTCCTCTTCCAAGCCTCTTTCTGACATCTCCCCCAACCTTGATCCCCTCCCAGCCCACGTGCCCAGGGTCAAGGCCCTTTGGGACCTCCAGGTGGAGGCATTGCTAGATGGTTGACTCTGGATCTGAGGCTCAGCAGAGAGAGATGAGCTATAGATGTGGGTGTGGGAATTATCAGCCTGTACCTGGATGGCATTTGGGAGCATATGAGGCATGGAAAGAGGAACAAAGGGCCAAACGGACAACTCCAGCATTTGTGGTATTGGCAGGAAAGGGAGGAGCCAGCAAAGCAGACAGAAGGTATAATAGCCAAGGACACCTTGAGGCCTCAGTCCTTTAAGGTCTGCCTTTGACCCTGGGGTTCTGGAATCGAGTTCAGAGTCCTGCTCAGCAGGGTGCCTACCTCTCCCTCTCCCTCTGCCACTCCCTCTGTGCACTCACACATGCTTGCTGTTTCTCTCTCTCTCTCTCCCCCCAAATGAATACATAAAATCTTAAAAAAAAAAAAAAAAGGTACAGCCAGAGGATGAGGAGAGTATCTTACTACTGGTCACATATGAGCCACTTGCCTCATGCTGACCCCTGGTGTCTGTGCCCAGTGTATCTGGCCTGTGGCCTGGCTGGCTGTCCTTAAAGCTCAACATCCCAGCAGCTCCAGGGCAGCCCACAGCCCCATGCAACCATCCATTCATGAATCAGGGATGCCCAGCACTCTCTGCCCTGAGCTTGGCCCCTCTCCTCTACCCTCTCTGCTGCTCCAGTGACAGCCCTAAAACAGGTATCTGACCATGTCACTCCTTTCTGGTGTTCCAGGGAAACTCCCCAAGGCCCCAGCTTCCTTCCCCACCAAGTTCTCCCCACTCCTCCCTCACACTCGTGCCTTGCTCCAGCCTCATGACCCACTCACCAGTTCCTGGCTTGCTCTGCATTTCCTACCTCTAAGGTCTTTCCCAGGCTGTGCCTTCTGCCTGGATTACTTCCTATCCTGTCCCCACTTTTATCTCTCAGTGGCCTGCCTCTTTCATACCCAGGATGGTAGCAAAAGCTCCAGGAGGCCTCTTGAAGCTCCCCGGCTACAAGTGCTCCTTCTGTGTGGAGCGTGTCCGTGTTTACCTCTGTGGTAGCAGATGCCACAGTGCTCTTTGCATCCCTGCCACACCACATGTCGTGTTTATTATTTCCTTGGTTGTTCTCTAAGCATTTCTTGAATATTTTGGTCTGGTTTCTTGCTTTTGATGCATTAGGATGGGGCTTTGTAATTTTTTATTCTTTTTTTTTTTTTCTTAAATTTTTATTTATTTATTATAGTCACAGAGAGAGAGAGAGAGGCAGAGACATAGGCAGAGGGAGAGAAGCAGGCTCCATGCACCGGGAGCCTGACGTGGGATTCGATCCCGGGTCTCCAGGATCGCGCCCTGGGCCAAAGGCAGGCGCCAAACCGCTGCGCCACCCAGGGATCCCTTATTCTTTTTTTAAAGATTTATTTATTTGTTGAAGAGAGAGTACATGTGTGCGAGAAGGGGGAGGGACAGAGGGTGAGAATCCCAAGCAGACTCCCCACTGAGCGTAGAGTCTGAAGCAGGGCTTGATCCCATGACCCTGCCGAGATCTTGAGATCATGACTGAGCTGAAATCAAGAGTCAGACACTTAACCAACTGAGCCACGCAGGCGCCCCAGGATGGAGCCTTTTTAATGTTTGCATACCTCTGAGAAGAAAGTTTTATACACAGTAGGACTCAAAAGAGGGGTGCTTGGATGCTCCTGAGAACCTCTGAGGTATCATGTGAGGAACCTGGCTCTGGAGTCAGACAGAGCTAAGGGTGAATTTCAGCTGTGTGACCTCAGGCGAGTAACATCCTAAGCCTTGGTTTCCTCATGTGGGTTATTGTTGGTTAAATGAGATAATGTACACAATATGCTTGGTCCATAGTAGGTATTTAATACAACATGGCTCTTACTATTATTGCTCATGATAATCATCCTGGCCCCCTTGTTGATAACATCATGAAAAGGATTCATGCATGAGGTCAGGCTTTCGACTAGGGCACCTTTGAGGATCCTTCTAATTCTGATACTTCTGGTACCGGTAGTAAGTATTTAATAAATGTTAGCAGTCTTTATCTTTCTCATTCTGTGGTCAGGAAGAGGTCAGGACCAACCACAGTGATGTCCTAAAAACAGCTCACATCATCAGTGGACTCTCTGAAAACTTTCCCATCTGTGATCCCATTAAAACCATACAACAGGGACACACATGGTTGTCCCCACTTTACAGAGGGGCAGCTAAGGGATCAGTGACCTGCCTAGGTCTCACAGCCAGCATGTGGCAGTGGGGGAGCCCAGCACTCCTTTTTTCTGTTCCACCTTCAGTGAGGACCACTGGGGCGGCCAGGCCACAGCTAGCTTTCCCTAGCCTGGCACAGAGTAGGTACCTATAAGTGTTTGTCCAATGCCTGGCTGACTACCTGACCATATATATGCTTTTCTTTCTCAGAGGGAAGGTGGATGACTTAGAAATTCAGAGAGCCTATACACCCATCAGCCCTGCCAATGCAGAAGGGTACTTTGAAGTTTTAATCAAGGTGAGCTGACCCACGCAGATGCTCTTAGTATGGTACAGACCAGACCTCTGTTTGCCACCTGGGTCAGGATGGGGCGGTGCCCCCCATGTGGGAAAAGCCAGTGTTCACGTGGGAGGAGGCTGGCTGGAAAGTGCAGTCAGAGTGAAGGAAACCTTCTCCCGTCTCCTCCTTTCCCAGGGGAGGGGGGCTGTCACCTCAGACCGCAGCAGAGACAGATTCTATGAAAAGGAGGCTCAGACTGAGAAAAGTAATGCTGTTCCCTCTCGTCTTCTCAGCTATTCACGGGGAGGGAGTGAGCACTGAGCCCCAGGGAAGGAGCAACCAAGTCTCCTGTCCCTGCTGTGTACTGGTGGCTAGGGTTCAAAGATGAGTCAGATACACTCCCGACCTGGGATAGGGGACCAGACCAGGGCAGTACAATGAGAGAAACGCCGTGACATGAGGCCTCAACCTGATTCAGGGCAGCTGGGGGTGCAGGGAAGGCAGCGGGGCTTCCTCACAGAAGCTGAGTTTGAACCGTGCATTGAAATTAAGGAGTGGAGGAAGGTCACAGGGCCGGAAACAGCACGTACAATGGCAGAGGAGGCACGGTTTGAGGAGCTGTTCGTCACTTGTCTCAGAATAGAAGGGGGCGAGCAGCAAAAAGGTGGGGCCTCAGACCATTCTCAGGGAGTAGACAGGGGCTAGGGCATTGGAGTCGGGCCTTGAGGAAGGAATACAAATTGGCAGTGACAGGGAGTGGCATTCCAGGCCGAGGGGACAGATGACCAAAGGCAAGGAGGGGTGAAACAAGGTCTTGTGGCAACTGTACCCAGTCTGATTAGGTTGAAGAGAGGTGCTCATGGGGGCAGCCGGGGTGGGAGGGGCACTTGGCAGAGAGGAGATGAACAAAATGGGCTGGGTACAAATACTGCCCCCACCCCCTAGGACCCAAGGACTCTGCACCAGATGTATAAGAGGTCTTGAAGATACGATTATGTGGAAAAAATAATGAAACTTTGGATATGCTAACATTTTTGACTTACAGAAACGGTAGCTTCACAGAGGTCAACCTGATATACAGTCTACATCATCATTTCCCAAACAGAATCCTAGGGAACACTGATATTTAAGAATAGCTTTCACATCCTTTATCTCCCTTGTAGGATGGGAATTATTATTCCCCTTTCACTGACAAGCAAACTGAGACCCCAGGAGGACCCAAGGCTCTACAAGTATTAAGAAGTGTAGCCAGTGAGCAAGTCCTGGCCTCCTGACTCCAGGACCCCAGGGCTGTCTTGGCTCCTGCCTTCCCTAACTGCAGTCAAAGCCCAAGTGTTTATTCCCTCACACAGAAGCTTGGATGGGATCCCTTCTCCACGCAACTGTTTGTCTGGGAGATTCCACAAATCCTCTCCAAATGGCCTGCTTCCCCAAGCTGCTTGTCTGGGTGTGTTTCTGTTGAAAGGATAAGCCTGGAGATAGTTCTTCAGGGCAGCTGGATCTCTCCCAGCTGCAAGGCTGATTTTCTCCTTCGTTTACCGGAAAGCCTCTCTTTAGAGAGATGCTTAATTATCCCTAAGCCGCTGGCTGGGAAGAGCTGGAAATGTCTTTGCAAATTGTGGAGGCAGGCGAGTTTTTTAGGTTTACCTCCCCTGTGGATGGGAGGGAGGCATTCCCATCTCTCGGGCACTGTCTGGGCACCAGGCACTCTTTCCAGCTCTTCATGTTCATCATCTCCTTTCAATCTCGTAACCATCCTGCAGAGTAAATCTCATTATCCCACTTTACAGATAAAAAAACTGAAGCTCAGAGTGATGATGTCACTGTCCCAAGGCCCCTTGGGTAACATGATCCCACATAGAAGAACAGAAGTTCAGTGTCAGTTCTGTTTAATGAGTACAGACTGAGCAGGCTCCACGCGCGTGCTGGAGACACAGAAGAATCCTTCCTTTCTCCTTGAGTGCTGTCTATGCTATAGGGCCATGGAAGCCATACCTGGGGCTATGGCTCCCCCAAGACGGGGTCCAGAAAACAGGCATCTTCTGAGACAAGCCTCCAGCGAGTTGGGAGGAGAACTTAGCCTCCCTCCCAGACTTCCTATAGGAGGGCTGTGGACTTACCTTGCTTGATGCATATGGAACCCAACAAAGAGATGCTCCCAGAGGTAGCTGTGGGTATTCAAAAGCATGTCTGGTGACCAAAGCCGAGTCTCCTTCGAACTTGGTTATATTCTCACTCCAGACACCCTTCAGGTCCTGTCAGAGCTTCCCCCTTTCCCTCACACTCCTATGTCTTGGGCTGTCCTACCCTTGACCATATCACATCTGATACCCAGAACCCTGTCTGCCTTCCTGCTCCCATCCCTAGTGAATGCAATCTTGCCTCGTCTGCAAGGTGCAGCTCAAATGCTTCCTCCTCCAGGAAACCACCCTTGATCCTACTCCATTGGAAGTGACTGTACCTCCTCAGGGCGCTCTCAGCATTCTGTCCTTTTCGTTGGGTATTAGACTGTCTCTACCTTGTATATATGTGAGACTTTGGCCCTCCTAGTTTGTGAGCTCCTTAAGGGAAGGGCCTGAATCTGGATTGATTCACTGATTCATTGAGATATCTACGAAGTCTTTTCCAAGGTTCTGGCACTGACTGCCTTCATGGAGCTTCTAGCTGTCTTCCATGCAGCCCCAGCATGGTGCCTGCCCACTCCCATGAAGGAATCCTCTCCACAACCCTTGCTTTTCCATCCAGCCAGGAGACAGTGACAGGTAATGCAGAGGTTGCAAATGAGTGGCCTGCAAATGGATTACAGCACTTAAGTGTATTTGGTTTGGGCCTACAGCATTTTAAATTTAGAATTAATTTCTGATATTTCAAAAATAAAAAATTTGAATCTCTTACCCCTCTTAGAAAATCAGAAGGTACGGCATCATCAGCCTCATAATCCACCTCCCAGAATCTGCAAAGCGACTTCCTCCTTTAGAAGGAGCATTCATGCACTCACCAATTTACCACAGTCCCCACCACCCCCTATTGTCTCCCCAGTAGAGTGTCAGTTGCCATTAATCATCTCATACCCAGTTCTTTACTCAGTGATGTTACATCACTGAGAAAGGACCCCCATAGTCATGTGGTTTTGAGACCTCTGAAAGTAAGCCTGTCGGTCCTGTGGTTCTTATCCCAGCCTCACCATTTCCCTTCTGGATAAGCTTCTGGGCCCTCATGTGAGAACTGGGACCCATGTACCAACTCTGGGGCAACTAGGAGGATTCAGTGAGATAACCCATGTCAGGCACTTGGCCTGCATCCATCCCAGTGAGGTTTCCTTGTATTTGCTCCCAGTGCTACGAGACTGGGCTCATGTCCCGGTATGTCAAGTCCTGGAGTACAGGAGACACAACCTTCTGGCGAGGACCTTTCGGCGACTTCTTCTATAAACCAAACCAGGTCAGTGCCAGCACACCAAGTCCCCAGGAGACCCCTCCTGGCTTAGCTTCCAGGACCACGGTTTTTAGGTTTCAGGCTGGAGAATTGCACTGTAGTCTTCCTGAGCCCGAGCCCAAGCCCAAAAGCATCCTTGGGGTTGGACATGGGAGGAGATGGGATGGGCACAAAGAAACAAAATGGCCTGCATATGCTCTACAACTATCCAGGGCTGCCCATTGCCTAGAAAATTCATACTCATGTATCTGGTACTCAGGACTCCTGTACCATCAGACCCTCAGACATCTTTCCACTTTCACATTACAGCTATAACACCGTGGAGACTACTCCCTTAAATATACTCCATAGCTCTCCACTCAAAGGCTGTTTCTCTCATTTTCCTGGCATATTCATATTCTTCCCTGATGTGCCCAAGAATTAATAATTTCTCATCAGTTGGTGCCTATCTGGAAGGCAGCTTGGCAGTGCATACCAAGAGTCTTAAGAATCTTCAAATCCTTTGACCCAGTAATTCCACTCCTGGAAGTCTGTCCTGTGGAAAGAATCCAAATGCTGCCTCTTGTGCACATGTTCACTGAAGCTTTATTTATAATAGCAGGAAATTGGAGGAAACTGAATATTCAGCCGCAGGGGAACAGTTAAATACAATGGGTTACAGGTACTTGATAGAATATCATTCTGGATTTTTAAATTATGTTTATAAATGATGTTATATGCTTATGCTATAAGATCAGGTGACAAACACTATGTACAAAACTGCATATACAACAGGTTGGAAAACTAAGTTTAAATGCACAGGAATAAATATGAAAAGAAAATGCAATGCAGTGTTAGTAGCTCTGAGTGGTGGAATTATGGGTGATTTTCGTTTTCTTCATTATACCTTCCAAATTATCCACAGTGAATACCTATTACTTTTATAATTAGGCAACAAAGCAAATCAAAAGCAAATGAAAAAGAATGAATCATTCCTTTCTCTGTTATTTTTGTTTAATATAAAAATCGCTTTTATTGTTTTTTTCCTTATTACAAATACAGTACTTGTACATTACCAAAATAATAATAATAAGTCAGATATGGAGAGGCAAAAGGAAGAAAAGAAAGAACACCTGTAGGCTGCCTACCCAGACATACCAGGCTCGCTACCATGGCAGAAACCTTCCAGCTCCCCTTCTACACATGGATGGAACAGCCATGCACGCACACGTGTGTGTGACAATACTATGACGCACGTCGATAGTGCTGCCTATGTGCCAGGTTCTGATGTTCACACTTGCTGTATAAAACTTTATTTTACCCTCACGGTAGCTCTTAGGTACTGCTACCTCCATTTTGCAGACATGTGTGGTATGTATGTTGCAATACTCTTCTGCATACTCCTAGTATAAACCATGCTCAGCCTTGCGTTTTAGCTGTCCCCCAGCCCCTGAAAGCAGGGACCAGGATTGTCCTTGTTTCCTTCTAACCTAGAGGGGACACCTGATGAACATTGTTCTGAGCATTTCCAGGTGAAGCCTTCTCCATGTCCACAGAATGCGCCTACCAAGTCCCTGCACTTCCTATCCAGGGAGGTTGTAGGGCTAGTCAGTAAGAGAGAAGAGATGACATCTCACACAGAAACATGTGGCTGCTGAAACCAGCTAAGGCTTGGTTCTATGCCCAGGGGACATGGGCTGCTCTGGCCCTCTCCCTGGCCCTGCCTTGCCTCTCTGCAGTCATCTTCATTGTAGATGGATATTGTGGCAGCCCTGAGACTGGCATATGAGCATCTGTCCATGTGTTCCTTCCAGACACTCTCAGGCCCCACCCAGGGCCACAGACAGGTGGGACAAGGCCCTGTTCTCCAGAAGCTCACAGTGTGATGGGGGACAGACACCTACACAAATGGTGGCAGTACGGCATGACTGGTGTTGTGAGGAGGGTGCACAGAGGTAGGGATGCAAAAGAAGGACCTCTCACATGCTACTGGCTCGGGGAAGACTTTCCAGAAGAGACCCTGAGCAGTGGTGGGAGAAGGAGGAGGAGCACACATGCTGGGGACCAGGAGGCTGAGGATGTGCGCACGGGATGGGTGGGAGCAGGAGTCTGGGGGCACGCAGGATAGGGTGGTGTGTCCAGTAGCGGGGCTCCATGACAGAAGGGGTCAAATCATGTGGAGCAGCAGGATCCACACCAGACACTTGATGGCATCTCATTTAATCCTACGACAATTCTGAGGCTTGTGCTACTGTGGAGAGGAGCTGTTATTATTATTTTTAACATGATGAAACCAAGGCTCAGAGAAGTGAAGCAGTTGGCCAGATCATACAGCAGAGGATTTATACCCATGTCTGCATGACTGATACTCAAGGGAGTGTTTCATGCAGGGGCATGATATGCATTAGTGGTGAAAACTTGGCCTGCATTCTTAGAGGCCTAAGCTCTAGAATGCAGGAGGTAACTACTTGGCCACATAGGTCAGGCACTAACCTTTAAAGCACTGACCTTAAAGAAGATCATGCCTCCTAAACAGACCGAGCCAGGAGATGGATTCGTGGATTCAGTGATGGGTTGGCGGCATTGGGGCCTCTTTGGAAAGATTCACTTTTATTGCGTGGCTCTTCTGTGCCAGCACTGTGCTAGGTGCTTAAACATAGTATCTCAGACTAGAGAAGAGCAGGCTCAGGGATCCATGCCAGGGCCCTCAGATCTCTGCAGAGCTGCCCAGGGGTAGAGAAGGCAGCCTACAGGGCAGGGCTGGGATAGGGGTGGTGGACAAGGCTTTGGCAGGTGCACATTTCAGCTCAGTGTGAGGTAGAGAGATCTCCCTGGCAAGGGGAGTCAGCCTATAACAGAGCAAACGGCTTTGGGAGGTAGTGGGCTCCCTGTCAAGAGAGGTAGTAATCAAAGTCCTGTGGAGATTCGCAGGAAAGCAACTAAGCCACTTGGAGGATGGGCTAGACCATTTCATGTATCATCAGCCCCCAGAGTCCATGATTGCTGTTACACAGACCTCACAAGCCAGGATGGCTTCCTGGAGGATGTAGACAGGGGAACTCAGATGTGCTGTGCAGTTCAGGCAAGCCCCAGAAAAGGCCATGTGGCGGGTGAGCGGGCTGAGACCTGCCACATCCCCGTTCCGATCCCCAGCACGGTGAGCTCCTCATGCTGGCATCGGGCACTGGCCTGGCCCCCATGGTGCCAGTCCTGCAGAGCATAACAGACAACGCAGAGGACGAGACCTTCGTCACCCTGGTCGGCTGCTTCAAGACCTTCGAGGGCATCTACCTGAAAACCTTCCTCCAGGAGCAGGCCCGTTTCTGGAACGTGCGAACCTTCTTTGTACTCAGCCAGGTGAGTCCTGCATGGGTACTTCCTTCCCAGATTGAGGCTGTGCAGTCCCCCTGTGCCCAACCTGAGGACCTGCTGTGGCCTCCCTGCCCCACTATACCAATAATCTCTGCTGTCGATGGGAACCCCCACCCACCCCTGTGTGCCTTGCAAGGAAGGCAGGTACAGTTCTGTTTGGGTGGATGCAGGAACCAAGCTCAGAGAGGTGAAGGTGCAAATCTGTCCACACTGCTGGCTGGGGCGAAGCCAGGCCTGGAGCCCTGGGAGAGCTCCAGCCCTCCTCACCATGCTACCTGCCATCTGCCTCTGGCGTCACCAGGTATAGGGCTGGGGGCCTGTTTGTGGAGTCAGTGGGCCAGGCCGCAGATGTCCCCCAGTGGGGGGATAAGCTCCTTCAGGGCGGATATCATGTGTCTGGATCATCGCACTGTCTTCGGTGCTTAGCAGAGCGCCAGGCACAGAGTAGGCATGCATTCCATCAATAATTGGTGGAGCAAGCTTGCTCTGGGTTCACCAAATTTATCAGGGTCCCTACCACACCACATTGCTCCTACATGGGAAGAAAGCTGCTTCCAGACTCCCTGCTGCAGATACTGAACTGCCTCCTGACCCCTGCCCCTGAGATCCCTCTTCCCTGCATGCCCCGAGCCACCCTGCCCACTCCCTCCCCTCTGGCCCAGGGTTTCTCATCAGAAGCCAGGCCCTAAGCTGCCTTCTCCTTGGTCTGTACCTTTATTTCTCTTCCACACACCCCCAGGGTGAGGGCCTTCCCCCCATTCTGTGTTGCTCGGGGTTGGCCTCACTGCCCAGTGCTGTGAAGCACTCTTCTCATCAGTTTCCTATTTGAGGCAGCATCAGAGGGTCCCTAAAGACTGCCATGATCTTCACTATTGTGACCGGGTCGGGGCGGGTGTCAGGGAACCGGGTTTCCCCACCCCAGCCCCAGAGGTCCTGGAATCCTCGGTGCCCAGGTTCTGTGGGCCTGTCCATGGGACAGAAGGCTTAGTGGCATGAACATCGGCAGGGCCATGCTTGGTGAACATTAGCAGGAACAGGAGGTGCTGAAGGCTGGAGAACAAAGCAGAGGCTAGTGTGCAGCCTGACTCAAGGGCCAGGTCAAAGGAAGGTAGGAGGAGTGGCAGGAAGGCCGGCACCAGGCACTGTCAGCTCTTGGCCAGGCTTCCTCCCCCCACCCCCAGCCGCATGTCAGGTGCCAGGGAAGGTCAGAAATGAGGACGACCTGCCCCCAGCCCTCCAGGCACTCACCTTTCTATGGGGAGACAGCCACAGGGGTGGCCTCACTGACCACTTTCTTTGTGTCTGGCAGTGTTCTAGGCACTCTGTGTGTGTTAAATCATCTAATCCCACCACAATCTTAGGAGGCTTGTACTGCCACCATGCCTGTTCTATACATATGGCAAAAGAACCTTGACCAAGTGGGTGGAGGGTTAGGTGTGAACCCAGGTGGTCCTGCTCCAGAGGTCCTGCTTTTACTGCTTGTTGGTATAAGACAGCATAGGGAGAGGTCCCACATGGAGAGTGCGGAGGGTACTGGCAGCAAGCAGGGAGAGCTTCACAGAGGAGCTGGCATTGACCCTGGGCTTGAGGGCAGAGTTAAAGTTGACCAGGAATAAAGGGCCTTCAGCCCTGGGCCAGGCATTGATGATGCCAGTGGCCTGGGACTGGGCAGGCGAGTGAGCTGGCTGTCAACGACAGGAGCAGGTGAGGGGTGATGGAGTGGGAGGTGCCTCCTGCCCTTCTGTGCCTCCCTGACCTAGGATGCTCCCTGGCCCACCTGGGCTGCAGCCACAGCAGCCTCATGGGTCTCCCCCTGCAGCCACTCCCTGCCAGTTTGCCCTTCATCTTGCAGCCAGAAGGGCAGCACTGACCACATCACCACCCTGCTTCCAGCCCTTCACGGCTCCCCGCTGTTCTCAGGATGATGGCCAAGCCTGCATGGCTGCCCCGACCTCTGTGGCCTCCTCTCCTGGCACACCCTCCCTGCGTGTTGGGGCATCACTGGTCTGCTCTTGGTTGCAAGTGCCCTGTGCTTTTCTGGCTGCCAGGCCTGCCTGTGCTGGTGCCATTTCCCCCTCCCGGAGCACTTATCCCCACTTCCTCACCTAACGTCGACTCACCGCTCACATCTCTCTGCTGAGCTGTGACTATCCCAGAAATTTCTCCAGAGTCCCCAGACTGGTGTCAGCATTTCTGCCGTCAGGGCCGGGATCTCCTTAACAGCATTCACCCTGTTGTGTCATCGTTGGTAAGGGTACCCCACACCACCTGGGTAGCAACCAGACCCACCGCATCCCTGGGTATATGGGGGAGGGGTGCTATGCCATACCTCACTAGCCTGGGGGGATTGGGCAGTGGGAGGGACAGGTAAGGTCAGTGGGCCCTGCTGGTCCCGGCCCTCGAGGGTCAGGTCAGAACTAGGAGGTCAGATATGGGAAGGACCAGATCATCGGAGAGGATCCCCTGTGAGCACCACAATGTTGTCTTCTGGGGCCTCTGGGATCAGATGAGCTCTGTGACGCAAGCCCTGAGGCTTCCACTCATCACAGTGGCCCACAGAGGCCATGGTTGCTCTGCTGGGACACGGTGGCAGAGGTTAGACCTCAGCCCCCTCCTCCTTCCTGTCTCTCTGCTTAGCCCCAGAAGCTAGAAGCTCGCCTTGATAGGGTCTGCAGAGGTGACAGTCCTGTTCTGTTGTTTGTTTAGATGCTGGTTACATGGTGTCTTCTCTCCATTAGAGATTTTCTAACTACGTGTATTTCCTGATTGGTGTGCTTTCCTGTATGTGTGTTGTACCTCCATAAAATGTCCACTTAAAAAGTTCCTCTAAGTCAGCTTGAGGTGGAGTTTTTCTTTTGTGACCCTAGGATGAAAGCCACAAGTGAAGGGTGGAGGAGCAGAAAGAGAAAAGCCTGGGTCGCTTGGGCACCATGCACTGTGGAATACTCCCTCCAGCCTTTTTTTTTTTTTTCCTCCAGCCTTTCTATGTGAGAAATACCCCCCTCTTGGTTAAGGCACTGCTGCCTCGGATCCCTGAGACACACAGCCAGAGCGAGACCAGGAACCTTCTCTGTTTAGAGACATTGCCACATCCCAGGGCCTTGCACAGGGCCAGATGCAGAGTGACCACTCAGTAAATATCTGTGATCAACAAGGTCTTTAAAACTTTATGAAACAAGTGAGCACATGTTATGCTCCCAGAATGATGGTGGCGGACAACCTTAAAAATGTACTGGGACACCCCCTATCTTGGGGAGGAAACATCCCCCTGGAGTGACAGGTGGAGTGGCCCCTGGGAAACAGTGAGAAATAGTGGGGCCTGCCTCACTGTGTGCCCTGGGATGTGCCCTGGGATGTCCGCCTCCTCTCCGCGGTGCCTCACCTGCCATGGGAGGATAAGCATCCACCCTCTGGCTCATTAGGGTAGGCAGAGCCCCAGGGCCAGGAAATCCCTGGCTTGGGGTAGGGCTGGCTGAAGGTTGCCTTCCCACCTCTCTGCCTCAATTTTCTCATTTGACAGAGAACTGTGTGAGCTTGGAAGACTTCTTGGTAGTCACCTGCACTGTTTCTCATTGTCTCATTGTCTCAGGAGAACTCCCTGGAGAAGCTTCCCTGGAGCTACCGGGAGAAGACCCGCTTTGGCCGCCTGGCCCAGGACCTGATTGAAGAGCTGGTCAGCTCCTGCCGGAGAAAGCCATTTGCATTGGTCTGTGGCTCAGCCGAGTTTACCAAGGACATGGCCAGGTGCCTGCTGTGTGCAGGCCTAGCCGAGGACTCATACTTCCTCTTTTAGCCCTTGCCTCCCTTCCAAAGCCCCAGCCAGCGTCCTGCCACTGAGACACTGGAAGAAGCACAGACTAGAGTCAGAAAACATAGAGTGCAGGCCTGGCCCCACTGCTCACTGGCCAGGTGACCTTAGGTAAATGCTTTCCCTCTGTGCACCTCTGTCTCTCATCTACCCCACAAGCCTCCCAGCTCCCTCAGGCAGGTGTATCCCTGTGCAGGGGAGTATGGGGCTGCGGGGGGCCCTGGGGAGGAGAAAGACCAGCATGGGAGTCAAGGAGGCCTCTGTGGGGGAAAGCTGTGCCCGGCCCCGGAATGAGTCGGGGTAGGCAGGAGAAGGTGCAGGAGTTTCCCAGGTTCCTTAGATTAGAGGGCTTGGGGACTCCCGTCCTGTCCTACCCCTACCCTACCCGTAGGGGTAAATGCCTGTTCTAAAACCTGCCTTCCCTGAAGACTGTATGTCCCTGCTGTGGCCTCAGGGCTGGCTCAGCTGTGTTGCCTGCTAAGTGTTTAGGGAATGACCACAGGGGTAGCTAAGAGCTCCTCAGAGGAGGAACTTGACTTTGCACCTCCTATGCCTCAAGCCTGACACAACGGTCTTGGGGTCTGTGACCTGATCACATTCTCTGAGCAAGGTGGGCCCTGGATTACCGTTATTTTGTACTGGGCCCAGGCCTTTCCTGCTGCAGACAGCTCGGCTCTCAGTCTCCCTTCCCTGGCTCGAGAGCCCAGCCCAGAGTCCTTCCCCAGCAAAAGAGGTACAGAAACAAATACCCCTCCCTCCCGCAGGCAGCCAGCTCAGCCCGCCTCCAGCCGGGAGCCCTGGTGACGGTTGCTATGGCGATCTAAAGATAGAGCAAGAGTCAGGAGACCTGGGTCCTTCTCCCTGCTTTGCCCACTGAGCAGCTGCTGATTCTGCTCCACCCCCACAGCCCTCCCCACCCCACCCCTCCATCCCATGTGGGGCCAGCCCTCCCCAGGGACCTGGCGCTCCTGGGCAGCGCACTGCAGGTAATGAACTCTGCTTCCCACCGTCTGGTCTCCACTGTGCTGCATCAGCTTGGGCTGGCTGCGGGCACTCTGGAATTGGAACATGAAGCCATGAAATCTCCAAGTCAGAGGACCACAGAAGCAGAGTGAAAACGTTACAGTCATGGGATCACAGTCGTCCTCACACCAGAGATTAAAGCTCAGGACTCCAGAAAGCATCCCGTCTAATAGACTCATTGTGTGAATGGGGAAACTAAGGCCCAGCAAGGCTGAGCAATTTGCCCGAGGTAAAACAGTTCACGGTGGGGTTGGCATGAGAAGCCAGGTTTCCTGATGTCACCTGTATGGAGAGTTGGGTAACTGGTGATGTTCAAACTGGGCTCTTTGGGACCCTAGGGTTCCTGGCATGGCAGCAGTGAGGGGACAGCCAGATGGGGTTTCCAGGCCCCCTACAACCAGAGCAGTTCTGTTTTCACCTCATTTGTACTGAGGTTTGCAGTTACCGCTATTTGTGAGATAGGATTTTCCTATCTCAAATGTTGCCGCACATGTCCGTGCTGTGCCGTGTCCAGTAAACAGCCCTGGCGGGCATCTGGGGGATGGTCAGAGGCTTCAGGCTGCGCTTTAGAGGCAGAGTTTTGTGGTCCCTGCCAGGGGCCTCCACCAAA
The DNA here is from genome assembly GCF_048418805.1 of Vulpes vulpes. Taxonomy (NCBI): domain Eukaryota; kingdom Metazoa; phylum Chordata; class Mammalia; order Carnivora; family Canidae; genus Vulpes; species Vulpes vulpes. The sequence continues at coordinate 156,254,837 of NC_132791.1, forward strand.
AATCCTGTGCACACAAGCATATCAGAAAAGTCTGATTGATGGTCAAGAAATTTCTTTCATTTTGTTTAACTCGGAGTTTTCCAAGCTTATTTAATTATAGGATGGTTTTGTCCACTAGAATCTTTGGAGACCAGCATTCCGTGGACTGTGCTTTGGGACACAGTGGTCCGTGGCGCAGCCCCTTTTCACGGGGTGTAGTGAGCAGCAAGGACTGCACTAAGCCTCAGGAGCAGGAGCCCGGATCCCTTCCTGCCTCTCCTGTGACTTGGGTGAGACCCTCCTGCTCCAGGCTCTTGAAGCGTGGGCGTCTTCCTCCCTCCTTTCCCTTCCTTCTCACAGATATTCCTGGGGGGCCTGTCATGAGCCACACTCTGTTCTTGGCACCAGGGAAACTCCAGTTAACAAGGCAGATGCAGTTCTGGTCACTCCACCGCAGAGCTTATAACCCCACAAGGACTGTGGAAATTAAACTCATAAATCTAAAAAGGATGAGTGTTCTAGAAAGAGAAGTATTAGGAGAGTGGATGGCAAGGCTTTTAGCCTAGTTCTGGGGGGCCAGAGACATGCCACTGCCCCAAGGGTCAAAGCTTCAAAGGCAATACTGTCACTCAGAGTTGGGGGAAATGAGGGTCTGGGGCAGTTCTTTCGTGTCTCTGTCCCATTTTATACACAGGGTATTTAGACGTTAGACACAGCCACTCAGCGATAACCATCAGCCCCTCCTGTCCTAGAACATGTCACCCTCCCTGCCCCTCACCCCCCACGGCATCCATACAGTCTGGTTAGACTGGGGTCTCCTGGGAATCCCTGGGTGGCGCAGCGGTTTGGCGCCTGCCTTTGGCCCAGGGCACGATCCTGGAGACCCAGGATCGAATCCCACGTCAGGCTCCTGGTGCGTGGAGCTTGCTTCTCCCTCTGCCTCTCTCTCTCTCTCTCTGTATGACTATCATAAATAAATAATAAAAAAAATTAAAAAAAAAAAAAAAGACTGGGGTCTCCTACCGTGGGGTGATGGTGGAGACCCAGCCAGGCCCTTGGTACCAGGATGCCCAAAGGGCTCATATAGTCCAGAGACTTGAAAGCTCCTGCCTTGCAAGATGATAAGGGAGCCTAAGAAGGGGAATGGTTGGGGCATATGAGGATGGACTTTGAATTGGAGATGAGGCTCTGTCAGCTGCCCATCCTGCCCACACCTCCTGCTGAGGCTGCACCCGTGCCTGTCGTTGAGGGACAAGTGACTGGGTGACACAGCAAAAGGACACCTGCCTGAGTTTGGGGCCCTGGGCGTCTTGCCTGCAGATCTCCCACAAGTCTCACTCCCTCCATGCTGGAACCAGAACTGATTTCCAACTCTGGTAAGAACACTTGAGAGCTACCTTCCCAACAGGTTTCTGTGCACAGTACATTGTAGTTGACTGAAGGTACGGTGTTGAACAGCGCATCTCCAGAGCTCACTCGGTCTGCTTTTCCAAGCATGCACATCAGAGCCTGTCACCTCCTTGCATAAAATCCTTCAGTGGCTCCCTGTTGCCTTAGGACACCACATCTCAGCTCTGCCTGCCCCTCCAGACTTATTTTCTGCCTTGTCACCCCCCGCCCCACCCCTTAGGTTCCACATGAGCACCAGCTCTGTGGCTCTCGAGTCAGTAGAGCTCCTCCCACTTGCTGCTCTCTGTGCCTGGGCCATCCCTCCACCCTTCTCTCTTCCACTGACCTTTGCCTCCCCATCCTCTGAGGACTCACTCAGCTCAGTTCCCTTCCTCCCTGAAGCCAGGCCTGCCTCTACCAGTGCACCAGGTGAGCGAGCAGGTTCTTATGCATCCTTTTGCTGCTGCGCCTTTCCAGCTGCCTCATTTGCAGGTGAGCACATCGTGGGCCTGTCCTGGGGCCCCAGGGCTTTGTTTCCCCAGCGTGAGAGTGTGCTCAGCACATCCCAAATGTGGAATACCCCCATAACAAGCAAAGAATATGGAGTACTTTACAGATTGCAAAATATACATCTCCTCGATGTTGAACCACCTGATTGTCACCAAAACACACACCAATACCCCAGGCTGCTGATGAGGAAAACCAAGCTTCCAAGAGAGCTTTCAAGACATTAAACAATTCTGTGAGGTCACAGAGGGGTGCATAAGTTCCAACACGCTGCAGTTGTGATAAAAGTTATATGTGACACCTGAGTGTACCAGGAGACGTGTATGAAGATTTTCATTGCTGCATCATTTGAAATAGCAAAGAATGAAAACTGCCCATACATCCATCAATAAGAGGATAGAGAAATAAATTGTTCTATATTCAACCAATAAAAATAACCTACAGTAGTTAAAATGAATGAACTAGATTTACATGTATCAACATAAACTCAGTAAAAACAAAAATAAAACATAATGCTTAAGCAAAAACCAAATTGTAGAAGGCAAGGTACAGTGAGATACCAATATTTTCAAAATTTAAAAACAGAAAATCATGCCAAATGCTCAGGAAGGGGATACACTAACTGTAAGGATGGTGGTGACCTCAGGGGATGGTGTGGGGTGAGGGCTCTTCTTTTATCTGCATCACTTCAATATAAAAGCATTTGAAATGTATCTGACCAAATATGAACATTGGGTGACTCTGGCTGATGGGGTCACTGGTGTCTGCTTTTTTCCATATTTGAAATAGGTCCATAATGAAAGATTTTTAAAAGAAGACTAAATGTACTCAGTCACTGTGCTTCAGAAACTAGAGGCTTAAGCACAGTCATCTGCACCCACCTTGGGATAGGCTATGCCCTCTAAGCTTCCAGGCTTGTCCAGTTTCCATTTGAAACTGTCATGAGCACCTACTATGTGCCCTGGTCCAGGGACAACAGTATGTAGGAGAAGCAACCTTGGCACTCAGCTTACATGCTGTTCCCTCTGCTTGTGCCTCTACTTTTCCTCATAAACTCATAAACAGCAGACTGGAGTGACTTTCTAGACACTGCAGTTTCAGACTCTTTGGTTTTTTTTTTTTAATATTATTTTGTTTTGTTTTCCTTTTTAAGTGGGAAAGACCTAGATTCAAATCTAGGGAAGCCTGGGTGGCTCAGCAGTTGAGCATCTGCCTTCAGCTCAGGGCGTGATCCTATGTGCTGGGATTGAGTCCCACATCAGGTTCCCCCACAGGGAGCCTGCTTCTCCCTCTGCCTATATCTCTGCCTCTCTCTGTGTGTCTCTCATGAATAAATAAATAAAATCTTAAAAAAAAATCTCCTGATAATTGTGTAAGTATCCAAAGCAAATAACTTGGCCTCTCGGAGCCTCAGTTTACTTATCTACAATGGGGATGGTTGTACTGTCTCCCAGGGTTATGTGAGGTTGTAGGAAATGTGTGTGGTGTTCAAGCACGGCACCTAGCGCAAAGCCGGCATGAGAACCCAGTCCTCTCCTTTCTCTCGTCTCCCAGCAGTGCCTGGCTTGTGGCTGGCCTCTGAGAACAGCACTTGTTCTCAAACTTCCCAGCATCAAGGGCTCCCCTTTTTACTATTTTCCCCATGCTTTGGAAGATTTTGATCCCAAATTGCATGTATTAAGTCATTATTAATTCATCTCCCATTTTTTATTAATCAAAGACCTAGATATCTGCCCCTCAGAGCTTCTGATCTGTACAGCCAGCAGGGAGCTGTACGTGGTTGACATAATTCCAGCCAGCGGCGAAGGAACACAGCTGCAAGTGTGGTGTGGGTGGCCTGAGGAGGGGTACTGTAGATGCGTCATGTTCGTTTTCTTGTTCACATTGACCGTGAGTTGTGGGAGCTGCTGGCCTCACCTGGGTGGGTGCTGTTTGCACAGGGCACTGATTGGTGAGCTAGGTGGCTGAGCTTTCAGTGCCAGGAATGAGCACAGGGCCCCACGTGGGTCCAGGAACCCTCATGCCACAGGGCTCACTATCAGTAGATGGTGTGGACCAGTGCCTTGCAGAAGAACATGGGGTTCACATAGCAGGAGGTGGTGAAGCTGTGGATCCCACAGGCTCCAGCTGGAGACCACTTGCTTTCTGCCCCTTCATTCTGCCCCTTGCTCCCGGTGCTGGTGGAGCATGCTAGCTTGTAATGGGGCCAGGGGACAGTCTTACCCAGGTGCTAGATCGAAGCTCTCAGCTTGGCGGCCAGGTGGTAGGCCACACTGGCCAACTTCAGGGGCAAGTGCCCCCGCATCAGCTCCTCCACCCAGACATGGGGGGAGCTTTGCCCCTGGCCTGGCTGGGTGGTAATGAGGGTGCTTGTAACAAGGAGCATCAAATTTGGGCTTGAAGCCAATGGTGTTGAACATAGAACCCCAGGTTGGAACGTACAATTTAGGACAATGGAGTGGAAAATATTTCCTAGAACCAAGAACACAAAGATAACCTTATAACTACAGGTGCAGAGATTTACCTGGCTTCTAAGTGGCTCAGCCTATAGTAAGTGCCCCAGAGCCCATGGCCCCTTCCCACCCCCTCCCTGCAGCCCCAGGCCGCTGGCCCACACTGCTCTGGAATGACACTGATGAGTCTGTCGTGGTTCAGCTGGAGCCACAACTCTGTTCTCAAAGATGTCTGATTCTGTAAAAGTGAAAATGACCATGGAGGTAAACAACATTTACTGAACATCTATCTACTGAATGCCAGGGTTTGGTCATCTGCTCCAGCCTGGCTTTGCCCCAAAGCAGACCCTGAGTGAGGATTTCAGTGCAAGAAATTTATTGGGGAGGTGATTCAAGGAAGCACAGTGAGGCAGTTCAGGAGGAGAGCGGATAAAGGGTGTGTTGATAGGCAGATTACCCCGGAGGGCAGCTGGAGCTCATCCACTGGGGTCGGGCCACAAGCCTGCAGAACACACTTCAGATATGCTCCAGTGGGGGTGAGGAAGTAGGGGTGACACCTGTTGTCCCTGGGGGGCTGCGGCTTGCTCAGAGACACCAACTCTCCAAACTTGTGGCCTCCTGGGAGTGGGCTCAGAGTCTGGCAGCCAGAGGAGCCCTCAGGCAAAAAAGACACAGGAGCCGGTGCTTGTAGGGACTTCCTGCAAGTCCCTTCTGGTGCGCAAGTGGGAGAGGTGACACAAGAACAGTGTTGGCTAAAGTATCTCAATTCTCTCAATCTTCCCTGTTTCATAGGGAAAGACACAGATGCTCAAGAGGTAAAGCACCTGGTGCAGAAAGTAGTGCTCTTGCATGGGGAAGGGTCCATAGCTTGCCCGGTCCCTCCCCATCGCCCTGTCTAGCACTATGTCTGGCCAGCAAATGTTGAAGTGGCATCTGTTGAATGAATGAATGAATGAATGAGCTGGTGGGAGTCACATGACTGTGGGTTGGGGTGGAGATCGAGTAAGGAAAGTGTGCAGCTCTGTGCCTGGCCCACAAGGGGGTCTTTGTGGGCAGTGGTCCCCTTCCTCTGCCCCCTCAAAGGGCCACAGGGCTTGCTGCCATGAGACAGACCTCCATGCCCAGCAACATGACCACATTCAGGGAAGTGCCCCCAAAGCTCCAGAGAGAGGCTCCAGGGGATCTCCAGTGTGCCTCGACTGCCTCCATCCGGCGAGCCAGGAAGCCTATCCAAGTTTCCCCCATGATGACAAAGCTATCCCAGAGAAGGGTGCGCCTTCCATCTCTCAACCTCTCTGCCTTCCACATTTCCAGCTTCTCTTGAAGAGCTATCTACAACTGGCAGGGCCTCCTTTCTCAGATCCTTTTACTCCTCAACCCCCTGCCGCCTGGTGCCCACCCCACATGTGCTCCTGATGTTCAGAAGTGATGTTCCAGCAGCATGCAATGCTGTGGTCACATCCCTCTTTTTCGAGCCTGTTTCCTCAATGGCGTAATAAGTTCCACCTCACTGGACTGTTCTGAGGACAAAGTCACTCCTTCCTTCTTGTGTTCAGCAAACATTTCTGAACACCTGCATGTGTGTGGACATTCTGCTGGGTTTTTGAAGACACTGACTTTGGAGGTGTCTGCAGTCCCCCAGGGTCACAGAAGCTATGAGAATAAACATGAATGAGCCTAGAGAGCCTTCTTGATGACCAAAAAGGCTAGTGGCCTGAGGGGAAAACCAGGTGGACAGACTGGAGTCACCAGGGCTCTCAGTGACAAATCAGGCTGCAGGGGTCTCAGTCCCCAGCCCTGCCACTCCGAGCATCTCCAAGGCTCTGCCCCAAGTCTGCACACTGGCTCAGACCCCATCTTCCTTCTCAGACATGGGTTTGCCTGTGGGTAGAATTGGAGTCAGAGGAAGAACACAGGCTTGCAAGATGGCTCAGATCCCAACTCCCCCCCTGAGTGGTTCTGTGTGATCTCAGGCAAATCACTTCATTACTCAGAACCTCACTTTCCTCACCTGTAAGCCAGGGATGCTTTTATTCTTTCTCTCAATGGATATTTATCGAGCACTCTCTCTGAGCCCTGAACTGTGTAATAGAATACAGGTCTCTGCTCTCCCAGTGACCAGGTGCCAGAGGAGACAGACAATCAGCAGCCAGGGGTCCTCCTCAGGATAGTCCCACCTCCCAGGAGGGGTTTAGAAACCTTGGGAGGATAGGAACCCCTCCTCACAGAGCCATGAGGGTTAAGTGGGATAAAGTGCACAAAATATTGAGCCTTGGCCTGGCACACAGGAGGTGCTCCATGATGCTTGTTGAATATGTGACTCCATAAAAGCAACTCTCTCTGAGCTCTAATTACCAAACTGTACAATGGAGCCTGGCAACCCTTACCTTGTAAGGTTTGCTGTAAGGATTTTTAACTTCATTTCAATTAATGAATTTAAATTAGTAAATAGAATGCACTACTCACCAGGTACTCTTCTTCTAACCCTTTGCAACTATTAAGTCATTATTCTCATTTTACAGATAGGGCAACTGAGACACAGAGGGGAAGGGGAAGGAACCTGCCAAGGTCACACAGCTTGGATAAGGTCTGGATATGAACGTACCTGGCAAACAACAGGAGCTCGACAGTTGCCATGGGGCAGAGAGGTCTTAGGCTTGGTATCTAGAGCAAAGCAGAAGGGTTGGGAAGGCTCCCACGAGCCTGAACTCTGGGTGTGGATGGGCCGCGAGGGGGCTGTGAGCGTTGGGATGTGGTGGGTGGGTGAGAGGGATGCAAGGGCCTGGAGAGGGGAGAGGAGGCAATAGAGCACTGCAGACACATCTCTGGAGGTTGAAATGCTGGCACGGCCATCCCAGCAGCCTCTACGGTGAGTAGGGAAGGTGTCACCAGGGCAGCTTCTCTAGCTTCTCTTTACATAGCCTTGAACCTTGTTAAAGATCCTGGGCTGCCCAAGAAGCATGACTAATTGGCCATCGAAGGGAGGGGAAGGGTGGGGAAAGTGAGGAAGCCTCCTTCTGGAACCTCTCCCACCCCTCTGCTCCTGGCCCTGCAAATGGTCTTCCAGGACACCCTGTGTCAGACTTCCCTGGACTCCCTAACCCCTATCTGGTGCTCAGCACCAGCCCTGCAGCTCTACAGTTCTGGGGTGGAATGCCAGTCCTGCCACTTAGAGGCCTGTGATCCTGGGTCATCAATGTGCCCCCGTCTACGCGCTGGGTGATGGTAGGGCCTGCTCAGAGGGCACGTGTGGATTACAGGAGATGACCTGACCGACACAAAGGGCTTCGCCCACAGCCCAGCTGACTATCATGGTCACCCCAGTTGTTAGGGCAGTGCTGCCCCTACCCCAGACAGTGACAGTGCACAGTTCTTCACAGTTTGCAAAGCCCTTTGGCCTCTCAGACCTTGCATTTAGTCCACACAGCAGCCCAGGGAGATGGGGAGCAGGATTAGGAAGCCCCCTGCACATATGAGGAAACTGGACTCCAGTGAGTGACTTGCCCGAAGTGTCATTGCCTGTCAGATGTGAAACATGGGTCCAAAACCAGGACGATCTGAACCCAGACCCGTCACCCTTTCCACTAAACCCAGGCTGTTGGCAGTGCCCTAGCATTGCTGAGGGCACACAGGTCCCACGAAGGGCCCCCGGTTCCCTCCCTGGCCTGGGACCGAGGGCACCCACCCTGCCCAGGCCCAGCTCCTCGGCTGTGCTGTGGGGGCAGTAGCCCCTCCCTGCGTGATTGGGAGATTCAGTGAGAGACGGTGTGGAAGGTCCGGGGGCCAGGCAGGCCCTACCAATGGGGGCGATCCCAGTCCCCTCCTCACTTCTCAGGCCCAGGGGCCCGAGGCTGTGAAGGTCATGCCCTTGTCTGGGGCCTCTCAGGAACCCTGGTCCTCGGGGCTATGGGTTCCCAGCATGTGGCCCTCGCAGTGTAGCCTTGGGAAAGGACAGGGCAGAGCGACTGGGAGGAAAAGAGACAGGGAGAGAGGAGAGATGGGGCAGGGAGGTGGTGTCCTCTTCACGGAGACCTAACCCTGGGGCTGCTCTGGGGCTCTCTCAGCCCCCCTCTGCTGCCCTGGGGACTCCACCCCCACCCACCACCAGCCTTGTGTCATCAGGACCTGCCTCCCCAGCTTCCACCTTGCTTCTTGCCCCTTCCCTTCACTGGTTCTCCTGATTGTTGGCTGTGTCTATTCCCTCCTTCTCTTTCCCCTTCTGCTCCTCCCTCACACGCTCGCCCACTCACCCTGTGCTTTCCGTGGCTTTCTATCAGGACCCCGCAGAGAAAGTCAGGGATGTGATGGGCCCATCTCCCACCCTGCAGGGCCAGTCCCTGCTGACCTCGGGAGGAGAGGGTGTGGGTGCTTCCCGGGTGTCCCTACCTCCTGGCCTCTGCCACCAGGCTTATCCTCACGGGAAGCTCCCCTAAGTCCCCAGGGCCCCTGTTAGTGGAGAAATGTGGCTCCCTGCAGCCCAGCCAGAAGCCCACTGCCCTCTGGTGCACCCCCTTTTGTCAGTGTAGACCTCAGCAGCAGAGGAGGCTGGAGGCAGCACCCTCACTGTCCCATGGAAACCTTCCCTGTACCCAGGGGGAGAGACAGAAGGTAGACAGGAAAACAAAACAGGGTCAGAGAGGAGCCTCAGATATAGACGTGCCTCAGATATAGACGTGCCTCAGATATAGCTGTGCTAGCATATCCACCTGGTTATGAACACTCAGGCACAGATGCGCACACCCAGCCGTGATACCTGAGGCACAGACCTATAGTAGACATGAGCGTGTGAAGATAAGCATGTACGTGTGGAGAGGGACACACTCCCTGACGCGGTCATGCATGCCCACAGCTATGACATTTGCACTCGGACACAGGTGAGCACCCAGGAAGGGATGATACCTCGGAAATGTTTGTATATATCCAGGGCACCTGCAGGTGTGCATGCACATCCCTAGACACAGAGACATGTGGGTACACAGAGGCAGGAGCAGGCGTGATCGTGAGTATGCACAGAGATGAGCAGGTGTGCAAAGAAATAGTTATGAGTGCACAGTGTTGGATGCAGTTGCAAAGGGCATATTCACATGCAGGAATGGACAGTCACCCACAGAGATTATTAATGTGCCTGATGCCTGATGCAGAGACGCTAAGATGGGCTCATGTCCACCAGGAAACAGCACGACAGCCGACTCAGGTGCACCCAGAGACGGGCGAGTCTGCAGAGGCACACGTGGCAGCAGCCCCCACCCCAGACACACCGCTCCTCAGGGACAGCCCTCGTGTCAGCTAGGCGTCTGGGCATCTGCAGAGCCAGTCATGGAGAGGGGAATCATCTTGATGCCAACACACCCCCTGGCAGTTTGAGAGCGTGTCCTCAGGGCTTGGCTGTGGGAGGCTGCCCAGCCAGGCGCTGGAAGGCCCCAGCCCCCGGGGTGGACCGTCCTGTGGGCAGCTTGGATACTCCCTAACGGCCCTTTCTTCCTTCACCACCGCCTTCCCTGGGGACTGGGAGAGAAGCCGAGGCCAGGCTGCTGACCAGGGGAGGCCGGCCAGGAGAGGCCCCAACCAGACGTGACTTCCAGGAGTATCAAAAAGAACAGAGCAAGCAGCCCTGAGGTCTGTGTAGCCCTGGGGGTCCACACAAATGGAAGACATGGGAAGAGAGAGCTGAGTGCTGGCAGTCTTCTTCACACTCCACATGTCTTCACCCATCTGGTCTTCATGACACCTGACAGGTGGCCACCATTCTCATCTCACAGCTGAGTAAACAGAGGCCCAGAAAGGCAAAGTGACTTGTCTCGGGTCACACAGCTAGTAACTACCAGAGTTGCAACCTGAACCCACGTGATCTTGGTTCTAGGAGCTCTGGGCAAAATCACAACACCAGACCCCCTGCCACTCCCGTGGGTCGGGGGGGACGGGTGGGGGGAGCACATGCATTGGACACAGGTGAGCATGGACTCAAATCGACAGGGATGCTTCTTAGCTGTGTGTTCCTGAGGCTTTCAATCTACTGGGGGCTGCTGAGCATGCAGTATGTGCTAGGAGGAGGGTGTGCAGTGGGAATGGGGACAACGAGATGATGTGCTCCGGCCTAAGCCCCGTGCCGGACACTGGAGCGAAAGCCCGAGAAGAAAGAGGATGTTTGCAGAAAAGCCAGGGGGTCCCCTCCATGTTAGGGGTGTGCCCAGGGAAGGGGGCACTCTCCCAGCTTGGAGTGGGGGCAGGAAAACTCTCTGGAGGAAGTGGCAATGTTTTGAAGGATGAGTAAGAGTCTGTCAGAGGATAATGGGACAGAAGGAGGGGCACAGTGCGTGAGAGAGATGATAGCAGCTGGGACGTGGGGAAGAAAGATAGGAAGGACATCTGAGATGTCCTGAAGAAGCATGAATGCCACTCAGGGGACTTGGGATTTTATGCTGAGCAGAGGGGTGGCACAGTCAGGTCCGTGTTTTGGAGAAATCGAGGCAGAGAGCAGTTTGGAGGGGAAGGAAGCAAGCCAGGGAAGTAGGCAGGCGGGAGCCAGGTGGGGGTGTGGGTGGCCATGGCTTCAGAGCTTCAGGTCCTTGTCAAGCTCAAGTGCAGAACCATGTACATGGCGATGAGGGGAGGGAGGCTGAGGCGGCTGCTACGTTTCCAGCTCAGTGGGTTGGTAGTGCCACCACCTAGAATAGGAAACCCAGGGGAGAGGCAATTTTGGGGGTGGGGTCGCTGAGGATTTTTGAGTGGCCCAAGGGGCACTCTGGTGATTACCACCAGTTGCCAGCCCAAAAGCCATCATCTGAGATTTGCTCTTTGCTGACCAAATCCTGAGGGTATTTTTTTGGTGGTAGCAATATACCCACATCCCTGCAGACCCTAGAAGAGGGAGAGCAGGGGAGAAAGTGAAGCTAAGAAGTATGGAAGTTCAAGAAGATGGGTAGGGGTGAGAGCCAACAGATGGGTAGGGGTGGGAGCTGGAGGGAAACACAGGCTCGGGAAGCGTTTGCATCCTAGCCACCCCCATGATGGGGAAGCCTGCGTGCCTAAAATGGGAATGGGAGATGGGCAGCCAGGTGGGAGAGGCTGGGGACCTGGGGAGAGGGGAGCTCATGCAGGGTTAGGTCCCTGCACCAGCCAGGGGGGCGGGCTCCAGGCATGGGAGGGGAATTGGCCTCAGACAGGATGTGGAACCACCGTCCCCTGAGGCTGGAGGGCAGGAACACATGAGCACCTGGAGACAAGATAAGGGCTGAGAGATGAAGGGGTTTCTGCTTTACATCTTTTTGGCTCAGCAGGAGGGCTGAAGTCATCTGCAGGAGGAGACAGGTGGCCATCTGGGATGATGTTCATGGAGGGTCAGAGAGAGGGCCAGCCAGGGGAACACGGAGAGGCCGGGGATGCTGAACAGGTGTCAGTGCTGGCTGTGTGGTGCCGGGATCCTGTGCTCAGAGGCCCAGACCTGCAGGGGACGATGTGGCCCGTGGGGCTTGTCCAGCAGGTGTCATGAAAGAGCAGGATGCCTGACCCTGGAATCTAAGCTCAAGAGAAAAGATGGGGCCAAGGGCCTGCCAGGCGTGTGGAGAAGGGTGGGGGAAAGAGAGCAGAGGTTGCATGGAGTGTGGGAGAGACGGGTGTTTCAGGAGTGAGATGAAGGAGGAACATTCAGAGGTGAGGGGTTCGAGGGGTAGCAGGCCCGGGGTGGAACCACACTAATGGTGACAGTCTTCCGGATGGTTCAGTCGATGCCACCGTGGCCCCGGCTCCATGGCTTTCACCATTCTTAGACAGGCAGACAGCTTCTGTCTTCAACTCCTGCGCTCTCGGGCCATTCCTCACCCCTCACTGGAGCAGCGTGGGCATAGTCTACACGGCCACCGGAGGTGCTCATGGGCCTGGAGCCTCCGTTTCCCACAATGGTAGCTCCTCATCAACATGCCCTCAACTGGCTTCTTCTCATCCCCGGCTCTCTTCCCCACGCCCCTGCCTATGCTTCCGGGACCACCTCCCAGATAAACTGCTCATCACAGGGTCTTCCTGTGGTGCAACTCGACCCAAGACAGCAGGCTCACACCCTTTGGGTGTTAGCTTCCTCGTCTATGAGACAGGGAATCTAATGTGTGCTGTGACGTTGGAAGGGCACACGCACACGACGTTGGGCTCCTGGCTGAGGCCCAGCACCTTCTCTCATATACACAGCGGGTGTAATAAAAGCTCCTGTCCCCTCACAGGGCCTGGGACGGCAGAACGTTTCTGTTGCTGCCAGTCAAGCCCCATAGGTAAGCCAATCCCTCAGGCCTAACCATCCCCGAAGCTCTTTGCTGAACACCTTCCAGGTGGCCTCCCATGCTGGCAGCAAAGGGCTCCCCGGGGACCTCCTGATGCAAAGATGGGCCGGAGGCAACACGTGGTCTGGCAGATGGCCCTCTGAGTTCCTCTGAGGTAAATAAAAATCGTGCTTGCTCCCAAGGATGGAGCCAGGCGATGGCTAAGGCTTCCCACGAACCATCTCATCCTTGCGGCAAAGGACAAGTGACTAGCTTTCTCCTCTTCGTGCTCAGGAGGCTGGGCCTCAGAGAGGTTGGGCCACTTTCCCAGGCTGCTGTGGCCTGACAGAAGTGGCAGAGGGTGACAGAGCCAGGATTCAGACCCCGTTGGCCAAACCACAGCCCAGGCTCCTCACTGGGAGGCAGGAATGTGCCATGTGTCCCTCAGACACCCTATCCTAGAGCGGGCTCTTCCCAGGGAAGGAGCTGAGGCACAAGAGCTGGGCTGAGGGGAGCCCAGTAGGGCTCCCAGAGGAAATGGGTCCTGTTTCCTGTTGGACACAGAGCCCTTGAGGGCCTTTTTGCCACCTCTCTCCTAGCACACAGCCTGGCACAGACCGATGCTCAGCTACGGTTTGTGGACCCATTGAAGAGGAATATCTAATATTTTTGGCCAGAATTGACACCGTGGCCCAGATCCGTGGTCGCATTAGGAGCAGTATAAGACAATTCTCCCGTTCTGTTGTCCCGGCTGCCTTCTTCCTTCATCTTCCAACAGTGTCCTTCGCTCCCCGTCTGAGCTAATCTAGGCATGTCTGAAGGATGTGCCTTTCCCCCTGGTTAGAGGGTCCCTTCTGCTCCCCGGTTGGGGGGGTTGGGCCTCCCATCAGGCTGCAGCACATGTCGCCGCATGCCATTTCCTACAGGCAGGGCTGAATGGCCCCACTAGACAGATGAGGAGGACTGAGACCCACAGTCCAGGGGACCTGTTCAAGGCCACCCGGCCAGCTCAGGCTGACCTAGGGTGGCTGTGAGACCTGCCTGACCCCTAAACCCATGCCCTTTCTCCACCACCGGGTTCCCTTCCCACCCTAAGTTACTTCCCTTCCTGCTACAGTGCGGCCAGTGCAGATCTCAGAATGTGTAAACCCGCTGACACTAGATCCATCACCTTCGGGCGGGACGGAGTAAGCACCCGGGGATCAGCTTACTAATTCGAGGGCCCGATGAATTATTCAGGCCATCATTAACTTGGAGGTCCTCTCAGACTCCCCTCTATTTCCCCGGCTCCGGACCCTCAGATCCCAACCTACCCCGATTTCTGCAGACCCGTGGGGGCCCCGGTGAGGCGATGCTGGCAGACCTGGCGTCCTGTCTGCTGCTGGCAGGGGCGCTGCTGGCCCCAGGCCCCAGGGCCCGAGCCATGAAAGGTAGGCACTGCCAAGGACAGGCAGGATCTGGGAGGGGTGGAGGGTGGCCAGACCAGGCCATGGGGGGCTGCCAGGGTCTCAGGAGGGTTCCGTGCAGGAGGCCAGAAAGCAGGAGGCCTTTGAGGTGGGAGCCGGCTGAGTCGAGGGTGCATTTGTTTCTGAGATGGCGGAAGACAGTGTTTGCAGCGCCCCTGCTCTGTGCTGGATGCTTTACAAATAGGATTGCATTTAATCTTCACGACAAACTCCAGGGTGGGGATGAGTCCTCCATTTTATAGATGAAGAAACTGAGGCAGAAGGAGGTTAAGTAACCTGTGCAAGAAGGCATAGTTACCAAGGGCTAAACGACTGGCTCAAAAAACAACGCAAGGTTTATTGCTGGAGGGAGGATTTTTTTCCCCTCCCAAGAGCCTGCTGTACGTCCCCACTGCCAGCCAGGTAAAATCCCAAGTTCCTTAAAATGGCCTTCAGTGTCTCCCAGGGTTGGCCCCAATCTCTGATTAATATCCAGCCTCGGTTCCCCGTGTCCCTTTGGCATCCAGTGCTCTAGCAGAGCCTCATACCCCCTCCTGGAGATGCCTCGGCCTCAGAGCTCTTGCCCCAGGGTACCCTCTCTCTGAAAGGTCCGTTTCCTCTTTTGCTTTTTGAGAATATCTGGCCCATCTATCAAACCCCAGTCAAACACCACCTCCTCCAGGAAGCCTTCCACATCCTTTCATCAGCCTCAGATGCTCCCTCCTTGGAGCTCCCAGAACCCTGAGCCAGCATCCTGGTCCCAGGTTGCTTTGTGCTGCCCCAGCCCTGTTGGGGCCTGTCTCTAAAGCAGTATCACTTCACTGGTTGCCAAGGGGCAAGCACGTCGTGGGGCTCCACAAACAGCCCTCAGTGCCTGGGTTTCCTGCAGGCTCAAGTGGGGCTCGAAGAAGGAGAGGTGACATGCCAGTCACCTGGTCGGTGGAAGAGGTGGGCTGCGTACCCAGGTGTCTTGCTCCTTCCTCTAGTTCCCCTAGAGAACAGAGGCTAGCTGCTCTCATTTTCCAGCCTCCAAGGTTTTAGAGGCCCCAGGGTGACCCTAGGCTTCAAGTCGTCGGGCTGAGTCCCGGAGGACAAGGCCTCTGCCTGTGCCAGCACCCAGGGCCTCCTTGGCCACAGGAGTCCTGCTCCAACATTCCAAGGCTTTTCCTGTCCTGTGGGCAGGGCTGGGGGAAAGACAAGGACAGGCAGGGGACGGAACGGCCCCTTGCCATCAAGGCATAAGTCAGAGGGGATTCCCGCCCTGGCACACCTGAACCGGGTGTGTATCCGCAGCCCTTGGAGAAGCTTTGTCTCCTCCGCGCTCACAGCCACCCCATTTCACGGATGTGTGACCGAGGCTCAGGGAGGCAAAGTGCCTGTGAGTTTGGGCCATTTGCTCCCCTCAAATTGTTGCCAACTAACAATCTTCATCCCTCCTGGTCATACTCAAACATCACCTTCCCTGTGGATTTTGTCCCTCCCCTAGCAGTGTGGCTCAGCAAGATTAGCCTCCGTCCTTTGGGCCCCCAGGGCCCCGTGTGGCTGCAGCGCTATGGCACAGCGGACCGCCACCCCCGTTCCACAGCGCGCTCCCCACGGAGGGGCCCTGCTGAGTCAGCACGGGCCTGGTACATGCTTTTTGGCCTTTTCAGTGAAGAGAGCGCGGAAATTCATTCTTTTTTAGAGATAAGAATAAACCTTAAATTCATACTGTTTTCAATTCAAATCAAGGATCACAAGTGTTCTCTTTAATTTTTTAATTTTACGGTTGTATCGCTCTCCTCTTACACGGAACATCTTAGCTTCTGTGGACATGAACATACGTGCTTTATTCCGGTTCATAAAATACTGTAAAATAGCTCTGTTGACTGTGATTACAAACAGTAAGCCTCCTGAGTCAAGTTTCAGATTTCTTTGTGCTTCATTTTGTCCTGGGCATATATCCCACTGGGAAGGGACGGTCAAAAAAGTGTATTTCCAAGTCATTTGAAATCATTTTTCACCATGTGAATACACCTCCAACTCAATACATAGTTATGTTTATTTGTTTCAGTTTGGGATATTTAAGGGTTACTTAAATTTTTTTTTTTTTGCTAATTTAAAAATTATATTAAAAGGATGATTATAAAGTCTAAATTATAAAACAGGTAACATTGAAAGAGGTCTAGTTTCATGCCTGTCTTCCTCCCTCTGTTTACTCCTTTCCCTGACAATCATTTTTATTAGTTTCCTTCACATTGTTTTATTTTTAAAAATATAAGCAAGTATGTGCACATAAGAATGTCCTTGTACCATTGCAGTAGGCTGTGTACATTTTCACTGAGGGTGGAGGTATTATCATTTGTAATTTTTTTCATTTGTAATTTTTTAAAAAGATTTTTAAATTTTTATTTATTCATGAGAGACACAGAGAGAGAGAGGCAGAGACACAGGCAGAGGGAGAAGCAGGCTCCCTGCGGGGAGCCCAGTGCAGGACTTGATCCCAGGACCCTGGGCTCACGACATGAGCCGAAGGCACACTCAGCCGCTGGGCCACCCAGGTGGTTCATTTGTTATTTTTAAATTCCCTACCGCACATGCCCAGGGGCTGGCATATAGTACCGTTTTATCCAAAAATTATAGGTTCGCCCCAACGTTTCTGTCTCCTTTCCCTGCTTTACTTTTCTCCGTAGCACTAATCACTATTCAGTATGCTCTGTATTTTACTTCTTGTGTTTATCATGTGTTCCCCGTCAGAACCACACAGGAAATTCCACGAAGGCAAGAATTGTTGTCTGTTCTGCTCCAGCTGAAACCCCGGCACCTAGAACATTGCCTAGCACTCAGACAATATTTGTTGAGTGAATAAAAGAGTGCTTGGTAAAAGTATTTGAGGATTAAGCAGATGAAGGAGCAAACATGCGTAAAGGAATTTGTGTGTAGGGTCATGGCCTCATGTTCCCCCACCCATTCCGAAGACCCAGCCTCGCGGCTGGGCCCACCGCCCAGGACCCCAGCACTGACTGAGCCATTCTTCCCTCTTGCCCCAGGTGTCAAATGTGGGGGTGTGCTCTCGGCACCTTCCGGAAACTTCTCCAGCCCCAACTTCCCCAGGCTCTACCCCTACAACACGGAGTGCAACTGGCTCATCGTGGTGGCCGAGGGCTCCTCGGTGCTGCTCACCTTCCACGCCTTTGACCTGGAGTACCACGACTCCTGTGGCTTCGACTACCTGGAGGTCTACAACGGGGCATCCGGGGACAAGGGCAGCCTGCTGGGGAGGTTCTGTGGCCAGGTGCCCCCGCCACCCTTCACCTCCTCCTGGCACGTCATGTCTGTCGTCTTCCACTCAGACAAGCACGTGGCCAGCCGTGGCTTTTCTGCCGGCTACCAGAAAGGCAAGGAGGCCCGGGCAGGGAAGAGGGGAGCCCTGTGGAGGTCGGGGGTGGGGAGGAGAGCAGTGGGTGGGGTGAGACGGGGTGACCCTGCTGTTGCAGCTCAGGGGCAAAGGCAGCTTCCAGCTGTGGTCATGGTGGCTGTGGGTCCCCACCTTCACGGCAGTGGTCCTGGGAGCCCTGGGAGGGTCTCTCTGTATGCAGGAGCAAGGCCTCTTGTGCTCACTATCATCCTTCTTCTTTTTTTAAAAAAGATTTTATTTATTTATTTGAGAGAGAGAAGAGAGAGAGCACAAGCGGGGGGAGGGGCATAAGGAGAAGCAGACTCCTCCCTGAGCTCGATCCCAGGACTTCAGGATCATGAACCCTGAGCCGAGGCAGGTGATTAACCACCTGAGCCACACAGGCACCCTTCTATTGTCCTTATCCCATGCCATAGCACCAGGACAAAGGAGAGGACATCATGCTGCCACTGCTGCCTGCCCCTCTGCAGCACCCCATCACTTCGCAGGTTCAGGGACCCCAAGTCCTCTGGATTAGGAGATGCACGAGGGCCATCTGTGTGGAGCGGGTGACGTCCTCCCTCCTCAAGCCTTTCCTAACCCCTCTTACACTTGGTGTGATATAACCTAACCCTCCCTCTCTCAGCCTGGAAGCAGGCCCCTTAGTCTAGCGAGAGGAGCAGAGCCCTTTCTAGGCTTGCCTTTCTTCTTGACTCATTCCTTCTGCCTCCAGGCCTCTCATATACTCAGACCTCCTCCCTTCTCCCCAGACCTAAGCCCAAGGCCATACTCACGTCAGCTCCAGCAACAGACAGCCACAGAGGCTCCTGGCACCCAGGGTCCCCAGACAACAATGGGGGGGGGGGCGCCTCAGGTAGGACACCACTCCCCGAGCTGGCCTGGGAGGCACAGAACTGTAGCATGCCGAAACACAAGAATCACAGGCTAATTGCATTGTAGTTTTGGAATTTTAGACTTAGTTTTTTAAAATGTTAGCATATCCAACTCATAATACCATAAGCGATCTTTTCCAACATTTTTAAAAACAGGAGTACCATTAAAACACATGGAACCTCACGATAATCCCTTCTATATAAAAGAGATAAAGACAGTATTTTTATTGGTAGGCATTTACTGTATTTTCTAAGTTCGTATTTTTAGCGTTTACTTATTATAAGCCAATCACGGAAAACAGAAGTTAATACGGATGGCCTCCAATGAGTGACATTTATACACATGACCTGTGACTGTGGACGCTGTCTTTCAGGGCACTGTAGAGAGCTTGGATACAGCACAGGAATGAAAGTTGCCCTACATGCGGGCAGATAGATGCCCCGGGGGCTGCTGCGAAGCTCCAGAGCACAGTCTGAAAGCCTCTGCTAAGGGTGTTCACATGGAAAAGGATCTCACAGGCTGTCAAAACCTGCCCTCTTATTTCACAAACAAGAAAGTTGCGAGTAGAGAAGGAGTGTGCCTTCTCAAAATGACACGGCCGAGTGTGAAAAACACGGCCAGAGCAGCACTCTGCTCACAAAGGCCAATCCCTGGGGCAAGATTCTGGAGTTTGGGGAATAGCAGTGTGCCCCTCTCTGCTGGGGCCTCCAGCTGGTCAGGGTGTTCATCATCACCCACCTCTTCTCGCCAGCCTCTGAGACTCCTCGTGAGCCTGCCCCTGGTAGATCTGGCTGGGCAGGTTCTGACCTCTAATATTCCCTCAAGGCTCAGGGAGCCTGGGTCACTTGCCCAGGGTCACACCCCTAATAGGAGACAGCTGAGAGGACACATGTCTTCAGACTTCACACCCATCTCCACTTCACCAGATCCTCTCTCCAAGCCTCAGTTTCTTCTGTTAGGAAAGTTTGAGAACATTCCCAAACTCGGCACCCCAGCCTCTGTGCCCCACGGGCCTGGTAGGAGGGGACAGTGAGAACCCCACGGTTGAGTGCCCAGGCCCTGCATCCGTTATCATCCGGGTGGCATGCCGTCAGGGCCCTGCCCGTGTTCCCGGGGCCTCAACCCTTCAGCGGCTCCTGCCAGCCTCTACATCCCTAGTGGAAGCCCTCTTCTAAAGTCTCAGTGGGTCCCCTCTATCCCCAGCAGCCCTCGGCCTGGACTTGCTGGAGTTGCTGTACAAATGCCTCAGCTCCCTTTGTCTCGGGGGACATAACTCTGAAGTGTGTGCCTGATGCCATTCCCCAGGGTTCCCCAGCAGGGCTCGGCAGCAGGCCTGACAGTGCCCTTTGCTGGCCCTTATATCTCTCAAATGAACTCCTTGTGCTCACACCCTGTCTCAGGATCTTTCTGGATGACCCCCCCCCCCGCCCCCGCCCAGGTAAGTTACTCACCTTCCCTGTGCCTCCATTTTCACAACCATAAAATGGGGGAGAACCACTATGCGTTCCCCTAGGGTGACGGTAATGGTGTCAAAAGATGGCCTCGATGCCAAGTGCCAGGCCTGTGCCTGCCACCTAGCAAGCACTCAGTGGATGGTGATGAGATACCCATCCAAATGGCATGTTAGGGGGCATCCGGTTCCCAAGGGAGGAGGCTTGGAGGGCCATGGGTAAGGAGAAAGGTCAGTTCAGGAGGGCTTCTTTGCAGATGTGTGTGGTGGCGTCCTGACGGGCCTTTCGGGGGTCCTCACCAGCCCTGAGTACCCTGACAACTACCCTAACAACATGGAGTGCCACTGGGTGATCCGGGCCTCTGGCGCTGCCACTGTCAAGCTGGTGTTCGTGGACTTCCAGCTGGAGGGCAATGAGGAGTGCACCTATGACTACGTGGCCGTGCTTGAGGGGTCAGTCCCTGCCCACGGGCACCACTACTGTGGCAGCACCAGGCCCCCCACTCTTGTGTCACTGGGCCACGAGCTGCAGGTGATCTTCAAGTCCGACTTTAACATCGGAGGCCGGGGCTTCAAGGCCTACTACTTCTCAGGTAGAAGGGGCTGGGGACATCCCTGGAGTCCCCTGTGCATGCTGTGCATGACCCTGCCTGGCCAGTGCCAAGGCAGAAGCATGTCACCTCCTCTGGGAAGTTTTCCTGATTGACTCAGAATTAGTCCTTTCTTTCAATTCCTTTTGGAGGTTTTTTTGCAGCAATGATCTAACATTTATCCTTTATGCCTGTGATTCGCACGTTGATCCCCCTCCCCCCAGCTGTGACTTCCTGTGGATTTGTCTCTGTATCTGTCACATAGAAGAGATTCGATTAATGTTTGCCCAAATGAATGAACCCTTGACAGTGAAATGAACTAGACGGTGGAGGAGATAGAGGAGGAAATAGACAAGGACAAGCCACTGTGATCGGTGTTAACAGTAAGGATCATGGATGACTTCCTGGAGGAGGAGAGAATTGAGTAGTGCTTTGAAGGAGTTAGCCAGAGGCAGAGGGAGGGAAGGGTATTCGATACCGAGAGCTCAGTATGCATGAAGGCGGGGAGGCAGGCAGAGAGGGTTCAGTGCTCCAATGCTAGGTGTTGGTGAGACTGAAAGATAGAGCTGGATGAGGGGCAGTGAGAAAATAAGCAAGGTCATGTCATGAGCCACATTGTCCATCAAGTCTAATGTTGAACTCAACTCTGGGGACAAGTATTAGGTCTTGTTGCTGAATTCCTAACAGACTAGCACTCATGAAGTGGACTGCCGATGGGAATGAGAGTCCTAGTCTTCAGTTAGTTTTGATTTAAAGCAGGCTTTGGCATCAGTTGTCTGATTTGCCGACCATGGTGCCCACCACCTGCCAGGGTGGTTTCAGGACCTTTACGGTGCCCACTGCCCAAGCCGTGCAGCAGAGGGTGACAGTCTCTACACTCGTCATCATTGTTCTTCGACCCCTTCCCCCTCCCCAATCCAGGAGAATGCCAGGAGGTGTACACGGCTGTGCGGGGTAACTTCTCCAGCCCACAGTATCCCGACTCCTACCCTAACAACATCCACTGCCACTGGACCATCCGCCTGCCTCCTGGCTATCGGGTCAAGGTGTTCTTCCTGGACCTGGATCTGGAGGGTCCCAATAGCCTGACCAGGACCTGTGACTTCGACCATCTGTCAGCCTTTGATGGGGCCAGCGAGGAGGCACCCCTACTGGGCAGTTGGTGTGGACACCACCTGCCAGCACCAGTCACCTCGAACCAAAACCATCTTCTGCTTCTGCTGCACACGGACCGCAGCACTGCCCGAAGGGGCTTCTCTGTGGCCTACATTGGAGGTCAGCTGGGGGTGAGGGTGTGGGTGGTGCTGATAGGGTGGAGGGACAAGGCTGGGTTCCTCTGCACCTTCCTCCCTCTATCCCACCACTTGGCTCCTCCAATCTCTTCCGGGGTGGCTGCTGCTCTGGGACCTTGGAGACCCTGCCAATGTGGACCGTGCTTATTTCCATGACTGCAGAGCCCTGCCTTTCTAGCCTCCAGCTCCACATTCCCTAATTCCCCTTCATCTGTCTCCTTCCCCCTTGAGACCCTGGCCTCTCTCATGCTGTGGTTCATCCCATGTTTCCAGGGGCAGTACACACAATATGTCCATATCACTTATGATAAACAATTGGTATAACCATGGAGACGCTGACCGGCTTTGCTTGTATCGGTCATAAATCCTGACCGACAGCGGCTTGAACAAATGGCTTTTGTTTTCCTTGCATCACGAGAGGTCTAGAGCTGAGGAGCTGCTTTGTTGGTTCAGAGACTTAACACTGTCTCAGCTGGTAACTCTGGGATTCTGATGGCCTCTTGATTGCAACACGGCTGCTACAACTCCAGACATCATCATGTCCATGTTCAAGGCTGGGAGAGGGTAGGGGAGATGCCAGCTACAAATGTCCTATTATGAGGAAAGCAAAAGCATTTTCAGAAAAAGACTTCTTGGTCTCATGAGTTTGAACTTGGTCAGGTGGCCACGCTTAGCTACAGCGACAGGTGAAGAAGCTTTCCCAGGTTCCTTAGTACCTGTTAGATTGGCTGGCCAGCAGCCTCCACCTTCTCTCCCCTCTGTTCGTCACCCTTCCCTCACCCACAGGCCCAGGAAAGCCTATGCTCTGGACCCATTTTGCCCTCTGCCTGAGCAGGTGAAAGCTTCTTGCTGTGCAGGTGTGGAAAGGGAGGTAGAGAGAGGAAACACCTCACCAAGGTCATGTGGGCAGCAGGGGCCTGGCCAAGATGAGAACCCATGTCTACCATCTTGGTGGCCCAACAGAGCCCAGTGGGGAGGAAGCCAGGGCTGAGCACAGACAGACCAGGCCACATCCAAATGCTGCCATTTACTGGTCACCCAGTGGCCTCATCTGTACAAGGGGCTGATGAATGCCCTTGTAGGCAGTCATGCAGATGGAATGAGGGCATGTGTCCCAGTGCCCGACTCCGGGGACATCCTTGCCTCGGCTGCAGGTGGATTTCTCTCCCTCACGTGTCTCAGGCCTGGTCTGCATTCAAAACATCTTCCCTCCGTCCCTACCCTATATGTAAGTGGTGAAGGGGCAGGACCCAACAGAGCCACCACAAGCTAGTGGCAGTGAGGCCACCTGGTCAGACCTGCCCTCCAGGGCCTCAGTTGGCTCCATCCGTAACCTGGGGCTAAGGGGAGCTGTCCCTTGCTAGAGCAACCTCACTAGGGCTTCACTCCAGGGACCCGGGTGCCACAGGCTCTGCCTCAGTTAGCTGGCAGGTTGTTTCTTCTCTGAGGGTCTCAGTAAAATGAGGACACTGACTGAGGTATCTTTGAGGTCCCCTTTGGTTCTGATCATCTTGTTTCCGGGCCTGGGTCCTCTCCCAGCCCTGTGGGATCTTGGACAAGCCCCTTCTCCTTCTGGTGCCTACAGAGACTAAAGGTGGGCAGCTCTAAACCCGACTGTGTTCCTGGGCAGGAGCCCCCACCTCACCCCCTCCCCAGATCCCCGTGGGAGCCCAGGGTCAGACAGGGGCACTCGTGCTGGGCGAGGCTCCAGCTATGGCACAGGCAGCAGGCGGCCTCCTGGCCGGAGGACAACCTCAGCATCCATCAGGGGTGACACACAGTTCAGCGCCACTGAAGATCATCGTGGGAGATGGCAGGCCCGTAAATCCCCGGCTGCCCAGACACCAGAGGCTGAAACATGTCTGAGGCATTTCCCAGAGATGGGCTGAGAGTTCAGGCCTCCTCCTGCCAGCTCTTCCCTTTCCTGCCACCAGCCACCCCTTCTCCCCTCCACGACCCCCACCCCGGCAGGCACTGCCCCCTTATGCACACAAACACACACACACACATGCACATGCACACACGCACATGCATGCTGGGATACACCCAGGCACAGAAAGTCACGCATCTTGGCCTGGAGGGCAGCAGGGCCCACCACATGGGGTGGAGGGATCACCCGTAGACTCAATCCTATAGACTCAATAATGGTTAAAATCCCAACTCAACTACTGCCAACAACTTCACCTCTCAGAGCTTCAGTTTCCAAAACTAAAATGGGTTTTAGTTGTGTCCACCTCATAGTGTCATCATGCGTAGAGAGTGAGGCTTCCTTCTCCGCCCTCTGGAACACTGCATTTCTGCCTCCATCCCCACACACGAGCTCTGCTTTCCTTGTCTTCTTTGCTTGATTTTCCTGCAGCCCACTGTGACCGGTCTTTCATTTTACATAGTGATTGCCCCCCTACCCAACTAGAATGTAAGCTCCAAGGAGGCAGAAAGTTTGGGTTGTTCGATTTTCTTTTTTTTCCATTTATATTTCTGCAGTGCTTGAAATAGTGCCTGCACATAGTAGGCCATTAAGAAATATTTGTTAAATGGTTGAATGAATTGCCAGGCACACGGCAAAGAGATGAGCAAATAGTAGCTCTTCTTGTGATTAAGAATATTTATTCATTCATTCAACATTCACAGCACCTGCTATGAGTGCTGGGCTTCGAGGACATGAGAAGGCCTGGTGCCTGCCCTGGGGAGCTCATGTCTGATGCAGTTAAATGCGATAACACACGCGAAACACCCCCATCGGGCTGCATAGGCATCTCCCCACTCTAGGCCTCCCTTTCAGTGGGGTCTCGGGGTGGTGAGGACAGACCTCCTGCCCCTAAGGCCTCCAGCCCCTCCCTCCTTCCCTCCGTTCCTAGTCGTACCCGTGAACGTGAGCTGCTCCCGCACAGACTTCCAGATCCTGATCTCTGCACAGGCGCTGGCGCCGCTGGAGCGGACCAAGGTGTACCTGGGCAGCCGCAGCTGTGCCGCCCAGGAAGCGGGCAGTTCCTTCAGGATCCAGGCCCGCTTTGACACCTGCGGCACCGAGTCTCAGGTAGGGGCTGGGCTGGGGGAGGGCAGGCCCAGGGTAGGGGGTCTGACTCCTTCTCTTTTTGGCTCGGTAACCCCACAAGCCTGGACACAGAACGCAACAAACTTGAGCAGAGTGAACGTGAGGAAGAACTCAAATGGGAGACAGAGAAGGGGGCCCTGCTGTATAACCCAATGACAACTAAAAAGCCCCTATGTTTTTAAAGATTAACTTACTTATGAGGGATGTCTGGGTGGCTCAGTGGTTGAGTGTCTGACTTTGGTTCAGGGCATGATCCTGGAGTCCTGGAATCAAGTCCCACATTGGGCCCCCTGCATGGAGCCTGCTCCTCCCTCTGCCTGTGTCTCTGCCTCTGTGTGTATGAGTCTCATCAATCAATAAATAAAATCTTTTAAAAAATATTGATTTAGTTATGAGAGAGAGAGAGAACACAAGCAGGAGGGGCAGAGGGACAGGGAGAGAGAATCACAAGCGGATCCTACGCTAAGTGTAGGGCCCGACATAGGGCTCGATCCCACAGCCCTGAAATCATGACCTGAGCTTAAATCAAGAGTCAGACGCTTAGCCACCTGAGCCCCCAAGGCTTCCACCCCAAAAGCCTCTATTGAAGACTCCTCCTGCAAAGCCCTGACCCTGACCATCCTTGGAGGCCTTCCCTTCTCCTGGGAACTCCCCACTACCTGGACCTCACCCCTTTAACATGCAGAGCTGTTGGAGCCCTGCTGCCTCCTGCTGCCCCCTCCCCAACCTGTGATCCAAATGGTCCCTGGGCTCCACAGAACAAAAGGGCCTTTCAAGTGACAGGATCCACTTCCCTCCAAAGGCAGCGAGGCTTACAAATGAATTCTTTCCACTATCTGTATATTTTTGAGGCCTTGACTCCAGGTTTGGGGCCCTCAGAGTGGCCCAAGCACCTCAGATGTTGCATTCTTAGGGACAAGTTAAAGGGGAAAGAAGAGGACCCGCCCCCCAACCTCCAGGGAGACCCTCTACCCCAGCCTTGGTATTTGGGGATGTGCCAGACTGGCTTGGCAGAAATCATATACTTTCCAGCAAACTGTACCACCCTGCCCTCCCACATTAGCCAAATGTCCCCCTAGGGCCCACTGGCCTATGCCTCCACTTGCCCAGGTTCTGGCAACCTCTGTCCTTTTGACCTGAGGAGAGAAGTAGGGGCAGTTTCAACTGCCAAGATGATCTGCCCTCACCCCGATTCCATGCCCTAAATCCCCCAGGGATTTTCTTTGGACATTCCACAGAGTCATGAAAACATGGTGACAGAGAATCCCAGAGGCAGGGAACCATGAAATGGAGAACAAGATATCATAATAACTCAGAGGCTGAGCCATGGAACCACTACCATAACTTGGAGCCACAGAATCATAGAATCTGGGGGCCAATATCATGGAAACAAAAAGCTGAGAACCATGGACTCCTGGATTCCCAGTGTCACCCTTATAAGTCCTAGACCTATGAAGACCAGGCTCTGTCCTGAGTTGCTCTCAAAGATGCGCAGCTCAAACAGCCAAAGGCAATGACAACCTTTCTGGCACATCTCTTAAAAAACACTGGAGACTTGATTTCATAACCGCCAACAACCACATCTCGAGTGGCTGGTTTCTCCCCTTCAAGTTTCTCACTCATCGAAAACCCCTAAAACTTCCCTACACCCCTATCTTATGTAATTTTTTTTCCTCCCTTCTTTATCACGTGGATTCACTTTACTGCATCCCCTTCCACTCACAGGTCTTGTGTTTCTTTGCCCGGCATTCCAATTCTGTACCATGAAAACCCAGGACACCAGGGTGTGGTGGCAGATAGGTTGAGGGCACAAATGCAAAAGCCTCCTCTGAGGATATGGAATCAGAGCCTTTTGGAAGGAGGCCCCTTTGTAACTCCCTTTCCCCAGAGGGGTCACCCCATGTCCAGTGATGGCAGCTTTCTACTGGTCCTGCCTGCTTGCTCTGTATTAGACAGCTTCCACATCCAGAAGCTTCATCTCAGAGGTGCCACCACTGGACATGGGCAGTTGGGCAGCCCAAGGGGTTTAACAGCTGCTGCAGACTTAGGGCAGGTGGGGGGAGTAGCCCTGCTCCACTGCCCTGCCCCACTGCAGTCCCCTGTCCCAGGCCACACCAGACTGCCCATCAAAATGCTGCCCCTCAGGTCCTGGCCCAAACACCCCCACCATCTTCAGGGCAGCTTGACTCCTGCCTCCCTTGTCTATAGGGGTAGGGAGGACAGCAGTAGCCAGGCCCCCCACATTTCATTCCTCAGTGGCTCTTCCTAACCCTGGGTGGTGCCACTAGCACGGCCAGGGACTCAACAACAGGGACACATAATGACCGCAAGCATAATTGGGAGAAAAGATTCCAGAAAGAAGGTCACATAGGCAGGGATATGAGCTTCTAACTGGGAGGCAGGCAACTTTTGGCTTCTGGACCTAGCTCTGGGCAAGTTACTGCCTTTGCTGGGCTTTAGTAGTCACATCTGTAAATTGCCAAGGAAGGGAGACTGAATTAGATGCTTTAGAGTCTGCTTTGGTTCTACTTAAGTCTACTTAACGTCTACTCTGGTTTGAGAGAGGCTTGGTGGCTAAGAGCACAGTCAAGAACTGGGTGGATCTGGGTGAGCGCATGTTACCTGTCACTTGTGTGTCGTGTGACCTCAGACAAAGAATTTAACTTCCGGGCCGCAGTTTCCTCATCTGTGAAATGGGGATATTAATGGATATTAATAAGAAGAGGGTCATAGTGAGAATTAAATGAGATAATGCACTTGAAACAGGGCCTGGAATGTGGCAAATGGGTCGGTTACTATCTTTCGGAGATGCCTCCTCTTTGAAGCCAGATCAAGCACTGATCCATTAAATCTGATCTTGTACTTCTAGACATCCCCATAGTGTCTCTTTTACAGGTGGGGACACTGAGGTTCTGAGCAGGAAGGGAGTCAGTGTCCAAGCAGGGACTAGAACCCAGGCTCCTGTGGTTCTGCCCTTTTGGCACAGAGTCCCCACAAATCTAGGGGAACAGGCTCAGCCCTGGCCCCTTCAGGTGTAAGTGAGAGCCCTGTGACCCCCACAGAGGAGGAACAACACCTCCGTGATCGTCAGTGTGCTGTACATCGACTTCTCGGCCGGTGGGCAGGAGGACATCCATGAGTACGAGGTCCGCTGTGAGCCACGGCGCAAGGAGGCTTCTGTCCACCTGCTGTCCGGCTCCGACTGGCTTGGGCCCTATGCTGCCACAGCAGAGCATCTTCAGGAAGCGCCTCCCAGGGATGAGGTGGATGCACTAGAGGGCCCCGTGGCTATGGTGGCCCAGGACACCAGTGACATTGTCTTCCTGGGGCTCTGCATCCTGGCTGGAGTCCTCATGGTCATTGCCATCGTGGTCCTGATGCTGTTGTGAGCAGGCGGGGACCTGGGTTTGGGCTTCCCTGGCAGGCAGTGTGGGGTCCCCACAACAGGGGCAGGGCCAGGACATGTTGACTCGTTGATGACCATGGGCAAGCCACTGTCCCTCTCTGAGTCTCACTTTCCTAGGAAGGATCCATGTGCCCTCCCTCCCTCACAGGGTTGGTGTGAGGCTCAGAGACCAGCACGAATGGGTAAGAGCTTTGTCATCTATGGCATGTCCTGCGTGGGTGTACAATCGTTACTAATTTCAAAGACAGTCTGCAATAGAAAAGAAGTCTCGTGTGTGTTACTTGTTAATGTGGACAGTTGTGGTCGCTGGTGTAGGGTGCCCCTACAGAGATGTGTTCTGTAGCGCGCACACGTGCTTCACCAACCCAGGGTGGTAAAAACAAGGGCATCTCTTACGTTTCCAGCTCATCGCTTATCACAAGCCTTCATGGGCAGGATGTTCAGTCACCATCCAGGGGCCTCCACTCTCCTGGGCTGACTCAGGAACCCTGAGGACTTTGTCCACAGCAGGCCAGCCTGGCCTCCAAAGTCCAGGAATACAGAGAAAGGGAGCGGACGTCCCACCTGGGGCTGTCCTCCCAGCCTCTGCCAGGTGGCATCGCTGTGGGCTGCTGCTTGTGCACATCCCCGCGGACCCTGTATATGGAGCTGGCAATGCTTCTGGGTCCAGTGCCCCCCATAAAATGCAGGCAGGCCCACCCTGGGTTCAGCAGTGAGGCTGCAAGCTGAGGACAGGTGTCTCCTTCATGGTGGCATTTTTCCTCATGTAAATGGTGATCCTTGACTGAGAAGCTGATTAAAGTTCTGAGCTGTCCTCCCCCTGATATTGAGCATAGGTCATCAGTCCCTTATTTCCCGTCAGCTGAGTTCTCTTTGGAGACTGTTCATCTGTGGGCCCTCTTCTACCATTGGACTTCACTCAGAGCGAGTCCAGCACCCATGTGTCTCTAAGCTTACACTATGGGGAAGCAGGAGTTGGGTTCCCAGGACTTTCCTATGAGGAGGGCTCCGGCATCCTCCTGAACATTGGTCCAGGCCTCCCCAGAGCTCTATGTATCAAGAAGTGGAGCAATCTTGTTAATGAAAAATAAACAAAAAATGCAGTTATAATACACCACTTTCCCCTGCCCCCCTGCATAGCTGCACAATGAATCACTCACCATCAATAGAAATCTCCACGTTGACCATGCTGACCATGGGTTTCAGTTAAACAAATTATAGCCGGATCATGATTCCTTCAACAACCCACTCAAGCCCTTGATTCCAGCTTTGTGACAGGCTCCAAATACACAGCAGTGAAGAAGTCAGATGAGATTCCTACCATCAGGAGGCTTACATCCAGATGTAGCGGCATCAAGGAGAGGGAGGCAGACAGTTGGTAACTTGTAGAGAAAACAAAAGAGAAAGGAGCCACCAAAGTAAAAAAATGAATTAAGGAAGGGAAAAGAGTTGCCTAGACATTAGGAGAACCAGGTTCAAGGCCAAGTTCTTATTAATTTTGTGAATTTGGGCAAATCACTTTGATTGTGTGAGCCTCGATATCTCTATCTGCAAAATGGGACCACTGTTCGTAGCTTGCTGTGTGAATGTAGCAAGATGATGAACTAGGGAAGTCTAGCAGGGTAAGGGGCCAGCAGGAGAGGCTTGACTGACATCGTGGTGTGTCTGGAACAGAGGCCTCTTCCTCTTTTCCTCCCACCCACCATCTACCTCTCAGACTCCTCCAGCAGCTGAGCTATCTTGGCCAGCCTACAAACCACCTGGGTCTGTTTTTCTGGACAAGACTTGTCACACACCAGATCTTCTTTGAGGGCATCCCGCGGGGTCCACCTTACAGCCTGCTAATTGAGGGTGATGGTAATAACACCTGCTTCGTCGGTTCTGTGTGGGAACTGAATGAGGTCATGCATGACTGTGCCCGGCTCCTGAGAAAGATTTAACACACCTCGGTGACTACTATTTACCACTGAGTTCAT
This sequence comes from Vulpes vulpes, assembly GCF_048418805.1. Taxonomy (NCBI): domain Eukaryota; kingdom Metazoa; phylum Chordata; class Mammalia; order Carnivora; family Canidae; genus Vulpes; species Vulpes vulpes. Next base: position 156,284,895 of record NC_132791.1, read on the forward strand.
GCAAAAGTTCTGGCCTGGAAACCCAAGTTCTCAGCCCAGCTTTGCTGCTGACTTCTGCGTGATCTTAGGGAGACCACTTCCTTCTCTGGCCTCAGTTTCTGTTTTTATTTTTTTTTAAATATTTTATTTACTTATTCATGCGAGAGAGAGAGAGAGAGAGAGAGAGACAGAGACACAGGCAGAGGGAGAAAGAAGCAGGCTCCCTACAGGAAGCCCGACATGGGACTCGATCCGAGGTCTCCTGGATCACACCCTGGGCTGAAGGAGGCGCCAAACCGCTGGGCCACCCGGGTTGCCTCTCAGTTTCTGTTTTTAAAATGTGACAAGCATCATCACCTCTGGCACCTGTATCTGTGTAGCCAGCGGGGGCCTCTAGGGACCCCAAGCCCAGCTATATCTGGTTGGAAAAGGACTGGAATGGCCAACAGGGAGAGGATAGTCATCTTTACAGCTCTGTCCAGATCCTGCCACTCCCAGCCCTGTGGGCAGCCAGCATGTTGATTATCCTGCCTGAGCCATGGGAAATGACAGTCTTTATGACACTACAGTGTCTATTAGAAATGAAAGGACTGAAATGATACCCATTAGCCAATATGCCCTGGCCCCGGAGGAAGGTCTGAGCATAGCACAGCTTTGCTGTTCACCAACCAGTTTCTCCTTTGCAAGGAGTGGGGGGCCTGAATCCCAGTACCCTCCCCACTGGCTCTATGGCCTTCGGAACGCCTATCCCCCGGCCGGGAGCTTTGGGTCCTCTCAGCAGCCTGCCCTTGTAGGGCCAGTGTTAGGGAAGAAGAGATCCTTGGCAGAGGGATGTGCTGGTTCTGGAAAAATGCCTTCTGGCCTATGGGGCAGGCAGGCCTGGGTCCGTTTCTGTCCTTCCTCTGATGCTGTGAACTCAGCAAGTTGCTTCACCTCCCTCAGACTCGGTTTCCTCATGTATGGAGTAGAGATACTAAGACCCTCCCCATGAGGTCATCATGAAGACTGGAGAGCACAGGGAGAGAGCGCCTGCATGGGGCCCCCGCCTGCACCATTCAGGAAGCTGGCAGGCCCAGGGCCAGGCGAGGGCCCTGCCCCGAGGAGTCCTCGGCTCTCCCTGACTCCCAGCTTCCCTGCTGTTCTTCAAGAGACCAAGTCTTTTTTTTGTTTGTTTGTTTGTTTAATTTATGATAGTCACAGAGAGAGAGAGAGAGAGAGAGAGGCAGAGACACAGGCAGAGGGAGAAGCAGGCTCCATGCAGGGAGCCCGACGTGGGATTCAATCCCGGGTCTCCAGGATCGTGCCCTGGGCCAAAGGCAGGAGCCAAACCGCTGCGCCACCCAGGGATCCCGAGACCAAGTCTTCCCACCCCCCAGCCTTCCTGTACCCCGGTCCCTCTGTGTGGAATGTCCTTGCACCAGAACATCGCTGGCCTGGCTCCTTCACACCCCGTCTGCCCAGTGGCCCCCTGACCACACATCTAGAACTGCACCCCCCTTTGTACCCCTTCTCCATCCTTCCTAGGAGACATCACCTTCTGAAACAGTGTGAGGTGTGTGCATGTGCTTTGCTGGGCTATGCCCGGCCTGCGCTGCCAGCGCCACCCCACCCAAGGCAGTGTTCATCCTGCCACCCTGCCTGGCCTGGCGCCTGCACACCTCCGTAAGTACCTGGTACTGGATGGGGAGCTGGTGGGTGGATGCTGAGCTCGACATGACTCTGTTCACTGAATCCCATGTGTGTGGCAGTCCGAGTCCTTTGATGCGGTCTGGGTCAAGGACGTTTCCCAAGGGTCTTCTCTGTGCTGTCATGTGCATAGACCCGCAGACTGGCTCAGACGTGACACCACCCCGCCCCCATCAGGGACTCACATCGCAGGGAGGTGAGGGGGAAGAACTAGGCATCTCAGGGCAAGGAGAGGTAGAGGGACACAGCCAGCCAGGGGAACACCCCCCACTCCCTCCCGGGCCCCCAGCCTCCCCGGGGCTCTTCAAGCTGAGCACAGAAGAACGCAGTCCGAGTGCTCAGCCTCCCCAGGGCATGGAGCAGGGTGGACCTTGATGGGCAAAGGGAGACCAACACAGAAACAAAGTGTCTTCCTCTTAAAGACTTTTGGGAACAAGACCGTTTACATTGCTGACTCAACTTGCGTAAGTGCGAGATGAGCCCAGAGGGACACATCAGGCAGAGGAGAGGCAATGGCATTCCAGAAGCGGGGGAACAGCATGTGCTAATGCAAAGAGGCATGAAGACTACCTCATGATAAGGACGGGAGGGGGGCTGGGAGGTATGTTGGGGTGGAGCCGGGAAGGCAGGATGGGAAGTTACTATTCAGGACATCTGGATGGCACTGGCAGTTTCTCAGAACCACAGAGGAAGCAGCCCTCTGTGTCTTTGGCCTCAGAATGAAGACACCCACTGAAACAACAAGGTCAAGTCAATGCTTTTTTCTGTCATCGATGGCTTCTCCGGAGACACAGCCCCCATGCAGGAAGGCCCTTGGTCTGTTGGCATCACCTGTCCTACCTGAGAGTAAACCACGTCGGCGGTGAACCAAGCCCTGGGTTCATGTCTGTCTCTGTCACCTCCTGGCCTGGTGATGTTGGTCTGTGAAACCCCCCATTCCTTGGGCCTCCTTCACGAGGTACTTCCCCGGCCCCCACCAGGATCCAAGACCCGGTGCCGGCCCTGCCACTAGCTTTCCCTCACTGCACCAAGGCTCAGTTTTCTCATCTGTCAACTGGGATAACAACAGCTGAAACATCTGTTGAGATGTACTCTCTGCTAGGCATCATTTATCAAAATACAGGGTTTTGTATTTCTGTTCTCATTTAGTTCTCTATACAGTAACTATTAGCATTCCCTCTAAGAAACAGCCGAGATGGGATTCAAACCCAGGCAGCTGATCTGGCTGCAGAGCCCAGACCTTAGAAGAGAGCAGGTGAGGGGAGTCCCTAGAAACAGGTCATAGCCGTCACTCACGATTGTAGCTGTAACAAGATACGTGTTAGACCAATAATACGGAGCGCTTTGCACCTGGTGTTATGCTCAGAATCGAAGCACTTTCCATAAGTTAGTTCATCCGATCCGTGTAACAATGCTGTGAGGGGAGTACTGTTATGAGTCCTGTTTCACAGATGAGGACACTGAGAAATTAAATGGTTTTCCTTTTTTTTTTTTAAGATTTATTTACTTATTCAGAGAGAGAGAGAGAGAGAGAGAGAGAGGCAGAGACACAAGCAGAGGGAGAAGCAGACTCCATGCAGGGAGCCCGACGTGGGACTCGATCCCGGGTCTCCAAGATCACACCCGGGCTGCAGGCAGTGCTAAATCACTGCGCCACCGAGGTTGCCCAATTAAATGGTTTTCTTGAGGTCACCGCTAATAGCTCCCATTAGGTGAAGGCTAATGTTCAGAGTCAGGAACGACTCTAGACACTTCACGTGTTAGCTTGTTTAAGCCTCACAGCGGAGGCACAGAGGCTGTGTATCTCACCCAGGGTCATATGGCTGGGTACCATCAGGCCTCAAAACAGGTGGTCTGACTTCAGTCCCTGCTCCTAACCAGCGGCCTCAATACTTCTTGGCACAAGGCCTCCTGCAGTGCAGGAACATGATAGGTGTTGGCTAGTCTCAGTGTGAAGTTGCAAAATGGGTTCTGGGCTCCTGAGGTCCCAGAGAGGCCCCCCCAATGGACAGCTGTCCATCACCGGTGTGGACAGAGCTCAAAGCTGCTCCCAGGGGCACCTCCCGGGACCTGTGGCGCCCCCAGCCTGCCTGGCCCTCACGCAGTCGCCAGAACACACAGTGCCCGAGCCAGGCCTGGCTGCTCTGCACACTGCCCCTTGGGGCCTCCCGGGGCCAGTCCATGTTCCCCTCCAAAGTCAACCAGGTCCTGGCTGGCTTCCCTCCTAGAAAATCAGTGGGGTTCACTGCCCTCTGCTGGCTTCCTCCAAGCCCACCCAGGCTCCAGGAGCGACGGACGCCTTGGGGAGGCTGCTCCAGCTATCTGTGCACCTTGGCCCAACGTGTGCTTGCAGTATCCCCGGCTGTCGCTGTGGAGGCTGTGTCACTCAGAACCCTGATGCCTCTTCCCTTGGAAGTCCTGGTGGAAGTGGAGATAGAGCAGCCATGGCTCCCAGTCACTGAGCCCTCTGGGCACATGGGCATTTATCCGCTCTCACGCTCAGACCACCCCCACTTAACAAATGAGAAAGCCAGGGCTCAGTGAAGCCAACCGGCTGGCCAGAGACCACCCAACTGGTAACTGGTGGGGCAGGAACTTCAGCCCAGCTCCTTCGGGGGGCTCTTTCTGCAAAATCAAAACCACATGGACTCTTCCAGATGGTCCCCCTACTCTGTGTGCCAAGGACCTTTGGGAGTATTTACTCATGACTGTGTCTGGCCCTGAACTGGTAGGTGTTGGGGGAACAGTGGTAATGTGAGTGGTGTGGGTATATCTGCCCATAAACCACAGAGCACGTGAGTAGAAGAGGAGCCCCTCAGTGCCTGGAAGCTGCCAGGGTCCCTGGAGTTGGTGATGTCTGCACAGGGTCCTAGGGGATGAAAAGATGTTAAACAGGAGATCGGGGAGAGAGGCAGGGAGGAAGGGATTAGAGATTCAGCAGACTTGAGGGAACCCCAAGTTCGCCAGGTGGCTACAGCATAGAGTGGATAGGAGGGTGGAGGTGACAAGCCTGGGAAAGCAGGTGGGGCAGAGCCTGACTTCAAGAGACTTCCCACACAGTGGCCCTGTCAGCTCTTGGTCCCCATTTGGTACCCTCAGGACCCCCTGAAGTATAAGGGGTTCCCGAATTATAAATCCTGTGCACTGGCTTTATGGCTGAAGGCAATTAGCCTAAGGTCACCCAGAGAGCCAGAATCACACCCAGATCACCTGATGCCAGGGGACACTCTGTCCCTGCAGCACCATCTGGATGTCCTTCCTCCTTCTTGGGGGTCGCGTTGCCATCTGATCACTGTGGGGTGCAATCAGGGCCTGTCAGCCTCGGGATTCCCCTGGCAGCTCTGTTGGCCAGGCGCCACCCACATCACCTGGGCGAAGGAGTGTCCCTGTCTTTGAATCAAACACAAACCCCAAACAGAAGCTGCCCCACACCTGAGCTCCAGGGAAGTATGGCCTGAACCTATGGGGTGTACACACCTTTTGGCTCACACCCAGGAGAGGACAGGAAGCTATTTGAATAAAAAACTCTCCTGGACAGGTGCCCAGCAATTTACAGTTTGCAAAGTGCTTTCCCCAAACATTCTCTCTTTTGATCCTCACACCTGTCCTGAGAAAAAGGTGCTGCCCATTTTACAGAGGCGGACACTGAGGCCTGAGAGGTGAAGAGTTGTGCTCAAGGTCACGGAGCAAAGGCACTCTAGCATCAGAAACAAGTAGCCCCAGGAGGCGGCACGTGCTGGCCATACATCAGTCAAATGGTGCATCTCTGATGAGTGTGGTGGGTAAAGCCAAGAGTGGAACCCAGGAGGTACCACTAAGGCTGACCAGGTTGAATGTGGGAGGGGGCCTTTCTGGGCAAAGGAAAGTGTGAGCAAAGGCCCGGAGGTAGGCAGGCAGGTAGACAGTTGGCAAAGAGGGAATTCTCAGATGGGGGTGGCGCAGAGAGTGTGGGGATACCTGGGGGTGGGGTCCCTCCTTTCCCACAGGCCTCTTCACCCCTCCCATCTCCCAGCTCCTCTCTCAGCATCTGCTCTCCTGTTGCTGTTGGTGTTCAGACCTGTCTCCCCCTGTTCTGGAAGCTCCTGGAGGTTGAGGACCCTGTCCAGTCCAAGGCTGGCCTAGCACAGAGATGGAGCCAGTTAGTGAATCAAAATGAATGAATGAATGAATGAATGAATGAGTGCACAGTGCCAGCTGTGTTACATAAAACAACAGCTAAGAGGCTTCTGAACACTAGCCATGTGCCACCAGGTGCTCAGCTAGCTACTTTTTACATGCCCATGAGGCCTGTGTCTATTAGTTAGTTTTGATTATGATCATAATCTCCATTTTCTAAATGAGGAAACTGAGGCACAGGAAGGTAAAGTAACTTGGGTAAGGTCTCAGAGTCCACAGGTGCCTTTGGGATTCCAACAGAAGCCACAGGCTCACCTGAGCAATTTTTCACATGCTCTGAGCGATGTGAAGGCACACACACATGTTTAGATGCACACATGAGTACCCAGGCCATTGCCCTGTGCTCCGGGACACCCGCTCCTTCCAGGCTTGCCCACCCCCAGTAGAGGAGGAGCTCACAGGCCTGGTGCAGGCTGAGGCCAGGGGAGGGATGACAAGGAGCCAGGTAGACTCTGAGACCAGCTCACTCCCTTTCTCCTCTGGGATGCAGCTTCCTGTTATTAGGCACCTCCACACTCGGTCAGGGGTGTGGAAATCCACTCTTTCATACAGTCTCTCCTTCTCTACAATCCCCGCCACAACGCGATGATTCCCTGTCATAAAGGAAGAAAGATTTCCCATATGCCTCTGGCATACCATGTCCTGTGTCGGGCTCCTTATGAACCCCTGGAAAGGTTTCTCAGGGTACCGGAGGGACCCAGACTCAGAGGTGGAATGGGACTTCTGATTTAGGTGGGGCATACCTTGCAGGGCGGCACGTCTTGCACCCCCAAGTCTCTCCCCAGACCCCCAGAACCCCTTAAGTTCTGATCAGGACAATACAGCCTTCGGTTGCTGGGGAGGGACCAGAGAGTAGAAGGCCTTGCCTGAGATCAACAGCTGGTGGAGCGGGAGCTGGAACCCGGACTGGGGGCTGGGGGGCTGCAGGAGCACATTTGCAGCCAGAGCCAAACTTGAGGCTGACTGGGGGACAGTCTGGATGTTTGGGGAACCCCTGCCTGGGCACTGGGCCTCTTCACCAGCTCCGTTTCATAGCAAAAGGAAAGGAGGGGCCCACCAGGCATCAGGTGTCTGGACCAGGTGTGCAGGTCCAAGCAGCAGGGTGAGTTTGGGTGCCATGTGTCCTTGTGCTGAAGTTCACATGCACCACTGCCCACGAGCTCACCCGTGTGTAGCCGGGACACAGGTGCTGGGGGCTGCCTGTTGTGTGTGCAGGTGTGTTTGGGTCTATTTGTGAACATAGTGTGTGTATGTTCCCCTCTTGTCCACCTTGCACTTTCACGAAACCCCATCTTTTCCGGCGTCTTATTTGATCCCCACTGGAGGGCCGTGAGGGAGGCATGGCAGGGGCTGTGGAGAAGGGGTGTCTGGGGAAAGCTAGGGCCTCTGCTCAGTGTGAGGGGAAGGGTGCCAGGCGAGGCAGGCGGCTCCGTGCACTGTGGTCCTGCCCGATGCTCCCGTGTGTGCCTTGGTCGAGGCCGTCCCTACAGGGGGCTGGGAGCGACGACCCCTCAGGCTGTCCTGGCTCTGCCAAGCATGTTCCTGCAGGGCCGTCAGGGTCAAGGGTATTTGGGGTCCATGTGGGTAGGAGAATGTGCTGGCTAAGTGTAAGTATGCCTGGTGAGCGCAAAAGCCTGAGTGCACTGTGGGGGCATCAGGGCGTCACCTTCCCCCAGACCAGCCCTGATCACCCAGGGCCTCCGGGAGAGGTGGGGAAGCCAGCTCAGGAGGCTGGCCGGAGGCTCTCCAGGCCCCATCCCTGCGGGCAGAGCCTAGGGCAGGCGTTGGCACAGCGCCACCTTGTGGGGCTGTGAGGAGGGATCCCTGGTATCTCCCGGAGGCCGATGGCCTCTGAGGCAGGAGAGAGAGATGGGGAAGGGGGAGAGGGGCCTGGGGGGCCTGGGGGGCCTGGGGGGTCTGGGGGGCCTGGGGGCCCAAACCACTCCCAGATCCTGAGCCACCACATCTGGGTTGCACCAATTCCCCAGGTCGAAAAAGATCCAAGATGCGTCCCTGAGGTTCTCCCCCTACTTTCCAAACCAGTTCCCAGGTCCTCTCAGCATCCTCCTCTTTCCCCTGACTCTTAAGTGGTATTCCCACTGACTAGCAAAGATGGACATCAACCAAGTCCTTAACACTGACATAAGTCACAGGTGGCTGGCTGCCCTGGTTTGCCTCGGTTTGCCTGGGACTGAGGGAACCCCAGGACTCAGGACTTTCAGTTTTAGGATCAGGGAAGTCCTGGTAAATGGGACTAGTTAGTCACCCTAGATGAGCAAGTGTGGCAACAGGAAATAGAGGGTGCTGTGGAGACAACATCCCGGGGACCTTGGTTGGTCTGAGGGGTTAGAGAAGCTCCTGTGCCCTCACCCCACCACAGATCCCACTGGCTACAGATGCTTTGGGCATTCTCTTCTATCCTTGAGGTCTTGTTACCATCTCTGTGGAATTTGGTGACTCTACACTGGGCCTCCTCCCAGACCTCTCACCTTTGTTTGCTGCCCTCTTCTGCTCTGAACAACGGGGACAGGCTGTCCCACAGGCAGAGCCACCCCATAGGCCTCAAATGGAATCATTATGTCACCTGAGCCTCTTCCTTCTCCTGGGTCCCTATCTCAATGACTGGCATTCCCACCCACTGGTCACCTAGCCAGACATCTGGGGTCTTCTTTGATCTGTCTCCTTCACCTTCCACGCCAGTCCTTTCAGTTCTGTGTATCCCGTCTCTCCAATCTGCTCTTTCCTCTCTTCATCCCCATTGCCACTACGCTGCCAACACCAGCCTCCCCTGCCCCCACCACACCCCCCAGCTCCCAGCAATTACCCTGGGTTCATCTAGACAATGGCCAGAACATGGAGTCTGGTCCCAGCTTAAGGAGGAGTGAGAATGCTGGCTTGGACCTGGGTCCATGTCCTCAAGCCTGAGAATACTTGCCATGTCAGCCTAGGGACACCCTCTTACCTACCCTGCACTAGAGGAATAGTGAGGGTCCCATTTGCATCCTTCAGGGCCTTTGTCTGGGTAGGCTAGCCATGGCCAACTCAGCTGTCCTTCTATACCATCTCTACACTGCAGCTGGTTCTCCTGCTCAGGCTCCTCCATGGCTCCCCGTGGCCCTCAGGATGAAGTTGGAGCTCCTCAACTGAGCTCATAAGGCACCATATGACTAATTCCTATTGTTCATGGAGTTACACTTCTAACCGTTCTCTACCTGTACTCACGGTGCAGCTGATTTTCTGTGTTCTGGTGAGAATGATAATGGTACATGTGTAATGGTGTGTATGTGTGAATGGTGTGAATGTGGTGGTATTTGTGTGTGTGTGTGTGTGTGTGTGACAGTTGTGATGGTATACACATACCATGTGGTGGTGGTCGGTGTGTGTATGGTGGTTGTGACAGTGTGTGGTGGTTGGGAGCCGTGTGTATGGTTGGGATGGCGTGTGTGGTGGGGATGGTATGTGTACAGTTGGGATGGTGTGTTCATAGTGGTTGCGACGCTGTGTGTGTGATGGTGGGGACAGAAGAGAGCTTTCCGATTCCTCACGTCTAGTTTGAGCAGCGCTGTTCCACTTGTATATGTTTTATGGATTGGGGTTCCCTGTGACTTGTTTCTAAGAAGGCTTCTGTGGCTTTGAAAGGTTTGGAAGGAGTTTTGCTTGAAGCTGACTAGTTGTTTTCTGCTCCTTCTCCACGCCAAGCAACTCCCTACCTCTGTGTTTTTTCCATGCTTTCCCGATGACCACCATCTCTGACTGTAGAGATGTCGCCCTCTAAAATGGCCCACCTCCAAGAAGCTTCTGGGGCTCAGTGGCATGAACAGAACTGCCTCCTCCTCTATGTACTACTGCCCCTCATCTCTACTTCCTTTGTGCTTGTCTTACACACCTAGACTAAGAGTTCGGTAATCTCCACACTAGCACGCTTCCTTTCTTCTCTGCTGACTCATGCATGGATGTGAATAAAGCCTCGTCAGTGGTTTTGTGCAGGACACCGCCTAGTGGGACAGGCAGACATATAGCACTGTGACATTGGTGCCATAACAGAGGGGAGCCCAAAGGCCCCTGACCTGGGAGCAGGGAGGCAAAAAGAGGCTTCCTAGAGAAAATAATCTCCAAGAATAGTTTTAAAGGATGAAGCGTGTGCCTGGAGAGGAAGTGGGGAAAAGTGTCCCAGGCAGAAGGAATAGCATGTGCAAAGGGCATGTGCAAAGGCCCACAGCATTGGAGAAGGTGGTGGGCATGTGTGACAAGCTGTTAGTAGTTGAGACTGTGGAGTAAAGACTGTGTGTGGGGAGCATCAAGGCATAAGGTCTGAGACTTTCAGGGGCCAGGTCCCAGGGGGCTTTGGGTGCCAAACTGGGGAGCTGGAGCTCCATTCTAAGAGCAGAGCCATGACAGGGAACTGAAAAGATACTACTTAAGCATCTGACTCTTGATTTGCGCTCAGGTCATGACCTCAGGGTTGTGAGATCAAGCCCCATGTTGGGCTCCATGCTGTGCATGGAGTTGGCTTGGGATTCTCTCTCTCCCTCTGCCCTCTACCCCTCTCTCCGCTCATGCTCTCTCTCTTTCTAAATAAATAAATAAATAAATAAATAAATAAATAAATAAATAAATAAATAATTTAAGAAAATAAAATACACTAGAATAAAATTTACTCTGAAAACATTTGTTAATGTCCAGTTCAGAGGTATTAAATACACTCACACTGTTGTGCACCATTAGAACCACCCATCCCCAGAGCTCTTTTCATCCTGGAAAACTGCAACTCTGTACCCGTGAAACACTAACTCCTCCCCGCAGCCCCTGGCAACCCCCATTACAAGTCTGTCTCTGTGAACCTGACCGCTCCAAGTACCTCATACAAGCAGGATCAGACACCATTGGTCATTTTGAGCCTGGCCAATTTCACTTAGCATCTTGTCCTCAAGCTTCACCCACGCTGTAGTATATGGCAGGATTTCTTTCTCTTTTAAGGCTGAATAACATTCCACTGCATGTATTTACACCACATATCATCTATCCATTCATCAGTCGATGGACACCTGGGTTCCTTCTACATTTTAGTTATTGTGAGTAACGCTGCTATGAACATGGTTGTGCAAGTGTCTCTTTGAGACTTTGCTTTCAATTCTTTTGGGTAGATACCCAAAAGTGGAATTGCTGGATCATATGGTATTTCTATTTTTAATTTTTTGAGGAACTGCCATCCTGTTTTCCGTGGAGGCTGCACCAGCTCATATTCCCACTGGCAGTGCACAAGAGTTCCGATCTCTCTACATTCTTGCCAATGCTTCCTTTCTTTTGCTTGTTTTTTTGTTTGTTTTTGGTAGGAGCTATCCTAATGGATATGAGGTGGTATTTAAAAAAGCATAACTAATTGAAATGACATTAATAAAATTAACCATTTTATTTTATTTTTGAAGATTTTATTTATTTATTCGTGAGAGATGCACAGAGAGAGGCAGAGACAGAGGGAGAAGCAGGCTCCCCACAGGGAGTCCAATCCGGAACTCGATCCCAGGATCCTGGGATCATGACCTGGGCCAAAGGCAGATGCTCAACCACTGAGCCACACAGGTGTCCCTAAAATCAACCATTTTAAAGTGAACAATTCAGTGGCATTTAGTACATTGACAGTGTTGGATGACCATCACCTTTATGTAGTGACAAAACATGTTTATTACTCAAAGTAAAACCCCTTCCCTGGTAAGTAGTTTCTCTCCTGTATCCCTCCCCATAGCTCCTGGAAACCATCAATTCTGTCTTTATAGATTTGTCTATTCTGGACGTTTCACATAAATGGAACCATGCATTATGTTACCTTTTGTATCTGGCTTCCTTTTCCTGGCTTCATGCTTTCGAAGTTCACTAGTGCTGTATCATATGTATCAGCACTTCATTGCTTTTTATGGATGAATAATATTCCACTGTGTGGATATACCACACATTGTTTATTCATTTATCCATTGACAGATACTGGGCTGATTGGAGTTACAAGATCCCTCTAGCCATGTCCATGCAGTTTAGAGGGAACAAGGCTAGGGCCGGGTTAGTGATGCAAGCCTAGGCCGTGGCAAGGACAGAGTATGTTCTTTAGGGGGGTAGATGATTGTGAAGTGCTGGAAGGAAGAGCGGAGAGTGTCTCTCCAGTTTTATGAGACAAGCCGTAGGGGAGGACAGGTTGGAGAAGATGATCATGAAGCAAATTTGAGTTGTTTGTGGACCATCTGGAGGGAAATGTCCTCCACAGTGTATAAGAGATGTGGGTCTAGAGCTTGGAAGGAAGTTCTGGGCAGAGAATGGGGCTTGATGGTCATGGGCATGTAGCTGAGATGATCAGGAGAGAGCGGGGAGGAAAGAGATGGGAGGGGCTCCCAACAGGACCCAGAGGGTCCTCTTACACTGTGTGCTCCAAAAGGCAGGTCCTGGCCATCCTGCTCCCCACCAATTGCCAGACCCAACCATACTGACCGACACATAAAAACAGCCACTTACATCTTGGTGGGATGAATGAAGGAGTCCACAAATGCCTAAGACCCATGAGGAGAAACCAGAAAAATATGATGGTGGACAAACTGAGAGGGATGAGTTTCCTTTTTTTTTTTTTTTTTTTTTTTTGAGAGGGATGAGTTTCAAGGATGAAGTGGCCAGCAGCTCTGGTAGCCATCCATCAGTCTGGGTAAGTACTGGCAGCCCCAATTTATATGTGCAAATGGAGAGAGTGCCGGTGGTCCAGGCAAGTGACATGTGAAAGTGGAAGCCAGGGGTGTCAAGTCAGATTTGCAGAGTGATGTCACGTCAGGGTGAGCCCGAGACCCCTTGTAGGAGAGGTGCATGTGGTGGAGATGGTGAGCTGAGAGGCCTCATCTGGTAGGCCTAGGCCGGTCAGGAAGCCAGGCTCTGACTGCACAACCTTGACCGAGTACCCCCCCTCTCAGGTATTTGAATGACTGCTCTCTAGGGGTCTGCAGTGACTCAGCTGCCTCCTTCACTAGCTGCCACCCTAGACGACCCTCCCTAGGACCAGCCCCCACTTGATGCTGTGACCAAGGCCTTTTGGCTCTGCAGAGGGAAGGGTTCCTTACCTCGGGGAAACTGTCTTCTTTCCTTCTTTCTTTTTAAAAATTTTTATTTATTTATTTGAGAAAGAGAGAAAGAGAGAGCACAAGCAATGGGGTGGGGGTGGAAGGGTAGAGGGAGAAGGAAAAGCAGACTCCTTACTGAGTGGGGAGCCCGGCACAGGGCTCCATCCTAGGATCCCAGGATCATAATCTGAGATGAAGGCAGACACTTAACCAACTGAGACACCGAAGCACCCCACTTTGGGGAAAATTTCTAGGTGTCTTAGGAAGTAGTTAGGTGGGGAAGGCATAACGAGAAATTTTATGGCTGCTATGCCATAGTTTCCAAGACTCCAAAAGAGTTTTCTTTTCTGTCTCCAAAGATGAACTTTGTCATAAGCCCGGGCACAAGTAGATGGGAGAGGAGAAGCATCTAGGGGAAGCTGAAGGACACTAGAGACCTAGTGTCAGAAGGAATTCCAGCCTTATGTCCAGATGGCTCAGAAGACCCCCATCCCCACCTCACTGCTAGCCCAGAGGTGGCACTCATCAGTGCTGGGGGAGCTGTGAGGTAAGAGGAGGGACACCAGGGTTTTGGGTCTGGCTGGCTCACTTCCTTACAGGGTGACCTCAGGCCAGGGGCTCCTCTCCTCTAGGATTATTTCTTAACTATCATGGGTTCACTTGACTGCCTCATGCCCTGACTTTTTAAAAAAAATTTTTTTAAAGATTTTATTTATTTATTCATGAGAGACACAGAGAGAGAGGCAGAGACACAGGCAGAGGGACAAACAGGCCCCATGCAGGGAGCCTGACGTAGGACTCGATCCCAGGTCTCCAGGATCATGCCCTGGGCTGAAGGTGGCGCTAAACCACCGAGCCACCGGTGGCCTGACATTTTAGGGCTCCAAACTGCCACAGAGAGATTAATAGCAGAAGAAGCACAGCACAGAGGGTACCCTGGAGATGCAGCGACCAGAAATGGGTGTGGGGCTTAACAATCTCCTTGCTATTTATTGAAGGTCTACTAAGCACATGGCTCTGTGCCAAAAACAGATGTGCAGCCTGGGAGGCAGGAACTCAGACTCTAGTCCCACTTTTGCCTTGAACTCCCTGTTCGGCCTCGCCTCAAACACGAGCACACACAGCAATAGAATCAGCGGGAAGTGGCACAGATTGCTAGCCCTACCCCCGGAATTTCTGATTTAGTAGGTCTAGCTTGGGGCCAGAGAATTTGCATTTCTAAGTGTGCAGGTGACGCTAATGTGGCAGGTGGAAGGAATGCACTCTGAGAACTGCTGGCCTAGCCACTTCCTGAGTCTGAGTCTGAATTCCCTTGGCTCTTGACAGGGAGACTGGTACCAGCCCTGCTTGCCTCCTGCCAAGGGGTGCTGTGAGGTGCAAATGAAAAAGCTGGATGAATTCTGGAACTTTGGAGAGCTGGTTGGGACCTCAAGGTCCATCTGCTTTGAACTCCCTACCTGATAGGAGAAGAAACTGAGGACCAGAGATGGCACAGACAAAGGTCACAGTCTATTTGAAGGTGACAGAGCTGGAATGAGAACCCACATAGCTTCTGCCCTTCTCCTGGGTTCTGCCAGCCTGAAGGAGAAAGAGATGCTTTTAGCATCTTTCTTTCAAGATGAAGTGACACCTCACGGGATTTGTAGCAGTTGCTCCGAGTATCGTACCTGTGTTCCTCGTGTCACCATTTCTGAGCATGCTGACCCAATAGCTTCCAAGTGACTCTCCCTGAGGACTTTCTCTGGGCTCAGAGCCTACTCTTCCTGGCCTGTGTGAGTGCAGGAAAGTTGCCACAGACTCAACACCTACTTCCCCTGAGCAGATCTCAGCCAGTGATGGAAGGGGTGGATACATACCCCAGCTCCCTCGCCCCTTGATTCAAACAACTTTGAGGCACATTCTACACTATCACTCAGAATTCCTCAGTGGAACTGAGCACTGGAGAGTTTATAGCAGAAACCTGCTTGCTAATACATGCCTTGCTTCTCTCCCCCCCCACCTTTTTTAAGACTTTATTTATTTATTTATTCACGACACACACACACACACACACACACAGAGGCAGAGACACAAGCAGAGGGAGAAGCAGTCTCCATGTAGGGAGCCCGATGTGGGACTCAATCCCAGGACTCTGGGATCACACCCTGGGCCGAAGGCAGGCACTAAACCGCTGAGCCATCCAGGGATCTCCCCTTTCCCTTCTATCTTACTTTCTAACAACACCTCTATAGAGGCTTCCCCTGATTACCTCTCAAATAAACTATTTGTTTCAAATCCTTGTTTCAGAGTCTGTTCCTGGGGGAAACCCAGTCTCAGACAGTATAATAATAATATTACTAATAATGGTAACTTCCAGGGACACCTGGGTGGCTCAGCAGTTGAACATCTGCCTTTGGCTCAGGGCGTGATCCTGGGGTCCTGGGACTGAGTTCCACAGCAGGTTCCCCTCAAGAAGCCTGCTTCTCCTTCTGCCTGTATCTCTGCCCTGCCCCCATGAATAAATAAATAAAATCTTTTTTTTTAAAATGGTAACTTCCACTTATTGAGCACCTACTATATATAACAGGTGTCAGGCACATTTGACCTCATGTGATCCTCATGAGAACATTCTTATCACCTCTAGATAACTGTTGAGATGATTTGGGTTCAGAGGCCTGACCAAGGACTGTCAGCTTGTAAGCTTTCAGTAGGACAGGGCATCAAGGGACCTGGGTGCCCTCCCAGGAGGCCCAGCCCCACTGGCTGGTCAGGCCCTGAGAAAATGCAGTCTGAGGCACTTTTAAGGCCTGACACGGTCCCCACGACAGGCACTATTTGCAGTGGCAGCAATGGGACTCCTGCTAAGGGCCTCATTACTTGAGGATATTGATGAAGAAGGAGACAGCTGGAGAGGAAGAACAGCAAATATTTTATGGTGATTGCAATTGACAGACTGGTTTGTGGCTACTCTTGGAGATTCCCAGGAATAACCAGGATAATTTCCTGCTTATGTAGAAGGGACCTCAGGGCCGTTGTCTTTGGAGAAAAATGGGACTCCGTTTTGTAATCGCAGGTTGGTGAAGCCGGGCAATGCCTAGGCTGCACAATGGAATACATTCCTAATATGTTCGTGTGGACAGAATATGGTCTTTGTTTCTGAAAGTGCAGTGTTTTGCTTTAGGCTTAAGTTTTCAAAGCATGTTTCCGTAGTGAATGTTTTTGTTACATTAAAATAAAGCTATTTGGGTAATAATAAAATCACACACTCAGGTACAGTAAAATAAGCTCCCTGGATGGTACTCAAGGCCCACATTAGACTTCACACTGGGCCCAATATCCCTGATGGGAGCTTTGAATGTGTCTCCCATTTCTGGCCTCAGTTTCCTCACGAGTCACAAGCGAGGCAGCTGAATGGGTCCCACACTCTCCCAGGTCCCCGTCTGTCAGGGCCTGTGGCTCTCCCTCAGGGCCGCTTGGCAAACGCAGGCAGGTTTCTGCCCCAGTCTGGCCTAGAAGCAGATCTGTAATTGAGCCTGCAGGGTCCCTGTGACAGGCACAGCCTGTAAATCTCAGCTGAGGAAGAGACCCAGGGAGATAAATCGTACTGCAGCTGACTCTCCTTGCACTCCAGGAGCAGCTTGTCTCTGGGGTTAGCACAGAAAGAAGGGAGAGCCGATAAAGCCATTCCCCATGGATAAGACACCTAGCAGGGTGGGGGTACGAGGACCCAGGCCATCCCTCGCAGGGAGGGAGTGCTTGCAGAGTGGTGTCAGCTCCTGAGAGCCCCTGAACATGGGCACAGGGGTGTGTAAGCAGTATAGTGACGTGGTCAGAATGAATGCATTGTCACGGAGTATTTACATGCCTCTCTCCTCCCTCGGGCCCCAAGCCCAGACACTGTGTCTGAGTCAGCTCAGTGTGCCCAACACCAGGCCTGGCAGAGGTAGGCATCAGTGAATACGAATAATAGAAAATAATCATGGTAACTAATGATAACGGTGATAGCTAATGATTGTTAATGCTCAGTCTGCGCCAGACCCTGAGCCCACCGTTCTGCACGTACTATGTACCTCTCACAATCCTAGAAGGCGTATCTCCATGACACAGAGATGTTAAGTAACTTGTCCATGAGCACTCAGCTGGTATGTGGCTGGGCCAGGATTTAAACCCAGGTAGCTTGGCTCCAGAGTCTGGGCCCCGATCCACTCTGCAAAATGATCAATACAGTAGTGACAAGAACAATGAAAATTCATTGTGTCGGCATCTGTCACAGGGCCTGCGGGAAGGAATTGACGAAGGATGGGCAGGCGTCCACCAGGCGGCCTGGCAGAGGGAAACAAAGGACAAGGGCTGAGAGAGGTCACTGCCTGTCTGAGGGGTGATGAGACACTTGGGAAGGCCAGAGCATAAAGGGGCAAGGAGAGAGATGAATCTGAGGAGGCAGGTGGGGGCCAGATCCCCATGAGCCTCATGTGCCAGGCTAATTAGCACAGGCTTGGTCACATGGGCGAGGGCAGGGCAGAGACAGGCCAGGTATGATGACCGCACCACCTCCCACCAGCTCTGAGACCTTTGGAAAGGCACTTCCCCCTACTGCAATCCCAGTTTTCTCATCTGTAACCTGGGGGTGATAATCCCACACTCTGCCCCGCAGGGCTTGGATGAGGATTAATGAGGCAACAGACGGAAAGGATTTTGTAGACTAAAAGATTTCACAGATGTAGGTTGGGGGGTGGGATCGAGAAGTGAAGGGACAGTAGTTGTGAATTTAGCAGCTGCTTTTTACACACAGCCTATCGGATTTACTCTTTCACTGTGATTAAAACTAACGCCATTTGTGGCACTGCTACTTGCCATTTGGCCTCTGTTACCTCACTTGAGGATCCTCAAACTTTGAGGTGAGATGTAATTATTTTGGCCTTACAAGTGAAGATACTGAGGCACGGAGAGGCAGCGTCACCCACTCCCACCGAGCAGGCCAGAGGGGAGTTGAGGCATGGCCTAGGTTTGTAGCTGCACGGCTGTGTTCTCTTTTCCTTCTTAAAAAAAAACAACAAAAAAGAGAGATGTAGCTAGTTATTAGAGAGAGAGATAAAGAGAACAGGAGCGGGGGCAGGGGGAAGGGGCAGAGGGGGAGAGAGAGAGAATCCCAAGCAGATTCCCCACTAAGTGTGGAGCCGGGATGCAGGGCCGATCTTGCGACCCTGGGAATCACGACCTCAGCCAAAATCGAGAGTCAGGTGCATAACCAACTGAGCCACCAGGCGCCCCTGCATGGTTGTGTTCTCTCTTCTGGATCTCACAAAACGTGATTAGTACTGAGTAGCTTGTCAGAGCCGAAGCCTCCCAAGGTCAGACCAAAGGGTGCAAAGGTCCAGAAGTTAAGACAGCGAGAGCTGTTGACTACAAGTCTTCAGGACTGGAGTACTTGAGGTCTGAGCCATCGGTCAATAACCTCAAAGGCCTGTGATAGGGCATCATTTGTCACTTTAAGGAGGCCCAACTTTGAATTCTTCATTGCAAGACCAGTATGTGCAGGCAAAGGCCTATCAGGCGTCACTTCTCCGCTCAACTTCCAGTTTTCTCCTCCTTGGGAAAGGCAGGGTGGTCTCGGGCCAGAATGCACTGGGCTCCCAGGTCGCCCGTATGTGGGAAAATCCCAGCTCTGCCACTCAAAGCCAGTGACCTTGAGTAAGGGGTCTCCTGTGTCTGGACTTCAATCTCCTGACGTGTAATACAAGGATGATCATACCTACCTCAAAGTGCTGGGCAGGATTAACGAGCTCATGACAGTTCTCGGTCTCTGCAGGATCCCTGAGGGACAGGTCACACTGTGGGAGGGAATGGAGAGGCAGGAGTCTCGCTCGACACTGTCCGCCATTTTGTAATCTCTTGTTTTTCTTTTTCCTTTTTCTTTTTATAAAGATTTTATTTATTTGATAGAGAGAGAGAGAGAGGGATCCCTGGGTGGCGCAGCGGTTTGGCGCCTGCCTTTGGCCCAGGGCGCGATCCTGGAGACCCGGGATCGAATCCCACGTCGGGCTCCCGGTGCATGGAGCCTGCTTCTCCCTCTGCCTGTGTCTCTGCCTCTCTCTCTCTTTGACTATCATAAATAAATAAAAAAAAAAAAAATTAAAAAAAAAAAAAAAAAAGAGAGAGAGAGAGAGAATGCATGTGAGCACAAACAGGGGGAGCAGCAGAGGGAGAGGGTGAGGGAGAAGCAGACTCCCCACAAAGCAGGGAGCTGGAAGCAGAACTTGCTCCCAGGACCCCGGGATCATGACCTGAGCCAAAGGCAGATGTGCAACCACTGAGCGCCCCCAGGTGCCCCTGTAATCTCTTGTTTTTTCAGTAATGGTGGGGAAGGGTGTTCAAAATAATGCACGTAAAGCACTTAGCACAGTCTTGACATAATACTCTGCAAATGTTAGCTGATGTTGTTATTATACATATTATTATAAATCAGTTTTTAAGAACTCTGTTTCTTTGCGGAAAATGACTCCCCCCCCAAAAAAAAACCCCAAATGCTCCTTAATGGAGCTAAAGAGGAAGAGGCTAAAGCAAGTGATGCTTCTTAGCCAGAAAATAGGAGTTTCATGGGGCCAACAGACTCCTGCCTTTGACTTGGCTTCTTGCTGAGTCAGGTGAGGCTGACACATGAGCAGCTGGAGGAGCACCACAGCTTCGCTGGAAGGCTGGCCAGCTCAGGAAGCACTTTGGATGCCTGTCAAACAACCAGTCCACGGCCCTGGGCTTCGTACCTATCTTTGTGGCTTGCTGGCTGAGCAACCTTGGGCAAATCACTGAACCTCTCTGAGCCATCAAATTGTCACTTGATGAATGACAATGATATGCCTGGGCTTTACAGGGCAGCTGGGAGACTTTGAGAGTTACAGAGCAGCGTCCATGATCACATTTTCATCTTCATCATTATAAGGCATTTGGGCTTCATCAGGCCAATGCGGACCAGTACCAGGCTTCCTGCCAGCTGTGCTAAGGTTGGATTCGAGTGGCTAGAGGGTCACTCTAGAGGCCAGTGTGGAGCAGGGTCTGGAAGGGAAGAGCAAGATGGGGACCAGGAAGTATTATGTGTGTGTGACCCTCCCACTCCCACTCCATCTGGCCTTTCTGGACAACACCATTAGCCATGAATTGAACTAACCCAGCAAAAGGATGGTTCTGGATTGCAACAGGGAAACAAAATCTGAATGTAACTAACAGAGCTTTACCTTATCCACTTGCCTGGGATGGTATTTATGCTAATCCTATTCCAAGCAAAAGCAACTCAGACTAATAACAACCGCTCAGCTCTGAGTTCCATACCATCTGTCGGTCTACACATGCTGGATTAGGCTTTCCTGTGTCGCGCAGACAAGGCTGCTTGGCTGTGCGGGCACTTGGGGGCCAGCTTGAAGTTGCGGAGGGGGAGCCCCTCACTCAGTACATATGTACGGAGTCCTGCTGGGGGCTGAGCCCTGAGCCAGGCACTGGAGACCCAGAGGAGGGACACACAGGGTCACTGCTCCTAGGAAGTGTGTGCTCTGGTGGGGGTATACCAGAGAAAATAAACAATAAATGAGTATAGTAAGTCAGTCAGTCAGTGGAGATGGGGTTAAATCCTATGGGGAAAAAAAAAGCCCCCATGTGTCAGAGAATGGCTCGGGGGTTACAGCCTAATTAGAGAGGGTGGCCAGGGAAGACCTCTCAGAGGAGGTGAGACTTGCATGACAAGGAGTCACCCCAGGGTGGTCCCAGTATGCAGGCAGAGGCAACAGTGTATGCAAACACCCCAACAGAGGGCCATAGTTTAGAAATTTGACAGAAGGCCAGAGCAGAGGGAGCCAGGGGTTGGAGATGGTGCCAGAGATCAGGACACTGGGGACCTCATAGGCCACTGTAGGGGATGTGTGATGAGAGCCACCAAGGGCTTTGGACAGAGGAGTGACATGACCTACAAGTCTGTTCCAGATGCTCACTCTGGCTGCTGGGTGGAGAACCGACTATAGGAGAGGTAAGAGTGTCCCCAAGGAGACAAGGTCAGAGGCTCTGGCTTTGGGATGTGGAGAAAAATAAAGGTCTTCTATTCAGAGGTCACATTTTGGAGCAGTGAGAAAAAGAGACGGAGCCAGAGTGCCCAGCACAGCCTCCTGCCTGTAGCAGGAGTGCACTCTGTCATGGCTGGGGCTGTGATGATTTGATTCTCCACCACACAGCCCCTCCAAAATAATAACTTTGAAAACTCCTGATGTTTGATCAGCTCAAGTACTGGCTCGGAGGCCCCATGCTAACCCTGGGTGCATTTTCCCTTGTGGGTTGTCCTCCTATCATGTCCCCAAGGCCACGTGGGCTGTTTACTCTGAAGTGAACCTCCCATGGGCCATGCGTTTTCTGGCTCTGAAGCAATCCAATCCTTAGTGCTTCCTCGGGGAGCTCTACTCACTGCATCAGGCAGGAGAGGATGGGACTCTTGCACAGATAGAGTATACTGATGCAGCACAATCTACAGAACCATGAGAAAGTCACGGTTGACGGCAGGCTTGGCCCATCTCCTGCATGGTGAGATCCCAGGCAGGACCTCACCTGGTGTTCTAATACCCTCATTCAGCGTGTGTGTACCAAGCTCCCGCCCTGTGCTAGACCCTGTGCCAGAAACACAGCAACTAATCAGACACCGTCTCAGCCCTAAAGCTCACATAAGGTGGAGGAGTAAATTAATAGTGCCTGATGTGGGGATCCCTGGGTGGCTCAGCGGTTTGGCGCCTGCCTTTGGCCCAGGGCACGATCCTGGAGTCCCGGGATTGAGTCCCGCGTCAGGCTCCCGGCATGGAGTCTGCTTCTCCCTCCTCCTGAATCTCTGCCTCTCTTTCTCTCTATGCCTATCATAAATAAATAAATAAATCTTAAAAAAAAAAAAATAGTGCCTGATGTGCCATACGTGCTCCAGATTTGCTGATTAACAGCTACCTGTGTGGTGAGCCCTTCATACTGTACCTCTACTTTTACTTAAGTATTTCCTCATCTCGAAATCATAAAAATTTCATTCAGGCCTTCACTTCAGACTGTCCCCTGACTCATTCCCCACTCTCACTTCTGGCTATTCTTTCTCTTTCTGCCCTTTGGCTCCAGGCACATCACACATGTTACTGTTCCCTGTTCTTTGATATTTCTCTGGCATGCATATACCTTTCCTTGTACCTGGAACTGCACTTGTCCCATCCACTCCCTGCTAAACTCCTATCTATATATCCATCAAAGCCCAGCTCCAGAGGCAGCATTTTTTTTGCAAAGCCTTTCTGATTCTCTCCAGATTGGGCCTCTCCGCAGGCACAATCAAGCCCTTGCCCCATGATGCTCCCACAGTCCCTCACCCATTCCTATGATAGATTGCTATGGATTGAGGACTTGATCCCCTCACTGGATGATGAGCCAGGACACAGAGCCCCTGTTGGTTCTGTCTCATCTCAGGGCCTGGCAGAGAGGAGGGAGATATTCAGCAAGCATTTTTGTTCACAGGGGTAATAAGGCACCTGTGTGGCCATAGTAGAGATAGAGGCACAAGCATGAGGCCGGAGAGGTCAGCAGACGTCCGTAGGATGAGGCTCTGGATGACAGGCCTTGGGGTAGATATCAGCCACTGGAGAAAAAGCTGAGGGAGAAGAAGAAAACCATATCCCACTCAGAGAGGTGAAAAAGTAGGACAGGAGAACTATTTGGGGTTGTGATAGGGGATATAAATATTGATTATGTTTACGTGATGTTCTCAAGGGCTATTAACTCTGGGCTCATTTTCCAACATAAATAAGAGAAATAAGAGAAGATAACCCTTGCCATTAAGGACGTCAGGTCTATTAATAGGAAACAAAATACCTGTACATACAAACATCATCCCCTTCTGCACCTTGAGACCATTTTATGATACACTTTGTTATTCGGATGTGGGGATGGAGTCCTGGAGGGTTGAAATAGCTTGTCTAAAGTTGCTAGTTGAATAGCAATGAGCCAATGATTATCCTACTCAAAGGCAGTCGTGAAGAGCTGTGGAGGGAAAAGTCTTGCCAATCACAGAATTTGTGTCTCATACAGCATGATTGTTTGTATGTTTTCTGCATTAAAAACATTACAGTACATGAATTTATATTCACTGTGAAAAAAATCTGATTGGATTACAACCCAAAGTATAAAATAAATACATGTGAGTCCATACTGATAGGTAGGTAGGTAGGTAGGTAGGTAGAGCAAGAAAGAGAGAGAGAGAGAGACAGATAAAGAATGGACAAATCTTCCTTAGGGAAGAATTCCAAAAAATTTATGTAGATACTCTACCCAGGAGGTGGAGTTTGATTACTACCACCTTTGAGTAGGGTCTGGTGACTTCCCCCAAAGAATAGAGTATGGAAAGCAAAAAAGAGTAACATTACAGTGGAGAAGCACTACCCTACCCAAGCCATGGAGGTTAACATTCCCAGTGATAACTTACCTGGGTATCCTGTAGGTGTGCTGTGACAGGAAGGGGAGCTCAACTCTGGGATATTCTTCCTCAAAACCCATGACCCTAGCTCAGTCAAGAGGACTTCTTCAGACAAACCTGAACTTAGGAGCATTCTACAAAATACCTGGCCAGCCCTGCTCAAGACTGTCAAGGTCACAGGAAACAAGGAAAGACCGGGGAATTGGGCAGAGAGCAGAGAAGTCTAGGGAGGCATGACTAAATGCAGTTCAATCACCGACTGAATTCTAGAACAGAAAAAGGGCATTAGTGGAAAAGGCTGATGAAGGTTGAACGAAGTCTGGAGTTAACAGTAACGTAGCAAGGTGGCGTTTTCATTTTGACACACATGCCACACTACAGTACAACGTTAACAACGGGGGAAACTGGGTGAGGGGCAGATAGGAGCTCTCCATATTGTCTTTGTAACTTTTCTGCAAGTCTGAAACTATCCCCAAATAAAAAATTTATTTTAAAAAATTCAGGTAAGCAGAGTGTGTGTCCCTCCTCCACCATGCCACCCAAAGCCTCTCTCTACATCAGGTACACATGCATACATACCTTCTTCTTCAATATGTTCCTGTGTTTTTTCCCCCTTACCTAAGTGGTCCACACTGTACTTACTGCCCTGTGACTTCCTTTTTTCACTGGACCAAATGCGTCAATGGCCTCTCCACATCAGCAGATTTTCAGTACAGATCTATGCTGTCCAATACAGTGGCCACTGCCACATGCAGCCATTGAACATTTGAAAGCGTAGTTAGCCCAAACTGCGATGTGCTCTTTAGTGTGAAATACACATCAGATTGCAAAAAAAAGAATGTAAAATATCTCAGTAATTTTTATGCTAATTACATGTTAAAGTGATAATATCTTCAGTGTATAGAGCTCTAACATATCATTAATTTCATCTCTTTCTCTTGACGGTTTTTAATGTGGCTCCTGGGAAGTGTAAAACTACACATGTGGCTGGCTTGTGTTATATTTCTACTGGACAAGTGATGTTACGTGGATCTAAATTCATTCTTTTTATCTGCTGCTTAGTATTCCAAGTTGTGAAAGTACCACAACTTATTTAACCATTCTTTCTCTAATGTAAATTGAGATTACTTCTAAAATTTTATTACAGACCATGTTGCAATTAAATTTTTGTAATGGCTACTTCATGCACTCTTGGAAATTTTTCTAGAGTAGGGGTTGGCAAACCAAGGCCATGGACCAAATGCCATCTACCACGTACTCTTGTGAAGTTTTACTGGCACACAGCCACACTCACTCATTTACATATCATCTGTGGCTGCTTTTGCACTACAGCACCAGGGTTGAATAGTTGTGAGAGACCATATGGCCTGCAAAGCCTAAAATATTTACTAACTGTCCCTTTTTAGAAAAGTTTGCTGACATCTGATCTAAGAGTTATCAACAATTAGAAGAGCTATGTTGCAGGTCCAGTTCCCTGGAAAGTAGACTGTGAGATGGGAGATCAGCATACAGCAAGTTCATTAGGGATTGTGTGACCTTATGATTTGGTGGATCTGATACAATCCAGCTTACGATGAGCAGCTTTGGCTGCACAGTCAAAAACCACAGGTCCTGCCAAATCATGTGGTTCACACAGCATGGCTGCTTGTACTGTTCAGTGCTTCTTCCATGGTGTACACTCTCTGGTGGGTGTTAGCATGGAATACATAGAACTTCACACTCGGTGTCCACTCTCATAGTCCATCCATGAGCCTGTACCCCAGATCTGTCCCCGATTTTCTAGTTTCATCCTTTCAGACCCCTAACCAGCCAAGCCATTCACCACTGCCCATCAGATCCATGTATCATCTAACCATGGGCCCCCTTTCATTCCAGAAAAGGTAGATGACGGCGTGTAGTATCCAGAGCTTGTCCACTGGAAGGATTTCCTCCTCTACCATCTTTCAAGGACACTGCAGTGGGGCCTGCAGTGTAGCAACAGTCTATTTTTGGCTTGCTCACACAAACTGAGCTGACCCACCCATGAACAAAGCTTGGCTTTTTTTTTTCTCCTCCAGCTGGATCTAAGGAGCTCCTCAGGCAGCCATAGGTGATCTGAGGGAGAGGCACTGGTGCAAAGATGGAGGAGGACATAAATGTCTGGGCCACCTGCTCCTGCAACTGTCTTTTGCCCTTTGGCCCTGCTGTGCCCAATCCCAGTTGTACCATGTCTATCATAATGAATTGCTGCTGACCTTGCGTGACCTTATGATTTGGTGGGTTTCACAGAATCCAGCTTATGAGGAGCAGCTTTAGCTGCATGGTCAACTCGATGATCTACAGTCAGATGATCTGTCTCTACCAGAACACTCAGCAAATCAGAAGTTATGTTTTGAAAACTGTATTTTACTTGGTTACAGAGACATGGCCCTGTTCCAAAACCCCAGGGGTCTACATTGTCTCCTACTAGGCCTCATCATAAACTCTGTGGGTATCTTTTTCCACTACAGATACCTCAAGTACCCTGGGTTCTTTCAGGTGATAAGGCTACTTGTGCCATAGCCGGGATCTGCTGCTGAGCCCCTTCCCTCTCTGGGCCATCCAGAACTGGCAGCCTTCTGTGTTATCCAGAATATGGGATGGAGCAGTATTCCCAGGTGTGAAATATGCTGCCTCCAAAGCCCAAAGGGGCCCCCTCTCTGCCACTGTGTTTGTTTTTTTTCTCTTAATGGGGGAGTGGGAGAAGCAGTCATTGTCTTTTCCTTTGGAGGACATGTCCCCGGCACATTCCAGACTACTGGTCCCTACAAATATCACTGAGATATCAGGCCTCTGAATCTTCTTAATGTTTTCTTCTGCTCTCTGCAATGTATGTTGTCTCACTAAGGCTTCTAATATACATGTTGTTCATTGCTCATCTGGCCCAATGTGATGTTCTGCAAGGTTATCTAGGCAGGATAGGTCTCTTCTCAGACTAGGTTGTGAGAGAGCAGGAAGGTTAACAGCCCGGGGGCAAGACTGTCCAAGTGAATGTGAACTCTTTCTTTCTGATAGGGAAGGACATGAAAAACATTCACCAGGTCAGTAGCTACATAACCATGTACCTGAGGACAAGTTCAATGTGCTCTAGGAAAGATGCTACGTCTGGCACAGCAGCTGCCAAGTAGAACTACCACTTGGTTGATTTTGCTGTAGTCCATGGTCACCTTCCAGGATCCATTTGATTTGTGCAGGGGCCGGTGAATGGAACAGAGATAATGAGATCACTGTCCCCAAATCCTTTAGGTCTTCAAGGTTGGCATTAATCTTTCCCATTCCCTGTTTATTAGTAAGGTTGAGCATCTTCTAATATGTTTATCGGCTTATTTCCTTTTCTTTGAATTCCCATAATTCATAATCATTTGTCTGTTTCTTTCATTAGACTGTGAGCTTCTTGGGGCCAGAGACTATGTCTCATTTATCCCAGGGACCCCTGGACCTGGCTTGTAAGAGCTCACCAAATATGCAGTGAATAAATTATTTTAACAAGATGAACAAGCAGCATTTGATTGGACATCCTCGGCTTCCTGGATCTTGAAACTAAGCTCCTTAGCTTATGGGTAAGCCTATCCCAGACAGTAATCTTATCATTTTGGTTGATTTAAAAGAAAATACAATGTCATCCAATCAAACCATCTCTCTTTTGAAACGAAGGCAGTGTCACTGACCTAATCGAAGCTCCCAAAGCCTTGTTTTCTGGATGGACTCCCTTTGATAGCAATAATGGGCAGTAACAAGCTGAGCCCCCGCCCCATCTGGCTGTGATAAACGCATCCAAAACACATTACAAATCTCAGAGTGAGGCTCTGAGGCCTGAGGCTGCAGCAAAAGAAAACCAAGGTTGACAAGCACAAGTTTAAGAACCTGATATTCTATAAATGAAAAAAGGCCAGCTGCCTGTTCCTTTACCACTGAACAAAGTAAATGCATTATCTGAGCTTCCTGCCATTCTTCAAACCTGGGACTCTCTAATGATATCTGTTTGGTCAACTCGAAACTTCATTTGTCAAAAAAAAAAAAAAAGATCTCGCATTTACTGAATTTCAAGTGTGTCTTTCCTTTATGTTAAGTTTTTGGGTTTAAAATTTTTAAAAAAATTTTCTTAAATATGCTTACATTGGAACATTTTCATCTTCATAAAACACATACTTTATATAGGCCCCTCACATTCTCAAAAACTTCTCATGCCTCCCATTATCTGAAGGCCAACGTCCAACTCCTTCCTGCACAAGCCTCCCCTGGCTACTCCCCCCTCCATTTCTCTTCACCATTTCTAAGAACTTTATGCTTTCACTACACATATAATTTTGCCTCTACTGAAATAAGCCATGCACTTTACACTTGTGCTTTTGCACACACACACTGCTCCCTCTGCTAAGAACTACTACCTATCTTTTGAGATTTGGTTCAACTATTATCTCTCTATGAAACCTTTCCTTCCCCTAGAATGGTGCTGATCATCCCTTTTCACACTTTTTCAACATTTTAAATAAATATCTATAGTCAATACTTCATATCTTATACTATAATTATTTACCTATGTGTCTGTCTCCCCACCAGACTAAGAGTTCCCCAAAGGTAGAAATTCTATCTCATATATTACAGTTTCCCCAGGGCCAGTGCAGTTCTGGGCAACGTGTGCTCACTGAATGAATGAAAAGCTCTAGTCCCTACCCAAGGGCCCAGGACTTCCAATTTAACCACAAGAAAAGGACCAATAGGCTACTGGAGCAGACTCTAACAGTGCTTAATTTCCCAATTTCCTCTAGTAACAGAACACACTTAGAAGACATATTCATGCCTAGACTCACAGGTAACTCAAGGTCCTAGGAACCTCTCTTAACCCATTTCGGGAGCTGACCCCTTTCATTGAGAACAGGTTGGAGCTCAGAGGTGCTTCCTAGTGGGTGGGCAAACTTATGTCGGTGTCTGAGAGCCTCCTTCCCTTTGGCAAGCACTCAGAATAGCTCCATTAACGTTCATGGAAATTCTGCACATGCATCAAGGAGAAAACAGCCACAAATAACACAGCCTGCTTTCCAAATCTCCAAAGCACATCTCTGCAATCATTTCACTTTCTAACTATCACCACTGAAGGCTTTCAGCCAGACAGCAATTTGTTTTCAACTTACTCTGGGTTCCTCAGTTAGCAGAACTCTTTGGATGTTTATAAATGAAGCTTCCTCCTTCCTGTCCCTCTCCCTGCTCCAGCTTCTCTTCCACACAGCCCAGTAATGAGAAACTAATCAGTTCCTGCAATCAGTCCAGAATCCTTCACTTTGTGCTCGAGACCCTTCAAATTTGTCTTGGTCCTTGCCTTTCTCTCTGGCCTCATCTCCAGGTACTCTCCTGCATGTGTCTTCTACTCTAGCCATACCAATTACCTCCCAGGTATCACAGTTCTGCTTTCGCTGCTGGGCATATACCTCAACCACCCAAGTACCTACTTCTGCCCTTTCAGACTGCACCCAGGTATCATCTCTTCCAGGAAGCATTCCCTGGTTGGATTAGATGACTTCTCTGTATGCCTACAGCTAGTCATTCAACTGTTCAATAAATAGTTATGAAGACCTAGCTTGTGACAGGCTATTCTAGGTGCTGGAGGCACAGCAGGAGTAAAGCAAAGGGTCTGCTATCAAGAAGCTGAAATTCTTAAAGGAGGTGGAGGTAATAGGCAATAAAGAAATAATAAACTGTGTCAAGTGGGGGATAAATACTCTGAAGAAAAACAAATTGGGGTAGCGTATTAAAAAATGAGTGAGAGAGGGCTATTTTATTTAGGGTAGTCAGTGAAGGCCTATCTGATAAGGCAAGCAGAGATCTGAATTGAGTGATGACAGGAACATGCAGATATTTATGGAAAGAGCATTGCGATCAGAGGAAGAGTTAAGTGCAAAGGCCATGAGGCAAGAACACATCTGGTGTGTGTGTTTGGAACAGTAAGGGAGTCAGTGGGACCATAAAGGTGTGAGAAAGGGAGACAATATTAGGAAATGAGGTCAAAGAGGCAGCCAGGAGCCAGATCACATTGGGCCTTATAGGACATGGTAAGGGCTTAGGATTCTACTCTGAGGTGGAAGCCACTAGGTTTTGAGCAGAGAAAAGATAGAATTTGTTTTACATTTTAAAAGGTTCATTCCAGCTACCTGTGGATAACAGACTATAAGGGGAACAAGGGTGGAGGCAGGAAGGGCACAGATACCTGGACATCCATTAATTCCACTCATGTATTGGGTACTACTATGGGACAAGCACTAATCTAAGGACAGAAGATATCCAGATGAGTAATACAGGATTTCTGAATTCTGGCAGGATTTCTGAAGGAGGTTACAATCGAGTGGGGATAGAATCAAAAGCATAGCCACAGAACCTGTGGGTATGTACAAAACAGTATACAAGGAATTATGGTAGGGGCAGCAGAGAGAATTAGATAGACAGCAGCATTCTAGAGAAAGGAAGCAACTCATGAAATTGCTCAGAGTGGGAAGGGGGAGATGACACCACGGGATTTCCTCCCGCTTTTGATATGTCACTTTGTTTCTAGCATAGGGAAGTCAGTCTGAAGAGGCTGAGACTAGAGGCAGAGGAACCATTGAGGAGGCCATGTGGTCATCTGGATAAGAGAGGATAAAGTCCTGAAGTGTACTAGAGATGGAGAAGAGAGAAGAGATTCTAAATCTATGTGAGAAACGAACCATTGGGACTTCGTTGAGTTTGGGGGTGGGGGCGATGAGGAGCCTAGGCTGACCGCCAGGTTTCTAACTCAAGTACCAGTATTGCCAAGTGAAAGAAAACATGTCACATTTGAGATGTCCACGAGACATCTAGGAGATATTGCCTGAAATTCAGGACACAGGTATGGGCTGAAGATGCCAACTGGAGTGTCATCCGTGTGTACACGATGCCTAAGAGCATGAACAGGTGAAATCAACCAGGAAGACTGTACATCAAGCAGACCCCAGTTCTGAATTGTAAATCTGCCACTCACCATCTGTGTGACCCTGAGCAAGTTATTAAACCTTCTGAGCCTCACTTCCCTCATCTTTAATTAGGTATTAGTACAATTAATTTTTTAAATGTCTCCCACAATGCTGAGCACGTGGTTAAGTGGTCAATTATTATTCTAGCTCCAATCATTATGAGCAGTGGGGAACTGAACAGAATACTTCTGCTTGGTAGCTTCTGGTAGATATCCACAGTGCCCTGAGAAATGGGTGCTCAGTAAGTAGGTACTAAATAAATGAAGACATCTAAAAAACTGAAATAACACTTACAAATACAACAGGTGAAAAGGTTAAACAGGATTTTTAAAACACTACATAAAGACCAATGTAAATGCTAATAAATTATCTTTGGAAGGACGTCTGGCACTTAGAAAGCAGACGTTAGCCCCCTCCCTTTTGTCTGTGCTTTTAACTTAGCCCCTCTATCTTTTTTTTTTTTTTTTAATTTTAACTTCCTCCATTCTACTGACTTCTTTGCAGATTATAAACATGCTCTAGTCTCCTCTAGCCTAAAAAGCCTTTCTTGGGTCCTGCTATCACCCTCAAAGTCTTGTCCAATCATTCTTTATTTTCACCAACTGTCCCCTTTCTAAACTTCGAATACTTTTCAATGAATAGGCCACAGCCTTTGTTGTAGACAAAAAAACCCTCCCAGTTTATTACTTAAAAAGAGCAAATACATTTACATCATTGTTCAAGCAAGCTTATACAGAGGCATTTCATTTTAGAATATAGGTGCATTTTTTTTTTCTACTATGGTAACTCATTTCAAGAGAAATTTCATTATGTATCTTCTACAGAGCCCGAACCCAAGAGCCAGCATATTCAAATAAACCCCAAGGTGTGGGGAGGCTTCTGGCCAGCTCCTCATTAGAAGCCTCAGCATGGGGGCTCCGGAGACCAATGCAGAAGGTCTTCGAGGGAGAGCTGCAATGTTCAGATAAGTGAGTTCTGGAAAGAAGGGGTAGTTGGCTGGCTCCAGCAGGCTCACCCCTGGGGTAGAGCAAAGAGAACAGACAGGGGAGTTCTGAGAGGCACGGGAGCTGTCTAAACTCAGGGGGACGGGACTGAGCAAGCAGCCGTGGTAATTGAGTTTCAGTTACCTGCAGGGTGGCGAAATAAAGTAGTTACTTCATCTGCCTGACATGGGGGAGTTTAGAGGTGTCCTTGGCATACTCCCAGTGAAATCTGTCACCCTTTCCCTGGGCTAGGTGATGGCAACCGTACTGTGCTTCCTAGCGACAGCCAGCCATGTCCCGTTAGGCAGCACAAGCACACTACAGCTAATGAAGCCTCTCCTGCAGGCCTGGCTCCCAGGGCTCTCTGCATCCTCTGTCTGAAGGAATGGCACCATGGGAAAATTTAGCACCACCAGCAGCAGCCATCACCCAAACTCAAAAGAGTCTTTGAATGGCAGAGAGAGGCCCATTTTGCTTTCTGCCCAGCCCAGCTTTGGAACCATCCTCAGGTCATTTTTTGTGGTTCTGTACAAACGTGCCGACTGGCAGTGAGCCGTTCTTCACCTGAGCCCGGATTTCAGCTTGGTGCTTTAATGTGAAGACCAGGGCTCTCACCGTCCGCCGGTACGGCCCATTAATGAGGCGGGAGCAGAGATGAAACGTTTCCCGCTCAATATTTTCAACCAGTAGGTGATCCATCTAAAAAACAGCAAAATTATCAAATTAGGGCCTTGCATTGCATAAGGATTAAAAGCAAGAGAGGCTGGAGCACTCTGCTCAGAGGCTCCATTAATCAACTGAAATTCAAGGACATCTACTTCCTGTCACAAGAGAAACAGGAAGAGCAAATTAATTCCACCCTAGCAATTAAGGAACAAGGCCATGTGCTTTGTGACAGGGACCTCATTCACAACCCCTGCCGGGTGGTAATATTTGCCATTATAACAGGAAACGGGCCTGAACTAAGCAACGGGTACTGGGCCCTGTACTTTACCAACCAGGAAACCAAGACCAAGGATAATAAATCAGTGTAACAGTTTATACTTTTTTGGGTTTGTTTTAAAAGTGCCTTTTAACCCCTTACAGCATTTCAGCAACACTGGGTCTGAGTCTTGATATGTGTGTAGAGCAGTTGATAAATCACTTTTCACATTTAATGCTTACAACTGTTAGTACTTCATGTTCTAGATGAGGAAATAGGTTCAAAGGTAAAGAAAGGTTCAAGGTCTTACAACTAAGAGGCAGAGCCGGGACTCTGACCTGATGCCCCTGACCCCCAAGTTCATGTTCCTCTCCTTTCAGCGTACTAACTGGTCACCCTGACATTCGGGGTGACCAATTGAGTCTGAAGAGACCTCTGCAGGGCCAGCTGAGCAGAGCAGGCCTAGGGGATGGGACCTGCAACAGTTCCGGGGTTGTCCAGCTTGGGCCCAAGCCTTCCTCTAGTCACTGACCTTGTCAAAGCAGCACAGGTCTGGATCTTTGTCCATAGTCTGGATCCAGGCTAGACTGGGATGCTGGTCAGGCACCCCCTCACTACTCTCCTTTCCAGGCCATACTACTTGCCTTGCCAGTTCTGACCACAGCCCAGCCTGAGCAAGCTAAGGTGCTTTCACACGTGGCCGTGCTGCTGCCCAGGTACATGCTCTCTCAGCAAGGTCCACTTATCCCAGCAAACATATTCCCATCTGCATGGCAAACAGGCACTAAGGAGGGCACGTGACGTGATGAACACTGGGTGTTACGTGAAACCGATGAATTACTGAACTCTACCTCTGAAAATTAATGATGTGTTGTATGTTGGCTAAATGAATTTATATTTTTAAAAATTATCACAAAAAAAAAAAAAAGCTTTGATAAAAACCAAAAAGCAAAAAAGCAAATTCTAGTTCAAAGGACTAAAAATTCTTCCTTAGGTGGCCACAATGTCCTAAGCTTCCCTTAGACAGTTTTAAAATATATAATAATGACCCATGTTCTGGGTTTGTCTTCCCTAATGGTGAGTTCCTTGAAAACTGTAAACAAAATTTTCTTTCTCACTTCCTTTTTTCCCCTCCCCTCCTTACCTTGCCACTCATTCAAATACTTATTCAGCACTTACTACATGCCAGGTTCTGCGCATGGGCTGAGGAAAAAGCAGTGAACAAGGCCGACAGTCCTCGACTCCAGGGAGAGCACAGCTCAGTCAGAGAAGGAAGAGGACGGGACTCTAAGTGTACTGAGTACTAGGAAAGGGGACCAGAAGAAGTGCTGGGGTGCAGAGCTAGCACACAGGGCCCCACCCTGGGATGGCAGCACCTGGCTTTGGGAGGGAATGGTGTTTGAGCCAAGACCCATCTGGTCAGGTGAAGCGCATTTGCTTTGTGAGAAATTCACTGAGCCACACATCTATCTCCCACGCAATTTCCTATCTATGCACTTTACTTTTATTTAAAAGAAAAGCCTAGGAAAAAATGTACCAAAAATTAAAAAGGAACACCTGGTGTTTGATAAAATGTCCTCACCTGAGAGACCAACAGACCAAAACAAATGGAAAAAAAGAAACTTGAAAGAAATCAGGACCAGGTAGAATGTAGAAGAGGACTAAGAGAAAGAGAGAAACAGGGAGAGTGACTACCTGGGCCTAGACATCTGCCTACGTGTAGCAGACAAGATGTTGAGAGGAGTCTGTGATCCTGAGGACTATCTCCAAGGCTTGTGCTGGAGTGAGTGGATTTGGCACCATGGTTCTTCAGAATCCAGATTCCTCGAGCTTTTCTTGGCCTTCTGGCTGGGCACTGAAGTATCCACCCCCCCCAAGGCAGCCCTGGTATCAGACCACTCTAGGAGGTGGAAGGGTGGTGGGCTGTTGGCCCCCCACCCAGCCATGCTGCCAGAGAGGCCCCTTGTCCCAGGGTGAGGATGACCAGTCACTGTTCAGATTTACTTAATGTAACAGACAAGAGAAAGTCTTAACTTTTCTTTTTTTTGAGGGCAGTGGCTGTCAAGAGAGAAGAGTATTGTGCATCTGCAAAAATACGTCATGGCCATTCCATCAATAAATTGCAGTCTATATTAAAAAAGAACCAAAGTTCCCTGTACCCTGGAGTTCACAAAACTGGGTATCAAGCATACTTCGTTCAGCAGTTACTGAGTTGCTACTCTTGAGTCTGGCCTGACCTGGGTATTGGAGACCCTGAGCAGAAAAGACTGATCCCTGCCCTCCAGGAACTCACAGTAGATAAAGGAGACAGCACATATACAGATACCTGTGGGGCAGGGGGGAGGCTGCTGTACCAGCGATGTGATGGGAAAAGGAAGCAAGTATCTAATAATTCTCAGGCATGCCTCTTATAAAATGAAGGCCAATCACAATAAGGAAAAACACTGGTGGTATTAAAATGTAAATCGTAAGGGCAAATAATTCATCACAGAGCCAAGAGTGCAAATTCACTGCACAAAGTGAAGAGGTCTATCTTCTAATTGCCTTTGGCTATTTCAAACCCACCCAAGTTGTTGAGCCCTTTCCAGTGGGTCCTAACCTTGTGATTCAGGTAGGTCCCTTTTGGGTCAAAGGACCAGAGTTTCACTAAGACCTTGAGAAAAAGAGGTTTTGCTGTGAGACACATCTACATGAGTGGGAATGGGAACAGGAAGGAGGTACAGCTGTATGAATGGGAATGGGGACAAGAAACCTAGGGATTTATTTAGGGACCATATCCTTTTCCTCGTGTGTCTCAAGATCTGTCTGGTCTCTTTCTCACATGTTTTTGCTCCTCTCCATTTGCCTTACTACCAGTTCTAACTACCTTATTCTCTCCCCCTGTGCCACATCTCTAGCCAGCTTCTGCTCCCTCACAACTCCTCCAACACCCCTTCTGCTTCAACACTCCCACTGTTGTTTCCTTGCTATTTCCTAGTTCACACTTCACAGAGACAGAGAATCTATCTGCCTTCCTTCGTACCTGTAAGTTAACTGTGTGGTATTCAGTTGCCCAATCATGGAGGAACTGGCTACAGCTGGGGAAGATATAAAATATGACCACCCAGAGCTGTCTTTCACCAAGGATTCCGGACCCAGTGGGAAATGGTGCCACAATCAATTAGTGATGTCTGCCATGTTTGTAAGCTCTGTAAAAGCAAGATAAGGTCTTCTTCATATGTTTAGCTCAAGTTCAGAGCTTCCCACATTGGGCTGTGACTATTTATTTGCCTATCTCCCTCGGAACACTGTGAGCCCCTCTAGGGCTGTTACCATCTTGGATTCATTTCTGAATTTTGGATGCCTAGTGTAGGTATGGGCACATAGCAAGTGCTCAGTAAGTTATTTGTTAAGTGAGTATCCTTCTTCCCTATATATACCTCCCTCCTTCCCTGCTCTTTGATAACATCATATACATAAGATATGAAATATAATGTTTCTGTTTTAATACATTTCTTCTGGCTTGGAAAACCCTACCTGTTACAAAGGCCAATTCAATTGTCATCTCTTCTGAGAAACCTTTCCAGATGCCCTCATGGATTTCCCTGTTCTGTCCTTTGTGTGTCTAAACCACTTGCTAGTACCACGATTTCAGACATATTTTCATCCTGCCTTATATTTAGTCAGTCATTCACAGGCTCTCAGCCAGGAGACAGTAAGCTTTCTTAAGCACAGGGAATGCGACTCATTTATGTTTATATTCTCCCCGGCACCAGTAGTAGTAGTACTAAACATTTGTTGAATTGAATATCCACTGGAAGCAAACTTTGTATGAGTTTTCCAATAGCATGATTGGATTTGTACACATCTGCCCACATTCCTTTTTGACCACTTGAATACATTTATGAGAGAGCTGGTCAAAGCCAGAGGTGCAGTCTGAGGCCATTAACCAAAGAGAAAACTAACAGTCCCATATGGGGACGGACCCCTGACCTGGATCTCATTAGCACCATCTGACAACCAACTGGGCCAACCAGCCAGTGTTTCATAAACTCTTAATGATACAGGCTCGCTTTGAGAATCAGGTTCATTTTTTTTTAATGACATAATAGGAAACTGATCACAGGCCGTGAGGTAGGAAGGAGAGTGGATAATGAGGAAGGGGAAGTAAGAGAATGACACCACAGGGGACGTTCATATGAGGGAAGATCTAAAAGACAGGGAAGAACAAAGAAGACCCGGAAGGGAGAGAAAGTAAAGGGGAATATGGAGCATAGGTCTCGAAAGTGGAGTTTTTATTCATCTATCCCATTATTCCAAGAACAAGGAAACAATCCATACATCTGGAAAGCAAGACCTGTATAGAGTAATAAAGAGACGTACCTTTTGGCTGTGTGTGTAGATTCTTCATCTGTGGCTTTCACTACTAAAGGATGTGACCAAAACAAATAGCATGGAAATATTTTTCCCACACAAATATAATGCGTGAATTTGCAAAAACACACACTGGAATTAAATTGTAAAGGCTTTTTAGTCATTGGGCTGGTAACTTACCCAATGGTTTACTACTGCCTGATAAAGTACATTTCTGGAGATCTGATGTCTGATTTGAATGCACTCAACATTGGTTACTGTCACATCCAGATCCTGGATGAGGTGGTTCGTTGATTTACCCTAACATGGCAATGTTTCAGATGATGATGGGTGCTAGGAGTTAACCTTATATAACAGTGTTTATATTTATATTCTCTGACATACCAAACTGATAAAAGAACTATCAAATGCTGTTTATGCAAGGAAAACAGATTGATTTCTTTTTTTGGCGAAGGAAGATGGTTAGATGCACATTTTTAATTTTAAAAATTTATTCTTTGGGAGCAAAACCATTCAACTATGCTTAATCTGATATTTTTTCCAATTACATTGGAAAGCACTAACGAATGTATCACTTTTTTAACTTTGCTTTGTAACACTTGAGTGCTTACCACTTGATGTGCCATTTAAAGGATAATTAATGGATAAACTAAAAGGATAATTATTATGGAGTTTAATATAGCAGGCAAACTGCTCATTAATCCTTACAAGCATAGCTTCGTTATTATCATTTACTTAAAAAGATACCACAGGGAACTGGTATTTACCACCACATTAACTACGTATTATATACCCACACTCTATGCTTCTGCAATAATTTTGGTTTATTTTAAAAATAAACTTTATGTAAAATATTAAATAGCAAATCTTGTTGGCTAATCGATACTCTGGAAAATTAGACTTAAAATCTTCATTTTTTTTTCTTTCTTCCAAGGGTTTAGTAGTCATATTAAAGCCTCCTTTAGGAAAAGTTAAGCAAACTTATAGCATATTAATTCACAGAACTATCAAGTAGACATAAAAATTATAAATATGAAAAATAAATATATATAGAAAAGGATATACAAAAAATGACCCTGATATTGATCAAGATTAAAAATAGAACACAAATAAATAATAAATAAATAAATAAAATTAAAATAGAACACAAATGTAAATAATTGTCAGTTTTCTGTAGCTTTCTAAATAATCAATAAAAGCATTTTATGGAACATTTGGCATGTGATTGGCTCTTAATAAATATGGTATAATCATTAACTTGCCCAATATTCATTTAAAGAGCTATAATAATTTAACAAACAGGGATCCCTGGGTGGCGCAGAAGTTTGGCGCCTGCCTTTGGCCCAGGGCGCGATCCTGGAGACCCGGGATCGAATCCCACATCAGGCTCCCGGTGCATGGAGCCTGCTTCTCCCTCTGCCTGTATCTCTGCCTCTCTCTCTCTCTGTGACTATCATAAATAAATAAAAATTAAAAAAAAAAAAAAAGAAAAAAAAATAATTTAACAAACAGGAAATGCACCAAAATGTTAACAAGATTATATCTGGTGGTAGATTCAATGGTGGTTTTACTTTTCCTTTCTATATTTTCTCATTTTCTATCATAAATTTGTACTAAAAAACCCAAAACTCCATTTTTAAAAAGTAAATAATATCCTACAAGTCCATATACCTTTCTTTTGTAGATGCCTAATTGAGAGAGAACAGTTAAAATATTTTTTCAGAGAATGCAGTGACAGATCTAGCATTTAAACCTAGACTTTTGGGCAGCCCGGGTGGCTCAGCAGTTTAGCACCGCCTTCAGTCCAGGGCCTGGTCCTGGAGACCAGGGGTAGAGTCCCACATTAGGCTCCTTGCATGGAGCCTGCTTCTCCCTCTGCCTGTGTCTCTGCCTCTCTCTCTCTGTGTCTCTCATGAATAAATAAATAAAATCTTAAAAAAAAAACAAACCAACCTAGACTTTTGAAATCATTTCTTTTATTAATAATATTAAATTATTCTTTAAGGATACTTTAATAGGGATACCTGAAAAAAGAGGAAAAATATGGATGTTATATCTGATTTTTCTAGAATATTAACTGATCTATAAGACTTGTTTATGATGACTGATATCATTGTTAATGAGCAAACCTTCTTCTAGCATGAGTACCTCACACCACTAACATCTGAACTGTTAGCTATGAAGAGGATAGAGATTATCTAGCCAGTTGATTATATATGCCTTGGAACTAAAGGTATGAGTATTGACAAAAAATGAGTAGAGTCTTTTCAATAGACACCTATTTATTTTGCCACTGATATTCCATAGCATAGTCCATGCCAGAATTTTTGTTTCGGTGGAAGGGGAAGAAGCAGGAAGGAACCAACTCTCATTAAGTGACTTCTAATCACCACATACTATACTATTTCTTTGTATAAATGCTTCATTTAATCTTTCCAATAATTATAGGTGATAGGAATTATAATACTCATTTTACAGATTTAAAAAAAGGTCAAATCTCAGAAATGTTAAGGGATTTGACTAAAATGACACATCCAATACATACTAGAGCCAGGGTTTTATTTATTTATTTATTTAAAGATTTTATTTATTCATTCATGAGAGACACAGAGAGAGGGAGAGAGAGGCAGAGACACAGGCAGAGGGACAAGCAGGCTCCACGCAGGGAGCCCGACGCAGGACTTGATCCCGGGACTCCAGGATCACACCCTGGGCTGAAGGCAGGCGCTAAACCGCTGAGCCACCCAGGGATCCCCTAGAGCCAGAGTTTTAATCAAGATCTTGCTCTAAAGCCTGCAATCTCTCAACACTACTATCTCCCAGAATGCTTACAAATCCAGAAACCTTCAAGAAAACCCTGTTAGAATAAAGCTATAGTACCAAGACTAGGAAAGATTTATGAAAACGTGAGGCTCATTTAACTAAGAGAATGACATTCCAACCAAGACATTACCTCTAACTCCAAGGCCTCTGAGAGTAACTTCTGGGCATTTTTCCTGAACGTCTCAGTTTTGGGGTCACTTCGCACTTCAATAGAAGGTCTATCTAAATGTTTTTCAATGAAAGTTCTCCACTCAGTGTATATTTCCCTGGCAAGACAAGCCACTTCTGGATCTGAGTGCTGACGCATCTTGTTCACAGTGTGACCTGGAAAAAGAAAGGAGAAACCAAAGGAAAGGTGGTTCTGTTTTCTTCTGAAAAGCACAGGACCATATGGAGTGATGTGTGGCATGGAGAAAGTCATTCACACACCTACAGATATAAAGGCTCTTGTGCAAATGAAGACCCATTTCTCAAAAGCTGAGATAATCAGATAATCATGGCAGAAGAATCACTGGACTAGCCAATGCAATAAGTCATAAAATAGAAGCAAGATCAATAGATACTTAAAATGGAACAATTAAAGTACCAACTTCTTAATTCAAAAATTGCACTAAAAGAAAATGAATTAAGCATTTATCTTGTCTTTTCAGTACATATTATATTTCAGATCAACCAAATAGCCCTAGTTATGGAGAGAATGTTCTTTATTCAGCTAATAAGTGTGAAAAGATTGACAGAATTTTTAAACATTTTGTAGCCCATGATGAAATAGTTCATTCAGGTGACAAGTATCAGTGGATGAACTCATTCAATGAAAGGTTGATTGGGAAATTTATAATGGAGGGATGAGCTGTCCACCTGAACCACTACTCAATCTTGGCACCCCTAAGAATGGGACTGTCAGAGAGAGGTAGCACTTCACAGCCCTACCTATGAATAGTCTTGTACCCTCTTCCCGAAGAAAAGAGGAACCAGAATCCAACTGGTCATTCCAGCTTATAGAAAATATGAGACAGAGGAATGAGTTAAATCATAGTATGAGGAAAAAGACATATCCAGAATGTGGTCATTCTATAGGACAACTGATCTGATTTCTTCCATAGTCAATGGCATTTTTAAAAAATTTTATTTTATAATTAAGTTTTTTATTTGAGTGTAGTTGACACACAATGTTACATCAGTTTCAGGTGCATAACATAGTGATTTGACAAGTTTTTACATTATGCTATGCTCACAAATGTGGCTGCCATCTGTCACCATACAACACTATGACAATCCCATTGACTATATTCCTTCTGCTGTGTCTTTTATTTCTGTGACTTATTCCTTCAATATCAGAAGCCTGTATCTCACTCTTCCCTTGGCCCATTTGCCCATCCCCCACTCCCTTCCCCCTTGGCAGCCAGCAGTTTATACTCGTGTGTTTACAGGTCTGATTCTATTTTTTGTTTGTTTATTCATTGGTTGATGGCTTTTTCTTGCCTTTTTTTTTTTTTTTAAGGGAGTAAGGTTATGGACTGCTATAGATGAATTCTTTTGAGTTCAAAGTACCAAATGCAATGCATGATGCCAATGCTGACTTCAACAAATCAACCATTAAGAGGTTTTGAGATGCACAAGGAATATGGATATACACTAGATATTAAATTATACCAAGAAATTACTGTTTAAGAATGATAATGGCATTGTTGTTATTTAAGAAAATATCTGCATTTTTAGACATGCATACTGAAGAGGTAGAGCTGAAATAAGATGTCTGGGACTCTGCTTTAAAATATTTAAGAAACAAAAAAAAAAAATTTAAGAAACAGCAGAAAAACACAAAAAAGGAAAAGGTGAAATAAGTGGGATCAAATCTTAATAGTTACTGAATCTGGCTGAAGGGCATATGGGAGTGTGTTCTATTATTTTCTTTATTTTTATGTGTCTGAAATTTGCATAATAAAAATGAAAGAGGAAAAGGATAAAAATATCAATATGCAAAAGTACTTTGACAAAAATAATTACATAGAAAAGCCAAGGAAATCAACTAAACAGAATTAAAAACTTAATAAGTAGAGAAATATTAGGTATATTTTTTAAAAACTCAATAGCATTCTTATGCCTGCAATAACCAGTGTGCATACAACAGGGGAAAATCCTGCTTACATGAGTAAAACCATAAACCACGTAACAATACATTCACATGTATGTTAATGTTAATTAACATCCAGGTGTGTTGCCTCCAGTTGACTCCCATAGCCCTGACTGGCCTCTCTGGCTAAGTTTGGGACCCCTTAACGGCATCTCCCACACTGCAGCCACAGTGGCCTTTTTAAAACTTAATTATTTCCTGTTTTAGGGCTACTTTTTCTAGAACATAAATCTGACCATTTCACTCATCCACGTAAATCTTTCAGTGCTGTATCCAAATTCATATCTTGTCACACAAGTCCCTTCACAATCTGTCCCCTCCTCCTACCCATCTTGCAATGAACATTCTGTCTGCCTAGAATACCCTTGCTTTCCTCTTTATCTGGCTAGTTTCCATGCTGCCTTTCAGACTCCGTTTAGGAGTGCCTTACTCCAGCAAGTCATCCTTAATACCCCCGTCTTGGTCAGTGCCTCTCCTCTGTGCTTCCTCAGCACCTTGTGCTTCTGTTCCTCACAATAATTGTAATAATTAGTTGTAATTATCCGATCAGCTACTTCTCTTGCCCACCAAAGAGAGCTTGAGGGCAAGAGCTACAACATGTTCATCTTTGTCCAGCAGAGAACACAGTGGCAGGAGGTAGAGGTTGGGAGTGGGTATGCAGTAAATGTTGGTGGAATGAATGAGAGACTCATGTGAAGATTAACGTCTTTTTACTAAAATATATGAGGAAATGTGAATGAAAGGGGAAATTGTGCCATATTATAAGACAGAAAGATTAGTACAAAGAGACATAAGTAAGACACAGTCCCTCGAAGTTAACCTATATTCACCCTGTGCACCCTTTGTGCACAGAAATGTGTACAAAAATACCCTTACATTACTATTTGTGATAGTGAAAAGCGAGAAACAATTGGAAGTTCATCATTAAGAGTCAAATTTGTTAAATAAATTATAATCCATTCAAACAACGAATACTTTGCAGCCATAAAAGTCTGAAATCACTCTACATGTAGTAACATGGAAAGATGATTACTTTTTTCAGGTTCTCAGGAGAGCACGCACAGTATGAGCCAATATTTACTTTTAAAATTATATTTGTGTATACATATAAGCACATATACTTGTTTATATGCAGAGAAAAGTCTAAAGAATTTCTAATGAAATTATTAATGGAGGTCTCCTCCAAGTAGTAGGACTGCATGCATCTGTGCCATTTAGCTCACAGTCTCCCAGACTGGCTCAGGGATTGTAAGCAATCCTAACAGCACAGCTGGTGCTGTAACGGAGGTGCATTCAAAGTTCTTGGGAATACAGATCCTTCTCTTCATGTGTTCCCCTCTTCTCTTCTCTCTCCAAGAAAGGCACTGTTGATCCAGCTCTATCTGTGAGAAATGAAGATGCAGAGGTCTCTCAGAGTCCTTCTGCTTGTCAAATTCAATGGATCTTCTCCATCCTGACATTAACTTGTTCCTTCTGGGCCTTTGAAGCTGCTTTCTGTCTTCTAAAATACTCTTTTCCACCGCTTTTTGAGACCCCACCTGTGACTGTTCCTTCTCTTTCTTCTGCTGACTACATACATCTTCCCTAACCTTTAATTACCTGTGAACCCGAGCTGGGGCATTGTCCTTGGACTCCTCTCTTCTTTCTCCACCTGCCCTCCCTGAGTAATCTTACCCACTTCTGTAGTCCGACTACCATCTGTAGTACCACATATGTAGCTCTAGCCCAAAGGCTCTCACTGAGCACAAGAG
The DNA here is from genome assembly GCF_048418805.1 of Vulpes vulpes. NCBI lineage: Eukaryota > Metazoa > Chordata > Mammalia > Carnivora > Canidae > Vulpes > Vulpes vulpes. The sequence goes on from NC_132791.1 coordinate 156,328,235, forward strand.
CCAAACGTCCAGTTCCCTACCGGACAGCTCAACCTGCTTCTTTTGTAAGTAACTCTAACTCAACACTTTTTTTTTTTTATTCAATTAATTAACATATAGTGGATTATTAGTTTTAGAAGTAGAGTTCAGTGATTCCTCAGTTGTATATAACACACAGTGCTCATTATATCCCACGCCTTCCTTAATGCCCATCACCCAGTGGCTCCATCTCCCACCTGAAGCAACCCTCAGTTTGTTTCCTATGATTAAGGAACTCAACACTTCTAAGATAGAGGAAGGAACTCATTATTACCCTCATCAGTCCCTCCTTCTGTACTTCCTATCACACAATGGCACCACCATTCACTCATCATATCAGGCTCCTTAACATTTTTTCTATCTTTTCCTTCTCACCTCCTCTTCCTCTTCACGGCTACCCTAATTCAGGTTCTTACCATCTCTCTGCAGGTCTACTGCAGAGACATACTAACCAGTCTTTGTCACCAGTATGGCTTTCTCCACCTCATCCTCCTTAAAGAAGTCAAAACAACCTTTTAAAAACACGATCTTGGGGATCCCTGGGTGGCTCAGTGGTTTAGCACCTGTCTTTGGCCCAGAGCGTGATCCTGGAGTCCCGGGATCAAGTCCCACATCAGGCTCCCTGCATGGAGCCTGCTTCTCCCTCTGCCTATGTCTCTGCTTCTCTCTCTCTCTGTATCTCTCATGAATAAATAAATAAAATATTTTAAAAATAAATAAATAAATAAAAATAAAAACACGATCTGAGGGGTGCCTGGGTGGCTTAGTCGGTTAAGCATCTGACTCTTGGTTTGGGCACAGGTGATGATCCCAGCTTCCTGAAATCCAGCTGGCATGAGGCTCCACATTCATCAGGGAGTCTGTCTAAAGATTCTCTCTCTCTCTCTCCCTCTCCCCCATCTCTCTCTCTAATATAAATAAATAAATCTCTAAAAACACAGCTTGATCTCATTACCCCCTTACCAAAAGCCCTTGAATGGCTCTTTCCACCGCCCTCGAATTAATTACTAAGTATCACATTCAAGCTTTCAATGACCTGGAAGCTCTTTGGCCTCATCTCTTACCTTGCCATCCTTTCTCCTCCCTCTGGTCACCCCCAACTCTTCTACCCCTTTGCCTTCAAGTACTAAGTTCTAGTCCTGGAAAGCAACTTGCAGGTCATTGTTTCAAGCCAGGCTGTCTGGCCACCTTACATTTCTGAGCCTTAGCTCACACTGTTCCCTCTGCCTAGAATGTTTAATACTCACCTTCCCTTCTAAACTGTAAACATCTTGAGGGCAGAGCCCCCCATCATACTCCAAGTTATAGTCTCAGCTCCTGGCATAGTGCCTGGCACAGAACAATCAATAAATGTTTGCTGAATGGGATTAAACAGTTAAATAAAAGCCATTTAAACATTTTTTTTTTTTTTTTCCATTTGGTTTTCAAATTGCTTTTGTACTAACATTTAAATATGGATGCAGTTGATTGGGAAAATCACACAACTGCAAACAAAATAATGGAACCATAGTATAAAGAAGTGAATCCAAAAGTGCTGGGGAAATAAAAAGTTTCTAATTCTCTCCCATTATTAAGAATTCTTGCTTTCTACTCCAGATTGTATATGAATTATCCCATTTAATTTTTATAACTAAACAATGAATTAAATACTACTGTTATAAATCCCTTTACAAATGAGAAAATGAAGCTAGGCAAAGTAACCTGTCCAAGGATTCACAGCTACTAAGTGTACAGGCCAGGATCTGAACACATACAGTCTGGCTCCAGAGCCTGCACACTTAACCCCTAATGCCCTGTACCTCTCTGTTATTAGAGACTGGCATGCGGGGCGTGTTCAATAAAGCTCTGTGGGGTAATGCTGTTAAACTTCTTGATATTCCCAAATCAGAAGAGCACAGGTCTTGAGAGGTGGCCAAAGGGCAGAAGGCTTCAACTCTCAGGCCAGGGCAACGGGGTCACTGCTTCTGGCCTATAGGAGGCAGTACACCTCACAGATGCCCCACAGGACCCCTCCCCTACCCAGACTGGTCAGGAGGTGCTGCCAACACCAGCAAATCCCTCCAGAAAGGGCAGTACTGTAACAGAGCCCATGAGGATGCAAGATTTGTCAGCAAGAGGGTGACAGTCTGGAGCAGGAAAAGAGAAAAGGTCTAGGAAATCTTCTTCTAGAGAAAAAAACAAACAAGAAGAAATAATAAATTTGAGATCATAGAGGGAATTTCATGGTAAAATAATGACAGTTAGCTACCATGCTAAAATGCTTTACTTAACTTTAACTTGTTTAAGCCTCAAAACAGGCAGGTGCTGTTATGATTCCCCATTTTATAGGTAAAGAACCCAAGGAATTAGAAATAAAATGACTTGCAGGACACCGCAAGTAAGAAGTAGGACCAGGTTTCAAACATAGGCAGTGTGGCTCCAGAGCTCATGCTTTAACCCTATGCTCATACCTCTGGTTGATCATATGGTCGGTCCTACCTCTTCTTGATTGAGATGAAAAAAATATGAGGCTCTGTGACCCTTCCCCAAGGTCATAAGTTGGTCAGTAGCTACATCAAGGGAGTTAATGATCTGCAAAATCATTATTTGGTCCATGAAGTTTTTATGTTTTAAAGCAAGCAGTGCCACTGGCTGGTCTTATGATCTAAGTCAAGTCCCTTAGGTTTAAGGGTAGGGGGTTTCTGCATCCTGGCACACTGTTAAGACAATTTCCCTGCAGGAAGCAGTCTTTCACTCATTTGACAAACATTATGAAATACAAAGTATGTACCAGGCCTTGTGCTAGACACTGGGATGGAATGTTGAGCAAGATAATCCTGTACTCAGGAGCTCCAATAGGTCTAAGCATAGGAGAAGACACCTAAACAAAACAAAATACACAGAAGTGTTACAGGTAGGTTCAGGATCCTAAGTATTGAAGGGGAACCTCAGGGAGGGTCAAAAGGACAGAGGAGTCAATTCAGCTGGCAAAAGGGCTAGGGAACACCATGAAAAGAGGAAATGCCTGTCCTGAGTCTTGACAACGATCCAAGAAGACAGGACTCACACAAGAAGCACAGTGAAGGAGAAGACAGAACCTGAACTAGCAGGACGTAATTTAAGGGCTATGGTAAGCAAAAACTGATCCCCAGGGATATCCATGTCCCAATCCTCAGAACCTATCAATACGCTACCTTACATGGAAAATGGGACTTGGACAAGATTAAGGTTAAGGACCCTGAGATGGGAAGATTAGCCTGAATTATCTAAGTGGGCCCAATCTAATCACCCAAGTCTTTAAAAGTAGAAGAGACAGAAGGCGTGTGTCGGAGAGATAAGATGTAAGAATTCAACCCACCATTGCCAGCTCTGCAAATGAAGCAAGGGAGCCATAAGCCACAGGATGCAGGTGCTTCTAGAAACTGGAAAAGGCAAGGAAACAGATTCTTCCCTACAGTATCCAGGAAGGGATGCAGCCTTACCAACACCTTGATTTTAGCCCAATGGACCTGTCTTCTGACCTATAAAACTGTAAGATAATAAATTTGTGTTTCAAGGTTTTAAAAACCACTAATTTTGTGGCAATTTGTCAGTACATTATTCAACATAAAATGAACACAGGAATCTAAAAGTAGTTCAAGATTGCTGAAGCAATGACAATGTATGGGACAACTTGAAAAGAAAAGGCCATTTGAAAGGTCCTTGCCACTCACTAACTTTTTCCACAACCTTAAGCAAGTTAAATCACAAACCTATTTCATTCACCCACTCACTAACTCATTTATTCATTCACCAAACATTTTCAGCTTCACATAGAAGACCAGGTTTCATCCAGGTCTTGAAGAGCAAGCAAGAGTTTATCATGGACAAAGGCACTTTAGGTTTCAAGAGGTGACATGACATGGTGCAAGTATATTATAGCTTTTTCACTTACTTGGTTTTCTGACAGACGGCAAATTACTTCAAACTCACTAAGCCTCAGTTTCCCCTTGTAAAATGGAGACAATCATAACTTTTCCCTCACACAACTGTTGTCTAACCAAATGAAATCATAGATGGGAAAGTATTTTGTGAGTACAGGGGTTTTTGCTGTTGTTAACCAACCATAAATGAAACCAAGACATCTCTGAAATCAGATCAACAGGACGAATATAACACTTCCCCCAGAATATTCATATGCACAGCACTGCAAACGGAGAGCATGCTCACCAGGTTAAGAGGGCAAGGCCTGACTCCACTGCCTTACCAGACACTTACCTATACCCCTTGCCCACTTATTTCCTCTATAATAAAGATATCCAGTCACAGAGCCCCTTTATTCAGTACCAGGTCTGAAGGCTTTGGCCTAGCTAGCCCTTGACTTCCCAGACCATGTGAGAACAGTGAGGCCACGCATTTCTCTTGCCTCTTAAAACACTCTTCTCCTGGGCCTGCATGTCTTTGTACGGCCCTGACCCTCTCCCTCTTTAATTACACTTATCTCTTCACCCGGCTCCTCTTCTTCCTCCCACTTCCCCACCACAGACATCCTCTCAGGTTCAATTCTCCAGCCTTTTGTTTTCCTTTTACTCAGAGAATTCATCCACTTAGGTGATTGTAAGCATATGCTTCTGGGCTGATGACTTCCAAATATATAGTGTTAGTCTTAAATCTCTCATCTGCACTTCTGTCCCTCAGCGCCTACTGCCTGCTGGACATTTCTACCTAAAGAGTTTATGTCAGACCAAAATCCTAGGGATATTGACTAAAATGCGAATACCAGGAGAAAACTCCCATCTGGGGTACATAAGAAAAGGCACTAAATTCTGACTTAAAAAGGTGAGTTTGAGCAGATGGCAGAACCCAGAGAAATGCTCTGATAAAATAAAGGGACATATGGCTGGGGTCCAGGGCACAATGGCAGTCTGTCTGCTAACCAGGAAACAGCTCTGTCTCAAGAGACCTGGGCTCTCATTACATTTCTGGTGCTAACCTCACTAAGTGGCCCTAGATAAGTCACTTCATCTCTCTGAACCTGAGTTTCCTTGTTTATAAACTGAAGTAGCTAAACGGATTTAAAAGTGTTATGACACTGACTTTACAGAATTCAGAAAGAGATAACAAAAATGATAAGCTCTCAAGTGTAACTGGACAAATGATACAAACAATTCACACAAAAAAGACAAAGTACCGATAAACACAAAAACCAATTCATTTTATGCAACAAATGAAAACGAGATGCTATTTTTACCTAATAAATTAGTAAGATTTTAGGAAAGTTGCAGGACTACAAATCAGAACATTTCTAAAAGTCTAAGTTCCAAAAATTAATGAGAACAGGAGATGCATATCCAAGAGTCACCTGAATTAAGTCACCTCAGTTAAACTGGACAACTCTCTGGTTAAAAACTCTAAAGCAGCTGATTTATGGAACAGTAGGGGAAGGGGACAAGGATAAAGAAACAGAGAAAGGCAAGAAACAGGATATATAAAACTAGAAAGAACCATGGAGAAAATCTTCTTTGCCCTTGTCATTTTCACTGATTTGAAGAATATATCCTTTTTTAAAAAAAATTTTTTTTTATTTATTCATGAGAGACAGAGAGAGAGAGAGAGAGAGAGAGAAAGAGGCAGAGACACAGGCAGAGGGAAGCAGGCTCCATGCAGGAAGCCCGACATGGGACTCGATCTCAGGTCTCCAGGATCACCCCTGGGCTGAAGGCAGGCGCTAAACTGTTGAGCCACCCAGGGATCCCTAATTTGATGAATATATCCTGAGCGGCTACAAGCCATGCTAATGCCTGAAATGTACTGGTGAATAAAGAGCAATGTCCTGTAGGCATAGAGTTGCTAGTTGGCAAATAAAAAACAAAGAAGTACATGCATAATTACAAACTCAGATAAGGGATATGAAAGAAATAAACATATAAAAAAGAAGTAACATGTAAAAAATAGACACAGAATTGGGAACAAATTCAGTGTCATTTATGTCAACAAAAGTAAGCAATCAATGGTCTCAAGTTCATCGTTCCCGGAAGATGAGAAATGAGATGAAACTATTGGATTTGGATAGAAAGAAATCACTGTGTCCTGTGAGGGAAGACTAGAGGGGTGGGAGAAGCCAGGACAGAAAGGTTTAAAGGAGTGGGAGGGGCAGAAAAGGCGGTTGTATCAATCATTTTTAAAGGAAAGTGGCTAGAAAAGAGAACCAGGTCCCTGGAAGAGGCAACAGACAATTAAAGGGTCTGAAGGCAGACAGAATGAGCCGGAGGAGAGGGCAACACAGCGGAAAGGCACGTTGGCGTCTTCATTCCCTCTCACCTCCACAGTCAGGCTTTGCTGAGGCGGGTCCATTCTCCCAGACAAGGTAACTCTGTGAGCCTGTCACTCAGCAGGTTAGCATCTCTCCTGTTCCAAAACTCAGCACTTTCTTCCATCCCACATTCCCTTTCTGATACTGCTGCCTCTCTTTTCTTTCAACACAAAACTTTTTGAAAGAGCTGTCTACTGTCACAGTGTCATTTCCTTACCTCCTCCTCCCTCTTCAAGCTTCTGCTCCTAACCGTGCTTTTGAAACTGTCCTTACCAAAATCGTTGATGACCTTACTTTGCAAAATCTAACATGCAATCTCCAGATATCACTTATTTGGCCCTTTGACAACAATGGACATACTGACCTCTGCACTATCCCCCTCCCAGTCCCGCCCCCCCAGTACCCTGCTCCTCCCACTGCATGACAGCATTCCCTCCTGTTTCCTTTCTGTTTTTCTGGTCACACCTCAGTTTCCTTCTACAAGTCTCTTAAGTATTGATGTGCTTCAGGACTTTGGGCTTTGCTCTTAGCTATTCTCTCTGTGCAAGCTTACCTATTTCTATTGCCTCAATTTCTAACTATATGCTGATGATGACTCTCAAATATATATATCTAGGGTCTCTCCTTAGCTTCAGCCTTGTACATCCAATGTCTTGGACATTTCCTCTTGGTTGTCCACAGTATGTCAAATACAGTAGGTCTAAAATTGAACTTATTTCCCCCACCTCTATGGTAGTAAGTGGTACTGCCATCCACCAATTTGTCCATATTAGGAATCTGGGCCTCAACCTTCATTTCTTTATCTTCATTCCCAACATCCAATCAATGTCTATGTCCTTTGGATTTTATTTCATTTATATCTCTTGATTCCAAGCACACTGCTCCATCCCTATAATGGCTATCCTATCTAAACCACTCTCATTTCTTACCTTTTTTTTAAACACATACATATATATATTTAAAGATATTATTTATTTACTCATGAGAGACCCACAGAGAGATAGGCAGAGGGAGAAACAGGCTCAATGCAGGGAGCCCGATGCAGGACCCAATCCTGGGACTCCATGATCACGCCCCTGAGCCAAAGGCAGACGCTCAACCAGAGTCACCCAGGCGTCCCTCACCTAGATGTTTTATTTTTTTATTTTTATTTTTATTTTCACCTAGATGTTTTAATTGCTTCTTAACTAGGCTTCCTATCTCTATGTTTGCTTCTCTCCAACACTTTTCCCACATGGTAGACAGATTTTTCTAAAACACAAATCTGAATATGTCACTCCTCCATTCAAAACCCTTCTATAACAACCACTTACTATCCTTAAGCTCTCAGGCTCTCTTGTGGACTAAAGCTAGCCTTGCACCGCAATAAACTAGATTCTGGATAAAAGTCACCTCATTCCCTCCTCCAAAAACATAAGCAGAAGCTAAAGGAGTAGGGTTATCCTGAGGGGTGATGTTAACAGAAATGCTGCTCAAAAACTTAACTTTGAGCCAGTGGTGAACTGGGAGAGCTAATCATGGGACTCTGATACTGAGCTGGGATCCTTGCAATGTATGCTAAAGTACTCAAGGTCAGAAGTGGCCCTTGACTACTAGCAGAAACTAAAAAAAAAAAAAAAAAAAAAAAAAGAAAAATCCCCTCTAGAAGGAAGCTCCAACCCAATACCACGGAATTCCCATGGATTAAAAGAAAAAAAGTGAGCCCCCAATTAAAAGTCAACAAGCACATGGAAAGGCAAGCACTGGGCACCTGGGTGGCTCATTGGTTGCGTGTCTGTCTTTAGCTCAGGTTGCAATCCTGGGGTCCTTGGATCGAGTCCTGCATCGGGCTCCCTGGGGGGAGCCTGCTTCTCCCTCTGCCTCTCTCTGTGCCTCTCATGAATAAATAAATAAAATCTTTAAAAAATGGAAAAGCAAGCACCATGAGAGTCAGAAAACAAAGATTTAAACTCTCGAGGGCCACAAGTACTAGAATAGTTAGATGAAGAATACAGAAGAACCATACATTAATGTCTAAAGAAATAATAGGCAGAGGGGCACCTGGGTGGTTCAATGGGTTAAGTGTCTGACTTCAACCCAGGTCATGACCTCAAGGTCCTGGGATCAAGCCCCCCACTGGGTTCCAAGCTCAGCAGAGAGTCTGCTTGAGGACCCCTTTCTCCCTCTCCCTCTGCGCCCTCCTGCTTGCACATACAGGCTTTCTCTCTCTCTCTCTCTCCCTAGTAAAATAAGTCAATCTTTTAAAAAAATAAAGAAATAAAAGGCATAATGACACAGATGTACAAATAATATTGAAAAGAGACAGATTTGGGGGGAAAATCTTGTAAAAATGTAAAATGGCTTTGAAACAAAGAACTCCATGAATGAGTTAAATAGCAGATTAGAGTAAGCTGAAGAGAGAATTAATGACTTTGAAGACATATATCTGAAGAAATTTCCTGGAATTCTGTGAGATAAGGAAATAGGATGATGACTGACAAGCTAAGCCGTTTGGAAAATAAAAGGTCTAACATACTTCTAACTGTAGAATCCTAAAAGGAAGGAACACCGAGAATGAAAAAGAGGCACTTCTGATGAGATAATGGCTATAAAATTTCTACAAATGATCATAAATCCACGGATCCAAGAAGTAAAATATTTAAGAAATATATGCTGTGGTAGTTGGTCTACTAATAGCCTCCAATGATCCTTACCTCTTGGTATTACCTCTTGTATTCAGTTGGCCCCCAGATTGTACCTGGGTTGGTCCATGTAACCAATAGAATACAACAGATATGTCATTTCTTCTATGAGCATGCCACTTCCAGGATTAGGCTATGAAAGACACTGTGGCATCCATCTTGGCTTTTCTCTCTTGGATCACTTGCCATGTCATGAGCGGCCATAAGGAGAGGCCCAGGTGATGAGGAACTGAGGCCTCCTACCAGTAGTCCTGGGAGTGAGCCATTTTGAGATGCTCAAGCCCTGTTGAAACTTTCAGATGACTGCAGCCCCAACCAACAGCTTGACTGTAACCTCTTAAGAGATCCTGAGCTAGAATCACCCAAATAAGCAGCTTCCAGATTCCTGACCCTCAGAAAAACTATGTGAGATAACAAATACTTAAGCTGCTGAATTTGGGGGTATTTTTTACCCAAAGATAGATAACTAATACACACACTAAGACCAAACAGGCTTACAAAGAGCCTTCTCCATCTGGTCCATCTGGTCCATCTCCCTAGTTTCACTTTTTGCCACACTCTTTCCAACTAACTACATTTCAAACACACCAAACTTCTAGTTTCTGGAATGCATCATGTTCCACCCCCACCTCCAGCACTCTGTACAGCTCACATGATGTTACCCACTGCCTAACATGTTCTTCAACACCTTCTCTACTTCCAACAGGTATGCTCCATTGGCTAGCTTGTACTCATCATCAGCACTCATCACACGATATGATAAAGTCTTGTTAGACTGTCTGTCCTTCCATTAGACTGCAGGATCCAAAAAGGTGGGGCTAATATCTATCTCCTTCATTATCATGCTAACACAGTTCCTAGCACAAAGAAAGTAGTCAGTCAGTATTTGTTCCTTATAACCCACAGGGTAGGGGCAGGCAGAAGGATAAAGGTGGAAGAATGTAAACTTTCTCAGGCAATGATCCAAATGAATCTTCAGCCTAGCAACTAAAGTAACTACAAAGGAACCAAGAAACCCCTATATTCCATACAGTCTCTGGTTTAGGGAAGGCTTGGGGTAGGGTCAGGACTCAAAAGCTGGATGCTTTCCAACTCCTCCTAAGTCAGGCCCCCTTGTTATAGTTTCATTAGGATCCCTGAATTGAAATCCATGAACACTAGACAGACACACCCATTCTTAAAAGCACACTCACAACTGTACTCAAAGGACAAATGGAAATACTTTATTTATTTATTTTTTATTTTTTAATTTTAATTTTTATTTTTTTGGAAATAATTTTTTTTTAAGTAATCTCTATGCCCAACGTGGGGCTTGAACTCAACAACCGTAAGATCAAGAATCGCATGTTCTACTAACTGAGCCAGCCAGGCACCCCACAAGTAGAAATATAGAAATATAGATTTTAAAATGATCATGTGTTCTGTATTTATAGGACAATCCCAGCCTATTCCATTGATATTTAAGATTTGATTAGAAATGGTATTTGTGATGTGTGCCTAAATATGAACATACACATATGTACATATATACATGTCATAAAATATTAATCACTAGTACCCTCTACTGGTGGAGATATCTTATCAGCTCATATGAATGGTATTATTGCCCTCTAGTGACCACAACCTATAAAGAGAAAATCCAGCAGCAGATGGGAAAATCTCCTTGGCTATAATGATAGGGTTTTATGTTCTTTAAGCATCTCATTTTCTCGGATTCTGGTTTATGTTACAGGGGTGCAACTCTCAAGACTCTTGGGGGACCCTCTGGGGGATTTCACATAGCTCTTGCCAGCTGTTAGCGCCAGTCTGAAGCTACTCTCTCTTTTGCTTCTCATGAACAAGAGGTCAGGGGGAGGCAGAGAAGGCAATGGTAGCACTGGCAAGGGCAAGAACAGCAGCTGTGAATGACCACCTTGGACTCCCTAGGGAGTTGGGAGCAGCTTGAGGAACACATGTTGGCCCTCCCTTGCATATTATGCACAGTTGTGTACTGTACTAAAATGGCAATTCAACATAGTCCTTGACTTACCTTTTAAATATCTTGATGTTATAATAAATGATGTAGCGGCAAATGTTGCTCTCATCTTGCTTTCACAAATCACACTCTGCAAGTTATTTCCACTCAGGACAGAAAAGCCACGATTGAACATCAAGATGCAGCTGAAATGCCATTTCTTCTGTGAGGCCTTTTCTGAATTCCCCAGATGTAAGTGACTGCTCTGTCCTTTGCGCCAGCGTGTACTTTGCACAGATCAGAATGATAGCCAGGATGCTATTTATATGTTTTTGTTTATAACCTCCAATATTTCCTGCTCTTGATTGTTCGCCTGCTTGTTTCTCCCACCAAACCCTAAGTTCCTTGCGGTCACGAACCACATGTCACACATTTCTGTACACCCAACATCAAACACTCTCAAAAGGTTAGTTATCCTTAGAGCACTGCTGGTTACCAGTCCATGAGTTAAGTACAGAAACTGAAGTAAACATTTAGAAACTTGAATAGCAATTTGACAGAGCAATTTTCTATCTGTTGAATCTAATAATAAAAAAGGTGGGGCCTGTATTTTGTATGGTTTATTTTTTTGGCAATTTTTATTACATATTTTAAAAGTACTGGTCTGCAACCAACAGATAATTTTTTAAGCAATGGTCCTTCACTACAGTTTGAAAAGCACTGATATGATAAGTAACTTCATATTTGAGGGAAGGAGGAAAGGAAGAAGGGAAGAGACAAAGATATAAGCCTTTTCCATAAAACTCAGAAGGAACATACCTATCCTTGTTGATTTTAACACTTCCCTGGAGGGTATTTTCTTCTTTAATTCTTGTAAAGCTTCAACTAGATTCTGTTTGGTCTGATCAGGAAGCTCCAACATAGTTTTCCATCTTTTTATGTCTTCTATAACCACAACTCTCTGGGAAAAAGAAGTCATTTGGAAAATGGAACATTTTCATTAGAAAAACATCTGCCTTCACCTGAGCTAATGGGGCTCCTACTGACATATGAATTATTGATTATGACCTGAACCAAAGCACAGTGTGTATGATGGCCCCAAATGATGGGTAATTGCTTAAAAGCAGGTCCCGCTTACTGCAAATCAGGAAGAGAGTTACATCTATTAGGAAAAGTGCAAGTTTTAATCTAACCATGTCAGACACTGCTGGGCACTTAGCAGAGAGAGGCAATAAGGATGGGAAGAAAAGAAAAACGATACTAAGGTGAATCAACCCTATAGCTCACTTAAGTGTCTTAATTTAGAGGCAAGGACGGAGAGCAAAGAAGTCGTAAGGCATATTTATTTCAACAATAAAAAGCACACTTCAACAACTCCCCACTTCCTGGATGATAAAAATTCAAACTTTGTTTGAAAAAATTTTAAAAACTTCAAACACATAAAAAGGTACAGAGTAACTGTTTATAATAGGGAAAAAAGTTAACATTTTGCATAATAGAATAACGAAACATTCTAAAGTTTGTCTCCTGGCATCCTTCACTAAACTCATTCCTCTCTTGTATCTAAAATAAATCACCACCTTAAAGTTGATACGCATCTTTGCATTAAGGGTAAAATATAAACAATTAAGGAATCTGGGTGAAGGGGATGGGGAAGTTGTTTGTACTCCTGCAACCATTCTGTAGTTCCGAAATTATTTCGACTAAGAATTTAAGAAAATTAAACTGAAAGACTAAATGACAAAGGTACTTTTATAATTACCTTTATAAATTAATCTATAATTTAAGAAAAATCTTATCTTCCATGGTTACTATCCTAGGGGAGGTCAGCCAGTTAGGGAAAGGAAGAGGGGCAGAGGGCTTCTGGGATTCTGGTAATGTTCTGTTTCTTGAACTGGATAGTGGTGACACAGGTATGCTCGCTTTGTGAAAATCTGTCAAGATGTACACTCATTATTTGTCCAGTTTTCTATATGCAGGTCATAGTTCAATACAAACCAACTAAAAAAAAAAGTCTCAATTCCCTTCCCTGGTAGGAGATGTCGGTGGGAGATCTCTCCCCATCCCTGCTTCCCTTCCTCCCTTGCTTGTTTGATTTGACCTCTGACCCTTCCAAGTTTGAAGCTGGGAAAAGGAGAAGGGACAGGAAAAGCCTTCCCTTCTTTTGTGATACTATACTAATCATACTAATCAGGTTTTTGTGTGCTCTCTAGACTGACAGATATGTAAGGCTGACTCTTTCTCATACGAGAAGGGTCTGTAGTTCCTTGGAGAACTCCCACTGTTGAGACCTCCCTCACCTGCAGTTCTGGTAATGCTGGCAATGCCTCTTCCAGCCAGTCACTTACAAGTCCCCAGTTTTTGGCAAACCACTTTACACAGACTCCCTGTAGGGGTGCCGCTGTCCTTCCAAGGATCCTTGTAAACCTAACTCCTTTAATTCTACTCTAGGCCAGCCAGCATTTTTTTCTGCTGTGTCTACATCTTTGCCCTGAAGAATTCTAAGGGTTAACAGCTTTTCCATGCAGCCACTCTCTCTGTCTTTAGACTTTCCCAGGCACAGGTCTGCTCTCTGTGTTCACCAGCTCCAGGAAAAGAGGTTAAGTTCCCCAAGTGAAAATACCACAAGCCCTTCCACTTTATCCAAAGGAACTCTTTCCCCTCTTCCTTTATTTTTTTCTCTTTTCTTCCTTTAACTTCAACCTTCTTTACAGTCTAGGGAAGGTGATGGGTTCAGGATTCCAAAATTTGTTTTCAGGTACTGCTTTCGCAAGTTCTGCATAGTCTAGAATCTCATTTGGGAACACTCTGCTTTGTTCTCGGCCTTTAGGTGCTTTAGTCAAAAATGAGACAAGTCCTTTGTTATGATCTGCTACAGTATAAAGCAGTATTATTAGTATCAAATAATGCAAAATAAATGAAACCAGGTGAGGGGATATTTTCAACAGGAAGGTGTAAAGTGTAAATATAATATTCTGCAAAAGGCTTTTTTCACTCCTTATATTTTCTTCATTCATTCATACTGATATACATAAATCCAGCTGATCCATTTAATAGTAATGAATAGTATTCCGTTATTTTTATATACAAATGTCTTAGAATCTTAAAATTTATTCCCCTAATGGATATTTAGAGTCCCCCCACCCAATATTTTTTCTATTATAAACACTGCTTGGATGATTTCCTGCCTATGATGTATTCAATATTGTCTTCCATCCCTTGACTTTTAACTTTTCTGGGTCATTATGCTTTAAATAGCCTATGGTGGCTTAATTTTGCCTCCATCCCCATCCAATCTGAGAATCTCTATCTTTTAACAGGCATGGCTAATCCATTTGTAATTTATTATGATTACTGATATAACTGGATACACTTCCTTTTTGCTTTTTTTCTATCTTTGATTTTAACAGTTTAAGTTTTCTTTGATCTAGTTTTTCTTTATGGTTTGGAAATTATACATTCTATTGCTATCATTTTAGTGTTCCCCCTTACAATTGTTAAGATGTATGCTCAGTGAAATCTGTATCAGGATCCTCCTCATAAGCCTCCATTGTAGAACCCTATCAGAAATATAAACGACTTGTCTGTCCTTTGTGTACCTTAACTGTTCTTTCATATTTTTCTCTATTTTCCTGTGATGCATTCTAAGTTATTTCCTCACATCAAGCTTCCAATCCTCCATTTCTCTCTGTAGCTATAGTCTTCTTTTAACCTGTGCAATGTGTTTCTGCATCAACAAATAATTTTTTCATTGAATGACTTAATGTTTTCCTCAAAATCTGCCCATTTTCTTTTCATACTATCCTGTTCTTTCTAATAATTTCTAATTTCTTCTTTATCTCTGTGGAAATTCACAAAAAGATCTCTTTGAGGTTGTACTATTTTCATCATTTCTTGGGGGTAGAAATGCTATTATTTATCTGTTTGTTCATCTCTCTCTAGGAAATTAACTTTCTTGGAGAGTTTGTAATTTTGGCCATAAGTTCATCTTTAATGGAGACTATTTTCTATGGGAGTCTGGTGCCCTAGATTGTGAGATGTTTCAACGGGGTAATTTCACATTTGCCTTGGCCAAAGCCTCTGGATTTCTCTGGTCTATACCAATTTTTATGCTAATATTTTCAGTTTTGCCAAGAGTGTAAATTTAAAACTATGCATAGTAATAAGTGTTGGGTTCTAATTTATTGTAGTCAATTCTTTTTCCATCCAAAACCCCTGAGAAGATCACAGTCTTCATGCTATTTCCTTGGACTAGTGGATGGAATTTTTCTAGTTCATTTTCACAAACATGGTAGACCTGTTTTGGCTTCCAGCTTCATGTGAGAATTATTAGCCCTAGGCCTTATCTGCAGTTCCCATACTGGCCCTAAAGCCTCACACCCCAAGCATTATAGCTGGTTTCATAAAACTGCTTAGCTTCAGCTCCCACTTAAAGCTCAGGGTTTGAATTTCCTCTGTCTTCCTGGCATCTGAGGATTTCTCTTTCTTGCTTTCAAGCTCAGCTCTGTATTAGAGACTTTTTATCCAGCATTTCTACAGGGGTGGAATGAGGTTAGGGATTCCACATCAGACCATTCCAGTGCATGGAACTATAGAAGCCCAAACTCTTTATTTAACCTGGCATAAAAGGCTTTACATGACTTGGCTCCTGACATCTTTTTCAGCCTCATAATTTGCTCCAGGTATGGCAAACTATTTGAAGCTGCCTAAATGAACTGCAGTGTTTCACACCCTCTGCCTGGAATGCTCTTTTTGCCTCAACCATATGATAAACACCTATTTATATTTTAAGACTCTTTTCAAGCATCTCCTCTTCTATGAGGCCTTTCTTAACTCTCTCCTACCAAATCTGATCACACTCCCTTTTGGTCCTTTGTAATATGGACACATTTGTGTGTGTGTGTGTGTGTGGACACATTTTTGTCACAGTATCAGCAATTTATGTATATACTTATTTATAAGGCTGTCTTCCCATCTGTGAGTAATTTGAGGGTTGGAACAATTTATTTGTCTCTCTATCCCCTGTGCACAGTAGGTATAATTGAACAAAGTCATCTCTATTGCAAAGACTAAAGTCCAGTATAGTTTTCAGATATGAAATTTTAGGTCAGAAATACAAAAATCTGCAGTCAATTCCAGAACAGAAGAATTCCATATATACCTAAGAATGTTTCCTTATTTCTGTCCAAATATGGGTCCCAAAACAAGTATTTCTTTTTTTAAGATATTATTTAGGGATCCCTGGGTGGCGCAGCGGTTTGGCGCCTGCCTTTGGCCCAGGGCGCGATCCTGGAGACCCGGGATCGAATCCCACATCGGGCTCCCGGTGCATGGAGCCTGCTTCTCCCTCTGCCTGTGTCTCTGCCTCTCTCTCTCTCTGTATGACTATCATAAATAAATAATAATTAAAAAAAAAAGATTTTATTTATTTATTCATGACAGACAGAGAGAGAGAGAGAGAGAGAGAGGCAGAGACACAGGCAGAGGGAAAAGCAGGCTCCATGCAGGGAGCCTGATGTGGGACTCGATCCTGGGTCTCCAGGGTCATGCCCCAGGCCAAAGACAGGCTCTAAACCGCTGAGCCACCCAGGCATCCCCCAAAACAGGTATTTCAAGTTGTTATCTGATATATTTAGAGGCACAAGGGAAGTGGACACAAGGTATGAAAGGGGAAGCTACATGTTGTGGAAAGGTTATCACTAGAAAGAATATGAGCGGTCTCTTACACCGTCTGTCTTACAGTTGTGGATGGCTGAAACATCAAGTTTGACAAAACCAATTAGGGAAAATGATTCACTCATAAGCGATAAGATGGAAACCATCCCACTAGGCAGGGCAGAGGACAATCTATTGGCTGCTCAATCCTACAAAAGGAGCAAAGGTTTACAGAGCATTCTAAAGTGCTGAACCTAAAAGAATTAGTATATCCTTGAACCTTTTAATAATAATAAAACTCCCTATTGCAACCAATAGAAGAAATCATTTTACTTTAAGGGAGTAAGAAGAAATTAACCAAATTAACCTTTACCATTCAAATGTATACTATTTAATGTGGTAAGACTATGGCAAAATTACTTGTAATACATCAATAACAGAAGTACAATGTTCCTAATGTTCCAAGATTTTTATACCTTCTCTGCTTGACATTCAGAAACCTCCACTTTCTTAGTTCACCCTATAGGGGGCAGACAGTAGAACCAAACTGTCTAGTTCAAATTCCAGCTCTGCCATTTAAGGCTGCTCCAGCTCTGCCATTTAAGGCTGCATGACCGTGGGCAGGCTATTTAATCTCTGTGCCTTAGATTCTTCATCTGTAAAATACAAATGATAAAAGCATCCATTTCACAGAGATGTTACTAGAATTTAAAGAGTTAATATATATAAAGCACTTAGCACAATTCCTGGCCCATAGAAATGGGATCAGTAAACACTGGCAGTAATTATTACTATCGCTCTCATCATCACCAGTCCCGGCTCTAGTTTTACTACACAAGCCTCTCCTTTTCCACACACAAAAAGAAGAAATTATTGATCAGTTTTACTACATGCCAGGCACAATGCTTAGCTCTTTCAATATGCACTTATCTATTTAGCTCTCATAATAACCCTGCACGTTAGATATACTTATTTCTGATGTTACTAAGGAGAAACTGAGGCTTGAACATTCAACAGATTCTTGGTATTTAAATGTGATGCTGGTATGTGGGACTAAGTTACTTGGTAGATCTAACTTTCTAGAGTTCAAATTTAACTCAACTTGTTTTTATCATTGTGTATGGATAAAGTAAGCACATGTGCATGTACAAAAGAAAGAGAACAGCAAGCACCACTTATTGAGTGGTTATAGGTCACTACTCCCCTCTACCTAGGCAAATCTTTTCAACCCTTAAAGGTGCTCTGAGCACTAAAAACAACACTGAGCTTTTCCTTTGAACTCTTAACCCTTACCAACTAAACAACAATTCTGTAATGGACCACATATGATTTTTTATCATTACTTCTTAATTTTTTATAATATTATCCCCTAATACGAAGTCCCATGAGGACTCATACTTTCATCTTAAATTTCTTTTATGTTCCCCGGAGTATCTAGCATAGTGCTGGGCATAAAGTTGTTTTGCAATAATATTTGTTAAATAGTTTACTATCCAGACCCTGAAAGGACATCCCCAAATAAGAATGATTATTGTTTATTCAATAAATTTTTACCTACAATGTAGCAGGCACTGCCTTAGGTCTTGGAGCAGAATCAGAACCTAAGATACTGTGGTCCCAGTCCTCAGGAGTTTATGGTAGACTGGGGCAAAGTACAGGTAATCTAATAATTATAACACAGTAAGGCAAGTGCTATGAGAGATATTTGAACCAAGTACTCAGACAGTATTGAAGAGGGAAGGATTAATTCCCCCCAAAGGACCTAGAAAGCACTTCAACATTCATTTATTTAACAAATATGTATTGACCACTTAATATGTGCCAAGCACTGATAGGTCCAAGGATACAGAAGTAAATAAAATTCCCAAGGTCCCTGCACTCATGAAATTTATAATCTAGGATTCACAGGGAAAGTCACACTTGAGTGGGTTCACAAATGAGTAGTCTCTGTAAAAAGAAAAAGGTTTTCCAGGAAAAGGGACCAGCATCAAGTCAAATCCCTGGAGACTTAATGCATTCCTAGAAAAGGGAACAATAAGGGATGAGGTTTACAGGGGCAGAACAGGAAGGGTCTCCTATGCCATGCCAATGCTTTCAGAGTTTTAGTTCATTTGGTCATTCAGAAAAATGCACTGTGATCCTCTATGTACCAAACCCTGTGCCAAGTACTAGGGACACAAGAATCAGTAAGACACAAGTCTTTCAAGAATCTCAGAGTGTAGTAGGGTACAGCATTTAAAAAAAACACAATATAGCACAAATAAGGGCAATGACAGGGGCATGTTTAAGATACAGGGATGGCTAAGAGAAGGGAGTGATTGGATTGACTTTCTGTCTGGGGGACAGAAGGGTGATCAGGAAAGGCCTCACAGTAGAGAAGACTCTCTAACTAGGTCATGGGGGACAAATAGTAAGTCATGAATTTATGATAACAGCAAACACTTGCACATTACTTAGTATGTGCCAGGTTCTGTCCCAAGCACTTTACATATATTAACTCACTCAAACTTCATAACTAAGTTATAAAATAGATATTATCATTAATTCCATTTTATAGATAAAGAAAGACACAGAGAGGTTAAATAACTTACCCAAGGTCACACAAATAATAAGTGGCATGGCTGGATTTAAACATAGGCAGTTTGGCTCCAGAGTCTATGTTTTAATCACCACACTATATTGCCTCCAAGACAAGAAAGAATAAGGTCATTCCAGGCGAAGAGAACAGCATATGCAAAGGCACAGAGGCATGAAACAGCACACCATCTCTGGGAAATTGTGAGTGGGACAGAATGTAAACAAGAAGAGTGGCCATCTTGGAGCTTGTGGAGGTGAGAAGTGCTCCTGTTCCTGAACTTTGGGTGCCAACTGAGTTGCGGCCTGCTGGGAACAGGACTCCTAAAGCAACGACTATGTCTGGAAGGCTTTGGTCCAAGGCCATTTTTGCCGGCTATAAACAGGGTCTCCGGAACCAGAGGGAGCACACAGCTCTACTTAAGATCGAAGGTGTTTATGCTCAAGATGAAACAGAATTCTATCTTGGCAAGCGTTGTGCTTATGTGTACAAAGCAAAGAACAACACAGTAACTCCTGGTGGCAAACTAAACAAAACCAGAGTAATCTGGGGAAAAGTAACTCGTGCTCATGGAAACAGCGGCATGGTTTGTGCCAAATTCCGAAGCAACCTTCCTGCGAAAGCCACTGGCCACAAAATCCGTGTGATGCTGTACCCCTCAAGCATTTAAACTTACTGAAAACTAAATAAATAAAGGTGTAGATTTGTTCTCTTGTTAAAAAAAAAAAAAAAAAAAAGAAGAAGAGCAGCAGGGGATGAGGCAAGCCGATACCAAGTCCCAGAGGTCCTTGGGTGTCATGTAAAGAAGTGTCTTCAATTGATAGGTAATGAGAAACCACTGAAGGATTAGGCAGGGAAGTGACCTGAGGAGATTTTCTTTTTTATTTCTCTGGGTTAAGTGTGGAAGGGAGAATGAGAGAGGATGTCAAAGGCAGGAAGACATGTTAACAGACTGTGGCACTGCTCTAGATGAGAGATTTTTTTTTTTAAAGATCTATTTATTCATGAGAGACACAGAGAAGGCAGAGACATAGGCAGAGGAACAAGCAGGCTCCTCACAGGGAGCCCGATGTGGGATGCGATCCCGGAAGTCTGGGATCACGCCCTGAGCCAAAGGCAGACAGACGCTCAACCAGTGAGCCACCCAGGGATCCCTAGATGAGAGATTTTAAAATTTAAAGTGGGAGATGTAAGGACAAGGAGGATATTTAGGAGGCAAAATTGAAAATTGGATGTAAGAGATAAAACAGTTAAGAATGGTTTGTTTCTAGTCCCAGTTACTTGGTATATAGATTTAAAAGTAATTACAGGAGGGAACATGTAGGTGGCTCAGTCGGTTAAGTGTCCGACTCTTGATTTCAGGTATGATCTCTGTACTGCGCATGGAGCCTACTTAAGATTCCCTCTCTTCTTCCTCTCCCTCTGCCCCTCCCTGCATGCACGCATGTGTTCTCTTTTTAAAAAATTATATTAATAAGTAAATAAATAAAAATAAATACAGAAGAATAAAGAACAGGTTTGGGAGAAAAATCTACTGTATTTAAGGAGAATGTTATTCTCCCTATGCCTATTGCTAATTCTGATTCCATAATCTTCACATAAAATATTCTCATCTTTATGCGGGGACTCTCAACTGGGTATAAGCGGGGACTCTCAACTGGGTATAAGCAGGGACTCAGAGGAGAGAAGTGGCAGGTGGAGGTATATTAGAATCTGGGTGTTTGTTTTTGAGTGTATGAGTAATTCAATTACTACCCTCCTCTTTTTCTTCCAGTTTGATATCACAATCCTGCCCACCACCATCTGTCATTGCAAGTCACTGTTCTATATAGCTCCATAATACTCTGACAAAACTGAAACAGTTGAAAATTTTGCTTATGCACAAAATGCTAAGACCAGGAGAAATTTTTAAGAACCATCTAGAACTCAATAGATCTCAACCAAGGGCTGCCTGGAAATACGTGAAGGCATTTTTGTTTATCACAATGTGATGTACATTGGCATTTAGTGTCTGAAGGCCTGGGATGGTAAACGTTCTGTAACTCAGAGAACAGTTCCAAATAACAAAGAATTACCTTGCCCCAAATGATAACAATGTTTCTCTGAAGAAATACTAATAGGGGTACCTGGGTGGCTCAGTTGGTTAAGCATCTGCCTTTAACTCAGATCAGGATCCCAGGGTCCAGGGCAAGGTGGGCTCCCTGCTCAGCAAGGGAGTCTGCCTTCCCTCTCCCTCTGCCCATCCACCCCCATTCGTGCTCTTTCCCTTTCTCTCTCTCAAATAAATAAATACAATCTTTTAAAAAAGGGACGCCTGGAAGGCAGTTGAGGCTGCCTTCAGCTCAGGTCATGATCCTGGGGTCCTGGGATCTAGCCTCTTGTCAGCTCCCTGCTCAACAGGGAATCTGCTTTTCCCTCTTCCTCTGCCCCTAGCCCTCTATTCATCCTCTGTCTCTCACCTTCTCTTTCAAATAAATAAATCTTTTTTAAAAATAAATAAGATCTTTAAAAAAAAGAAAAAGAAAGAATATTGATAAAGTTCAACCCCCATATTTTACAGCTGAGGACAAAGTGAGATCCCAGGTAAGAAAATGACTTGCTAAAGATCACCCAGTTGCACAGGAGGATCCTAGAACTCAGGGCTTCTGTTTATACACTCCTGTACTGCTTTCTCATCTGGGCCCGGTAAGCCTGTGGCACATCTAGAAGAGCAGTCCAACTGAATATGTAAGTCAAATACTCAGAATGCCACCTTGCTATCATGGCCCTGTGTAAATCTTCTCTAGCCCCAAATCCCACTCTCACTGCCAGAGATCTAGGCTGGAAGTACAAGTTTGGCTGTCATCAACATGGGAAGCCTTAAGATAGATAAGGCTACCCTGGCCAAAAGCATAAAATGTGACAAAGCTCTGGGGAACACAAATATTAGGGATCTAATGGAGGAGGAGCCCATAAAGGAAACTGAAAAGTCCAGAAATGTAAAAGGTTAAGAAGGCAAAGGGAACTAATTAGAAGTGTTTGCTTTAGCGAAATAATTCTTAGTTTATCATTAATTGGGTACCCATGTCCATTGATTCGTTGTCATCTGCCCTGTATCCTTGCCTCTTCTTTGCTAACAGAAATCAAACATGCAGAGGTTGCAAAGAGTCTATGAAAACAGTCTATTTCCCAGTCTTAGCTTATAGCTGTGAAGGCCATGAGAGTAGATTATCATTACCCAGCTTTTTACTGAGTTTGTACAGAGTACACAGAATCATACTTGGTACTTTAACATACCTAATAGACAAAAAAAAAATCTTGCAAAACAATTTAATAATTTTAGGGGGTTTGTCCTCTCCGCCAGCATACAGCCAAAATAATCATTAAGAGTAACAGAGATGCGTGTGGGGATTGATAAATAAAAGTCTGTATACAGTAAGGGAGGAACTGAATCAGGGATATGGTCAGGAACACTTTGGGAAGAAAGCACAGAGCAGAAAGAATGTATAGGTCTTCCCTAGCAGAACTCCTCTGCACTGCCTTGCTACCACAGTCCTTTCCACATTTTCTCTAGTCCCAGATCCCCTCTCACCTTCAGAGATTCAATAGTGGCCTGCTTGTAAATCTTTCCAGCAGGATCCTTCTTCTGAGGACTACTCTGGATTCTAGGCGTGCGGACGACGAATTTATCCATTGCTAGCGGACTCACCAACTACCTTCACGGGCTCGCAGCGCGTTCTGCTGGAGAAAGAGGGAAGATTCTAAAGCGTCATCCAAACAAACCACTGTGATGTGTGCGCCCCGAAGTGACACGATGGGCTTCTACCGTACTCTGGAAGCATTCCCGAATCACGAGGACTGCTGAGTGGAGTTTTGACAGGAAAGAGCATTTTGGTCCCGGGAAAGAATTATCCTCCTAACAACTGAAACTGTCCACAATGATTGGTCTAACCGCTCAAGGGAGGAGGTGCTCAGCTTCCAGAAGTGCACGTAGTGCAGGGGATTCCAATATTGGGCCAGGCCGTTCAGCCCGTGGCTTCTCAAGCCTCTTCCAACTTCGGTGAGCCTGAGGCAGGGTTAAGAGTTTCACTGGGTCCCCTGGAGCTCAATATTAACAACTACCCCACCATCATCACAAGCCCAAAGGTTCCCCTAGCAACCAGCAAACAACCACCACCTCCAGATCTCAGCAGGGTCCTCACAACAAGCACCCATCTCCAGAAACTGTTCGGTGACCAGAGGACCCTACCCACGACTGCCGTGCTCTGGATCCCGGGGCAAAGGGAAACACCATCTTCCTCGACCCTCAGCACTCAGAGGAGCCCAGGAAGGGGAACCTAACAGCGGTCTGACATGAGACCCACCGGGACAAGCAGCCCTGCCAGCAGCTGGCCCCTTCCAGAGCTCACCGTCCGAGGCCCCAAGCCTGCACCGCGGAAGTCACAATTAAACCAAACGCTTCCTCGCCGGACTGGGGGTTTCTCCCAACTGGCTCCGCCACCCCTCAGGGCACCCGAGAGCCTCAGCGAACCACATTCCCCAGAATGCACTGCAAAGGAGTGGGTCAGGCGCCCCCGGGGCGACTGTAGTTCTCCGAGACCAACTTTCTCGCCTCCACCGTGTGAGGTCCGTCGGCGCAGAACTACACGCCCCAGGATGCCCCGCGAGGGGAAGGCATCAGAGGAGGACGGGTCGCTCTAACACTCGCGATGACTGGATCTAGTTCTTCTTGCTCCCCTGGAGGTTCGCAGACCCGGAGGAGGGGCGGGAAGGCGGCAGTTTCGGGCGGGTCGGGGCGGAGCTGAGGAGTCGGCGGAGGCGGAAGCGACGGCCCGAGGGGCGGGGAAGGGGCTGGCCCCGGAAGGCGGAGGAAACCCTGAAAAGAAAACAGCAACAAGCCGAGCTGCTGTGACAGAGGGAAACAAAATGGCGGCGCCGAAGGGGAGCCTGTGGGTCAGGGCCCAACGGGGACTCCCGCCGCTGCTGCTGTTGACGATGGCCCTGGCTGGAGGCTCGGGGACCGCTTCGGCTGAAGCATTTGACTCGATCTTGGGTGATACGGCGTCTTGTCACCGGGCCTGTCAGTTGACCTTCCCCTTGCATACCTACCCCAAGGTAGGGCCCGTCCGGACCGGGCTGCACCCTCCCCTGGCCGCCCATCTCTCCCTCCTCCCCGACCGGTGTCAGCCCTGGGAGCCTGGGTGTCGAACGCACACCCTCCAGCCGCTGTCTCCCACCTGTGTGGCTCCTGTTGTCTTCCCTAGTTCTCCCCGCACCCCTTTCCTGCTGTAATTACCGGAAGTTTGTGCTGCATCTACCGCGGAATAGGCTGGGGGACGCAGAGATGAACGAGACCGGACCCCTGGCCGCTGGCAGCTGGCTGGGCGGCCGGAGAGACGAGCACTCTCGGGGGCAGGAGGAGGAGGATATGGATGATGGATGCAGGGTCTTCACCTTCACGGAGCGTTAAGGGATGGCGAGGGGGGAGGGGGCGGGGTGCAGGAGCAGACATGCAAGCCCACAGTAGGTTAGTTCGTAACGCATGTAGACTGAGCGCCGCTCCGGGCCGGGAGCTCCTAGCCTGTCCTGGGGGTCCGGCAAGCAAGACCATTCCACCGTGATAGAAATGTATTCCATCAGCCCTGGGAGTTGTGAGACGCTCGGGAAGGGCTTTCCGCCTGGGTTGAGTCACTGTGTGCAGGACGCTGCCTTAGGGCTTGGGGTGGCTTAGAGAAGCAGCAGTTAGGTTTCTGCAAAGAACTTGACCCTTCAGTGCAGAGCGGGTATAAAAATGAGACTGCCCGATGGGGGGGGGGGGGGGGCGGGGGGGCGTCAGGGTCCCAGCTTCCCGAGGGGAGTGACCCTGCTTTCTTGAAACTCCTTGTCCGCCCCCGCCCCGTGATGCCGTCCTTTCATCCCATTCCACTTCTCAGGTCTTTTTTTTTTTCCCCCAATCTTAGGAACTCTGTTTACTCAACATTCTAAATTGTGTGGTGACTCCCCACCCTTTCCCATATATAATTTGGATTTGTGCTCCCTTCCCCCTACTGCTTTTCTTTCTTTCTTTTCTTTTTTTTTTTTTTTTTTAAGAGCTTTGCTGTTGTTACTGGTCTTTTTCTCCTTGTTTTCCCTTCATCTCCTCGGTGCTGTTGGCTTAAGCATGTGGCTAGCCCTCTTTGCTCTCTCAGACTACAAAGGAAAGGGCCAGTGAACTTTATGGGATGTTCCTTTTGGACAAGTCCTTTGAGGTCTTTGAAATGAAAATCTCTGAATTCTTTCACTTCCCATGTATCTGTGTACGGCAGCATTTTACCTTGCATGAGGTTTATCATCTTTCTGAGTTTTTAAAAAGATTTTATTTATTTGACAGCACAAGCAGCAGGGACAGGGAGAAGCAGGCTTCCTGCTGAGCAAGGAGCCCAATGTGGAACTTGATCCCAGTGAGCCAAAGACAGACACTTAACAGACCGAGCCACCCAGGCACCCAAGTTTTATCAATTTTCAAGAAAAAGTGTAGGAGATTGATTATCCTAAAATTTTCAGTCAGACACTAATATAGCAATCAGGAGAGAGAAATGAGAGATTGTGACTTTCAAGCTTAAATCAATGTGTACTGTCCCTGAATACATTACTTTCCTCTCTATTTATAAACCTCTCATCATTAAGAAGACTGTATGAGTAAACTCACTAAGATTTATTTGGCCTGGCATTGAATGGAAACTTATTTTGTATCCTTCTAGTGTTTGGTTGTGTTTTTTTCCTTTCTTGAGATTTTCCTAGCAAACCTGTAGTATGACCCAGAAAGCTGGGAGAATAACTAAAGGATATAAACATTTCTGGAAACTTCAGGTGCTTTTATCCACTATTTTGACAGTTTTTAACAATTGAGGTGGTATCTATAAATCATTTTTGCTTATTCGTCAAAGCTGTTCTCAGGGGATCCCTGGGTGGCGCAGCGGTTTAGCACCTGTCTTTGGCCCAGGGCGCGATCCTGGAGACCTGGGATCGAATCCCACGTCGGGCTCCCGGTGCATGGAGCCTGCTTCTCCCTCTGCCTGTGTCTCTGCCTCTCTCTCTCTCTCTCTCTGTGTAACTATCATAAATAAATAAAATTTAAAAAAAAAAAAAAAAAAAAAAAGCTGTTCTCAGGAACAGTCATTTGGCTCCCCGTATGTTAGATGGACTTAAAATTTATTAACTGTCTACTCTGTTAGACAGTATGATGGGAGATCTATACCCATTATCCCTAATTGTCACAACCATGCAAAGTAGGATTTTACAATTGAGGCTCTGAAAGGTTAAGTGACTTACCTAAAGTCACATAGCTACGAAGTAGTGAGGTAGTAGGAATTCAGCCCTAAAACTGATTATACTTTGCTGCCCTCTATTAATAAAGTTGTATTAAAAATTAATTTACTTATTTCACTGATTTCTATGGGCCCTCTGAATTATTGTGCTTTGCAGTTCAGGAAAAAGCAGTGTGCGTTTTAAGAAATCAGATGAAATTAGAAACTCACCTACCCCTGTCAGTCTGGTATTTGCAGCTGGAAGATAGAAATCTCATTTTAACAACTCTATTTCAGAATTAATTATTTGTTGCAAGAAAGTAGGATAGCTGTTTGTAAGTAGTTATTTTAAAATTCCAATATAGGGATCCCTGGGTGGCGCAGCGGTTTGGCGCCTGCCTTTGGCCCAGGGCGCGATCCTGGAGACCCGGGATCGAATCCCACATCAGGCTCCCGGTGCATGGAGCTTGCTTCTCCCTCTGCCTATGTCTCTGCCTCTCTCTCTCTCTCTCTCTCTGTATGACTACATAAATAAATAATAAATAAAAAATAAATAAAAATAAAAAATAAAAAAAATAAAATTCCAATATAGTTACCATTTAACTTTCCTCAAAAATACAATTACATCATTTGTCTGGGTCCAAATACAAGAGACTTATGTTAACAACAAAGCTAACTAGTGCCCACCTGGTCATTTTTTTTAAATGTGTGGGCTCTGGAACCATAAGCCTGGGTCCAATTCCCAGCTCCACTTTTACTATCTGTATATCTTTGCTGATCACTTAACTTCTCATGACTTCATTTTGTCACCTGTAAAACAACAACAACAAAAACTTCATACCTTACAGACCTGGTGTGGGAACTAAAGATAATGTATGTGGCACTCTTAGCACATAAAACCAGTTTGGTACATACAGTATCAGTGGTGCTAAATATTGAGAATAGTTAGCTTGACTTAGCTCTGAGCAAGAAAATGCATATATTCTATAGATAATTATCATTGAGGTACCTTCTGATTATTTAGTTTCATTCATTTTTGTGGGGAGCAACATTTCCTTGTGCTCTAAATCTAAGGTACATTTAAGATAAGCTTGTCAATCATTTGAGATACATAAACCATGAAATGTTTACTTAGAATGATATTATCTAGTACATGATTCTTTTTTTTTTTATTTTATTTTTTTTTATTTTTGATAGTCACACAGAGAGAGAGAGAGAGGCAGAGACACAGGCAGAGGGAGAAGCAGGCTCCATGCACCGGGAGCCCGACGTGGGATTCGATCCCGGGTCTCCAGGATCGCGCCCTGGGCCAAAGGCAGGCGCCAAACCGCTGCGCCACCCAGGGATCCCCTAGTACATGATTCTTAATAGCTACGAATTGAGTCCCTACTCTGTGCTGGACATTGTATACCTTAAGTGTTAGCATAGTGTCTGGCACATGTGGGTGCTCATTAAATACATTATTATTATGCCTATTTGTTAGATAGTATAGCATAATATTCATGATACTGTGTATATAAAATGTGAAATCCTTGTCATAAGAGTATTGTCCCTATCTTACAACCAAGGAAACAGGCTGAAAGAAATTGTCACTTGCCAGAGGTTGTACAGAATAAGTGGTGAGGCTGAGCTTCAAAGCAGGGCTGATTCCTGGATCTAGGCTCTTTGCAGCATGCCATACTCTCTTTTGAAAATAGGACTCGGGGGCTTACTGGCTTGGTTTAAGGAAAGAAAACCTACCTGAAAATGCAATGGCATGCATTATAGCTCATACTAATGAGCTCAAGCTTCCTCTGTGCAGTATAAGGAGATGTGGTGCTCCAAATACATAAGAGAATTTCTTCCACTGTTTTACAAAGCTTCAAAAGCTACTTAGGTATGAAATTTATCTTAATTGTTAAAATTCTTTCAGTTTCACCTTAACAATAAATGCAACCAGAACTGAGGTTCAAAAAACATGCTAGCTTCAAAATTGCAACACTTGTTTAACGTCAGACTGCAGCCATCTCTTCTTAATGGGTTGTTGGTTCTGCATAAATCTTACTAATCCTTCTGCTGTAAAGAAATGTATACCTTTCTCTTCCATTGGTTGCTAACTGGTCTATGCACATGCTATTTGCTTCCTTATTAGGTGCCTGCCAATTTGTACACAGTGGATCACACAGTAAGTTGAGGGGACTCCCTTACATGTACTAGTTGTGTTAAACACTGTGTGTATTTCATCTAACAAAAGCTTAGTGAAGACATTGTCATTAGTCTTATTAAGCAGTTCACATTTTCCAGTAATGAAGAATCAATCCTATCCTAAGCTCCCATAGATAGATAATGTTGCCTATCACTGTTGTCCTCTGTTTTAAAAATCTGTTATCGTGATTAACACTACTACCTTTTATTGAGCACCATCTGTGTCCCAGGGACTATACCAGGAATCGCTATATTCCAGCATTATTGAGGGGTTTGGAGATTATGTATAGCCATTATCTTCTTTTCTGATGAGAAAACTGAGATTTAGATAGGTAAAGTAACTTATGCAGTGTCATTCACCTGAAAGATTTTAATCCAGGTCTGGTAATTCCAGAGGCTTTTCCTGTACACCACACTGTTGCTCTTGTTTGTGTTTTCAGTCAAAGTAAGCAAAGTTTAAAAACACTTTTCATAGATGTATGCTTCACTTCTTGCGGGCCTTTATTACACTATTTGCCATGTGAAGCTAGTCATGACCCTTTTTCCTGAGAAGCCTGATAATTATAAATATTTATGTGGCAGAAGTATGTCATTCATCAGAAGGTACTTGCTTACTCATTTCTACCTCTGTTAAAATTCTGATTATGTCACTGTTATTTTTAAAATTTTCCGTCAAAACGTAACCTTGGAATATGGGAAAAGGAGATATATATATATATATATATATATATTTTCCCCCCACTAGGTTTCTTTCTTGAGTATCACTTTTAAAATAAGAAATTAAATCCTCTTTTTATGGCAAAGGTCTTGGGTATTACCTGGTTCCTACCATATTTCTTTCGGTTATAATCTTTTATTGGACATTTTAATAGTAAACCTACTAACTTTGTTTTCTTTTTAACTTCCTTCCCCCCAAGGGAAAAATAATATTTTTTTGGTAATCCTCCTTCTTCTTGAACTCCCTAGGAAGAGGAGTTGTATGCATGTCAGAGAGGTTGCAGACTGTTTTCAATTTGTCAATTTGTGGATGATGGAATTGATTTAAATCGGACCAAAATGGAATGTGAATCTGGTAAGATGCTATGCTAAAAGTATATAACATTGTGGGTTTTTTGGGTTGTGTTAATACTCTTTATATATGTTCCTCAGAAAATGATAGGCATGTTGTTTAAACTAATTTCTAGCATATTTTAAGAATTATGAAGTTTGAGTTTAATCAGCTGCTGCTACAAATTTCATGGGCTTTAAATTTCATCTTTAGGGTTCCCTGCTATATGAAAGTAGAGCATTCCTTTGAAACCTCTCCTAAGCCAAAATGGCATAAAGCAAAGAAGCAATTACCATTAATTTATATGGAAAATTTTTTGACTGCTCTTAGATCCAAAAAATAACCTCTCTTAGTCTTTTCTAATACCTTAGGACACATCTTGCTAAGATGCATAAAATAAATCAAGATAAAATACAGATGCTTACACAGTTCAAAGCTATGGTGGCCTGATGCCGAGCGTATTTCCCAGGGAAGGAGCTTGGCAGTGCCACTGTTGCTGCTCAGGAGTGTGTGCTGCCTCTGTAATGGCTAGCCACAAAACAAATGCTGAACACTGTTTTCACTTTTTTTTTTTTTCATGAAAGCATGAATCCTCTTCAGATTTCTTTTGGTTTGTAAACATAGATATGAACTTCTGAAAAGTGGAGGCTACTTCTATTTGTTGAGACAACGTTTATTTTGTACTATGGCTAGGACACCTTTGTGTAACGAAGCATTTGGTTTAATTACCCTTCTCATAATTCATCACTACTTTTTCAATGGATAGTATAATTTTCCTAAGCCTTTCAATCAGGCCAGTTGATTTAGCTCCAAGTTGTGTGTTTTTTTTTGTTTTTTTTTTTTTTTTTTTACTGAATCAAGCCTTTGACTCACTATTTAATAGTGTATTCTTTGTGGGTCATGCTGATAAAAGAAGTAACCAGAGTCTTTGTCATCTCTTAAACCACTGTTCTTACCTTTTGCTAAAAGAGATGCGTTTAATAAAAGAAACCTGTAATCAAGACAAAATTGACATTTAACTTTTTAAAGAAACCGTAATGGAATTTCCTCCATTCATTACATGATGCTGTTTATTCAATGTAGCAGGAGGTACCTTTCTCCCTGTCACTCTGTCATGACTTCTGTCTAAGTCTCCTTGATATCATGACCTTGTTTTTTTGTGGCTCAGTCTCCAACTGGCCACCTTTATATATGCATAATACTGTTCAACTTATTGTCTAGCACCTTTGAGAAATATATTACAAATATATGACTGGGTTGGAAAGAAAAATTGTTACAGTGGTAAAGTGTTATATATCACAAGAGAGAACCAGCTCTAGTAAACCAAATGAAGAGGGTGTGTACCCACTTCAACTTTAGAATCCTGCTGTAGAGCATATTCTAAGTTCAGTTTCTCAGAATTTAGGGTGTTAGATTAATTGCTTTGTTTTTTTTTTCTTTGCTATGAGAATATCCTTGTTTCTCAGCAAAGTGATCTAGTTCTTAATGTTAATATTGTGTATTTGTGTAAATCACTAAAATATATTGTTTTGTTCAACTCTATGACATAGGTGATGGTAATTTGGTATTTCCATTTTAAACATATAGAAATCAATAGTTGAAGAGGTTAAATAACACAGCCTAGGTCATATACACAGCCAGATGTGTATGGAGCCAAAACTTCAGGATGCCAGACCAGTGTTTTTCCCACTTTGCATACCATAGTGGTGAAGATCCGTTTATGAATGTCATCAGATAGCCTGAGCCTGAGTGTATAATCAATAGGTTTATACCTGAACCATCTGACATGTGGGAGGTAGAAGATACAGAGTTTATTAAAATAATATCTTTGCTACTGTTACTGAATTTGAAAATTCATATTGATAAAACGCTTTTTAAGAATTTTTTTTATAAAATGCCAAATCCCTTCTTTTCTATTCTTCCCCCTTTTCTTTCCTTCCCTTCTCTCCTTTTCTCTCTTTCTGTCTCTTTTCCTTGTAATTTGACTGTTTTTCTCTTACAGCATGTACAGAAGCATATTCCCAATCTGATGAGCAATATGCTTGCCATCTTGGTTGCCAGAATCAGCTGCCATTCGCTGAACTGAGACAAGAACAAGTATGAAACAATACTGCCTTTCAGAATTGCCTGCTTAAATTGCACTGATTTGTATTGAAATGTTTATCGCCCACTTAGATACTATTTTAGTGTTATATTTTATAATTAGTTTTCAGCAAACAAATTATATGTTTGCAAATAGGAGTGTCACTTGCATAATTACTTTTGTATAATGCTTCACTGTTAAAAGTTACATTTACATCCGTAATCTCTTTAGTTTTTTCTCTTGGTCCAATAATGATATTATCCTCATTTTGCATATGAAAAAACTGAGGCTCAGAGAAAGAAGTTCATAGTTGTGAGTCATTTTTTTCCTACCCCAACTGCCATCGCCTTAGCTTAGGTCATCATCATTTCTCGTCTGTATTGCTAAACTTGCAATCTGTTTTCCCACTTGACCCTTTCTAGTCCATCCTTTAGTATATGTTCAGATATTTATATCCTAAATAGAAATCTCACTGTGTCATTCTCCTGTCTTACATACTTCAGGACCCACTTACAGGGTTAAGTCCAAACCACTTTTCATGGTCCGGCTCCTGATTATTTCTCTTAGGTTATCTTTTTTTCCCCACCCCTCATACTCTATACTCCAAATATACTAGATAAAGTTTGTTAATTTTATTAGTTTTTGCATAGGAAGTATAGCCACATGGTATAGAATTCAGAAGGTAAAAAGAGTATGTAGTAAAAAATCTCCTACCCCTGTATATCCTAGCCATTCAATTTTCCTTGTCATGTAGCCAGGGTTACTAAGACAGATGTATTTTATGCAGATACAAGGATACATATATTCCTTCTTTTTTAAAATGCAAGTATACGTAAAGAATATCTATTCATTTCTTTTTTTCACTGTACAGTCCATTGTATGGATGTATCATTTGTTTAAGCAATCTCTTATTTGGACATATAGGTTGTTTCTAATCTTTTTCATTTATACGCAATGTTGCACACCTCTCACATTTATATCTATAGAATAAAATCACAGTAGAATTGCTGAGCAAGAAATATTTGTGTGTTTAATTTTGAGAAGTAGAGCAAAATTGCTCTCTGTGGAATTTGTACCAAATTTTAATAATTGAGATAAAATTCACATAGTATAAAATTCACCCTTGTGAAGTATTCAATTCAGTAGTTGTCAGTATGTTCACAAAGTTTTGCAACCATCATCACTAATTCCAAGCATTTTTACCACCCCAAAAAGAATCCCATACCCACTTCTCTCCTTCCTCAACTCCTGACAGTGTGCCACTTTTAATATATTTTAAATTTGTGTTTTTCATATTACAGGTAATGTTAAATGTGTTTTCTGATTTTTAAGAGCCATTTTTGTTTTTTTTTTCTCTTAGTTGTATACATACTGAACAGTTCTTAATTTTTAAAGTATGATGAGTTCTTTCATGGTTCTGTTCCTTCTACTCCCCATCCTTTTATTGAATCCCCTTGATTCAGGGCAGGTGTCATTTCCTTCATGAAGCCTTCTTAACACCTTCTCACCCAGGTTTGGGTTAGGTGCCTTTTTCCATACACATGTGTTAATCAATTTTTAACCTCTGTCTTATATAGATTACACAGATTAAACATAGGTATACGTTGTTGAATAAAATATACATGATCCCTGATCTCCTAAAATTTTTAATCTCAGTGAATACTTGTTTGGTGAATTAATCAGTGAAAAATTTCAGAGCTATTAGTGGGAAAATTGGATCATGAATATAGATCTTTTGATTCAACAAATTGATCTCTTATTCCATAATGCCTCTCTTTTGAAATATAGCAGAATCAAGGCTCTCCCTAAAGTACAGCAAAAGGTATCCCATACTTATGCTCTGGAGGGGCCCACTGCTGCTAAATAAGTAAAGAAGTCAGAACTGGGGGGACATGATACCCATTAATGTTAAAATCAGTAGCTTACTGTATATACTCAGCCCATAAATACTCTCATCACACTGCCCTGCTATCAGATGTCTCTATTTTATGCATATATTCTTTTGGTTGATTTTTTTCCCTTCCCCTTTTCCATCAATGTTTATTATAACATGATTTGTTTTACATGAAAACATTAAGATAGGATGGTATAATTAGTCTCTGCCCCTTCTACCTCTTAAGGCCTTGCTAATCCTTATTTTAATCATATCTTAAGATTCTTCACAATTTTGGACCTGATTTAAAAGCCTGTTATTCTTTTTTTTTTTTTTTTTTAAGATTTTATTTATTTATTCATGAGAGACACAGAGAGAGAGACACAGGCAGAGAGAGAAGCCAGGCTCCATGCAGGGAACCTGATGTGGGACTTGATCCCGGGTCTCCAGGATCATGCCCTGGGCTGAAGGCGGCGCTAAACCGCTGAGCCACCTGGGCTGCCCTAAAAGCCTGTTATTCTGATAGAGGTGACAGGTAGTTTATATGTGTGTTTGCTGGCAAAATGAAGTAGCCTGGGATTTTTTTTTTTAAGATTTTATTTTTATTTATTCAGGAGAGACACAGAGAGAGAGACAGACACCGGCAGAGGAAGAAGCAGGCTCCCTACAGGGAGCCCGATGCAGAACTCGATCCTGGGACTCTGGGATCACATCCTGAGTGGAAGGCAGACGGTCAACCACTGAGCCACCCAGGCATCCGATAGCCTGGGATCTTAAGCCTCATTACAGTTCATTTGCGTAGGAAACTGTTTAATGCTAGTTGTTGTGGTAGAATCACTTAACTTTTTAGTCCCTGTCCCAGTAACGATTTGGAGAAACTTGATTAAGTTTGCTCTCTCTTTTTTTTTTTTTTTTTTTAAAGATTCTATTTGTTCATTCATGAGAGATACACAGAGAGAGAGTGAGAGAGAGAGAGAGTGAGAGGCAGAGACATAGGCAGAGGGAGAAGCAGGCTCCATGCAGGGAGCCCAATGTGGGACTGGATCCCGAGACTCCAGGATCACGACCTGAGCCAAAGGAAGATGCTCAACCATTGAGCCACCCAGGCTTCCCCATGTTTGCTCTCTTGAATATACATATATAAAAATTATATATTTTTAAAATAATGATTCAGTGTTTTGTTTTGTTTTGTTTTTAAGCTCATGTCCCTGATGCCAAAAATGCACCTACTCTTCCCTCTAACTCTGGTAAGGTCATTCTGGAGTGACATGATGGACTCTGCCCAGAGCTTCATAACCTCTTCATGGACTTTTTATCTTCAAGCTGATGATGGAAAAATAGTTATATTCCAGGTAACAACTGTGCTTCATAGATTCATCTAAATACCAACAACAATAAATGTGTATGTCTTAAATGAATGTCTTGGCATTGAGCCATATATATTACCAAATAATAATTACTGATTTGGCCTACATTAAAACATTGGGCATCAAAACACAGTGTTACTTCTCTCTGCCTGTTGGAAGCTTCTCTCAAGCCCATTGGTCCTTATCAAGAACTCTCAATCTTCTAAATTTTATAGTGGTTAAATTGATAAACTAAAACCTCTAGATATGAGAGATAAGAGTAATGAATATACTTTGAATATAAATCATGGCATGTGTATATATCACATATGGATATGCTATTTTCCTTTTAATTTGGTAGTTAAATTCCTCAAATGTATCACAAGCTATGTTGTGAGACTTTCTCTTAGGTAATAATTAAACCTTTTAATTATTACTAGTAGTAGAATGGCTCACTGTAAGGCTAGAATGTGATTTTTAGCACTATCCTGAGTCTTGGGTCCTTTATACATAATTTGGTAATAAGTAAAACATAAGGAGTTTTTTCTCTTTAAATTCATGAGTAAATTTCTATGTCCTAAAGCTAATTAGCTTAAAGTTTAAGTTAAATCTCAGAGCA
Source organism: Vulpes vulpes (assembly GCF_048418805.1). NCBI lineage: Eukaryota > Metazoa > Chordata > Mammalia > Carnivora > Canidae > Vulpes > Vulpes vulpes. Next base: position 156,363,807 of record NC_132791.1, read on the forward strand.
AAGCCCTCATTCATTCCTGATTAGATACGAGATTCACTTTGTTTCTCTCTTTGTATCAACTTGAGCATAACTAGACTGGAGAAACTCCCACTCCAGAGGATCTGTGCTGTATGGAGGATGAAAAGTATAGAGTATTTAGCTGTAATGTATGAATTACGCATACTTAGGGAAGAATGGAATGTTTCAGATGAGAAAAATAGAGATAATAGGTGTTTAGCTCAAAATTTTGGCAGTCTGCTAAGTTATTCTTGATCTACTAGAATTAGCACTCATTTTTGCAGGATATGATATTTAATGCAGTATGTTGTAATTTGTCCCTGCTTTTTAATTTTTTTTTAATGTTGTCAGAAAGTTAAACTGACTAAATACTTGACGATGCCAGAAATCTGTCTGTTTCTTTGCAAGGCACCGGCTCTGATGTTTAGGAAGTGCAATTAAAATATATTGTGGCTAATGTGTTTTATTTTTTATACCATACTTCTGTTACTTTTTCTCAATTTGAATGTTTATACAGATGATGTGTTATAGAACTTGTTACTGAGAAAAGCATAAGAAGTACAAATGGCTTAATTGCTTTCATTATCATTTTAGTCTAAGCCAGAAATCCAGTATGCACCACAGTTGGAGCAGGAGCCTACAAATTTGAAAGAATCGTCGCTAAGCAAAATGTCCTGTAAGTTTTATTTCAAGTAGCTTGGGATAACAACATTAGCAAATCTGGTTGTGGTTTGGATTTGGTTGTATGATTGTTCTTACGCTAATAGAAAGTGAACAAATAATTTTTAAACAGTAGTTTAGGATCTGGAGAGCTTGTTAAAAAACAGATTTCTGAGCCCTACTTCCAAAGTTTCCGATTTACTAGATCTGGGATAGGACCTGAGAATTTGCATTTCTAACAAGTTCCCAGATTTTGTTGATGCTGCTCGTTTGGGGATCACACTTTGAGAATTATTATTCTAAAAAACATGTGGCTTGCTTTGAAGGATATTTTGACTATGAACTAATGAAGTATTCTGGTATTTCCTAATATACTAACCAAATAGTGAAACTACCCGAAAAGTGTGAGTTCTTTTTCTATTTTTATTTCCATGCTAGGAATAAATTTTAACTTGTAGGAACATAAAACATCAACCTAAAGCTGAGCTTACCTTTTAAAATGTCCTCATTCATAAGAATTTGCAAATAAAATAGGAAATCCATAATGTGGTAGAATAACCATTCAGTTTTAACATGCCAGAGGAACTTGCATTTATTATCAATGTAACAGGTTATACTTACAAAAGCAGCTGGGTATCTGTACAGTGTATATATCTAGGAGTAGTCATTTGAGACTAGCTTTTGGGATATAGGATATCATAAATTGTACCTTATTATTTCAGCAGATCTGCAAATGAGAAGTTCACAAACCCATAGGAACTATCTTGAAGATGGAGAAAGTGATGGCTTTTTAAGATGTCTATCTCTGTATGTATTCCTGTTTATTTGTATGTATAGGAGATAAAATCTGGCTTGTATCAGACAGATACATTCCTTTTTATTTTAAAATTATATTAGCTGCTCAGAAATTTAAAAAAACTTGTTTACCTTACCTTGTTCTACCAACTTGTACTTTTTGATATTTTAGTTTATTTATTTATTTTTAGATATTTTATTTATTTATTCATGAGAGACACAGAGAAGAGAGGCAGAAACACAGGCAGAGGGAGAAGCAGGCTTCCCCGCAAGGAGCCTGATGTGGGATTCAATCCCGGATCCTGGGATCCCACGCTGGGCCAAAGGCAGATGCTCAGCCGCTGAGCCACCCAGGCATCCCTATTTTAGTTTATTTAAAAGATAATACACATACCACTGTAATAAAGCTCAAGCAGCTAGTTTTCTTCCCAGTACAAAAGCATTCTTGTTCTTGTTAAGATTCTCTGATTTATGTTAAGAAATATGTTTCTCCATATGTTTAAATCAAGCTTTAAAGTGTATTTGAATGGTTTGGGGTTGGATTTTTGTTTTTATCTACAAGACCACACCTGAGGCTAGAGAAGGTAGATGAGGGGTACAGATTAAGGAGGGCTTTGTATTCTATACTAAGGAGTATCAACTGTATGCCAAGGATCCTTAAAGATGGCAGGGGAAAGCAGGCAGGCAGGAGTAATGGGTACTTTATGCTCTCCTAGGAAGGAATATCAAGCCTTCTGAAGGTTGAGTGGGGTTATTAAAATATGCATACTTCCCTTCCTCCAAAGAGTTCTGATATGAGCTCTCCTCGTCTACCTCCATAACCCCCTTCAAAAGAGAGAGACAGTGGCCCATAGAACTTACTGATAATTATCTACTGTGTCAGATATCAGGCCAAGCATTTGAGTAGAGGTGGTAAACAAGTGCTTGCCCTCACAGTGTGTATGCTCTGGTGGGCTGTTCTGTCTCTAGTGTAACACTGTAGTAGTCCAAACTGCCTGCTTCCTGCAATTTCTTCTAATTAAAATAGTTTCTTGACAGGTTTTATCAGGTATCAGTGGGGTTATTTTGGTACCTAAAGATTAATTCCTTTTACCTAACACAGTCTTTAAAGACTGGGTAAGAAAATGAGGATTTAACTTTAAATTTTCCCTTCCTTTCATTTCTAAACCTCCTTTTGACCTTGGCAGAATACAGGTATAATTTTTCTCTCTCTGATATTTAGGATTTTTGTTGCAGTTTGATAGTCTTATGAAACCTAAGTAATCAGTCTTAAGTTACAGTTTATTCTCAGTACTGTACTACCTGGCATCTTACTGGTGACTTATTATCCTTTAGCATTTTGTCATTGTATTTTATGTTCTTTTAAATCTAACATTTTCAAAGTAATTTTGTAAATGTTTAATTTAAGAAATAACTAATTTTATAACTAGAACTTTAATGCCTAGAAGGCTCTGTGCATAAATATGAATTATAATAGTATTCTACATTTTAATTTAAAAAATAACTCTTTAAAATACCTTTCCCTTCAGTGAGCTCATTTGACTCTTAGAACAGTACCTGTGGGGCAGCCTGGGTGGCTCAGCGGTTTAGCGCCACCTTCAGCCCCAGCTGTGATCCTGGAGACTCGGGATCAAGTCCCACATCAGGCTCCCTGCATGGAGCCTGCTTCTCCCTCTGCTTGTGTCTCTGCCCCCCCCCCCCCCCCCCCCCCCCCCCGTCTCTCATGAATAAATAAATAAAATCTTTAAAAAAAAAAAAAAAAAAAGAACAGTACCTGTGATAAGTAGGTGGGTCAGAGATGAATTGCCCACCCCTAAGGTTATATATCCATCACGTTAAAGTTCAAATCTAGCTTTTCTAATTCTGCATCTTCTACTCATCCAGTTCTGGCACAGGTGTCTGTTTCCTAGAATCATGAGTTTTTTGTGATGACATGCAAGATCACCTAGCCTCAGTGGAATCTGGTCTTTTGACTTTTAACTGCAGTGCTTTTTTATAGTATAGCATAGCTGTTATGGAGGTACCCTTAGCTTCCAGAATGGAAATTGAGGTCAACTCATTTTTTTTCACTTGCCATTTCTTTTCGGAGAGTCTGTTATGTACCAGAAACTGTGTCAGGGACTTGGGACCTAGAGAAAGATGTTCAGTGTCTGCCTATATGGAGTTCTCAGGTCTAGTATGATAGAGACAGACATGCAAACAATAAACAAGCAATGATGATTGCTATATATCATATACACCTCATATACAGAGTACAAGGAGTATACCTTCAAAGGAAGAATTGACAGAGGACATAGAGATAAGTCTTAAATAATGAAAAGAGATTTTGACTAGTGTAGCATGTTTCTTTAATTTTTTTTTCAGCTGTGCTGGCTTTCTACTAAATATATAAAGTATATTAATATGTATGGAGAGTTAGATCAGAGACCAAACTGAGTGGACAGGAACTAGATAGGAGAAGGAAAGTAATCAAATCTAAGTATGGGAAGAGGCATCTACGTGAAGGATAGAAGATCAAGTTGAAGAGCTGTGGTAAATCCTGCAAGCACTTATGAGGTCTGAATTAGGTAATGGACAAGGGAAACAAGAGATAGCAGAGACAGTTAAGAATCTGTAGGATTGTTTTGTTGTGGAAGTGGAAGAAGCAGATGGACTCTAAAATGAGCCCCAGTTTTCTTGCTTAATTAACTAGCTGTTACTGGAATCCAGATATCAAATATATCCTTCTCATTTCATGGAAGGAAATTCCTTAGTACTTGGGTTAGGCTGGAATATGTAAAGTGGGTGTTTTTTCATTAAAAATATTTTTTATGGGATCCCTGGGTGGCGCAGCGGTTTGGCGCCTGCCTTTGGCCCAGGGCGCAATCCTGGAGACCCGGGATCGAATCCCACATCAGGCTCCCGGTGCATGGAGCCTGCTTCTCCTTCTGCCTGTGTCTCTGCCTCTCTCTCTTTCTCTCTGTATGACTATCATAAATAAAATAAAATAAAATAAAAACTTTTAAAAAAAAAAATCCTTTTCAAAAAAAAAAAAATATATTTTTTATGGGCAGCTCTGGTGGCACAGTGGTTTGGCGCCGCCTGCAGCCTGGGGTGTGATCCTGGAGACCCGGGATCGAGTCCCACATGGGGCTCCCTGCATGGAGCCTGTTTCTCCCTCTGCCTGTGTCTCTGCCTCTCTCTCTCTCTGTGTGTCTATGAATAAATGAATAAAATCTTAAAAAATAAAAAAAAAATTTAAAAAAATATTTTTTACTTTCTTTCTAAATTGGAACACTTACAACACCATGTAGATATTCCCTGCTTTTAGATGCAGTGCATTCTCCAGTGTCTATCTCTTTTGCTGGGAGACAAATAATGACTGTACATACATTTTCCTTGGCATGTTCAAGTTTGGGCAAGCCATCAAGTGAATGGGTTATGGTGGTAAGTATAGACTCTATATCAGGCAGTACTGGATGAGCACACATGTGAAAATCAGACTGCCTGACTGCCTGTAGTAATTATCACAGCTTTTCAGAACTGGACTATTAAATATTTAAAAATAGCTTGACTTCTTCCTATTCTTTGAATCTTAATATACAGTTTGGCAAACAATAGATCAATTATGGGCAAAACTGTTACTAATTCTTGTAACTGGCTGACTTTATGATATTTTAAACATAAGAAAAATATAACTATCTCTTTACTAAGATATACTAATTATGGGTACAGAATGGCTCATAAAAGATGTGCTCTTGTAAATTGAAATTAAGTAAATTGTGTCAGATTAATTGTTTGAGGTATTCTAGGAACACTAATTTCTGGAAGCCTATTGTGAGTCCTTTTATAAAACAAATGATCATTTTATAATGTACCTGTTGTATACCTTAAATCTTTTGAGATACTGGGTTTTCTTAAAGGAAGTATCACTATAGTGCCTCGCAGAATAATGTATGACATATGTATAGAAGCATACAATTTACAGTACACTTTGATTTGCATTATCTCATTTAGTAATTGAAAAATACTTTTGAAAATAATTTGTTTTAATTTTATATATTTAGCAAAAAGCCAGTATATCTGATATTTTAAATTATAGAAGTGATAGCCATGATACAGAAACTTGAGAAATGGAGGACGCTAATATAAAAGCTATTATAATATTTCCTTCTGGGTATGTTTTTTAAATAGTTTTAAAAGAGTACAATGAAGTTTCCGTTGTATTATTAAACTAAGTGCATAAGGTTAATTGCCTTTAATTATTAAGAATCTGTTTTTTATATTATGAAATTTTAACATGACTAACTTGTTTTTTAGTAACTCTGGCTGGATTTTAACCACAACTCTTGTCCTCTCGGTGATGGTATTGCTCTGGATTTGTTGTGCAACTGTCGCTACAGCTGTCGAGCAGTATGTTCCCTCTGAGGTAAATTTAATTCCAGCCCTCCGGCCATTTGAACACTGAGCCTTGTGATTTACCATTTTAAATGCCTTATTTGTGGGATCCCTGGGTGGCTCAGCGGTTGAGCATCTGCCTTTGGCCCAGGGCCTGATCCTGGAGTCCCAGGATTGAGTCCCACATCGGGCTCCCCGCATGAAGCCTGCTTCTCCCTCTGCCTGTGTCTCTGCCTCTCTCTCTGTGTCTCTCATGAATGAATAAAATCTTAAATAAATAAATACATACATATATACATACATACCTTATTGGTTAACTAGAAAAACAAGGCCTCTCTACTAATAGAATGAAAGATTAGGTGTTTTTTTTTTTTTTAAGATTTTATTTACTCATGACAGACACAGAGAGAGAGGGGGGCCAGAGACACAGGCAGAGGGAGAAGCAGGCTTCATGCGGGGAGCCCGATGTGGGACTCGATCCTGGGATTCCAGGATCACGCCCTAGGCCAAAGGCAGATGCTCGACCACTGAGCCATCCTGGTGTCCCCAGATTAGGTGGTTTTAAGCACACATGGAAATGGCAGGTGTGCAGCAGGAGAATCACTGTTCCTAGTTTTCTATGGTGCTAAATACCAGAGTGACATAGACATTGGCTGGTTTGAGTAAGGTTTCTCTCTTTTTCTCTGTTTTTTTGAGCCTGAAAAGAACCTGTTGACACCAGTTCAGTTTCTAAGGTGATCTGAAAGAAGAGAGACTTGTAGAACTACTTAAAATTTTAAATTAATTGCCACAAGTGTCAAGGAGTAGTTGCTGCTTTAGAATCAGCAAGGCTGGAGTATGTGATTTTGAGTTAATGTGTATTGATATCTAACCCTGAGAGAGATGGAGAACTGTTGTGACTTCCTTGGTAATTAAAATTTAACTGGCCCAAGAAACCTAACTATGTAAAGGATTTTTGTTTTGGGAAAAGGCTATAATTTGGTGATTCAACTTAGCTTTCAAGAAAAGAAAGTTATTTATATAACTAAATAGAGGATAATAATGTCTATGGACATCAAATCCAACTGAAATAAACTTTAGTTTCTTGTGCCTCCAAAGTGTTATAGAAAAAGATTTAAAGGAAGAAAGGAGAGACGTTAAAATAGAATCTAATAATAAATAGTTAGCATGTGCCTAACGGTGCTTGAACAATTAGACTGTAAAGATGGCTTTTTACGGTAAGGTTTATGTATGAGTAATGATTATGATAATATTATATTTCATGTTTTTTATTAAGATGCTGTGTGAAAAAAGCAGCCAGAAATTGGAACAGGATAATGTTGGTAACTTAACAATTATAGAGTTCTTTAAAATTTACAAAATATTTCCATGTATCTTCCATGTCCAGCAATATTCTAGAGCAGGTTTTGTTACTCATTTTATAGACAAGTAGATAGTAAAATGTTTAGGTAACTTTCCTGGGTTTGCACGGCTGTGAAAGTATTGAGACTGGAATTCAGCTTATATCTTTTGACTTGCAACTCTTTTTTCCTGTGTACTCTCTTCCCTAGGGCTGATAAGGTGGTACAAATAATAAATGTATAAAGGGTTAAGGAAACCAGAGTCTATGTATTTGAGATCGTCAGGGAGGACTTTTGGATAATGGGGGTCTTGACCTGAATTTTGAAAAAATGAGTAGTGAGGCATAGATTAGCAGAGAGAGGAGGGTGGTTAATTTTCCCAAGTACAGACAAGAATGAAGTGTCAAGTGGGGCATCTGGGTGGCTCAATTTGTTAAGCGTCCAGCTCTTGATTTCAGCTCAGGTCATGATCTCAGGGTCATGCGATCAACCCCCATTTCAAGCTCCATGCTGGGTGTGGAGCCTGCTTAAGATTCTCTCTCTCCCTTTGCTCCTCCCACCCCCTCTGCACTCATGACCTCTCTTGCTCTCTCTTTCTCTTAAAAAAAAAAAAAAGCAATCAGGGAAGTACTGTAAGAAATTGACTTGATGAGAAGAACTTAAATTAGGAAATCAAATGGATAAAGTTAGGTTTGGGATGAACTTTTGAATTGTGGAAGTATTAGAGAATAGGTAAATTTCTATAGAACTCATCTGTTTATGATATGAATATACTGATTACATTCTCTGCTACATTACCTACTTGTGTTCTTGTTAATTCTTATGTCCATATTTTAATCATTTTGTTGTTCCTGATAAAACTGAAATTACTTATCTTACATAGGAATGCCTTTGCCTGTTACTTCTTTTTGAGCTGCCTCATGCTCTCTACATCCTCATATTAATAAATCTTTGTTGACCCCCACCCACCCACCGTGTGGTACCTTGTTCCTTCCTTTTTGTATCATCAGCACAGTTCATTTTCCTTACTCCCCAGGTACCCCTTGTCAAAGAAAGATTCCATAGAGATTCATCCAGTTATTGTCAGGAAAGACTGAATGGCTGGCCTCAGGTGGAATTTACCTGATCAGTATACCACAACCTGGATCCTGGTCCCCAGGCCTACTGACTGATGTCGAGCACTTTCTCCCAGGCACAGTTCTAAATGTTTTATCTGAATTGGCACATCCAGTCCTTTTGCTCACAGTTCTGAAGGCTGGCAGTCCAAGATTAAGATCCCAGCAGGGTTGGTTTGGCACATTCAGTCCTTTTAGTAACTCTGTGAGATGGCTGCTATCATTATCCCCATTTTCTGAATATGAAAACTGCAAAAGAGTATATAATTGCCCCAATATCACTTACTAGTAGTGGCAGAACCAAAATTTGAAGCCAGGTAATCTGAAGTTTCTTTAATTAGCCTGAAATCATAAATAGGAGAGTTGATTATGTGTTTCATATCAGGAGCTGATCTCCTGTGTGCCCTCTTTGACACTAGGAAATAGATACCACCTGGACCACATGGTTCATGTTTTTGAGCCAGGATCCTTAAATTCTCTCTTATCCAAACAATTCTCAGATGGGCATATCACAGTTTTTCAGAACTGGACTATTAAATACTTAAAAATAGCTTGAATTCTTCCTCTTCTTTGAATCTTAATGTATAGTTCTCCTTACTCGACTTAATGGATATGACCTCTTCTTCTTGTGGCTTTGGCTACATCTTACAGACCTAGGGATCTTTCCCTCCCTTTCAGATGACTCTTGATCTTCTCTTCCTTTCAGATATTGTCACTGCTCTAATAAATTTTGTTTTGACTGTACAGCTTTCATTCTGTGAGAAATTCTCTTGTTTTCCAAGTTCTTTGGGGAAATAACTCACTGTTCCCACATATGCCCCTAGACCCCTGTGATATAAAGCCTTTGGCTTTATGATCAACACTACACATGGAGTTCTGTCGGCAGTTCTGTTATATGTCCCCCAGACACCTGCCATATGTTTCTTTCTCACCCCTCTCTAGAATTCTACTACATATCCTTAACAATCAAAATTATGGCTACACTCTCAAAAGGCCTGTACTTTTCTAAGGAAATATATATTCTAGAAAAATGTATGGAAAACAGCCCCTTAAGATTCACTGCTTTTAGGCTTTTTTTTTTTGTATATGAAACCCACTTTGGCTAGGTAATAATGTTTCAGATACTTTTTGTTTGTTTGTTTTAGAGATGCTATATATTTATTATAGAAATTTGTAAAGTACATATAAAGAGGCAAAAAAAAAATCATCCAAAACTGTTGTAGGCTAAAGATTTTATTTATTTATTTATTTATTTATTTGAGAGAGTGTGAGTAGGAGGGATAGGGAGAGAGAATCTGAGACAGACTCCTCATTGAGTGAGAGCCCAGAATGGGGCTTGGTTGAGGACCATGAGATTATGATCTGATTTAAAACCAAGAGTCAGATGCTTAACTAACTGAGCCACCCAGGCACCCCTGTAGTGTTTCCATTTTAGTGGATTTCTTTTCAGCATAAGTAATTTGTAATACATACTAATATTTTGTTTCTTGTTTCAAAATACATTTCAGTGTAAATGCTCTGTCCCTGATAGTTTTTCCTCTGTTTGCTGTAAAAATAGCTGAAAACTGCATTAGAAAAGTTATGCAGGTTTCTTGACCAAAAGTTACCTCTTTGCACTTTCATAAAGCTTTTTCATTGTTTTCATTATTGAAATATAAGTCATTTTTTATCCCTTTTCATAGTAACTTGCAACTTCACTTTAAGTTCCACAAGTATAACTCGTGTGAGCAATGTTATGTATATTTTGTTATATTATTTACATATATGATATTGTATGTTTGTAGGAAATCATAAGCCTGCTGAATGTGTGTCTTTTTAGTACTGACCTAGTATCTGGGAGCTCAAACATAAAATAGAAAAAGCTTCCTTTTCAGTCACTACAAACAAAGTTTAAAATGGTGGTAATAAGATAGAAGTGTGATCTTAGAAACTTATAAGCAGCTTTGTTTTTCTTGTTTAAGAAAGCTCTGTAGTAATTGAGCCTGCTTTGCACGTAGTGGTACCCATCATATCATTTGATTATAATGACCACAAAAAGTTGGCAAATAACTCATTTCTTTGGTTGATCTTAAAGCACTATCATTTTTGAGTGGCTTGACTTAGATTTTGATTCTCATTTCTCTATTTTTTTCCTGTTTCATATTTTTTATGTCATTTTTGAAACTTCTTGGGATGACACTTTGTCTTGTTGAGTTGTCTACTTAAGATAAAGAGTTGTCATTCATAGTGGTCCTAGTCAGGCAGGTCAACCTTGACATGGGAGAACAAGATGCAGCAGGATTGGAAAGCTCTTCCTAAAGATCCAGCAGAAATCTGCTATTGCAACAGGTGGTGATATAGATGCTTCCTTGGTGTTATCTCCTCATCGCTGTGCTTTCTTTTTTTTTTTTTTTTGTCAAGATTGTGATCCTCTGATTTCATGTGGTCAGTTAAAAAGGGTTTTAGCTCTCTTGAGCCACTCCCATGCAGCCTTGTTGCAGAGTATAAGCCAGACCCAGTCCCTGTTCACCGTGGTCTGTAGTGCTTGCAGCTTTTCTCCTTTACGAGGCCTGAGGAAGTGCACCATGGAGAGGAGGAGGTGGAGACTTCTGCCTTCCAAGCAGGAATTGCCGAATTCATGTTTCGTGTCATCGATACCTTCCATTCCAACAAGGAAATTCTCCCTTGGAAATTGATCAGTAATGCTTCTGGTGCCTTGGCCAAGATTCTCTATGAGAGCCTGATAGACCCTTCCAAGTTGAACAGTGTTAAAAAACTGAAAATTGATGTCCCCAACCCCTAGGAACACACGCTGACCTTGGTGGACACAGGCCTTTACATAACTAAAGCCAACCTCATAAATAATTTGGCAATCATTGACAAGGACTAAAAGCACTTATAGAACCTCTTTAGGCTAGTGCAGACATCTCCCTGCTTGGACAGTTTGGTAATGGCTTTTATTCTGCCTCCCTGGTAGCAGAGAAAGTAGCTGTGATCACAAAGCATAGTGATGATGAGCAGTATGCCTGGGAGTCTTCTGTTGGGGTTCTTTCACTATATATGTGGACCATGGTGAGCCCATTGGCCGGGCTACCAAAGTGATCCTCCACCTTAAAGAAGACCAGAGTACTCGGAAGAGGCTGATAAAAGACATGGTGAAGAAGGTGAAGAAGCACTCACAGTTCATAGATTATCTCATCACCCTTTATTTGGAGAAGGAACAAGAGAAAGAAATCATTGATAATGAGGCAGAGGAAGAGAAAGGTAAGAAAGAAGATAAAGATAATGAGAAGCCCAAGACTGAAGGTGTGGGTTCAGATGAGGAGAGTGATAGCAGGAAGGACAACAAAAAGAAAAGGAAGATTAAAGAGTAATATATTTATCAGGAGACCCATTTGGACCAGAACCTGTGATGACCTCATTCAGGAGGAGGAATATGGAGAGTTCTACAGGAGTTCTACAGGAGCCTTACCAGTGACTGGGAAGACTACTTGGTAGTCAAGCACTTATCTCTAGAAGGTGAGTTGGAATTCAGAGCATTGCTGTTCATCTCCTTTTGGGTTCCTTTTGATTTCTGAGAACAAGAATAAAAAAAATAGTATCAAACTCAGTCTGCCATCTATTCTTCATGGACAGTTGTGATGAGTTGATACAAGGGTATCTCAACTTCATCCATGGCTGTGGTTGACTCTGAGGACCTGCCCCTGAACATTGCCTGAGAAACACTGCAGCCGACCAAAATCTTTTTTTTTTTTTTTAAGATTTTATTTATTTTTTTCATGAGAGAGAGAGAGAGAGAGAGAGGCAGAGACACAGAGGGAGAAGCAGGCTCCATGCAGGGAGCCTGATGTGGGACTTGATCCCAGGTCTCCGGGATCACGCCCTGGGATGAAGGTGGTGCTAAACTGCTGAGCCATCCAGGCTGCCCAGCTGACCAAAATCTTGAAGGTCATTTGCAAAAATACTTTGAATGTATACCTTGAGCTCTTTGCTCTGGCAGAAGATAAGGAGAACTCTAAGAAACTATCCAGGCCAATCTCTAAAAGGTTAAAAGCTTGGAATCCATGAGAACTCGACTAATTGGCAACTCCTTTCTGAACTGCTACACTATCACACCTCCCAGTCTAGAGATGAGAAGACTTCTCTTTCAGAATATGTCTGACATGAAAGAGACCTAGAGGTCCATCTATTACATCACTGGTGAGAGCAAAGAGCAGGTTGTCAGCTCTGCTCTTGTGGAGCAAATGTGGAAGCAGGGCTTTAAGTTAGTTTGTATGACCAAGTCTATTGATGTATACTGCATGCACAGCTCAAGCAGTTCGATGTGAAGAGGCTGGTCTCAGTTGCGAAGGAGGGCATGGAGCTGCCTGAGGATGAAGAGGAGAAGAAAATGGAGGAGAGCAAGGCGCAGTTTGAGAACCAAAGCAAATTGATGAAAGAAATCTTAGATAAGAAGGTGACAATTTCTGGGGCACCTGGGTGGCTCAGTCAGTTAAGCATCTGACTCTTGGTTTTGGCTCAGGTCGTGATCTCAGGGTCCTGGGATGGAGCCCTGCATTAGGCTCTTCGCTCAGTGGGGAGTCAGCTTGAGGATTCTCTCTCTCCCTCTTCCCTTGTTTCTGCTTATGCTCCCCCCGCCCTTAAATAAATCTTAAAAAAAAAATAGGTGACAGTTTCCACTAGGGTTTAATCTTCACCCTGCTGCATTGTGACTAGCACCTACACTTGGACAGCTAACATGGAACAGATCATGAAAGCCCAGGCACTTTGGGATAACTCTGCAATGGGCTGTAGGATGGCCAAAAAGCACTGGGAGCTCAACCCTGACCACTCCATTGTGGAGACACTGCAGCAGATGGCAGAGGCAGATGAGAATGACAAGATTGTCAAGGACCTGGTGGTACTGATGTTTAAAACTGCACTTCCTCTTCTGCCTTCTCACTTGAGGATGCCCAGACCCACTCCAGCCATATCTGCCTCATAGTCAAGTTAGGTCTCAACGTTGATACAAATGAAGTGACAGCAGAGAACCCAGTGCTGCTCTTCCTGATGAGCTCCTCCCCGAGGGTGATGAGGATGCCTTTCTCTTGGAACAAGTAGATTAGGAATTTCTACTTGCAGACCTTGTGCCCTCTGTGTAGTGTTCCCATGGCTTCCCCACTGGCCCAGAGTGGCCCTGGTTCCCTCTGCTGATTCTGAGCGGGTCTTTTTCTCTCCTGTCTTCTGTCTAAAGCAGGATACAAGGGCCTCAAGACGTGTCTCTTCCCACATTTGACATTGGGTTTGAATGTGTGATAATGGGGTTTTTTGTTTATTTTGTCTGGAAACCAAAGTATGCAAAGTAAAGAAGATGCAGTTCTATAGAAAAGAAGATGGAGAAGAAGAAAAGAAGAAGAGTTTTGGAAGATTCCTAACAATGTTCACATTAGTAAATCTTGTACATTTTTGAATTCCTTCCTGTGTGCCAGACTCTATTCAAGAGACTAGAGATACAATTGAGAATATTATGATCAAGATGAAACAAAGTAAAATGATGAAGGCTTCCAAGACTTAGTAAGTAGGGTAAATAGGTCTTAAATTGTAATAAGCATTATTTTCTTTGTCTTAAAAAAAAAACCGGGACTTTGCAGTTCAGAAGTGTTAAATCTGATAAAAGAATCAGAAAATAATATAAGTGCCACAGTTTTTAAATCCAAATTCTATTAAGAAACTGAGTTTTAGAGCTTTAAGGAGCTTATCCATGATCATGTAACTGGTTAGTGGCAGAGCCAAGCCTGTAGCCCATACATATTTACAAATTTACTTTTAACTTTTAGAGGTAATACGTGTGACCTCAATTGTCTTCTTTTTCTTCACTTCTCAGATAAACTAGTTAATAGTTTAAACAATTTTTCCAAGTAATTACTGCATTTTAATTTTATTTTTATCTTGTTATCTATTTTATCTTCTTCTTCTTTTTTTTTTTTTTAATCAACTTTAGACATTATCTAAGGTCTTCCTACTGAAGGATTAGGAATTTGGTTCCCTCTTATGGTCTCCCACATCATCTTCATCTCTTCACATTCTGGTTTTTGTAGACTTTTAGTGATTGCTTTATAAGTTTCACTTGACTCCTTATTACTTCTTTTCCTTCCCTCTTTCTTCCCATACTCTGTCAATTTTCATTAGTTATTATGACCCTTGACAATAAAATGTAAATGTTAATTCTTCTGTATATATACTTCCATGCTTTGCTATGATTGACTTGAAAAATTAAAATCCAGTAGACAGCGTTTACAATATTATGATTATGTAAATATCCAAAATAGAACCAGATACAGGGGTGAATAGAGTCACATAAAAGCAAATATAAACCTGAATTACTTAAAATTTTCCCAAGAGAATCTTCCCACTATCTCTTCTTAATGGAATCTTCTTTTGTTTTGTTGTAGTTTTCTTCCCATTTTCTAAGTCATCTCAACTACTGCGGTTTCTTGTATTCTAATGTGTTTTGCTTTCTTGAATTGCTTTTGCTTAAGTACTTTCTTAAGTAATTTTTTCATAAAGGATACTTGGGTAGTAAACTTAATCAAGTTAACACTGTTGAAAATCTCTCTATTGTACCCTTGTATTTAATTGGTAATTTGAGAATACAGAGTAGACACAAAATCAGTATACATACTACAGATTAACCAGTCATTTCTCTGCACACATTTTATACTTTTTCCCTGTTCTAGATAGCTTTTTCCACTTCGATGTTTGAAATCATTGCAACAGTTCTGGTTGCTGTTTCAAGGCCTTTAAATGCTGTTAGGTAAAGCTGTGAAAGCTTTTCTTTCACAGTGCCCCAGAACAAATTGTGACATGTTAATTCTAGTTTTTAAGGAAGCCACATTATATCAGATTTGTGTCTGTCTAATCCATCAACCACTGAATTTTTCTGGAAGATATTCTCATACTGGAAAAGGATAAGGTCCTGGGCTCCCTCCTTGTTGCAGGATAGTCGTTGCCTTGAAACTGTAAGCAGCAGACCACATCTGAAGCATGTCCAAGTAAGCAGCCATCATGACGGTCACTTTTAGAACATTTTCATTACACCAAAAAAAACCTTTCATACTTAATTAGTAGTCACTCCCACTGCCTCCCAGGGACCACCACCACCACCACCCTGAGCTATAAACACTCAGAATCTCTCGTGATTGACCTCTTTCACTTAGCATTATATGTTCAAAGTTCAAACATGTTGTAGCATGTAGCAGTATCAGTAGATACTTAATCTCCTGAAAGTGCTCTTTATTCAGCATCTTTTAAAAATACTTTTCCGGTATCAAGTACTTTTAGGTGGTTTTTGTTTACATTCTAGTCAGTTTCCCTGAATGTCAGCACTTCAGTTCTTAATTGATAGATTCGGAGATATGTTGCTGTATGAGTTAACAAAATCTACCCATTTCCTAGTAAAAAATTTTCACTTTGCTTTTCCAAGCCTTTAGGAGATAGACCTAATCCAAATAGACCTACTTTGGTAGGTGTTAGACATAACTGTTATACTCCAGGGAGTTTTAGGTTATTTACATTGATTCTATTTTATGCTTTCATTCTTTTGTTGTGGTGTCCTCTTGAATATGACAGTGATCATTTGAGGAGCTTTTATACATTTATGAAGAGATTTGTATCCGTATCAAAGCGTTTCATGTGTATTCTTTGTTCTACTCATAGCCTTTTAAAATATTTTTCCAGTGTATTAAGTCAAAACTTACCCCCAAATCACTTGATTACTTTGTTAAAAGAGCTAAGATCTTAAAGGAATTGATCACCTAATACATTAAATATCCAGAATCCGTGCTTTTGATTTGATCACACTAACTCCATTTAAACCTGAGCAATTTTTTCTTGATACTTAGTTGTTAATACTTCTAAGTATTTTAAGTTGGGACATGTGGAAAAGTTTTCTTTGGCCATTGATTGAGGGCTAAATCACGTATCAGTCACACTGAATTAAAGGCATTCTTCATGCTTGAGAATGTCTATAGAATTTTTTGTTTTACCAAATGCCCTAGATTAAATTGTTATTTGAAGACATACTCAGGTTCTTAACTATCCAAACTGTTAATGTGCATTGATTTTCTTTTGCAGAAGCTGAGTATCTATGGTGACTTGGAATTTGTGAACGAACAAAAGTTAAACAGATATCCATCTTCTTCTCTTGTGGTTGTTAGATCTAAAACTGAAGACCATGAAGAAGCAGGGCCTCTACCTACAAAAGTGAATCTTGCTCATTCAGAAATTTAAGCTTTCTTTTCTTTTTTAAAGTAAAGGGTTAATTGACATCTAAATTTCCATTCCTCATAGAGCTTCTCAAGATGGTTTCATTGGATATAGGGCTTAAAAATCACTTTAAAACACAAATAAAGTTACCCAAATCTGTGAAGACTGTATTTGCTGTAACTTTATCTGTAATTTCTTTTCTAGTAATTTAAGAGATGGATATTTGGGATTGCATTTTTATTTTACTAATACCTGTAGCTATTTTATTATTTACATTGTTTTTTGTTTTCTTTCTTAGCCAAATTCTGTGAGCTGATCATTGCTCTTCCTCACCTTCTGCCATAATACTGTCGGTCACCTTAGTTAATAAACTGAATATTCAATAGGACTTGATGCTTCTGCTCAGAAATGGCCCACAACCTGTATCTTGAAATTTAGCAGGAAATGCCCTTTAATTACACTACATTTTCAGTTGTATTGACTGAAGACATTAAAATTTTACTTGAATAATTATGTGCCGAAATTTGAGTTAATATACTCCTGATTTTCCAGACCTTTCATTTCACCCCTACCCAGCCAGAAAAGAATTATGGAATGTTCTATTGCTGTGTAATAGGATGATCAGAAAACAAATTGAAGAAAAGATGACCCTCTAAGAAGTGCATTTTATGTTATTTTGTATAGGCTACAGAGTTTTTGTTGGATGAATCTTTCCAAAGAACCATTTTTCTCTGTTAGGAAGCATATCATGTATAAGTTAAAGATATTTTCAGAAAAAAAATTTCATGTTGACAGTAAGAATTAGACTCCTGTGATACAGAATTAAGTATAGATTTCACTTGGCAAAGACTTGTCATTATCATTCCTTTAACCTACAGTAATGCAGATTTAAAAGTAAGAATAACATTAGGTGGCCCAGTATGCCACAATCTTAACATGATTCAGTGTATTTATATCATGAAATGTTAAAGAACTTTGCAGACCAGCCCTTCCCTTACTCCCAGGCCATTGCTGGCACGTGCAGTAATGCTGTCTGACCACAGAGTGAGGCACACTTACCTGACAGACAGCCAGGTCATCAGCTTTCTCTGAGTCAGAAGGAAATACAGCTAACTGATCAACTAACACTTTGGTCACAAAATGATAGGTTGGATTTTTTAAAGAGCTTGTCTAGATTGGGAAGATAGGTTGGATTTTTTAAAGAGCTTGTCTAGATTGGGAAGATAAAGGGTTTGAAAATGTGTGATGGGGAAGAGGGGAAGAATTACTGGGCAGTCATCAAGTGGTTATTGTCTCTTATTTCTCATGAGAAAACAGTTGAAAAATAATGAGGCATAGATTGAAGTCACCTAAAAAAGAAAAAAATGTCTTATTTTCCCACTCATGGTACATACTTATGTCCCTTAATCAGGCACAGGCTTAATAGTAATGCATCCAGCAAAGCAAACTGAGGGGGAAATCGATAAAGTGCTACACTAGAGAGGAGCCTGAGAGCCCTCTGTTAGGGCAGGCCTTCCTTCTAAAACCGTACAAAGTAAAACTTAGATAAGGAGCAACTGGATAATTTGTCCTATATTCTCCCGCCTTTCCTTGGTTTTGTTTCTCTTCTCAAACGAGTTACCCCTGAGACTTTTCTCATTCCTCTTGAAAGTTCTGATTCAAGTTTAGACAAATTTTCCCCTCTTATTTATGACACAATTCCATATATGTGAAATACCCATTTTTGTTATTTAGTAGGTACTCAAATATTCATGTTGTGCCTTTTTTAGTTTAGAATGATTAAGCCATACTGACATTTTCAAAAAGTTTTAAACAAAAGAAAAAACTCACCATCCTCCTAAAAATGCACAAGCATAAAAATGTTTGACTTAAAATTCCAACAGAAGCATAAAAACCAGTCCCTTCTTTTAAAGTTTAGCCCTTTGTGGATGGGCCCATCTTCACTTGTTCCCGTGAGACAGGCAGCACCTGCTTTCCTACTACACAGCATCTTCTTGAGAATCTTATCTTGGTCTAGGTGTATTGTCAAGACCCTTGATTTTCTGGTTCAAACCTCCCAGACTTCTAAGAATGTCCTTGGATCAGGTCCCTAGTCTAAGAAACATAGTAATTCAGCCAGTTGCAGAGACAGTAGTAACCACCTTAATGAATGATTCTAGGCCCAAAATTCCCAGTCTTTTCACAAAACTTTATTTTATGATACATTTTTTTCAGTAAGCCAGGAATTACCAGGTTATCTGGCCTATCAACCTTGTCTCAGAAATTTCTAATTTTTTTTTTTAATTTATGATAGTCATACAGAGAGAGAGGCAGAGACACAGGCAGAGGGAGAAGCAGGCTCCATGCACCGGAAGCCTGACGTGGGATTCGATCCCGGGTCTCCAGGATCGCGCCCTGGGCCAAAGGCAGGCACCAAACTGCTGCGCCACCCAGGGATCCCAGAAATTTCTATGATGCATTATCAGCCAACTTGAGCTGCTGATCATCATGTGAAACCCATTATTTTTACTGTGAGCTGATAGTCCAGCCAAAAGCAAACAACTTCGTCCTTTGTTATTGGTGTGGCTTTATCTTAGATATATGTGCCATTTCCATTATGATTTTTGAAATATACAAAATAGCTGTTTTTTATGGGCTCTTAAGTATCTTAGGACACATACTGGGAATTAATGATCTCGAGATTTCTAGACCTTTTCTGATAAAGTTGCCCAGCCCCCCTTACTTTTGGAGCAAACTATAGAACAGTCTCATGTGAGTCCCCACACCACCACACCATGGCAGTGATTTTGTGCAGGTATCCTGTTCCAGATTCACAGTTTAACTCTCCCAGCAACCACTTGAGAGCCTGAGTGTCATGCACTATTCTGGGTGATAGGACTTCAGCAACAAACAAGACTGGTTGCTCAAAAGTCTGGGGAAGGAGACAGACTATTAATGTGATAAGGCCTATGACCAGGTGAGCATAGAGTACTATGGGAGGACATAGGAGGACCTATGAGAGGAAGTAGTATCTAAACTTAAACCTGGTGGGGGAGGGAAAGTCTAACAAAGTACTCCAGGCTGTGGGAGCAGTGTGCTCAAAGACCTAACCGCTTGAGGGTGGAGACCACAAATCGGTTGGCAGGTTGAGATAGAGCATGCAAAAGCATAGCAATAGATGTGGCTGGGCAGGCAAGATAACAAAGAACCTTCAAAACTTATGACTTGATCCTGTGCATGGTAGAAAGCCATTGGAAGATTTAAAGCAAGAGAGTTACGGTGTTTTAGAACCATCCACTTGACAACAATGTGGAGCATAGACCAGAGGGGCAAGTTTAGAAGCCAAAGATATCAGTTCTGTAGTAACCTCTGGGATCTATTAAATTATATACTTATCTAGCTACACTGAAATGAGAAATTCCATTCCCTTCCCAGAGTTCTTTTTTTTTAATGCTCAAAAATCCTATTTCATTTTACTTCACATATATTTTTGAGCCCTTATCTATAAATCTGTCTCCCTCAAATTATTGTTTGGACAATAAACCTTAAGACTGGTCTCTGGGTCCTGGCCACAATCTAAGTGTTGCCGAGCAGACTGGGAAGGCTGTTCTGTGGAGCCCAAGCTTCTTACCAGACTTCTATTGGGCTAAATTTTTGAACTACAGTGCTAGGTCAACTTACTACCATCCTCAAGTTCTAGGTTTGCTGGCCCAGCCTCTACCCACTCAGTGCTCCTGAGCCCCTCCCACCAGGGGTCCAGTTGCTAAATTGTCATGTTTACATTTGAGTATCATTAGCATCTGAGGTACCTTTTAAATCCTTCTTTCCTTAACTACTTGTTCTAGACTAGTGTCTGGGGGTGGATGTATGTACAATAATAGAGATATTAGTCAAATAGTGGAAAACACAAACTCCTATGAGAAGCTAGCTTGTATAATCTGGATTTTCCGACTCCTTGCAATAATTAGGTTGAGAAGCACAGTTTATATGCCTTTTCTGAAATTTGTGATTGTTGAAGTCAGCTCCGTATACTTCACGAATAAGTGTTCTCTTCCTGTGATGTTGATGACCTGACTTGCTGAGAGCAGGTGTTCATAACCTCTTTCACACCATAGACCTTTTTGGCGATCTGGTGAAGCCTGTGGACTCCTCAGAACCATGTTTTCAGATGCATAACACTAAATATGAAGGACTGCAAAGGAAACCAATTATGTTAAAATATAGTTATTAAGATATTTTAAAATTTTTGTGGTTGTGTATATATATGTACTTCTTTATTAACACATAAGGTCTAATGGTAGTTCTAGAACCTCTGTATTTCAAAGTGATTTCAAGTTACTATTTCAAAATACCTGCAACACCTGTAATATGATACCTGAATCTCTGTGGTTTCTATTGGTGACAAAGTTGCAGGTACTACTCATAGACTGTGGATTGTGGCCTACATTCATAGTTGAAGGAAATGCTATATTTCAATTAGAAGTTAGTGAAAAACAAAAAAATGTTTTCCCATCCAAGTTCACTAAACCCCTGGTTTAGAGGTTGTCTAACTTTTGTCCTTTTTTTAGTTTTTATTTGAATTCCAGTTAGTTCACAGTTTTCCTTTGTCATTTTAGGAGCGAAATATTTTTGTTTGCTTGTTCAATTCTAAATTATTTGGGTTGGCTTTTTTTGTTTTTGTTTTTGTTTTTGTTTTTTGTTTTTTTACTGTTTCCTGTGTGCTTTTTATACTTGAATTGTTCTGCAACATTGGGACAGCAATAATCAAAGGTTTGAGTAGAAAGAAATCAGCGAATGATTAGATTTGAAAACCTTGATAATGTTACCTCAAGATATACACCATCATGCAGTCATTGCTGGAACCCCACATCTGTTGATTCATAATGCATAAGTATGTAAACTTCAATAAAATGTGGATCATCTGCATTAAACAATATTATAATGCTATCTTGTGAAAGTGTCTGCTGAGACGTGTCATCATGGTGCTTGTCTCTGCCCTACACCAAGCCCTTTAAAGCAGTCTCACCATCCCCTTAAATGGGTGATTGCGACATTCCTTTAGGAAAGCAGGCTGGGGCCCCCCATTTCCACTCTAGAGTTGAATAGACAGTCTGAGAGAGGAGAGGTGCCAGCCAGAGCTCCCCAACTTATGGGAGGCCTAGGGGAGGAGTGATAAATGCTAAGGCAGGGGCAGGTCTCCCCTCTAGGCAGGTCTGGAAGGAAACCTCTCAGGTCCCTGGGTCCATCTAATGGTGGTACCCGTTAGCATTCTCCAACCCAGGTTGGGCCCTGGACTAAGAAGCAGCCTTAGCAGCTCTCTATCATCGTCAACAAACCAAGGCCTCCAGAAACAATACTGTGCCCCCGAGGGAGAACATTTTCCCACACATGCACTTACTTCATTCTAACCATGGCGCACTGAGGCATGTGTTCTTGTCTTCATTCTCCAGATGAGGACATAGATTTCAAGGGGCTGTGACCTGCCACCTTAGATTAGTATTAATTTGGCAGAGCTGGGATGAAGAC
Organism: Vulpes vulpes; assembly: GCF_048418805.1. NCBI lineage: Eukaryota > Metazoa > Chordata > Mammalia > Carnivora > Canidae > Vulpes > Vulpes vulpes. The sequence continues at coordinate 156,385,819 of NC_132791.1, forward strand.
CCAGGTCCAGAGGGTCTCTCCTAGCCACAGCCAGGCTAAGACAGAGCCCTGGACAGTAAGGTATATAGGGAAAGGTAAATCAAGAGGAGGAGGGAGAGTCAAAGAAGGCTTCGTGAATTGAGATTTTTACCTGGTTCTGGGCACAAAAGATGGATTTAGAAAGGCAGAGGGAGCCAGCAGAAGCCCCTCTAAGCAAGTGGCAAACTACAGCCTGGAGAAATATGTAACAAAGTATTCAAACCCAGCATAAAGAAATGCACAAACCAAGAAGAAAAAGACAAACCTCCCATAGAAAAATGAAGGGCAGGTATGAAAAAGCAACATGCCAAGGAGGAAATCCATCAGACCGACACATAGGAAAGGGCAGCGCAGTAGCATGGGGTCGGGCAAGGCGTTCCATTTGAATCTCCTAAAGATCTTTTTTTTTTTTTTTTATGATAGTCACACACAGAGAGAGAGAGAGAGAGAGGCAGAGACACCCGCAGAGGGAGAAGCAGGCTCCATGCACCGGGAGCCCCACATGGGATTCGATCCCGGGTCTCCAGGATCGCGCCCTGGGCCAAAGGCAGGTGCCAAACCGCTGTACCACCCAGGGATCCCTCTCCTGAGGATCTTGTTAAGACGCAGGTTCTGGTTCGGCAGGGCTGGAGTGAGACCCTCGTTCTAACCAGCTCCCAGATGATGCAGGTGCTGCTGGCCTGAGGAACACATTCTAGAGAAGTGAGGGTGTAGCTACAGGTAGAGTGTGAACTTTTCAGCCAGCCAGACCTGTATCCGGACTCTGCCTCTCTCTACGGAGAAAAGACACCTTTGATTTTGCTAAACTTAATAGAAAAAAAAAAAAAACTCTAAAGCAAAAATGACTAAATCTTAACATTTGTTAACTCTGGAGGGTAGATACATGATTCTTTGTTACCTATTTCTTCCTACTTTTCTATGACAAGTTTTAGGGACTTTTGTTTCCAGGGGAGGAAGGAGGGGAAGAAGGGAGAGGTTAGAGCAAGTAGGCGGAGGGGAGCTGGCATGGTGTGGGGCGTCGAGTGGGGAATTCTGACTGAGAGGTCCTTTGATTGGGGCACTGCCTTTCTACAGGAATGACTGGAAAAGTTTAGAGGGGCAGATGAGAAAGCTGAAGCTCAGAGAGGTTAGCCTGGAGGTCACAGCTCGTGGCCGGGGACCCTGTGGACTATCAGTACCAGAATTCCTGCTCTCACTGGAGGTTGACCCAGGCGCAGCTTAAGCAGTCCCTCGCCAAGGCCAAAGGAGCTCAGCACAGTTGCCCAAGGGAATGCAGGGTGGACATCTCCAGTCAATCACAGAGCCCCGAGGCCTGACCTCAGAATCCGTCGGAATCCCGCGTACCAGACATCCTCTACCCAATTGCTGTTGATGCACAAGACAAAATCTAGCTAGCGTCTTTTTTTTAAGATTTTATTTATTCATGAGAGACACAGAGAGAGAGAGAGGCAGAGACACAGGCAGAGGGAGAAGCAGGCTCCATGCAGGGAGCCCGACGTGGGACTCGATCCCGGGTCTCCAGAATCACACCCTGGGCTGAAGGTGGTGCTAAACCGCTGAGCCACTTGGGCTGCCCTCTAGTTAGCATCTTGACAGATACTGTGGGGTGTCCTGTCCACACCCCTCAACCTGTTCTACCTCAGGACACATCAGCCTGGCTTGCAATTGCCCCCACGGCAGCGCTTTGCCTACGGCAGGCCAGAGGTGCCAGCAGTTAAAATCCTCCCTCAGCTGATGACTAGCAAGAACTGGCAAACAAATGCCCCAGTGCCCTCACCTTCAGGTGGGGTAACTCTTGACGGGCGTCTCCTCCCTTGGCTTCTCAAATTCCTTGGCAGGAGAAAGTTCCATTTGTGCAGAGTGGGAACGTGCTTGATCACATGCCTGTGACTGGGTCCTTCCCTTCCCGGTGTCACCTCCCTCCCTCCCCAGCTGGCATTTCCAGGGATCACTCCCAATCAAACCTACTTGCCTTCCAATCTGGTCTTATGGTCTGACTATAGGAGTCCCCAACCTAAGATGCTGCCTTCATTCAGTCTAATCCTTTTGTTTTATGGACGAGAGAATTGGAGGCGGGGGGGGGGGGGGGGGGGGTGGTGAGGGGGGTGGGAGGGGGTGGAGAAACTGTTCCCTTGGGTGGTCTCCAGAGGGCTGCCCTGCGTCCATCCATCCCCTCCCTCCCGGCCCCCCCATGCACTAGTGTTTATCCTAATGCAAAAGGGAAACCAGTCCCAGGTAGACAAACCCTGGGCCTCAGAGGTGGGCTGCATAGGGGCCTTCCCCGGAGGCCCCACGCTCAGTTCTGAGGCGGATGCCTCTCCTCCCTTGGTCCTCCTGCCAGTCCCTTAAACTCCCAGGGCCTTGGTCTCCTCAGCAGCAGGGATGAAGCTGCCACCTGCGGCGTGGGCAGCAGGGGTTATTCAGGTGAGGGAACCCCCTGCCCCTCCTCCATCACGGGCACCGTCTCCTGAAAGATGAAAAGGTACATGGCCCCTTTTTAAAAGAAAATAATTTAAAATTATTTTGCTTTATAATTTTAGTGGAAAATGCATAGTCCCTCCACATGGATTACCTATTAAATTGAATAGAAGAACGAAAAGAAAGGGATTCCTGTATTTCAGCCACTAGAACATTAATTCTGGGTATTTCTGCCTGGATCTTCATGCAGCAGTCTCATCCTTGATATGGAGGAAAGCAGGTCTAACCCCGCTTCTCCCCCTGCTGTGTGACTCAGGGGCAGCTTCTCCCTCTCTGAACCTCAGGCTCTTTGTTGAGGATCCCAACCGAGGAGCAGGCGCCTTCCATGAGAGGGCAGAGTGGAGAAGGGCCGAGCAGAAGCCTGGGAGGGATCGCCCACAGGGAGGGTGTGCCCGGGCCAGGGTGCCCTGGAGACCAGGCAGGAAGCTGCACCCAGTTCTCTGCCCAGGAGGTCCCGGCGCCAGGAGGCTGGAGCTGGGCGCTGAAGGCCAGACATATGAACAAAATCTTCCCCCAGGTAAGAGCTGCTCTAACACGGCTCCTGACCTGGGGGGCCAATCCTGGGGTCAAGAGTGGGCTCCAGTAAAGGGACGAGGCGCTGAGGTGGCCCAGGTCTCTCAGGCGCAGGGGGAGACCCAGCAGGTGAACCAGCGCACTGTCCAGGTGGCAAGTGCCGGGAGGGGACGGAGCAGTGGGAGCCAGGTGGACGGGAGGCCGAGGAGGGAGGGTCGGCATTATGGGGAGGGGGCACCAAGCAAAGTCCCTGCAGGGATGAGCCCGAGCAGGTGTGAAGGATGAACGTTTGCTGAGTGCACAGTGGAGAGAAGGGCATTGCAGGCGGAGGGCCCAGTCCAGCCAGAGGTGGGAGTCGTAGAGCGGGCGCCGAGGGGTTGAGGCACTCAGCCCTGGCGGGCGTGGGGTCCTTGGGTCCACACCAGGCTCTCCTCCACCCTCCCGCGGACCCCCTGCCGTGTGGCTCCCTGAGGCCAGCCCACAGCCCACAGAAGCCCTCGTTCTGTGATCTTGCACAGGGAGATGGAGGTGACCATGCTGCTGGAACCGAAGTCCTCCCCGGGGGGGAAGGTAAAGGACCAAACCCCCAGGTGGGGCTCCCTGGAGGCTGGGCCGCTGCTTCCCTAGGGCCCCCGATGTCCCTCAGATGTCTGCCCCCACCCCGAAGCCATCCATTCCCAGCTTCCTGTCGCAGACATGCTGATAGTCACCTGCTTAAGATGGTCATTCTTTCTCTCCACGCAATTGTTGAGCGCTGTTTGGACGGCCCATCACCTACCCCGCACCACACACGGTAAAGAGACCTGGAGCCAAGTCCCTGACTCAGGGGGTGGCCTGGGCCATTGGCTGTACCTCTGATGGACGAGGCGGGCGGGATCACACAGTTAGCACCTATGACGTGACAACCAGGACAGATTGCTTCCCCTTTATGCACTAAAGAAAGGAGCACACATTTATTGAGCATCTACTACATGCCCGGTCTTGGCCACATTTTGTCAATGAGGAAACAGAACCAGGAGTAGAAAGCAATAATAATAGCTCTACAGGATCAACACCCCCCACCCCCACCCTGAGATGTGCCTGGCAGTGGACGGCCTCTTTGAATCCCCAGGACAGCTCCGAGAAGGGGTCCTGTTTGGGAGTGATAACAGATGAGGCAGCTGAGACCAAGGGTGTTTGGGGAGCTTGGCCAAATTGGCACCCCACACTGCAGGGAGGTGGGACTGGGGGATGGGGTTCAAATTCAAGTTGGGGTGCCCTGGTTGCTCCCCACGGGTGCTAGTTAACTTCTGGTTGGACTCCTGCGGGGCCTGGGTGTGGGGCAAAGGGCCCTGCCCCCATGTGTCCAGGGCCTCTGAGCGTCTCCTATGACACCCCCGCCCGCAGCCGCGCGGCTCAGATATTTGAGCAGCAGCTCTTGGCTGCCCCACTCCACCTGCCTCCCTGGCGACGGGAGTCACCCGTGTTTGCGGGTGACCACAACCCGGGAGCCCTGGCCAGCACTGCGCACTGCGGGCTCTTGGGCCCTGCCGCCCCCGCCCCTGCCCCATCTGCACCCCCGTTGGCTCCGGCCAGGCCCCCTCACAGGCCCCCCCAGGCCCTCGGCCAGGCCTCCGGCCCTACACGCTGCCCCTGGCGGGCCTCCCCCTGCGGCCTCCCGCACCGGCCTTGGAAGGTAGAGCCCAGGGCTCCGGCCGGTGCGGGTCTGGGGGCAGGCGAAGCAGGCAGCCCTGGGATGTGAGCGGATTGGAGGGAAGTGTCACCTGGATCTCTGCGGCAGAGTAGTCACAAAACACCCATAGTGTGCCCTGCCCCTTCGGCAGTGGGGGGACCCTGGAAACACACAGACGCCAGAGACCTGTGCTGCCCTTTCTCTGAGACACTGTGGCCCACAGGGCAGGGCAGCCGTGGTGCCCACCCTCTCCCTTGGCCCCACCCACGCCTTGTCCTCTAAGTGCCACAGCAAGCTTTCAGGGGGTAAGGACCAGCGCTGTGGCTGTTGTCCTGTGCCCTACACAGCAGGTCCTTAATAAAGCTTCCTTTCATTATTTCCACAAGCAGGCAAAAATGAAAGGCCCAAGGAAATTTGAAGGAGCAGGAGGTCTCCACTCATTGTTATTTCCAGGGTGCTTGGGATACAGCCTGGCACAGAGCAGGTGCTCAGTAAGCACTCATGGTAGCTAAAGCCTTTGGCGCCCTGACAGTGTGCCAAGCACTGCTCTCCTCGGTCAACTAGCTTAGCCTAACTCTCTCAACAACCCCAAGGTAGGTATCATGATCCCCCTTTTCCACATGAGGAAAGAGGCATAGAGGAGTCAGGTGACTTCTCCATGTGGCCCAGCCAGCTGGGAATCCAACCAGCATTCTGGCCGGCTCCAGAATGCACAGTCAGTTGGCATCATGCAAAGGGTCTAGGTTTTGGCATGGGCCCGCGTCCCAGCTCCGCACCAGGTGATCTGGACCTTCTCTTCTCCTCTATAAAATGAAGGTTGGTTTTGAAAAATAAAAGTCATCACCACAAAAGGCCTGGTTTAGTTTTTCTCCAGGCAGCAGCTCACTAAGCAGGTGTCCATTTCTCCTGGCCTCCAGAGAAGTCCTTGAGGGAGGACAGCCTGGCAAGGGCCGTGGAGCAGACACCCGGGCCCCCAGCCCCATTGTTGCTTAGCAGGCACTGGCCCGGGTGAGGGATGGGCGCTTGGTGGAGGTGGGTCCACTGGCAGGCTCAGGAGCCTCCTCCTCCTGGGAGCCCTTCCTTCCCCCACCCCCACAGGTGGGGAGGCGCCCCTGGAGGGGCAGGCAAGGGGGATCTGCCACTGGTTTCCCACCCCACACTAGGCCACGGCCCCCTCTGCTGCTCGCGCCGGGGCGCCTGCCTCTCTGCCTTCTTGCTGCTCCTGCTGGTGACTCTCGCAGCCCTGATCGCCCTGGTTACCATCCTTGGACGCCCACCACGCACACCAGGTCAGCGTGGTCCAGAGAGGGTGGGCTGGACTTGCCAGGAGGGGCTGGGGGCCACAGAGTGATAAGGAACCCTAACGTTACTGGCTTCTCCATGATGAGACTGTGGAACAGTTCCTGGGGTGTGTGCACAGACGTGGCATGTGCACACACACACACACACATGCACACACACAGAGGACTCTGAGCTGCCATTTGCACATCTGCAATAAGGGTTACTGAGAGGACCTGGCTCCTCACGTCACCTTCCTCAGAACTCTTCCCTGAGCCCTAGGCTGGGCCACGTGCCTTGGCCCCCACAGCCCCCAAGCCCCTGGGTGGTGCCATCTGTCTGTGTGTCTGCCTCCACCTCAGAGGACAGGGATGTGTCTGAGACATTCCTGCAGCCCTGGCTTCCGTGGTGAAGCTCAACACAGTCCCTGCCTCACGGAGCTAGCAGTTGGGAGATTAATGGACATGAAGGCAGGGTTCATGGGGGCTCTGCGAGTCCGGAACAGAGAGGCTCTGACCCAGTCTGGGAGTCAGGTGGGCGCCTGGAGAAATGAAAGGGAGCTGGGCCATGAAGAACAAGTGGGAATTGGTTAGTGGAGGGCGTGGCAGGAAAAGCATCCTGGGCATAGGGAACAGTATGTGCAGAGTCCCAAGGGTGGGAGGACACATGAAGAGAAGGAGAGATGGCAGGAGGCCAGTGGGCACCTGAGGCAGGGGCAGTGGGTGGGGCAGGGGTCACCGTCCTGAGGAGGGGTCACCATCCAGAGATCCACGGGATGGGGCTCAAGCCGGGGGTGGGGTGTCATTTCTGAGCGATGACTCTGTAGCCAGGCGGGAGGGGTGTATAAGGGAACAAGGCAGCAGTGGGGGTTAAAATCCGCAGGACTCTACACCCCTGTGTAAGAACATGAGACTGAGGAGAAGCAGACACATGAGGAGTTCACTCATGTGCTCACGTGTACACACGCGGGTGTGTCTGTGTATGTGTGTGTCGGGGCGTGTGTCCGTGTGTGTGCATATGCGACATACGAATGTCTCTGAGACTCAGCCCCTGCACCAGCCAAGACCGCTCCAGGAGGTGAGACGTGGTGCGTGTGTGCCCAATCACACGAGCACAGACCTGCTCCCGTTGTCCAGCTTGCATGCACCTGGATAGTCACATGCGCAGCCTGTGGGGCCAGGGTGACCTGTGCCCCTTGTCTGCCAGTTTCTCTCCTTTCAGTCTTTGGAGCAGCCCCGGGGTGTGCGTCCTCCCAGTGGGATGGAAGGGAGGACTCAGCCACCCACATTTCTGGACACTGGGGGTCCAGCCCCAGCCTCAGGAAAGGGCGGGGTCAGCGGGCCCGGGCCGTTAGCCGTGTGACTGGGCCTTGCACCTTCCTGAACCTTGATTTCTCATCTGTGAAGTGGGGCTAATGATGGCACCTCACGGAGCTATTCAGAGAAAGGACAGAATCCAAATGTCAACATGCTCTGCAGCCTGTAAGGTTGTGCCCAGAGGTAAGGGATTGTGGCATCATGGTTCCCAACCGGCCTCAACAGATTGCTTCTGACCACCTGGCCTGGCCCCAGGAGCTCCACCATTAAACCCGCTTCAGTGACCAGAGCCCTGCCCTCAGGAGCTTCTGTGACAGTCAATAAGCTCTCAGTCAAGGAGGGAGCCATGCATTACTCTGCACGTTCTGTGTTCTAGGGTTATTGACACAAAAGCTTTATGCCATCTCCCCAGCAGTCCTATGGGGTGTGTGCTCCGGTCCCCACTTACAGACAAGGAACCGGAGGCTCAGAGAGGTCAAGTCATCTGCCCAAGGTCACACAGCTGGCAAATAGTAGATCGGGGGCTTGGACCTCGTCTCTGTCCCCACTTGGCCCAGTACCCTCCTGGCTGCCCCTGCCCCTCCGCCGGCTCAGAGCAGGGCTTTGTTGTGGGAACTGGCGCTGACATGCTTGGGAGCACCACCCCTGACCTTCTGGGGTCTTCCCTGCCAACTCAGGGGCCCAGGCCTGTGTGACGCCAACAAACAGGACAGGCTTCCTGTGCCACGACCAGAGGAGCTGCATCCCAGCCAGCGGGGTCTGTGATGGTGTCCGCAGCTGCGCCCACAGCGAGGATGAGGATGAGGCCATGTGCTGTGAGTGCCCGCTCAGTCCTGCCCTGCCCCGCGTGGGCCCCCACCGTTCAGCCACACGGTTTGGGGTTGCCCCACCTCCAGCGACAACAACGCTCTCAGGTCCCCGCACATACCAGGCACCTTCACGTCCCCAGGTCTTTGCTTACATGGTCCCTCAGGGAGGACCACACGTGCTCCCTCCGGCCCAGGTACATGCACACCTGTGTGTCCATGCTAGGAATGCCTTCCCTCTGTGCATCTCCACTCAAGTGTTACCTCCACCAGGAAGCCTTCCCTGGCTCCCAAAGTAGGTGAAGTTCCCTCCTCTGGGCTCCCGTAGCCCCTCTGCTTCCCTGTGTCCCAAGCCTACTCACACTGGCACATTCACCACCCCCATCAGACTGTGAACCCCTCTAGGGCAGGCCCGGTCTAGTTGATTGGGGGCCCCTCTGCTCAGCAGAGGAGTATCTGGGATGATTTCCTGAATGAATGATGGAACAAACGAATGAATGAGTGGGAAGACCTGGTCCCAGACCTTAGAGACCTGACAGCGCCCAGGAGAGAAGAGCTGTGACCACATGGACTTGGCACTTTCCATGTAGGAGGGAGAGAGTCTGCTGAGTTGGAGCGGGTGGGATGAGGGAGCAGATGGGGGAAGCGTCACTGCATCATGGACCCTCTAGACTAGAAGAAATGTTAGAGGTCATTTAGTCCAAGTCACAGCTCATGCCCAAAGCCTCTCCTAACAAACCCAGGCCACCTAGCCTCTGCTTGCGTACTCCTGGGACAGGGGCTCCCTACAGCCTGAGGCAGCTGCTCCCATCCCTCATCACATGGTTTCCACAGGAATGTCTCCCTTGGGCTGAGTTTAGAGCTGTCCCCCTGTAGTATCCTTGATTGCTTCCAACTCTCTTCTCTCATCTGAACCCCATTTTAATCTACCTTCCATGATGGTGGCAATGCAAGGACTTGAAGATGGCTTTCTTGCTCGCCACGAGTATCCTCTTCCCAGGGCCACATGCCATACTCCTACCTCATACTCCATACTCCTACCCGCCCTCATGGCTAGTTTTCTCCACTCCACCAGCACAGCCCAGGACACATACAGGTTCCTCTGTCCCTCTCCTTGGTCAGGCTCCAGAAGCATCCATGACACTCTTGGCCGGCCCTGGCTCATCCAAGGAACAAAGACTGTTTCCTGCCAGAGGCCTCTTGTGACGTGGCTTGGGTTTGTACTAATTTTGGTAGCCCCTTCACACCACTGCCCACTAACATGGAACCCACTTTCAAGAAGGGTTCTCCGACTCCCCCTCACCAAGTATGTGAACCCACACCCGCTGTGTTCTGGCACCCAAGTGCAAGACTTGGTGGAGGCTTCTGGAGAGGTGTGATAAAGGAGGCTTCTGGAGGCTGGGAGGTGGGCATGCACCAGGGCTGAGCCGGGAGTGAACAGGGAAGATGCCTCTCTCTGGCCGTCTTGTAGGGTAGACAGGGAAAGAATACTCCTCTGCCTTGGCTTGACCTCCTCCCTGGGAAATCGTCTCCTGTGCCCTTCTCCCTGGGAGCCCGAGTTTGGCAACTGCCAGGGTGGCCAGGACACTCCTCCTCCAGATAGACGTTGGAGGCCAGGTGTGGACTTCCTCCAGCTTCGTCTGTCCCGCCGTAGGGGACATGCCCCAGAGCCTTCCCCACTTCCTCGTGGCCCGCTGTGGAGACCCGTCTTCCTGGATCTACTCAGACCAAAAGTGTGATGGGACCAACAACTGTGGGGACTGCTCGGATGAACTGAGCCCAGGTAGGGGTCTGGGCACAGGCCAGGCAAAGGGCAAAAGCTGACTGGAGAATCTCAGAGGTTCTCCTGCCTCCCCTTCTCGTATACCATGAAGAACTTTTCCACCCCTGTTTGAATGCCTCCGGGGATGGAGTGCTCACCACCACTCCGAAAGTCTCCTTTTGGATGGTTATTCTGTGGTGGGGACAAATGAGGAAACCAGGCCCCGGGGGGATCAGACAAAGAGTACATACGAAGCCTAACTGGGATTTTGGCCTGAGTTTCCCTCCTCTCCTCTGCACCTCCCAACCACCCTGAGAGGAGAGCAGGGTGGGAATCACTGGCCTCAAATTTAGATGTAGGTAAACTGAGGCCAGAGCAGAGAAGGGACTTAAGAGAAGAAGTGACCTGGGTGCAAACCCAGGTCTCCTGACCATGTCTGGAACTCTTTCACTGCCCTGGACTTTCCTTTCAATTTCTTCCCTGTTGTTCAATCAACAAACAAGTGCCGAGTATTGGTAGGGGCTGTGCCTGGCACCAGAGTCTGCTGGAGGATAGTCAGGAGTCACACATGTGTCCTACCCCTGGGACTAACATCATGCTGATGCCAAAAGCAAGTGCTGGGGACCTAGAAACGGTTTGGGGGAGAGATGCAAGTAAGAATCAAAGGGGGGGCAGCCCGGGTGGCTCAGCAATTTAGCAACGCCTTCGGCCCAGGGTGTGATCCTGGAAACCTGGGATCGAGTCCCACATCAGGCTTCCTGCATGGAGCCTGCTTCTCCCTCTGCCTGTGTCTCTGCCTCTCTCTCTCTCTCTCTCTCTCTCTGTGTGTGTGTCTGTCATAAATCAATCAATCAATCAATCTAAAAAAAAAAAAAAAAAGGAACCAAGGGGAACTTCTTAGAAGAGGCAGTATTCGAGCAGGCCTTAGAGAGTGGACAGGTTTCAACAGGCAGAAGCTGAGCCTGCAGGGAAGCACCCCGAAGGCCCAGGGTACCAGGGAGTCTGTCACAAGTCGGCTAGGGTGGCTGAGTCAGGGTGAGGGAGGGAGGACAGGCTGGGGGAGAAAATATGCTCCCATTAACCTCCCAATGCTGACCACATGCCTGGCCCTTTGCTTATCTTTTTTATTTTTACTTATTTATTTTTTTAGATTTTATTTATTTATTAGAGACAGAGAGAGAGAGAGAGAGAGAGAGAGAGAGTAAGAGACAGGCAGAGGGAGAAGCAGCCTCCATGCAGGGAGCCCGACGTGGGACTCCATCCTGGAACCCCAGGATCAAGCCCTGGGCTGAAGGCGGCGCTAAACCGCTGAGCCACTGGGGCTGCCCCCCTTTGCTTATCTTAATAACAACCTTGATTGGATGAGGAAACTGAGGCTCAGACAGAGTGGGAGACTTGCTCGGGCGATGATCTGGGGAGTCCAGATGCTCTCTGCCGCAGGGAAATAGGGAATGCAGTCAACCCGTGTCGGACGGGGTGGGGATGGTAGGGAGCTAGGGCAGACTTCAGAGCCAGGGTTCTCCAGGACACAGCAGCTGCTCTTCTGCTGCCTCTTGCACCCACAGTGACTGTGTGCCCAGCCTGTGGCCCGGGGTGGTGGCGCTGCCCCTCCACCGTCTTCCCGTACTGCGGCTGCATCCCGAGGATCCTCTGCCGTGACCGCGTTCAGCATTGCTCCGACTGGTCTGATGAGTACTCCTGTCCTGGCCCCTGAGTGGGCCACCCAGGCCAGGGGGGGCGGCAGGTTGGGATGGCGCTGATAACCTCGACTCCAAGAACACGAGGGCAGGAAGGAGGCTTCTGGATCATCCGGTGGGGTCCATGCACTGTCTCCCAATAACAACCGCCTCCCCTGCTTTCAAGTGTCCAACCTCCCCTCGAATGTCTCCAGTGACAGGAGCTCGCTACCATGTCAGACAGCTCCTAACAGCGATGAAAGGAATCTGCTTTCTGATTTTAGGCATGTCCTCTGAGGTCGCACAGAGGAAAGCTATTGTTCTGCCCCAAGACAGGCTTGCAGATCCTGACCCCGTCACCCCTTAGAAAAAAGGTAAAACCAAGCCAAGGAGTTCAGCTCTTACGGATGGCATGTGTTTGTGAAGTGATGCCACTTTCTGACCCTTTGGTACCTAAGATAGATACTGCTGGGCTCCCAGGCAGCCTTGACATTGTTCTCAACTCAGGGATCCTAGCAGGCCTACTGATTGATCACAAGAGATTGCACACAAGGCAGCGTACCTGCCATCCTCCCTGTGGGAAGCCATCAGGGAGGCTCTGAGTTGGAGAATAGAGGATCAGGAGAAAGAGCAGCTTGAGGAGCTCCTCACTGCCCTTCTGTTTCTTTCTTTCTTTCTTTCAAGATTGTATTTATTTGAGAGGGAGCGAGTAGCAACATGAGCAGGGAGAGGGAGAAACAGACTTCCTGCTGAGCAAGAAGCTTGATCCTGGGACCCTGGGGTCATGACCTGAGCTGAAGGCAGATGCTTAGCCAACTGAACCACCCAGGTGCCCCTCTCTCCCATTCTTCACCTCTGTCCCATTCCCTACCACTTCATGACCAGCTTCCAAGCCAAACAGCCCAGATTTCCTGAGGGAGGGATTGTATTTTGGTCCTGCCAGCCTGACTGAATGAGCTGTTTCTCTGGATACTTTCTAGTTTCACAATAGCCAGACAGGCAAGGATGGGTATCCCGTTAAACAGATGAGAAAACTGAGGCCCAGAGGAATAAATGACTTGCCCAGGTCATAGAGCAAAGTCAATGTTAGAACTGAAACCCAAGCAATGTCTCTGTTGTCCTAGCTCCAAAGCCTAACACTTTTCTGCTCCCAGTGGGATTATACTTTGGTCAGGAACAGAATGTGGGGTATTTTTAAAAAGCAATTTGAGGGTACCAGGGTGGGTTGAGCTTCTGATTCTTGGTTTCAGCTCAGGTCAGATCTCAGGGTTGTAAGATTCAGCCCCGAGTTGGGCTCTGCACCTGAGCGTGGAATCTGCTTAGGATTCTCTCTCTCCCTCTGCCCCTGCCCCCTCTCAAGTAAATAACTCAAAATTTTTTTAAAAAAATAAATAAGGTAATTTGAAGGTCAGAATGTGGTCCATCCCTATTCCGAAAGAGAGATTTGGAATCTGGCTGACAAGAGAGTTCCTGTTGAGGAAGACCAATATATCTGCATTGGAAAATAATAAAATTGATTTTAGATAGGAGCCTTCTGTGAGTTTTTAATTGAAAATGGGCATCTGAGAGACTATTGAGCTCCAGTTCATTCTTTTCCTCACTGAGCCGCCTCCATACGCCTGCTCTGGGCCAAGGCAATGCCAGGCACCCAGGAGTGAAGAGACCTGGGTCCCAACAAACAATGAGCACAGGGTCCCATGGATGAGGCACCTCACACATAGAGGATGGGTGGATAGGGCAGCAGGAAATGCCGGGCTGACACCACCAAGGACGTACCTTTGGGGAGTGAGGGCACAATCCTGTCCCTGAGCCTGATGACCTGAGGACCAGCTCCTGGGACGAGGCACCTCAGGGATCCTGGCCGAGGGACAGACAGCCCCGGGCTCTGGCACCCTTGCCTGAGCTTCCCTCCAACTACAGCCCAAGTGAGGCAGTTGGGGCTCACTCGGGGTGCCCTCAGTTCTGACGCCCAGTCCAGAGCAAGGGCACTTGGGCTGGCTCTGGAGGGTGGGAGAATTTCCAGGGGGAGAGGTGGAGGAGGGCATTCCCCACCGTGGGACCAATGTGTGTGCAGATGTGCGGGTGTGACAGGGTACAGCTCAGCCCAGGAATGCCCGGCAGGCCAGAGTGGCCAAAGCTGGGGAGGAAGACAGTAGGGGATGAGGTGAGGAGGGAACAGGGATGTGATCCTGCAGCGCACAGCCTGTCACACTTCCTCCTAAGGTGAGTGGGCGTCATCAGGGGCGACAACCAAGGAAGCACTCTGGTCCTACGATCAATGACCTTTAATCACAATAGTGTGAGAAAGAGATGCCAGCCCTTGGGCAGGGGGGTGGTCAAGGGCTACGTACTGCTGGATTACCTGGACCTCGGGGAGCAGGGGGAGGGAAGGGAGGGGAGAGGGGGACGGTGGAGGAGTCCAGACCTGAGAGGGAGAAGCAGTCCTCCTGCCCTGTGCCTTCTCTAACAGGATGCCAGTGTCCAGGGAAGAGAGGGCCGAGCCGGTTCCTGAGGAACAAGAAAAGGCCTGGAGGCTGGTTCCAGCACTCAGATGGACCGTGTCCCCAGTGACCTGAGCACTGGCTGGAGAAACAAGGTTGCTGGGAGGAGCTATGGGAGTGCACCCCAGTCTGCTCTTATGGTCAGCCTCAGTGTTTCCTGCTGGTGCCGGGGGTGAGCCCTGTAGGGGAGAGGCAGGTGCCACCCTGCCCCTGTCCCTGCCCCCCAGGGTCATCCCTTCCTGGGCTTCTTCAGTGGCCTGTGGCTCCCTTCAGAAAAGTGCCCAGGGGCACTGGTGCCACTGGTTGCACATCACCTCCCCTCCCCACACAACCAAACCCACCCACGGGGGGGTTAAGATGCTTCATTTTGCAGGATGGAGAGTCAAAGCTGGGACGGATATATCCCAGCCACTCAGCGTGTCATAGCAAGGCAAGACCAGAAGCCAAGTTCCCAGGTGCACCCTGTTGGCACCTGCTGAGCGTTTACTACAAAACCAGGAGCATTACATTCCATTGTCATGGCAAAGCTCCAGGGAGGTTCTTTCTTCACATGCTCAGAGCAGCCAGGACCTTCCAAGGGTGCGTGGCCAGTTGTGGGGGGCAGAGCCAGGAGTCTGGGGAGTCAGCTGCGGCGGTTCCCTGTTGGACTCTTAGTTTCAGGAGGTCTGTGAAGCTTCTGGTGGTGGTGACTCTGGAGCAGGGCTAGGTGGGCACCATGTGGGAAGCAGGCAGGGGGCAGTGCAGGGTGAAGAGGGCAGGGAGGGTGGGAGGGCTGAGGGGCTGTCAAACAGTCCCCCACACTGCAGACCGGGGGAGCCTCTGATCCTGGGCTGCAGGGAGTGAACCTGACCCTGCCCACTGCACGGTGCTGCCAGAGGCTTTCGGCAGGAGGAACACAGTCGATTCTTCCCTTCCGAGGAGGGGCTGCAACGTAGCCTTGCTTCCCTGCCGTCAGAAATGATGTCCTCACCAAACCTCTGCACAGGCATATTGAGAAGAAGTGAGATCCGGGATGTGAGCGCTACTTGGAAATGTTAAAGCTTTAAGCAGAAGAAAGGGGAGTGTCAAGCGCTGTGCCAGGGGCTTTAACGAATATTAAAAGGCAGCATTTAGGGCAGTCCGGATGGCTCAGCGGTTTGGCACCGCCTTCAGCCCAGGGCGTGATCCTGGAGACCCAGAATCAAGTCCCACATCAGGGTTCCTGCAGGGAGCCTGCTTCTCCCTCTGCCTGTGTCTCTGCCTCTCTCTGTGTCTCTCACGAATAAATAAATAAATTTTTTTTAAAAAGGCAGCATTTAGTCAGCATGTAGTACATGCCAAACACTACCCCAAACTCAGATATGCCTTGTCTCTTGTATCTCATTTCTCCCCCATGTAATGTGGTTTGATTAGTCACACTTTCCAAAGGCACAGAGAGATGAAGTTGCTTGCCTGAGATCACATGGCCAGGACCAAACCTGGATAGGTCCACATCCAGAGCCTGCCACATCCCCTCCTTGATGTCTCACTCCTTCTCAGCCAGGATTCCCTGGAAGAGAAAGCTGGAGCCCAGGCCAGGGCCTCGCAGCCCGTAAACAGGAAGTGGCTGGCACTGGCAGGATGGCATTTGTTTTTTTCTTGTGTATTGGTTCTTACTTTCAGAAAGAAGCAGGTGCCACAGCCACCTCCTGAACAATACTCCATCAGTCATGTCCAGAAAGACACAGAGCCCAAGGCAGCCAGCCAGGCCCTTCCCCTGGTTCACCTCAGCAGAGCGGGGGACTGAATGCATCGAGAATCCAGGAAGCAAGTGTCAATATTTGCCATCTCCCAGCTTCCCTGCCTCCCCCCACCTCCAGCCCTGATCAGTACTTGGAGCACAACAGGTTCTTTGCTGTGCAAACATGAAGGGATAGATGAATGGAATTTAAAGAGGCTCAGCCTTCGCTCCAGGGTTTGGACTAGAAATCTGGCCTGGTTTAACCCTCTGAGGTCACTGTTTGCCTAGGACTCTCCATTCATCCTTAGACTCACTAAACCACAGATGCTGGAAGCTGGGAGGAACTCATAGCCTGGAGAGGCTTTTGACAAGAGGACACTGGGATCAGCTCTGGTGGCTATCACCGGGATTCTGAGGGCCCCCCTGCAACTCCAGGTCAAGGCAGAAGAGATTTCTCTGAATCCTCTTTTTAAAAAATAATGTCTTAAGGTATAACTTACATACAGTAAATGCACAGATCTTAAGTATATGTTGAGTCCTTAAGCTCAATGAGGTTGTTTTATTTTTAAGATTTATTTATTTTGTTTAGAGAGAGAGAGGACAGGTGTGTGGGGAAAGGCAGGGAGAGAGTATCTAAAGCAGACTCCCCACTGAGTGGGGATCTTGGCACATGGCTCTATCTCACGACCCATGAGATCATGACCTGAGCCGAAACCAAGAATTGGATGCTTAACCGAGTGAGCCACCCATGCATCCCTTAAGGTCTGTAAGTTTTTTTAAAACAGCTTTATTGAAATATAATTGACATAGGATAAATGACACACATTGTAAGTGTACGCTTTCATAAGTTTGACCTGTGTATACCCACGAGACTGTGACAGCTAAGATAGTGAACATATTCATCCGCCCTCAAGTGTCCTTGTGCCCCTCTATAATCCTTCAGCCTCACCGCTCCCCAGTCCTCCCCCCTCATACTCAGGAAGCCAGTGATTTACTTTCTTCAGTATAATCTGTCCTTCTTTAGAATGTTATATGAATAGAACCATACAGTATATACATTTTTTGTCTGGCTGGCTTCTTTCACTCTGAATAACTATTATGAGACTTACCCATGTTGTAGTCCTTCCTTTTTATTGTTGACTAGTCTTCCCTTGTGTGAATATACCACAACTGGTGCATTCCAGGCCGAAGAGAGGCACTTCTTCACTCTTCCATTCATTTGCTAATGGATTTTGGATTATTCATCATTTGGGGTATAACAAATAAAGCTGCTATGATCATTTATGTACAAATCTTTATATGGACATAATGTTTTATCTTGGGGTAGTACTTAGGAGTGAAATGGCTGGATGTGGTTGGTGTATGTTTACCTTTTTATGAAATTGCCCGTTTTCCAAAGTGGCTGTATCATTTTACATTCCCATCATTGCAATATGAGAGTTCTATTGCTCTATATCCTTGCCAATACTTGCTTTGGTCAGCCTTTTTCCATTTTAGCTATTCTTTTTTTTTTAAGTTTTGTATTTACTTAAGTAATCTCTACATCCAGTATGGGATTAGAACTCACAACCCACGGGGATCCCTGGGTGGCGCAGCGGTTTGGTGCCTGCCTTTGGCCCAGGACACGATCCTGGAGACCCGGGATCGAATCCCACGTCGGGCTCTCGGTGCATGGAGCCTGCTTCTCCCTCTGCCTATGTCTCTGCCTCTCTCCCTCTCTCTGTATGACTATCATAAATAATAATAATAATAATAATAATAAAAGAAATTCTTATCACAGCCTTTAAAAAAAAAAAAAAGAACTCACAACCCAGAGATCAAGAGTCATATGCTCCCTGGACTGAGCCAGCCAGGTGCTCCTTTTTTTAGCTATTCTATAGGAGTGTGGTAGCATGTCAATGTGATTTTACATTTCATTTCCTTAACGACTAAGGATGTTGAACATCTTTGCCATCTCTATTTCTTCTTTGGGGAAGGATTTGTTCAAATATTTTACCCATTTCATTTAGATTGCTTGTTTTTTCATTACTGGGTTTGACAGTTTTTTATATACTCTGAATATACATCCGTTATCAGATGTGTGATTTGCAAATATTTCTCCCAGTCTGTGGTTTGTCTCTTCATTCTTTCAACAGTGCCTTTCCAAGAGCAGAAATTCTTTATTTTGATGAAGTCCCATGCATCAGATTTTTTCTTTTACGGAGCATGCTCTTTGGTTTTGTATGTATGAAATAACTGCCTAGCCCTAGCCCTAGGTCACAAAGATTTTATCCTATGTGTTCTCCTAGAAGGTTTATAGTTTAGGTTTTCTAATTAGGTCTATGATCCACTTTGAGTCCATTTTTGTACATAGTGCAAGGAATGAATCAACATTTTTTCTGCTTTGTTTTTGCACGTGGTATTATTCCAGCACCCTTTGTTGGAAAGACAATCATTTCTGTACTCAATTGCCTTTGCATCTCTGTCAAAAATCAGTAATCTGAGTATTTGTGGTCTGTTTGTTCCACTGATCTATTTGTATGCTGTAATGCCAGTACCACACTGTCTTGATACCTGTTGCTTTATAACAAACACTGAAACCAGGCAGTATTAGCCCAATTACTTTGTTCTTTTTATTTTTATTTATTTTTATAGAGATTTTATTTATTCATGAGAGACATACACACAGAGAGAGAGAGAGAGGCAGAGACACAGGCAGAGGGAGAAGCAGGCTCTACGCAGGGAGCCTGACATGGGACTAGATCCCGGGTCTCCAGGATCCAGCCCTGGGCTGAAGGCGGCGCTAAACCGCTGAGCCACCCGAGCTGCCCTACTTTGTTCTTTTTAAAGGTATTTTTTGGCTATTCTATCTAGGTCCTTTCATTTCCATACGAATTTTATTTTTTATTTTTATTTTTTAAGATTGTATTTATTTATTCATGAGAGACACAGGCAGAGGGAGAAGCAGGCTCCCTGTGAGGAGCCCGAAGTGGGACTCGATCCCAGGACCCCAGGATCACAACCTGAGCCAAAGGCAGACTCAACCACTGAGCCACTCAGTGGAGTCCCTCCATAACGAATTTTAGAATCAGTTTGCCAATTTCTATAGAAAAGTTCTGCTGGAATTTGGATTGAAATAGCATTGAAACTACAGACCAATTCTGGGGAGAACTGACACTTTAACATTGCTGAGTGTCCCACCCATGACTACGTTGTCTCTATTAGTTCTCCTTAACTTTCCCTCGGAACGTTGTACAGTTTTCAGTGTATAGGTTTGTACATCCTTTGTCTGATTTATCCCTAAGTATTTCCTATTTTTTGATGGCAAGTGGCATTTTAAGATTTTAATTTCTGATTTTTCACTATTACTATATAAAGATAATTTTTTGTACATCAATCATGTATCATATACCTTGCTAAACCCTCTTATTAGTTCTTTTCTTTTTAAGATTTATTTATTTATTTGAGAGAGAATGCACACGCAAGCAGAGGGAGGGGAGAGAAAGAATCCTCAAGTGGACTCCATGCCAAGTGCAGAGCCTGATGTAGAGCTTGGTCCTGAGACCCTGAGATCCTGACCTAAACAGAAATCAAGAGTTGGAAGCTTAACCAACTGAGCCACTCAGGTTCCTCTCTTATTAGTTCTCCCTCTATTTTTTTGTAGATTCCATCAGATTTTCCATATAGAAAATCATATCATCCATGAATAAAGACAGTTTTATTTCTTTCTTTCCAATCTGAATGGCTTTTATTTTTTCCCCGCATTCAGTGGCCCATGAAAAATGTTGAATAGAAGTGGTAAGAGGAGACATACTTGCCTGGTTCCTGATCTTGAGGAGAAAGCCTTCATCTCAGGGATCACTGTCCTTCACTGTCTGATGTTCAGTGTTTTAAAATTGTTGCTTCATGCATTCTGTTTGGTTTTTGTTTGTTTGTTCCAAGCAGGAAGGCAAAGCTGGTCCCATTATTACATCTTGGCTTCATTCTGAATCCTTTGAGCGAGGCAGAGGGAGGCACTTTCCCCAAGTTGCAGATCTGTTCTACCTCGTAGCCAGGGTCCAACCATCGCTATTTCACTTTATAGGGCCTCCTAGCCTCCACAGAGGGGAGTGGTGGGAATGGATGAGGTTAAGGCCTCCAGAATTCCCCACTTAGCCTGCTCCATATTGTGGGGAAATACTGGACCTGAGCATCAGTCCAGGAGGACACCCTGAATTGCCCAGCAAGTCCCCCACATGGCCGAGCCTAGTTTCCCATCGGCACGGCACACTGAGATCTACAGAGCACTTCGCTTGGAGGATCCTTGTTCTCACGCCATTAGCTTCATTTGGTTTCCCAAATAGGAGTCCTGGAAACTGCCACAACAGATTATTGGGGCAGGGGGAATGTGGCTGGATTAAAATGCAGGATTTGGGGTGCCTGAGTGCGCAGTTGCAGAGTCTGCTTCTCTGCCTCCCTCTGCCCCTCCCCCTGCTGTGGTCTCTCTCTCTCTCTCTCTCTCTCTCTCTCTCTCAAATAAATAAATAAATAAATACATTTTGAAAAAATTAATAAAATAAAATGGAGGTTCCTGGGTCCATCCAGCAATCCCAAATCAGAATGGCGTGATGGAGCTTATTGCCTTTTTTTTTTTTTTTAGCAGAGTCCTCAAGTGACCCTTGGGAACTTCTAGGAATCACTGATCCAAATCTAAGTCAATGATATTCTCCCAAGAATGACAACACTTACTAGATGTGCTATCTTGTTAAGTTATATCATCCCTTCCTACTCCTAACCTCATGAGCATTATGTGGCATGAATTTTCTTTTTTTAAAAAAGATTTTATTTATTTATTCATGAGAGACACAGAGAGAGGCAGAGACACAGACAGAGGGAGAAGCAGGCTCCATGCAGGCAGCCCGACGCGGGACCCGATCCCGGGACTCCAGGATCACTCCCTGGGCCAAAGGCTCAGCTAAACTGCTGAGCCACCCAGGGATCCCATGGAATGAATTTTCTTTAATAAAATGAATCTTGGGGCACCCGGTGCGGGGGCTCAGTCAGTTAAGCGTCTGCCTTCTGCTCAGGTCATGATCCCGGGGTCCTGGGATCGAGCTCCATATTGGGTTCCTTGCTCAGCAAGGAGTCTGCTTCTCCCCCTCCCTCTCCTTCTGGTGCTCTCTCTCTCAAATAAATAAATAAAACTTTAAAAAAAATGAATAAAAATAGTCCTTTTGACCACTTCACAGAAACCTTTGAGATGCCCAGGGAAATTTGACAAGCATCAGAGATTGCCAAGCCTAGAAGGGACTTTCAAGGTCATCTGTCCAATCCCCTGATTGTCAATGGATTGTCTCTGTATCAGCCTCGCCAAATAATCACCCTGCATCTGCTTGCACACTTCTGATGATGAGGTGCTTGCTACTTCTCCTAGCAGCTGTGAGTTTAGAAATTTTATTCCATTACTGACTCAAATCTCTCTTTAATTAGTTCTGGATCCAGAAAACCTATCTGTTCCCTCTGTCTCAGGAGAGCCCTTCCCCTGAAAACAGCTAACCGTTGCCCCCAGAGAGGCTGGTCAAGCTGCACAACCTCCAGGTTATTGGTGGTGTTCCCCCCCCCCCAACCCGCTACCCTGGGACCAAGGGTTTTCATCTCTGGAACAAACCTGCTTGCAGGGGATCCCTGGGTGGCTCAGCGGTTTAGTGCCTGCCTTCAGTCCAGGGTGTGATCCTGGAGTCCCGGGATCAAGTCCTACATCGGGCTCCCTGCATGGAGCCTGCTTCTCCCTCTGCCTGTGTCTCTGCCTCTCTCTCAGTCTGTGTCTCTCATGAATAAATAAATAAAATATTAAAAAAAAAAAAACCTGCTTGCAGAGCTGCACAGGGCTGCCTTCGCTCACCTGTGGCTTGGCTTCCTCTTGCTCAGTGTGAGCCACTGTTGCCCTGGCTTGGCCGCTGCTTTCCTCAAGGGGGAGGACAGATGCCTCAGCCAGCTCCCCTTCTTTCCTGGATCATTTCTCGCGGCATACAGACATAGGCCACGTCTCCATCTGTCTGACTAAAAGAGACTGTTTCCACGCCAGGTTCTCCTCAGGCTGCCTTCTCGACCCCAAATCCAGAGCTTGTCTCTGTCTTGCCTGCCCTCTTTGCATCAGGGAAATGCTCCTCTCTCATGGTTTCTGTCACGGGGCATTGTTTTGGCTTCCTCCTCCTTCCGTCGTTTCTTCTCGGTTGACTCTTCCTCTGTTTTCCTTTTTTTTTTTTTTTAAAGATTTTATTTTTATTTATTCATGAGAGACACACAGAAAGAGAGGCAGAGACACAGGCAGAGGGAGAAGCAGGCTCCCCAGAGGGAGCCTGATGTGGGACTCAATCCCTGGACCCCAGGATCACAACCTGAGCCAAAGGCAGATGCTCAACCACTGAGCCACCCAGGTGCCCCTTCTGCTTCCCTGTAAGTGCTGCCTCTTCCTAGGTCTCCCTTCCTCCCCTGTACACCCCATTTTATCTCAGTGCCTCAAAGTGTGGTGGGGGTGTCCTTTCTCCCCTTGGAGAATGTGATGACAGCCACAGCAAAGGGTTGGAGGGAACCCCCACTGATCCAAACGGGTAACACTTTGCGTACCATTCCAGGTTCTTAGCGTGAAGCCTCTCCTTCCTGCCTGATCGCCTTCCCAGCCCTGGCCTCTCCTCAGTCTCCCTCCAAGGCCTATAGCTCCCTGGCCCCTCAGACTCACGGATCAATGATCCCCTGGACAGATTCGTTGGGCTGCCCCACCTCAAACTCGACAAACCCCAACCTGAACTTATGCGGCCTCCAACCTTGTTCCTTTTCCAGGGCTCCTCATCTGGGTGTTACTGACCTCAATGTGGAGACCTTGATGTCGTCTCTGACTGCTCCCTCTCCCGTAGATCAACACCAAATCCTTCCTGTTCCCACATCAAGCTCCACACCAAGCTCCACAGCCGCAGAATCCATGGTGTCTTCATGGGTCCCCATCACTGAGCAGATGCCTGGCACATACAGATGCTCAACAAATGCATACAGTGTGGGTGGATGAAGGCCTCTCACTGTGGGCCCCTCTGTGGCCTATCTGTGCCTTCCCTCAGGCCCCCGTGTCTCCTCGCTGGACTTCCAGTCCTGGGCAGCTTCCACGGAGAAGCCAGAGGTATCTTTCTTGGCCACAGGTTTGCATCACCCTTGCTTTCCTCCCCTGTGTGGCTCCTTGTGAGTTTCGGGATAAAGGCCTTCTTCTGGAGTGGTCTCTGCTCCACCTTCATCTCTCAATTCTCTCCAGCTCCCACTGGGTCCAGCTCCAGAACTCCTGAAAGCCTCATATGGGCCAGTGTTGCCACAGAGCTGGGACTGCTACCTCACATTCACTCTTCAAAACTC
The DNA here is from genome assembly GCF_048418805.1 of Vulpes vulpes. NCBI lineage: Eukaryota > Metazoa > Chordata > Mammalia > Carnivora > Canidae > Vulpes > Vulpes vulpes. The sequence goes on from NC_132791.1 coordinate 156,408,894, forward strand.
ACTCAAGTCTCAGCATTTTTTAGGAAGCATCTCAGGCTTCACAGGTCTTGGTTACCCATTTTAGCATTCCTTCCCTGTGGTCCCAAAGCTCCCAAAGCTTACCCAAATCACAGTACTGATCACACAAAGCTGTCCTTGGGAAGTCACTTGTCTGTCCCCTACTTGAGGACAGAGACTTTGTTTCATCTGTTCTACCTAACAGAGCCCATAGTAGGTACCCAATAACTGTTTGCCATATATCAGTCTTTTCTCTTAGGCCTACAACAGATTAGATGAGGCTCATCCGCATTATGGAGAGTCATCTCTTTTTTTAAATTTATTTATTTTTAAAGATTTTATTTATTCATTCATGAGAGACACAGAGAGAGGCAGAGACACAGGCAGAGGGAGAAGCAGGCTCCCTGTGGGGAGCCCAATGTGAGACTCAATCCCAGGACTCCAGGATCATAACCTGAGCCAAAGGCAGACGCTCAACCACTGAGCCACCCAGGTGCCCTGGGGGTAATCTCTTTTATTTAAAACCTACTAGTTTAATTATTACTCACCTTTATAAAATACATTCACAACAACACCTAGACTAACTTTTGACCAAATCCCTGGGCACCATAGTCTAGCCAACACGACACATAAAATTCACCACCATAATGAATAAACTTCTTCCCTCTGAACTTCAGCTTCCCCATCTGTAAAATAAAGAGCTATGATAATGTTCTAGGATTCTAGAAATCATTATAATTAGATAACAGCTGATTTAGACTTTACAGCACTTTTACTCTATTATATAATTTAATTGGTAGAATAATCCTATTAAGTAAATTACTGTATTGTTTTTACAGTTGAGGAAATTAAGGTCCAGAGAGAGGAAGAGAGTTGTTGGTGGCAGAAACTGGACTGGAGCCTAGGTTTTCTGTCTCCGAGTCTAGAGCTGATTCTTCACTGCCCAAAGAACCACCTTTGATAGTTAAAAGAGAGGAAGTTGCCAGGAATCAGAGACTGACGCAGGAGCAGAGGGAAATTTCTTTACAGAAACTCAGAGTATGACCATCATAGTTGGATGTCAAAATCAGTCTGGTGGGGACAATCTAGGAATTCCAGAATAAAATTTCTCTTCTCCAACTGAGAGAGTACAGGTATAGCAGAGCTCAACGCCTGGTGTATTAAAAACTAACTTGGGTAAAAAAAGTAAAGATGACAAAAGATGCATGTTAAAGGTGGCCAGAACAGCTGGTAGCTGCTCTTTATTTGCCATAAGGTACGTAGCATTTAATCTTACCAGAATATTCTCTTATTAAACCTATTCCAGGGCAGCCTGGGTGGCTCAGTGGTTTAGTGCTGCCTTCAGCCCAGGGCCTGATCCTGGAGACCTGGGATCGAGTCCCACATCGGGCTCCCTGCATGGAGCCTGCTTCTCCCTCTGTCTCTGTCTCTGCCTCTCTCTCGCTGTCTCTGTCTCTCATGAATAAATAAATAAAACCTTTTTTTTTTAAACCTACTCCAAAGCTAAGCCTTTGTGTCATTCCTGGACCAAAGGTACAAAAAGACCTTCAGGGGAAGGACTACAAAGAAAGAAAGGCCTTCTGGTAACATGGTCTATTTATTTTGACTTGGTATTACCTTTGTTTACTTACAGGATTCCAGAGATCAAAGCTAAGTTGGACACTAGAAAGGCAGTGAGGAGAATCTCAAGACCAGGAAAAAACCTGCAAGCTAACTCTGCAAGATTTATCAAAAAGCCAGAGGTCCCAAGCACTTTCAGAGCCAGGAAAGATGATTGCTTGCCCTTTCTTTACCACTTTCGTGCTTTCTCATTTTCTTGTATTTCTCCCTGCCTAAGGCTTCAGGAGAAATTCTGTCTCTTTGCCTGTTTCAGCGTCCAGAGGCCACCTGTATTCTTTTGTTTGTGGCCCGTTCCCTGCATCACTCTAACCTCTTGTTTCCACAAGCCTCCTGCATCCCTTCTAGAAGGACCCTTGTAATTACATGGGGCCCACTTGGATGCTTCAGAGTCGTCTCCCTATCTCAGGTTTGTTTGTTTATAAAGATTTTATTTATTTATTTATCACACACACACACACACACACACACACACACACACACACAGAGGCAGAGACACAGGCAGAGGGAGAAGCAGGCTCCATGCAGGGAGCCCGACGTGGGACTCGATCCTGGGTCTCTAGGATCAGGCCTTGGGCTGAAGGCAGGTGCTAAACTGCTGAGCCACCTGGGCTGCCCAGGATCTTTAATTTAAGCACACCTGTGAAGTCCCTGTTACATATTCACAGGTCCTAGGGGTTACAATACAGACATCTTTGAGGGGCGTCATTCAGCCAAACCACAATGGATAAGGGGCACGTGGGAGTTTGTTCTAGTCTACTTTTAAATATGCTTGAATAAAAAATAATGAAAGAAAATACTTCTTTGATCCCAATACCCCAGTTACCATCGAAATTTGGAACTTCAGATTCCTTTACTGAGTACAACTTTTTAAATTTATGTGTGGTTCTTATCTCCACTTCCTCACTTCCCATTCTCTTTAATCTATTCCTTTTCTTTTCTTTCTTTCTTTTTTTTTTTTTTTTGACATTGACCTCTCCTCCCAACTCAGTTGAGGCCACAAACCACCTTCAGCTTGCTGAATCATCAGTTCTCATCCAACGTGATCTCACAGAGCATTATCACTCTGTACAACCTCCTTCTTGTCTAAACATTCCCACTCTAGGCTTCCATTACACACCGTCCTGGTTTTATCCTGACCTCAACACCCATTGTCTTCTGCTTGATCTTAAGTGTGGGAAGGCCGCAGGCCATGTATCAGGCCTCTTCCCAATTCTGTCTACACTCAAAGTGATCTTGTGCAGTCATGGGCTCTATTAGTTCTACACTGCTGAACTCCAACTTGGCTTCCCCCCTAAGCTCCAGACTCCTGTCCGGGCACTGGTCTACCTGGACATCTCCCCAGGCATCACATGCATCTGTGACAGAACTCTTGGTTCCCACCCACCCTGAACCTGTTCCTCTCCTGGGTCGTCCAATCTTAGTAAATAGCACCAGGACTCACAGTTGTTCAGGCAATATTTAAGGAAGGAGTCATTTTTGGTTTTACTGTTTTTGTTCCTTCCCATCCTGACACCAAGTTCATCAACATGGCCTATTCGCTACCCCTTCAAAATAGCCCCTGAATCCAGTCTCTTCCCATCGTCACTGTTACCATCCATGTTGCAGCTTCCATCATCTCTCACCCAGACTTCTGTAATGGCCCCCAAGGGACTCCCTGCTCCATTGGTGTCCCCACTGTGATCCATGTTCCACATACAGGGCCCCCTGAGCACCATGAGTTACTTACTCAAAATATAAATCAGGGGCACCTGGGTGACTCAGTTGGTTAAGTGTTGGACTCTTGGTTTCAGCTCAGGTCATGATCTCAGGATCATGAGATCAAGCCCAGAGTGGAGCCTCACATCCTGCAGAGAGCTCAGCAGGGAATCTGCTTGAGTTTCTCTCTCCCTTTACCCCTCCCTATTGCACTCTCTCTCAAATAAATAAATCTTTAAAATATATTTATTTATTTATCAGACATGTGATTTAGGCTCCATTGGTAGCTTTCTGTTACACTGCAATGAAATTCAAATTCCATGACCCTCAAGGCCGAGGTGATCTGCCACTTGCCTCTCCTAAATTTGTCTTTTACTACTTACAATGCACTAGCCATCTGGCCTTTTTCTTCTTTCTGTCCCTAAACTGTGCCAAGTAAGCATTTACCACCTGAAACTTTTGCACTTGTTCTTTTTTACCAACACCCTCTTCACCCAGACTCTTGAATGATTAGTTCCTTGTCATACTTCTCAGCTCAACTGTCACTTCCTCAGAGAGGCCTCCTATAATCCCCTAAATTGAAGTCTAAATTAACCCTCCCCATTACTGTTTCACTTTCTTCAAAGTACTTTTCTCCACGTGAACTTAGCTTATTGACATACTGTCCTACTTTGTCTCCTCACCCTCCTTGGATGTAAGCTCCTTGAAAGCAAATACATCTTTTGTATTGTTCACTTTTGAATCCACAGCACCAAGCACACATTAAATGTTCAATAGATACCTTTCCATGTGAATAAATCAGTACCTGGCATTTAAAAAATGTGAATGTATGAGAAGAAAAGCTGGCCTCGTGTCAGATTATGTAACTCTAATAAACCAGAAAATTCAGATTCAGCAAATCCAGTTGTGGCACAGGGATTTTCATTTTAACAAATACCTACTCACCCGGCCTAGATGCAGGGCAGGGGTCCAAGGACCATACTTTTGAGAATACTGATTTATTCATTCTTACATGCACTAAATAGGTAGATGGCCTAAAGTGGTAAATTGAAGATCAGCAGAATTAAGTCACTTGTCTAAAGTTCACAAAGAGGGGGATCCCTGGGTGGCTCAGTGGTTTAGCACCTGCCTTCAGCCCAGGGTGTGATCCTGGAGTCCCAGGATCAAGTCCCGCATCAGGCTCTCTGTGTGGAGCCTGCTTCTCCCTCTGCCTATGTCTCCACCTCTCTCTCAATCTCTCTCTTCTGTCTCTCATGAATAAATAAGATCTTGAAAAAAAAAATAAAGTTCACAAAGAGTGAGCAAGTAAATCCGAAGAGGAAACAAGAAATTCTAATTTAAAAGTAATCTTCGCAGAGAGCAAAGCACACATACAAATTACCTTGTCTCTTTTATGCTAGTTATAAATTCTTGGCCTCAACCATTTGTTTCAATCATTTAAACGAAGCCTAGACTTTCATAACTCCACCTGAATGACTACAATGAATTGCTCAGATCAAACAAGAAGTGTTTGTTTAAAGGCATCACCAGCAGAGGAAAATGAGATCCTTGAAAGAAAAAAAGTATTCGAGAAAATGAAGCGTTCACTTCAAAAGTATACTGTGTTTACAAAAGAGAAGTAATGAGAAGGGGCTTTGAAGATTTGCCCTCCAAAACGATGAGAACAGGTGGCTGTTTGAAGAGGAATCCCAGATGCCCCTCTGACAGTGTTGCCCCACGGCAGCAAGGTGGGGTGGGGGTCTTGGGGGTGACCATCAAACTAGACTTGTTTGACTAACAACATATGCTAAGTTTGACAAGGAAGGCTGTATATTTGCACTAGGAATTTGGCAAGGTGTGTTACTGTCCACCCCAATGACATTTCAAAACTCTACTTCTACAAAGAAAAGCATTCTGCATCTAATCTTTTTCATTTTACAAATTTCAGAATCAGAACTTTTGGTATGATGCAGGGCAACAGGCCTTTACAGACATGGCAGCTTGCCTAGCTCTGAATTGCAAGTAAAACATGTATCAGACCCAAGATCCGCCCATATTAAAATCCTGGTTAAACTTAAAGCATTTCCACATGTCAAACTGGTCACACTAACATTGTCATGCCATGTATGCTGGGTTGTTTTTAACTGAGGAACAGCTCACCTGGAGGGACGGACCCCTGTATCCTTGAGGTATTCACTCCTTCTTTTTTTTTTTTTTTTTTAAGATTTTATTTACTTATTCATGAGAGACACACAGAGAGAGAGAGAGAGAGAGGCAGAGAGAGAGGCAGAGACACAGGCAGAGGGAGAAGCAGGGAGCCCGATGCGGGACTCGATCCTGGGTCTCCAGGATCATACCCCAGGCTGCAGGAGGCGCTAAACCGCTGCGCCACCAGGGCTGCCCTTCACTCCCTTCCTTTTACTCACCAGTTAAGTCTTGCTTTAAACTCACTGTAAGGCTGCAATATGGTTCACAGCAGCACTGTCCAATAGAAATATAATGCGAATCAGAAGTGTAAGACATGTACATTTTGTAGTAGTCACTTTAGACACATAAAAACAGGTGAAATGAGTATTTTAACCCCCAAATTACCATTTTAACATGTAATCAATACTTGAGAATGGGAGATTTTTTTCATATTTTGTAACTTGATATGATCTCCAGTGCGTATTTTATAGCACATCTCAATTTGGACTAGTCCCATTTCAAGTGTCCAATGGCCACATGTCACTAGGGGCTACTGTATGGAACAGGGAAGGTCCTGAGCCTTGCTATTCTAAGTGTGGTCCACAAATTAGAAGCACTAGTATCTTCTGGAAACTTGTTAGAAATGTTGAATCTTAAGCCCCATTCCAGATCTATTGACCAGAATCTGCATTTTAACAAGATCCCCAGGTAATTTATAAGCAGGATAAAGCTTAAGCACTGCTCTAAGGCAAGTCATTGGTCTCAGGTTCCTAATCAGAGGTGATAATCCTGGCTTTGCAGGACTATCATGAAGATTCTTGGTGGTTTACTCTATAGACTTAATTGAGATTTTAATAAACGGTAGCTATTACTTAAGGTGGCAATGTAAGAGGCGGCTTTAGAGTTGGACAGAAAGTATAAATTCTGTGACCTTAATCAACTCACTTAGATTAAGGCTGAGTTTTCTTCTTCTTTTTTCTAAGATTTATTTATTTGAGAGAGAGAGAGAGAGAGAAACAGAGAGAGAACACAAGTAGAGGGAGAGGGAGAGGGAGAGAGAATCCTCAAATAGACTCCCCCTTGAGAGCAGAGCCTGATGTAGGGCTCAATCCCAGAACCTTGAGATCATGATCTGAAGTCAAGAGTCAGATGCTTACCCAACTGAGCCACCCAGGTGAGGCAGAGTGTTCTTAACTCTAAAGTGGGGCTAATACCTATCTTCCATTGTTGTTGTGGGGACAGAGTGTGGCACACAGGAGGTGTTCAATAATGGTAGACACACACCCCTTCTTGGGTGGGCCATCTTGTACTAAGCCATGCTAAACTGCCTTATTTCAAATGGCCTTCTATCCCAAACTAAAGTGTTATTTCCTGAGGTTTCAGTCTACACTTCACAAGCAGAACTTAAGGACAGCAAAAACGTTTATTTGAAAAAATTACTATGTATTGAAAATATACATTAGAAATTATTACATACTTCCATAGCATTCCCCTCCCCCACCACAAAAGTAGAAATATCCGCTTGCTATGCTAATGCCATAGGTAAAGTTAAACAAAAAGGAAAACACCATCAGCCCCCTTTCCTCATACATCAGATCAGAGTCAGGGGGAAAGAGGTCAACTCCTATCTACCAATCAGTAGGAATTTAACAAGTCCCAGTCTTCCACAGCAAGACACACATATTTCTGCTTTGAAGACTGCGAAGCATTGCTCTGTTCCTTCTCTGGCTCTTCAAAAGCTCTCTTCTTGCTCTTCTTTGACTCCTGGCTTGAGACAACTTCACACTTTAACAATGGTCCATGGCAGTCTGGGGCTTTCTCTTTATAGAACTGGAGTTTCTCAGAAGAGTTCACGTGGGTGTCTGCCAGTGGACACTTCACGGGGGCTTCTGTTCGAGCCCGCTTGCCATCTGTAAGAGTGACAGAAGGGAGTGGCCATGAGATGATTACACTGGTGTGCAAACGCGTGCTCAAGTCCAGAAAGAGAATCCAAGGAAAACGACAAAGGCCCAAACAAAGAGAGGCTTGGATTAAGTTTATTCTCTTCTGAACAGCCTAGCAAGTAACAGTGGCATGTGCACTAGCATAGGCTGAAGGAACATACCCACATGGGAGTCCGACAGATTTGGATTCAAATCCCAGATCTGCCACTTCCTGGATAAGCCTACTTATCCAGTTACTCGGGCAAGTAACTTCTCTGAGATTGTTTTCTCATCTTCGTAAGGATATAAAACCAAATTCATAAGCATGATGTGAAGATAAATAAGGTAACATATAAAGTGTTCAGCACAATGTTTGCCACATAATAAAAGCTCAGAAAAGGTTACCTCTTATTATTCAAAATCAGGACTTTGCTTCTAAATAAGAGCCAAGTTTAGGGCACAACTCTTAGCAAATGATACCACTTTATTCTACAGTTGTGGTATGCCGTGAATTCTAATTTTGTTACCTTCATTTTGACTTTATCACTTAACTCCTTTAAAAAAATTATAGTAAAATAACATAAATTTACCACTTTCATCATTTTTAAGTGTAGAGTCCTGAGGTACTGCGTTCATTCACATCCTTGGGCAAACATCACCACCATCTCTCTCCCGAACTTTTCCATGGTGCAAAATGGAAACACTGTAACTGTTCATCAGGAACTCCCTTCTCCTCTCCCCAGGCTCTGATACCCACTACTCTATTTTCTTTTCTTTTCTTTTTTTTTTTTAAGATTTTATTTATTCATGAGAGAGAGAGAGAGAGAGAGAGAAAGAGAGAGAGAAGCAGACTCCATGCAGGGAGCCCGACGTGGGACTCGATCCTGGGTCTTCAGGATCAGGCCCTGGGCTGAAGGCAGCGCTAAACTGCTGAGCCACACAGGCGTTCTTTCTCTATGAAGTTGACTATTTTAGGAAGCTCCTATAAGAAGAATCTCTCAACATGTTTCTTTTTGACTGGCTTATTTCACTTAGCATAATTTCTTCAAATTTCATCCATGTCATAATGTATGTCAAAACTTCCTTCCTTCTTAAGGCTGAATAATATTCCATTGTATTGAAATACTATATGTTGTTTATCCTTTTATCAACTCCTCTTTGTGAAGATTTTATTTCTATCTAATCTCTACATCCAACATGGGACTCACACTCACAACCTCAAGATTAAGAGTGGCACACTCCACTGACCGAGCCAGCCAGGCACCCCCCATTCACTCATTTTTTGATGGACGCCTGGAATGCTTCTATCTTTTGGCTAGTCTTAATTCCTTTTTTAATGTTCTATAGTACTCTCTCTACTTTTGTGCCATGGCAAATCCTTTTTGGAACGAGAGGGAATATACATACATACATACGTACATTTAATGAGCTATTTTCCTGGTGGTGGTGCTCAAAGCTAAGTGTGAACTTACACTGTAGTATGTCAAGAGAATACAAGTCTTGATGATCTATTTAAGTCAATACTATCATAATTACTTTTCCCACTGAGTGAAAATGGGCTGACTGCTTTACGGGTGCAAATAACCTAACAGCAAAAATTCCAAAGAAAAAAGAATTTCTCACAGAAGTGCTGAGCTGCTGTTCGAGGCTCCCCAGATTCTTGTGGCTTCACAGCTTCTGAAGTCACACGCTCCCACTGCAGAACAATCTAAAATGTATTTGAAAAGATTTTAATCTGAACAAAATCTCGAGCTTTTAATCTCAAGCTTTCCTGTTCCCCCTAGCTCCCTTTCCACAAATACAAATCCTTGTGGTAATCTTACTTCAGTTGATAGGTGAAAGAGTAACCAATGCAAGAGTTGATCAGAATACAAACATGCTAGATATATGTATTTGCATGACTCAGGAAAAATCTATAAAACTGATTCCCTATCTTCATCTCTATTGCAAGCTAGAAAAAAGTGCATATCCTTAAATGCAAGAGTTGATCAGAATACAAACATGCTAGATATATGTATTTGCATGACTCAGGAAAAATCTATAAAACTGATTCCCTATCTTCATCTCTATTGCAAGCTAGAAAAAAGTGCATATCCTTAAATAATAAAATGTAAAACCTTAGTCAAAATATTTTTCACACATTATTAGACTCACTTTCATGCCTTAAAATATACCAAATATAATTCAAACTCTTGTATGTGTATAAAATGACCACATTCCCATATTCTTACATTTCATGATCAGTTTCCATTTTTCAAAACTGTTACAGATATATATTTATTATAAGCTACTAAAAATTCTTTTGGAAATCTGGCTGAGTATAAACTATAAATAAAGTAATTATTTTACATATACTGTAAGTAACAAGAACTTTTAATATTTCTCATTATAGGATGCAATAAAATGATCATAAAGTCAAGGAAAACACTTCAGGACTCAGAGATAGGACAACACAGAATGTTAAGAATATAGTTCCAGACTTAGCAACACCACCTCTAGCCAGGGTACCCTTGGCAAGTGATTTATTTTGGGGGGCTCAATTTCTTCATCAGTAAATTAATATTAATAATACTATACTAATACCCTCAGGCTGCTGTGAGGATTAAATGAGGGGTGTGGCTGTGTCTGGCACACAAAAAGCCGCAGGAAATACTAGATGTCATCCCTTCTACAAAACTTTTCTAGTTATGGGGAATGGGTCAGACTGAAGAGAACACCAGGATAAACCAAACCTGGTGATTCAGTGGGCAATATGGAAAATAGTCCTTCACTAACAGAAATATGTATGTCAATTCCAAGAGCTGCCTGGATACAGGGAAGAAGAAAATGAGCTTGGTTCTGGACATGCTGAACCTGGGGTGCCTGGCAGCGATTTACAGACAGTATTTAGGAATGGATCTGTGTCAGAGAAGGTACAATCTTCCCTGCAGGGACACTGGAGATCCCCAGGACAGTGAAAGGAGGCAGTGAGGAATCAGCCAGAGCTGGCAGGAGAAGTAAGAGTGGAATAAGGCGAAAGGCCAGGAAGATGGAGAATGGGGTCAGATGCCATGTCCAAGAAAATGCCTGCTGCGAGGCAGGGAAGGCTAGACCTAGAGCACAAGGGATTAAGAACCGAGTAGGCAGCAAGGAGGTGGACAAGGTCACAGGAACCATGTCACAGCCGCACTGGGGGTGAAGACCACGTTCAAGAAAGTGTAAGGTATGTTTATGCACGTAAAGAAAGCAGCCAACACAGCATGAGACTGAACACCAAAGGGTGGGGAGGAGAGGGAAATCATTATAAGTGGAATATCCCAGCGAAAGCTGAGGACCTCAGGGACTGGGACTGAAAAATATTCAAGTGCTCAGCCCTGGAATGAAACGGCACACTTGACCCCTGGGACAGGAGGGAAGTGGGATATGAAGAAATGGGAGATATTGTGAGACAGAGGGAGGAAAGTAAGGGGACTCGTGTTATCTGGCCTCATTGGTCTGTGTCACCTGCAAAGAGCACAGCAGGAGCCTAGAGTGAGCCCCAAGACATTTCAATAGGGGGTCAGCAAGAGATGGTCCAAATGCTATGGCTGTGCCCGGGGGGCCCACTCATGTGCATGGGACGAAGCTGCATGTGTGAAGGAGCCCCATCATGCCTCTGAGCTTTGCTTTATTATGTTTAGCAGATACCATGTTTTTTACGAATGGAAGGTCTGTGGCAACCCTGCATAAAGACGAGTCTATTGGCACCATTTTTCCAATAGCATTTGCTCACTGCATGTCTCGGTGTCACATTTTGGTAATGCTTGTGACATTCCAAATTTTTTCATAAATTTGCTGAAAGCTCAAGTTATGGCTAACTTTTTTTTTAAGATTTTATTTATCTATTCATGAGAGACAGAGAGAGGGGGAGAAAGGGGGAAGGGAGAGAGGGAGAGAGAGAGAGAGGGCGCGAGCCAGAGACACAGGCAGAGGGAGAAGCAGGCTCCATGCAGGGAGCCTGATGTAGGACTCGATCCCAGGACTCCAGGATCATGCCCTGGGCCAAAGGCAAGTGCTAAATCGCTGAGTCACCCAGGGATCCCCAGATGGCTAATATTTTTTTAACAATAAAATATTTCAAGTTAACATTGAGTACATTATTTTTTAGACATAATGCTATTACACACTTAACAGACTACAGTATAAATTCTATATGTACTGGGAAACCAAAAAAATAATCTGATTTGCTTTATCGCAATACTTGTGCTTTTAAAAAAGTTTATTTATTTGAGAGAGAGGGCGTGGTGGGGAGAGGCAGAGGGAGAGAAAAGAATCTCAAGTAGAATCCCTGCTGAGCATGGAGCCCAATATGGGGCTCAATCCCACAACCCTGAAATCATAACCTGAGCCAAAATCAAGAGTCTGAGCAACCCAGGCACCCCACAATATTTGCTTCTTTGTGGCAGTCTGGAACCACACCCACAGTATCTCTATGGTATAATCTGTGCTTTCAAGCCAGGTTGCTAGGTATTTTACTTCAACCTTACCAAGCTCTGTAAGAAATCCTGGTTCCTTTATATAGATGAAGAAATTGCAACTCAAAGTTGTCTTAAGTCATAAAGCTATTGTGTTGTCCAGCCAGGATCCCAAACCCATGGCTTCTTAACTCCACAGCCTATGCTCATCCCCTCATCCCCTGCTACCAAACTTCATCAAGCCTTTGCATGATCATCCCACACCTGCCCCAAGTCCACTGGATATATGTTTAAGATTCATCCACAGCTACAAACTGTTATAACGATTTCAGCATGTATCTTATGTACAAACACAAAAGTGCTCCTGAAATACTGACTCACCCCTTCTTGATTACTTACAGGGAGATGATACAATTAGGCACTTGGATAGGTCCACCATCATGCATTATAGTGGAGCCAAGGAGGAATCCAGAACAAAACAGGTGGGTCCTCGAGGCCTCTACCAAGAAACAGTATCTGAAGAAGAAGGGCACCAGCCATAGGCAAACTGCAATTTACTGGTGCCCTACTACCTGCTTACCTTCTAATTTCCTACTTAGGTCTATACTAAGTTGAGGAAAACCACCAAGAAGATAAGACCAAAGCAAAGGAAAGTCAGCCAAGAAGCTGAAAATGGGAGGGTTCACTCAGTGAGAGGACAAAAAAGACATTTCCTCACCAAAGCTCTACAAGGTAAGAAATTTGCCCACACTAAGGGAAAGAGTGAGATTTGAACCCTTATCGGTGTGACTTTTTTTTTTCCAGCATCTAATGCCGCTAAGAGAATGTGTCCTCTTGCAGCTGGACATACTGCTTTTTTGCATAGCAGGCCAGAATTCACTTATTTTCTGAGTCGTTTTCAAGATGGCATTTTCTCGACGGCATTTTCTCCTAGGGCAAATATGGATGAGCCACAATATAGTGACCAGAGCATGATCTCTAAGGACTGGGTCAGGTATAGGCCATTACTGTCTCTGATCTGATGTGAAGATGATAATTTAGCCAGACTACCCAGAAAATTAACGTTTGTTCAAAGTGTTGATTAAGGCACTTGGACTTAAAATGAAAAGCTATATGCACTGTGAGAGAGAAAAATCTGCAGTACCTGGTCAGCCCAGCCCTCTGTCTTACAGTTACTGTGATCAAATTCCTTTAAAGGCACTTTGGAGTGGACAAGGCCTATGTGGGTCTGGAGCTTGTGTTTGACGGCTTTGATGTCCTACAAGGGAAAGAACAAGAAAGCACACACCTGGTCAATTCTTGCTTGCTTTCAGTGGGAAATAAATACCATCACAAACACCAGTCCTTTCTAAATACCAATTAGCAGGAGCAAAAAATATCTAATTATAAGTCTGGGAAACAAGCAAATGTCTTACCTTGAGCCCTGTCCCAGAAATATCTAAGCAGTTTAGTTTTCTAAAAGAGAAGAGGTATCCAATTCCCGCATCTGTGATCTCAGGGTTACCTAGATGTCAAAAACATAGGCTATATAACAGTATACAGTAGAGCTACTGCTAAAGTCCAACAATAAGCTCAGAAAAAGGCCAAACAATGATAAAATATAAAGTACCGAGTGAGCAAACTTTTCAGAGAAAACGATACAAAGATCTTATTTATCTTCATCCTGTCTGTAATATGGGAACAGCCACACCAAATGACCCTTAAGATCCTTTATAGCTCTAACTTTCTAGGAGGTGGGGATTAGCAGAAAAATAAATGAACCAGGAAGTTAACCCAAAGGGTTTAATCTGGAGCCCTATAAAAACAGCATCCATAAACATGTATTAGAATGGTTTATCGGACTTTGTGTGTGGCTATTTCACCTCCAAAGTAAAAGGATTTTTAAAAGATTTTCAAAGGTTTTTAGACACAGAGACTGTTACTACTCTTACTAATTTGCACTGTCTTCAGAAATCTTTCTTACATATTACCTTTTCAAATCAGAGTATTACATTTAGCACTGAGTCCTCAAAGCCATGAGTACAATACCCAGCACATTCCAGATGCTCAAAAAATATTTGCTGAATAAATACACTTTTCTGGGAGGGAGGTTGGATATTCACTACGGTCTTCGTTTTACAGAAGTCGAGGCTCAGAGAGGCTAAATAACTTACTCGGGGTACACAGCTATTAAAAAATGTAGAACAAGGAGTGTCCTTTGACCTTAAACCCCTGTTCCTTTCATTCTTTTGACACCATACCATCCTGCCATATATTGAATGGACACTCAGTTAAATTGTAAATGATCTCTATCAACTTTTTACCACTGAAGTCACATCTGGTTAATCCTGAGTAAGTTATCACAACTGTGAATTCATCAAGATTTTCATCAAGCAAGTATTGATTAAAAGACCTAGCTGACAGACACTATGTATCAGCAACTCAAGGTAAGTAAAGGTGAGCCATATGTCTTTTATATATGCCATGAGAAGGATGAAAGGCTGCCCTGTCTGCACACAGTGAGTGGTCCAGATGAATCTGGAAAGGCTCTTCCTACCCTAAAGAGGGGGCAGCAAACCAGGAAAGGTACCTGGCCAGGAGTCAAGAGCCTCTGGCTTTATTCTTGCTCTGCCACTAACTTGCTGTGGCATCTAGGAAAGTTACCACCCTTAATCTTATCACCTCTAAAATGATGGGGGAAGAACTAGGTGATTTCTAAAACCACTATTCCAACATTAAGAACTATAATTTCTAATAAAACTTACAAGATAAGTCTAATAATGTTAGATTTTCAAGGCCTCTTTTCATCACTCGAACTGGTGCTGTCATTTTCCGTACCCCAGCATCAGATAAACAATTATCCTTCAGGTGGAGCTGAGTTACGCTAGGGAAACAAAGTCCACAGATAAATCAGAGTTTGAGAAAGTCTATGCACAAGAACATGCTTTCATAAATTTCATCTAAAAATACATCCTGTTATCTCATACCCAATGCATTTAATGGAATTATAAACCTTTTGGTGCTATTTACTAGTTGAGGGTTAAGTTAGGAATGGAAGTGTCATGTAGTACTAATCTCTGATGGCAGAGGGCACTAAGGCTATATGGTCAAATGAGGTAAACAGAGACTTCATTAAGGGGATAAATATATCTTGTTTAACACAGAAGCTACATTCAATTCATGAAAAATCCTATTTGAAAACCAAAAACACTCTAAATAGGTCAGGAAAGTCTACTAAAGAACTCCTAGGAGAATTCTTTTTGCAAAGCAAACAATCCTCTAATTTTAACCTAGCTTTATAAATCTAGATTTTCAGACTGGTTTTTAGGTACACCCATCACCCAATCCATCCAGCTAACCTGAAATTTTAGGGTATTAATTTGCTCCACTGTCCCACACACAAGACATCTGAACCTTTACTAAACCTCACACAAAAATACCTTTGTATGGGGTAGTGTGTAGGTGTCACTGTCTGAAGCAGGCCCCAGGAAGCTGGTTAGACTTGAGTTTGTCATACTGTTATGCTTCTGGCTGTTTATGAAACCACAAAGGAATCCATCTGGCCTCCTCTCTGCTGGCCAGACTGAGCAACTGGAGGTCAGCTGGACTATTTGCAAATGGTATAAACTGGGTGATTTCTTTAAATTATGATTCTTGCAAAGAATGAGGCGGTCTTCAATAGTTTATTTTTTAAATAATTTATAGTTCATTGATAGTTAAAATACAAAAGGATGATTTTTGTTAGAATAAACTAGGACTGGAAAACTAAGGGCAAAATCATTTTCACCCCAGGTTGTTTCGTGTATTGCATGTTGAAATAAAGGTTATTTAGAAAATGAACCAACAGACTTGGTTTCCTAAGAACTGTTCAATCTATATTGCTTGTGCCTAGTAAAGGAGATTTAAAATGTTTTAGAAAAGAAAAAAAATTAGCAAATAAACACAGGATTGGAAAGTGATTAGCATTCTTCAAGATGATCCCACTGGGTCATCTTTAAAAAAAAAAAAAATTCCATCTACAAGTGGTGGCAGGTCAATACCTAGACAGGGCCTCATTGGTGAGATGTTCTAGAAGCTCATGCTCATCTCCAAGCTTGCAACAGGAAAGATCCAGGCAGGTCAGCTCCCGGAAAGACTTAATCTCCTCAAGTTTTTCTGAAATCACCAGGTATCTGTGGGGCATGGAGAGCAATCAATAGCTTTTCTTTTCCTTCTTTTAAAACATTACCTTTTGTGGCTTCATGATATAGTCAACATTCCATCAGTACAAGGAACTATGTAATAAGCAGACTTCACCAACTACTATGTGAGCCCAGGGTGAATTTTTTAACTAGTGAATGCTTTGAGTCTTTTTACATGACAGTGGAATAAAAACTTTTAAATAAAAATATACAAAAAAAATTAAGAAAAATAAAAATAAAAATATATGAGCAAAGGCAAGACACAAAACATCTTCGTCAGAAAACAGACCTTGAAAAAAACCCACAAAAAACAAAACAAAACAAAACAACAAAAAAAAAAGAAGACAGACCTTGGTGTTGGGGCCTGATGGGAGAATTTCCAAACTTTAGGACACTCAAAAAATTAATCATTCATTCTTTTGAAGTTGCCTTTTATCTTATGCTCAAGTATCTACTAGCTTGAAAACTGGAACATGGCCTGGAACTCTGTGTTCTAATCTCTGTACATCCCTAAGAATATACCAAGAGATGTTTGGCAGATCACATTTTATCTTTTCTATTCAAACACGTTTCAGTAGCTGCCCACTCCACTGAGCCTGTTAACTTCACTCTGAAAGTTCGTGCAGTATGACAAACTACAAAGACTTAGTCTCCTCTAGATGGTTAAGACAAACCTATGAGCACAATTTAATTACAATGGAGCACCTTGCCAAACTGCTATCAGGAAGCATCAGGGAGGCCTCTGGAGAGGAAAAGAAAAGGGCATTCCACAGCCCAGGCTGGGGCCTCCACCCTGCTTTCTAGTTGTTCATCTATTTCAGATGATATCAGTGAGAAAAAAATGAAAAAGGATTAGGAGTGACAGGAAATAGGGAAGAGAAGATCATAAGAAAACAGGAAAACTGACTTGTGGCAAGACAATGACTTTTTCATCCACTTTCCTCATGGATATCCAGAAGTTTCTACAGCAAAATGGTATGCTAGAATCAGTGGAGTTACACTTAAAAGTGGTCACTTCTCTTTTCTGGCAATAGGATCATAATTACCAAAGACAAAGAAGATGGGATAACGTGAAGGCAAGAGGGAAGTTAGATCTCTTTTCTTCCTATTTCCAATCAAAATAAGATGTACTGAAAGCTGGTCACTGGCCTGACTGCTAGGTACAGATGGCCTGGGACACTGATACCCTCTCTAAGCAGCCTGGTGACAGAGCTCAGCTGGATACACAACTGAGCCTTATTTACACAGGCGTATTTTAATTGCACTGTAAATAAAGCTGCTGTTTTCTATCTTCCAATCACAGAGTTGAAGTGGGTTAATGGGGATTTGGGGGATTACTGGCAATCAGAGAAAGGAAAACACACATCCTTTGATCAATTAACCAAAAGATTTTTAGTAATTCTGAAACAAGGGTTATCCGCAAAGGACATAACAATGTATAATGTGATTAACAGAACAAAAATCAAGGCTGAGAAACCAACATGCAAAGCAACAGACACTACTAGATGCTTATCTAGGACCTGATCAAAGCTCTAGGGTCTTGCTCAACACCCGTCTTCCAATTAATGAGTTTAGAATCGTGTAATGGAGAAGCAGAGAAAGTACATGGACATATTTTAGTGTCAGATACAATTGAGTTTGGATTGTAACAATCCTAATTACTTGTGTGACTCTGAAAAGTTACTTAACTTCTCAGATCCTCAATTTCTACCACTGAAAATGCGGCAACTGATTACTTCTTTTAAGGATAAGAAAACTAGACACAATATTCCAAAAGCACACGGCATCTAATAGAACCTCATCTCATTTCATGGTAGTTATTATAATCACTTCATTACACAGGGTGATATTTTAAGGAAAACATGTTTGCCTCCTGTAACCACTTGGATTAAAAACCACTGGGCTTTCAACACAGGAAGGAAATAGTTTATATAAGTTGGAACCCAGTTGCAAAGACACTGGCTCTCCATCTAACAAGCAGCTTTGTGACCCACCCTAAGACAGTGAGTGCCTGAACCTCCCCAATTACTTATTTTTAATAATTTTTTCAATCTCCTTCTCTTTGATCTGAACCCTTTGTGTTCCTATAGCGTCAGCCCTGGATTGTAAATGCAAACCCAAATCTCTTGTCCTCTTCCTATTTTTCTCTGGGGATTCAAAAGGAGAAGGGAAGTTTCGGATCGCAATTGAAAATCATTTTTAAAAAAAGATTTTTAAGTAATCTCTACACCTAATGTGGGGCTAGAACTCATGACCCTGAGATCAAGAGTAGCATGCTCTTCCAACTGAACCAGATGCCCCCACAATTGAAAATCTTAATCTTGTATCTGAACAAGACAGCAAAGTTTAGGATTCTTGCAATAAAGACGTTAAAAATGTTTCTTATATTTATATTTATGATCATAAAAATAATATATACTCCCTGTAGAAAAAAATCAAGAAAATGTGAAAAATTATAAATTTAAACGAATAGCAATCCCACAATCTACATTTTGCAAGACTTTTTCTACATATGCAATGCATATAAAAATTCCCGTTTTTAAAAAAATTGGATCATATAGCATATGCAATTTTAATCCTTTTAAATGTATCATATAAAAACATTTCACATCATTTTAAGTAATCTTTGAACATTAATAGCTATATAATATTTCACCATATGAATGTGCCATAATTGACTTATTTCCAGTTGTTGTATATTCAGCTTTCAGGTTTTCACTATTACAAATAGTATTATAATGTACACCTTATATAAAAGTATTTGTTCTCATGTCTGAGTTATTACATTAAAAATTAGGACAGATTCCCAATAAATGGAATTAATGAGTCAAACAGAATGGATATTTTTCAGGCTCTTGATACATGTTGCTAAGCTGCTTTCCAGAAATGCTAATTTCTGTGCTCACCAAACATAAACGAAAGGGCTATTCTCATCCAATCTGACCAATGGCAGTATATAGATATCACAAATGGATAAAAAGCATCTTCACTATCATGAGAAATACTTAAGCTAGAACGATAGATGGGGAGAAAACAGAATACAGATTATATATAGTATATTCCTAAATGCATAAATATATTTGAAAATGATTATCATGAATAGTGGGATTATGAATTACTTAAAATTACAGCTTTATATATTTCCCAAATTGTACTGCCGTTATAAAATAATTTTAAAACAAGGCATCTATCATAATTCTACTTTTCATGTTTCAATTTTTCTACAATGAACATAAATAACTTGAAACAAAACATGAAGGGGTAAAATATATTTTAAATATATGTGCTACAGTGAAATATTTCTTGGATTTTTCATTTAGGTAAGGTAATTCTTTTTTCTACTGGTAACAGCCCCAGGCTCAGCTGTAACTAACCATAGCATGGAGACAGAGTTTTTAGAAGGTGCTTGCTCAGTTCCTAAGTCCACAGTTCTGCTCCCGTCTACATGTATGTTTATGCCTTGTCTTTTTAAAGTACAATATTTGAACCAGAGTGATGCCATTAATTCTATGAGCCAATTAAATAAAGAATCCTTCTTTTTTGTTTTTTAAAGATTTTTTTTTTTTGGGGGGAGAGAGAGGAAGAGAAAGCATGAGCTAGAGGGAGCGACAGAGAGAGAGAGGGAGAAGCCGGCTCCCTACTGAGTACAGAGACCCGACACAAAGCTCTATCCCAGGACCCCAAGATCATGACCGGAGCTGAAGTCAGACATTTAACCAACCAAGCCACCCAGGCACTCCTCCTTTTTTTGTTTCTTAAGGCGTATGAATTTACCTTATGCTTTCTGACATGACTTTCTCCTCTTACATGCTCTACTTTAGCCTTGTTTGAATGGTCATATTGATGGTGCATTTAATAGAAAGCTAACTTTTCACATTTTCTAATCACAAAAAAGTTCATGTAATGGCACACTACACAGTTACTTTTAAAATCTACAGGTATTGATAGTAAATGATTTCCAAAATATATAAAGCAAGCAAGATGTGTAATGGTGTAAGCAGTGTGCTGCCACTTGTATAACAAAGGGGAGAGCTATAGATGCATGTACCTGTACAAGATGTCACTGGAATGACATAAAAGAAACTGTGAACAGTAGCTGCCTCTGGAGAAAAAGGAGATAAAATGGGAGGGAGGCCATGTTTCACTGTATACCTTTCTGTGTTTGAATTATTTTCCATGCACATTTTTTAGTTTTTGTTTGTTTTTTTATGTAGGCTCGATGCCCAGCACAGAGTCCAACACAGGGCTTGAACTCACAACCCTAAGATTAATACCTGAGCTGAGATCCAGAGTTGGGTGTTTAATCTACTGAGCTATCCAAGGCACCGCTAAAGGTTTTTTTAAAAATTAGTAGATGCTTTAAAAATAATTTTAGGTAATGGTAAAATAAAAATTTTATCTATTTTATTTATTTTTTTTTAAATTTTATTAAGTATTTTATGCTTTTTGATGCTTTTTTTTTTTTTTTTTTTTTTTAGTTTTATTTATTTATGATAGTCACAGAGAGAGAGAGAGAGGCAGAGACACAGGCAGAGGGAGAAGCAGGCTCCATGCACCGGGAGCCCGACGTGGGATTCGATCCCGGGTCTCCAGGATCGCGCCCTGGGCCAAAGGCAGGCGCCAAACCGCTGCGCCACCCAGGGATCCCTATCTATTTTATTTTTTAAGTGGAGCACAAAGCATGGCTTCAATTCATGACTCCGAGATCAAGACCTGAAACTGAGCTGAGAACAAGAGTCCAGGATACTCAACCAACAAAACCACACAGGTACCTCTAAAAACTTTAAATAAATCAATAAAAGCAAAGGCAAGTCACAAGAGAAAACATTTGTTCTGTTAGAAAACAGAGTTTGGTATTGGGACCCAACAAAATGAGTCATGGGAAACCTCACTAAAATGAGAGTGGTCAGGTTTTCAGCAAGGGGAGCTCTCACTCCCTACCACTCAGAGTCAACAGAGGACCCGAAGTGAAAAGCCTGACTTGACCTTACATGGACTTGACCTTTCATGTGTGAGTCTTACTCTATGACTCCCAGCCAAAGGAAGAAATGCTTCTTTCCTCCTCCCCTCTGACAAGAGCTTCACCAATGAAAAGCCACCCCATTCTGAACTCCTAGTTTATTCCAATGAACTTTAAGTTTGGAACAACATTCCCAACTTCTCTTTTCTCCTGAAAAAAGTATGCATCTCCTTTGTTCCCCCAGGCTTGCCTGTGGTTTTCCAATAGTTTGATTGTCCCAGATTGCAGTGCTCTTTTATTCTTCAATAAACCCATCTTCTGCTGGTAAAATAGCTGCCAGTTTCTATTTTTAAAGTGAACAGACCATATTTGAAAATTTCCATATTTCAGGATACTTGAAATTTTAATCACCTTTTAAAGTTCCTTTTTTATCCAATGCCCAATATCTAGAGGTCTGAAAACTGGAATCGGCCCAGAACTCTGGTTACTAATCTTCACATCCTCAAGAGCATACCAAGAGATATTTGGCAGATTGTATCTTGTCTTTTCTCATACTAGACTACAAGTATTTTTTTTTTACTGAATGGAGGAGTGGTGACAATCAAGCAGTGGTGAAGCGGTTTCAAAATAAAGCTGTGTTTTCTGGTGGGGGCGGTGGGTAGAGAGAAAGACAGTGATTTTTCTCAAAATGGCCGGCCACTTTTTATTTAGAAGTTTTAAACTGAAGTGCTATTTGATGGGGGAATGCCCCCAAGCCCACAAAGCCCCAGAACTAGACAGACTGAACATATCCAATAAAATACTCAATACTCTAATCAGAACACCCACCTGTTTCGCAAACACAGGGAGCAAAGTACCAGACTTCCGTAGGCCTCTGTGAATTTCTGTAAAGCCCTCAGCCCTGCACCTGGCTCTGTGAATTTCTGTCTGGCTTCCGCAGCAGAAAAGAGCTTTTCAGCAATCTGCTCAGGAAAGCCAATAAGGGAATCAATGTGATCAACGTTGTCAGAGATAAAGCCCAGGACGAGGCTGAAGAGAGACTTAGCAGAGTACCGAAGATTCCCCTCCCGGGTATATGTGAAGATGAAATGATCAGTCTTCTCTTTCTGCGCAGTATCATCTTCCCTGTTCATGCAAAGCTCCACAGAGAAGCCTTTGGGAAACAGTCTGAAAGGTCTTGGCTTCTGCAGGCTACTCCTGACACCATCCAAGGCCAGATTGACCATGTGCAGCTGACCATTTTCTCGTACGTAGATGGGTCCTGGGTCCAGGTGGTTTTCGGAGTTGAGGTAGTAAGACATTGCCTTGCTTCCAGCTGTAAAAGCAAAGCACAAAGGAAGCAAATCCAATTAAAATGCCATTTATAACATGCAACTTCATCTTGCTGTGCCCAGAGTTTTACGAGCCTACTAGGAAGGCCCTTTGGTTGGTGTGGGGAAACAAAGCTTCCCAGCTGCCTATGAACCTGGCACTGCAGGCTGCCTCTATCTGGAATGCTATCTCCTACTTTCCCCCTTTTCTTTATATCTGGTGCACTCCTACTCATCTTCCAAAAGCTAGCTCGAATCTCATTTCTACAATTCATCCTGGGGAAGTTACAGAAGCAGAGAGTCATCTACAAGAACAAAGAAAGTCACAGCAGCATAGCTGATAATCACAAAACAAATGGAAACAACCTAAATGTCCAACAGCAGGGATATTATTAAATAAATTATGATACATCCATACCATGGAATGTTATGCAGCCATTAAAATCATAAAATTTTTATTGATTTGAAAGTTACAAATGTACAAACAGTACACATGAAATTTACTATTTCTGTTTTAAAAAATGTATTTACACACAGAACAAAGACCAGAAACATAACTTCCTTGCTACGTTGGCACCTTCCACATACTTTGTTGACTCAGTGTTCTGCTACTGATTTATTTCTGGGCCTGTGTTCTACTGGTTTGAGTTCCTTGAGGAGAGGGACCAGGTTTAATTCATCCAGACTCTGGGATGCTCTGGGATATAACATAGTGCTCTGGGATTTAACAGTCCCTGGGTGGATATTTGTTAGACTAAAGTTTACTAATTTGCCAAACCTTACACAGACCACCAGCAATAGGCTTTTTTGGATCTACAAAGACCTCCATTACAAGAGCTGGGGGGAAAAAAAAAGCTATTCTACCTCTTGGAAACATCTTATCTCTTAGGGCTCTATTAGGACACTTTTGAGGTGAGGCAAGACACCAAACACAGTAGGCATTTATGCAATGGTTGACATTTTGTGCTCAGGCATTAGTTGGAATAAACATTTGTTTTCCTGAGAAACTGAGATTGCGATGTTAAATGAAAGCCGCTGATTATCATTTCCGCAACAACACAATGATCTAAAGAGAACTGAGAGTTAAAATTCTATATATGTCAAATAGCTGCCATTATCTTTAAAAGACTAACTTTCAGAGTGAACTCAGCTTCTTCTGCATCAGTGCAGGGCTGGGATGTAGTTTTGATGCCACGTAAAAGTGTCAGCAAACAATCAAGTCAGTGATCAAAAATGCTGAGTCTCTAGAGATCAAATAGTGATCCTGTTTGTGGACAGCAGTACAATCCACGTTTCTCCTGAGGATAATTATGTGTGTAAAAGCACATCAGAAAGAAGGGCCCTGACTAGCCTGACAACCTCACCCTTTCCTGCTCGGCTTCTTATGCCCTACTCTTCAGCCATGCCATACTACCCAAGTAAGCTGGCTGTGCTCTCTTGTCCCACTGGTCTTTGCCCATTCTGCTGCTCCCTTTGGTTGGACCATCCTTTTCTGCTTTCCTGACCTAGCTCATCCTTATTCATCATTAAAACTCAGCTCAACCACGATCCCTCTCCTGGGAAATCTTCACTAACCCCTGCACCAGTGCATGCCTGTCTGGTTTTCCCAGAGCACCAGTGTCTCTTCTATATATAGCACTTAGCACCGTGTCCTATGTTCACTTGCTAACGTTCCCAGAGCTGTGATCTTTGAAGGCATGGTATTTATGTTTTTCATCTTTTTCTCAGGCCCAACACAGTGCCTAGTCTTGAGTAAGCCCTCAACAAATACATGCTGAACTGAATAAGAAGAAGGGTGAGACCTCAAAGGGACAGACTCAGTGCTCTGAACTGCAGGGCCTGCTGATACTGTTGCTAGGAGCCAGCTCCTCTTCTAGGCAACAGCTGCAGACTCCTCCCCCACTTGCCAGACCCTTCTGCAGGTGGTAGAAGCAAAGCAAATGATGGGAGAATATTGCTACTGGTACTACCAGGGGAGGGAAAAAACCCTAAAACCCAGACAAAAAAATTCCTGTCACGGTGCCAGCTCTAATAACCCATACTCTTGCCAGTATTCAGTGACTGCTGCTAAGGAGATGCCTCACTTATTCTAAGCTGTTCTTTCAGCAGAGGTAAGTATCTGGCCCCTTCAACCTCACAGATGTTAATCCTGATGAGGAGATAAAGCAGATTCTCTGTCTTTATCTCTGGTTTGGACATTCAGAGCCCTATTCTACCTGTGGATCAGAAATTAGCCACCCTAATGGCCCTAAAAAGGAATGACTTGACTGTAATAATAGAAAGGCAAATTCTATGAAGAGAACATATTATAACGTATCAGCACACTATAAGCTCCCTGACAACGAAACAGGGTCTGTATTTCTCCTGACCCCCACTCCCAACAGTGTGTTCCACAAACTTTAGAGTCAAATGGACAAATGGATAAATGATCACTTCAGGTGAAAATCAGAAAGGTCTGGTTCCATCCAGCAGAGGGCACAAGCGTCTTGGGACCAGAATATGGACGCTAACCCAGGCTGCCCCAAATCCTGGCAGCTTCTCTTTGCATGGATCGCTTTCAAATAAGGCAGTACTGGCTATTTTTTACTCTTAAATTACTCAAATGCTAGTTGTCTTTCTAAATTATGAAAAAAAAAAATCCAGTATTTCCTGAAGAGTAAAAAACCACATTATCTGTCCAGAAGGCCCAAGGCTCCTCTGCTCTTCAATGAAGGTACTTGAGGAACTAACCTTGGTTCAAGAAATCCTGGTAACCTTTGATTTCTATTAAATTTGTGCATCTTACATCCTCTCAATAAGAAGCTTCCGGAAAGTTTGTGAGGTACTATAAAAAGAGCTAAGAATAAACTTAATGTTTAAACCTTTCAAGGTTAAGAACCATAAAGGCAAGAGAATTCCACATAAAGCTTCCATACTTAGCTTTGCTTATGCCTGGCTGTACATGGTGGTCGGTTATAAATGGGCTCTCAAACAACGAGGCCTGTTCTACACCATGGCAAAAATCCCATGCAAACTGGAAAATTAAAATTAGTATCTGCAAGAAAGTCCAGCTTAGATTTGCATTAACTATATTTTATATTGGATCAACAGAGTACAGGGCATTCTGATGGTCTCCCAGCCTGTCTCCAGAGAGGCAGTTCTGTAAACCGTACAACTGCACAGAAAAATATTACATAGTGCATGTTCTAGTTAGTATTCAGTCACCACAAAGGAGCCAAAGTTACCACAAAGCGTATCATTTCATCTTATGAATA
Source organism: Vulpes vulpes (assembly GCF_048418805.1). Classification (NCBI taxonomy): domain Eukaryota; kingdom Metazoa; phylum Chordata; class Mammalia; order Carnivora; family Canidae; genus Vulpes; species Vulpes vulpes. The sequence continues at coordinate 156,434,411 of NC_132791.1, forward strand.
AAACATAACCTTACTTACTACATTACAAACTCAGTTCTCTATCGCCTCTTTGAATAAGAGGCAAAATAAAATAATTGATAATTAAACATGACAACTTTTTGGATCTTGAAGCCAGTTTGCCAAAGCAAGAAGCAGGACCATACCAATTAAGTGGACTGGAGGGAAGGAATCAGAGACAGAGGCCACAGGATTAAAACTGTGAGCTGGGTCTATGGCTCTCTAATTTGAAGGGGGGAAAAAAAAGCACCTAACTTTAGTAGGTAAAGTAACAATTCCCAAAGAGTAAATCATAGTAATAATGGTGACGATGATCACGATACTGGGTGTGATAACTACCATGTATTAAGCAGATACCAGTTGTCAGGTACTGTGCTAAGCACTCAATTAAGTGATCTCACGTAACCCTCAACAATCCCTTGAGGTCAAGATTGCCATTCAACCGGTAAAAAGGCTCAGAGAAGTAAAGTAATTTACTTAAGGAACAGAGCTAGTAAGTGGCAGAGCCAGAATTCAATCTCAAGGCTGTATTACTCCAAAGCTCTAGCTCTTTCCACTGCATGATGCTGTCTCTCAAGAATAAAAATATGACATCAGCCTTAGGGATTAAAAAAAGATGTTAAAAATTAATCTCACCCACCTGTTTGATCCTCTGGTATTCACTGGCTTAAGCTGGGGGTAGGGGTGGGGGCAGGGAGGAGATAAAAACCAGTGGACATCTGAGGAAAGAGTTGGTGGGAACAGAGCCAGGACAGAGCTACATTGAGGCCTCCCTTCTTCCCTCTGCCAGGGCAAAAATTACCCACATCCACACACCAGGAAAACATCTGTCAAGCCATGGCCTTCATCCCAGGCTTCAGACACCCTTGGTTTATTTGAAAATGCAGCATTCTTGAGAAAATTTCTACACAAAAACTTGAACGGAAATTAGTTCCAAACCACCTATAACTAACTAACGATCTTACCTTAATTGTTCTGTGCCACCATCATTATTCAATTCTCCACTCCTCTCATTATTTTTACCTTACAGCGTGTGCACTTTCCTACCTGCCTTTTCACCCACACCCTTCCCTCCCCCAAAGCTCCAGAGAGCCACACCTGACTTAGCTCCCTACTTCCTTCCAGGAGCATGCCAATCTCTCCTACATCCTGACACTCTTAAAATTAACAGTTCTTCTACCAGCCAACTCTAGATTTTTCCATATAAAATCCCAAATCCTGACAGCGCCCCCCACCCCAACATCCCTGTCCTGGCCTCTCACACCTCAGGCCCTTCCAATCCTTCCAAGGCACTTCTGAAACGAGGTTCCTGGTCCCAAACACCCAATCTCACCTCCACCTGCTTCTCCTTCCTGCCCCACACTGTTCCATCCCCATTGATTCCACCCCCAGGCACTCTTCCTCCGTCCTTCACCAAGTATTCTTCTTCCCTTCTTCCTAGTCTCCTAGGACTCCAATCTCTCTCTCCTCTTGTCTTCTGTCTATAACCTTCAAAATCCCCTTCCTTCACGCCTCCTTATGCCCAACTTCAAAACCCACAGCCCCAACTTTTCTTCTCCACCCCCAAGACCCCACCCCTTCCATTCTAAGCCTGAATCTTTCCCTTCTTACACTTCTCAGATCCCCCTCGGTTTTCCTCTTCGCCAGTACTGCAATTCTCCCTCCCTCCCTCCCTCCCTCCCTCCATTCCCACGCACGCCCCTCCCCGAGCCCGCCCAAACTAACCCTGCTCCCACCTTGCCCCCAATTACCCTCCGCGGCACCCCGACCCCACCCTTCAATCCATCTCCCACACCCTACATCCTCCTCCTCACCTCTCTCACCCAAACCACACCCCAACCCCGTCCCTCCCGGCCCACCCCTCCCCCACCCCGCCCCTCCCTCGCACCCCGCCCCCGCCCCCACTCGCAGCCCCGGGCTGCGTGAGCGGCCCAGCCCGCGGCCGCCACCTACCTGTGCCCCTGCCCGGGGCTGCGAGCGGCAGCTTCGCGGTGGCGGCTCCCTCCTCCCGCGGCGCGGCTGATGGGGGAAGCGGCTCGGCGCCGCCGGCACAAAGCTAGGGAGGGTGGGACCGAGAGAGCTCGGGAGGAGGGAGGGGGCTGGGGTCGACCTGGCGCCGTGGGACCGCGGGGCTGGCAAGGGGCGGGGGGGCGGGGGGGCCAGGCTGGGCTGGGGAGATGCGCGTGCGCGGGACCCGGCATGAGGGGCGGGGCCGGGCCGGAGGCGGGGCCGGGCCGGAGGCGGGGCCGGGCCCTGGGCTGGAGACCCGAGGGCCGAGGGCTCGGATCCGGGAGAGGTGGGCACTGCGCGTGCGTGCTGGCGCGAAGGCGGGTCCCCCGGGTGCTGCGAGCCCCGGGGAGGGTAGGCGGTGCGGGCTCCGGCTCTTGCTGGGGAAAGACCCTCGGGTGGGGCCGCGCGGCTCGCCCCGCTCCGTCTAGGAGAGCACAGGGCGCGGCCTGAGCGTCGGGAGGGGCGCGCGCCTCGGGGGCGGGGCCGAGGCCGGGCCGGGTCAGGCCGCGCGGGGCGGGGCCTGCGGGAGAGTCGAGAGGTGCGCGCCCCCGGGAGCTCCTGGGAGGCCGGGGAGGGGCGGGGCCGGGGGCGGGGCCGGGGGCGGGGCGCGCGGAGCGGAAGGAAGATCCCGAGCCCGGACTGTCCGCGCGCCTGGAGCTAACGGGAGGCGCAGGCGAGCGGGGCGGCGGCGGCGGCGGCGGCGGCGGCGGCGGGGGCGGGGGCGGTGGGAGCGGGGCTGCGTGCGGCCGGCGGGGCGGGGACCTAGCGGAGGGGCTATGAGCTGGCTGACGGCGCGGGGACAGGCACCGGGGATGTCTAATTCCCCCGCGGCCCTAGAGACCCCAGTGCCAATCCACCAACTTTTTTGAGCCCTGAATAATGTTTTCACTCCCCAAAGGGAAAAGCAATTGCAAATCGAAACGAGTAAGCCTGCCAAACTGTAACCCCTCAAGTGCCACGTGACCCGTATATTAGGAACCATATAGTTGGTGTAGGATGTGGGGTCGCTTAATACCTTTTACGTAATTTAGGGTGGGGCGTCCACAAACCTGAGCCCTGAGGACCCTGGGAGGTCTTGAAAGGAATGACCTGGGGCGGAGGCAAGGAGGTGGTGTCAGAGCTGGTTTGCCTTTCTAGTGAGATACCCAGCCGAGGGCCCTGGCTGTTTCCTGACTTACACAAAAGGTCCCCATCAGTAATGTGGACTTGACCCCTCGAGGTTTTCAGAAAGAAGGGCCAGAAAGGGCATGTGACCTGGAGAGTAAAGGGTGGCTAAAAGTGGCCCTGGGGTTAGACTACAGAATAAGGCAGCGGGGAAGAAGTCCAGGGGTAGGGACCTTAAAAATGCAGAGGAGGGCACCCCCCATTAATAATCTAGGCTTTGAGGGGATACGTGTGTATTTATTTGGAGTAAGGTATCCCAGGGTGGGGCGTTAGACTACAATGCAGACCTGCACCCTTGGAGTGGAAGGAAGCAACATTATCTGTGGGTTTCTTTGGGGCTGATATGCCTCTTTCTTCTTAACCATAATCAGGGAACTTTAATGAAAACTCCGCTTCTGCCATTAAATAATTATACCCAACACAGGAAATAGGAAGGACAGTGATGGATATAAGAGGTATGAAACGAGTTTTGTGTTAAAGGACATGCTGGCTTCCCTCAGACGATGTAGATAATAAGAATGCGAGGCAAGAAAAGAACATTTAGAGACTATATATATATTTTAAAGGTTTTATTTATTCATAAGAGACACAAAGAGAGGCAGAGACACAGGCAGTGGGAGAAGCAGGCTCCCTGCGGGGAGCCTGATGCAGGACTCCATCCCAGGACCCTGGGATCATGACCTGAGCCAAAGGCCGCTGCCCAACCACTGAGCCGCTCAGGGGCCCCTAGAGTGTATATTCTTTTCCTTATACTACACATCAATGCTGGGTATTCTCCCCTAAAATATAACTTTTTAAAGGCAAGTTCTTTCTGTTAGTCTCCAACCCCTAATTTGCACTCCCAAATATATTACCATAGGGTTTTTCCACCCCTGTACTATTTACATTTTGGGCTAAATAATTGTTGTGGGGGACTGTCCTGTGCATGGGAATATTTAGAAATATCATGAAATGCCCACTAGATGCCAATAGCAGCCCTCCCCCCAAGTTGTGATAACCAAACTGTCTTTCAGAATTGTCAAATGTTCCTTGGGGGGGCGGGGGGGCAAAGTCACTCCCAGCCCTGTCGAAAACAACAGGATAGAACCCATTGTCTTTAACCTGGCTTTTAGGATCCTTCCTTATCTGTTCTCAATCTGTCTCTCGTAGAACTTGATCCAGTCCAAAAGAACCACAATGCAGAAATCCTTGCTTTAGTTTCCTTCATAAATTATCATCTACCCTTCTTGGACACTTTCAGGAATGGAAAAGACTTAACATCTTTACTTTGCCAGTAAGTTCTTTTATCTGTGATGTCTTCTTGCTTAAAATTTGTGTTTGTTGAGTCCAATTCTCCCTCTTGGACTTCTAAAAGAAAAATTCTAATCCTTTTTCCGTTTTGAACAGTTGTGATATTAATCACATTTCTCTCATCTCTTTTTTGAAATATTTCAGTTACTAATTCTTTCAGCTTCCTCCATGTGATAATTTATAGATCCTTGTGAACTTTTTGTTTTCCCCTGACAATATCAAACCTGACAGTGTCCTACTTATGCAATCCAGAATGATGTAGTATCTGGATGTAGTTCACACTGTTAGCACATAACATTATTATAATAGTTGCATGCATGTTCATTTTCCTTGACTCTGAGCTTGAAGGCAAAAACTAAATGTTAGTCACCGTCTCTATCTTAGGTTGTAGTTGTCTTTGCGTTACTAGCAAGTGCAGTGCCTGGTCCTTAGTTGGTATCTGAAAATTTTGATGGAGGGCAGCCCAGGTAGCTCAGCGGTTTAGTGCCGCCTTCAACCTGGGGCAAGATCCTGGAGACCCAGGATTGAATCCCGCGTCGGGCTCCCTGCATGGAGCCTGCTTCTCCCTCTGTTTGTGTCTCTGCCTCTCTCTCTCTCTCTCTCTCTCTCTCTGTGTGTGTGTCTCTCATAAATAAATAAATAAATAAATAAATAAATTTTAAAAATTAAAAAAATAAATAAATAAAAATTTTGATGGATGTAGTTCCTCCTTAACTCTAAAGAGTTTATATAATCTAAGATTATATTCCTTTACCTTTGGGGGCAGATATGGTACACTCTTGCCTTACAGTGTGACTCTATAATGAACCAAACGTATACGTTTTACACATCTAGATCAAGGGTCAGCAAACTTTTTCTGTAAAGGGCCAAATAATAAATATTTCTGAGCCTTATAGTCTCTATCACAACTACTGTGTCACTGTAAAAGTAGCTATCAACAATGTATAAATGGTTGACCATGGCCAAGTTCCAATAAAACTATTCATGGATACTGAAGTATGGATTTCATATAGTTTCATGTAATCTTCATGTGTCATAAAATATTATTTTAATTTTAAATAGTATTTTAAGATAAAAAGAATCCTTTAACTCATAGGCCATATAAAAACAAATGGCTGACTAGATTTGGCTCTGCCACCCCAGTCAAGACCAATCCTTGTGTGATTGACTTTTTAAGTATAGGCCTTTATTGTTATCCCTATTAAATATATTGTTCATCATATCTCATCTTTCTAGCTGCTCACATCTTTTTATGTGCTAATTCTGTCATCTAGCATGTTAGCTGATAGCCCAGCTTTGTGTCATCTGCAAAATTGATGATATTTTTTCTATCTTTAATTCATAAAAATGTTGAAAGGCGAGAGGACAGAGGTTTTTCACAGTTAATTTTGTCCCATTAATCATCATTCTTTGAGCATAGCCAAAGAGATAAATATTTACCTAAAGTACTGCCTGCCACCCGATCCACATTTCTCTGTCTGGTCCATATAGGAATCTTGAGAAGCTTTGTCTAAAGTTTTGTTGAAATATTCAGAACATGTTCTTAATTGGTTAGTAACTCTATCAAATAAGCAAAAAGAAATGTATAGGTTTGGTATAACCTTTGTGAACTAATGTTAGTGCTGCTTTCTATTGTACAACTACTCTCATTTACGTTTTCAGGGCTATCATTTTTTTTTTGTTGTTTTGTTTTTAGGGCTATCATTTTAATAATGAAATTTAATAATGTTAGAATTTTGTTGAGAATTAATATCTGAGTTCATCAATCTGTATTTCTAGGAATTTATCATCTTCAAATTAAGGACTAACAGTGTTCATCTAACACTAGTTCTCTGGTATCAATAGTATTAAATGCAAGAAAAAAAGTTAAGAAAAGAGGCACAAATAGAAAATGTTAGAACATATGCCTTTTTTCTTGACCAGTCATGACTTTTAACACTATCATAGTAGATTTTAAAATTCCAGTAAAAAATGAACCTTATGCCAATAAATATAAAAACTAAGAAGAAATAGGTAATATTTCTACAAAATATAAATTTCAAAATTGACTCAAGGTGGTATAGAAAACCTGAAAAAAATCTGAAATATTAAAAAAAAATTCTGTTTACAAAGATTTTACCAGGCTTACAAGATCAAATAACCTTCTGTCTTATACAAATTGCTCCAACAACTAGAAAAGGGGGAAGCTCTCTAACTTATGTTGGAAGTACAGTCTTGATTATAAAACTAGATACAGGAGTGCCTTGGTGGCTCAGTCCATTGTGCATCCAACTCTTGATTTCTGCTCAGGTCATGATCTCAGGGTTGTGATATCAAGCCTCTGTCCCCTCTCTGCCACCACCTCAGCACTTTGAGCTCAACTTAGAGTCTGTTTGAGCTCAGCTTAGAGTCTGCTTGTCTCTTGCTTGTCTCTTTCCCTGTGCTGCCCCTCCCCTATGCCATGCCCTTTCTCTCTCAAGTAAGTAAATAAATAAAACCTTAAAAAAAAGAGATAAGGACTGAATAACAAAGGAAAATTATAACCAATCTCACTTAGAAATGTATTTGTAAAAATTCTAAATAAAATGTTAGCAAACTGAACCCAACTATGGATGAAAATGATAATATATCTTAGCCATGTAAATTGAGTTTATGCTAGGAACTGGGGATATGATAACAATAGAAAATCTTGATTTGATTGTATTATCAACCTGTAGAAAAATCTAAATGATCATCTTAGTAAATGTTAGAAGAGCATTTGATAAAATTCAGTGTTTGTTCATGGAAAAATAAAACCTAAGACACCAAAAGAGAAGGAAATTTCTATAACCTGATGAACAGTGTCTAACAAAACCTTCAGTGAGCATCAAATTTAATGGTGAAATGTTGGAAATATTCCTTGTATGGTAAAGAATAAGACTTTTTAAAAATAATGTTATTTTTTAAAATGTCCCATTTATAATAGCAATAGAAACCATAAGACACCTAATAATAACTCTAACAAAAGAGGTGAAGATATGTTTGGGGAAAACTAGAGAATCATTTCAAAGCTTAAAAGAAGTCTTAAATAAGGTTGCCTGGGTGGTTTAGTTGGTTAAGCATCTGCCTTTGGCTCAGGTTCTATCTCTGCCTTCCTTCCTCTTTTTCATGAGTAAATAAATAAAATCTTTTAAAAAAGTCTTAAATGAAGAGATGCCAGGTTCATGTATTTGAAGACTCATTATCATAAACATGATATTCTCTCCCAATTAATCTGTATGTGGAACAAAATTACAATCAACATCTCAAGAAATTTTTTTCCTCTAGTTCATTTTTTTCCCCAAAGATTTTATTTGAGAGAGATAGAACATGAGTAAGGAGATGGGCAGAGAGAGGGGGAGAAGCAGACTCTCCACTAAGCAGGGAGCCTGAAATCATGACCTGAGCTGAAGGCAGATGCTTAACCAACTGAGCCACCCAGGTGCCCCATTTTTCTGTAATTTAAAAATCTTTCTAATAATTAAGATACAAAACATAGAATTCTGAAAATTAAGTAGAGGAATTTGCTTTATCAAATGTTAAGTAAGACTTATTTTATCCTTTTACTTTCAGTCTATCCTTATATTTACAGTGTTTTCTGAAAAGAGTATCTGTTGGGTTTATTTAAATTCAGTCTGATAATGTAGTGTTTAGTTTGTTAACATTTAATAGAATAATCAGTGCACTTGTGTTTAAAACTATCTTCTTAAAAAAATAAAAAAATAAAACTATCTTCTTGCCATTTCTTTTTTTTTTAAGATATTTTATTTATTTATTCATGAGAGACAGAGTCAGAGACATAGGCAGAGGGAGAAGCAGGCTCCCTACAAGCCTATATTTTCTACAGGTTGATAATATGATCAATAAATCCCTATAGATTTATAGTAGCTATCTTTGCTAATTCCAGTACTTGGATCATCTATAGATCTGCTAAAGTGATTTTGTATATTGGATGTAAAATAGACACTGAAGTAAATAATGCTTTTTCCCAGAGAAGACACACCAGTTTCTTTGCCCTGCAGCCAGGGTAAGGGGCAGATCACTTTGGTCTACCTAGGGATTAAACTGAGTTATAATTTTATTTAAATACTTTCAGTTTACATTTGATTTCAGATATTTGGAAGTGAGATCAGTTTCCTCCATCAGGGCTTTGGGAGCTAAGTACCCAAGATCACAGAAACCTTTCTTTGCTTTTCAGTTCATATGCCCAGTTTCCTGTGAAGCTCCACTTAGGGCATGTTTTCTCTGATCTTATTAGGGGTTGAGCTGGGTTGGGGCTAGGTTGCAGCTTTACTTAGTTGCACTTTATGACACAGCAATAAGGCCAAATCTCAGAAACATATGATGAATGAAAGAAGCCAGATACAAATGAATACAAACTGTATGATTCTATGTATATAAATTTCAGGCAAAATTAATCTGTTAGAAATAAGGACCATGCTTATCTTGGGAAGGAGGGAAGGGAAGTGACTGGGAAGGGGCATGCGGAGGACTTCTCAAGTGCTGGTAATATTCCATTTCTTTACCCTGGGAATAGTTACCTGGGTGTGGTAACTTTGTGAAAATGTATTGCTCTAATACTTCTGATTTGTGTTCTCTTCTTTATGTATGTTTTATAGTTCAGTAATTTTAAAAAGTGTGTGGGGGTGGGGAAACAAAAAAAGAAAAAGAAAACTCAAGCTACAGACTAGGAAATATCTGTGACACATATAACAAAGGATTTGTATCCAGAATGTTTTATTTGAAAAATTCCTGTAAATCAAAAGGAAAAGGACAACAAAATTTTTAAAAAGCACCCCAATAGCAAAATGAGCAAAGGATGAGGAAAAGCAAATAACAGAAAAAGAGGACTGAATGGCCCATAATCATATGAAACAGTATTCAGTTTCACTAATAATCATGGAAATACAAATTATAACCTTATTGAGATACCATTTCACATCAATGAGATGAGCTAAAGTCAAAATGTCTAATAATACCAAGTTCGTGAGAATATAAGGAAGCAGAAACACTTATACACTGCTGATGGTAGTGTAAATTGTTAAAATTTCAAGATCAAATTGATCAGTTATTGACTTGAAGATATGCTAATTCTAAGTTTCTGCAATTTTACTTCTGTAAAGAAAGAGACTTTTATCATAAACACTTTCTCCTCTATATACTAAGGATACATATACAAAGATGTACATTTCAAATTTGCTTATAATAGCAAAAAATTGGAAACTTACCTAAATATTCGTCATTAGAGAAATGGAGAAATACCTGACAGCAGTTAAGATGAACAAAATAGATTTATATGTATCAACATGATAAAACTTGAAAATATAATATTAAATTAAAAAAGCAAGGATATATATACTGAGGAAGCGTCTAAGTTTTAAAAGGGCAGTACAGGGATCCCTGGGTGGCGCAGCGGTTTGGCGCCTGCCTTTGGCCCAGGGCGCGATCCTGGAGATCCGGGATCGAATCCCGCGTCGGGCTCCCGGTGCATGGAGCCTGCTTCTCCCTCTGCCTGTGTCTCTGCCTCTCTCTCTCTCTCTCTCTGTGACTGAAAAAAAATAAATAAATAAAATAAAAAATCTTTAAAAAAAAAAAAAAAGGGCAGTACATATTGTTTATGGATATGTATATGATAAAAGTATAAATACATAGTAAGGAGGGATATTCATCAACTCCAGAATAGCTCTTACCTTTGAATCAGGAAGGTGATGGGTAAAAATGTTAACATTTATTAAATCTAGGCAGTGGGTATATAGTTGTTTGATATGTGACATTCTCTGTACTATGTTGATTATTTGAAATAGTCTCATTTTTTTTTTAAAGTTAGCCAGAGGCTAGGGTATGAAGTGTATTGGAAGCCTTCCTCCTTTTTCCAAACACTCTTTGTCTTATCATTCTTTATAGATACAGCTTTCATAGTCACTTTGCATCTATATATTGGTTTGTGCCCTGTTACCACCAGATCAAGGAGAAGGGTGAGTGTGACTGATAGAATCTTATCTAGTCTTCTTTGTCTAATCTACCGGGGTCCATGTTAGAGTTCAACAATGTTTTTACATATATTTTTATTAAATCGAAAATATTACCATACGATAGAAATGTCTTTCAATCCATGACCCAAGTGACTGATTTAGAATTTAATAATAAGCAAAAGTTTTTCTTCTCTCTTATTTTACATTCTGCTCCAAAAAGTAATGATGGTAAGATATCTTTTAACATGTGACTAATATTATTTGCTACTTCAGTTGATAAATGTATGGATAAACAGTCATGTGGGGTGCCTGGGTGGCTCAGTTGGTTGAAAGTCTGACTCTTGAACCCACAGTTGTGGGTTCTAGCCCTGTGCTGGGCTCTGTGCTGGGTGTGGAGCTTACTTAAAAAAAAGAAAAACAAAAAACACAGCAGTCATGAAAACATCTGTTCTTTTGCTCCAGATTATTTTTTAATGTCAGAAATATAATGATATAAATAGTTTGAAAATTTTACACATTAATTCATATTATCTTAGCCTGTTAACTATTTCTGTATCGTTATTGAGGACTTTCAATTTTAGAATCAGAAAAATGTTGTCAGAGTAGTCAGTGTTGTCTTTTGTGAAGTAAAGTGGTGGAAATAATCACTATTTTACAGATTATTCCTGGGAGAGGTTAGAAGTTTACTTTCATAAATAAACATGTTAGAGTCCCTCCCACTTGTTGAATAGCTTGGTGGTTAAGTTGTGTGCTAGGCAACAGGCTTTCTTTCTCCCTTTACTCCGATGAAGTTCAGAGAGTCAAGAATTTGCTTTCGTTATTATTGTTTTACTTGCAGATTAAACACTTGAAGATGAGAAAAATTGATCTATGTTTGAGCTCTGAGGGGGCTGAAGTGATTTTAGCTACATCAAGTGATGAAAAACACCCACCTGAAAATATGATTGATGGGTAAGAGTTACTATTTTTTCTTCCTTAAAGTCTTGATATTAGGTCAGTGAACCTCCTGAGTACTGGGATTATGCTTTACAACAACTAGAACTTTTAAACATAGTTTAATAAATGTTTGATGAAGTACATTACTTGACAATATCCACCTTAGGTACCATTTGTGAAACAAATTCAGTTGAGTATACTTAGGTTTTTGATCCTTTTCTTTATAATTTTAAAAGTGACCTCTTATGTAAGTAGTTTTTTAAGAAGTAGTTTAACAAGACAAAACTTCAAACAACAACTACCTCATTTTATGGAAGAGTACATTTTAATATCTGGTTATGATTTTATTCTAAGTTTTTTTTTAGTAAATAGGAATAAAAACATTATAACTTCTCATGTATTGCCTATTTCCTTAGTGGTCTAAGCAACATCTTTGTTGAACTGAAGGCTTAACCTCCTGCTCTCCACCTGTACTGTTTGGTTCTCAGCTTCTTGATACCATTCCAATTTCCTCTCCTTACTGTGTTAGAGCTTATTCTAGGTAGAGATAAATATCATTCTTAGGCTTTTAAATTCCAAGAAAAAGTGGTTAATGGAAAAACATTTTTAATAGTTGTGACTATTTTATTACTCTCTTGAGTTCTCTTTCTTGGCATCTGTACAATGACCAGAGTTTGACTCATAGAATCATATAATTTTAGAGTTGGAAGGACTTAGGATTGTATCTTATCTAAACCTTTCATTTTAGAATTGTGGTAAGAGAGGTCCAAAGAGGTCAAGTACTAGTTTTAACTAAAGGCAGAGCCAGTTATAACACAGATCTTGTGGTATTTTTGTGTTCTATTGTGAATTCCATGTATCTGGATAAAATTCTAGCAACTCAACCGCTTCCTTTAAGCCTACTTGTTATCTCCTCTCTGACATCTGTCCTTTTGGCCTCATGTAGGATTAGTTTACCTTTTTGTTGGACTCAAAGAATTTATTATATGCATCTATTATCTTTTTGTCCCTTTTTTGTATAATTATTTTTAATATTTGTGTCCTCTCTTAACTATGAATTCCTAAAAGTTAGAGACTATGACTTATTCAGCTTTGACTCCAGAATGTCCTTTTTTTTTAAGGATTTTATCTATTTATGCATGAGAGACACACAGAGAGGCAGAGATATAGGCAAAGGGAAAAGCAGGCTCCCTGTAGGGAACCGGCTATATGACTCTGTTGGAGGGCCCCGGGATCATGATCTGAGCCAAAGGCAGAGACTCAACCACTGTGCCACTCAGGCATCCCTGACTCTAGAATGTCTTAAAATAGTTTTTGAGTAGCTTATTGAATTAGACCATCAAATATTAATCAAACTCAATTAATATTGGAAAGTAGCTGAGAACACACACACATATATATGCACATATTTTATATTTGCACAGGGCTTTGTAGTTTCATAGATGTTATGTCATTTGACCCTCACTGTAAGCTTGGGAAATAAGGTAAAATATTTTAAAAATGTATTTTCAACCTTATTGTAAAGATGAGGAAAAGGATAATTGTAGGTAAAGATGACTTGTTCAAAATGACACAGATAACCAAGTGGTGGAATCAAGATTAACACTCATGTCTTCTAACTCCCAGTTTGGGGTTTTTTGTACTACACTATGATAACTCAGATTTTAGGTTTGAATCCAAAACTTAGCATCTGTTTTTCACCTGTGCCTCTTAATCCTTCTTAGTTTTTTATTTCCTGAAATTCAGGTAATAGCTATTTATCCCACTCTGCCTTGGAGTAGAGAAATTAATGTGGGAACTGCTGTGAGGATGCACAGGTAGCTAGAGATGTACCTTAAATTGTTTTCAGAAATAGAGATCTTTCTGGGCCACCAGGATGGCTCAGTTGGTTAAGCATCTGAGTTCTGCTCAGGTCATGACCTCAAGGTCCTGGAATCAAGCCCCACATTGAGCTCCATGCTCAGTAGATAGCTTGTCCCTTTGTCCTTCCCTCACTCATTCTCTCTCTCTCTCAAATAAATCTTCTTAAAAATTAAAAAAAAGAAACAGAGATCTTTCCAAAGATTAGCCCATATTACTGAACGATTAAGGACATAACATTTAGAGACTAACCCTTAGTATAGAAAACTATATAGAAGCTATATAGAATAAAAGTATATACTGACCTGATAATTGAACAGAACATATCAGAGACTTTTAATGTATATGCATTTCCGACAAATAACAATTAGACTTTTATAGTAAATATTAAAAATTATTTTTTGCTCATAAGTTGGTTTGTCCAAATGGAAATAACCATATAATCATTTGGAGAAAACAGTGCCATAAAATTTCCCCCCAGTAGATAGTTTTCTCCCAATTCTCAATTTCCTCAGAAATAAGAGTTAAAGGGTAGCCCGGTGGCTCAGTGGTTCAGCCCAGGACCTGGTCCTGGAGACCCGGGATCGAGTCCTGCATTGGGCTCGCAGCATGGAGCCTGCTTCTCTCTCTGCCTGTCTCTCTCTCTCTCTCTGTTTCTCATGAATAAATAAATAAAATCTTTAAAAAAAAAAGAAAGAAGAGTTAAAGAAAGTAATTATATTTCTACTTACCTTTGACTCTACTTTTGCTCTCTGGTATTTAATATGTCAATGAAAATAGAGAAAGGAAGTTCTATACTAGGAAAAAAAATAAGTTAAAAGAAAAAGTAGAAGAGAGAATTAGTAGGATACTAGATTTATAGTTAAAATTCTTGGTTAAGTGAACTATATATGTTACCTTGGACTAAAGGCATATGTGTTACTCTTTGAGCCTCACTTTTCTGATCTGAAAAATGGGGATAACACCACCTTTCCTGACTACATAGGAGTAGTGAAAAAAAATCGCATGAGGTAATAGATGTTAAATAGTTTTTAGCTATAAAGCTTTATTTAAAAGAAAACTGCTGGTTTGCCTAGGTGGTACAGTGGGTTAAGCATTCAATTCTTGGTTTGGGCTCAGGTTGTGATCCCAGGGTCATGAGCTCAAGCCCCACATTGGGTTAGATGCTCAGCACAGAATCTGCTTGAGACTCTCCCTCTGCCCTTTCCCACACCCCCATGCTCTCACACTCACACACTCTCTTTCTCTAAAATAAATAAATCTTTAAAACTACCATTTTAATAACTTCATTATACATATGAGAATTCAGTTATATGTCATTTAAAAATTTATTTATTTTCTAAATTACAGTATAATTTAACATAGTGTTATGTTAGTTTTGGGTGTGAAATACAATGAATCAACAATTCTGTACGTTATTCAGTGCTCATCACAAGTATACTCTAATCCCCTTCATCTATTTCACCCATCCCCCCACCCACCTCTCCTCTAGCAAATACCAGTTTGTTTTCTATATGAGTCTGTTTTTTTTTCTTACTTGATTTCTTAAATTCCACATATGAGTGAAATCATAAGGTATTTGTCTTTTCTTGACTGATTTATTTCACTTAGCTTTATACTCTCTAGCTCCACCCATGTGTTGCAAATGGCAAGGTTTCATTCTTTTCTATGGTTATTATTCCATTGTACATATATCACATCTTCTTTTTCCATTCATCTATGGATGGACATTGGGGTTGCTTCCATATCTTGCCTATTGTAAATAATGCTGCAATAAATGTGGGGGTGCACATATCTTTTCAAATTTGTGTTTTCTTTTTCTTTGGGTAAATACCTAGTGGTGGAATTAGTGGATCATATGGTGATTCTATTTTTAGTCTTTTGAGTAACCTCCATATGGTTTTCCACAGTGGCTGTGCCAGTTTGCATTTCCACCAACAGTGCACGAGCATTCCATTTTCTCCACATCCTTGCCAACACTTCTTGTTTCTTGTATTGATTTTAGCCATCCTGACAGATGTGAGGTGATATCTCTTTGTGATTTGATTTATATTTCCCTGATGGTTAGTGATATTGAGCATCTTTTCATATGTCTGTTAGGCCATCTGTATGTCTTCTTTGGTGAAGTGTTTGCTTATGTCTTCTGCCCATTTTTAATTGGATTGTTTGGGGTTTTTTTGCTGTTGAGTTGTATAAATTCTTTCAATATTTTGGATATTAACCTCTTATTGGATATATATCATTTGCAGGTATCTTCTTTCTTTTGGTGGGTTGTCTTTTTATTTTGTTGATGGTTTCCTTCACTGTGTAAAAGCTTTTTATTTTGGTTTAGTCCCAATAGTTTAAATTGGTTTTTGTTTCCATTGCCAAAGGGGATATATCTAGAAAAATGTTTCTACCACACATGTCAAGGTGTTACTGCCTATGTTTTCTTCTAGGAATTTTATGGTTTCGGGTCTCACATTCAGGTCTTTAATGCATTTTGAGTCTATTTTTGGGTATGGTGTAAGCAAGTTTCAGTTTCATTCTTTTATATTTAGCCTACCAGTTTTCCCAACACCATGTGTTGAAGAGACTCTTTTTCCCATTGTATATTCTTGCCCTTTTTGTGTCAGAGATTAATTGACTATATAATCATATAAGTCATTTTTAAAAAGATTTTATATATTTATTTTGAGAGAGAGAGAGAGAGAAAGAGCAGGGTGAGGAACAGAGGCAGTGGAAGAGAAAGAATCTCAGGCAGACTCCACACTGAGTGCAGAGTCTGACATAGGGCTTGGTCTCACCACCCTGAGATCATCACCTGACCCAAAATCAAGAGCCAGAGGCTTAACCCACTGAGCCACCCAGGCCATCCCTGTGTCATTTTTAAAACCAGTACATCTCTACATGCTATTTGGTGTTGTTATATTGGTCATTTTTATTAAAATCATGTGAGAAACAGAGGGCAATTATAAGTTATTTAAATAAATAAAACTTAAAACCATATAAATAAAAAATAAATTGTGAATAGTAAGCATCATATAAAATATCCAGAATTGTGAGTTGGACTTGTTTTGTTTTGTTTTTGGTAACAGCTTTATTGACACATAGTTCACATAGAATGCAATTCACCCATTTAAAATGTACAATTTATTGGGTTCTAGCATGTTCAGAGTTATGCAGCCATCTCCAAAATAAATTTTAGGGCATTTCATTACACCCCCAAAAAAACATTGCCCCTTATATTTCCCCTATCCCCACCAGCCCTAGGCACTTACTAATACACTTTATATCTCTTTAGATTTGCCTATTCAGAGTTCTTATACATGGAATCATACATATGGTCTTCTGTGACTAGCTTCTTTCACTTTACATGTTTTTAGCATTCACTCATATTATAGCAAATATCAGTGCTTCATTCCTTTTTATTGCCAACTAATGTTCCATTGTATGGGTATAGCATATTTTATTTATCCATTCATTAGCTGATGGATATTCAGGATGTTTCTACTTTTTGGCTTAATGTTCTCCAATCTTATTAAAAAATGTCAACTTAAAATCCAAGAAATTCAGCAAACCCCAAGCAGGATACATATAAATAGATCATACTGTAATCTGCTGAAAAATAAAGAAAAAAATTTTAAATAGCTGCATAAAAACAAAAAAAAAAAAAACCACATTAACTACAGGGGAACAGTAGTACCAGTGACAGCTGACTTTGTATCACAAACAGTGGAATACAGGTGACAATGGAACAATATCTTAAATGCTGAAAAGAAAAACAACAAAAAAACTACTGTCAACTCAGAATTCTGTATCTAACTAATATGTACTTCAAATATGAGGGTGAAATAGAGACATTTTATTCACCACAAGTAGACCTACATCACAGAAAATGTTAAAGGAAGTTCTGCACATTGAAGTGTTAATAATACTAGATGGAAATTCAAATCTACAGCAAAAAATTAAGTATATTGGAAATGGTAACTGTAAAAAAAATATCCTTTTTCTTTTAATTTTTTAAGAAGTCAATTGACCACTTAATGGGAATGAAACACATTGTACTGTGGGATTTATTATATATATGTAATAAATGTTATAAATAACTATAAAATATGTGAAAATAATGGCACAAAAGTGGAGTTCAATGTAAATTAACTATCATGAGGTTCTATGACCTTGAGAATAGACACACACACAAAAAGAAAATTAAATGGAATTTTAGTTTTTTTAATTATTTTTTATTTTTTTATTTAGTCAAAAGTAGATAGGAAAAGAGAAATAGAACAAAAAAATAGTTGGGAGGGACAAATAGAAAATGAATAGCAAGATGGTAGGCTTAAACCTAGCCATATCTATAATTATATTAAATGCCAGTAGGCTAAACACTTCAATTAAATGATAGAAATTGACAAATTGTCAGACTGGGTCAAAATACAAAGCACAGGTATATGCTGTCTGTAAGAAGTGTACTTTAAATATGAAGTCACAAATAGGTTGAAAATAAAAGGATGAAAAAGATGCATCCTATAAACACTAAACAGAGAAGTGGCTGTGGCTTATTCATATCAGACAAAGTAGAATGTAAGATAAGGAGAATTACCAGAGATAAAGGGGACATTTTATAATTTTTGAGCATCCTTTCTTTAGAAAGAGGTAATAATCCTAAAGTATACTGACCTGATAGTCTTCAAAACACATAAAGCAAAAACTGACAGATGAAAGTGAGAAATAAACAAATCTACAATCATAGTTGGAGATTTTAACACCTTTATTTCAGTAATGATGAAGCAGTCAGACAAAATCTAAAGATACAGTTAGTAAAGACATGGTAAAGATAGGATAATCTATACAACGCTGTCAGTCACCTTGACTGAATTGACATTTACACAACGTTATAACCAACAATGGCACATGGAAGAAGTATACATTAAATATTCACTGAAATGTGCTGGACCATAAAGTCTCAATAAATTTCAAAAGATTGAAATCTTAGGGAATGTATATTTTTAAAAATGGTACATTTGAGATGATGGATATGTTAACTAACTCTACATGGTTTCCCAACATGTAAGTATATCAAATCATCATGTTGTTCACCTTAAACTTACACAATGTTGTATGCTAATTTTATTGCAATAAAGCTGGAGAAAAAAAGAATTTGTTCTCTGACCCCTATGTAATTAAGCTATAAGTAAATTTAAAAAAAAATCTGGAAAAATATTCCTGAAACTACGAAATTAAACATGGTACTACTTCTAAATAACCCCATGGGTCAAAGAAGAAATCACAAGGGATGTTAGAAGATATTTCTAACCAAATGATAATGAAGATACAATATATCCACATTTATGGATGCAGCCAAAGTGATGCTTCCAAGGAAATTTTTTATAGCATAAATACTTTATCTTTAAAAGAATTTTTAAAAACCAATAATTAAATTTCCAACATAGGAAACTAGATAAAGAAGAGCAAATTTTACCCAAAAAGGTAAAAGAAAATAAAGGTTAAGAGCAGAAATCAATAAAACAGACAATTAGAAAAAGATTAGCAAAGCCAAAATAGATTATCTAAAAAGATTATTAAAAGTTATAAACGTCCAAGAAGATTGACCCAGAAAGAATAGAGAAAATATAAATTATCAGTACCAGCAATGAAAGAAACAGTATCACTACAGTTTCTAAAAGATTAATGAGTCACTATCAAGGACATATTTAGGATATCAATTCATTATATTGTATACCTGAAACTAATATGTTATATGTCAACTATACCTCAATTTTAAAATATTTTTAATTAAAAAAGAGAACAAATTTAGGCTAATAAGTTTGACAATTTAAATGGACAGATTGCTTTAAAAAACTCAACCTATAAAAATGACAAGAGATGAAATAGAAAATTGGAATAGTCATGTATCTGTTGCATAAATTCTATCAAATATTTAGAAGAAAAAATAATATAGATCTTTCAAAAATAGAGCAGGAAATATTTCTCAAATTGTTTTTTGTGAGCACAACATGCCTGATATCAAAACCTGACAAAAGACATTACAAGGAAAGGAAAGAAAAGGATGAAAACAGAAATTAAAGACCAATATCCTTTATGAACATAGACA
The DNA here is from genome assembly GCF_048418805.1 of Vulpes vulpes. NCBI lineage: Eukaryota > Metazoa > Chordata > Mammalia > Carnivora > Canidae > Vulpes > Vulpes vulpes. The sequence continues at coordinate 156,453,734 of NC_132791.1, forward strand.
CAAAAATCCTTATAAATAGAATCTGGCAAATGGAATTAATCCTGGGAATGCAAGGTTGGCATATTTACCACATTATCATAGGAATACAAGGTTGAGGGTAGTTCACCACATTGCCAGAACAAGGGAGAAAAATCATGATCATCCCAATAAATGAAGAAAAAGCATTTGACAAAATTCAGCATTCATTCATGATAACAATTCTTAGGAAACAAAGAAGAGAAAGGAACTTCCTCAATCTGATAAAGGCATCCACTAAACAGGTTCAGCTTAGTGGTGAAATAATAAATGCTTTCCCCCTGAGATTAGATGGAGAGCAAGAATTTTTGCTTTCACTGTTCATATTCAGCATTGTTCTGGAGGTGTTAGCCCATGCAATAAAGCCGCCCCCCAAAAAAGACATAAAAGGATAAAAATTAGAGTAAAATTGTCTGTTTATAGATTGTATTAATATTTCATAGGGGGATGCCTGGGTGGCTCAATGGTTTGGCGCCTGCCTTTGGCCCAGGGTGTGATCCCGCTGGGATCGAGTCCCACATTGGGCTCCCTGCATGGAGCCTGCTTCTGCCCCTCTCTCTCTCTGTGTCTCTCATGAATAAATAAATAAAATCTTTAAAAATATATATTTCATAGGAATATACAAAAAACTAAGGAATCTATTTTTTTTAATTTTTATTTATTTATTCATGAGAGACACAGAGAGAGAAAGAGAGAAGCAGAGACACATTTACCAAACATTTTATGGTTTTCAGTTTCAATTTTTTGGTTTTTACATTGGTACACAAGTACCAATGTAAAAATGGATGCTGAGTGCAAAGGAGGCCTGAGGAAGTGATTCTGATTTGTTGAGGTTGAGAGATGGGACCAGAAGAGCAAATAAACTTGTAAGGGAGGAAAGGCTTTTGGGTCAAGAGAACCTCATGATCAAGTAAGGCACAGAAACATAAGCCTGTATGACGTGTTTGCAGAATCTTAATTGGCCCAATGTGACTACAATAACGGGAGAGGATACCATGACGGGAGACCAAGCACTTTAATAATGCAACGAGATAGTATAGGGTCATAAAATGCCATACTACACAGTCAGATTTATAGGCTTAAATAAGAGGCCACTGAAGGCTTTTAGACAAGAGTGACATCAATTCTGTTTCTGTGTTTTTTAAAAATGTATCTGCTAGTAGTAAAGAAGAATTATTAAAGTTGGGGAGAGATTAGAGGCAGAAGGAAGAGATAGAAAGGGATTTCAAGAATCCAGGGTCATTTATTTAAAATACTTATTCACTAGAATTTTGTGATTAAACATTTTCATTTGGCTCTTCTTTTTTCTTTTTCTTTAAAATTAACAATAGGAATCCAGAAACATTTTGGACCACAACAGGAATGTTTCCCCAAGAGTTCATTATTTGTTTTCACAAACATGTAAGGATTGAAAGGCTTATAATTCAAAGTTACTTTGGTAAGCAAATCATACATTAATATTCATCATCTTTTATTTTTCCCATAGGCAGAGGGCACATATGTAAACTTTGGCAAAACACTAACTTTCCTTTGCAGCATGGAATCCAGTTTTATGGCTGGAATGGGAGAGTGGGGAGTACGGGTTAACTGCCTTGAGCACAGTTAGCTTCTCTAAAATTGCAAATTTGAAACCCTTCCAAAGCGCATAATAATTTCCATGCAATTTACTATGTGAAAATCTTTGGCAAAAATCCCTATTATGAACATAAGAAGCCAGCTTGCCAGAACACTAGGTTCTTCAACATCTTTATTCCAGATTCATTTGGCTTGGGGTTCTCTGTCAAATTCTTCTCGAAAATCTGATAACCTTGGTTATTTGCATTGGATAATTTTGATTCTTCTATTAATAATGGCATTTTCTGAGGGATTTAGGAAGACACTCTCCCATTGGAACATCATTCTAATCCTGTCTTGTGTTTATTTAGGGATAAAGTATTTCAGACAAAATCATGGCAGGAAAGAATACATCCCAGATGGTTCAAATGAGAAGACTTTATTGATAGGATTACTTACAAAATTATGGTCTGGGTAAGGGAACAAACCAGGGATGGTGAGAATGCCTTGAAACTAGCCACAGCAATAAGCCATTACCACTCTTGGGATAAGGGATGGAAATTGTGTTACTGGAGCCCAGTGAGAACTGTAGTCTGTGGCTAAGGACCTGCCCAGCAGCAGCTGTAATCATGAAGGGACCCAACCACTGTCAAAGACATGGCACAGAAGCAGGAAGGGAGTGGAGAAAAAACGACGTGATCTCACTTCACCACTGCCCTCCAGTTTCCTCCCAGTGCCTCCCATTGACCAAATCTGACCAGTATCTAGTGATGCAATCCACAGGGGATTCTGGGGTAGCAGGGTCTGGATTAGGGGTAATAGAGGAAAAAACAGTTCTGAAGGAAGATGCCTGCATTCTGGTTAAGTCTATTAACTGTCATTAATTGTAGAAGCTCATAGACACAGACATACCTAAAGTTTGAATTGCACTTCTGGCCCTTACTGGCTCTCTATCTCTGAACACTTTGCCTGACTTCTCTAAGGTGCCTGATTTCTCTAAGCCTGTTTCCTAATCAGTAAAGTGGATTAGTAATACTTTTTCTTATAAGATTATAGTCAAGAGTAAATGAATAAATGCCTGACTTAACAGTAGTTTCTTCATAAAGGTTTATAAACAAGATCACTAACAGTATTATTATTATTATCAGTATACAAATAATTCTGGATGATACCAAATTTAAAAAGACTCTACTAACTGTATTGTGTGCTTTGCAAACATTGTAAGATTACAGTGACCCAGGGCTGCGTTTTACCATAGGTCCCTATAGAAAAACAGAGCATGTGAATGATTTTCAGAACATGGTATTTCTGATCCCAGTACTTTGTTCAGTCCCACCAGTGCTTGACACTTTGATATAGAGAAAAAAAGGAATATAGGGATAGCAACATCAGATCAGATAGATAATTTACCCTGTATTTATTTTGTTTCCTTATAACATCAGTAAGGACCTTGAAGATTGAAAAGAGCACATCTAAAGAGCCAGTTGATTTTGAGCCATGGATTGAAAAAGGTATATGCTTGTTTTTTTTTTTTAAGATTTTATTTATTTATTCATGAGAAACAGAGAGAGAAGCAGACACAGGCAGAGGGAGAAGTAGGCTCCATGCAGGGAGCCCGATGTGGGACTCAATCCTGGGTCTCTAGGATCACGCCCTGGGCTGAAAGGCAGCGCTAAACCACTGAGCCCCTCAGGCTGCCCTGTGCTTTTTCACCAGCATTGTTCTGGGCATGAGGAAGTAGAGTTGTCCTTTGATTCTGTATTTCCAACTGAGCTGCATTTTGGTGAAGAAAAGATGACTCTTGTTGACTTATTTAGAGCCTAGAAAAACCCAGGTTTGAATACAAGACTACTTCTTCACTTACTGGTTATATAACTGTTTTTTTTTTTTTTTTTTTTTTTTTTATGATAGTCACAGAGAGAGAGAGAGAAAGAGAGGGGCAGAGACACAGGCAGAGGGAGAAGCAGGCTCCATGTACTGGGAGCCCGATGTGGGATTCGATCCCGGGTCTCCAGGATCGCGCCCTGGGCCAAAGGCAGGCGCCAAACCGCTGCGCCACCCAGGGATCCCTGGTTATATAACTGTTAGCATGTTAATACTTAATTTTTCTGAGTTTCCAAATCCTCTGAAAAATGGGGATGGTAACCCATGCTTTAGGGTTTTGTAAATATAGTGTCTACCATATCATATATAGTAGACAATAAATATTAGTTTCTTGTCTTTCCTTCTTAATTAACTAATGGTACTAATGGTACTATTTAAATATCATCAGCAGAGGGGCACCTGGGTGGCTCAGTGGTTGAGTGTCTGCCTTTGGCTCGGGTTGTAATCCTGGGGTTCTGGGATCGAGTCCTGCATCAGGGTCCCCACTGGGAGCTTGCTTCTCCCTCTGCCTATGTCCCTGCCCCTCTCTGTGTCTCCCATGAATAAATAAGTAAAATCTTTAAAATACATACATACATACATAAATGTCATCAGCAGAATTGCCCTTAGTTAAAACACTACAAATTGGCTTTGTGTGTCTATTTCCTTTCCTTCCCAAAATTCCATGAAAATAATAGTAAAGGAATAAAAGGAGGCATAAACCTACAAGGACAAAACTAAAACAAACCGGGATCCCTGGGTGGCGCAGCGGTTTGGCGCCTGCCTTTGGCCCAGGGCGCGATCCTGGAGACCCGGGATCGAATCCCACGTCGGGCTCCCGGTGCATGGAGCCTGCTTCTCCCTCTGCCTATGTCTCTGCTTCTCTCTCTTTCACTGTGTGCCTATCATAAATAAATAAAATTTAAAAAAAAAAAAAAAAACTAAAACAAACCAAAAAACCTATAGGAGACCAAAGAGGATGTGAGGTATCCATCTAAATTATGGAAGAGAGGACACAGGTAGAAGAGACTAATGTAGCTGAATGGAGTAGGTTATAACCTAAGTGCCCTCCAAGGAGAACGTCAATGTGAAGCAAGACAGTTTGCCCAACAAAACCCCAGAAAGGTCTAGAATTTGAAGGCAGGAGGTACCATAGAAAGTATGAGTGGGGCATGGACCAGAAAACAAGAGGGAATAGTTGAACATCTGTATACAGAGTGTTTGACCCTAGGTAAGTTCTGTTATCACACAAAGCTAGAGGACTCCTCCTTCCTCCCACAAACCGTCTGCAGGGGCTAAGGAGGAATACCCAGTGTTAAGTCTCAGAACTCAGGGAGACCAGACATAGAAGAGAGAGTAAGTGAGACATGGAGTACAGGAGATTTAAGTGGAAGCCTGCATATTGAATGGTGAGAACACCTCTGTGCTCTACTATTTATGACAGCAACCGAGAATATAGCCCTGGCCAGGAGACTAAATATTTTTGGAGAAACTGAGTGGCTCCAGAAAAAAGATCTATGGATACTGACATAGACGACCTCATTCCTGGCTGCTCTGTTGGAAGTCCGAGTCAGTGAGCATGGTTCATGGCACATAGTTTTCAAATGATTTATTTATTAAGTAACAAAAGATAGCCAAAGATCACCAGACATTTGATGAAGGCCTCAAACCCTGAATATAATCAAGCCTTTAGCTCTAACTCCAGTATATACGAAACAGAGAGTAGATGAATAAATGTAATGAGACCTTAAAGAGGCAAAATGACAAAATGTGGGATATTCTACAGGAAAACTGACCTGGTCTCTTTAGTAAGTCAGTGATGTGGGGAAAAAATGTGTTTGGGAGAGAGAAATCAGTCCAAGATTAAAGGAGACTTAATTCTGATTTGAATAAACTAACTTTTATAAAAAGACATTTTGGGGACAATTGAGAAATTTGAATGTGGATGGGGTTCTATATGATATTAAAGCAATTTTTAATTTTAGCCTGATAATGGTATTATGGTTATGTAAGAAAATATCCTTATTATTTAGAGATGGATAGCCAGATATTTGGAGGTAAAATGTCATGTTCTTTAAAATGCTTTAGCAAAAAAATTCCATAAATCAAGTATAGTGAAATGTTAGTAATTTTAAAATCAAGATGATGGGTAAATATACAGGAATTATACCCTGTCTTCTTTGATGTCAGCATGAGATTTTCCAATTTTTCATAGTTAAAGAACTAAGCAAATGAAAGAAGGTATTATTAACTCCTAGTAGAGGAGGAGTTGTATAAGAAAGAAAATGGGATCATAATTCAATACTTATTTTAGCAGTAAATAACATTTACGTAGGCGATAATGTAACTGTCAAGTGTTGATTTCAAAATTGAGAGGATGGCAGGAGGGAAAGGTTGAAGGAAGAGGAAGAAGATACTGATCTCAGAGACCCAAATTTTCTCCCACCATACTATAAAGTCAGTAAAATACTACAAATCAAGAAAAGGAATATAAACATGTTAACCTTCTAGGAAAAAAAGCTGAAGGAGTTGAAAGCATTTGCCACTCAGGAGTAGGACTGGAGGGGAAAGGGTCAAGCAGGGGATCACTATTCATTACCTCAGAGAGATCTTAGGAAACAAAGTCATGCACCATCTTACTTCCCAGAGACTACCCTGTTGGTAGTATGTTTCTTTAAAAAATCACATACACCGACTATGCTGATACAAATAAAATTAATTTCTGAATAAGGTCAGTATTTATTATTATATCAACCAAATATTTCATATTTCTAGAAGAATGTTTGATATGATTAACTTCTGAGCAATTAAGTTAATCTGCTTTAAAATTATATAGGTAAAGGTTTTCTAAAGTTGGATACCAGAAAAGATCACTTCATGGGCAGCATAATTCAACATCACAGTATAAATTCAGCATGAGAAACTGAGTTGTAGTCATTACCCATGAGAGTGGTAATAAGATGGCTCCTATCAGGCCTGTAATATAACTGTTAGTGGCTTGATCCTTTCTGTAATTTACATTTCCTTTTGTTTATACTTGCTAGGGATGTTTTAGAACTCACAGTTTATCTTTCATGCCTTTTACATCAAATATTCTCATTTTGATATTGAATTTTAACCCCCAAGCTCTGGTAAGTCTGATCTAACTATAGTTTACCAGACATCATGTTTTGGTGAATATAAATTTCGGTAGCTGTCCTCATGCATTTTGATCCCTAACTCATTTCTGTTACATTTGTGCTTTAGATCTAGTCCACACAGAGGGGCAGCTTCAAAATGAAGAAATTATGGTAAGTCGATATACTTTATAGAGATAAATATTATCTTTAGCCAGCATAATCTATTTACATTTTAATTATATCTTCTCAGTCATGAAATTAATAAATACCTTTGTGATATGTTAGAGGTTCTATACCTAATCAACCAATAGAGAAGGTTATTCTCAATAATACTATAATGTAAATCTCAATAATACTATAAATACATTCATAAGGTAGGCTTTTATCTATCATAGAATAACAGCAAGAATAAGACAATTCACTTATTTGTTTTTATTTTGTTCATTTATTTTGAAGTATTTACTTGCTTTGCTTTCTTTCATTTGATTCTGTAGGCCTTTTAAAATAGGAATCAAAAAAGGTTGAGATGCCAAAATCATGCTTAATTAATTTAAGCATGAAAGGACAAGGGAGATTCACATAAGGGGAAATGGAGCATAGGATCAGCAACAAATAAGCCAAAGAGAGATGAGGTGGAAAGAGAACCAGCATTTTTCGACAACATTCCATTGGGCTTTGCTTGTCAAGTGGAATGAATGCTTGTTGATGAGGAAGCTGCTGCCTCATCAGGAGTTTCTCTGTTCCTGGTAGTTTATCAGGCCCTGGTTTTAGACAAACACAAAAAGGTGAAACAACTGAATATGTGGGGTTTTTTGTGATTCTTTCTTTCTTTCTTTCTTTCTTTCTTTCTTTCTTTCTTTCTTTCTTTCTTTCTTTCTTTCTTTCTTTCTCTTTTTGTGGTAGTGTTTAATTAAGTTTTCTCTAAATGAGGCTTAACGAGGAACCTTGTCCATTAAGTTTCCTTCTTCACAACTTGCTGGGCGCTGCTATGAAATCCATGCTTCAAAAGATTCTGTAGGAAGTTTTTGAATGCTATTAATTATCTTCTCCACCAAATGTGCCCAATGACTGGAGAGGCCAATGGGGGCCAGAAAAGTAATTAATTAGACTGAATTTTATCTGCCTGTTTTTCTCCATCTTTACTAATGGGTTATGATTAGTAAGCCTCTGTTAAGTGTTTTGTATCAGGGCTCATTGTGAATCAAGGAGCATTGCAACATTACAGAATATTTAGAAAATAGTAAGGGGGAGTAGGCAGCTGGAAGTCACCCATGATTTTATTTCCCTGCCACAAGAGCTTTTGTTATACTTATTTTCTTCTAGTGTCAATGTGCATCACATAAAGTAGTAAAAAATGAAGAATTTTAAACAATATTGTTACAAGTTTTATAATTATAATTTTAAAATGAAACGTATGAAAAGAGGCAAATGTTGGCTAATTTTATTTTTCCTCCCTCTGTCATTGTAAGTAATACAACAGGAACATCTTATGCATGTTCTCACCACCATGATTTTCACCTTTTAAATTATTCTCTAAGATTAAATTTCAAGTAATAAAATTACTGGGTTCATCAGTGTAAACATATTTATAGCTGTATATATATATATATACACATATATATATATATACACACACACACACACACACACACATATATGTGTATATATTGCCCAATTGCCTTCCAGAGAAACATATAAATGTGAAAGTATAGTAATGTTTCAGGGTAATAGAGTCAGAGGAATCATCAAACAAAGGAAATCTCCTAACATTGAAAAATACTTTAGAAAGACACTTTTAAAAAACTAATCAGAAATGTAAAATTGCAATTTTTAGCTCTGCTTGCTATTTTTCATCAAACCAATGCTGATATTTGCCTGGTAATACATCCAAGCAGCGGTACTGTTAATGCATCTGGCTTCTTTTCTGAATATTATATCTTACATATTATATTCTTAGGATATCATTCTTGCATCAAACCCTTTCTTCTGCTGACTGCTGTTTAACAGTTAACTAGAATTGCTAAAAGCTTCCATATTGATTTTTTCTTTACAGGCACGAGACGGCCATGCCACTTACTTGAGATTCATTATTATATCAGCCTTTGATCACTTTGCATCTGTGCATAGTGTTTCTGCAGAGGGAATAACAGTCTCAAGTCTTTCTTAGTAATTAGAACAGAATACTCTTGCATGATTTTTTTAACAATATATTTATTTAAACATGAAGTTGTCATTGATATACTTTATTAAAGAGATTTGTATCAATCTGCTTCAGTTTTTATTTTCTCTTCAAGATTTTGTGCAAAGGAATTTGGTTCATTAGTCAAGAGTGATTGGCCACCATGTAGGCTACAAGGAAGCTCTCACTTCAATATACAGCTATAATAAAGGAAATGCCTATACACGAAAACTTGACTGAATACATTGTGTCCTCATGGCATCTAACATGGTGCCCTTTAGATCTCAGTGCATTAATATTTTTTAGGTTCAGTGCATTAATTTTTTAATGTATTGATTGGTTGATGAAAAGGACTAAGTGAGCAACATATACAGTAAATGTATGAGTTCAGAAAAGAGAAAATACTTATGGGAAGGTTTCATGAAGGCTATAGAACTTGAGCTGGGCCTTGTACGAATAATTTTATTTTTTTCTTTTAATTTTATTTTTGCCCTGATTTGAAAATCTCAAGAGAATTAGGAAAAACATAATCTGATTTCCCTGGGACAACCATTGTAGATAGTAGTTGATTTTTTTTTTTTTTTTTTTGTATGCGTTGGGAAGGTAAGAAACAGCATAGGGGGCAGCCCCAGTGGTGCAGCAGTTTAGTGCTGCCTGCAGCCCAGGGTGTGATCCTGGAGACCCGGGATCGAGTCCCACATCGGGCTCCCTGCATGGAGCCTGCTTCTCCCTCTGCCTGCTTCTCTGCCTGCGTCTCTATGAATAAATAAATAAAATCTTTAAAAAAAAAAAAAAGAAAGAAAGAAAGAAACAGCATAGGACAGATTGGAGGGAAATAAAACTTATCTGAATATACTTTGTTATTTAGCTTAGCTCGACTTTGAAAACATAAATAACTAATATAGCCAAAAATTAAAACAAAAAAGAAATTCCAGAATACTGAAAACAAAAATGCACAAACCAAATGCTATCTCAAGTTGATAAACACACAAGAAACAATGGCATTGGAACATAGTATTTTGTTTCTGTGGTTCATATTAGCTTCTTAGGGCCACCATAATAATGTACTCCAAACTTGGTGGCTTAAAACAATGGTCATTTATCGTCTCACAGCTTTAGAGGCTAAATGTCAGAAATCAAGGTACTGACAGGGTTTGTTCCTACTAGAGTTTCTGAGGAAGAATCTGTTCTATGCCTTTCTCTTAGCTTCTGGAGTTGTGGGCAGTGCTTGGCAGTCCTTGGCTTGTGGCACTGTGTAGCTCCAATGTCTGCCTGTGTCATCATACGGCATTCTCTCTGTATGTCTTCACCTCATCTTCCCTCTGTACATATCTGTGTCTCTTCCTCTCTTCTCTAAGGACACCAGTCATATTGGATCAGGGCCTACTCTACTCCCGTATGGCCTTATCTTAGCTAATTATGTCTGTAACAATCCTATGTTCAGGTAAAGTCACATTCATAAGTACCAAGGATTAAGACTTCAATGTGTCTTTTTCAGACAATAGTTCAACCTGTAACATAATCTTAGTTTGTGATAGTTGATTTTATGTGTAATGTTGGCTGGGCCACGATGTCCAGATGTTTGCTCACACATCCTGGATGTTTATGTATGGGGTATTTTTTGGATGAGATTAACATTTAAATTGGTGGACTTTGAGTAACGCAGATTGCCCCCTATCTCATCTTTGAAGACCTTAATAGGACAAAGGTTGACCTTTCCTGGACAAGAATGAGTTCTGCCAATAGCCCTCAGACTTTACAACAACAGCTCTTTCTCTGGATGCCCAGTCAGCCAACCCTACAGATTTTGGACTTGCCAAACTCCATAATCATACGAGCCAATTTCTTCAAATTAATCTCTCTCACTGTCTCTTTCTGATTGTCTTCATATATACACATACATGATGGGAAAAGAAGGAGGCAATGGCTATTACTATGATCTACTACAATTACACACTATATGCTCCTGATGTGATGCGATATTAAGCACACAGGCCAACCTTGGAAATCTTCCACCAGAATTCCTGAGCCTGAATTGAATCAAGTTCTAGAGTAAACTTCCATTTTTCAGGAAATACAAGGGATAGAAAAAACAAGGAAAATGCCACCACAGGGAAGCAAATAGACTAGTAGCCATTTTGTAGCTCACAGAAATGCCCACATCTATGCCTTTCCCGCACGTGGCGGAATATATTTTCTGACCTTCCTTGTTTGGGTAGGGCCAGGTGACCAGTTGTGGGCAATGAGATGAGAAGTGATAACTAGGCCTGCATGAGACCCCTCAAAGCTGTTTTCTTTCTCTGTCATGATGACCAGCAATGATGTTCTGCACGCTAACTACTTCACCAGTCTGTCTCTGGAAGTCACCCTGATGATAGCAGGGAACAGACCTCTCAGTCAATGGGAGACAGACATACAGGAGGAAAAATAGGGTTTCTTTGTTTTAACCAAATGAAATTTGGAGTATAAACTGGCCTATCCGGACTGATTCACAGATGAAACTAGAATGTGGCTAATCCTAAAGAACAAGTGACCTGGTTTCTTCCAACAAGTTGGTGGCATGAAAAATGGTAATTAAGGAAGGAGTCCACTCTAGATTCAAAAAGACATAAGAACCCTGGTAGCCACATGCCATGAGTGGATCTTATTTGGATGTTTTTGAGTAAAGCAACTGAAAATAAAACATTTGGAAATACACTTATGGGTTGGGTGTTATTGTTCATTTTGCTAGCTGTGTTACGAGCATTAAGGTTAGATAAGAAAATGCTCATATTTTTCAGAGATGCATATAGAAATATAAAGGGGCAAAATGCCCTGATATCTGGGATTTGCTTTATTTTATTTTATTTTTTTAAGATTTTATTTATTTATTCTTTGAGAGATAGAAGGAGAGACAGAGCCAGAGACACAGGCAGAGGGAGAAGCAGGCTCCATGCACCGGGAGCCCGACGTGGGATTCGATCCCGGGTCTCCAGGATCGCGCCCTGGGCCAAAGGCAGGCGCCAAACCGCTGCGCCACCCAGGGATCCCCTGGGATTTGCTTTAAAATACTTCAGCAGATTTTTTTAAGGGAAAAAAGTGTTAGTTGAAACAAATATGGCAATAAATGATTATATCTGGGTGGTGGATACATGGAATTCCACTATACCCACCTCTTTGTCTTCGTGTGTGCTTGACATTCTTTATAATAGAAAAATAAAAATCAATAATGCTACTGAGGGTATCTTCGTGCATAAATCTTTGCCTGCCCCTCAGATGATTCCCTTAGAGGAGATTCTCAGAAGGGAATTGGTCAAAGTTAGGAACAGTTTTAAGGTTCTTAATACTTTCTGATAAGCCATTTATCAACACTTGTTGAACAAATTTACTCTTAGAAAGGTAGGTTTTAGATAAATGGAGGAGAGTAAGAAAGGCATTTCAAGAGCAATGTTGGTGTGATTGAAGATGTGAAGAAGAGTACTCTGTCATCAAACACCTTTGGAAAGTGATGAATATTTAAGTCTGACTAGGGCAAAGAATAACACTAAACCCACACATTACAGCCAGATCACAGAGAGCTTTTAATGCTTTCAAACATTTTCCCTCAACACTGGAGCCATTTAAGGTTTTCGAGAAGGAAGGTGACTTAGAGCAATTGTGTTCGTGTTCAATAAAATGAAACGCTTAGGATTTTCTTTTGGCCAACTTCCTAAACTGAAATGTCAATGATTCTTTGTGTAAGAAACAGTGTTGAGGCTCACAGATTGCTGGAAGGGATCTCCGGGGGTTGTCTGATTGATCTCTTTGGCACAGGCCTAGTAAATTATCTCTTAAGTCTTTTTTTCTCTGTGTCTGTCTCCTGTGGATGCCGAGAACAAGTCGTCAATGTAGAGCTTGTAATACCACTTTATGACACTTAAAAACAGCATTCTTTCACCTTCATTTTCCTGGCCTTTAAAAATTAATTTCACCTTATAAAAAACCTCTCCAAGTTTCAAGCAATAGGTATAATAATATGCGGCTTTATCTTTTTTCTTTTTTCTTCACTGCTGAAGCCCAACATCTTTGTAAAGTCTCATTTGTTCCCAGCTGGCTTCTTCTATCTCCTTCATCCCTCATTTGGATTTCTCTCCACCTACCTACTGACTCCTGACCCATTATGCTGCGTGTACTGTGTAGTCGAGATCTTTGAATTTGCCTCCTCTGCCTGGAGGGCTCTTTCCTTAGGTATCTGTATTGCTGTCCTCATCGACTTCAGATGCTTCCACAAAATCCCCTCGGGGAAGTAGTCTGTCTCATCAGCGTGGCCACCCCCCACCCACACACACCACTGCTGCATAAACACATTTGGTCTTCCTTCCACTTGTTTTTCATCTTGGCTCTGGGAGTAGCCACCCTGTGTCCTGTGTCCTGTGCTTCAGGGGTTCTGGTACCTTCCTCCTCTTTTCTCACAACCACTAAAATTCAACTGAGATTTTTTTCCCCTTTAATCATATCCCAAGTGTGCTGTGAAAGATGAGGGCAGTGTGGTCCCCTTTCCAGGGTGAATATCTTGGGTAGGGGCTAAATTGATTGAATTGCCCTTGGCTCTCACAACCTTTTAGGGATGGCCCTGCTTATTACTAACACGTATTTCTTTCTTTAACTTATCATGTATATCATGTTTATTGTCTCTTTCCCTCACTAGAATTGAAATTCCATGAGGACAGGAAACATTTATTGCTTTTGCTTATGACTGTATCCTCAGGCCTTAGAACAGCCTATAGTAGATTATCAATTAAAATGTGTTGACTAAATAAATGTTCATTTATTTGCATGTCTCATGCCATCCTTGAGTTTTTAATAAAGCTAGCTAATAAAATATGCATTTTGGATTATGTACTATGGGCCAGTGCCTACCACAGTGCCTTGTATCAAATTTTTACTTTTTAATTTTATCATTTTTTTAAAAGATTTTATTTATTTGAGGGACACTTGGGTGACTCAGCAGTTGAGCGTCTGCCTTCGGCCCAGGGCATGATCCTGGGCAGGCACCTGCAAGGAGCCTACTTCTCCCTCTGCCTGTGTCTCTGCCTCTCTCTCTCTCTGTGTGTGTCTCTCATGAATAAATAAATAAAATCTTAAAAAAATATATATTTTATTTATTTGAGAGAGAGCACAAGGGGCAGGGGAGGAGAGGGGCAGAGGGAGAGGGAGAAGCAGTCTTCCTGCTGAGCAAGGAGCATGATGCGGGGCTTAATCTCAGAACCCTGGGATCATGACCTGAGTCAAAGACAGACACTTAACCAACTGAGCCACCCAGGCACCCCAGGTTTTTACTTTAAAAATCTAATGACATTTTAACCATGTACTCAAACAGAGCAGAGAAATATTACATAAATGAAAATTCTTGAGAATCTCACTCATTTATACAGACTTTTAAAAAAGCATTGCTGTTATGGTTTTGTCTCAGAAATGCCCCTCTATGGAGGGCATCCTTTGGAGGCTTCACCTTCTATGTGATGCTCCAGTAGCCCTTTGTAGCTGATACCAAACCTTCTAAAAATTAACATGTGGCAGTGCGCAAAGTTTTAAACAGGCACGTAGCTTTTGACAAATTCCATTTCTAGGAATATATCCTAATGACATAATTAGATAAATGACAAATGAAAAAAGATTGATAGCAATGCTATTTACAGGACAGGAAACTGGAAACAACTATGCATCCATACATTAGAAAGCATTTATACAGACATCAAATATCCTACTTTATAAAGGGATATAAATCATATGTAAATATAGGATGGATATTTACATATTCTAAAGAGGATAGGATGGATAGGATACCTAAATATAGGATGGATATCCATCCTATATCCATGTATATCAATAAGCATGATATACATGATAAGTTAAGAAAGAAATACGTGTTAGTAATAACCAGAGAGATTTTTACTCCATCCCCTTTCTCAAAACTCATTATTCACAACAAAAAGAATTATAAACAGAAAGAAAAAAGAATTTCATCTTAAAGGAAATAGTTACAACCTCTAACTGGAAAGGACTTTCACTAAGTACTGTGAAATCAGGATTTTGGTGAAAAGGAAGCTGAGAACGGCTATGCTCTCCCAGACCTAGAGACCTTGAACATGTCACAGACATGAAGGTCTGATTCAACTATTTATTAGACTGAGCCATCTCACCCCGCAGGTAACTTCAGAGGAGGGGGAATGTCCCCAGAGGGTCAGGGAGATGGAACTGAAGGAAAGAGAGACAAGATACAACAGAGGAGACTGCTGGAGGAGGCATGGTGAAGGAGGGCACCTTGGACAGCTGGGGCTGCAGTAACAAAACACCACAGGCTAGGGCGCTAAACAGCAGAAATTTATTTTCTAACAGTTCTGGAGACTGCAGGCCAAGGTCAGGATGCCAGCATAGTTGGTTTCCGGTGAGACCTCTCTTCCTGGCTCGTAGATGAGCGCTATCTCCTTATGAGCTAATATGACCTCTTCTTTTTTTTTTTTTTTTTTTAATTTTTGTTTATTTATGATAGTCACACACACACAGAGAGAGAGAGAGAGAGAGAGGCAGAGACACAGGCAGAGGGAGAAGCAGGCTCCACGCAGGGAGCCTGATGTGGGATTCGATCCCCGGTCTCTAGGATCATGCCCTAGGCCAAAGGCAGGCGCCAAACCACTGCGCCACCCAGGGATCCCTGACCTCTTCTTGATACAGACGAGAAAGAGCTCTCTGGGCTCTTTTTTTTTTTTTTTTTTTTTTTTTTAAGGTTTTATTTATTTGAGAGAGAGAGTATGAATAGGGGTTGGAGTGAGGGAGGGGGAGGTAGAAGGAAAGGAAGAAGCAGACTTCCCGCCAAACAGGAAGCCTGACCCAGGGCTTGATTCCAGGACCCCAGGATCATGACCTAAGCCCAAGTCAGGTGCTTAACTGACTGAGCCACCCAGGCGCCCCTCTCTGGTGTCTTTTCTTAAAAGGACACCCATCCTTTTTGTGTCAGTGCCCTAGCCTCACCTCATCTAACCTTAATTACCACCTCTAGGCCCTGTCTCCAAATACAGTCACATTAGGGGTTAGAGTTACACCCTACAAAATCTATGCATAGCAGGTGGTGAAAAGGCAGTTGAAGCAGAGAGAATGGGACTGAAGGGGATTTCTAGGAGCCCCACTGCAAAGGAGTTAATGAACTTAATAAGAGGGTATTTAAGACAGTTGTAGATTGCCCCAATTTACTCCTCCTCATCCTTCTACGCTCTGTTCCAGCAAACAATAAGCCCTATTAAAGTGTAATCAGAACAGACACAGAAGGGGACTGCTTTAGGTCAAGTTCTCTAGAAACTGAGCCCAAAATAGGGACTCTTGAAGGAGTGATTTATTGAATGAACTCTCTCAGGAAGCAGGATTAGGCAAGAGGGAAAATTAATCAATGATATGGTTTCAGGGGCACCTGGGTGGCTCAGGCAGTTGAGCCTCCAATTCTTGGTTTCCATTCAGGTTGTGATCTCAGGGTTGTGGGATGGAGCCTTCTGTTGGGCTCCTCACTTGGCAGAAAGTCTGCTTGAGGACGCTCTCCCTCTGCTCCTCCCTCCCTCCCCTCAAAATAAATAAATCTTAAAAAAAAAAAAAAAAAAGATATGGCTTCAACTGAAGCCCCAGCCTGATCCCCTAGGGAGTTCTGCACCATGAACGGCACCAGAGAGGTATACTGTCACTTTGAGGCAAGGGACCAGGACTTTGTATTCTAAATGTATCATCAATCATTTGGACCATGGGTCACCCTCAGGGGAACACAATCTCTCAGGAATTTCTGGATAACATAGCTCCTGTTGAAGAACCTTCTCAGGAAAAGGGGCATCTGTGAGCCAACACTCACTGCAGCTGGCAGATGGGTGCCAGCTTGGTGAGAGGGATCTGGGTGGATCTCCAACAACATCCACTATAGCAACACTTCTGAAAGTATGGTCTTTGGAGCAGAAGCAGCAGCCCCTTATCTGATAACTTGTTAGAAATGCAGATTTCCTATCCCAACTGCAGATCTGTTGAGTCAGAAATACTGGGGTTGGGCCCCATGAATCTGTGTTTTAACAAGCCCTCCAGGTGATTTTGATGCATGCTGAAGTTTGAGAACCACTCACTGTACTATAGGGAACTGTAACTAGCAACTAAAAGAAATGGAAGAAAAAAAAATAAGGTGAATACACAGCGTATGTTGCAAGGGAAGTTAAAGAACACAAGAACCGAGACCCAGGATTATCCCTTAAAAAGACAAGAAGAGATCAGAGAAGAGATACAAGGATCTAAAGAAAAAAATTATAAGGCACAGAAGATGAACAGTGAGCTGCCGATGCTAAGGAACAGAAGAGGGACGCCTGGGTGACTCAGTGGTCCAGCGTCTGCCTTTGGCTCAGGGTGTGAACCCGGGGTCCAGGATCAAGTCCTGCATCAGGATCCCTGATCCCTGAGCCTGCTTCTCCCTCTGCCTATGTCTCTGCCTCTCTCTGTGTCTCTCATGAATAAATAAATAAAATCTTAAAAAAAAAAAGTAAGAAACAGAAGAGAAAAAGAAAACCGTTTCAGAGGTAAAGCCACATAAGAAGCAAAGAGATGATGATGGAAATCATAGCAGTCAGCATCCAGTTAGGAAAACTGCATTTGCTCCAGATATTACATTTAAAGCAGAGAGGGAAATAATGCAGAGAATCTGCTACAAATGTGGAAGAGTCTGGGAAAGCAAATAGGAGATGGGGATGTAACCCAGAGGTGGCAGCCATGAGCCACACTCACTGTTAACCAGTGGAGGCACCATCACTGTCTCTGAACAGAAGCCCCCCACCGCCTTGGCTGGTGATAGCAGCCAGGGGGCACAGTCCCCTGCCATCTCTCCAGCCAGAAGTGAAAAGAAAAAAATGGCTTCTCCTTTCCACCCAACTTCTAATCTCCCACCAGTTCTTCCCTCTGGCAGAACCTAACCAGAATTCAACCTTCAGGCTTTCGGCTCTGTGGGCAAATGGGAATGGTGAGAACCAACAAATTGTATCTAGTGTAGTGATAAACTCAGTTTAAGAGAAATCCAGGTCAGAGGACAGAGTTTGAGAAAAATCACAAAATGAAATAGAAAAGAACATAGAAAAAGAAAAGAAAAGAAAGAAAAAAGAAAAGAAAAGAACACAGACTTTAAAAAAGTTCTAGGGATCCCTGGGTGGCGCAGCGGTTTGGCGCCTGCCTTTGGCCCAGGGCGCGATCCTGGAGACCCGGGATCGAATCCCACGTCGGGCTCCCGGTGCATGGAGCCTGCTTCTCCCTCTGCCTGTGTCTCTGCCTCTCTCTCTCTCACTGTGTGCCTATCATAAAAAAAAAAAAAAAAAAAAAAAGTTCTAGAGAAAGTAACAGCTATGGAAGAACAGAGGATACAACATAGCCATAATTCTAGTTCCTGAGCAAGAGTGTAGGACAAAATACAATAGAAAAGATGTTCTAGGCAACTGAAGAGAATGTCCCTGATATGAAGAATTATTATTATTATTATTATTATTATTATTAAATCTTAGGACCAGAAGAGGATATTGTATTTGCCTTAGTTGTTCAGGCCACTATAACAAAAAGGCCATAGATGAGTGGCTTATAGACAATAGAAATTTATTTCTTATGGTTCTGGGGCCTGAAACTTTGAGATTGGGGTGTCAGCAAGGTCAGGTGAGGGCAGTCTTTTGAGGGTGCTGACTTCTGTATCCTCACCCAGTGGAAGGGGGCAAGCTAGCTCCCTGGGGCCTCTTTTATAACAGCACTGATCTAATTCTTCAGGGGTTCCTCCTGAGCGGTGATTCATTCAGTGCTCCTCCCAGTCCTACCCTAATCCTGTCACATCAGGCTTTAGGATTCAGCATATGAATCTGGGGGGAGACAAATAAGACTCTAGCAGTATTACGGGAAATTTTGATATGAGAACGATCAACACTGGACTATGTCTTGGTGAAGTTACTGAACCTCAAGTATAAGGAAGGAATCTGACAGGTTTTCAGGTAGGACAAAAGCAATTCGGGTGCTGTGAGAAATCAGTCAGGCTGGCCTCAGACTCTTCCTATCAAGACTGCTAGACAACGGTAAAGCAAGTCTGAATCCCAGCTGGCAGTCCTGCAGGCTCCAGACAACAGGCTGGCAGGTGCGAGCATGTCAGATGTCAGGGAGTACAGCATCCAGGTGCCCTTCTGTTTTTTTTAAGATTTGTTTACTTGAGGGATCCCTGGGTGGTGCAGCGGTTTGGCGCCTGCCTTTGGCCCAGGGCGCGATCCTGGAGACCCGGGATCGAATCCCACATCAGGCTCCCGGTGCATGGAGCCTGCTTCTCCCTCTGCCTGTGTCTCTGCCTCTCTTTCTCTCTGTATGACTATCATAAATAAATAAAATAAAATAAATTAAAAAAAAAAAGATTTATTTACTTGAGAGAGAGTGGGGGGAGGGGCAGAGGAGAGGGAGAGAGAGAGACTCATGCAGACTCCCCGCTGAGCGCGGGGCCCAACATGGGGCTTGATCTCAAGACCCTGAGATCAGGTCCTGAGCCCAAATCAAGAGTCAGGCGCTTAGCCAACCACACCAGCCAGGCGCCCCCATGTGCCCTTCTTGGAAAAACTACTTGAGACTCTCGATGATGTCATCTCTGTGGCAGACTAGGAATGCTGAATCCTTCAGTGGACACCTAACCACGCTGCATGAGATATGTTAACAGACCTGCTTAAACTCCAGCCTGAGCTGACCAGGCATGAAATAGTCCGAGGCCAGTTTAGCAGATTGGAGTCCAGACCCCCTGAGCCGCCGCCTGCACATGTTCTTTTCGACCTCGGCCATGCAGTTCTCTCCACAAGTGTCCTTTGCCCTTCCTGTACTCTCCAGGTCCCCATCACAGAATGTGGAAGGCCTGGGCCCCCCCGAAGCCCACCCCAGAGGCCACCACCTCTGCCAGGCTTTCCCAAACTCAGCTGGCTCCGCAGGATTGCTCTGTCCTCTGTACTCCCCGAGCAGCTAGCCTTTATCTCAGCACTTCCCCATCATACGCACCTTGAATTATGGTCTTTGCCGTGTGTGCCTTGTCTCCCGTGGGGTGACGTGGGACTGGGTCCCTCTGGGCATTTCTTAGCATCCAGAAAAAGAATCAAGGCCCAATGAATGCCTGAAGCTTTAAGCTGAAGAGAACTGACTTGGGACGCTTGGGGTCTATTTTAACATTCTGAAAACTCCTCTGAAAACTGTCCAGGCATGAATCGGGAGACCATCTGAGGAGTGACCCAGAGAAGCATGGTCTTCTCTCCTAAATGCTTGTATGGAATCAGCACGTTGGAGGGACAGTCCCCAGCTGTACGTTGGTCCTGCTGTTTGCACAGCTACTCCCCCTCAGTGGACCCTCACAAACTCATTCCTGCAATTGCTTGGGCAGGATGAAGACTTTATTCAGGGCCCCTGCTGTCCTGCCTTCCCTCCATCCCCAACTCCCTAAAAAGGGGGCCCAAGGAGGCAGTTGTGGAACGGACTTATAATAATAAAAGCCAGCACACCCATGGCATTTTCTCCAAGGCAGGCACAGTTCTGAGTGCTTTACTCACAATTCCTCTATGTTGCCAGCACCACCAGTATCCCTCTTTACAGTTCAGGGTACCAGTGCAGCTTAGCCAAAGTCACAAAGCTAGCACAGAGCAGAGCCAGGACTCTGGCTTGAAGTGAGAGGTAGAGTTGGAATCTCAGCTTGTTGCTTACTAGTTCTGAGACCTTCCACAAATTCCTTAGCTCTGAGTCTTAATTTCCCACCTATAAAATGGGGATAATAATCTCCTCTTTGAAATAAATACAGATTAGATGACTTAACATATCTGAACATGGTCTACCTGGTAGATGATTAATTAATAAGTTTTTTTAAAGAATAAAATAAGCAACATTCATAGTGTTAACATTGTAGCACTTAAGGCAGAGCCAAGGAGAATGTGTTTTCATGCTAGAAAACTGTCTCCCACGTCCATTCTTTTATGTCATGTTATGAAGGTAGCTGGATTCCAATGTGAAACATTCTTTAGCTGGAGTTCACAAGACAAAGCGACATTTGATATGTAACCCACGGAGAATGAATGTTCTTCCCACCAAATGAGGCGCTTCCAGCATATGGTATTTTTGCTGATCAAATTACATTGGGCTATAACTCAAGATAAAACAGGCTGACACAAATTGGAAAAGAAAATGTAAAGATCACCCCGAAGCCATCTCAAATAGCCTGAGATATTTTAATCATTCTGTATTAGCTTGCTGCATCTTAAAACATTTTCTTTCAAATCAAGTCACAGCTGTGTGTGCTTTAGGCTGTGGCCATCATAGACAAACATGAAAAGAAGCAGAGTTAAAACAGATGAATACCAATGGTTGTCCATTGGTCTGATGTAATCTAACACAAATGACCATCAGGAGACTTGCAAAGAAATCAGAGAAATAGTTTCGAATATGAGCTTCTGCATAAATGTACAACAGCTTTCAATTCCTCATCTCTCTCTCTAAGCAACTGGCATTCTCCCCATGCTGGGTTCTAACAGCCAATTTAGTGTCTTAGATGATGGTGTCCATAAATGGCAGATTTGGTAAAATGAGTTTGACTCACATGAGGACTGCTGTATCTGACCACGTGGGATCAGAGTGGCTGGAGACAGACCGCACACCCCAGCAGTATGCCGGAGGGGAGGGACCTTTCTCACATGGGGACAGTGTGCAATTGTGGTCTCCACCATGGGGGCAGCATCGAGGTGAAGGGTCTTTAACCTTCAGCTTACTCGCTGCTTCGTTTCCTGAGTACAATTGTTTGGTTAGATCAGACCAATCTGAGCTAGTGACATGGGTCAAGAGGTAAAAGCCACCTGGGCTGGGAGGAGAGCCAGGACTTGAGGAGCCCTCCTGTGGATCACCTATAGAACTGGGGGATCTTTCCGGGCTAACTGTGGAGTTTTTCCAGAACAGCACGAACTTCCTCGGGATGGTAGTTCCAAGGGCCAGGTTTACCCTGCAAGAGAAATGAATCAGCATTCCCAGATTTCTGCCCCGCAGGAATAGGTAGCTCTGGAGCTTAGCTGAGAGAACGGGGCTGGTGACGGCTATGGAAGACTTGTCACAATGCTGTCGTCAGTGGCAGAGGCAACTGTAAGGTGGATGAGATCACCCAGGAAGAGGGTATGCAGGGGTGCCAACATTTAAGGGGCACACTGGACAGAGATATAGGAGGAGAACTGGAGGGGGTAAAGTGAATAGTTTCAAAAGGACAAAGGGGTCTATACAAATAAGCTGCTCTTCCATAATTAGACCTTCAGACAGGCCTTATCCTCTCTACCCCTCATAGCAAGTTCCACCCATTCTACGTCAGAACCACCTCTGCCTCCCCGTCCCAATGCCCTAGTTCAACCCTCTTTACCTCCTACTTGGACAGCTGTGTGCCTCCTGACTATCCCCGTCCTCAGTCCCTGCTCCCTCCTGTCCATGCCTCACTCAGTAGCCCATGATCTTTCTAAAATACTGATCCAGGGGCACCTGGGTGACTCAGTGGTTAAATGTCTGCCTTTAGCTCAGGTTGTGATCTCGGGGTCCCGGGATGGAGTCCCACATTGGGCTCCTTGCAGGGAGCCTGCTTCTACTTCTGCCTATGTCTCTGCCTCTCTCTGTGTGTCTCTCATGAATAAATAAGTATCTTTAAAAAAATAAAATACAGATCCGATCATGCCTCTCTCCTGCTCAAAACTTGTCAATGGCTCTCCTTTGCCCTAAGAGATAGGCTCAACTTCTTGGGTACAGAATGAGACCCCTGTCACCGAATGCCCCCAATTCTCCATTCATGCCGTGCCCTAACATGCCTCAGTGCCTTTGCCCATCCTCTTCCCTAGATTTGTAATGATTTTCACTCACCCTGCTCACTTGGCTGGCTTTCTAGCCTTTAAGGCCCAAGCAATTGTCACCACCTCTGAAGAGCCTACCCTTCCTCAGGGGTCAGGAAATTTACGATCTGACAGTCAAATCTGTCCTGATGCCTCACACTCTTCCATTCACATCTCGTCTGTGCTGATTTCGTGCTATAACAGTAGGATTGAATTGTCGTGCCCGGGATTATTTGGCCCACAAAGTTAAAATATTTATAAGCAGGTCCTTTGCAGAAAAGGTTTGGTGATCCCTGCTCTGGAGTCTCACAGTCCTTGGGACACTGGAGCACTCTGTGTGGATCTTCCTTTAACCCTTAGACTCAAAGTAAGAGGCAGGCCATTTTCAATTCATTTCTGTGTTGCCAGTACTTCCACAGGGCCTAACCCCGCTGGCCTCAGTCATGCCATCTTAGAGCATGTCTCTGGGGAGAAGAAAGGAAGAAGGACCTGAAGTGTCCTTGTGCTGTGGACCTTGGCATCTTGGGGATTCATCTGCACGTTGTCACTCATTTCATCTGCAGAAGTAGCATGACCCATGGACTGAGGAGCAGCCACCTGGTTGGGCTTCATGTGCTCTCCAAGGTCTGAAATCCCTTCAGCAGCTATGAAACAGTTTCTGCCCTCTTAGGGGATGTGCTTGCATCCCCCACCCCGGCCAGGCTGGAAGCCCTGAGCGGGCACAATCACCAGAAAGCAAGCCAAGACTCAATTCCTGCCTTGAATCCCTGCTTCAGTATTGCCAGCTCCTAACTGTCAGGTTTGTTCTCTTTTTTTTTAAGATTTTTATTTATTTATTCATGAAAGACACACACAAAACAGAGAGAGAGAGAGAGAGAGAGAGAGGCAAAGACACAGGAGGAGGGAGAAGCAGGCTCCATGCAGGAAGCCCGACACGAGACTTGATCCCGGGACTCCAGGATCATGCCCTGGGCTGAAGGCAGGTGCTAAACCGCTGAGCCACCCAGGGATCCCCCAGGTTTGTTCTGCTCCCACCTCCCACAACCCCCTCCAGGATCAGGCCTGCCTCAGAGATGAGCAGCTTCACACCCTCCTACTCCTGGCCCATCCCATCTGAAGGATTTAGAATTGGAATCAGAGCTGGGTGCAGTGTGACCTTGGGTAAGTCAGTGTCCTTCTCTGAACCAGGGCTAGGCCAATCTTTTGGGTTCAGAAGGCAGCCAGAGGCTGCAGCTCTGTCCAAATGCTAGGGCCTGGGCAGCCGGACTGGCTCAGCAGTTTAGCGCTGCCTTCAGCCCAGGGCATGACCCTGGAGAGACCTGGGATCGAGTCCCACGTTGGGCTCCCTGCATGGAGCCTGCTTCTCCCTCTGCCTGTGTCTCTGCCTCTCTCTCTCTCTCTCTGTCTCTCATGAAAAAATAAATAAAATCTTAAAAAAACAAATGCTAGGGGCATCCCTGTGAATTATTTCACCCCCTGTAAGGTGGGGGGCAGCACCCCCATTTTGTGGGAAAAGAAACTGAAACTCTAAGAGAGGACTTGCCCCTGGTCTCATGGCCAGTTAATGGCTGGGCAGCGGCTCGAATGCAGGTCTGCCTGTGCTCTTCCTGGGCCCCTCGCCCCCAGTCACCTTGTAGAGGATCCTGCCCTCCTGGAGCACGAAGAGCCTCTCTGGTAGGGCCGCGTAGAACTGGCTGCTTTGGTTCCTCATCGTGTCCACCACCACGGGGCATGGGGGGGCCCTGTCCAGCAGCAAGCGGGCTGCCTGCAGGCGGTCCTGGAGAGTCTGGTGAGTCCTGATGTTCACGTTGTTCTTAAAGGCCCAGCCATCTACAGAAGCAAAAGATGGGGGGAGGGGGGGGCTCACAGGCTCAACACATTTTCCTACAGGTTACATGCCTCCACCCCCACCCCCACCCCCTTGAACTGAGAGTCCCAGGTAGGGGAGCCCATGGCCGTGACTCGGCCCACTGTCCTATTACAGGTGAATACATGAGATGTCATAGGGAGTTACTGACTGAGCCAAAACTGAAGCCCAGGGCTCCTGACTCCAAGAACTTGGCTCTTCAGCAGGAGGGAGTCCACTAGGCCAGTGCTTCTTGAACTTAAATGTGCATTTGAACCACAGAGGATCTTGTAGAAGGAATATTCTGACACAGTCTATTGAGGGAAGCGCTGAGGGTCTAGCTGGTGCCCAGGAAGCCGAGGCTACTTGGTCCCTGGACCACACTCTGAGAGGCAAGTGTCCAGAGCCGCGGTTTTCTACGTGCATTCTGGCCAGACCAGCAGTGCCGCATCACCTGGGGGTTGTTGGTAATTCTCAGGCCCCATCCTAGACTGACCAGGAATGGGGCCCACTGATCTGTTTTCACAGCCTTTCAGATGATTTAACAACACACCGAAGTTTGAGAACTATCATTCTAGAGTCTAGACAATCTCCCTCTTCTAATTATTTTCCACCAGAATGTTCTTCCCGAAATGCACATCTTACAGTGTCACTCTCCTGCTTAGGTCTTTTGATGGCTCCCTATCATCCTCAGGATAAATCCCAAGCTCCTCAGTGACTGGCCTGTCTCACCTGCATTCCTCCAGCCTCTGCTCCAGCCAGGTGGGTGAAACACCTGGGATTCCTTGACCCACAACCCCCACAACCCTCACTTCCACCCTGTCCTCCTGCTGCCTCCATCCACAGTGTGAGGAGAGTAGGACCTTCTCTTTCCTAGGACTTCTGCTGCCGTAGCTGATATTAGCTCTACGGAGGGCCTCACGATGCCTGCCACTTAGGGTGAGCTCTTAGCCAAGTACAGCTGCGACCCAGACAAGGACCTTTACTTTCAACTCCTAAGAAATATTCCTGCCTCCTGATCTTGTCACCTTCTAACTCATCATCCAAAAATCTCTGACAATGATTATTTACACAAAATTTAATCAGATTTTTTTCTCTGCTTAAAAACTAATTACAGAACCAGCGCCTTAGCAAACACGTAATGATCCGAACCGTCTCTCCCCCCTCCCACTTCTCGTCATGACTGCTGCTGGTCCTTCCACATCAAGCTGAAGTGACTCCTCCTCAAATGAAGCTGACCTCCCCCTTTCCTGTCTCCTTACCATATTTTCTGTATTTGAGATCCTTCCTGTCCTTTTAAGCCTCAACCCTAACATAGGGCTTCTCAACATTGGTACTATTGGTGTTTGGTGGTAGGGGCGGCATCTTGTGTGTTACAGGGTGTTGAGTAGCATCTTTGGCCTCTACTCACAAGATATAGGTAGCACCAGCCCCCTCACCCGTTCAATTTGTTTTTGACAACCAAAATCGTCTCCAGGCATTGTCAGATGTCCCTTGGGGGACAAAATTACCCTCCTTTGAGAACCACAGCTCTAACACCCCCTCCTCTGGGAAGCCTTCCCTGACACACTCAGCTCTGTGATACTGGGCAAGCTCTTGAAATCTCTTTAAATCCTCAGTTTCCCCATCCGTTATGGTATTAATAGGACCAGTGTTGCAGTTGGCTGTGAGGCAACTTGTATGGAATTCACAGTGCTCTGGTTCACAGAAGCTGCTTGAAAAATGCTGGTTTATTTTGCTTCACTGCCCCAAATAACAGACAGGTGGGAAAGCTCCCAGTTTTTATTCTATACCACAGGTATTCTGCTACTTTGCTCTGGAGGTGCCCCAACCGAACCCACTTAAGGCTGCTTAACTTAAATGGAAGGGGTTTTTCATTTGGCCTCATTTGCCAACATGCCCTTCTGTCTCCTCACAGGAAGTGGTACTAATTAGTTAATGGGCTGAAAAAAATAACCATAAAGTGCTACTGACCTTGCCCTTCTACTTGCCCCATTCCTGGGGAGCCTGGGGCCCAGGTAAGGTGGTCATGAGTTCCTTCAGAAGCTATGTGGTCTGTCTTTACAGTCATAGCTGCCTCCCAGGGCAGTAGAAAGTTAAGTCTATCGGCGGAAATGGCTCCATCTCCTCAGTGCTTCAAAGTCCCCTGCTCAGGAAACTCCCTCCAAGAAAAACCAGCTTTCGGGAGAAATTCACACCAAGATACAAGTGCCTGGCTACAGTTTAAAGTAACCATTACCCATCCCAAGACCTGAAAACTGTAGATGATGATAACACCAGCTTACATTTATATCATGTTGAGGTAGTCTGTCTTGTGCAACCATTAGCTCCTTGGAGCTTCACAACAACCTCCTAGGGGAGGCCAAGCTAGGATTCCCACCCTCATTCTGTAGCTGAGAATACAGAGCCTTGGAGAAGAGCAGTGACTCACTTCCCCAGCTTTAATAGCGAACTCCTGAGAGGCAGGAACTGTGGGTATCTTTCCTCTCAATATCCCTAGGCTCCGCACAGGGCTGGCGCATGGTAGGTACTCGTTAAATATTGTCAGGTGAGTGACTCTGTGAAGTTGGTGTTATCATCCTATTTCAGGGTCACAAAAATGGGCATAGAAGGTAAGTTGCCCAAGGTCCTGTGGCCAGCATGTGGCCAGCACGTGTTAGAGCTATGACCCATACTCAGGTCTGAAACTCCGAAGTCCATGTTCTTCCCACCATGCTTCATGCCTCCTATAACTCCCCTGGACAAACATGTGTTGTATGGGAAACTGATTTGGGCCACAGACCCAAGACCTTGTGGGACTGGTGGATGCTGGCTCTGGGCATTTTAATTCTGGGGCTCAAGCCATGCCCACTTACATCTGATTGACAGAAACAATACCCTGGGGAAGGAGGTGGGGAGGAGGAAGAAATGCCCGAACAAGGATTGGCAGAGCACAGAGGCAAGAAACTGGTCTGCATCAGAACAGGGTCAGGAAGTTCTTTACTCATTGACTTGAGATAGACAGCCCTGGGTTCTGGAAAGTTTCGTCCTGGCTGATCCCAGGAGAAATGGGTCAGGAGGCAGGTATCAGGACCAGAAACAATTTCTGTGACGATCCACCCCTCCTGTTGCAGTTTACAACCTGTTCCTTTGGAGATTAAAGCTGGATCTTGTTACTCTGAGTGCAGACCCTGGACCAGCAGCATAATCATCACATGGGGAATAGCACTGCAGCCCTGCTGATCCAGAAGGTCCCTGGGTCATTGAAGCACATGCCAAAGTTGGAGAAATGCTGTCAGCTATGATGACATCAAGGCATCATGTCTTCTCAGCCATGAAGACCACAGATACCTGACAGAGCCCAAATGCTCTTTCTTAGCTGCCAGCTAAGTGAACAGAGTATTAAGTTGAAAGAAGTTCTCAATCCTTTGGATGTATCCGGATGCAATGGGCCTGGGGTGGGGCCCTGGAATATGCATTTTTAACAAGCCACCATGTGGCTCTGACATCAGGGATCCAGGGACTGTACTGGAGAAAACACTGTTGGACCAACTTTGCTGATAATGGAAGCAACCTACACTTAACACACGGATAAACCAGCAAAGCTAATACTGGCCTAACCACACTCGCTCATCCTCCTTTTGCTGAGCTCCACGACACGGGGTCTGCCAAGGACTGGGAGACAGACGAATCTTGTGGGAGATGCCGAGTACATGACACTTGTCCCACCCAGCCACACGTGACTTCTTGCCTTCTTCAATCTTTGGGTTTTAGAGTTGGGCCACTCTCATGGGTTCAATCCTCTTGAAAATTGGAGAGACAGTGGTGTATCTGATCATTTTGTGAAGTTAAGGGGCTTACACCATAGGCTGTAGGGGTTTCAGGAAGAGCTTTCCCCAACAGAGCTGTCCAGCAAAGGAACAAGATATCCTGTGAAGTAATGAGGGTGTATGACCACCCGTCAGGGGTGAAGGAAGAATGCCTGTCCTAGGTGAAAGCTAGCCTGGGGCAGGGGTTCTCCAAGGTTGGTTCCCAGACCAGCAGCTTCAGCATCACCCGGAGCTTGTCAGAAATGTGAATTCTCAGGCTCCATCCCAGATCTGACTGATGAACTCTGGAGTGGGGAGCCAGCAGTTTGTTTTAACAAGCCTTCCACCTGCTTCTGATGCTCAATCAGAACCATCAGATGCTCAATCAGAACCAATTGGGGGGCAGCCTGGGTGGCTCAGCGGTTTGGCGCCGCCTTCGGCCCAGGGTGTGATCCTGGAGACCAGGGATTGAGTCCCACATCGGGCTCCCTACAGGGAGCCTGCTTCTCCCTCTGCCTGTGTCTCTCATGAATAAATAAATAAAATCTTAAAAAAAAAAAAAAAAAAAAAGAACCAATTGGGAACAATTGACCAGGATGAACCAAAGTGTCCCTGTGAGCTTGGAGAATCTTAGGAGGGATCTCACATGTAGACATAAAGCAGTCATTTCACTTGTGACATTTCAGGACTAAATTCCTCCTATTAGCTTCTCTCCTTTGATTTTCCTATTCATCCCTTCAAAATGTTGGGAACTTGGCTAGCTGGACCTGTCACTCCAGGTTTGTTTGTTTGTTTTGTAGATTTTTATTTATTTGAGAAAGAGAGAGAGAGAGAGAGAATGAGCAGGGGGAGGGATGCAGAAGGAGAAGCAGGCTCCCCGCTGAGCTCAGAGCCCCAACACAGGGCTCCATCCCAGGACCCTGGGATCATGACCTGAGTCTAAGTAAGACACTCAACTGACTGAGCCACCCAGGCCCCCCCTCTAGGTTTTCTGCTCTGTGTACCGGGCTGGAAGCACAGACTGGGGAGCTAGCAAGTGGTGGGTAAATCCAGAAGGAACTGAAAAATAGCAGATCTCAGTAAATAGTGGCTCTTTCCCTCCTCTTCCTCTCCCTTTCCCAACCTTGGGGTGGGGGTGGGGTACTTGTGGAAAGCCGGGGGGGGGGGGGGGGGGTGAAGAGAGGAGGTAGGAAGAGGCAGGGACAGGGAGTCTCTCTGTACCTGATGCATGTGCTTCTTCGATGTAAATGATGAGAAAGTCTGCTGTGGAGCAGAAGTCTTCAATAAGTCTCTTGAATTGGTCAAATTTGAAAAGAAATGAAGGTCAGGTACAACTTCCAAAATTGAGCACCAATGGCCTGTTGCCTGAAACAGGAACGGAACCATCAACCATCAATCCCCTACACACAACATTGATTCCCCTTTGCTCCAGATGCTCTCACTTCTATGATTTTTATTTTCCCTGGAAGATGGAGCCAGGCCATGGTGGGGGTCTGAAGCCTACAGAACATGACTTAGCAGAGGCTGGAGCCAGTTTTCACTGCTCCACAATGAGGGGATTTCATCAGGGGGTCTCAGTGGACACCCCCTGCAGCCACTAGGCAGTAATTAAAATAATGAGAGTCCCTCTTGGGCAATTTATAAGGCACGCACACATCCATTTTCTCGTGTGATGAGATTAGTGTACTGCAATGTAAGCAATTTTTCTCCTTGTCTACAGACATGCTCTGGGTCACACACCTGGTCAATGGTGGAGTTAAAATTAATACTGTGGCTTCTACACTCTCAATTCAGTGTTCTTCTCATTCAAAGCACCTGTTTCCTCATTCACAAGAGGGCATAATAATACTTACCTTATAGGGTTGTTATGAGGATTACAGGTAGTATAGATAAAGGTTTAAAATGGTGCTTGGCCCATAGTAGGTACTCAATAAATATAAGTTGTTGGTATCAGCTATCTGGTCCTGGAGTTTCCAAGTGGAAGAGGCAGCAATGGAGAATGAAGGCCGGGGTTGGGAGGGTGGCAAGACTGGCTACATGATTTGCTGACTCAATGCAAAATGTAAAGCCTGGATCCCTTGTTCACAAAGTAGGGAGCAAAGTGCCACTAAATATATGAAAATAAAAAGATTTGCTTTGCTTCCATGGCTTCTCTCTTGCACTGGCATGGTATTTTCTAGCTACTATTTAGTGTTGCGTGCTGCACAGACATAGGGATATTCATAGGGTGAGTGTGGACCCTCATGGTCACCCAGCACCCCCCAAACTCGGTGGTCACGTGTGTGTGACATGGCCTTGGGCCACTGGTTTCCCTCTCCCTCCAGCCACCAGACTGACACACTCTGCCCCGGCCTGGAGCACAGGAATTGAGCTAGACATTTATCCATATGCCCACCACCCACCCCACAGGGTCTAACAAGTGCATTCAGGGACATGCTGGGTCACTTGACGGGGGCAGAGAGGGGACGAGAGGCTTCTCCTACCCTGTTACCCCATCACTTGACAACCTGCACCTGGCACTGTGGGCCCAGGCGGGGGACAGCTGCCTCCACGCCCTGCCATGAGATGCTGCAGGATGCATACACCTGACCCCAGCCTCTGCTGTGCCTGTGTTCAGGCCCCTCTGGGATCAAAAAGCGAGGGCAGTCACAGGGCAGGAGTGG
This sequence comes from Vulpes vulpes, assembly GCF_048418805.1. Classification (NCBI taxonomy): domain Eukaryota; kingdom Metazoa; phylum Chordata; class Mammalia; order Carnivora; family Canidae; genus Vulpes; species Vulpes vulpes. The sequence goes on from NC_132791.1 coordinate 156,484,626, forward strand.
GGATAAGGCTGGACGAGCCCTGCATCTGAGGGTGGAAGGGGGGGTCATGGAGAACATTCCTAGGGAGTAAGAGGGCAGGATCCTGCATGAGCCCAGCTCCAACCCCCTTGGCATGTTCTACTGTCCCAACAGGTTTCACTTACAAAATGCAAATTCAAAGGTAAAATGATTAAGGATTTGAAGACAGCTTAATGCAACCAGGCTACTTGTCACCCCTTGAGGGCAGAGCCTGCCCCTCCTTCATCCTCATGTCCCCAGGCACACTCTCCTTCTGCCTCCAAGCATTTATGTGGCACTTATAGTGTACAAGGCACTCTGCCACACATTGGGGATTCAGCACAGAACAAGGCCAGCAGGTCTCGGCCTGCATGCCATTTGAGGTCTGTTCCATGGCAAAAAAAAACAAGTAAACACGTAAATGTGGTCATTTCAACTTGTGATAAGTGTTACAAAAGAGTCTATAAAGGAGTGACCTGCTTTAGACAGGTGGGTCTGGGAAGGCTCCTGAGGAGACACCATTTAACCTGAGAAGTGAAGGCTAAGAAAGAGCCAGCCATGGGCAGAGGGAGAAGGGCATTGCAGACCAAAGGACTCTATGCTGTACAAAGACCCTGAGGCAGGCAGAGCTTGGCACGTGTCCAAAGACCTGCAAGGCCACTATGACCAGAGCTAGGCTGGGGGAGGGGGCTGGAAGTAAGGGAGGGTGGGTAATGAGTGGCAGGACTGGAGAGAGGTAGGTACGGGCCAGGGAGGCAGGCTCTCCCATCGAGGGTTTGTCTCGACAGAGGACAGAGGGTCCTGGTCTATTCTCTGTCCCGGGCAGCCAAGGAATAAGCGGTGACCCAGGCTGGGGTGACTGGACCATCCCACAGAGATCTCTTTGGCTCTGGAGTAATTGACACAGCAGAATTCATCCACGGCCCAGTGGCAGTGCCCCTGTCTGGGATGGTGAGTCCTGGGCTGGGGATGGGGTGGGGGCAGTTGATTCCCAAGGCAACCACCTTGGCAGCAGACTTTTGATGCAAAAAGACAGACCCGGCCCAGTGCTCCAGCTGTGGTTGATTCTGGGGATCTCGCAACACATACTTAATGTGTTTTTGTTTTTGTTTTGTTTAATGTGTTCTTTGTATGTATAGGTGTGTGACTAAGGCCAGAGTGAGTTCCTGCGGCTTGCAGGCTGGAACCCTGACTCCTACGGTAGGGATGTATAATGAAACATGGTTGGATTTACACTTAAAGATCACTCTATGGAGAAAGGCCTGAGGATGAGAATAGAATTGGGGAGCATCCAGTTAGGGGGTGTCAGAGAAACGCACATGAGAGATAACAGGAGCCCGGGCTAGTGTGTAAGCTGCAGAGAAGGTGAAAGATGGAACAGACAGGACTTGCTGATGGAGGGGAACAGAGGGCATCTTAGCTTGCTGATGGTTATTTTCGTTAGTTATATGCTCACCTTATTGTGCAATGAGTTTGAAGCAGCCTACACATATAATAAAATATTTTTTTAATAAAAAAATAATCATGCCCTTCTGGGAAGCAGAGATCAGGAGGGAAAGATGAAAAACAAATACAGCAGTCTTAAGGCCCCATGCATTCATTATAACTGAACTAACATTTGAGTTTCCTGGTGGCCATGTAAAGACAGAAACAATTGGTTATATAGTCCTCATTTTTCAATACCTGAAGAGAAAGCTGACCGGGAGATACAAAGCTCTCCTTGTCCTTGGCTTATAGATTCTCTCCTAAGAGGCCCTACGGGGCACTGAGTGGGCCCCAGTTCCTGTTGGTTGATTACACAAGCCCTCGCCCATGTGACAGGGCTGCCAGGCCTCACAGGGTAGGCTCAGAGGCCAGTTAAGGCCAAGTGGCCAGCCCTTGGCCTCCAGTGACCCCAGAAAATCATGTTTTAGATAAGAACCCAAAAGTCGTCAGGTCAGGACCAGTGCTAAATATTAGCTATCTGGAATTTTGTTTTTAATTGGAAAAAAGAAAATTCAACACTCGCTAATTAGGAAACTGGAAGAGACAGAGCCTTGTGTTTAATTATTTATAGTGTGGTTGGGTACAGTGATCAGTATCAAGGGCAAAGTTTAAACTTAGTTCCCCACTTTTGTGATAGCAGAGAGGAAGGATGAGTGCAAGGGGGTGATGGTACAGAGGACTGGCACTCTGCCTGTGTGCACAAGTCACGGTGCAGAGAACACCATTTCAAATACTGGGCTAGTACTGTCAAGTCCAACCTGTCTGTGTAAATGGGAAAACAGCTTTGTAGTAGCTGGTCTTGAATCCACCATCATGACCTCCAGGCCAGTAAATGAACCCCTGTACGAGGCTCTCTGTCAGCAGACAAAAGCCCATTTATCGTTACTAGATGACACCTCCTAAGTACAGATTTTAGAAGATAATAAATAGGACTGAAATAAATCCAGTTTTATATAAACTCCCAAGTACCTAGAAAATAAGTTATCTAGACTTGCCTTCCTATCACAACACACCAGTCAGTCCATGTTTTGCTGTGTGTGTGTGTGTCTGGGAGTGTGTGTGTGTCATGTGTGTACATGTGCATGAACATGCAGAAGAGAGGAGGCAGCTGGGAATTCTCTGAGCCTCTGTTGTCTTATCCAACAACCAAAGGCACACTAGCTAAGAGAGTCAGAAGCCACGAGTTCTAGGTCAGACTCTATAAGAACTCCTGGTATGACTGACTGAGCAAGGAATTTACCTCTCTGGGCCTTCACATCTGAAAAACAAAAGAACTGCTTTAGATTATCCATAGAATCTTCTAGACATTTCAGTCTGTGGCTGTAAAATGAATTCAGATTTATATCCAAAGTATACATCAGAGTTTTTTAGTGGCTGGTGGTTTTCCAAAGCAGTTATAGGACCTCTTTCTATTAAGTAGACCTGATCATTGTTAACACCCTGCTTGAAAATCCTTCTAGAATTCACCAATACCCTCAGGATGAAGTCTAGAGTCTTCAGCAAGACACATAAGGTCCCTTAAGCACTGGTCTCTGATCATGTGTTCAGCCTCATCCTTCACCACCTCATGCCTCCCACAGTCCCGCTTCTGCCAAACTGACCAATGCTCCTCCACACCTCGGACTTCTGTGGCTCCTCTCCTCTGCCCTGCTTTGCTCGCCACTTCCCTCTTCCCTACCCATCCCAAGGCTTCACTGTCCCTATACAGTTGGCTCACCAGCCTTTTCTCCAAGAGGCCTTCCTCTGACCATCTCCCTACCCTATCCCACTTCTTCCAGAACCCTCTGGTTACCTCTCTCACTGTACCATCTCCCCCTCTGGGCTTTGAGACTTTCCAGGGGAGACACCGGTCATATTGATTTCTGTACCACCAGCACCTACTATTTCCGGACCATTCAGTACAATTATTTCTGGATCAATGTGCTGAAAGTCAACTCTGTTTTACAGGTAGAGTTTTCTTTTGTCTCTTGGTCCCCTCTCTCTCCATTCTTGGGTCTCAGGTGCAATAGCCGGGACCAGAGACAAATGGAACAGTCTTTAAAACATAAACTGGTCCATTGAAAGTGAAGAGTTAAAAGAAGCAAGTACCTTCTGTAAACTGACCATGAGGCAAGTTGGCCTTCATGGCACTGGTCACCAGATGATTGATATCCAGTGAACTGACCTGGTGCTAGCACAGTGCTTGACACATAGTAGACACTCAATAAAATTTAGCTGTTATTCTCAATAGCTCCTATTATCAGTGGTCACTTAGTGGTTGTTGAATAAAAGGAGGTCCTTTGTGTAGTGCAGTTGTAAAGTCATGAGCAAAAACTCTTTCCCTTCCCTCTGCTTGAAATACTTTTCCCTTCCCAAACTACAAAAGTCTTTCTCATTTTTCAAGGCCTAGTTCCAAAACCACCTCCTCCAGGAAAGCTCCCAAGCCCTGCAGGCAAACTTTATATACCTTTACAGTGTCCCACATCTCACAGGACTGTGAGGATTTATTTATCACATCTACCTCTGTGCAATGAAGCCATAAACCCGTGGAAGGAGCAAGCTCTTACCAAACTCCGAGTGCCTGGGATCTAGTGGGGCACCAGGCACAGAGGAGGTGCTCATGAATGCTTGCTGAGGAGCACTAGAGAGAATGAAATGAGGAAGCCCAGACTCTGGTCTGACTTGGTCACTCCCTGGATCTGCTACCTCTGCCTCTTGGTGTTCTCCAGCTCCCTTCTAAAGTGAGAGGATTGTCCCTGGGTGGCGCAGCGGTTTGGCGCCTGCCTTTGGCCCAGGGCGCGATCCTGGAGACCCGGGATCGAATCCCACGTCGGGCTCCCGGTGCATGGAGCCTGCTTCTCCCTCTGCCTATGTCTCTGCCTCTCTCTCTCTCACTGTGTGCCTATCATAAATAAATAAAATTAAAAAAAAATTTTTAAAGTGAGAGGATTGGATTAGGTCAATGTTTCTTAAAGGGTGTTCTTTGGAACCTGGGTGATGACAATGGCCATTTCCTCAGATGGAGAGTTGGGGGAGGGGATGTTAGGAAAATCAGTCAGTACTTTATCAGTTTTTCCAAGTTTTGTTAGTTTTTAAGCTTCAGGGCTTCTTAGAGCTTTTTAAATATTTGTGTGCTCTATGAATTTCCAGGAGGAGAGTATGATGTGCAGGGTTTCCCAAATTACTTCAAACAGGAAACTTAATGTGGCAAAGCATATCTGTGGTATTTGGCTTCTAAAGAATGTGGTTTGAAAAATACTAGATTGGGGCACCTGGGTGGCTCAGTCAGTTAAGTGTCCACCTTCAGCTCAGGTCATGATCCCGGGGTCCTGGCACCAAGCCCCACATCAGACTTCCTGCTCAGCAGAGAGCTTGCTTCTCCCTCTCCCCACCCTGCTTTTGTGCTCTTTCTCCCTCTCTCTCTGCCAAATAAATAAATAAATAAATAAATAAATAAAATCTTTTTAAGAAGGAAGGAAGGAAGGAAGGAAGGAAGGAAGGAAGGAAGGAAGGAAGGAAGGAAAATCCTAGATTAGTCAACTGCCTCAGGGACCTTCTCCACTCTATCTGCTGGGTCCAGGTCCTGGGAATTCAGAGATGAATCAGACACAGTTCTGTCACAAGGCTCCCCATCAGGCAGGAAAAAAAGCACTTGTTCTCGGCAGCCAGATGCTGGGTGGGAAGAACCAGAGTCCAAGGAGAGGGCAGACACAGAGCCAGGAGTTCAGCAGAGAGAGTGCATGTCTAGCTGTAGGGATCTGAGACAGCTCATGGGACAGGAGTGGATGGGAGCAGGCCCCTGAAGATGAGGGCTCTGGGACTGTTGGTGATTGAGGGGAAGAACCAACATCAGCAAAGTAGAGAAGGGAAAGCACAGGGGCACGCAAGGCCCAGGAGTTCCTGTGGAGGCTAGAGCATGAGGGGAAGCCTGCAGGTGAGCCTGGGGTGGGAAGTGGGAGTTGGCCCAGGGAGGGCTTTGAACACAGAGCTGGGCCCAGGCTTTCTTCTGAGTGCAGGTCGGTGAGCCAGGCATGTGCTTGTGGAAGGGTGATTTGGCAGGCAGTCACAAATTTGGTGGGAAGAGGGGGAGGAGGAGGAAGGCGGCCTGGCAGGAGGAAAAGAACTGTGAGGATGGAAAGAGAGGTCGATGACACCCCAAATCAATAGAACTGGTATGCCTGGGGAAGAGAGAGAGAGAGAGAGAGAGAGAGCTTCAACATATATTCACTGAGCACCTGCCACTGTGGAGCAGCAGCCACCAGGGCACAAAGTGGGTTAGACCATGGGCCTCGCCTGCTCAGAGTGTGCAGGCCAGTGAGGGTGGCAGACATGAACCAAACACCCACACATCACTACCTACCAGGTCGGATAAATAAAGAAAATTGCAGGACGGAAAGCATAGAAGAGGGGCTAGCTTAGTCTGGGGGAGCCAGGGAAGTGTCGCCGAGCAGCAGTTTGACGGGCAAGCAAGAGCTGACCCCACAGAGCTGAAGAGCATGTGGCAGGAGCTGAAGGCCAGGGTGGCTGGTTTGTGGGTTAAGGGTCTGGGAAGGTGGTGATGCCACTCAGAAGAACAGAATCTAGAAGTCCCAGTTTCAGGAAGTGAGAAGAAGATAAGCACCCAAAAAAGAAGCAGCTAGAGTAGGAGAATTCAGGACTTTCCAACCCACCTCCCCACCCACCTCTGGCACCCCAATTCCAAGCACATTTCAAACTTGTAACAGTCTCCTGACCTTGCATGAAGTCCCAAATGTTGCACCTCTGTCCCGAGAGCCGGACCACAGGGCAGTTGGGGGCCAGACCTCCTGGCTCAGTCCTGTCCTCTAGTCGCTGCCATTGGACTTTCAGGACAAACCAGAAGTACTGCATGCTGTAGAGGGTGGGGGCCCAGTTGTCATAGGAAAAGTGGGGGTTCTTCCCATTCATGGCCACGATGTGTTGCTTGACTCTTGCGGGAAACAGTTTCAGGAACACTTTGCCCACGGCCACCTGCACAGCCACCTGCAAGAGGACCCAGAGCCTCTTCAGCCACAGCACTGGCCGGGGCAGCCCCATCTCGGCACATGCAGAGCTGGCTCTGAGGCCGGTGGGCAGAGAGGCCACAGCCAGGCGGTACTGGGCGGAGCTGAACAAAGGTGCAGGCTGGACCTGGCCAACCCGAGACAGCAGGAAGGTGCCAGGACAGAAGGTGCCTGCCCTCCTGCCAATGCAATGGGAAATTCCGAACCAAGTGCTCAAAGTTCTGCTCTAATTATTATCATTTCTGATCCTTTGCCTTAGCCTTTGAGAGATCCTTGGACTAGGAGACTGCAGATCTTAAATCCTCCCTCTGGTAAATTTTTAAAAACAAATACATAGAGAGATCACGCTTAAAGTGACTCCGTGGTCCTTTAGAAAGGCTCTGTTGCAAGTAAGTTCTAACACTGATTATTCTTTTAATAATGGAAATTGTTCCTTCACTGATGAAAGATCTTTTTCCACTCGCAGCTTCTAACTGGTGCTTGAGTGTTTCTGGAAGCAGAGCCCTCCCCAGAGAACTTGGGTCTGGAGGCTCCCCAGGCAGAGACAGAGCTGGGCCATCCCCAAGAAAATCTGGACCTGAGACTCCGTGTAGTGTGTGTGTGTGTATGTGTGTGTGTGTGTGGTGTGTGTGATACCTACAACACTCTGCACTCAGTAGGGAGTCTAGAGTGGGGAAGACACAAGTAAATGGAAACTGATTTTTTAGTATTTTAAGCACAGAAACAGGGAGAATCCCTGGGTGGCTCAGAGGTTTAGCGCTGCCTTCAGCCCAGGGCGTGATCCTGGAGACCAGGGATTGAGTCCCACGTCGGGCTCCCTGCATGGAGCCTGCTTCTCCCTCCTCCTGTGTCTCTGCCTCTCTCTCTCTCATGAATAAATAAATAAAGTCTTTAAAAAAAAAAAAGCACAGGAACAGATGATGGTGAAGGCTCTCACTCATGGAGAAGGGCAGTTAATTCTGTTTAGGGAGGCCAAGAGGACTTCCCCCGAAGTGATACCAGAAAGGCAGAACAGCAGTTAGCCAGGCAAGTGGAGATAGTGGTCCTAGTGGAAGGAGCCACATGTCTGAAGGCCTAGAAGCCAGAGAATGCATGGACCACTGGAAAAATTAAAAGAAGGATCATAGAAGCTCAAAGCTGGAAAGTGTTTCGAAAACATCTCAAATTACTTTCCTTTCAAGTAACCCAGAGGGGGAGGTGGCCCAAGGCCAGTTCTGCAGTTAACAATTCTCCCAGGAGTTAGTTCGGGAAGTTTCAAGCTTTCCCTGCCTGATGCATTTGCCTACCGCTGTGTCAGGGCAGAGGGAAAGGAGACAGGAAAGCTGGCTGCCACAGTCATAAAGGTGTTAATCTTGGCCTCTAGCACATTGACTTTACTCAGAGAAGAAAAAAACAGCTCCAAAAGATATTCTGTCTCTAAGAATCTCACTGAAATGCCAGGCTGTGCCCCCAAAGTATAGTACCTGCCTCTTTAAGCAGTAGTAACCCCTCGTGCATAGCATTTTGCCATACAAAGTATTTCTGTTGTTTGCTTGTTTTAAATAGACTGGATTTTTTTTCAAGTGGTTTTAGATGGACAGCAAGATTAAGCCAAAAGTACAGGGAGTACTCAAATACCCGTGTCTCCATATCCCACAGCCTCCCCTACTCTCCATATCCCTCCAGAGTGGTACATGTGATACAACTGATGAGCCTGTGTTAACTAATCATTATCCCAAAGTCCATAGATCACATTAGACTTCACCCTTAGTGTTGTACAATCTATGGGCTTTGACAAACCCCATATGTAACGGGATATGTATGCATGTATGCTTACTCCTATACATAATGATATGCATCCACCATACATTATCATAAAGAATAGTCTTGGTGCCCTAAAATCCTCCGTGCTCCTCTAATTCATTCCCACCTCTCCCCAAACCCCTGGCACCATTAATCTTTTTAGTGTCTCCATAGTTTTACCTTTTCCAGAATGTCCAATAATTGGAATCATATAGCATGGAGCCTTTTCAGTTTGACATCTTTCACTTAGTAATACACATTTAAGAAACCTCCATATCTTTCCAGGACTTGATAACTGTTTGTTTGTTTGCTTTAGCATCGGATAATATTCCATTGTCTGGATACACCACAGTTTATCTATTCACCAGCTAGTGGTTCCTTCCAAGTTTTGGCAGTTATGAATAAAGCTGCTGCTATAGACTGAATGTTTGTATCCCCTCCCTGACCCCAAATGCATAGGTTGAAACCTAACCCCCAAAGGGATGATATTTGGGTTTTTGTTATGCCTTTGTGAGGTGATTACATAATTAGGGTGGAGCCCTAATGAATGGATTAGAGTTCCTTCAACGCATCATCCATGTGAGGACCCAACAAGAAGACGCTGTCTAGGAACCAGGAAGTGAGTCCTCACTAGATACCAAATCTGCTAGTGCCTTGATCTTGCACTTCGCAGCCGCCAAAACTATGAGAAATAAATTTCTGTTGTCTGTGACCCACCCAGTATGGTATTCTGCTGTAGTGGCACAAATGGATTAAGACAGTTGCCATAAACAACTGGATGCGAGTTTTGTTTTGTTTTTAAGATTTTATTTATTCTTGAGAGACACAGATAGAGAGGCAGAGCTACAGGCAGAGGGAGAAGAAGGCTCCTCGTGGGGACCCTGATGAGGGACCCAGGTGTCCCTACGTGCAAGCTTTTGTATGGACATAAGTTTTCAACCCATTTGAAGTAAACACTAAGGAGCACAATGGGTGGATCTTATGGTAGGAGTATGGTTAGTTTTGAAAGAAATTGCTAAACTGTCTTCTAACATGGATGCACCATTTTACATCCCCACCAGTCATGAATGAGAATTACCATTGTTTCATGTCCTCACCAGCATTTGGTGTTGTCTGTGTTCTGAATTTTGGCCATTCTAATAGGCATGCAATACTATCTCACTTCTGTTTTAATTTGCAATTCCCTAATGGCAAATGATATTGAGCATCTTCTTATACACTTATTTGCCATCCTTATATCTTCTTCGGTGAGGTGTCTGTTCCAATCTTGCCCTCATTTTAAAATCAGCTTGTTAATTTTTTTCTATTGTTGAATTTTAAGAAGTTCTTTGTTTTAGATAATAACCCTTTGATGAAGCCCTTTGTGAGTATTTTGTCCCAGTCTGTCGTTTGTCTTCTCAGTCTCTTGATGATATCTTTTGTAGAGCTTTTTAATTTTAATGAGGTCTAGCGTATTAATTCTTCCTTTCACAGATTGTGCCTTTGGTGTTGTATCTAAAAAGCCATCACCAAACCCAAAGTCATCTAGGTTTTCTCTTATGTTATATTCTAAGAGTTTTACAGTTTTGTGTTTTATATCTAGGTCTAAGTTTCATTTTGAATTAATTTCTGTGAAATGTGTAAGGTCTATGACTAGATTCATTTTTTTAAGCATGTGGATGTCCAGTTGTTACAGAACCATTTTTAAAAAGATTTTCTTTTTTCTTTCTTTCTTTCTTTCTTTCTTTCTTTCTTTCTTTCTTTCAGAGAGCAAGAGAGAGCACAAGCAGGGGGAGAGACAGAGGGAGAGGGAGAATCAGGCTCCCCACTTAGCAAAAAGCCCAACATACGGCTTGATTCCAGGATCCTGGGATCATGACCTGAGCCAAAGGCAGACACTTAATTGACTAAGCCACCCAGGCTCCCCTATGGTATCATTTTTTGAAGACTGACTTTTCTCCTTTGTATTGTCTTTGTTTCTTTTTCAAAGATCAGTTGATTATATTTCTGTGGATCTATTTCTGTGACTCTTTTCTGTTCCATTGATCTATTTGTCTGTTCCCCTGTCAATATCACACTATCTTGACTACTGTATCTTTATAGTAAGTCTTGAAGCCTAATAGTGTCAGTCCTCTAACTTTGTTCTTCTCTTTTTTTTTTAAGATTTTATTTATTTATTCATGAGAGACAGAGAGAGTAAGAGAAAGAAAGAGGCAGAGACATAGGTAGAGGGAGAAACATCCCAGAGTGATGTGGGACTCGATCACGGAACTCCAGGGTCATGTCCTGAGCTAAAGGCAGGCTCAACCGCTGAGCCACCCATGCATCCCTATTCTTCTTTTCAATAATGTAGTAGCTCTTCTGGGTCTTTTGTCTCTCTATATAAACTTTGGAACCAGTTTGTTGATGTGCACAAAATAACTTGCTGAGATTTGCATTGGGGTTGTATTGAATATATAGATTAAGTTGGGGAAAACTGACGTCTTAACAATATTGAGTCTTCTGTTCATGAACATGGAATATCTCTCCATTTCTAAAGTTCTGCCTTGATTTATTTCACCAGAGTTTTCCTTGTATATATTTTTTACATATTTTCCTAGATTTATACCTAACTATTTCATTTTGGGGGGGTGCTAATATAAATGGTATTATGGGGATCCCTGGGTGGCGCAGCGGTTTGGCGCCTGTCTTTGGCCCAGGGCGCGATCCTGGAGACTCGGGATCGAATCCCACGTCAGGCTCCCAGTGCATGGAGCCTGCTTCTCCCTCTGCCTATGTCTCTGCCTCTCTCTCTCTCTCTCACTGTGTGCCTATCATAAATAAATAAAATAAAATAAAAAAATAAATGGTATTATGACTTTAATTTCAGATTCCAATTGTTCATTGCTGTTATATAGAAAAGTGATTGACTTTTGTGTATTGACCTTGTATCCTATGACCTTGCTATAATCACTTACTAGTTTCAGTAGTTTTTTTCGCCACTTTATTCAGATTTTCTACATAAACAATTATGTGATCTATAAACAAAGGCAGTTTTATTTCTTCCTTCCCAATCTGTATACCTTTTATTTCCTTTTCTTGCCTTATTAGATTCTCTAGGACTTCCAGTATGATGTTGAAAAAGAGTGGTGTTAGAAGGGACATTGGCAGGGATCCCTGGGTGGCGCAGCGGTTTGGCGCCTGCCTTTGGCCCAGGGCGCGATCCTGGAGACCCGGGATCGAATCCCACGTCAGGCTCCCGGTGCATGGAGCCTGCTTCTCCCTCTGCCTGTGTCTCTGCCTCTCTCTCTCTCTGTGTGTGACTATCATAAATAAATAAAAATTTAAAAAAAAAAAAAAAAAAAAAAAAAGAAGGGACATTGGCAGAGATTACTAGGAGGACATGACTGCCAGTCGACGCATGAGCTGGGCCTGGGCAATCAGAGGCTCCTTTCCACCTCCCATATCCTTGGAATGTGTGTGCTCTTTGCCCACCCTGTACTAGAAGCTGCCCAAGGACAGAGCCTTGAGATGTAATGTGTTGTTGAGACCATCTGGATGGTATATGTGACTGAACCCAGTTAAGGCCTCTATACAAATTTTTAAGATTCTGGTGGGTAAGTATAGAGATCTACTTCTCTTGTGGCTGCCCAAAACCAACCTCTAAACCTTTCAGCTTACTGAAGCTGCCACCTACTAATCTGAAATAGTCTTCCTCTTCAGTCTCTCTTTGCCCTCTGTGAAGGGGCCAGGTTGTAAACCAGTAAGGTACATCCTTGCCTTGTTCCTGATCATAGTGGGAAAGCATCTATTTTTCACTATTAAATATGATGTTATTGCAGGTTTTTTGTTAATGCTCTTTATCAGATTGAGGAAGTTACCTCTAGTTCTAGTTTGCTGAGAGTTTTTATCATTAATGAGTGTTAGATTTTGTCAAATGCTTTTCCTGCATGTATGGCTATAATTGTGTGATTTTTCTTTAGTCTGCTGATGTAATGGATTATATTATTTCATTTTTGAATATTGAACCAGGCTTATATATCTAGAATAAATCTCACTTGGTCATGGGGTGTGATTCTTTTTTATACATTGTTGGATTTGACTTGCTAATATTTTGTTGGGGATTTTTGCATTTCTATTCAAGAAAAATATCAGTCTGTAATTTTCTTTTTTGTAATGCCTTTGTCTGGTTTTGGCAATAGGGTGATGATGGCTTCACAGAATGAATTAGGAATTATTCCCTCTGCTTCTGATTTGTAGAAAAGATTGTAGAGAATTGGTGTAATTTCTTTCTTAAATGTTTGGTAGAATTTACCAGCAAACCCATTTGGGCCTGTGGCTTTTTCTGTTTTGACAAGTTATTAATTATTGATTTAATTTACTTAATATATATAAACTATTCAGATTGTTTATTTCTTCTGGTATGAGTTTACACACATTGTGCCTTTCAGAAAATTAGTCCATTTTATCTTGGTTATCACATGGGTGAGCAGAGAGCTGTTTATAGTATCCTTTTAATGCCCATGAGATTTGTGGTAATGTCCCTGCTTTCATTTCCAATATTAGAAATTTGTGTCTTCCCTCTTTTTTTTTTCTTAGTTAGGCTGGCTAGAGGTTTATCAATAAACCTCTTGGTTTTTATTTTCTCTATTGATATCCTGTTTTAATTTCATTAATTTCTGTTCTAATTTTTACTATTTCTTTTCTTCTGCTTACTTTGGATTTAATTTTCCCTTTCCCCCCCTAGTTTCCTAAAGTGAAAGCTTAGATTATGAATTTTACATTTTTCTTCTTTTCTAATTTTCTAGGTATTTTTCTCAAAAAAATTACCATCACAAACATTTCTAAACATACAGTTCAGGGGCATTAAGAATATTCACATTATTGGGATACCTGGCTGGCTCCGTGGTTGGGTGTCTGCCTTCGGCCCAGGACGTGATCCTGGAGTCCTGGGATAGAGTCCCGCATCGGGCTCCCTGCATCAGGTCTGCTGCTCTCTCTCTGCCTGTGTCTCTGCCTCTCTCTATATATATATATGTCTCTCATGAATAAATAAATAAAATCTTAAAAAAAGAATATTCACATTATTGTACAGTCATCACCATCATCCACCCATAAAACTCTTTGCATCTTACAATTCTGAAACTATACCCATTAAACAATAACTCCCCACTCTCCTCAGCTCTAGGCAGCCCTCATTGTATTTTCTGTCTCTATGAATCTGACCATTTTGGGTACCTCATGTAAGTGGAATCATATAGTATTTGCTTTTTTTGTGACTGACTTATTTCACTTAGCATAATGTCTTCAAAGTTCATCCATGTTGTAGCATACTGAGGAATTTCATTCCTAATTTGAGGCTGAATAATATTCCATATATATATATATATATTTATATATATATATATATATATAACACATTTTGCTTATCTCTTCATCTGTTCATTGTCACTTGGGTTCCTTCCATATTTTAGGTATTGTGAATAATGCTGCTATGAACATGTGTGTACAAATATCTCCTTAAGACCTTGATTTCAATTCTTTCGGATATATACCCAGAAGTGGAAGTGCTGAATCATATGGTAATTCCACTTTTAATTTTTTTAGGAACTGTTTTCCATAGGGGCTTTGTCGTTTTACATTCCTACCACCAATGCACAGGGGTTTCAATTTCTCCACATCCTTGCCAACACTAGTTTTTTTTTTCTTATAGTAGCCATCCCAATAGGTATGAGACAGTGCACACATTAACATTTAAAATTTTATTTTTTATTTTTAAAAAGATTTTATTTATTTGGCAGACGGAGAGAGGGGGGTACAGAGGGGAGAAAAGACAGAGAGAGCGCATACAAGTAAGGAGAGAAGAAGAGGGAAAGGCAGGCTCCCCACTGAGCAGGGAGCCTGATGTAGGACTCATTTGCAGGACCCTGGGATCCTGACCTGAGCTGAAGGCAGATAGATGCTTAACCAACTGAGCCATCCAGGTACTCAACATTTAAACTTTTAATAGTTATATACTTATTTCACTTTGAATTACACATAAAAAGCACACCAAAACTGTAATTTCATAGATATTTTCACTTAGGATAAGACCAAAGTAGATAGTATAGTGGTGAGCTATGTCTTCAGAAAAGAGTTAATGTAGCAGATCTAAGACTACTATCCTTAAAAAGTCCTGTAGGCAGGACTTTTTAAGTGGACTTGAAGTCCTTTTTTAGTAGGACTTTACTAGCGCCTGGGAACTTGGGATTTTAGAAGGGTTCTCACCGCTGATAATAGTGGTTCATGGTGCATAAACTGTTTATGAAAACAATAAGAACACCTGCTGAACACTTGATACTGAACACCTGCTTTCCTTCTTGGTAATCAAATTTAGGGATGTGATGACCAGGTTCCAATAAAAATCTTGAGTATTGAGTCTCTGATGAGCTTCCTTGGGAGACAAAATTTCACACATATTGTCACAACTTTGTTTTCTCTGGACTTTTACCCCATGTCCCTTTGCTGATTTTGTTTTATACTCTTTCACTGTGAAAGCGTAGCTGTACAACTATATGCTCAGTTCTCTGTGACCTCTTATAGATCCTTAAATCTTGAGGTGGATCTGTGATACCCATATTATACAGGATGCCCATAAATATTTTATTTTATTTTTTTATTTTTTCCCATAAATATTTTAAACCTTCAGTACTTTTATTCTTTTCAGTGATATGTCAGAGGCTGACAATTGTTCATAATGCAAAGTAGGTATAAATATGTATCACTGAAACCTAAAAAGAGACCTAAATATATTTCACCTTCCTTTCCAGTTGCAGATATGTGTTGAGGGTTAGGATTCTTGGTATTATAATGTTGAAAACAAAAGACAGAATCATTTTATTATTCTAGAAACTAATCTTCATCTTAAATAAAGAGACCATGAGCTTAAGAGATGTTTGTTACTGATTGATCATATGTTGTTCCATTATTCTTACTGAAAAAAAAACTTTTTAGATATGTATTTGTATAAATCAATTATTATTTTTAAATTTTTTTTAATTTTTTTATTTATTTATGATAGTCACAGAGAGAGAGAGAGAGTCAGAGACACAGGCGGAGGGAGAAGCAGGCTCCATGCACCGGGAGCCCGATGTGGGATTCGATCCCGGGTCTCCAGGATCGCGCCCTGGGCCAAAGGCAGGCGCCAAACCGCTGCGCCACCCAGGGATCCCTATTTTTATATTTTATTATTCATTTCCTTAATTTTTAATAACTTTGGTTTTCATTGTGTTTATTATTATAGCTACATTCTACTGATGGCAAGTGATCACAGTTTTCCATTTCATGGAGTTGCATAAAGTTCCTCTTTATCTTTTTTTATTATTTTTTTTTCTATATGATAGTCACACACAGAGAGAAAGAGACAGGCAGAGACATAGGCAGAGGGAGAAGCAGGCTCCATGCACCGGGAGCTCAACGTAGGATTCGATCCCGGGTCTCCAGGATCGCGCCCTGGGCCAAAGGCAGGCGCCAAACCGCAGCGCCACCCAGGGATCCCTAAAGTTTCTCTTTAAAATAGATATAGGGATGGGGATCCCTGGGTGGCGCAGCGGTTTGGCGCCTGCCTTTGGCCCAGGGCGCGATCCTGGAGACCCGGGATCGAATCCCACATCGGGCTCCCGGTGCATGGAGCCTGCTTCTCCCTCTGCCTGTGTCTCTGCCTCTCTCTCTATGTCTCTCATGAATAAATAAATAAAATCTTAAAAAAAAATAAAATAAGTATCTTTAAGTTTAAAAAATGAGCTCACAAAACCATAGAAGAAAGAAGGAAAAGGAGGTAGATGGCAAAATTGGACCAAGTGAATGTGGGTGATGGTATATGCGATTTCATGGTATCATCCTTTACTTTCTGTGCATGCTTGGAATTTTGAATACTAGAAAAAATAATTGAAAAAATTCATTTCTAACAGTATGTCAGCCTTTGCTCACAATATAGCTAGCTTTTCCATGAAAAAACTATTTTAATGCACTACTTTTATAAGAGATAAAGGAAAATCTCCAAACATTCACACATAAGTGTACACACACATAAATAATATCACTGGGTAAAACTAAAATAGGAAACTGGGCAAAATGGTCTTGGGCAAATGCAAAAGTTAAGCAGTTCTGAGGGAAAATGCCAAATCAGCTCTGTGATTGTGCAAGGAAGTCTTGAATATGCTATATAACACCTAATCTGAGGTTCCTGTATTAAGACAGAGACTCCTGGAAGGATATGAAAGTGGTCCCATATCACTAGAAACTTCTGGCTTCTGGAAGAAGCAATAGTCACTCCTCTCTGAAAAGGTATCCCCTACATTTTGGTTTCAACAATAACTGTGTACATTTGAAAAAAGAGCCAAATAGAACTTTCAGAAAAGACAAAATATTTAGACCTTGAAGATTTCCATATATCAGGATGAAACCGATATGAGCTCACAAATATTACCACCATGAGTGGAACAAAGAAACATACAAAGAAACAAACCACCATGAGTGAGTCAGCAGAAAAAAACAACACTTAAATCCTCAAGAATTTCAGACATTGGCATTATCAAATACATACCATTTAAATAACTATAACTATGTATTAAAGGTTTAATTCATTCACACGAGCCAATGCAGCTTCTACCAACAAGCTATTAAAGTATTTGCCTCACTGGATTAAAAAGAAAGGCATTCATAGTTATCCAAAATGATTTTTAAAGAACCAAACAGAACTTTTAGAAAATAAGCACATAATTCTTGGATTAAAGACTCAGGGGGTGGTTTAAATAGCAGATTAGGAATCCCTGAAGAAAGAATTAATAAACTAGAATGGTATATAAAGAAAGTACTTAGAATGCCATACAAATCAAAGGATTTGAAAAACATGAAAAAATGTTATTTGAAAACATGAAAGAGAAGTTAATCAATTCAGAGTAAGAGTTTTTAAAAATTATTTATTTGAGAGAGAGAGTGCTCAGGCCTGTGAGTGAGGGAGGGGAAGGGGGGAGGGAGGGGAAGAGGGGTAGGAGAGGGGCAGCGGGAGGGACAAGCCCACTGCATCGAGCTTGGAGCCTGATATGGGGCTCATCCCACAATCCTGAGATCACGACCTCAGCCAAAACCAAGAGTTGGAAGCTTGACCAAATGAGTCGCCCACATGCTCCTGGAATAAGATTTTTTAAAAAATCAGGGCAGCCCGGGTGGCTCAGCGGTTTAGCGCCCCCTTTAGGCCAAGCTGTGATCCTGGAGACCCAGGATTGAGTCCCATGTCGGGCTTCCCCATGGAGCCTGCTTCTCCCTCTGCCTGTGTCTCTGTGTCTCTGTCTCTGTCTCTGTCTCTCTCTCTCTCTCTCTGTCTCTCATGAATAAATAAATAAATAAAATCTTTTAAAAAATAAAGATTTTTTTAAAAATTAAAAAAAATGAGTACACAGTTTTAGTGAACCTATGGAACATACACACACACACAAAAAACAACAAAGAGAAGATCTTAAAAGAAGCAGGCATGGGGGGACAGGAAATAGGCAAAAGCAAGCAAGCAAGGAAAAAAAAAGTCAGAAGGAAGAAACAATCACCTACAAAGAAATAAGAAATGTATTGACAGCAATCATGAGATTTTTAGGCTCTTCTCTTGGCTTTACTAGTAGCAGAACCTGAGACATGATCCTTTGGCACATGATGTACTGAGGGAGTGCTCTCAGGAGAACCTGTAAGGAAGAGGAAAATAGGATAGGACAAAGGAAGAAGCTAAGTTATCTTCTTTCAGATGAAAGCTGGTTTCAGATGAAGTATAGTCTTTCCTTGATGCCATGAGGAAGTTCTGAGTCATGAATGGCACCACTGAGTTATATCAATTTGAGGCAAAGAGGGGTCAGCCATTAGTAAACACATATCACTTGGTAACCAGCTGTGTGTGTAACCTCCGAGCCATTTCCAGGCAAAACAGAATCGTTCTGCTAAGGGTAATTCTCCAGAGAAAAAGGGAGCTCTGAGCCACTAGTAGTCAACACAGAAGGTGGCAAATTGATGCACCAGGTAGTAGTGAAGATCTAGTACCAACAGCATCCATCATAGCAGAGTCCTCAGCAGCAACAACAGAATCAGAAGGCAAGGCCATAACATCTTCAAACTACTGAGGAAAAAAATAACTGGCAATCTAGAATTGTGTGCCCAGCTCAACTGTCTTCTAAGAATGGGGATGAAAGAAAATATTCCTGAATAAATAAAAACCGAGTTTACAATTACATACTTCATTAAAATTACTTCCAAAGTCTTCAGGAGGAAAGAAAATGCTCCCAGGAGGAATGTCTAAAATGCCAGCAGGAATAGTGGCAGTGAGACTGGAAACATATAAGTAAATCTAAATAAATATTGTCTGAATTGAAAAACAAGAATCGAAATAAAGTATTGGGCATCATCTCCTCAAAAGTGATTGATGTAAGGAAAATATTATAGTTCCTAAGAGGATGGAGCCACCTGGAAACACCCAGAAGCCGAAGTGGTTGATCAATCTGTCAAATTAATGTGAACATGGTGGTAACTTGCCTGGGCAACATGGGGTGAGCAGGTCTTGGTGAGGGCATGGGACAGAGTAGAGAAGAGCCAAGATGAGAAGGTGGTTGGGCACTGGGGACTGGAGAAAGGGTGGAGGGTGTATTCCATCTTTCTATTTGTCTTTTGCTGTCTCTTACATTTCACTCCCTCTCATCACACACACACACACACACACACACACACATGCACTAGCCAGCTCACTACTACTGCCTGTACCGGACTAGAATGGGGCATGGTTAACTCATTTTCAGGGAGGCTGGCCAGCCCTAAGTGGTCCCACTTGTGCCATCTCTCTCCATACCTCCAAAGACTAGGTGGGTATAGCTAACGAGAACAGTGTTCTGACAATAAGCAATGCCAGGACGGTGATAACACATCAGCTCTTTCCACTCTTAGGTAGGTCTCCACACCGTCCCCTCCCAATTCATCCCATAGAACACAGTTTTTTAGGCTCTTCTCTCAAGTATTTGTCACCACGACAGGGACCAAAACTACTAGGGGAGTATGAGTTCATCCAGAAAAATAAGACACCATTATAAGAGTACAGCTATAATAAAGGAAAACATTCAATTGAGCAACCTATATCAAAGCATGCAGTGAGGGGAGGGTCATCAGTTATCGTGGCATGACCGAGCCTGTCCTGATTCATGAACTCAGGGGGGAAACAAATATAGGGGAAAATATTTTGGTGAAATCCTGACTAAAAAGCATACTGTATGATTTGAACCATATGACATTTTGGAAAAGGTAAAACTATGAAGATAATGAAAAATATCAAGGGTTTCCAGGGGCTTGTGGTGGAGGAGGGTGGGATGAATAGGAGGAGCACAGAGGATCTGGAGGGCACTGAAAGTAATCTGTATGATACTATCATGGTGGATGGATGGCATTACATATTTGTTCATACCCAAAGACTATACAACATTAAGGGTGAACCCTATTGTAAACCATGGACTTCAGATGATTATGATGTATCAGTGTAGGTTTATCAACCGTAAAAGAACCATTCTGATGGGGGATGTTGATAAAGGAGGAAACTGTACATGTAGGGACAGGGATATAGGAAAAATCTCTGTACTTTCCTTTCAATTTTGCTAACCTAAAGCTTCTCTAAAAAATACAGTGCAATACAATGTAATACAGTACGATATAATAAAACACAATATACAGGTTCCCCCCCCCTAGAAAAACAAGCAGACGTCTACAAAAGAATAAAATAATGATAACTACTGGGAGCAAGAAGAAAATAGAGTAATATTTTTCAAGTGTTGAAGGAAAAGAACTTCTTTGAAGGAAAGTGACTGAATTTCATGTCCTGTTAAGTGAATATTTAAACATGGAGGTAAAATAAATCTGAGATATTATAAAGCATGTATAGCAATCAGAAGGTTTACCACACAGAGACCTGTCTTGAACATGTTATTGTAGGAAGTCCTTCAGCAAGAAGAGAAATGAATCCAGGAAAATCCAATGAGCTGAGGAAAATAAGAATGAGTAAGTATGTTTGTAAAGTTTATTATCATCTAAATAAGCAAGTATAAGAACAAACTGTATATAATACAGAATTAAAATTCTAAAGAATGTGCTAAGGTATTTTCTTGTTCAATAATAGGATAGTATATGTATGCTAGAAGCTTAATAAGCTGATAGGAAAAAATAAGATGAATTAGAAGCAACAATTAAAATAAAATAGATATATAACTTTGAATTAGTGAGAAAAAGTTAATCTAGCTAATGAAAAATAGGAAAGGAGATATAAAGATATATTTAATGTGAAAAAAGACAACTGAAACATCTAAATACAGAAAATAATTGCATTTAATGTAAATAAGTTAGAAGCACTTCTGGAATGGAAACATGAGGATCTTAGGAATCCACTCTTTCATAAAGACACTAGCAAAAACTGTCAAAATCAGCTTTTTTCAGAATTCTTTAAATTAACCAAAGAAAAACTTGCAATAATCTGCAAAGTGTCTATTCAAGAAAAACAACTGAATCTTAGGAAGAACTGAATCTTAGGAAGAACATGTTTTAACTTGCTCTATTCCCATTCCCCTCTCCCAACACCACTTGAAAAACAACAGCTTCGCAATCATGGTTGCTGTAAAAAGTAGCCATCAAGTTGACATGGGTGGTTGCCGAACTGGTTGCCGAACGGGTTTGGAGCTCTTCAGAAAAGTCCCATCCCCAGAGAAGGGCCATTATTTGACTTGTCTAATGTCTTCTTTGGAAAGCCCCGTTCTCAGGTCTTGGCTTTGTCTGACCTGATTCAAAACTCACTCTATAAAAGCAGGGCATTTGTTGAAAAAAATCAGTGGCAACTCTTTAACACTACTACTGCCTGAGGTGGTGATGCAAGTTTTGGGTAATAGGAGGCTGACCAAAAAATTTAAAAAAGAAAAACTGAGGAATGAGATGACCTTGTGGGGGTCCCTGGCAAAGCTCCAACATATTCCTGGGAATCCAGAAGGCCATGTGCATGTGTGGCCTGTAGGCAAACACAAGAAAGACCCAAGGAGGCCCTAATCTCTATCTCGGCCTGACGTTGAGGCTCTGCACCAGCAGGCAGTGAGGCCAAGATAGAGCCGTCCACTGTGTGACTGAGTGTTGAAGGCATGAGCCAACACTGGCACAGAGACCCTCAGCAAAATCTGGGAGACTTACTCGTTCCAGGCAGTTAAGAAAACCTATGTAACTATTAGCTACCCACTCAAGCAACCAAGCAGAGACTTCAGTAGTCACACACAACAAAGAATACAGATCTTACAGCATCAGTTCAGAAAAGTAACCATGTGATCCAGCAATGTTACTCTTAGGTATAGACCCAAGAAAAACAAAAACATGTTCACAGAACTTGTACGTGATTGTTTATAGCAGCGTTATCCACAATAGCCAAAAAGCAGAAACAACCTAAATCTCATCAATGGGGGTAAGGATAAACAAATTGTAGTATATCCACACAGTGGAATATTATTTAACAACAAAAAGGAATGACATACCAATCCATGCTACAAGATGGAAGAATCTTGAAAAAAATATGCTAGGTGAAAAAAGCCAGTCTTTAAAAACTATATATTAGAATACATACATACATACATACAAACTATATATTGACAAATAACAACAGAAAATAAAAACTATATATTATACTATTCCACTTATATGAGATGTCCAGAATAGACAACTGTATAAAGACAGAGAGTACATCAGTGGTTCCTAGGGACTGTGGGGGAGTTGATAGGGATTGGAGAGTGACTGCTAATAGGTACAAGATTTTTTGGGGGGTGACAAAAGTAATTAAAATTAGATAATGGGGCTGAATACACAGCTCTGTGAATGTACTAATAACTACTGACATATATCATCATTAAATTAGAAATTTGGTAACAAAATGATAGCTCAAAAATCCCTTATACCTTGAAACGATAAAGCATGCTATCAGATAAACCTTGAATTCAAGAAGAAATCATTGGGGGAAATTATAAAATATTTAGAATCGAATAACAGTAAAAGTACAGTGTGTGTCATCACTAAAACAATACTAAAAATAAAACCCAGATCTTTAAATATTTTTTCATAAAACAAGAAAGAATGATAAAAGGACTAATGACTCAAATGAATAGCCAGAAAAAGGACAATAGAGTAAGCACCTCTCAGGAGGAAATAATAAAGATAAGGAAAGAAAAGAATGAATTTGGGAATGGGGCAATGAGAGCAACAAGGGAAAAAATAGGACTCAAAAACTCATTCCTTGAAATGATTAGTAAGACACATAAATCTCTAACAAAATCTAATCAAGAAAAATTCTCAAATAAACATTAGTAAGAACAGACACTACAGAGATTTCAAGAATAAAATGACATTTGAAAGACACACCAGTAAACTGAGATGACATGTAAATTTCCAAAAAAAATTCTCAAGATACTGAAATTGGTAAAAAGGAACAATTTACAAATTACAATACAATAAAATATAAAATATTCCTGGGGTGCCTGGATGGCATAGTCATTTGAGTATCCGACTCCTGGTTTCTGCTCAGGTCATGATGGCATTATGGAATTGAGCCTCACATGGGGCTCCACACTCACTGTGGAGTCTGCTTGAGATTCCCTCTGCCCTTCCTCCACCTCTCAAAAATAAATAAATAAATATTTAAAGATATATATGTAAAATATTTGTTACTGCAAATTCCACATAGCCAATTGATTCTCATAGGATGTTTTCATTGATTGCCGAACACTTTTCTGCAGCTCACCTATGTCTGCAATTGATGAACAGGATTGTTTGTACATGAATGTTGGTAATATTTCCCTTTAAGTTAAGGCAAAAGATAAAAGCGAAAAAATGAACATGTATGTCAAAATTTGGTTTGTTTGTTCATGATATGAGGAACTTGTTTTCAAATACTCAAAGAATACTTCCTTAATTTTTTGTGTTATTCACAATATTACTACTACAAGCATAGCACATACTGTTATATTTAATCTGCACTTCAACATTTTCTCCATCATCTTCTTAAATTTAGAACAGGGATTGGCAAATTGTAGGCTATGGCCAAATCTGGCCCTCTGCCTATTTTTGTAAATAAAGCTTTATTGGAATACAGCCTGCCAATTCATTTACACTTTTGTCTATGTCTGCTTTTGTGCTACAACAGCAGAGTGGACTAGTTGCAACAGACTATGCAGTCCACAAAGCTGAAAATATTTACTATTCTGGACTTTCCAGAAAAAGATTGCCAGCCCTGGTCTAGACAATTAACATAACAATAAATCAACCCCAGATGTGTAGCATTTGCCAATTTCTGTGATATAACTAGTTCCACCACAGCTGACTTTTTTTTAGGCTTGTTTATTTATTCATGAGAGACACACACACAGAGAGGCAGAGATATAGGCAGAGGGAGAATCAGACTCCTCGCAGGGAGCCCAATGTGGGACTCGATCCTGGATCCTGGGATAAGGCCCTGAGCCGAAGGCAGATGCTCAACTGCTGAGCCACCCGGGTGTCCCACACCACTGCAGACTTAAAGCTACCAAGGTGATGCCACTGTGCATGTGGAGATGGGAAGTGATTATCAGAAGCACACTGTTTATATAAAATAGGTATAACCTAAAAAAAATAAAAAAAATAAAAAATAAATTAAAAATAGGTATAACCTCAGGAGAATAGATAATGGTAAAATGTAGAAAAATATTTAAAAGTCATATTTTGAACACTATTACCTCTACTGTTAATTTATTGTTTATATAATTTCTTTAACTGTAAGTTTATATAATTTAACTTTTAATAATGGCTGGCTCACAGAATTTCTGAGAATTTAACAACCAGCTCTTATGAACTGGTTTGAGAATGCTTCAGCACACCACTGGCCTGAACTCCATCCACCTAGCTGTGTGACTAAGGCCGAATCACTTAACCTACCAGAGAGGGTACACAACAGAATGCAAGCCACTCTAAGGGACAGAGCATCAGGCCATGCTTCTCAGTCTTGCCTCCCAGATACTGCTGGCTGCTGAGTATCTGGGATTAGCCCACTCAGTTTATAAAGTCTTTGAAGTCTCTTGTTTTGTCTTTTATTTTTTATTTGTTTTTAAAGATTTTATTTATTTATTCATGAGAGACACAGAGAGAGAGGTAGAGACATAGGCAGAGAGAGAAGCAGGCTTCCCCCCGGGAGCCTGATGTGGGACTCGGTTCCAGGACCCTGGGATCACGACCTGAGCTAAAGGTAGACACTCAACCACTGAGCCACGCAGGTGCCCCTCCTGTTTTGTCTTTTAAATGTACACAGTTTATACATTTTTAAAATCAAATTTTGGGGTGGGGAAGGGGGATAAATTTATATGAATCTTGTGTCCTGTTTGTTGTAGGGTGGCTCTGGCCTATCCTGAGCAAGTGCAGGCAGCCTATTCCAGTTCTCTCTTGCCCACATAGTGGCTTCAAATAATCTTAGCCCGTAACACCAGGCACATTAAAAAAGGACAAGAGTACTGTCTGTTGAGAATCCAAAAGAAAACAATTAAAGTGGTACCAACTGCCCATCCCTCATCTGCAACCCCAAGAGTCAGAGTGAGATGCTCCCACAGTCTCAGCAGCCTTCTCCTTGGGATGAGTGTCACTCATGAAGGTGTAAGAGATATTCTTTGGAGCATGGCTCAGCTGTGTGGTCTCCAGGAGAAAGCCGGGGGACTAAGCCAGGATCACACAGTGTCTAACTAGAGTGGCCCCTCCACTCACCCCCTCCATCCCTGTCCATCAGAGCAAGACTTGTACCTCAGCTTCCCCTCTCCTTCCCTCATTCTATCTAAGGGAGGGTGGGGGTGGCTTCCATCTCTCCCTGGTTCATTTCCCCCTCAGGGCAGTAGAGGTAGAATTAGCATCACAGTTGAGCTCATCTACTTGGGCAGACCAGTTAGGAACATCTGAACATTTGAGCTCAGTTTTTTAACCTTGACGCCACTGACATTTTGGATTAGATAATTCTTTATTGTGAGGGGCTATCCCGTGGCCTGTAGGGTGTTCAAAAGTATGGTGGCCAGGGATCCCTGGGTGGCGCAGCGGTTTGGCGCCTGCCTTTGGCCCAGGGCGCCATCCTGGAGACCCGGGATCGAATCCCACATCGGGCTCCCGGTGCATGGAGCCTGTTTCTCCTTCTGCCTGTGTCTCTGCCTCTCTCTCTCTCTCTCTCTCTCTCTGTGACTATCATAAATAAATAAAAATTAAAAAAAAAAAAAGTATGGTGGCCAGGAGTACCCCGGTAGCACTCCACCAGTTGTAACAATCAAAAATGATTTCAGACATTGCCAAACACCCCCTCAGAGCAAAACAGCCTGCAGCTGAGAATCACTGTTTTAGTTAAACCAGTAATCTTTGATTCTTATCTCATTTTGAGCCGAAACTTACATATTGTGATGACTAATATATCAATATAACTTTTATTTGTTTCTAAGAGAAGAAATATATAGCCTAGGTGTTTTCACCCCCACCCCCACCCCCTGCAACACATACACTTATCACCAGTGATGGGTTTTTGCCATTTGACTGTTGAGCAGTCCAGCTCTAAAATTCCAACCTGAGAGCTGATTCCTGGGGCCCCTCTTGGCACCAGCATGCCTTTAGTGTAGGTTCCTCATTTGAGTACTTTATTGGCAAGTGTGAGTCCAAGAACCAGGAGGGAAGGACAGGGGTTATGAAGCAGAGAAGGAAGGTGAGCCATTGCAAGGATGCAGCACCAAACTGGTCACTTCCTAAGGCATTTGATGCTTGATCTTGCAAGAGAGTTAGAAAACAATATGAAATATCTGAGGAGAGTCTGAAGGGAAAAAGTGAGAAGCATCAGTTGTTGACTCCATTAGTCAAAGATGTGTCCCATGATGCATCAACCACTCTTCACTTCCGCACTTCTGGGTTGCTCCTGTCCCTGTGTTGACTAGTTCCAGCAGATCCATGACCCCCAAGACATAAGCCATGATGCTGATGAGAAGCCTGAGGCTTGGGCTTGGGGTGAAGATCACTTAGGTTATAACTGCTGGTGCCCAATAAGATCCATGATGGTGAAATAAGCAGCAAGTGAGGCCAAGAGAATCTGAAATGAAGTATAAGAGGTGTGTGACATACTTGCACACCCGAACTTGTGCCCTGAGATTCATTCCTGCTACCCATTCAGCCAAAGAACACTGCAGTACTCTAAGCCTCAACTTCCTCTTTGTAAACTGAGGACAATCACCTCAAGCTCGCAGGATTGTTCTGAGAATTAGAGATCGTGCATGTGTAAAGCCCGATCATGATGCCAGTTCAGGAAATACCCTGCATGCATAAAGACATATACATATATATTTATTTATTCAGATTTAGTCAGATGTAAAGTCTTTGCAGTTGACCACCAGGGTCGGGTGTGGGGACGCCAAAGTCACAGTTTCCACCTTGGGTGAGCCGCGAATCAGGCTTAGGCTGCTCAGACAGCCAGAAGGCCTTCAGTCTACAGTCCCCGTTCAGTGAGCAGCTACTGTGCGCGGGGTCCCGGGCACCCGGAGGCCGGAATCGTGCCTGGTCCGTGCTCTCAGGGCGCGTCCAGGCTGCTAAGGATGGGCTGGCGGCAGCAAGCGCGGGGGTAGGGGCAAGCCCAGGAGGCCGCGGCGGCAAACGGGTCCTGGCGGGGTCCCGGGTCAAGGCAGGGGGCTCTGCCAGGAGAATACGGTCAGTCCGGGGGGCTGTGTAGGCGTAGCCCGGCCAAGCACAAAGCCGGGCAAGGCGCATCAACACGGGTCCGCCGGCACGTCCGTCGTTCACGGGCCCCCGCGGCGCCGCGGGACCCAGGGGTGCGCGAGGCCTGGGCCTCCCCCCGCCCCCGCGCGCCCGCCGGGGGCAGTGGGGCGGGAGTGGGGCGGCCACGTGAGCAGACGGCACCTGCCCTCCATCCCTCGTTCACAACTCGGAAAGGATTCGCCTCGCCCCCGCCGTCACAGGCTAATTGCATTTTTACGGCCAACAGAGGACGCGAGGGGGTGATGACTTTGTCTCTTGACAACCGCCCTTCGTGACGCTACTTTATATTTCCGTAAGGCAAGAGGTATAAACCGACAGAAAGAAGACCCCACACGCGAGAGAATTCCCTGCCCTACCCACCCCCCCCTGTAACCCCGCCTCCTCTCCGCGGAGTCTATCTCTTTAAGAACCCGGACCTCCGTCTCGGAGGGGCGGGGAGACGGGGCGGGCGGGGGGGGGAGGACCACGCTCCGTAGGCCGCGGCCGCTGAGTCTCAGGAGGAAGCGCCCCCGGCGCTGCGGTCTCTTTAAGGAGGCGGGGCTCTGCCCGGAGGAGGCGGGGAGGTTCCGCCCCCCGCCCGCCCCCGGATCTCCGGCTTCCGGCAACTCCGCGGGACCCGAACCTGCGCAGAGCACCTGAGGCCGGAGCCTTCCCGGGACCGGCTGGACGCCGAGCCCCTCGGCGAGGTGAGGCGGCCGGGTCTGCGGAGCCGGCCCGGAACGGAGTGGGCCCGCGATCTCCCGCCAGCCGGGATGCTGCGGCCCAGCTCCTCCCCCTAAAACACTGCCTCTGCTTCCTGGGCAGCTCTTTCCCCGACCTGCCTGGGCTCAGGGTGTCCCAGGCTTGCAGGGTCGCCCTCACTCCAGCGCCTACTAATTGCTTGGCTGTGCACAAAGCGCCTCACTTATACTCACCGTCTCATTTAATGGCCTCTGACACGTTGTGAGTCGGTACCACTATGAACCCATTTTACAGATGAGAAAACTGAGGCCCCGAGGAGCCCACAGTCCCACACCGAGGAGAAGCAGAATCGGGAATCAAACCCAGGTCTGTTTGACCCCAGAGCCTGTGCCCTTAACCACTGGCTAGGCTGGCTTGCCTTCGCTCTGCACTGTCCTCATAGCTACCTCTCAAACTCCAGCCGCCCCTTCGTCACCTGTGCCTGGTCCTTAACTTACGGAGTGAGTGAAATTGGATGGAACCTTTGGACCTCCCAGGGTTAGCTTCTTGATGACAGTTTTCATAATATCTGACTTTCCTCACCCCGCTAAAAAAGGAGGTGTGGGAAATCAGTACCGTTTCTCACAGTGAAACAAGATTCGTTTGCGTATATTTTATTCTCGTATCCTATGAAGTTTATTTATTTTTCCTTTTTAGAACTCTGCAAATTTTCTTCTTAATTGGGAGAAGATCCACTGGCTGAATGGCAGCTGTAGATGACTTGCAGTTTGAAGGTACATCAGTTGGGTGCCTACCTTTTATGATCAGTATATCCACCATCACAGCGATGGGTTTTCATTGATATACTGCCATATATATCAAGGAGATTATTTCAGACATCTTGGTAAAAGAAGGTTGGCCACATCCAGGTTTTTCTCTTTGTCCACACCAGCGTTTTTTTTTTTTTTTTTTTTTTTTTTTTTTTTTTTTGCCAAATAGCCTTTCAGATTGGTAACATCGTTAATTTAATACAGTGATTGCAAAAAATGTTTATAGAGTTACTGCATTTCCACACACATTTACTGAGCACCTATTTTGGGCTCAGAACTTACTAGATCCAGGAAATAAAAAGACAAAGGAGAAGTTTTTTCCATACCTGGAGTAGATAAAAGTGTGAAAAGGTAATTATGATGAAATGTGATCAGGTTATTCCTTCATTGACACAGTAAGTATCTTATGAGTGTGACTATGAACCAGGCAGTTATTCTAGTTAATCAGGGATAGAAGAGAGAGGAAGACAGTTCACCTCCTTATGTAGTTTTCGGTCTAGTGGGGAGACATTAATTTGGTAAAGATCACTTAAATATGTATCCACAAACTATGAAAGTACTGGAGGAACAGTTCATCACTCATAACCTAGAGCCTGACCTAGACTTGGGATCGACAAATACTTTTTTGTCTTGTAAACACTTGGCACAGTGCTTACTATGTGTGAGGCACTGTTTTGCTTTACAAATATTAGCTCATCTAATCTTTGTGTTAGCTTTATGAAATAGTTATTTTATTCTCCCCGTTTTACCAATGCGGAAACTCAGGCACAGAAAAATAAAGTAATTTGCCTTAAAGGTCATGTAGTTAATGAGTGGTAAAGCAGGGTTTGGATCCAGACAGCTTGACGTCACAGCCAATGCTATCTGAGGAAGAGATGGGATGTTTAAAGAAAAATCCACCCCCATCTTCAGTATACATCCAGCATTTAACCACTTCTTATCACCTGTATCTGTCCCCATGCTCAGGATCACCATCACGTCTTGTGTGGATTATAGCCCTTACCCTCCTTCTGGTCTTCCTGCTTCCTCCCTTGCCCCCTTACAGTCTGCATTTTGCAGCCAGTAGTCCTTTAAAACTAAGTCAGATCCCATCATTCCTTCAGAACCTTCCAGTGGCTCTCATCTCACTAGGTGTGAAAGCCAGACATGGTCCAGCCCTCCGCTCCCTCCAATCTCCTCTCCTGCTACTCTTGCCGTTTCTCGCTCTGCCCTTCCTGCCTGGGCCTGTCACTGCCCCTCCTAGACACTAAGTACACTCACAGCTTAGGGCTTTTGTGTCATCCTCCTGTTTGGGAATTCTTCTTCCAGATAGCCATGTAGCTTGCTCCCTCACTCTGTTCAAATCTCAGTTCATTTGAGAGGCCCTCCTTGGTCATCCTTTGTGAGTATGGTGTGAGAAAATTCTGTGTAGAGAATAGCATATGCAAAGTACCTGAGGAGGGAGGATGTTTGTTTGACTCCACCCCCACCCCTACACCCTCCCAAGTAAATTGAAGGAAGGCCAACATGCAGAGTCCAAATGGCAAGGCAAACTAGCACAAGGTGAGGTTGGGGATGAGGCAGGAGCCAGATCACCAAGGATGTGGTAAACAGTGTTAAGGCTTTGCTCTTTAGAAGAGGATGCAGGATGCTGTGGGGATCCCAGAAGGGCTTACCTGAGGAAGATGGTAGTTCAGGTGAGAAAGTGGCGATCAGGGCCCTTCAGGTGGAAGACATTGAGTCAAGAAACGTACAGAGGCCACACATACCATAGGACCTGCCAGCATGTAGAAGCAGAGAATGTTGGTGGAATGGAAATAAAGAACACACCAATCTTGCCCTCAAGGAGCTGAGATGGACATGAATAACTAATGTGGAGCAGAAGGTGGGGACAGTCATCCTGTGAGAGGTACATGCATGCTACATGCCAATCAAACCGTGTTACCTGCTGTTTCTTAAACAAGGGACACATTTTCCATCTTCTAGTTCTTGTGTGAGATGCCATCCTATCTCTGGCCATCCTTTTCCATCTTTTTTTTAAATACATTTTTCTTAATTTTTATTTATTTATTTATGATAGTCACAGAGAGAGAGAGAGAGAGAGAGAGAGAGGCAGAGACATAGGCAGAGGGAGAAGCAGGCTTCATGCACCGGGAGCCTGATATGGGATTCGATTCTGGGTCTCCAGGATCGCGCCCTGGGCCAAAGGCAGGCACCAAACCGCTGCGCCACCCAGGGATCCCCCTTTTCCATTCTTTTGCCATTTATGGCATCTTCTCCAAGAAGCCTTTCCTAATCCTGTCAAATAGATGAGTTATCATCCTCCTGTGAACAACTTTGGCCTTTCCTCCCCAAAGTGACCCTCTCTTCCTCCTTCTGGCATGCCCTTCTGCCTGCTGAACTACTGGTTTTTATTTTTATTTATTATTTTAAGGATTTTATTTGTTTGAGAGGGAGAAATTGGGAGAGCACAAGCAGGGGAGAGAGAGAGAGAGAGAGAGAGAGAAGCAGGCTCCCCACCGAGCAGGGAGCCCAATGTGGGGCTTGATCCTAGGATCCTGAGATCATGACCTGAGTCAAAGGGAGACACTTAACCGACTGAGGCACCCAGGCGCCCTGAACTGTACTGTTTTTTAAATATGAGACTTAAGTGTACCTTCCTCTATTGGATACCCTCAGTTGTGGCCATCTTTTTCAATGTTAGTGTCCTGTCCAGTCAATAAGGGGTAGGTATGACAATATTTATTATTATTTCATCTTCAAAATCTGTCTGTAAGATAGATGTTATCTACGTTTTAGATACAGAAACTCAGAGATACAGAGTCATTTGCCAGAGATCATGGAGTGTTAGTCCTCACTTTAACAAAGGACCGTCTCACTCCAGAGCTTCATGCTGCTTTAACATTGCAGAAGGAGGCTTGACTAATTATTATACATCAGCCACCTAATTAATTTTAGTCACTCTGATTCTCTGTATAAAACTGTTTACATAGCTGAAAGACAGTAGGAGTGGGCTCAATTATCCTAGAGCCCCATCCTACTGCCAGTCATGGGATTCATGCTATGCTTATAGTTTTACTTTTTATCATTATTTCTATTTTTTAATACTTTATTTGTTTGAGAGAGAGAGAGTGCACACAAGCAGGGGGGAGGAGCAGAGGGAGAGGCAGACTCTCTGCTGAGTATGTAGCCCCCGTGTGAGGCTCCATCCCAGACCCCAGGATCATGACCTGAGCCAAAGGCAGATGCTCAACCAGCTGAGCCACCCAGGCGTCCCTATGCTTGTACTTTATAATAGTGCCCTGCTGGTACTCTTATTTAATCCTGCCAAGACTCAGAGATGCTTTGAGTTTTATTCAAGAGCAGCTAAATAAAGTTTGTTAGAATACCCGGAGACAGGAAGTCTCGATCATTGCTGGTGGATGTGAATAGTTGAGGTTCTTTTGGAAAGCAGTTTATCACTCTGGCTTAAGAGCCTTATGAATGATTTGTGCCCTTTGTCCTGGTGACTGCAGTGATAGGTGTTCATAGATAATAACTCAAGAGCTTTTTCTATGCAAACATTTCTTACAGTGTTATTTTTATAACGAAAAGTTGGAAACACTCCAAACATCCAATTCACAATCTCTCTTACTCCCTCCACCTCCTAGCTTATGGAATATTATGTAGTTATAAAAATGATTATTATAAAGACTGATATAAAATGAAAAAATCAATTTTCTATAATCTTCAGTCAACAGAGCAGGATACAAAATTGTTTATATAGTATCACATCCTAGATCAGTGTTTGGCACATTGTAGGCATACAGTAAATATTTGTTGAATGAATGAATGTTCATCACTGGCATAAATCTTACAGAGTCACTATATAGAGAAATGGAAAAATACCAAAAATTATTAGTGTTTGCCTTTATGTAGTAGGACTATGAGTGATATTTATTCTGTGGTTTCTACTTTCACTTTTGACCCTATATTTTCCATTGTGATTTCATAGGACTTACTGGAAAAAATACCTTCCATTAAATTTTTTTGAACTTGAATCAAAGAAGTGAGGTTTAGGTTGGGTATTTGCTATGGGGCAGCTACTCTGTGAAGGACTTTACTTCTAACTTTCCCCAAATTCTCTGAAAATATTGTTCTTCCCATTGGATAGATGAGAATACTGAGGCTTATAGAGGTTGAGTTACTTACTCAGGCTCATTTTGTTAATAAGTGGCTGAGCCAGGAATAAAATCCAAATATGACTGCAAATTGTGTTGTCTTCATAATCCTTTTTCTAAGGCAGCTTGATTTCTAGATGAGTTTTCTTTTTTCAGAGCTTTTTGCCATTTGTATCAAATAGTCTGTAGCAAAGTCGAGGTTGTAGCAGTTCGTCTTTAAATGAGAAGTACAGCATTTCCTCTGTGAGTAAGGTCTCCAGTTGCTTTCAGAATTTGGTGATGCAGCCACTTCTCCAGCAGCAAATCCAGGTGCTACTACGATACACATCGAAGGTCCTAGTGAAAGCCCGACGCACCAACCAGGACTCCCAAGAGGCTCGGGGGGAGAAGAGGATGATGAGTTGCTGGGAAATGATGACTCTGACAAAACTGAGGTTTGAACTTGCCTTTAACATTGGTTTTCCTTTTAATGTTTTAAAACCTCCTTCATGCATTTATTCACTGTCTCCTGTGTGCCACATAGAGAGCTGGGCAGTGATAGCCCAAAAGGTAGATCACATGTGGTCTCTGCCTCCAAGGGAGAGATAGGCATACAGCTGTTGTTACCTACGGGAAGTGTGCTGGTGGAAGGAATAGTGGGGTTGTGGGAGCAGAGTGGGGGTATTTTGGAGGTTGATCACTAAACTGAGTCTTGGAACAAGGGTAGGAGGTAGCCAAGGGAAGAAGGTGGAGAAGGGTGATCCAGACAAAGGGAGCTGTTTTGGTGAAGCCAAAGAGGCTCAAAAAAACATGGTATAGGGCAGCCCCAGTGGCACAGCGGTTTGGCGCCGCCTGCAGCCCAGGGTGTGATCCTGGAGACCCAGGATCGAGTCCCACGTCGGGCTCCCTGCATGGAGCCTGCTTCTCCCTCTGCCTGTCTCTCTCTCTCTCTGAATGAATAAATAAATAAATCTTTAAAAAAAAAACATGGTATACGCAGCATATTTCCCATCTTTGCATATATTGGGAGCAAAATATAGGTGCAGACAGGAGGTGAGGCTCCAAAGCTCTGCAAGGGCTCAACCGAATGAGTAGGAATTGTATTCTAGAAGCTTCTGATGAAGCTACTGACATATTTTAGATGATATGGCCAGGTGAGTTTAAAGATAAAGGTATGGGTGACCTGTGGGGTGTAAATTGGAAGGAGATGGACTGGAGGCCAGAAGGCCAGGTAGGAGACTGTGAAGGTGGTCTAGGCTAGAAGTGATGAAGCCAAAACTAGAGTTGGACACAGGTGGTTAGGGGGTGGCTCAGGTGGCTCAGTAGGACTTGGTGGGAAACGGGTGAGGAAGAGAGAGCAAGGATTCCAGGAACACTTCTAGATTCCTGCATCTGGATGAACAGTGAATATCAGGTGGCTGGTTTTGATCACAAAGATTTATTTCCATGTATACTGCTAGTGTGTTCCAGAAAAATAGTATTTTTGTTAATATTTTATAAATGCAGCCATGACTGTGGTACTCTAGAGGAGCACACAGTTTATAGCATTGAGTCCACAGACTCATGAAATAGTTTAGCTCTTGGGTGCCAGGTGCTCTTTGTCAAACTCCATGAAATGTCAAAATAGGTACTGAAGTTTATGCTAAATTAAATACCCTTATATGTTAGATACTGTGGCAGGAGCTTAGACCTAGGAGCCTAGCTTTGAATCCTGGGTCAGCCAGTAGGAATAGCTCTGTGGTCTTGGTAAGGTACTTGGACTTCCTTATGATTGGTTTTTCTCATCTGATATAAGAAAATAGTATATTGACCATTGTCATCATTATCATTACAATAGCAAATGTTTATTCTGTGCTTAATAGCTATCAGACACCATTTAAAATTCCTTACTTGGATCATCTTATTTGATCCTCAAAACAATTCTGTATGCCAGGAACTGTTCTTATCCTCATTTTACAAAGGACAAACTTGAGACACAAGGTTTAAATAACTTGCCTCAGTATATGCAACTACTTAGAGTTCTCCAGAGAAATAGAACCAATACAGTGTGAATATAGAAAGAGGTTTGTTTATTTTTTAAATTTTTTTAAAAAGAGGGATTTATTTATTTCACACAAGTGCACACATGGGGGGAAGGGTAGAGGGAGAGAATCTTCAAGTAGACTTCTCCACCAGGGCTTGATCTCACAACCCACGAGATCATGATCTGAGATGAAACCAAAAATTGGATGCTCAGCTGACTGAGCCACCTAGGTACCTTGAGAAAGAGGTTTATTTTTTTAATTTTTAAAAAAGATTGATTTATTTTAGAGAGAGAGAGAGAGTGGCAGTGGGAGGAGGGGTAGAGAAAGAGAGAGAGCAGACTCTGTGCTGAGCCCAGAACCCAAAGTGGGCTGGATCCCACAACACCGAGATCATGACCTGAGTGGATACCAAGAGTTCGACACTCATCTGACTGAGCCATCCAGGTGCCCCAAAAGAGGTTTGTTTTTAAAAATTGGTTCATGTGATTGTGGATGCTTAGTGCATCCAAAATCTGATGGAAAAGGCTAGTAGGCTGAGACTCAGGAAGGAGTTTGAGTTTGAGTTAAAGACATTCTGCTGTAGACCCAGGAAGAGCTGGTATTGCAGATGAAGTCCAAAAGCAGTCTGCTAGAGAAGTCCCTCTTGCTCAGAGAGGTTGGCTTTTTGTTCTGTTCAGGCCTTCACCTGATTGGTCGTGGCCCACCCACATTATGGAAGGCAATCTGCTTTACTCAGAAAGTCCACTAATTTAAATGTATAGCTTATCCAAAAACAGCATCACAGAAACATCCAGACTAATGTCTGACCAAATATCTGGGTGCTATGGCCTAGACAAATTGACACATAAAATTAACCATCACACTGAGCAACAGCAGGCATCAAAAGTTTGAGAAATGTATTAAGGGAAAAAAATCTTAAAATTGAAACATTCTATCCATTATCTTAATTTGTCTGGGAATTGGGAAGATGTTACCAATAGTCTATGATAGATACTTAATTCCTTGTCCTAATTTAGGGAACATGGGTCTCTAGAGTTCAATATCTTGTAATACTAGAATTTGAAAGAACCTTCGGTTTCCTCTGTCTCAGCTTCCCTCCCAAGATATTAATGCTGTTTGTGATATGTCAGAAAGGCAGCACTTGAATACCTCCAGAAGAGGGCTATTCATTACCATGGAAAGCAGCCAGTGCCACTATTGGACAATTTTAATTATGGAAAAGTTTTCCATTTATTTATTTATTTATTTATTTATTTATTTATTTAAGATTTTATTTATTTATTCATGAGAAACACATAGAGAGAGGCAGAGACATAGGCAGAAGGAGAAGCAGGCTCCCTATGGGGAGCCCGATGCGGGACTTGATCTCAGGACCCCAGAATCATGACCTGAGCCAAAGGCAGACACTCAACCGTTGAGCTACCCAGGTGCCCCAAAAGTTTTCCTTTTAAAGAACAAAAAACATCTCCTCATAGCACCTTCCCTTGTCCTGCAGAGCTCCTCATAGGCCATCTGTGCCTTTTGCTGTATGAATCCTTATGAAAGATCTGAAGTGGCAATCACAGTACCTGGCAACGGGCTTACATTCTGCTATTTAGCTGTACTGTTGGGATAGATATGTGCTCCTTCTAAATTGGAATTTTGTGGGGGGGTTTTGTCAGAGAAGTATATCTTAAGTTTTAAGTATGTTAGAATAAATCAGTAGATCAGATTTTTAGGAATTCAGTGGTGATAGAGTAAGAATCTTGAGGAGGTTGGGTAGTAAAAGATAGACTGCCTTCTGTATGTACATGTTTGTGTGTGTATATATGCATATATATATATATATGTTATATACCTGATACATATTATATATAACTGAGCTAATCCTTCCTATAATCCTTTGAGGTGGGTCTTGTTCACTGTACTTTTTTAGAGAATCCAGTCTAGTGATTTGACAAGTCTCTCCCTGGTGGACAGACCAGGAATTGAAACCTTTGGGTGTGACTTCAAAACCGATGCTTGTTTTCTATCAGGCTGTTGGGCAGGGCTATTGCAAAGTGGATGATGAATGCAGAAGAGTTCCAAATCAATACATCTTGATTTTCCATTAGATCAGTTCCTAGTGTCTGCGTGGCTGATGTAAGAAAACTGCTTCTGTGTTCATTTTATTTGATTTTACCTCTGACAGTTACTTGCTGGACAGAAGAAAAGCTCCCCCTTCTGGACATTTGAATACTATCAAACATTCTTTGATGTAGACACTTACCAGGTTTGTAAACCAGTTTCACCTTTCTTTTCACATGTGATGGAGACTTGTGTCTTTAATGGTTAAACAATCACATAACATGAAAGCTTTTGTATACTGGTTATGGTCTTAGAAAAGTAAAAGGTTATTGGCATTTGAAAATACTCTCATTATAAAGATTGTAATAACAGAGTTTCAATTTTGCAGTATTTGAATTTATTAAACTTTACAGAAATCTTCAATAGACTTATTGCTGTGTTATTTTCTAGGTCTTTGACAGAATAAAAGGGTCTCTTTTGCCCATACCAGGAAAAAACTTTGTGAGACTGTATATCCGCAGCAATCCAGATCTTTATGGTATGTATAGCACCGTTTTGATTCTTTACTGTGCACCTGTTGAATTCAGGTGAGCATGCAGGTTGCCTGAAAAGTCAGGGAAGTGCACTGTTGGAGGGGCATGCAACATTTTATTCAACTCTTTTGAACGTCAGTAACAACCTTTGCAAAAAACTTTGGGGAAAATACAATTCTGTGTTATATAAATGCTGTGGTTACAAGGAGTATGTCCATTTGAAGGTCTTCAAATGACACTACAAACTTGAGATGAGTTAAATAAAGTAAAATTAAAGTAAGCTCTGCCTTCCGATGAGCTGGCTCCCCTTGGGATTCAGCCAGCAGCACTGGAAGTCTGTAAGAGGGAAGGGTAGGGGCATGACTGGCATCCTTGACCTCCCTGCTGTCTGAGAAAAAGTCAGAGTCCATACAGCACTCCTGAGAGAAAGGGCTCCAACAGCCATGGACTTCCATGTTTGAAGGGAGAAGAGATCCAACAGCTCCAGATGCTTTCTGTGTGCAGGTGCTCTGCATACGTGGTCACATTTAATTCTTGCAGCAACCTTTTGGGTAGCTATTATTATCTCCATTTCTCAAATGAGGTAGCCATGAGGCTCAGTGAGTGATATGTATGCTTAATCCTAAATAATATTAGAGTAATATGTTACATATTTTGTACCTATGTTAATTATAAGAGGAGAAAGAATTCATGAGGATCTACTGTGTCAGTGACTGCATACCCTGTTCAGTCTTTACACCGAGACATTTTTCCCTGTGAGGAAACCGTGGCTGAGAGGTATCAAACTAAAAAGGTAGAACTAGAACTAGTTTAGTGTTACATAAAGCCCATCTTTATTCTGTTTGCCTGGTGATTTTAAGTTACATGACCTTTTTATCAACTGGCATGGATGTCCAATATCTGGAACCACTGAAAGCAGAACTGCTGTGGAGGAGGCTGAGGAGAGGCTCCTTCTGAATAGTTTCTCTCTCTGACGGCACCCAAAGCTCCAGCAAGATGTTGGTGCAGTGCCTGGAGCACCAGGGAACATTGTGTGCAAAGCAATGCACATAGCCCATGTCTCTTATCTGAATGTTGCCAAAGCGGTTTCTCTTCCTAGCTCTCTCATTCATTCTTCTGAGATCTTGAGAGACAGGTTGTGTATCTGAGTGATCTGTGTTGTCAGTGCCTGGCAGAGGCCTGGCACAGAGTAAGCATGCCAGCAATTTTTGAGCACCTTATTTTATGTTATAGACAAGATTCAAAGATAAAGTCATAGTCTCCACCCCCAGGGAGAGAGAAAGGAGAGAACTAACATCTGCTGAGTGCCTCACCAGCAAGAGCTCAGCCCTGTGTTACTGTTTTATTTCCCACACTCTGAGGTAGCCTTGTCTTATAAAAGAAAAAATGGAATTTTGGAGAGGATAGCTTGCCCATAGTCACAGAATTAACAATGAAAACAACACCAGCAAACATACGCAGTGCTTACTACGTACCCGTATTGTTGGTGAAGAATCTGTAATAACTCACTTCATCCTCATAGCAACCCCAACATTATAAGGTAGGTACTCTTATTATCCTCATTGTATGGATGAAGACACTGAGTCACGAGAGGTTAAGTATCTTGACTAAGATCATATAGCCAGTAAGTGGCTGAGCTCAGCTCATAACCTATATTCTTCATCATTCTGCTCTGCTGCCTCTCATGGCAAAGCCAGGATTTGAACCCAAAGCTTGCTTCTTTCCACAACACTATTAGCTTCATGAGCTTATAGACATGGTTAAAAAAAAAAGGAGATACTATATAAGTAAAGTGTTTGATAGCAGAGAGAACTGGGCATTGGAGGGGGAGGTGGGAGAGAGGCAGGTGGTCAGGAAAAAGATGACAGAAGTGCCAATCTCTAGAATTGGAAGTAGAGATCAATGAATTTGACTACATGTAAAATAAAATATAAATTTTCTACATCACAAAATAAACCATAGCAAAGGGAAAAAAAAACCAGAGATAATATTTGCAATTCTTATTAGCAACAAGAGAGGAAAAGCAATAATATGTTTAGAATTCCTACCAATTATAAGAATAAAACCAATGATAAGTTCTGGGGGAAAATGAGCAATTCACAGAAAAGGAAACCCAAATGGCCAACAAATATATGAAAAGATGCTTTAGCCCCACCTATAATCAGGAAAATAAAAACAAAATAAGATATCATATTATATTCATCATTTTAGCTAACATGTACAAATTGGCTTGTCTTCATTTAATTAATTAAATACTGAGCACTCAGCTATTTTAGGCATTGGAGATACAGCAGTGAGACAAACAGACAAAAATCCTTGTTTTAAGGTAGTTTAGAATCTACTGAGTTTAACAATAAATAAACTAAGTCAAATATATATGCTAGTGACAAATGCCAACGTGAAAAATTTAAAGGACAGGAAATGTTTGGGTGGGTGGGTGGATTTGAAATTAAAAAAAAAAGGTGGGGGGGGGGAGATCCCTGGGTGGCTCAGTGGTTTGGCGCCTGCCTTTGGCCCAGGGCGTGATCCTGGGGTCCCGGGATCGAGTACCGCATCGGGCTCCCGGGATGGAGCCTGCTTATCCCTCTGCCTGTGTCTCTGCCCCTCTTTTTCTCTCTCTCTATGTCTATCATGAAGAAATAGATAAAATCTTTTTTAAAAATTAAAAAAAAAAGTAAGTGGTGAATTTAACTGTAAAGGCCTGAAGGAAGTGGCAGCAGTCCATGTGGATATCTAAGGGGAAGGCATCTGAGGCAGTGAGCACAGCAAGCACACAGCCTCTGAGGCAGGACCTTGCTTAGTGTGTGCTCTGAGAACAGCAGAGACTAGCGTGACCGGGCCAAA
This sequence comes from Vulpes vulpes, assembly GCF_048418805.1. NCBI lineage: Eukaryota > Metazoa > Chordata > Mammalia > Carnivora > Canidae > Vulpes > Vulpes vulpes. The sequence continues at coordinate 156,524,731 of NC_132791.1, forward strand.
GGAAAGAAGGGGACCTAGTAGATGAGGTCAGAGAGAAGATGTCGGGGAGCAAGTCGTGTGGAGTCTTGGTCACAATGAGGACTTCAGCTTTTACTTGAGTGTGAAGCCATTTGAGGGTTTGTGGCATACTCTTAAATCAGATCTTCAGAAACATGGATACCAAGAGTTGTCAAGAATGTGCACAGTAATGGAAACTTTTGTATGCCTGGTGGGGATGTGAGTGGTACAGGACTGGGAGCCCTTCGAAGAGACTCGTACCCTGACACTTAGCAGTTCCACTCCTATGTGTATGGTCTTCAAGAAACTCGCCAATATGAAAGAAGATAAAGGAGAACATTATTCGCTGCAGCAGCAGTGCTTGTAATAGCAAATATTTAGGAGCCACCAAATATTCATCAGCAGGAGAAGAGAGAAGTGAATTGTGGTGTGTTTACACACAGAATCTGTAGTTTTTAAGAAGGAATGAGAGGTCGAAGCATCAATGTGGGTAGATCTCAGAACAAAGATGAATGAAAAAAAAGTACGTTGTAAAAAGATGCATGAGTAGTATGACCCCATTAGAAAGATTTGAAAAAGTAGCATGATGGGTATGTCAGTGTTAGTTTCATCCTTCTTTGTGCTTTCCTGTATGTTAGAAATATTTTATTTTTTAATTTATTTTTATTAGATACAGAGAAAGAGAGAGGCAGAGACACAGGCAGAGGGAGAAGCAAGCTCCATGCAAGGAGCCCGATGTGGGACTTGATCCCACGACTCCAGGATCACGTCCTGGGCTTAAGGCGGTGGTGCTAAACCGCTGAGCCACCGGGGCTGCCCTAGAAATATTTTGTAATATAAAAATGCATATTGCAGACTAAATTAAGGCTCCTTGCCACCCCATTCCATAATATAAGTAGGAATTTGGCAGAAAGTAGGAAGAGAAAAGGCATATAAAGCAACCTGGCAGACCCTGAGAAGAGCGTTGTGTTGTGTGTTGTGTGTCTCTGGAATTTGACCTTCCTGTGTGCTGGCAGGCACAGGACACAGCGACTGTATCTGTTGTGCATCATGGTGTCCCCAGCACCTGGCCCAGGGTCTAGAGGATAGTGGGTTCTTGCAAGTAGTGGTCAATAGGATATGACATTCTCTGCTTTTTAGTTATAGGAACTGTAATACTTTGGCCACTTGTCATATGCTTGGATGGTCCCAGCCCACTGACAACACATGGTCAGTTTTGTTCATTTGTTCAGCAGAGCTTTGGGAGATTTTTTAATTGTCAAACTGTAGGAGGTTTTTTGGTCTGGGTTTGTTTGCTACAGTTTTTGTATGGTTGGTACTCAGAATAATACAGTGAACAAGATTTAGTCTGGTACCAGAGAGGTTGTGGGCTAGTGAGTCAGCACCAATTTATTGAAAGCTGCTGCTGGTGACTCTGTGGAGCATCCCAGTCAAATCCTTGTGCTCCTTTTCCCTTCCTTCAGGAACCAGCCTGTCTTTGAGAAGTGCTGACCCATTTCTGCCAGGCATGTCCCATGACACAGTAATTTTCTGAGTTTTGTGACATGTCGAGCTTTCTGTAGTTATTCCCAAAGGTGTTGTGAAATATTGGTGAAGTTGAAAAATTCATAAGATTCATTAGAAATCTCTCAATTGAAAAAAAAAAAAAGAAATCTCTCAATTGAAAAATTCTATTTGTTCTATGTAGTACTTTTCCTAGGTAGGGAGAAACAAGGGTGGCATTCATGAAATAAGTAAAAATAGTGAAAGGGATTTGCAGAGCACGGTTTGCTAACTCAGTGGGATATTTGATAACCACTAAAAAAAAGAATAAGTTGATTTTTATGAATAGCTATAGTAGAATCACTAAGATATATTAAAGTAGGGGATCCCTGGGTGGCTCAGCGGTTTAGCGCCTGCCTTTGGCCCAGGGTGTGCTGCTGGCATTCCCAGATCGAGTCCTCTGACGGGCTCCCTGCATGGGGCCTGCTTCTCCCTCTGCCTGTGTCTCTGCCTGTCTCTGCCTCTCTGTCTCTCATGAAAAAATAAATAAAATCTTAAAAAAAATAAAAATTAAAAAAGATATATTAAAGTGAAAATAGTAAAGAAGATGTGTGTATGTTATCATTTGTATAAACACACACAAAATATGCAATTGTTTATAGGTATATAGAAATCCCTGGCAGGATTCACCAGAAACTGGGGATGGTGGCGAGCTCTGGGGTGAAGAAATGCATAGAGCCAGGGAATAGAGAAAGAGGAATGTTTATTTTTCTCTGTATTCCCTTTCGTGCCTTTTGAACATTGAGCTATGTGCCTGTATTACTTTTTCATTAAAAAAAAAAAGCCTTAAGCACACATTGCATGCACACACACAACCATGATGATCCAGTAGATTAAACTAACTCTTCCCTAAAGTGCTTTGCTTGCCCTGCTCTTTCATTTAGACTGCAAAAGGACCTGCCTGATTTCTTTTTCTCTGGCATTAATTACCATTTGGCACTTAGATAAGGGAAGTAACCTTTGCTTGCTGTATCCTGGTGGTGCAGATTTCACAAAATGTTCATGATCTTTTGGATGATCCTCTAATAAAAGAAGCTATAAACAAATTAGTGTCTTTATTCACCTAATTGTAGAAGGTGTTTTGGCCTTTTCATTCAGTCTTCCCCATCTTCAATGCACCTAATTGCTGAGTTGTGTGTTTGACCTTTTAAAAAAGGAAATTCCCATTAAATGAGTATTGATTGCATCGAAAATTCATTTTCCCTTGCTTACATGAATAGGGCAAGGGAGATAAGAAATTATTCTCTAAGAGTCTATAAGCTGGTGCTTCATTTTCTTGACTGAATTTTCTGGTTTTCTCTGCAGGCCCCTTTTGGATATGTGCCACACTGGTCTTTGCCATAGCAATTAGTGGGAATCTTTCCAACTTCTTAATCCATCTGGGAGAGAAGACATACCATTATGTGCCCGAATTCCGAAAAGGTTGGTGAATAGCTTGACTCATTTGGAATGCTTTCAATTTCTAACCATGAGTGCCTTTTACTGAGCTCCTGGGCCTGTGTCTCTAGGTGCTTCAGCCCCTGCTTTTTGTATTTAAGGATTCAAACATACTTACCATCTCAGAATTACCACCCATTTATATAAATCTGCATAATCTTTTTTTTTATTGTGGCAAAATACACATACCATAAAATTTGCTGTTTTAACTCTTTTATATAATTCAGTAGCATTGAGTACATGCCCAGTACTGTGAATCCACATATCTTTCAGAAGGCTGTAAGGCAAGGCCAAATAGCAATTGGAATTTATCCAAAGAAAAATGTGCAAAGTAAGTAAAAAGCAGTGTGCATGAAAGTCTCCATTGTAGCATTATTTGTATTATCCAGATGTTGGAAACAAGAGGGGCATTGTTATTTAAGTCACGGTGACTCAACTAGCTGGGTCTGTAGCCACTAATTATGAAGCACTTAGAACAATATGGAAAACTGATCATCCACAATTATGCCTGTGCTGTTAGCAACTTTGTTAAAGAGAAGTCTATAAATGGTCAGGGTCTGGAAGGGAGAATATAGAAATGAGTTTGTCCTAATGATGGGCTTGTGGATGACATTGTTTTAAAACTTCCTGTCTTGTGGCAGTATTGGATAATTATACAAACCAACAGCTTTTTTAGGGACTTGCAGATGACAGCCACCCCAAAATGAGGAATTTTGGCTTTGTAGGAGATTGATGTGGGCCACTTCCTCAGTTTTCTCTTTCCCTCCCCCTACCCCTCCTGACTACCTGCTGTCCTATTGAGAGACTGTGGAGAGAAGGTCCAAGAGCATAGTCTCTGGAACCAGCTCACTGGCTTCAAGTTCCAGGTCCATCACTTATTAGCTTCTACTTGTTGGCCAAATGATTTCATCTCTCTTGGCCCCAGATTCCTTATCAGTGAAATAAATAATCATACCTATATTATTGAGCTGTTGTGAGAATAAAGAGTTGATGTGTGTAAAGAGGTTGGAATGATGCCTTATACAAAAAAGAGTTCATACACATGCACATATATGTGTGTATAGGGAGATATATAGTTACCTGCATGTGTGTGTATGTGTCTCCATGTACCCTTCCTTCTATCCTCCATGCCCATTCTCATGGAGTCAGACCTGGATTTAGTTACAGCCTCATTTGTCAAATGACTCTGGTTTGAGTTTAACTCAATAAATGTTATTCATGAGCTATAGACCCTGCCTTCAAGTTGTTCAATGGTTATGTAAAGAAAGACAGGTAAATGAATGTTGATGTAAATGGTATTTATTAATTTCTGTATCAGATGTATATGTAGGTATATTGACAGAGAAGGAGTCAATGACCCTGTCTGAAGGTCTGGAAGCTCGGCGGGGAGGGGGGTATCTTTTCTTTTCCTCCTTGGCTAGCTGATGATATAAGGGAGTCATGATATGAATGTACCAGTAAGATAGTCATTGACTCTATCAATAAGCATATTTCCATTTTTTAAAAGATTTATTTATTTATGAGAGGGTAAGGGAGCAGAGGGAGAGAATCTTCAAGCAGACTTCCTGCTGAGCGCAGAGCCCGACATGAGGCTCGATCCCATGACCCATGAGATCACAACCTGAACTGAAACCAAGAGTCAGATGCCCAACCGACTGAGCCAACAAGGCACCCCTAAACTTTTTTCCATTTTATGTAAAGAGTATACATCCACATACAAACTCAGATCCTGCTTCCACCGCTTGTTAATTATTTGACCTTGACCAAACCACTTAGCTTCTCTAATCCTGTTTCTTTATCTCTAAAATGAAGATGTATATGATGTGAAATAATGTATTTACATATTGGTTAATAATATAAAAAGTGAATTCTTGATTGAACATTTGTTATTTATCAATGTTCTTAGTATATTTGTTTTAACTCATTTGATTCTCCTACTAATCTTATAAGGTAGTATACCATGATTATTCCCATTATATAGAGGAGGAAACTAAGGCAGGAAAGTTAAGTAATTCACCACCCAGGATTCCTTAACTATAAGTGGCACATGGAGTCTGCATGTGCAGTCTGTGCTTTGACTATTATACAGTGTTGCCCCTCAGTAAAGCACTCGGTGTAATGCCTGACACCTAGTGGATGGCTGTCGGCGTAGAGGTCATTTTCTTCCCCTTTCTGTAGTTATTTAAAAAAGGGGGGGCGGACAGTATATCAGCAGAATTACATTTGGTTAATGAGGTAGTTCCTTGTGTGAAAAAAACTCCTCTGGGAGCTAAAAATGTTTTAGCCAATCATATGTCTTAACCAGAGTCTGACTTACAATGCTTGGGGTGCCTTTGTGCTTGCCAAGAGCATTAAGTGCATTACCTACTGATTTTCCTGTAGGAAGGGCTGGTTCCACGGGCTTAGCCACACTTACTGGTCCTCCACTCCAAAAGAAGGAAAGGAAATCCTCTGGAGCATGGTGCTACTGGAGGAGGAGGAGGAAGGGACAGTAAAATACTGAGCATTGCCATTGTGAGGAGCCGCTGCATAGCATTTCCAGCACAGACACGAATTACTTAATGAAGAAAGTGAAAGTAAAGAATATTTTGAGCAATTCATGAATGAACTGAAACCCCGTATTTCAGGGACAGAAGGCATTCTAAATAGCATACGGAGTCAGTTAATCTGTGCCCAGGGTATTTTAATAATTTGCTCAAGAAGGGGCACCTGGGTGGCTCAGTGGTTGAGCATCTGCCTTCGGCTCAGGGTGTGATCCCAGGGTCTTGGGGTCGAGTCCAGCATCTGGCTCCCTGTGGGGAGCCTGCTTCTCCCTCTGCCTCTCTGTGTGTCTCTCATGAATAAATAAAATCTTTAAAAAAATTTGCTCAAGAAATCAGCATCAGCTCTTGTTATATGAGGAAAGAGGGTGTGTTCTTCTAGAGGGATAGTTGGCTTTCATTTGATCGAAATGATTGCAATGTATAAACACTTATAGTGAGGGCCTCTGAAGTCTTTCAGATGCTTGATACAGTTGTTAAATACTATTAATTGTTAGTTATTAAACAAATTATAAAAACCATATGAGAGACCCTGGTCATCACCACAAAGACAATGCTGAAGATCCCCCAATTCAACACCACCCTCGAGTGCCAGGTATAGGGAATAGGACCAGTAAGACACGATGCCATGATCCAATGAAGCAGGTGGACATGCTGAGAAATAAGTCAGGGAAGGTGTTAGAAGTGCTCTGGTAGTAATTAAAGGCATGATTACATGGGGGATTACCACTTGTGTCCTGTCATCCTTAGTGTCCATAGCAGCCACCATCATCTATGCCTATGCCTGGCTGGTTCCTCTTGCACTCTGGGGTTTCCTCATGTGGAGAAACAGCAAAGTTATGAACATCGTTTCCTATTCGTTTTTGGAGATTGTGTGTGTCTATGGATATTCGCTCTTCATTTATATCCCCACAGCTGTAAGTACCACACTCATTCTGAGTGACACCCTGGGCTTGTCGAAAATTCAACCGGTGTCTTCATTTCCAGCCTAACGCTGATGAGAACCTGAAAAATGCCCTTTGAATTTAGAAGTTCCGTAGGAATGGGGATAGGGAGCCAAGTGCCTTTGCTGGACCTCAAGTCCTTGGTTCCGAAAGCATTCACCTCAGTCTGCCTGCTGGGGTGTTTCTCCAGGCTGTACTAAGAAACCAGAGTGGCAGAGGGCACCCAGCTGATTGGCTCAGGGGGCTTTATTAAACACAGGTACCTGGAATGAACAAACGCCTCTCTCTCAAACACCTCCAAAAAAGTCCTTCTCTCCTCCTTTTCTTTCAGGTACTGTGGGTTATCCCCCAGAAGGCTGTTCGTTGGATTCTAGTCATGATTGCTCTGGGTATCTCAGGCTCTGTCTTGGCAATGACTTTTTGGCCAGCTGTTCGTGAGGATAACCGGCGCATCGCATTGGCCACAATTGTGACAATTGTGTTGCTTCACACACTGCTCTCTGTGGGCTGCTTGGTATGGTCTCATTCCTGTGATCTTCCTGTGTGCTTTAGCTACAAATGCTGAAAGACCTCAAGCTGTTATTCACAATGATTCTTTTAAAATTGGCCCCATAAAATCAATACTGTTTTAAATAGACTGTCCTAAGTGAGAAGTGATCAATTTAAGAGAATTTGGTGGTTATCTCTGGCTTTACCCAGTATCTGAAATTTGGTTAAGATTCAGAGTCTGGCCAGATTCAGAGTAGAGTAGAGCCGGATGAGTGCCTATATAATAGGTTGGAGTGTGGAGATGGGGGAGAGTTTTGCCTTTGGATGTCTTTGATGATTTTCTGCACATACCTAGAGTTTTGAAATTTAAAGTTCCATAGGTGGAAAGCATGAAGATGAAGTCAAATTAGAAAAGGGGAGAGACTTTTAAGGTGAATAACATTTAGAAGAGTTTTCGAATTCATGTATTAGGATGTCTTTTTAGGGGGAGTATGTTTTTTTGAGTCAGATAGGGCCAGATGGGAGACCAGCTCTGTCACTCACTGGCTGTGTGAGCTCGGCCATGGTACCTAACTTCTCTGAATCTGAACGTCTTAATCTGTAACATGGACATAATATGCCTAATCTGTAACCGCCACATGGGGTTGTTCTGAGGATAAAATGAAATGATACACGTAAAACATTTAATATAGAACTTGTCCCATCAATGCCAATAAAATAGAATCCTTTCTTGATCCTAAGGAGACATGATTTTATATCTTCTGTGCACGTTATACACAAAAATTGCTGTCCATGGCCTCAACAAGGCCTGACACAGGTTTTTAAAGAACTCCTAGTCTAAGAATGTTAAGGTCACCAATGAAGGAAAGGACATGCCTGTGGGAAGATATCCACATTACGCTTGTCCAGGCCCTTGGTCAGGTTGGACAGTTGTGGAAGTAAATATTACTTTGGCACCATTTGATCTCTAATATTTTTGTGTAGATACCCTGGATCATTCATAAGATCCTGATACTTGATCATTGAATAAGTCTCATAAAAAGTGCCAAGTTCTGAAACACAGAACTGGTTTACATACACCTTCCATGTGTCTGAGCTTTAAATTTTTGAGACCTCTTAAGGACTGTTGGTTTGACTCATGGCAGAGTGACACTGTTAATTTCTGGTACTTGGCGCTCCTGGGCTGATCCCTTGTAATGCTGCCGCGACCCTTCTTGACCTTTCTGTCTGTTGAGGAAAAATGTCCTTTCTCACCGTTGCCCTCTCACTGCTATGTCCCCATGTCTCATTTAAATTTTTTTTCTGTATATACCTAGTTGAGGAGTTGATGGAGAGAAGGAGGCAGAAGAAGTGCTGCTTTGTTCAGTTCTGTAAATGATAGAGAGGAGCGTAGTACATCAGACTTTGGAGAGGGAGGTGGTGGTGGTAATATTATTATTAAAAACTGATTTCATTTGGTACATGTGGCAGGATCTTTTATCCCCTATGCTTGTTACTCCCTTTTGGAGTAAATGACACTGACATTGGGATTTACCTGCCCATCTTGCTGCCAGGAATTTGCTGGAGGAGAGCATGATGGTGAAGTAGAAAGAGCACGGGAATGGGCTTACCACTGTGAACCTAGGCGAGTGCCCTCATTCTCAGAAACTTGGCTTCCTCCTCTGTCACAGAGATTCCTATTATCTGGGCTTTTGTGAGACTCAGTGAGATGTCTGTGAGAGCCCTTCATATACTGTGAAAGGTTCTTTAGATGTAAAGACGTTACTAAAAGAGCCCTGTGTCATCTGAAGCTGCCATGGCTATTCTGCTGCTTGTTCCTCCTGAGTGCCCCAGTGATAGGGTGTGTGGGGCCCCTTCCTGGCAGGCAGGCAGAGGAGGAGGGGAGTATTCTATGATCAGGTGTTTAGCCAGGGGCCCTCTGTGTCTGGGGTTTTGTTCTCCACACTGAGGTAGCCTCCTCTGTTCTCTTCTGGAGATGTCAGTGCAAGAGGCTGAAGCAGAAGTGAGCAGATGGGGTCCGGACCCAGTTCCCTCACCTCTGCCCTGGCTATTTCCTCTCTCTGGACGCTACCCTCCTTGCTTGGAAAGCGGAACTGCAGGAACATCTTTATTTTCATAAGGATTGAATGTTATGTCAACATGAACAACACGAGCTGTACAAATGCAAGACATTATTTTTATTGGAAGGACATGGAGAAGAATTGTTAGGGGAGAGGCACCAGCTCCTCACCGGCAGTGAGCAGCCCTGGGGAGCATAGATTGCTGTTTTTGCCTCATTGTACTGAAGCGTACGCCAGCCCTCTACCTGCCGAGGGCCCCTCGGTGCTCACGGCTGTGCTCTAAGTTGGTAGCAGGACACTCCGGGGGTGGGGGATGACTAAGTATGCACCAGAGGGTGTGTTTCTTGGCTGGCATGTTTGAGATGTGCAAGCCTGTGTTTGTGGTGGTTAGTAACAGTCCTGTGCCCTAACTCTGTGCCAGGTAACACTCCAGCCCTACTCCTAGAAAGCCTGATCATTCATCCTGAGGCCTCACTGTGCCTAGGTCTAGACTGGGCATAGGATAAGTACCAAATTGCAGGCCACTCTGCACAGGACAAGAAGATAGCCTTTGGAGCCGGACACAGCTGGGTTGAAACTGTAGCTCAGATACAGGGTTGTATAGCCTTAGGAACATCTCTATCTCTTTGAGCCTCTATTTGGTCATCTCTAAAATGGGGATAAAATTTGCCTATATGAGATTATTGAGTAGATTAATGATCAGGTATGTGCCTGGTGCACAGTAGGCACTCCCCAAATGATAACTGTGGTTGTTACTATGTATTTGTGGAATTAATGAACTAGTGAGTCGCAGGACTATAGTTTGCCCTTAGAATTTTTCCCAATCCTTTCGTTTTACACATTAGAAAACCAAGGCTCAGAGGGTTGGAGTGACTTGTCCAAAGCTACAGTGTGAGTTACTAGCAGAACCAAGTTTACGAAAGCCTAGCCTCTTGGTGCATTGCATTAGATGAGGGTCTCCTCCAGGAGCCTGCAAGAAAGGCATGGTTCCCGCATCAGGGGGGCTTTGTGGCTCTGTGCACCATCAAGATAACTGGAGGGGCCCAACACTGGCAGCATGGCCCCTGGCCACCACCCCTTTATGTCAGGAACTACTCTTTCCCCGCCTCAGAAAGCAGGTGCCAGAAGGAGCCTTGGGAAGAAGGCTTTTAGAGCTAATAGGATTGCTCTGGGAATGTGACAAGCTAGGGGGTCTCTGCAGCTAGAAACTTGGACAAGGATGTTGAAGAGTTCCTGCGAAATAGGATTGTGTTGGGGAAAGCTACCATGTGTCATCTTGGTGCCCCCTTCTGGCTGATAGAGAGCGGAGCTGCTGAAATGCTTCTTGTTTTGGCTTTTTGTACTTTTACTTTGCTCTTGCCCTGACTCCAAGGGGGAATCACAAGTGTGAGGTAAACCCCTGATGTATTCAGGGATTCCCCTTACTTTGTACACTCCAGGTCTTTTCCTGGGCGAAAGTCAGGATTCTCTGACCTTGAGACAGTTCGGAAGATCCCCCTTGGTCCCCCCCACCCCTTCACCTCTTACTGATTTTTGGCAGTAAAACTGTAGTTGTGAGTGGAAGCCCTTACCAGACCTTTCATTTCCAACCTGAAGAATTATGAGGTAAAGGCTGCCTGGCACTTTCTTTTGAAGGTCTTTACCTAGAGCCAGCTGATTTAGCAGCAATCTGTTGTAGTTAGTTCATGAGGTAGTGGTTGTCTACATTGTGTGCCAGGTCCTGAGTGAGAGGCTGGTGGCACGGGGACAAAAGGGATATATGTGGTCTTTGCCCTGGAGGAGAGACTGTGTGATATAGTGATTGAGGGTCTAAACCTTGGAGTCAGGAAGACCTGACTCTCCCACTCATTAGCTGTGTGCACCAGATTGCAAAACAGCTTCTTGAAGCCTAAGTTCCTCGTTTGTCAAATGAGGATAGTAGTAGCAGCCTTACAGGGTTCTTATGCAGATTAAGTCATATATAGGAAGTGGCCAGTACAGGGTGGCTACATTTTTTAAAAGCTACTCATAGTAGAGGGAGTGAGATGGACAGAAAAAGAATTTGTCATGATTCGGTGGGATAAGTGTGGCAGAGGGAAATGGAGGAGCCACAAGAGCCCAGAAGTACTATTAGCCTGAAGTCTAGAATACTGGGGCAGACCATCGTGTTTAACTCCCATCATGGGTTTCCTTTTCCTGCAGGCATACTTTTTTGATGCACCAGAGATGGACCACCACCTCCCAGCAACTACAGCTGCTCCAAACCAAACAGCTGCTGCAGCCAAGTAACTAAAGAGGAAAGTAAGAGATTATATTTTTATTATATTTTTTACTGTTTAGTACAGTAAAAAGTGGGCAGGTGCATCACTTCCAATACTGTTAGCATCAAGAACCAAGAGGGCAAGGGACACCTGGGTGGCTCAGTGGTTGAGCATCTGCCTTAGGCTCGGGGCGTGATCCTGGAGTCCCAGGATCAGGTCCCGCATCAGGCTCCCTTCATGGAGCCTGCTTCTCCCCCCTCTGCCTGTGTCTTTGCCTCTCTTTCTGTGTTTCTCATGAATGAATAAATAAAATCTTAAAAAAAAAAAAAAAAAGAACCAAGAAGGCCAGACCCTTTTGTCTTTCTGGAAGTATGATTCACTATGACGTTTGTGCACGAGCATGTTTGTATATATGTGTCCCTTCAGCCGAAGGCCTCGATCATGAAATCCACATGGTCCTGGCTTGATAGATTTGGGATATGTGAGCTCTTAGCTTCTTCATTAGAGGAGCTCCTGCCTTTGGCCCCAGCCTCCCCTCTGCTCTGCTCTCTGTCCCTTTCCCAAGAGCACAGTATGGGTTTGTTCTATTTGGTTACAGTCCTGGTGGTTTTTCTAATTTCCCTGTGGCCTCTCAACCTGGCCTCAGACCCTGAGTGTGACTTCTCTTGACTTACTCATAGATTCTCCAAAGCTTACAAATACCCATGCCTGGTTTGCTCTCTGTCCTCTTGGATGATTCTACTGCAGTGGTTAGCTCAGTAGGTGAGAGCACAGGAAGAAGAGCCAATTCCTCCATGGCTCATTCCTTGCCTCTGTGCTCTAGTTGAACTTCTTGCCATTGCCAGAACACATGTGCCTTTGCATTCTCTTTCAATGCCTGGAATGTTACCTGTCTTCTGACAGTCATCACGTACTTTGTGATCCCATTATACCCTGTATTATACATCACTGTTAATGCTCGAATGTTAGTGCTCGAAGCACTAATTGCTCACTGTTTGTGTGTCTGTCTGCATATTCATTTGCTCATTCACTGATTCACTTGTCCTCCATGGACTGGTATGCCTCTCCAGTTAGACTCAGAAACATGAGAACAAGAAGTGAGTATTACTCTGCATCCTCATTGCTTACCACGAGACCTGGTGTTCAGTGGGTGCTCAGTAAATGTTTGCGGAGTGAATGAATGAAGCCACACTATGCATGTGATCTCCTTGTGGAACAAGAACCTTTAGTCTGTTTTGTAATCAGAGGGTGACTTGCTCCTCTTCCTGAGCAACAACAGGGGGGTAGTGCAAAGACCAAGGCCTCTAGAGTCAAGTGGAACTAAAATGAAACTCCAGCCCTGCCATGTACTGGCAGTGTACCTGGGGCAAGGAGCTTACCGTTTCTGAGCCTCAGCCAACTTAACTGTGAAAGAAGGATGATATAACCTATACTATAAAACTGGTGAAGGTTAGAGATCATGTTTATGATGGCACATTGTTAAGGTGCTCAGTGACAGAATCAATCCTATTGCCCACCTGAGAGTAGGTCCACATTTGTGTTGAAATTTGGTGGTTCTCACTGATTTTACTTGGACCTTTTATTTCCTTTGTGTAAAACAAATAGATTTTCCCTCTTAGATGAGGAATTTGGGTTGCAAGCCTGCAAGTTGACAAGATGTGGTTGGTTAAACAAAGACACCTCTGGTGGTCTTGTTGGTAAGACAGTTGCCCTGCTCAATGGAATGCCTAGGAAGTATTGTAGTTCACAGTACAGCCCACCTTCCCTTCTTCCTCTCTTCACATGGGGATGTGATGTTAGAATCAAAGGTCAGAGCCCTTGGAGACAAGATGGGCTTCTCCTCCTTATCATAAGGGAGCTGAGGCCAAGAGAGAACAGTGCCTTGTTCAAGGCCTTCCCAGAGTTTTGTAGCGAACTAATGTGTATATCACATTCCATTCTACAAAATAGTTTCTAGATCACTCTCTCTTTGTCCGTTGTCACCAGCCTGCTTGATCTCATTGTATAGATAAGGAAGTTGAACTTAAGAAGTCTGAGTTGACCAAGATCACTTACTCTTAGAGGCAGAGAGCTGGGACTGAAACCCAGGTGTTCTTGAAGCCAATTCTTTAGGGTTTTCTACTTTCCTACTTTTAAGGCTGATGATCTTTTTACTGCTAAAATTTGTAGGCTCCCTCGGCCTCTTTTTTAGAACCCCTCTCTGTTTTTCTAGAGATGCTTCAGTTCAGAGAATCCATACTTATTTGATGGTACAACCTCTCAGTTAAGAATTTGAGGACTGTATTAATTATCCATTGCTGTCTACTGATTACCTCAAACTTAGCACCTTAAACAATTCCCATTTATTCAGTTTCTGTGGCTCAGGATTCTGGGCATTACTGATCTGTGTTCCCTCCTTTGAGTTCTCTTACAAGGCTGCACACAAAGTGTTGGCCTGGGCTGGGGTCTCATCTGAAAGCTGGACTGGGGAAGGATCTTCCTCCAAGCTCACAAGGTTGTTGGTGGGATTCACTTCCTCATGGCCTGGTAGCCTGAGGGCATCCCTGCTAATTGCCAACTGGAAGCTATCCCCAGTTCCTTGCTACATAGGCTCCTCCATAGGATGGCCGACTTCATCAAAGCTGTAAATGGAGATAATGGATAGACAGTCTGTTAGGAAGACAAAAGATATATAATGTGAAGTAACTCTGGAAATGATCTCTAGCAGCTCTGTTGTATTCTTTTGATTAGATGTGAGTTACAAGTCTTGCCCACACTCAGGGGTGAGGATTACCCTAACATATGAATACCTAGAGGCAGAGATTATCAGAAGGCATTTTTATTTTATTTTGTTTTTCAGCTTTATTAAGGTATCATTAACAAAGAAAACTGTAAGATATTTAAAGTATACATCGTAATGATTTGATACACGCATACATTGTGTGGAGGTCATTTTACAGTATGTCTGTCACAAGCACACACCCTAGTAATATGTGTATATTTGAAGGATTTGCATATTCTGTTGTCAATCCATGTAGTAACTATTAAGGCTTAATTTCTTACTTTTTGATAAAAAATAAATATTTTTGATAAAAAATAAATAGAAGTTCTTTTTTTTTTTTAATAATAGAAGTTCTAAAAATTTTTTTTCATTACCTCAGGGGGTGGTTTTTGCTGCCCATTGCTTTAGAATGAGCATGTGGTAGCTTGTTTGCCTTATGTTTGATTGTCTACATACTTGTTCAGCTCCTTTTGCAGATAGATTTCACTGACTGTTAGCAGAGAAGGCCCTGGGGCGAGGTGGGCTCTTCCTGAGATTGAGGTCCCGTGGGAAAGGGGCTGAGTCTGATTGGATTTGAACTCCCCAGTGCTTGGCCTAATGCCTGCCTGCCATAGACAGAGTGCTCAGTTAATGTTGGTTGGTTGGAGGTAAGACCCTTTGTAAGATTAAGGCAAGAGTGGGATGTGGGCTTTTACCAGAGGTATCTTGGCTCACAGTCCCGGACATCATTTACTCTCTTGCTCAGTGCTAACTTGAGCTTATTCTGTGGCCTCCATGGTCCAGGCATGGGGGACCTAGAAAGTCAAATACAGTCTGCCTTGAGGAGCCTTGGCATGTGGGTAAAACAGCTAAACAGATAATAAACAGACTGTGTGAGAAGTGCCCTACCCAGATTGTGAATTGATGAGCATGGAGGGTAGGGCACAGAAGCTGTGACTCATTTGGCCTGAGGGAAGGCTTCATGGAAGGGGTCTTGTTTGAGCCAGGCCTTGAAGGTTGAGCAGAAGCAACCAATTACCTGTTTTTCTGAAGAGAGTAGTCGGCTTCCCATGGCATTTGGGAAGGTGAAGTGATTGGTTGTTCATTGGGACACAATGATGTGATGTGGGCTTACATCACTGAGAATGAGAAAATCTGAGCCCAGCTGGAAGACAAAGTTAGAGACCACAGTGGCAACAGTTGCTTGGGTCTCTCTGCCTTCACTGAGAACACCTGACATGGACCTGGTGAGGGGCTCTTGTAGCCTGTTCCTGCATTATAACTTGAGTTCCTTCCTTATATTTTGTTATGAAGGCTCCAGGCCAATGTCCCAGGTGCTGTAAACCTTCAGAGAGTCACAAGCTGGCATTTGAGAAAAGCCTAGTCCTCAGGGCCTTTACAGACCTCCCATCCTGATTTATACAGATTTGACACCTTTGGGCTTTGCTTAGATCTATAAGCTTGGGTGTCAGTGTCTCCATTTGGGTGTCAAGTTTCCAAATGAGATAGTGATGAACAGTTTCTTGGGAGCTTCCCTGGCAGAAGCATCAATCGCTTTACCAATGAGAGGGCTGTCCAGAGCCCCAGGCACTGCAGATTTATGAGCTGCCTGTGCCTTCTGCTGTAATCTCCAGGCTCCTAGCTTTCACTGAAAAAGAATGGCTTCTAATCTTGCAGATAACCTTCCTCATGTAAATCTGCACATTGGAGGGCTTAGCCTGGCATGGATTACTGGAGGAACAGTCACCTCTTCTCTCCCTGGAAACTCAGGATCATAGAGGAGCCTCCAATTACTTGTGATCAGGGAAACTACACTGAGATATTAGAATATCCAGCTTTCTTCTTCCCTCTTTTCCTTCATTTTTTAAAAATTAAATTATCATCTGAGGGCCAGTGCCATTTCTTCTCTGAGCTAAGACCCTGGGGAAGCCTAGAAACTGTACCCTGAGAGTCTTTCTTTGGCTTGTGGGAGGGAGTATCTGAAAGACCGCATTCAGAGCAGGGCTGCCTTCCCAGGAGCGGTGACAAGTGGGGCTGTCTGGAGGAGGGTGGCCAGCAGGTTATTATACTGCACTGTGATAGGGCTTTAATAAGAGATGAGCAAAGGGCTTTAGGAGATTCCTTTGTAATTAAAAAACCCTCCTGATTTGATACACAGGGCTTATGTACAATTATCCTTTCACTCACTCACGCTAATAGTTCATTTTATGAGCCAAGGCTACAAACCCTTTTACTACGTTTATACACATCAGTTCTTTTATTCTGAAATCAGTCTTAACTCAATGCTATAATCCTCTTTAACACAGCATCTGGACTGTATGACTTCCCACATGGCTAACACTGCTTCTTCTTGTCTACACCATGTCTGCAGTTTCCCTGCTCAGGGCACCCATTTCCATTTTCTGTGCTGTTTCTCTGTCAGTTTTCTTCTTGGTTTTCTGTCTTCAAAGTAAATTGGGAGAACTTGGGGTGGAGAGTGGGGCAATACAGTAACTTTTTATTCTTTTTAAAACTTATTTAGTGGAAAGTCTTTACACATAGACAAAAGTAGAGTGAGGAGTAGAATGAATCTCTCTGTACCCTTTTCTACTTTGCACAGTTGTCAACTCATGGTCAACTTTATTTCACCCATACACCCATCTATTCCCCTATATTATTTTGAAACATGTCTAAAACATCCTATTATTTGACCCATCAATATTTAAGTTCTGCATCTATAAAAGACACTTTTAAAAACATGATCACAATACCATAGTCACATCTAAAAAAATTGTAACTATTTAATATAGGCAGACTTCATTTTATTGAGTTTTGCTTATTGAGCTTCACAGTTAATTGTGTTTTTTAGAGATTGAAGGTCTCTAGTAGTCCTGCATCGAGCCAAGTCTGTTGGCATCCTTTTTTCAAAAGTGCTTGCTCACTCCGTGTCTCTGTGTCATATTTTGGTAATTCTGGCAATATTTTAAACTTTTCCATTATTATGATTTTTGATATGGTGATCTGTGATCACTGATCTTTGTTGTTACTATTGTAATTGTCTGGGGCACTACAATCTGTACCCATTTAAGATGGTAAACTTAATCAATAAAGGTTATGTGTGTTCTGATCGCTCCACTGACCAGCCATTCCCCCATCTCTCTCCCTCTTCTTGGGCTTCCCTATTAAAGACATAATAATACTGAAATTAGGCCAAGGAATAACCCAACAAAGACCTCTGAGTGTTCAAATAAAAAAAGCCACATGTCTTTCACTTTGAATCAAAAGCTAGAAATGACTAAGCTTAATGAGGAAGGCATACTGAAAGCCAAGATAGACTCAAAGCTAGGCCTCTTGCACCAAACACATAGCCAAGTTGTGAATCAAAGGAAAAGTTCTTGCAGGAAATTAAGAATGCTACTCCAGTGAACACACAGGTGATAAGAAAGTAAAACAGCCTTACTGCTGATGTAGAGAAAGTGTGAGTGGTCTGAAATGGAAGAACAAAACAGCCACAACATCCTCTTACCCCAAAACCTGACCCAGAGCAAGGCCCTAATTCTCATCAATTCTGTGAAGCCTGAGAGAGGTGAGGAAGCTGCAGCAGAGAAGTTGGAAGCTAGCAGAGTTGGGTTCCTAAATTTTAAGGAAAGAGGCCGTCTCCATAACATAGAAGTACAAGGTGAACCAGCAAGTGCTGGTATAGAAGCTGCAACAGATTATCCAGAAGATCTAGCTCAGATCATTAATGAAGGTGGCTGCACTAAACAACAGATTTTCAGTGTAGATGAAACAGCCTTATAGTTGAAGAAGATGTCAACTAGCACTTCCATAGCTAGAGAGGAGAAGTCCGTGCCTGCCTTCAAAGATTCAGAGGACGGGCTGAGTCTCTTGTTAGGGGCTAATAATGCAGATGGTGACTTCAACGTGAAGCCAGTGCTCCATTACTATCCATAAAATCCTAGGACCCTTAAGAATTATGCTAAATCTATGCTTTCTGTGTTTTGTAAATGAAACAACAAAGCTTGGACAACAGCATATCTGTTTACCACATAGTTTACTGAATATTTTAAGCCCCCTGTTAAGACCTGCTCTGAAAAAAGGATTCCTTTCAAAATGTTACTGCTCATTGACAGTACAGTATATCCAGTCACCCAAGAGCTCTGATGGAGATGTATGAGATGACTGTTTTCATGCCTGCCAACGCAACAAGCATTCTGCAGCCCATGTATCAGGGAGTCATTTCGACTTTCAAGATGTATTATTTAAGAAATAACATTTCATAAGGCAATTGCTGCTCCAGTGATTCCTCTGGTGGATCTGGGCAAAGTAAATTAAAAACCTTCTGGAAAGGATTCACCATTTTAGAAGAACATTCATGATTCATGACAAGAGGTCAAAATATCAGCATGAGTAGGACTTTGAAAGCCAACCCTCATGGATGACTTTGAAGGGGTTCAAGACTTCAGGGGAGGAAGTAACTGCCAATGGGGTGGAAAGAGCAAGCTAACTAGAGTGGAGCCTGAAGGTGGGATTGCATGGTTGCCATCTCAGGATAAAACTTGAGCGAATGAGGAGTTGCTTCTTATGTTTGAGCAAGGTGTTGTCTTGAGATGGAATCTACTCCTGGTGAAGATGTCATGAAGACTGTTGAAAGGACACAGCAAAGGATTTGTAATATCATATAAACTTAGTTGATAAAGTAGCAGCGGGGTCTGAGAGGATTGACTCCAGTTTTGAAAGAAGTTCTGCTGCAGGTAAAATGCTACAAAGAAATTGTTTATGAAAAGAATCAATCCATGTGACAAACCTCATTTCTGTCTTATCAGAAATTGCCACAACCCTAGCCTTCACACCCACCACCCTCATCCATTAGCAGCCGTCGACATCAAGGCAAGACCCTCCCCCAGCAAAAAGATTATGATTTGCTGGAAACTCCATTGATGCCTAACATTTTTTAGCAATAAAGTATGTCTTAATTAAAGTATGTACATTTTTTAGACCTAATGCTATTGCATACTTGATGGGCTACAGTATAGTATAAACATAACTTTTATGTGCCCTAGGAAACCAAAAAGTTCATTTGATTCACTTTATTGTGGTATCCACTTTATTGCCATGGTCTGGAATGTCTCCACCATTTCTCTGAGGCATTGTATATACTTCATTGTTTGAATTTCATCTTGCAGTTTCTGGATGTATCTCTGAAATATGCTGTAAACGATAGATTCCCACTCCATTCCCCCTTCTCTCTTTCCCTTTACCATGTATTTGTTGAAGAATCATTTATCCTATAGTTTCTCACTATCTGGATTTTGCTGATTATATCTCTATGGTGTCGTTTACCATGTTGCTCTCTGTCTTTTGTTTTCTGCAAACTGGCAGTTGTATCTAAATTTTGATCAGATTCAGCATTGGTTGGTTGATTGGCTTTGGCAAAGCTACTTGATATGTGGTGTTAAGTTATTTCAGCCATAAATTCATAATGTACAATTATCTTATTTTTTTATACTAGTGACCATTAATAAGCCATGCCTACATCTGTTAAGTCATTAGGATTTTCAAAATGGTGATATTTCAAATCTATCTTTGCTTCTTTGTTAATTAGAATACTTCTTTCATAAAATATTCCCCCTTTTATCTACTATTTGGCTATCTAGTGATATAGTTTCTGCAGAAAAGCAGGATAAATAATTCTGTTCTTTTTTTTTTTTTTCACCTATTTTCAAAACAGTAGTTGGTCAACTAGCACTCGGCAACAATGACCAGTTAATTTCAGTCCATTGCAAGTATTACACTTAACAATACTGAAATTGTCCCTTCTTTGGCTAATGGGAACCTCTTCAAATTGGCCCAAGTCCTGATGGCCCTAAGAGTTTCTGATAACTACCTTGTTATCTGTTACAACAGCATTTTCCAGGTTTTTCTAGGCTCATTCTGAACATTTCCTGTCCCAGACCCAGACTGAATCATTTCTTGAAGGAGTCTTGGTTCTGTTCAGTGGGGAGATAGTAATACCAGGTCACAGTCTGGGTGTTGGTGGCATTTTGTTGCCGTTGGCTTGGTTGTTGCTCACAGGCCTTTCCACTGTTCAGAGTCAGGAAATACATCTATTGTGTGCTTGATTTGTTTTCTTTAAAGGAAATCCATTGTGAGTTCATACTCATATTTTCTATTCTTGTTTACCACTGCAGATTTTTTTCAGAATTGCTTTTATCTTCTATCTGTATCTCCTTTCTCACCTACAGAGGATCTCACTTTTCAACAATACCAGCACTGATAGACTTGGACTATCACATAAGTACTTAATTGTTTTATCCAGGAACTCACCACAGTCCAATAATCACAGTGACAGCATTCCCATTAATTACTGGAAATATTGCTTTAAAACCTTTTAAGGTTTTTTTTTTAATTTTTATTTATTTATGATAGTCACACACACACACACAGAGAGGCAGAGACACAGGCAGAGGGAGAAGCAGGCTCCATGCACTGGGAGCCTGATGTGGGATTCGATCCTGGGTCTCCAGGATCGCGCCCTGGGCCAAAGGCAGGCGCCAAACTGCTGCGCCACCCAGGGATCCCTTAAGGTTTTTAAGTTCTGGAATTCCCTTCCTTGGTTGGTCTACTTTGAAGCCCACTATTTAGTCTTGAGGACCACTTCAGATACCCTGTCCTTGAGGAAGTTTGGATGGCTTACTACTCTGTGCTCTCCTACAGCTCTTTGTGTGTTCCTCCATAAGGGCATACATAATAAAAGGGTTCTTTTATTAACTGTGACATAGACTAAGAATTCCTTGAGAGTGGTAATTTATTTACCACTATAACCATAGCATCCAGCAGGCATCTCGGGGAAAGCTTGATTTTGCACAACTGACAGTTGATACACATGTCACATACACATTTGTTCAGTTTGTTTGCCAGGTTACTTGGGCACTTTTCATTTGTTCATTGATTGAGAGCCCACCCTTTGCTACTGTCTGCTGGGTGATTGGGGTGAACAATGGAGATAAGTCCTTACCTTCCCTGATTTTACACCCCAATTTTCTATCGCAGGCATCAGACAGACTAGAAGGCCCTACTGAATTCAAGAGAGAATCCTAACTTTGGGAACTTTGGATTGCAACACCCCAAAGAGGCTTGGGTGAGGGGCTGCCACCACGAAGGGGCACAGGGCAGGCTGTTGCCGCAGTGGGGCCAGGTAGGGAGCCAGTAGTGGCCAGGAATTGAGTCCTAGGTGGGGAAAAGGCTAGAGAGCTCTCCCTGGCTGATAGTGGCATTATGGACTGAGTCCGGCACAAAGGGCCATCTCTTCTTACTTGCCACCCTCTGGCCTGAGCCCCAGGAAGCCCCAGTCTCTGTCTTCCATGCTACCTACTAAACATTGGCAGCAGGGCAAGTGCATTTTCTGTCTTCAAACACTCCTCTGGTCTTGACATTAATTTGGAACAAACAGCTAGAGAGATGAGAGAAAAGAGCATGTTTATGAAAATGAACTCTTTAGTGTCTGTCCTGTGGGCTTGTTTGTCCCTACCTTTATTTAGCATTTCAGAAACCTGAGCTAATGTTTACCAGAAGGCCAGTCAGGACTTTAAGTTCTTCCAGCCCAGCAAATCACAGTGTTCATCCTTCTCTAACCACTTTTCACAGATACATTACTGACATCATTTCCCTTTTCTAGAGCCGGGTATAGGCAGATGCCCCTGCATTAGCCCCACCTTCCGACTTGTGATGTATCGCCTGATGGTTTCTAAGGCAGCCTGGTACATTCTCTTAGGGTGAAGGCCATTTATTAGGAAATGGCCTCTCTGCCACATTTCTTAAAACCCGACCTGGATTTCACTATATCTCTAGCCTCTCTTTCCAAATTCCCATCTATTGCAAATTCCCAAATAGGTGTACCAACAGATAACTCAAATTTATTATCTTCAAAATTAAACTCATCTCACCCACAACCAGGCCCTCCTTATAGTTTCCTGTCTCAGTGAGTGGCACTACCATCCACACTGTTCCTGACTTTAGACCACGTTTGATTCTTTATTATCCTGTCTCACAGTACCTTACAATTGTAGGTACGTAATATGTTATGTGTTTGTTTACCATGTAGTTTCCACTGCCACATGGTAAGTTTCTTGAGAGTTGGGACCATGTGTGCCTTATTCATCACTTACCTGACACATCTGACATATGAGTCCTTAATCAGTGTTTGTTGGATTACTTAAAAAATCCATCCAGTCACCCAGGCTAGAAACTTCATCATCAATGTAGAATCCTCCCTCTTACCTTCCACATATTATCTATCAGCATGATTTGTCTTTTCTACTGAAATATTTCTCAGATGTGTCCTATCAGTACTATGCCCGGTGTTCATGGTCCAATCATCTTACATTTGGACTGTGATAGTAACTTGATGGGTTTCTCTATCTCTTTTCTTTTCCTTCTTCCAGTCCATCCTATGTGTAGCCAAAGTGGTTTTTGAAAAATTACAAAACTGTATCACTCCTCTACTTAAAAACTTTCTTTTCTTTTCTTTTTTGACTCCTGATTGTCTAAAAGATAAAATCTAAACTCCCGGGATTGCCAGCATCTTTCCTAATCTATTTGTCCTGCCTCGTATCCTGCCATTGTCCCCTGCATAACCTCATGTTTCAACAACCACCAAGAGCTCTCCTGTTCTCAAATCTTTTTATGTCCCTCCATATTTACTTTATTCCTCCTCTAGCACCTAACACAGCTGTCACAAAGAAGAGAGAGAAAGAAGGATGGGTCAAGGTAGCTCTGGGATCTGGCAGAGAAAAATCAGTGGGTTTCCAAAGAAATAGAGGAAAATTTTTAAATATGTCATCTCCCCTCTAATAATAAGTCTTCTTGAGAGCTCATAAATCAGGGCTCAAGTCTGTCTGGTATTGAAGCTATACAAACAAATACCCTGTCCTACAGTTTAGCTCCTTTCTGAGTTGGGGAGTCTTTTTCATAAAGTTATTCTTTTTGTTTTTCAGTTCTCTTTTCTATTTTTTGGAGTGTGGTTCTTTCGGCCATGGCATCTACTGCAGGAAAGCAGAATGACCAAGCCAGCAGGAAAACTGATGGGATGGCACCACCCTCTGGCATCTAAAAGGGGCCACACTGAAGTCTAATCACCTAATTTAACAAACAGTAATCAAATGTTATTCAGTACATGTGTCTTTCAGCTCTTCTTTCTCACCTGTCAGTTATCATCAGAACTATATACACTGATTTGGAACAAAATACAAGGGAATGTGGTAGTTGTGCCTTCCATTTGCCTCTCGCTGTCATATGACATGCTTCATGTTAGGTCCGCCCTTACTTACTGTGTGAGTGGATCCATCCTAACTTGGGAGGACTTTCTTCTGAATTGTGTACAGATGTTCCTCTAAGGTGGTCCTCTTCTCTCCAAATGCTTGCCATCCTACAGTGGCCAAAATGTATGGACTTTGGTTTGAATTCATTGGGAGCCTGAAAATTTGACTTTGGTGACTTGACACTGGGCAACCGAACCTAATTATTGCAAAATAAATACCTCATAGAATGTCTGTCTGCATTTCTTCCTTGATGTTTTATCTTTAGTATGCGAGAAGCTGTTGTGAATCTTGATTTATTTAATATGCTAATTGTCGGGGTTGGGGGTTAAAATGGACATTGGAGGTTTTTCTCCTATAAGTATGGAACAGAGGGTTGGAAGAACATGATCACTTACAACATATTTTGACACACAGATTTTAGAAAAAAATTTAGGGTACTTTGAGTACCTCTTCAAAGTGACATGATTCCTGGCTAGAGTGTACTAAAGGGAGAAACCAGTGACACCTCAAAAATTCTTTGTTATACTTTTTATTCAAAATACATATCATCTGGGAGGCTGGGCTTCTGGCAATTCAGGATTGCTGATTCCCTACTGTTTCTGTTGTCCTCTTCAGGACAAGAATTTCCAGTGTATTTCTGAGATAGCTCCAAAGACACATTTGGACTTAAAAGGCTGATCACACAAAAAAAGGAAGATGTGCACAAATTCAAGCTACCATGAGCTTAAGGTCATATTGGCAAACTTCCCATCAAATGCAGGATATCCTCCCTCCCATTAATTTATGTAAAAAATAGAGGTTGTACACCTACTAAGTGCTGATCACTGTTCTAGGTGTTGAGGCTGGAGCAGTGAACAGAATGGACACAGTCCCTGATGCCCTGGATCCCACAGTCACATGATCAATCTCCAAGGCCGTTAACTCCTCCTGGAACAACAATTTGTGTGTGTGCCTCTGCAACTTTCACTGCTTGGTCTGAGCTCTACCCCTGGGCCTCTCAGATCTAGTCTGAGCTCTCTTCCCCTTGTTGATTTCAGATGTTCAAAAACAGCTCTTCTGTGCCCCCTGGGTCTTCTCCAGTTAAATGTTTCTTTTGCCTTCAAGGACTCTTCAGAGAACTTGGTGTCTGTACCTTCTAGTCACCCTCTGAGCTAGTACCCTGGTGCTCTTTCATTAACACTTAATTCCTGCTGCTCAAGGCAGTGATTCTTACACATGTGGATCCCATCAATTCCCTGTACAGGCTGTCTGCTACCTCCCCTTCTTTTACCAAAAGTGGCAGGATTTTTCTCCAATAAAGAAGAGAAGTATATTGTGAAATGATAAATATATATATATATATATATATATATATTGGCCTCTGCCACAGTTTCTGACAGAGCTGCTAAGACGCTTATTATTTCCTGTGTAATACTGACAGAGCTCCCAAATCTCTTGGAATTTCCTAGGTAGTGGAGCATTTTTATTTATTTATTTATTTTCTAATGAGGTGACTCTTGTGGGGCTCTGGATGGGGCTGGTCACCAGGAAGACCACACCATGATTAGAAGGTTGGAACTTTCTGCCCCACTCTCCATTCTCTGGAAAGAGGTGAGGGGCTGGAAATAGAGGTAATAATCAGTCATGCTGATGTGATGAAGCCTCCATAAAAATCCCAAAAGAATGGGGTTTAGAGGGTAGCCTGGGTGGCTCAGCAGTTTACCGCTGCCTTCAGCCCTGGGTGTGATCCTGGAGACCTGGGATTGAGTCCCATGTCGGGCTCCCTGCATGGAGCCTGCTTTTCCCTCTGCCTGTGTCTCTGCCTCTCTCTCTCTCTGTGTCTCTCATGAATAAAAATAAAATCTTAAAAAAAAAAGAATGTGGTTTAGAGAGCTTCCAGGTTGGTGAATACATCCACTTGCCAGGAGGGTGGTATACCCCCAACTCCAAGAGTGACAGAAGCTCCTGCACTGGGACCCTTCCAGACCTCATCCATGTATCTCTCCAACTGGCTGTTCATTTATATCCTTTAAAACATCCTTTGTAATAAATCAGCAATAGTGAGTTTTCCTGGATTCTGTGAGCAGATTATGAAACCCAGGAAGGGAGCTGTGGGAACCTCCAATTTGTATTTAAGTGGGACAGAAATCATGGGTAACTACTTGCAATTGACATCTGAAGTGGGAGGCTGTGTGATTACCCTTTGGGTTCTGCACTACCTCCAGGCAGTTAATGTCTAGGTGTGGAAGAACCACATATCCTGGCACAGAAGTGTAAGTGTTAAAGTGAAGGAAAGCAGTGAGTTTTCCCCAAGTACATATAAATATCCACATTTGAAAGGGAATTTAGTTACTACTGAGCACTTGTAAGTGTGGTGTAACTAGTAAAGTTTAAAAAAAAAAAAATGTTAAGGGATCCCTGGGTGGCTCAGTGGATTGGCACCTGCCTTTGGCCCAGGGTGTGATCCTGGAGTCCCGGGATCGAGTCCCGAGTCAGGCTCCCTGCATGGAGCCTGCTTCTCCCTCTGCCTGTCTCTCTCTCTCTCTCTCTCTCTCTCTCTCTGTTTCTCATGAATAAACAAAATAAAATCTTAAAAAAAATAAAAATAAATGTTTAGAGATTCTTTAATACAGAGGTCAGGATTTAACTTTTAAGTAAGGATTTTAAACACAACCAGCACCATAAATTAGCACCATTATTTTATAAAAAGAGAGGACACTATAATGTCAAGTAATCTCGAAGAACATAATGTCAGTACTAAAAACTTGAATAAGTATAGCTTTTTGAAAAGCTGATTATCTTGTTCATTTTCTTCCTCACCTACCAAATATCAGTGAAAATTTCATGAACTGACCAGCATGAAACAACTGCCTTTTAGGAGCCTCTGCTCTTGGGACCCCTGTGAAGCACTTATGAATTGTATTCAACTGTAAAAGAACCCTAAAAAGCAATAGCTTAATCAAATTAGCAGTTTTACTTGTGCTTCTATCTTATTGATAAGAAGTGGATCACGTGCTCATCCCTAACTGCAAGAAAGGCTCGGAAATGCTCTTTGGCTGGGAACACGGCCACCATGAATGAAACCAGAATAGATAGATAACTATTTTAGATAGATAATTATTACACTTGGAACCTCTGCTTTTAGAAAAGTTAATGGATGGTGGTTTTTCCATTGTCAGTTTGATTTCACTGGTTGGCATCATGTAAAGATTTAAGGGGTGCCTGGGTGGCTCAGTCATTTAAGCATCTGATTCTTGATCTTAGGGTCATGAGTTCAAGCCCCTCATTGGGCTCCACAGTGGGCATGGAACCTACTTTAAAAAAGAAAGAGATTTAAGAGAAAATAATTCTGGGAATATGGCAATGGCATTTTTTGAATCTCCCCAAATTCTTCCATTAATACAGAGCATTTGGGGGATGCCTGGGTGGCTCAGTGGTCAAGCATCTGCCTTCGGCTCAGGGTGTGATTCCTGGGATTGAGTCCCACATTGGGCTCCCTTTGGGGAGCCTGCTTCTACCCTTGCCTGTGTCTCTGCCTCTCTCGGTGTCTCTCATGAATAAATAAATGAAATCTTAAAACACACACACACACACACACACACACCCCAAAACCAGAGCATCTGGGATAGCAAAGCCAAAAAACCTATGGAAAATATCTATAACAAAACTGGGTGACAAGATATCACCACAAACCCCAAAATTCAAGCATGTGGAACCACTAGTCATTCAAAGACCTGCATGGTATCAGCATTTTTTTTGTGGAAAGAAGCAGAGGGAAGCAGCAGCTGGGTGTCTGAGAAATCTAAAAATAAGAGAACCTCAAAATAGCCAAGAGGTACTCCCTGGAAAGTACAGTGGACCAATAGGAGAACAACAGCCAGATTTGGGGGCAGTTTGGCACCACCCACTTTGCAGTTGATGAGTGCAAGGGGTCCAAAGTAAGGTCTGAAGAAGTTGGAGCAGCCCAGGTCCTGAGAATTCTCAAAACCAGCCAAAAGTATCTTTCCAGGACACTAGAGTAGAAACTGCAGGGAATAGAATACAGATAGAGTAGGGCAGGGATATTTGGGGCAAAGAAAAGGCAAGTCAGATGAAGGTGGGGGAAGGGCACAGAGCCAGGAGATCTCAGAAAGTTTGAAGCCATATTTTTGGACACTTCATGAAAACAGAAAAAGAAGCTGTAGAGTCTTGAATTTAGTAAAGCTGTCCTAACTTGCCCCTCCTTCCTAAATATGCAGGAAAACTAATTTCACATAAAAATGAGTAACAGAAAGGACTGCAATCAAATCTCATAATGAAGCTATTATAAGAAAAATGAAAACACGGAGAATAGTATCCCTAATGATATGAAAACATTTCAGAAAGACATGCCCACAAAATCAGATGAAAATTATAATATTTCAAAATAAGCTAAAGTAAATTAAGGAAATAATACAAGTTCCTGCTCCAAAGCAATGGTGTAGTTCTAACGGTATAGGTGCTCCCCTCAGCAGCTCCACATGTGTGTGCTCGTGGACTCTAATGTAGAGGGAGTAGTGCCTTCATGATACTTGGATAATAACTCCCTTCTCCCTTTTGCTACTACAACCTTATTCTTTCTCCCCTATGCTCTTTCAGCCCTTTGAATACGTTATCAATTCCCTGCATCCAGTCCCTTTGACTAAGATAACAAAGTCTGTTGTCCTGAACAGACACTTTCTGATGCAGTTACTTCCATTCATTCTTCTGTTCATTTAACAAATATTTATTGACTACCTCCTAATGTTACAGCATTTGGAAAACAATGATAAACAAGTTAGACAGTCTCTGCCCATGCAAAGCTTATGTGCTAGTGAGAACTCAGACAATAAATAAGTAGTTGCACACCATGACTTCAGTTGTGATAAGTGCTCTAAAAATAAATGTGGCGTAAAGAATAAATAATTGTCTCTCTTGTGTAAATGAAGTCAGGAGGTAAGGGCAGGTAGCCTAGGATTGTTATGGTTGCTCCGAGTAATCACGTTTACTTTGAGCTTAGTACTTGATTTTGCCTGGAGTGTGACAATCCAAATTCCATGCAGCTGGATGCAGGAAGAGATTAAGAAGGGGCAAAGAACTGGCTAGCTCTCTTTTAAGAGGAGTTTCTGGGCAGCTACCACGCACTGGTTAGTTGGATTACATTTTATTGGCCTGAACTCCTCAGTCACCTGGCTCCACCTAGTGGCAAAGGACACTAGGAAACGAAGCCACATGCCCAGTTAAAACTTGGGGGATTTTATTTCTAAGAAGTAGGGGAGAATAGATGTGCTGGGAAAGACAACTAGCACAGTGTGAACAGGATACTAAAGGGACTAAACAAAGTAATCTGATTGCAAGCAACCTGGGGTGTGTTTAAGGACACTCATTTAAAATGATTCTTTATCATCTTTCTCCATCACCAGATAGGTTTCTTCTTGGCAGAGACTTGACCTACCTTTGTATTCCCAGTTTGTTCTGCAGTGCTTCAGACATGATCGGTATTAACATGTTTTTTGGAAATGAATGTAATCTTAAAACGACTCAGGAAACCATTATTAGCAAACATTATTAGCAAACAGTACGTGTGACCTCGATTTCTCTCACTAGACTGAGTTTCTCCAGAGTCCGTAAAATCACCAAACCTTTCTAGAGTCCTGAATGTTGACTGTGGTATGTAATTGGGTATTAAAAGGTGTTAGCAGTATGCCTCCAGGGATCTAACTGAGGGCTAATGCAATCAGAGAAGACTTAATTAAGTGGGACCTGAGTTGGTAAAACCCTTTTTCCTTACTGGCAGGAAATTAATGATAATCAATATTCGTATAGCATTTTATCATATCTTCACAACATCACTGGATGTCACCTTTATTTTTATCTTTATTTTATCGGTGAAGAAATGGAAGCCCCGAGAGGGTCAAGTCATTCCATTTAGCAAGTGACAGAGCTGGAACTAGAAACCAGATCTTAGGAAATCAAATTCACCGTTAGAGAGATTTTTTTTTTTTTCCATTTCGGTAATATCAGTGAGTACATCTGTGGAGAGGGACGCAACATTCTTTGATTTCACTTTCAGGCAGTCCGTATAGAAAATCGGGAGAAATAAGGGCCAATCACTTTGCCAGGTCAAACTGGGACCATCAAGCTACACTGTTACTCTTACCGGCTTCATAAAAGACTACGATTCCCAGCATGCCACAGGGTACCTCCGGGAAAACTTCCACTCCCGGCATGCTGTACTTTGGAACTCTCAGTCCCAGGATGCAACGCTCCCCTTGCGCCCAGAGCGCCATCGAGACTACAGTTCCCAGCATGCAGCGCCGCCCTCAGTTTCTGGCGCCCCGCTGGACCCTGCTTCGGAGAGACCTTTTGGACTCCAGAGGGCGGGTCCTGAAGCCCCAGCCCCGTTTGGGAGACGTGTCCGCGGGGCAGTTTGGGCGCGTTGGGCCTCTCCAGACGAGGCCTCGAAGGGACGGGTCGGGGCCCGGCCCGGGCTCCCCTCAGGCAGCGTCTGAGGCAGCCCCAACAGGGTCCTCCGGGGGCCTTGCTCCCTTTGAACTGCGGTGGCGGGCGGGCGCACGGCCTCCCGCAGCCCCGAGAGCCGGGGTCGCCATCACCATGGCCACGGCTGCGAGTCGGCCCTGCGCCGGCAGGTCGCGGGACATCCTGTGGCGCGTGAGTGCTGCGCGCCGTGTAGCGCGCGCTCGGCCCGCTGCGGGGGTCGCGCTGGGCGGGCGCTGAGCGCGCGTGCGCGCTGGGCGGGGGAGGGGCCGGCTCCGGGGCGGCGTGGGCAGCGCGAGGGCAGCGCGTGGGGACGGGGCGCCCGCCGGGACTGCTGGCGGCCATGTGCGGGGGCGTCCCGAGTGGACTCTGGGGGCGGGGGGGGGCCCGGGGCCTCGGCAGTGGAGGCCGCTCGGGGGACGGGGATGCCGTCGCGGGGCCTCTGGGCGAGGGTTTCGTGCAGGGGGCGTGTGCCGGCGAGAAGCGGGAGAGGACGTCTGGAATCGGGACGAAGGCGGTGTGGCCCAGCGGAGGCCGTGCGCCACGCTGACGTCTCGGGGGTCTTTCTGCCTTGCCCTCGACCAGTCCCTGAGGTCCTGTAGCCGGACTTCGGGAAGCAGCACGGGCGTTCTTTCTTTTCCCCGTTCCCACCTCCCTGCCGCCCTTCAGACGCTGACTGTGAACGGTCTTGGGGCCGCCGCGGTCGGCTGCCGCCTGATGGCCGTGCGGGCTTGTCCCCACTGGTCCACCTTCGTCGTAAGCACCTCGCAAACCCAGGAGCGTTCCGCCTTCCAGAATCCGCCAGTCCCGTGTCCCGCCCACGCTTCAGAGCCCCCAAGTATCTCTTCTTGCATCCGCTTACTCCGCAGTGCATCTCGCGTCTCCTAAGGGCCCGACGCTGATGATTCACGCGCGAGTACAAGGCAGGGACTGCCCAGTTCCTGCCGCCGCTGATGACTGAACGCGAGGACGGTGCACAGACCTTCCCCGTAAAATGTGTACAGCTCCCACGTATTGACGCCTCGGTCAGGCCTAAAGAGGCCAGCGTGGAGATGCTGTCGAATACAGTGGTACAACTAAGTAAGACAAGTATTCTCCTCCCTCAAAGTGGGGTATATTTTTTAAAGGTTTTATTTATTTATTCATGAGAGAGAGAGAGGAGGCAGAGACACAGGCAGAGGGAGAAGCAGGCTGATGCAGGGAGCCCGACGCGGGACTCGATCCTGGGTCTCCAGGGTCACGCCCTGGGCTGAAGGGAGAAGCTAAACCGCTGAGCCACCCGGGCTGCCCCAAAGTGGGATATTTAATGGGGCATCTGACTCTGGACTAGATGGGAGCATCAGTTCATTGGTAGGATGAGATTCGGTAGTTGTTTGCCGTGTTATTGATAGGAGTAAACATTGCGGTTTATATATAGCTGCATGTGCTACGATCTGGCGATCTGGCGTAAATACTAGTGATTAACATCCCATATGAAAAGATAGGATTTGCATAACTGAAATAACTAAAGTAGTTTGACTTCATGGTTGAGGGATTTTGTTTGCTTAATTATAGGTTTTGGGCTGGAGGATAGTTGCAAGTATTGTCTGGTCAGTGCTGCTTCTACCCATCTGCACCACAGTATTTATAATCTTCAGCAGCATTGATTTATTTCATCCTATTCAGTGGCTGTCTGGTAAGTGATACTCAGTTTGGGGAAATCAAATTTACAGGAACTGCTTCTCTCTCTCTCTCTCTCTCTCTTTTTTTTTTAAAGATTTCTTTATTTATTCATGATAGACACAGACAGAGAGAGAGGCAGAGACACAGGCAGAGGGAGAAGCAGGCTCCATGCAGGGAGCCTGATGCAGGACTCGATCTCAGATCCCGGGATCACAACCTAAGCTGAAGGCAGGTGCCCAGCCACCCAGCCACCCAGGCGTCCCTACGGGACCTGCTTCTCAACATAAAAGTTGCATCATGTTTCGGTTTGTTTTTGTTTTATTCACTGCCTCTGTTGATTGACACGGCAAAACATGCACCTTGAGGTAATCTTAAGGCATTCCCTTCATAAATCACCTTTTCACTATATAATTATAAGAATAAACTGTCAGAGATCACTTGAACAAAAAAGATTAGAAAACCTCATAAATAAAAACTTAATTTTTGTGTTTGTCTTTTTGACTGCTTTTTTTTTTGACATTTTCTTTTTAAGGACCAGAACTGTTCCCTTTATCTTTTTATTTTATTTTATTTTATTTTAGACTTTATTTATTCATGACAGAGAGAGAGGCAGAGACACAGGCAGAGGGAAGCAGGCTTCATGCAGGGAGCCTGACGTGAGACTCCATCCCCAGGTCTCCAGGATCACACCCTGGGCCAAAGGCGGTGCCAAACCGCCGGACCACTGGGGCTGCCCCCTTTATCTATTTTAAAACTTGGAATTTATATCCTTAAAAAACCTGTCTAAAATTAAGCCTACTTCATTTCTATATTGTGGTTAATTAAAAAAAAAAATGAGAGAAAAGGAGAAAGGAGTTAAAGACTAAAAAACATAGAGGAAAAGACAAAGACTGATGTGAGGAAAAGATTGGTACAGACTAAATGTTTCTTAAAATCCGTGGAGACAAAATTACTAAATTAAGCTATGATCATGTTAATTAATAATAACCTCCAATTATTGCCATGTACTGTGTGCCACGTACTGTACTAAGCATCTTAAGCATATTGTTATCCTTCTTACAACCCTATATAATAAAAGGGTATTATCCCCGCCTTATAAATGAGGAGGCTGAGACTCAGGTTATAGAAGTCTGCAGAGACACAGTCCGGGGGGAGTAACTGAACCAGGATTTGAACATTGGTCTGTGACTTTAAAGCCAGTGTTTTTCCTCTGTGCCATACTAGCATTAGAAAGAAGTGTTGCCGGCGTAGGTTTTGAGCTTTTGAAGTTTTGCCTAAGGCTAAGAATCACAAATACTTGAAATTCTTTTAATTTTCCTTTCCACTACAATAAACAAATTTCTTTTGCTTTGGGAAGTGGAAAGTGTGTTGTTAATTTAAATTTCAGAAGAAAGTGCTAATTTTTAAGGAGTTAGCAGCTTTGCCTTGTGACCTTCGGAGATATTGTTGCTAAAGAATTAGAGTCCCGCTAAGTTTCTCATTGAAACATCTCAGTCACTTCTTAAGGTAGGTCCTACAAGGCAGATAAAATTAAGCCATAAGCCAGCAGGGGGATGGCAGGTGTTTCTGTAACCACCTTCCCTAAACCTGGATCACTCATTGATCTTGGTGGTCTGGTCACAACCTTGGAATATTCAGTACTGAAATCTAAAACCATTACCAATTGTTCAGAATTGGCATTTAAGAAAAAACTTTCTGCCATTTTGTGGGCCAGGGTTTTTTAATCCTAATAATACTTTCTCTCCAGATGGGATTTGATTTATGCCATTTTTCTCATCAAATGTTACTCATCTCCTTCAACTTTTGCTTCACAAAGTCTTTTGAGATAAATTGTATTCTCCTCTTATTTCCTGTCTCATGAATCATTTCTTTCATTCTTTTAGTTCAGTATAACGTTGGGGTTTAATTGTGAATCCTTAATAAATATTCTTTATTAATTTTGTTTTTTTTTTGTTTTTTTTTTCTTCTTTATTAATTTTGGCCAGTAAATGATACTCTTAAAAATTATTGGTTTCATTATTAAGTTTTAGTCTATTCAGTAAAATGTATTTCCTTGTTGTTTTTATTTCTCTTATTTATGTTTTTAGGCATAACATATATATATGTATTTTAAACTGGGCCAGATTTTTGAAATGGAATATTACTTGTTGAACTACTCTAAAATGTGAATATGTTAGTATTTTATAAGGATTATCATGATTTTTTATTTTTTTAATTCAGCATTTAAGTAATTTATGGCTTATGCTATTTTCAGAAATGTTACTCTTTTAGCTGTAGGAGCTAATTGCATTTGTTAAGAAGAGATCTGAAAAATACTATTTATATTGTAAAAAAGAGGCCTTGTTGATATTTTACTAAATGTGGTACTTCTCTGTTTCACATGAGGAAAGACATTTGCATATGGTAGTATTTTGTCTGATGTTAACATCTGGGTCATCTAAAAGAAGTTCTGGTGTAATTTTAAAGGACCCAGAGTTTGGTCCAAATAATCACACCGTAGTTCTTGAGTTGATGTCCTGTAGGACCTGTCACAGTGTATGAGTAAAGTCTTGAAGAAAAGATGGCTTTTAAAATGAAAGTTACAAAAAAATAAAATAAGTAAAATAAAAATAAAAAATAAAATGAAAGTTACAGTTGTGGTTCAAACCCTTTTTTTTTCTTAAACCCTTTTTCTATTACCATTTACTGATCATAACTACATGAGTGAATGAACTTACTAATTCATCTCTCTTGTTTTTTAGATTCTTTCAATGATCTGTATAGTTCCTATGTAATCTTTTACCTCCTGCTGCTGTCAGTGGTAGTAGTAATAATAAGTATTTTTAATGTGGAGTTCTATGCAGGTGAGTTTTCAAATGTTAATCATCTTAAACATATGTGAATTTATATTCTTAATGGCAGACTCAATGCATTTTGTATGTGGGTGTATATAACAGGCTTGTTTTGTGCAATTTAAAATGTGAATACAGAATCATCTGCTTTAAATGTTTGAACTAAAAATTTATTTGAATGTTAGTTTCTCTGTCTAAAAAGAATATTTAGAGCTCTTAGGACAAATATCGTATGATTCTACTTAGATAGGTTTTAGAGTCATCAAATGCATAAAGACAGAAAGTAGAATGGTGGTTGCCATGGGCTGGGGGAGGAGGGACTGGGGAGCTGTTGTTTGATGGGCACAGAGTTTCAGTTGGGGTGATGGGGAAGTCTTGAGGTGCATGGTGGTGATGGTTGCACACAGTGTGAATGTACTTATGCCACAAAACTATATGCCTAAAAATGGTTAAAATGGGAAAAAATGGTTAACATGGCAAACTTATGTGTGTTTTACCACAATAAAAAAATTTAGACCTTTTAATAGTTCACAGCTGCTGTTAAGGCTGTGACTCAGCAGATGTATTATAAAAATAACTCCTTTATAGGGTAGGAGATCAGGACCAGATGATTTCTAAGGTCGTTTTCAAATATAAAAGTCTATAATTCTATAGTTAAAAGAAGAAAAAAACTATGTTTTGCCTTGGGAGAATCACCTGCTAGATTGTAGAGCTTTTTATTTTCTCAGTTTCTCTTTTTACTTTTTGTGCCTTTTGTGATTCCTGCATCTGTCCTTTTGGTACAGTAAGCTTTTTCTGACACTTCCTTTTTGATTATAGCATCATTCCTCTTTTTAGCTCTTCAGTAGTTACTTCTTAGAGATGGTATAAAATTTCAGATCCTGCTCTGGATGTTACAACACATACCCTTTTCTTTTTTCTTTTTTTTTTTTTTTTTTTTGTATATTTTTTAATCGGAGCTCAGTTTGCCAACGTATAGTATAACATCCAGTGCTCATCCTGTCAAGTGCCCCCCTCAGTGCCTATCCCCCAGTCACCCCATCCCCCCACCCACCTCCCCTTCCACTACCCCTTGTTCGTTTCCCCAAGTTAGGAGTCTCTCATGTTTTGTCACCCTCTCTAATTTTTCTCACTAATTTTCTCTCCTTTCCCCTATAATCCCTTTCACTATTTTTTATATTCCCCGTATGAATGAAACTGTATAATGATTTTCCTTCTCTGATTGACTTACTTCATTCAGCATAATACCTTCCAGTTCCATCCACGTCAAAGCAAATGGTGGATATTCGTTGTTTCTAATGGCTGAGTAATATTCCATTGTGTATATATACCACATCTTCTTTATCCATTCACATTCCCTTTTCTTTTGCTTTTCTAATCCCTTACTCCTAGTGCTGGATTTCTTTTTCAGTTCGAACCATATACCGATCTCCATGGCTTAGAGCACATGTTCTTTTACACGTTCCCACATGGTGTAGATGCTGCACTAGGGCTTTCCATCTTGTCATTCTTAAAGCCTGATTACTTACTTTGGCTCATTGCTTCAACAAGCATTTTGTGTGCCATACATTGTGTGGGGATAAGAAATAAGTGTTATGGTCCCAGTTATCCCAAGAGGATCACAATTAATGGGGAGACAGATAGTAAACATCAGACATATTCAATAACAATACACTGGATAGTATGGGAATATATAGGAGCACAATTTACCCAGCATAGTAAACTTCCTGGATGAGGTGGTGCTTAAAGGATGAATTGTATTAATTAGAGAAGGAAGATGATCTAGGGAAAAGGTATAGCACATAAAAAGACTTAGACACATGAGAAGCTTTGGTATGTTTAGAACATTAGTAGTCAGTTACACGCTCAGTAGGTCTCTGGGGCATTTCTTACAAGGAGGGAGAGGTGATAGAAGCCTCCTTCTCAAAGTATAGAGCACCTAAGCTTTCTCCCTTCACACGAATTTTCTCTCTCACTATAATCTCTTTACTTGGAGTATATTAAAAGAATGTTATAGGTCGGGAAACCCTCTAGTAGCTGTTTTCAAAGGTCAGCGTCTCTCCTCCTCACACTTGCCTACCCCAGCACACTTCCAGAAAACTTATTTTTGATTATCAGAGAGGTATTAGATATTGCTATACAAACATTTATTTTAGTACTCAATATTGTCATTCTTTACCTAGTTTGTGGTTTATTTTTCACATTTGGGCTATATATTGGCAAGTTCAAACGCTGGAGTAAAGATAACTTGTCAGAGGACAAGCACTATTTAAAAAAATGATTATTTATTCTTTTCTGGCACTTAAGAGAATGGCAGGGTAGACACTATTGAGAATGGCAGGGTAGGCACAGCTATTGAGAAATTTTAATGAAAAAGAACTGAAAAATGTTAATCGTGCTGTCCTTAGGTTTCATCTCTCAGAGTCTTTGGTTTTTCTTTTTTGTGTGCATCTCTGTATTCAATCTTCCCAAAATCTTTTAACTTCAAATTTTCAACTTAGAATTTTTCTATACATTAACTCTGTTTCTTTCTTTCCTTTGGAATATTTGTGTGAGTATAAGAGGGTATAATAGTTCAGGTCCTTTGACTACATACACTACAGAGCATAAAACCTAAAGCCATGGTGATGTGCTTTGTTTACAGTTGTGCCTTCCATTCCCTGCTCCAGACTGGCACTAATAGGGAAGATCATTCACCCTCAGCAGCTCATGCACTCATTCGTCCATGCTGCAATGGGAATGCTGGTAGCTTGGTGTGCTGCGGTGATAACCAGGGGTCAATACAGTTTTCTTGTGGTCCCCTGCACTGGTACTGAGAGGTAATACTAAATATATTTTTTCTATGGAACCTTGTTTATTTACTAAGCCAAAGGTGACCTGCGTAGGTAAATAGTTTATGGACATTTCTTTGTTTTCTAGACTTCTGGAAGGTGCTTTTATACATATCATCAAATGTTTTTGATATTTGTTTGTTGAATTCAACATTTTTTTTTTTAAGATTTTATTTATTTGAGAAAGAGGATTAGCAGGGGGAAGAGGGAGAAACAGGCTCCTCATTGAGCAGGGAGCTTGAAATGGGGCTTGATGCCAGGACTCTGGGATCCCACGGCCTGAGCTGAAGGCAGATGCTTAACTGACTGAGCCACCCAGGGGCCCCTCAACAGTTTTTTTTTTTTTTTTTAAGATTTTAATTTATTTATTCATGAGAGATACAGAGAGAGGGGCAGAGACACAGGCAGAGGGAGAAGCAAGCTCCATGCAGGGAGCCCGATGTGGGACTTGATCCCGGGACCACGGGATCACACCCTGAGTGAAGGCAGGTGCTCAACTACTGAGCCACCCAGGCATCCCAGCAGTTTTTTTTTTTTTTTAAACCATTGTCTGTGCAAGATGGTGTGCTAGCTGCTTTTGGATTTATGAGAGTGATTCATGCATAGACTATAAGGTCCTTGAGAGTTAAGAATAGTAGGGGAATTAAAACATGGGCACAAAGGGATGGTGATAGGAGAGAAATCAGAACTTTAACATGAAATGAGATGTAATAAGAAAGTGAACTGTGCATGTAAAACCTGTGGGAGTTCAGAAAGGAAAGATCCCTTGCTTCTTGGAGGAGGTAGCATTTAGGTTGGAGTTTAAGGAAGTACTGTATGGGAAGAATGAAGAAAAAACTTTAAAATAATTACAACCAGGTTCTTTAGTAGAGTACTTTTATAATTTTAAAACTGATATAATTTTAAAACTGTCTTTAGGAGAGAGTGCACGTGGGGGCAGGGGACAGAGGGAGAAGGAGAGAGAGAATCTTAAGCAGGCTTCATGCCCAGCACAGAGCCAAATGGGTCTTGATCTCACGACCCTGAGATCATGACCTGAGCCGAGCCACCCAAACGTTCCTAAACTGATATAGTTCTTGAACACATGACATTGATAAGAATTTCAGTTTGATATTCTGACTTTAAAAATCAAAAAAGATTACGGTAGTAATCTTAAGTTCCCTGTTTAATTTTCTTTCTTTTTTTTAGATTTTATTTGAGAGCAAGAGCACAGGTTGTGGGGGAGGGGCAGAGAGAGAAGCAGGGTCCCCACTGAGCAGGGGGCCCACCACTGCCAAGGGCTCTATCCCAAGACCCTGGGATCATGATCTGATGCCAAAGGCAGATACTTAACCAACTGAGCCACCCAGGCACCGCTGTACTACTGAATATTTAATTTCCTTTTGTTGCCCAGTTACTATAATGTAAGGCAGTTTTTTTTTCCTAATGTGATAAATTTTCTTTAGTGAAAAGGGTCAGCATGAAGGATTGCCCAGTTAGACAACACAGACAAAAGCCCAAAGTTATGGCATAGAGGTCCATACATTCAGTTCTAGTTCTCTCAGTCCAGATGCAGTATATCCACTTGTGAGCAACGTTGTTTACTATCACAGGGGACATTCTTACTCTTGCCAGATTTCCAGAGGAAGACCTAAAGAGTTAACCATTAGGTCAAATTCTCATGCATCAGTGAAAGAGTTTTGTTAGTCTTGTGCCCACACTGAACCTGAAATGAATTATTTTGTTAGAACTTGGGGCATTCTTTTCTTTTAAGATTTTATTTATTTATTCGTGAGAGACACAGAGAGAAAGGCAGAGACATAGGCAGAGGGAGAAGCAGACTCCCCACTGAGCAGGGAGCCTGATGCGACACTTGATCTGAGGACCCCGGAATCATAACTGAGCCAAAGGCAGATGCTCAGCCACTGAGCCACTCAGGTGCCCCGCATTTGGAGCATTTCTTAAATGGATAAGTCAGTGTTTGAGTTTAAAACTGTGATATGTGTCCCTGACTATTGAATTAATAATCTAATCTTTTCTTTCCAGTTTAAATAGCCCTGCTACACAGACCTGCTTAAATGAGTATCACCTTTTTTCCCTGCTGGCTGGAGCATTTATGGGCTACAGCTATAGTCTCCTGTATTTTATTAACAACATGAACTATCTGCCATTTCCTATCATACAGGTAAGATAGCATTTGAGTGTTACCTTGTGTCAGAATTTGGCAGAGTTAAAATTGCCTTGATGTATGTACGTATAACTGGCCTCATCTGATTAATTCAAGATTTGATAGTAAAACTTAGGACTGAGATTATCAAAATGCCATTTGGAGAGGACAGATTTTTCTTCCATGAGATTTTATCATGTATGTGATAGCCGTCACTGCCCTTCCCACTGCCACTCTGAGAATACTGCTTTGCCCCACTCTTTCCCTCCCTGCTAGGTAGTGGCAGTTGCTGTGACCTAGCAGGGCTAGGGGAGGATGATGATGACATTCATGCAGTTGCCAGCTTCTTTTTGAACCTAAGAACTCATGGGCTTGAGGATGTGCAAGTAAGTATAGAATGTCAGTTACTGTCTCAAGTCTTTTCTAGAACAAGGCATGATGTGTATTAAGTAACAATTTTGACTGGTTTGAGCTATCTTTCAGTTAGGTTTTTAAGAATCTAATCTGGCAGGAGCCTTCTCTACAACTAGCATCACCTCCTAAGACAGGAGAGAGAAAGATCAGTTCAGATTTCTCCTATGGCATCAAGGTTCTTTCCAGGCTGTTCCCCACTCTTCCTGACTGTGTTCTTACTTCATTCCTGTGCTGTGGTAGGCTGAGGACTGGTCTTTGGAGCAAAACTATTAGAACCAGTCCCTTCCCATTAGGACCCAGTCTGGTGGGAAGGGAGCGATGTGTAAACACATGTGTTATGAGAGTGTGTATATTAGGCTTCTCCTGGTTTAAGTGAAGTTACTACATGCCTCTTGCCTCTATGAAAATACACATACTGCATGGAGATAGTGTTCACAGAAAAGGAGCTGGCCCTTACCTCCCTGTAGACTGAGTGTATGAAAAAAGAGTCCCAGTTAGAAATTCTTCACAGTTTGAGAAAATGAATTGAAAGCAGAGTGTCAGCTTTGCCACCTTAAAATTTCACAGAGGAAAAAACCCGAAATTCTATACAGAACTATCCATGTTAAATCATATTTGATCCAAATATAAGACTTCTCTATAGAGAAGAAAAGTGTTAGAAAAAAAGGAGATACTCCAAAATAATCTTGCTCCTCCCAGTTGAAAGTGACCATTTGTTCATCACAGATACACAGTAGAGTAAATGTAGGAATAGCCTAATAATTGATGGTACTGATAAATTATTTCTACCATGTAATGTCATATTTATAAAATTTGTCTACTAAATTTTTTATTTCTTTTGATTAAAATTGAGATTAATTCTCATATCCCAGGAGTTTCTTCTCTGATAGTAATATTTAGCTTTGGCTCCAGGTTCAGCTTTTGCAGAAGGTTAACTTTTAACATTTGGCCATTCAGTAGTTGGCCAAAATGTATTTCGGGGGCATCTCTTATAACCATGAATGTATAGTGGTCTTTGGTCTGCCCAGTGGTATTTGTTCTTTTCCCACCTGAGGATGGTTGGAATAGGGGTTTCATTGGGATTCAGGGAGTGAGGGAGGTAAGGATTGTGGCAAGAGCAGTTGAAATGATGAATTTTTGTGCTCAGGATCACAGTTTCTCATCTATCACGTTTGTAGCTGTGTTTGGCCAGTTGGGTAGATTTTTTTTTTTTTTAACTAATTTTTATTGGTGTTCAATTTACCAACATACAGAGAAACACCCAGTGCTCATCCCATCTAGTGTCCCCCTCAGTGCCCGTCACCCATTCCCCTCCACCTCCCGCCCTCCTCCCCTTCCACCACCCCTAGTTCGTTTCCCAGAGTTAGGAGTCTTTATGTTCTGTCTCCCTTCCTGATATTTCCCAACATTTCTTTTCCCTTCCTTTATATTCCCTTTCACTATTTTTTATATTCCCCAAATGAATGAGAACATACACTGTTTGTCCTTCTCCGATTGACTTATTTCACTCAGCATAATACCCTCCAGTTCCATCCACGTTGAAGCAGATGGTGGGTATTTGTCGTTTCTAATGGCTGAGTAATATTTCATTGTATACATAAACCACATCTTCTTTATCCATTCATCTTTTGATGGACACCGAGGCTCCTTCCACAGTTTGGCTATTGTGGACATTGCTGCTAGAAACATCGGGGTGCAGGTGTCCCGGCGTTTCATTGCATCTGAATCTTTGGGGTAAATCCCCAACAGTGCAATTGCTGGGTTGTAGGGCAGGTTTATTTTTAACTCTTTGAGGAACCTCCACACAGTTTTCCAGAGTGGCTGCACCAGTTCACATTCCCACCAACAGTGTAAGAGGGTTCCCTTTTCTCCGCATCCTCTCCAACATTTGTGGTTTCCTGCCTTGTTAATTTTGCCCATTCTCACTGGTGTGAGGTGGTATCTCATTGTGGTTTTGATTTGTATTTCCCTGATGGCAAGTGATGCAGAGCATTTTCTCATGTGCATGTTGGCCATGTCCATGTCTTCCTCTGTGAGATTTCTCTTCATGTCCTTTGCCCATTTCATGATTGGATTGTTTGTTTCTTTGGTGTTGAGTTTAATAAGTTCTTTATAGATCTTGGAAACTAGCCCTTTATCTGATATGTCATTTGCAAATATCTTCTCCCATTCTGTAGGTTGTCTTTTAGTTTTGTTGACAGTTGGGTAGATTTGCTTCCTTAGAAGATTGAGGGGGGACACCACACTTTAGCTTTCTTTGATTAGCCCTAAGAGCCTCGTGCATGTTGTATGACCTTCCCTTATGTGCTTTAAGTTGCTAAGGAAAGCAGGATTGTCAAGAAATTGCAGGCTTGATATAAGATCAGGCCCATTTCTTCATCTGAACCTCCATAAAATAATAAATCGCAGTAGCCATTTACTTTTTTTCTTTAGCTGGCCCAGCTGACTAGAGAATGTTAGACCTTAAAAAAAAACTACTACTTTTATTATTTTTCTCTGCTATTTTTATTGTTATACTATAATATATATTATACATAAATATTACCCTTATATATATGCTTATTATTATTATTAGCATTATTATTAGCATTGTCATCATCATTATTATTATTTTTTTGTCATCATTATTTTTGGTGCTGCCT
This sequence comes from Vulpes vulpes, assembly GCF_048418805.1. Lineage (NCBI taxonomy): Eukaryota > Metazoa > Chordata > Mammalia > Carnivora > Canidae > Vulpes > Vulpes vulpes. Next base: position 156,567,019 of record NC_132791.1, read on the forward strand.
GTCAGGTTACTTCCTAAGAGTATAGTAGTAACATTTCGATTCAAAAATATTTAAATAGTATAGGGGATCCCTGGGTGGCGCAGTGGTTCGGCGCTTGCCTTTGGCCCAGGGCGCGATCCTGGAGGCCCGGGATCGAATCCCACATCGGGCTCCCGGTGCATGGAGCCTGCTTCTCCCTCTGCCTATGTCTCTGCCTCTCTCTCTCTCTCTCTCTCTCTGTGACTATCATAAATAAATAAAAATTAAAAAAAATTCAAAAATATTTAAATAGTATAAATAAAATGAAAATTCCCTTTGGCCATTCTGTGGCCAATCCCAGTCTTTGCCTCAGAGATAATTGTGGCCAGTTTGGTGTATTTTCTGCTAAATCCTTTATATTTACATGTATAATACCTGTAACATTATATATTTTGTGGGGTGGAACTTCCATAGTTTTATATTGCCCATATTATTCAGTAACTATTATTTTCATGTAACTATGAAAAATTATATCTTTTTAAAAATCTAATTCTAACTAATTTACTATTAGCCTACTAGTTTTCTTTAAACTAGTCTACAGTACTGAAACCAGTTCTATTGTCCTGATCAAATTCTTAATGATAGACTGACAGGGAAAAGCAGAATATTAGTGTGGAGTAAAGGACAAAGAAAGAAGTAGGATGAACATCAAGACAAAGCTTGGCAAGCTATTTCACAAGAAGTGTAATTTTTTCACGTTTTTTCCTTGATTGGTATTTCTTTCATAGATTGTTAGAATTGAAGGTACTCATTAACGCACTGTTTAGCTGGGTCAGCCTTCTTATCACACAGATTAGAGACATGACTTGCTTAGTGCTGCCCAGAGAGAAGCACTAAAACTCAGGTCTCCTGACTCAATCTGGTGTCTTCTGCTGCCTATTTTCTTGCAGGTAGCATTTAAAACCATTTAGTTATAGAGGTAGTGTGTACATTATATTTAAGCTTGCAGTCTCTGAAACTGGCCTGCCTGGATTAAAATGTTGGATTTTCCTTTTGCTAGCTGGTAAGTTGGTTCAGTTGTGCCTTGGTTTTCTCATTAGTAAGATTAGGATAATAATGGAACCTTCTTTATCGGGTTGTGTGTAAAATAATGGTATCTGAGACATGCTAAACAGCCAAAGAACGTTAGCTGCTACTGTTCTGATTGTCATGTTTTTTGTACTTACTCCGTCTCCATAGTCCTTAGTATAAGTATAGATCAGTACTGTTAATTTTGTCATTTCTGATCTCATATCAATGAGATGCTATATAATGTAAATATTAAATATTTTTGTCATCAGAAGTTACTGATTTTTTACCTCTGGAATAAACTTTGTCTTTTTATGCAACAATTATGTTTTTTTATATGTGGACTGTTTTAGTTATGCGCTTGCTTTAGAATGAAATAGAACCTCTACTTGGATATGCCATTTGATTCTGTTTTTCTTTTTTTTCATAGCAATACAAGTTCTTACGTTTCAGGAGATCTCTGCTCTTGTTAGTTAAGCATAGTTGTGTGGAATCACTGTTCCTGATTAGAAATTTCTGCATTGTTTATTATTTTCTTGGTAAGCATTTCTTCTGCTTTTTAAAACAGTGTATGTATTAGCTCATAGCTCAGAAAATGTCAGTTGCAAAGTCATTCTTGATTGTATGTTTCTTAATTGTAGGTATGTGATTAGTCCAACTAATTCATTGTTTAGGTTGTCAAAGGGTATTAGGTAAGGGAAAATGTTTTTAAAAATGTGGTATATGCATACAATAGAGTATTATTCAATCTTTGATAAAAAGAAGGAAATCATGTCACATATTACAACATGGATAAGCCTGAGGACATCATACTAAGTGAAATAAGCCAGTTGCAAAAAGACAAATTCTGCGTGATTCTACTTATATGAGGCATTATTTGAGTGGTCCAACTCTTAGAAACAGAAAGTAGAATTATGATTGCCAGGACTCTGTGGGGAGGGAAGAGGAGTTGTTGCTTAGTGGATAGAGAGTTTCAGTTTGTAAGATGAAAAAGTTTGGGAAATCTGTTGCACAAGTACATATACCATATGTATGCTTAATGGTTAAGATGATAAATTTTGTTACGTAGTTTTTACCACAATAAGAAAATGTTCATTTTTTAAAAAGAAAATATTGTATGTTGTTTGGTCAGTATTCTATAATAACACTCTCCTTTTTATAACTTTTTGTAACTTGGTACTAATATACTAGAAATATCCTGTTACTGAGGGAACCTTACAGAATTTATTAACATGAATTTTAAGCACAAAAATACAGCTTATTTAATATAAGGAGCAGCTCAAGTTGAATGGAAAACATTAATCTCAATAGCAACACAATAATACAAACAAAATTCAACATTCTAAAATACTGTTTTCAGACTGCAGATTTCCCCCACTATCTGAAAGTAGAGCATTCCTATGAAACCTTTTGTAAGCCAAAATGGCACAAAATGAAGAAGCAATTAGTGTTACTATTTTAAATGAAAAGATTTTTGAACCTCCCCACACCTGCAAAATATACTCTCTTGGGTTTTTCTGATACCTTAGGACACATCTTGCTAACAGATGCACAAAACAAATTGAGATAAAGCATAGACGCTCATGGACACAGTTCAAAGCTATGGAGGCTTAATGCTGAGATGCTGAATGTCTTTCCCAGGTTAGAGGCTTAGCTGCACCACTCTCACTGTTCAGGGTGCCCTGCTTTTGTACACTAACAGCTCTGGCTTGGTGCAAAACAAATGCTGAATGCTGTTTTTGCTTTTGTGCCTTATTCATAAATTTGGATTTCTTCAGTTAGTGAAAACAGGTACTAGCATTTGCCTTTCACAAAAGTGAAGTGACAACATGAACTTTCGAAAAGCAGGGAATACCTCTTTAACTTTCTGATCCTTTTAAAAAGGATCTGAAACTTTAAAAAAAAAATCTATGGAATAATTTTACAGAATTGTTCTCACTAAGTATACGCCATTCTGTTGTTTACTCACTTGTAGTTTATATAACCTGTTTTTCTATTTAGCTCTTATTATTGTCATTTCTAATGTTAACACTTTATTGTTGTTTTTTTTAACCTACTACCATGAGCCTAGATGTTCCCCTACAGTTGTACATTTGGGCTGACATAGCAGCCCTGTCAACATTTCCGTGGTCAGCTATTTCTTCTATAACCGCGTTTATGTTCCATTCAGATTTCAAGTATTACCACTTTTCCTTTCTTTGTTGCACTTTGGTCTTTTTGGCCAGTTTCATCTTTTAGTTATTCATTTTTGTAAAATGTGTGGGCTCTTCATGGGAGACAAGGAGGCAACACAATTATATGTTTTGCTGTCTGTGCCTGAACTGAGTAACAGATGTCCATGACCAGTTACCAACAGACTTAGGAAGAAGGGATATGATTAGTTACAAAATGTGGTGTGTGTGTGTTATCTACATACTGATTTGTGTACAAAAGCTAGAAGTAGTATATTCAGTTGCTCACAGTAAATATACCATGGTAACTGAAATTTGAATTGTGTTGTTGGGAGACTGGTATGATTTAACTAAACCACCATTAAAATATGACTGAAAAAAGTACATAATCCGACCTGTGCAGAACAAAGACTTCTTGTATTTAGAAATTATTCTCTTTTCCTGCCTATTCCCCCCCCCCCCCCTTTTTTTTAAGATTTATTTATTTACTTTAGAGAGAGCTGTGGTGGTAGGGGGCAGTGAGGGGCAGAGGGAGACAGAGAAAGAATCTCAAGCAGACTCCCCACTGAGTTCAGGGCCCAATATGGGGCTTGATCTCACAACCCTGAGCTGAGATCATGACCTGAGCTAAGATGAAGTGTTGTTTGCTTAACTGACGGAGCTACCCAGGTGCCCCTTAAGCCTATTCCTAATCAGTCTAACATTCTGGCTGAGGTCTTGGTGTCTACTTGGTGATCACATCAACCTCATAATACAAAGAATGGTTAAGATTTGCTTTATTAACTTCTTATGTTTATAGCATGGTATTATTTTCTTCTCAGGCCATATTCCAAAAACTTGGATTAGCACTGCGATGGACCTTCAGATAGATGAGTAAGTGATAGATGAAAAGTCTGGGGTTTTAAACTCTGCTAGTTTCCATCTTTTTAGGGTTTTGCCACTTTCCAGATGTGTTGTTTAGATTTAGCCTTTAAATTTTTTAAAACTTGTATTCATTTTGGAATATATCTAGTTCATAATTTAAAATTCCAATGCCATATAAAAGCATATAGAGTTAAAAAGAATCCTTTTGCTCCAGTTTCTAGTCACCCAGTTCTTCTCCCTAGAAGTAAATGTTTTTTGTTAGATACAGCCTTTATGTTATGGAAAAGTAGACTTTTGAGTTGCATGGACATACCTCTCTTTTGCTTTTCTCCTTAATAATCATTTTCTGCTATGGTGTAGTAGGCAAGCATAGTGCTATGGTATTATTCTCATTTTGCCTCTAAGGAAGCCAAAATTGAACAAGATCATGTGACCAGTTGAAGATCATGAAGTGGCAGTTGAGTGGCATCACTAAAATGTATTGCTCTAGTTATTCCCCATGTACTTTGCACATGATAAAGCATTAATCTTTACTTGGCAAATCAATGTAAATTTCTCTATTAGTATTTGTTCTTTTAATTTTTGGCTATTAGATTTTTTTGTCATGTGGATTTAACTAATACTATTTTTAGGGAGTGGGGATATTGATATTTGTGAGTGCTTAAGATATTATGGTTTCTATGTTGTGGATTTCAGTTTCTAACTTTTAATAGTTTCTAGGTAAAATTTAGTTTTGTCCTCTGCTTAATTCCTAGATATGAAACTAAATGCATGGGTCATTTATTATGGTAGTCTGAATCTTAGGTTGGGTCAAATGGAAAAAGAAAAATAATTGTATTTTATTTTAACATAGTGCTTTTTTCTTTCACTTGAAATACATTTTGCTTGTGTGACAGTGCCTAATAAACTATCCTTAATATATATGGTAGGTCCTCAGTAAATATTTACTTAAAATTTGAAAATAAGGGATCCCTGGGTGGCGCAGCGGTTTGGCGCCTGCCTTTGGCCCAGGGCGCGATCCTGGAGACCCGCGATTGAATCCCACGTTGGGCTCCCGGTGCATGGAGCCTGCTTCTCCCTCTGCCTATGTCTCTGCCTCTCTCTCTCTCTCTCTCTCTCTCTCTCTCTCTCTCTGTGTGACTATCATAGATAAATAAAAATTTTTTAAAAAATCTGAAAATAACTTCATTCTCCCAGGAAATGTTAAGCACTATGCTGGGTACTCCCAATATAAGGTGTTTTAAATCTTCTAATAGCCATAAGAGGTAGAAAGAGATTAGGCCACTGTTACATGAATAAGAAAATTGAGGCAGGTTAGGTCAAGCAGTTAACATAATCACAACCCTCATAAATAGCAGAGCCAGAGGTTCTAATCCTGCTTTTAAAATTGCTAGTTGTATGTATGATTATGATGACTTTGCCAATTAATCTGTTCAAGGTTTTGATAAAGGAATGTTCACTTTATTTATTTATTTATTTATTTATTTATTTATTTTTTATTTATTTGAGGGATCCCTGGGTGGCTCAGCGATTTAGATGCGTGCCTTTGACCCAGGGTGTGATCCTGGAGTCCCGGGATCGAGTCCCACATCAGGCTCCCTGCATGGAGCCTGCTTCTCCCTTTGCCTGTGTCTCTGCCTCTCTCTCTCTCTCTCTCTCTCTCTCTCTGTCTCTCATGAATAAATAAATTAAAAAAAATTTTTTTATTTATTAGAGAGAGCACGCACGCATGGGGGAGGGACAGAGTAAGAATAAGAGTAACAAGGAAACTCCCTGCTGAACACAGACCCCCATGGAGCTGATCCTAGGACCCCAAGATCATGACCTGAGCTGGTCAGACACTCAACAGACTGAGCCACCCAGGCGCCCCTTCATTTAGTCTTCTAACAGTTTCTTTAATTATTTTAAAAGTAAAGATTGTGATTTTTAGATAATGCTACGTGCTCTTAACTATTGTGGAACTATTTTTAGGGTGTAAACACAAAGCTGAAATCTGGCCTAGGAGAGGTGATAATCTTGTTGAATGGTTAGGCATCAAAGTAAAAGTACTAAAATTTTACCCAGCAATTAAGGGTTGACTTGTAGGTTTGGCTCATTCTTCCTCCATAATAAATGACAGTAAAGATTAGGAACACAAGAAACTGAGCACAAGTTTAGGTCTGTTCTTCTTTTAAGGCTCCCTTAGTAGTATATAAGTAGTATATAAGAAGGTGTTAGAGGGATCCCTGGGTGGCGCAGCGGTTTGGCGCCTGCCTTTGGCCCAGGGCGCGATCCTGAAGACCTGGGATCGAGTCCTACGTCGGGCTCCCGGTGCATGGAGCCTGCTTCTCCCTCTGCCTGTGTCTCTGCTTCTCTCTCTCTCTCTGTGTGCTATCATAAATAAATAAAAATAAAAAAAAAAAGGTGTTAGAGAATTGTATGGAGTGCAAAAGGAAAGGCATCTATATCACCATTATTATGTAGAAATAAGGTTTATTTGTTTCTCATTGTGAGGCCCCAAGTCTGTTAAATGCTTAGATTGTATTTTCCCCATAGGATTAAATAGTAATTTCTGCTTTTATAGGCAGTTTCACAGGCCTCTTGACACTGTGCGTGGCCTCTTGAATCTCTCATTACTCTACCATGTCTGGCTTTGTGGTGTCTTTCTTCTGATGACTTGGTATATCTCATGGATACTCTTCAAAATCTTTGCCACAGAGGTTAGTATTGAGTTTTTTGTTAATGCTTTTGTATTTTGGAGTGCACAGATTTGTTTTTAGCAAGCAGAGCACTGAGTAATATGCTATTGTGCCCAAAGCCATTTTGAGTAAGTTGGGTTTTGGTCTCTTTTCTGAGACTTCCTTAGGGATGTATCATTTGTAACCATAATTTACTTCGTGTGTGTGTGTGTGTGTGTGTGTGTGTGTGTGTGAGTAAGGAACGGTGTTAGTGTTCTTGGTTTTTGGAAACTAAACTGAATGAACTGCTAGTGGAACTTACCCTGCTTTATCCATAGTGTAAGTCTCTTCTGAAGGTTTCCATTTCTCTGTTTAGCAAATACTAAATGCCTGGATTTTAAATTAGTTTTATGTGCTATCGGTGTAACTACTACTAAAATATTTAATATAAGACAATCAAATATTTGTTCTTTGAGAGAAAGTTTTAAATTTTGTATTGAAATTATTTTAAATGAATGGGAATTACATTATCTTTATCATATAGGTATTTGTCTTAGAAAATGAGTGTTTTATTTTACCATCTCTGTAGGTGTGTGTCCCTTCAGTGGCTTCAGAATATTTATTTCTAGTATTGGGGGCCAGAGATGTAATAAAATTGAGAGAATAACATTTAGAAAGTAGTGTGTTTGGGTATATTTAATTTTAGTGCAACCTATTATTAAAACACTGAAGATGTTAATTTGGTTGTATTGTCTCTTGTAATAAATTTCAGTTAGTGTTAACTTACTGAATATAATAAAGTCAAGAAAATAATCATTTTCATGGTCCTTATATTTGATTATATTTGATAGGCTCATCTGTTCCCTGTTCAGCCACCATTTTCAGAAGAGTCGGATGAATGCCTCCCAAAGGTTTTAAACAGCAATCCTCCCCTCATCATAAAGGTACCTATGAACTACGCATTTTATGTCTTTACACAGTCATTTCTAACTTGTCTTTTGGAATGGACTTATTTTTTTTATAATAAATTTATTTTTTATTGGTGTTCAATTTTGGAATGGACTTAATATTTAGTGTACTTAGATATATTTTTTGAGGGCCTAGAATATTCTAGTACCAGTATTGTAAGAAATCAACTACATGCTGCATTGACTGCTATTTACTTTTTTTCAGTTTTCATTCCAAGTGACTAAAATACAGAGATGTATGGCAGCATATGTGTACAAACTAATCTAATTTGTACAATATTTAGAATAGATATAAAAATATTTCCAAGCATGAAATACCATGATACCAACCATATGCATTAGCTTTTTACAAACTCCTCATGGTAGCAAAACAAAATACTGTTTCTCTTTTGTTTTTTGTTTTTTAATCATTGAGTCAAGTTGTATTTTTACTCCTAAAATAATTGTTGACTGTTAGGATCAAAGGTAGTGCTTGGTAGGTATACCCATACAGTGAACTCTTTATTTATTTATTTATTTATTTTTTAAGATTTTATTTATGAGAGACACGGAGAGAGAGTCAGAGACACAGGCAGAGGGAGAAGCAGGCTCCATGCAGGGAGCCCGATGTGGGACTCGATCCTGGGTCTCCAGGATCATGCCCTGGGCTGAAGGCGACGCTAAACCACTTAGCCACTGGGGCTGCCCTGAATTCTCTTTAAATAGGAATAATGATAATGATCCTAAAATCAATTTTAATCAAAAGAGCTGAAAGAAGTTGTAGTAAGTTTATAAGTTAAACTAAGTGAGAATAACTTATTTTGATTTAAATTGTATTTTGAAATTTTAAAGTATATCTACAGTATGTGTGATCCTGTTAAGAGGTTATAGTGCTTAAAAAAGAATTTGAAGAAAATGGAACCCAGAGTTCGGAATACACTGTAGAAAAGTTGTAAACTTATAAGAAAACAAACCACTGAGGTTCTGATTACCTTTAAACATCAATTATTACTAATTTATTAGATAAACAAAAATATCAGGTACTCATTTGGTTATTGAACAAGTCTGTATTTGCTCGGTAGGTATCAGTCATTGCTAGTTTCGTAAGGCATAATAACGAATTAGATGTAGCACAGCCTGATGGAGAAAGCAGATACACAAAATAACGAAAATTTACTGCGGTAAGTGCGGTGGGAACCACTTTCTCTGCTTGCAACTAAAATAATAGAGTTTCACAGAAGTTATGGTGTCTTGAATGATGGCTGAAAGGGTTTGCCAGGAAACAAAATGAAGATTTTCAGTAAAAGAATACAGTATATGTTGTGTGCCTACCTTGTGCCAGACACTCCTTTGAATGTGATAGCAAGTAAGGTGCTGTCCCTGCCTCACAGTTTAGTGAGTGGAACCAGAAGAGACAAGGAAACAGGCAGTTACAATAAATTATGTTAAGTGCCGTGGTTAAGAACTGTGTGAGTATATGTTTGTGTGTGGGAGGCCTGGGAAGTTCCAAGAGTGATGTTTTAAGTTTACCACTTTAGAGTGGGGAAATAGCACAGAGAGTTCTATAGTTTCTTGTAACTGGAGCCTACAGTGGCTGGGGTAGCCTACCGAGGGTAGAGGCAAGAAAGTTTTGGGAGTCTAGAAATGAAGGTTATGGTTCTGAAAAGCATTTCCTTTATGAGAAATTTGAAGTAATTTCCCCTTACCTATATATTGCTGAGATTTTATGTAGAAGTTAAAAAAATTTAAATAATGTGTATTTTTTCCCCCGTTTAGTATTTGGCCTTGCAGGACCTGATGTTGCTTTCTCAGTATTCTCCTTCACGAAGACAAGAAGTTTTTAGCCTTAGCCAACCAGGTATTGCTGAAAGTAACAGATACAGGCGTATGTGTGCAGAAAGTGTTCCACTTAAAATTTTTGGTTACAGAGATGTGTTTAATAAAACCTCACATAGCTGTGAGTCCATTAAATGAAGTATTGATTTAAATATTACGCAAGTGTTTCCATTGCTATCATTAGATGTTGTATTTCCAGAAAAATACTATTAAACTTTTATATGTTATCTTCTTTAGCATCCTCATTCCCTTAACCTGAAGAAACTATGAGGTAGGTTGACAGTTCTAGAGCAGAAGAGTTAGAGAGCATGTTTAAGAGTCCTCAAAGTTTTAATGCTACAAGGAGTCTTGAAAATCAGATCATCTAATCCCTAGTTGGGGAACCTAAGTCTTAGAGAGATTAAGTGACTTACATACAGTTAATGTCAGAGATGGAAAAAGAAATTTGATCATTTGACTCCCTCCTTCTGCCATGCTACTTTGCCTCCCTTTAAAAAAAAAAAAAAGTGAAACTACTAGATTTGATGGTGACCCAAGGTTGCTCTTGGCAACTCCAAAACACTTCTCCATTGTTACTTGTTACTCCTTCTTACAACTATGCCAGTGCTAAACTTGTTCCTGGATGGAAAGCATCTCATCCAGTATAGAACAGAGAACCTAGGTAGCTTTTCATCTCTGTAATCAGCTTTTCATTATTTTGCCATACTTACCATTTCCCACATTATAAAAGAAAGCTACTATAGTTAAATGTTACATGGAAATGAAATTAGGTTATGTAAATGTATAAATGATTGGAGCTGATGCCATGGAAAATTAACTAACAAGTCCTTTCTATCAGACAGGTTCACCAAGGAATTCTCTATGCATTAAATATTTTCACTAGATATCCTGGTAAACTGTAACAGAATGACATGTTTTCTGCCAGAGAACTTACATTCTAGGGCGTATTATTAAAATTTAACTTGATCATCACATAATTCCTTAGTGATGGTCCTGAGTTAATAGCAATATAGAACATTCTGGGACCTACTAATGGAGTATTTTGTTTGCTTGCTGGTTAAGTTGTATTCCTCTTGAGCTATAAATGGGGTGATGTTTAAGGAGTGATCCAAGTGAAGAGAGAAACATTATATGGCACTCAGAATGGGGAAACCAGTTTTCAGTGGACTCCTCAGCTTTTCTCAACGAATAGAGATTGATTGGTTGATTTTTAAATGGCAGCTATAGGAGATAAAGGTCTTAGAAAATGAAAAGATAATGAGAAGTAAAGGAATTTTTACAAGATTGCGGATCACAGTAGCTTAAGTTAAAGAATATAAATTCTCTAAGTATAAACTATAATTGTTATCAAATAATGTGTTGTTCCTATAGAAGGAAAAACAAATGGAGCTATTATAAATAAACATGTAAGGAAACAGTGGGCCTGATACAACAATTTATAGGTCCTGGGGGGCCATGGGGTACATGTCATTAGACATGTTTGTACTCATTGTCTTAGTCTTTAGTCTGTTCTGCTCTTCTTCACTCAACCCATGCTCTAGTGTTTGGCTTTATTTTAGCAGCCAATTTGAGAGGTGTTTTGTTTTGCTTTGTTTTTTTTATGGTAAAATAGCAAGCTTTTGCTTGTAGACTTTTCGGAAAATTATTTTGTCCAAATATTTATTGAACTCCTGCTGTGTATTAGATGACAGGAGTCTAAATAGTAGCTTAGCCAAGGAATGTAGGCCCTGATGCAAAGTGTTATCTAGCATTTCTTTTTTCTTTTAGGATTTTATTTATTTATTAGAGCAAGGGCGAGGGAGGAGAGCCACAATGGGGAGGGAGAAGCAGAGGGAAAAGCAGACTCCCCACTGAGCAGGAAGCCCGATGCATGGCTTGGTCCCAAGACCCAGGGATCATGACCTGAGCCAAAAGCAGACACCTAACTGACTGAGCCATCCAAGCACCTCTGTCATATCGCATTTCTTACTGAGTTTTCTCCTCACTTTGAGAAGGTAACTATGTACATTTTCAAAGCTGGTATTTGGATCTCCTAGGTGGACATCCGCACAATTGGACAGCCATTTCAAGGGAGTGTTTGAACCTTTTAAATGATATGACTCAGAAACTGGTTCTCTACCAAGAAGCAGCTGCTACGAATGGGAGACTGGTGTCCTCATACTCCGTGGAACCTAAGAAATTGAATTCTCCAGGTAATTCCTGTATTACTGTGAGAGGACAGTGTCTGTACATTTTATTTCCTAAGAAAGATGACAGTAGTTAATCTAAGGATATGTATACATGAGTGTGAGGGATATATTTTTAGGGAAAATTGATCTAATAAGTGGGATATTGTACTGAACCAAGAAAAAGTCCTGCATATCATTGTAGATTGAAGAAATGAAGTTGGGAAGTCCGCTCTGTGGGTAGCATTAGAAAGGCTAACAAACTGGCACATCTGATAGAAGGCGTCAGCTTCCTCAAGTGCATGGCCAGGTGAAGCTTTTCAGGTGGTACTGCGTGCTGTTCTCGTTATAATATCCCAAACATATAAAGTTGCTGGACAGTGCCCAGAGGAGAGCACTTGGAATGACTGAGCAGTTTCACCATGTGGTTTATCACATTCATTGTTTTAAGATAGCTTAATAGGATGCTTGAAGGATTGAGGCTGAGGGGATGACATAGAGTGGAGGGACCCAGGTTATTTGACCAAATTCCTTAAGAAGCCTAGGAATGTGTTAGACTAATGAAGGGACTTAATGTCCACATGCCTTTTGGAGGCAGGCCTTGAATGAAAATGGGCAAAACTGGCTGGGTGAGAACTGTGATAACCTTGAGAGCGCTGGCTTCGTCTGAAGGGGAAGCTGTGGATTAGGTTCAGCCCTAATCCAATTCCCTTCTGGGAATTTGGACCTGGTATTCTGTGCCATACATACCACCTCCCCACCTCTGCACCTCATTGTTAAGTAAGCTAACAATATTGTGGGTGAAATTTTCCACTTTTTAAATGTTGGCAATTAATCTTGATATTTAAAAAAAAATTCCTATATGGGTTACAGCAAGCATCATTACTTTGGTGGGGGTCATAGAGCAAAAGCAAAGAATTTTTCATTACAAATGAAAAATGAGGGATCCCTGGGTGGCGCAGCAGTTTGGCACCTCCCTTTGGCCCAGGGCGCGATCCTGGAGACCCGGGATCGAATCCCACATCGGGCTCCCGGTGCATGGAGCCTGCTTCTCCCTCTGCCTGTGTCTCTGCCTCTCTCTCTCTCTCTCTCTGTGACTATCATAAATAAATAAAAATTAAAAAAAAAAAAACACAAATGAAAAATGATTTAGGTAAGACCATGAATGTCATATTTTAAAAGAGTGTTTCAGTTGTACTCAGCATTCGAATTAACATTTATTTTATTCAACAAATGCTTATTGATTGTTTACTATATATTAAGCAGTATGCTGGAAGTCAGAGAGTCAAAGATGAAAAAACACTTTTGGAACTGACCTTTTGGTGGGAGGCACACAAATAATGACAAGACAATGTATCTGCTTAAAAGGAAGTCTGTCACAATGAAGTCCAAATGGGAAGGATGATGATTGATAATGAAGGGAGGCCTTGTATGTACACAATGGAGTTTGCATTTTATAGGGAGAGGGTGCCTTTAGAGGATTTTAAATAGGCCAGTTCTATCACATTAGCATGTTAGATCATTGTAGCTCTGGGTTGAGGGAGTCATGGGTCTGACCAAGTAGGAATTATTCATTATTTTAAATGGTTGTCACATCCCATCACTTAGTCAAAATTTGTTTCTAATTTTGCAGAACTTAAAAAACTTCAGTCTTAATTTTTAAATTGATTCTTCAAATATTTCTAGCTGTCACTAACCTTAAAAAGTCATTAATAAAAGTTTGGCACTTTAAATGTTTGATCTTTTATGGTGGTTTTATTAAGAATACTAATGTAACTTACTTGTCTTTATGCCTTGTACTGAAGTGGCCAGAAAAATATTCCTTAGCTTTTATACAACAGTCTATAAATTGGTGATTGTAAGATAATTTTTGAAGGTGTTTACAGGTCATATTTGTAGATGATCCTGGGCAAATTCATCTATGGTGTGACTTTTGTTAACTTGGAAAAATTCTGTGGAAAATGGATAAATGTGGACCCTTTATCAGTACATTTTCACAGTGCAGATTTAGTCAAAGTAACACCTGTAGTAGGCCCTTTCAGTAACATTGGACTGACTCCAGTGCAGTAATTGAAGTTGTTGCCATTTGAAAATAGAATATAAATTGAAAGGTTTGTTCAACACAGCTTATATTTAGAGAAACTGACCTTGAAGGTGAAGATACTCTCTGGATGGGAGAAGACAAGAGAGGCTGCACCCGTCTGACGAGAGAAAATGTGTAACGCTATGCAAGTGATCTCTGAACTTGTAAAAGCTGGATGTGGAGAATGTAAACCTAAAAAGAAACAGCCCAAGCCTTGGGTAGATGAATTAAACCAAAAACTGAGATGTGTAAAATTTGTTCAGGTTGCCTCTTCAGTGCTGGATCTGTTCTTTTACAGAAGAAACTACTTTTCAGACCCCGAAATCTAGCCAGATGACTCGGCCTCCAGTGCCACCATTAGTTAAGACGTCATTGTTTTCCTCAAAATTATCTACACCTGATGTTACAAGTCCCCTCGGAACCCCGTTTGGCTCTAGTGTGGTGAATCGGATGGCTGGAATTTTTGATGTAAATACCTGCTATGGGTCCCCTCAGAGTTCTCAGCTAATAAGAAGAGGGCCAAGATTGTGGACTTCTGCTTCTGGTAAGGGGACTGTTTTCGAATATTTGAAATGTCATAGTTGCAGAGACTCAGATATCCTGCGTTTTCACCATCTTGGTTTTTTTGTTTGTTTGTTTTTGTTTTTTTTATTTAGATCAGCAGATGACTGAATTTTCTAACCCTTCTCCATCTACCTCCATTAGTGCTGAGGGTAAGACAGCGAGACAACCCAGTATGATTTGCTCATGGATTCAGAATAAACGTGAACAGGTAGGATGATATAATTATAGGATGTATATTTGAGCACATTTCGCATTGAGCGTATCAAGGATCTCACATGAATAAGCCATCAGGGGTAAATAAGACTTTTTTTTTTTTGATGCTTCCTGTATTAAATTGACTCATATGAAATTGCTGGTATTTGACTGGTTTTGAATATATAAATTGAAATTTCATGTGACTTAACCTAATATGATACTTTGATCTGTGAATTCTTTCATTTAAGAAATATTAACTGAGTTCTTTCTGTATGCAGACTGTGGGTTTTTTGGTTTTTTTAAAGGATTTTATTTATTCATGAGAGACACACAGAGAGAGAAAGGCACAGACACAGGCAGAGGGAGAAGCAGGCTCCATTCCATGCAGGGAGCCTGACGTGGGACTCGATCCCCAGTCTCTTGGACCACACCCTGGGCTGAAGGCGGCCCTAAACTGCTGAGCCACCCGGGCTGACCCAGACCAGTTTTAGGCACTGGGAAAACAGCAAACAAAAGCCCCGAATATGTACATTCCAGCAAGGGGAAATAGACAAGCAAATGTCTTAAACTGTATCTCTTTGGATCTCTTTGGATATAAAAACATACTATGAATTGTAAGACTTACTTTGTGTACTGTTAAGAAAAAAGTTGCCGTTAAACCATGACATGCTGTGGACTAAGTGCATCCCAATATGTTTAATTCAAAATATGAAAAATGGATGTTTTCAAAGGGAAAAAAACTTGATGTCTTAAGTGCTGCATAGAAAAATGGGCAGCCCGGGTGGCTCAGCGGTTTAGCGCCACCTTCAGCCCAGGGCGTGATCCTGGAGACCGGGGATCGAGTCCCACATCGGGCTCCCTGCATGGAGTCTGTTTCTCCCTCTGCTTGTGTCTCTGCTCTCTCTCTCTCTCTCTCTCTCTCTCTCTCTCTCTCTCTGTGTCTCTCATGAATAAATAAATAAAATCTTAAAAAAAAAAAAGGCTCATTGATTAGGGGACACTTGATTAGAAACCTGAAGGGAAGGTGGGGAACAGCAAGATACAGAGGTCTTTAGGTGGGAGTGCGCTTAGTTTGTGTGAGGAATAACATGGACACTAGCAGGTGGTGATGAAGTCAGAGAGGTAGCAGGCACCCAGAGCTCATCAGGCGCGTTAGCTACTATGAAGACTGGCATTTTCTCTGAGTGAGTTGGAAAGCCACAGGGTGATTTTGTCCACAAGAATGACATGATGTAACCTTACATTTTGAAAGTGCTGCTTTAGCTGTTGTGTTGAGATTAGATTCTCAGGGGTCAGGAGTAGAAGCAGAGAGACAGTTGTAAAGCTGTCGAAGTAATATAGTGGGAGATGATCGTATCAGTGACCAGAGTGATTATGGCAGAGGCTGTAAGATGTGATCAAGGTCTGGATGTATTTGAAAGTAGGTGTAATAGGATTTGTTTATGATCTGGTTGTGGTGTAAAAGAGCGCAATGTTGACCTCGAACCAAGTTTTTGGTTTGAGGATCTGAAATACAGTTGCAGTTAGCTGATGATTCAGGGAGAGGAGATTTGGTAGAAGTAAGGTAGGGAAATCATGAATTTGGTTTATGTCCATTTTGAGATGCTTATTAGACAACCAATTGAAAATACCAAGTAAGAACTGAGGCATATATCCAGAGCATACGGGAAAGTTCTGGGCTAGAAATAGAAATTTAGAAGTCCTCAGAATACAGACAGTATTTAAAGCCATGAGACTCCATGAAAACTCTTTGGATGCAGAAGAAGAGAGATGCAGGAACGGGACCCTCTAGTGACTACAGGTCTGGGAGATGAGGACTGGTAGAGGAGATCAAGTGGCTGTGGAGGTGAGAAGAGAACCGAGAAAAGAAGAATGGTGCCACATGCTGCTGCTGGGTAGCCTGAGAGCCACACTAGGATGAACTGTTGTGCTAGAAATGTGGAGGTGGCTGAGTCCTTGTTGAGCTTCTGGGTAGGAGTGGATGGGATGAATGCTGATTGGATGGAGCCAGGAGAGATTGGGGGAAGAATTAGAGGGCACAAGAAAAGCTGAGTCTTTCAAGGAGCTTTGCTATAAGGGATGCAAAGAAATGGGATAATTAATAGCTAGAGGGAGTTGGGGAGTCATGGGAGAGTTTTATTTTATTTTTTTTCTTTCTTAAAGATTTTATTTATTTATTCATGAGAGACACACAGAGAGAGAGACAGAGACACAGGCAGAGGGAGAAGCAGGCTCCATGCAGGGAACCCAATGTAGGACTTGATTCTGGGACTCCACAAGATCACGCCCTCTGCCAAAGGCAGGTGCCAAACCGCTGAGCCACCCAGGGATCCTGGAGAGTTTTATTTTTTAAGATGAGAGGAGTAACAACATCTTTGCTGATGGGATGATTGGTTAATAAAGATGGTCTGTAGGCATTTCACAAACTTCGGGATCCCATTTGCCCAACATGCCCTAAGTACCACCATATCATGAATTCACTTTAAAGTCAGCTGGAACCGCCTGCAGCCCAGGGCGTGATCCTAGAGACCCTGGATCGAGTCCCACATCAGGCTCTCTGCGTGGAGCCTGCTTCTCCCTCTGCCTGTGTCTCTGCCTCTCTCTCTGTGTGTCTCTCTCATGAATAAATAAATAAAATCTTAGAAAAAATGAAGTCAGCTGGACTATGTAGCTTTCAGCTTAATACTAAGAAAATTGTTTCCCGTGTAAATATCAATTGGCAGAAAATCATTTCATGTCTTAAGTTTTTTTTTTTTTTTTTTAATTGTAGAGAAAATACTCTTTTGGTATTAGGAGGTAAAGGGCAAGACAGTTGTAAGGAATTGAGTAAGAAAATACCACAAGAACCACTTTGAATTCCTTTTATTATAGGGCTCTAATTTGGGAGTTAGACATGTATACATGGAAATGCAGTTCAGGTTAGATGGCCCATCCTGGTCATCTAGTTTATAATACAAAAGTATTTACTTATTTGGTTTAGTGTAAATATTGTTCTTTGTTCTTTATCTGTAAGATATGAAGTGTTTCGTTTAATTTAGTGTCAGGAAGAACCTGGGAATATGTTAACATATTTGAATAGAATCGAAAACTGTAAATGTGTTAATTCTTTCTTTTCTCCAACTCAGGTTAAGAATTTCTTATCAAAGCGGGTGTTGATAATGTATTTTTTCAGTAAGGTAAGGATATATAGTTAGAGCACTGGGAAGGGGAGAAGAGGAAATGAAATAAGAAATTAAGTACCAGATTTGATTTGACTTCTAAATATTTAGCTCAATCCAAGCAAGCCAAACAGCTTTGTACAGTGCTTGACTAAACCTCCTTGTGAGTAAGAGCTGCCCTAGACACCCATCTCATCTCAGTGACTTCCTAAGGCTTGACTCCAGTTTGGTCTCCTGAGTCTCTGGGCTCCAGGCAACTTTGTGCTCATAATACAACCCCTTCCTACAGAATGATCAAATCCATGGCGATCCTTCACAGCTAATTGTCCTGCTGTAATCTTTTGTGGCCATTTTGGTGTTCAGAAGAGAGATGACTGGATTAAGTTGCAGATGTTAAGTTTGTGTGGGATAAAAAGTTGTAATTCAGGCCACAAACTAAATGACATTCCAACTTGTGTGTCAGCTGCTCCAGCTGCCATAGGAAAATAACTGAACTGCAGAAGCTAAAGAATCATTCCTTTTTCACGGACTACAGCTGTTGTATGTTAATCCTTTGATGAGCAAAATCTTTGCCCATATGTAGGGAAAGAATTTTTGTTTTGTTTTAGTTATTTTAATCTAACTTCCTTCGTTCTGAAGATATTATATTATTAGCTGATACTGTACTCAATGTGAATGGCTTGCCCTGGCATGCATTATTCATTTTTATTCTGTGGGAAGAGAGATCTGAATAAGAGTAACCTGATAGAACATAGGTACACAGAACAAAGAATCATTGCGAGTGCCTAAAACTTTTCTCACATTGTGGCAGGGGTGATCCACCCAATTAGCTATGACCTTTACCAAAAAGAATCTACCTCTGGCTCTCCATTAGAGCTTTGTGAAAACTCTCACCCCCCTGAGAAAGGTGTCTTCTCTTCCACCAAGAGGAAGAGGGGTTGTCTGAAGATTTACTTCAGAGGGTGGGAAGAGAACTCACCCTTGTGTCTTATGTACGCCATGTTCTTTTCTCTTATGTTCCCTCATTTAATTCTAACAGCATTCCTGTGAGGTGTCTCTCTGTCCTCATTTTACCGATAAGGAAACTTGAGACTCAGAGGGGTTAAGTAGTAGCCTAAGGGCACATACCCAGTAAGGGCAGAGCAGATGCTGAACAAGATCTTCTTTTTCTATGGAAGTGAACGGCCACCTTTGATTCTAATTTTGCAAGTGAATCTATTATATATTAAGGGTTATAGACCCTGCTATTTGGTATTGAGAAATGTAACATGCTGATGTACTTATTAGCAGGTTTCACTGGGTACATCACAAAGTCAGTATTTGTCTAAACAGGCCAATGGTTGCTCCCTACTATTCGACCTTAGTGTATTAAAGGTTGAATGGTGTTTCTTTGGAGTGGGGCTGAGGGTACACAATTTAAGAGAAGTAATATGTATTTAGGCATTTCTGAGGTTTAAAAAAAAAAGCACTGTAACCATTCTCTTAGGTGATCTCTATACTAATCTGAGGGTGGGTTGAGTGTGTGTAACTCTTACTTTAAATGAGAAACAGAGATTTAGATATTGGGCAAAGGTCACACAATAAGTTGGTGGCAGAATGCTTTATTGCAGTTAAATCATATAAGAATTTCCGATTTTAATTCTTGAGGCAGCTGTGAATTTTTTATTGTTATAGGATACCTAGTTGATTAGATAAAATAACAGAGTTAATGCCCAGAGTAACTTGCTTAAGTGTTTTTGTTTTATTTGTAGCACCCAGAGGCCTCTATTCAGGCTGTTTTTTCAGATGCCCAAATGCATATTTGGGCATTAGAAGGTAAGCCATCTCAGTGAACTACAACTTTGATTTTCATTATCAGTTAAATACTGAAGTATATCCAAAAAAAAAAAAAAAAAATACTGCCGTATATCCATGAAAGATCGGTTCTGGGCTTTGATCTCAATCTTTGAATTTTTAGATACATTTTTAAATTTTTTATATAGATCATTTTTCTTAAATATTTAGGTGTACTTTAACTTAGGCAGAAATTTTCCTTATATTTGAGCAAAGAAATTGAACCTGGGATTCTTGCCTGTCTTTTTCTGCTTCAAAAAACTGTGATTAATAGATTGTTTTCAACTGTCAACTTAAGATGACATAACATTTTTAACATTTTATCATATTTAACTTAGCTTGAATATGAAAACTTAGCTGTTACAAAACTGAGTTCTTTCTTTTTTTTTTTTTTTAATCATTCAGATCCTGACTTGTCAGTGCTTAGAATGATACTTCCTCAGAGAGCCCTTTCCTGACCCCCTATGAAAAGTGTCCTTATAGCTGTCACTCTGTTCCCTTATTGTTTTGTTTTCCTTCCTACCACTCATCACCACCAAACATAGTATTATTTAAAAGCTTTTTTTCTGCTAGAAGAATGCAGACTGTCATCTTATTCATGTCCCCATGTAGTCGAACACCTTTTTAGTTCCTATTAATAATCTTCTTCCCATTTTCCTATTGTATTACCCCCTCCTCTATTTTAAGTTCTTTATATATTCAGGATATTAATTCTTTCTCAGTAGATGTATTGCAAATAGATTTGCATGATTTGGATTTCCTTTTAATTTTTTTTTTCTTTTCC
Source organism: Vulpes vulpes (assembly GCF_048418805.1). Classification (NCBI taxonomy): domain Eukaryota; kingdom Metazoa; phylum Chordata; class Mammalia; order Carnivora; family Canidae; genus Vulpes; species Vulpes vulpes. The sequence continues at coordinate 156,587,302 of NC_132791.1, forward strand.
CTTGAGGTTTGTCTCACTTAGTAGCAGCATCATTTACCGAAGATAGATTTGGAGTTGTCCAGACTACACTACCAGCTATTCTTAATACTTTATTGACGCTGCAAGAGGTAGGCAGTATTTGGGTTTGGGAGTAGAGGTCGTGTCTTTCCCTCCCTCCCAGATTTTTCAGTTTGTTTCTTATAGATCACATTTATTGCATAACAAAACATAGGTTAGATGTTAAAATGTGCTACTGTTCTCACCCTTAGGAAATTATAATCTAAGAGAGACCAGGAAGAGAAAACTTCTAATTCCTTTGTAAATAATAATTTTATAGAAACAGAAAAAGGAAGTTATTACACCTCTGGTATTAATCAGATTATTTAGGATTTTTGGATTCTCTTCATTGATATAAATTTGGATCCTTACACAACTTGTAGACCTATAGTTGAATTATCCATGCAGATAAATGTTACCTATTGGCCAGAGGCTCAAGAAGGTAAAGCTGAGGTTAGTGGATACCTGTTTCCAGGTTGGGTGCATAGTTTTAAAGTAGCAGTTCTTTTTAGTCCTAGATATAAGGACAGAAAAATAGAACCTATATTTCTTGCTTTTGAATAGGCTGCCTTTCCTGACCTCATGTTGGATGGTGTGTTTTACACTGCCCTGTCATTTTAGTTGTAAGTCAGAGGAGAGATAGGAACACTGAGTGCCAAAAGCATTTCAGGGTGGGAGCTAGGCCGCACAGTAGGTTTTCTGGAGGAATGGTGTTGAAGTAGGTTTAAAGGAGAAGAGTTGGTGCATCTTTGGGTCTTGGGAAGCAATGTAAGACATGAAAAGAAAACAGGCTTCACTGTTCCTTTCTTCAACTCAATTTATTTTACCTCTTAGAAAGTCTTACCCATCAAAGCCAGTGATTTTTGTTTTTTTGCCTTTGAATTCTTTCTGTGCTCACTTTGTCATGTATGTTTTTTGAGACGTGTACAAATGAATAGTTTTTTATTTGTATTCTTTTCCCAGCTACCTTTCTCTAAGGAAATAATTTCCGAGCATTTCTTACGACGCGTAATAGTAGACTTATCTAACCACATAGTAGGATATCCAGGATTTGGGCATATCTTTGACACATACAGCATAGGTTGTTTTTTATCACGCTGGTAGTATAGTTTAACAGTACAGTACTTTGTAGGAGCAATTTCTTCTTCTGTTTTTTGTTTTTTTTTTTTTTTCCCCAATTAGGAGAACTTATTTTTAAGTTTTCTATATATTAAGTTTCTGGGATTTTTTTTTTTTTTTTTTTTGGGATTTTTTTTTTAAATTTTATTGAACTTTTAAAATTCAACTCTAATTAACATACAAGTGTTATGAGGTTTATAATATAATGATTCAACAATTCTATACATTGGTCAGTGCTCATATAATAAGTGTACTCTTAATTCCTTTCATCTATTTCACCCATCCCCCCACCAGCCTCCCTTCTGGTGACCACCAGTTTGTTCTCCACAGTTAAGAGTCTGGTTTTTTGTTTGCCTTTTTTTTTCTTTCTTTCTTTTGTTTTTTTAAATCCAGCCTCACTCCTGTCAGAATGGCTAAAATAAAAAACACAAGAAGTAACCAGCGTTGGTGAGGATGTAGAGAAAAAGGGAGCCTCTTGCACTGTTGGTGGGAATAAAAACTGGTGTGACCAACGTGGGAAATAGTATGGAGATTCCTCAAAACATTAAAAGTAGAATAACCATATGATCCAGTAATTCCACTACCGGATGTTCACTCAAAGAAAATGAAAGCATAATTTGAAAAGATACATGCACCCCTAATGTCTATTGTTGCATTATTTATAACAGCCAAGATACGGAAGCAACCTAAGTGTCCATCTATAGATGAACAGATAAAGATGTGGGGACACACATGTGTGCATACACACACACACGCACGCACACACACTGGGATATCACTTAGCCATTAAAAAGAATGAGATCTTGTCATTTGCAACAACATGGGTAGAACTGGAGAGTATTATGCTAAGTGAAATGTCAGAGAAGGAATAATACTATATGATTTCACTCATTTTTTTGATCCTCATAACTATCTTATAAAGAAAATATGGATGGAGGTATTTAGGCCTATTTTACAGATGAGGGAGGGTTGGAAATGCAGTGGCTTACCTCAGGTCTCACACACAAGTCTTGCAGGTAGCAGAGCTGGGACTTGAGGGCATCAGCAGTATAAAACTGTGAGTCAGAAGGCTCAGAGACCCTTGACCTATATTCTTTTATAAGTCACAGTTCATTCTTTGTTCCTCTAGACTTCTGTGGTACTCTACCCAATGTTTGTGTAGTACTCTGAAAGAAATTATTTTTCTTTGATTTTTTAACAACTCCATAAGGTTAGGATAAGGCCTGTTGTACATGATTGTGTCTCCCTCGAAAAGGCTATATATATTGGTATGACTTATTCAAGATTATACTCAGTAAATGGTCAAGGCAGATTTAAAAACTAGGCTTTCAGACCCCAGGTCCTTTGCCTCTGTGAGGGCCTGGAGGGGTATGCATTTCTTAACCTTTTTCTAAGATAGAATGTCAGAAGGACCAAAGTGTGAGATCCAGAGTCAGTTCTACCTGTGTCTAAATCCTAGCTCCTACTACTTCGCACCTGTGCAACCTTGGAAATGCATTTATAATATTTCATTGAATCTAGGATATCATTAATTAGAAGATACATCTCCATTGCAGAAATTATAAAATGGGGGGAAATATCTTATATAACCAAATAGTAATCTCTAAACATATGCATCTTTATCTGGAAAATGGAGGGAGTGATAACAGTACTTTCCACATAGGGATGTGAAGAATTAATGAGATTATCTCTGTAAAGCACTCAGGGTGCCTATCCCACACTGACTGCCCAGCAGATAATAAGCTTTTATTACTTTGTTATTATTACCATGTTGTATGACAGTATTTTTACAGTGTACAGGAGAAAAGGGTCTTTCAAGATGAAAAAAAAATGTATTACTATCAATACTGTATGCACGCTTGAGCACTGGGTGTATATTGAAGTGAGGAATCACTGAAATTCTACTCCAGAAACCAATATCGCACAGTATGTTAACTAACAAATTTAAATTTAAAAAAATACTGTAAGCAAGCATTCCAGGAGACACAGTGTCAGACAGATGCCCAGTTCAAGTCCAGTAGTTCCTTAGTGATTAAGGGTAATTTATTAAACATCTTTGAGATCAGTGTTTTCATCTTTAAAATATAGTACCCTAAAGGGTTATTATGAGGATTAGAGATAAAATCTGTAAAAAGCCTAGAGTGGTGTCTGGCCAAGTTATCAATTGCCTGGCAATTACCAGTTACCATGCACTAAGAAACAGAATAAAAAAAGACAGAATTTACGGGTACAAATAATTAACTACAATTTTAATAAGTGCCCCAGTGCACAGAAATGCAGGATGATCAGGGAACATAAAAAAGGTATGCAATAAATAGTAGGTACTACGTACTATTATTATAAAAACATCTCATTAAATGCAAGGATTGTGATGTTAGCATGGTGGCTTTGTTAGCAAATTGTTGTATTATTTAAACAAGATAACATAAATAAAGCAGTTAACTCAGTTCCTGGAACACAGTAAATTTAGCTACCAGCATCATCATCTAATATTTTTATTATTTTGTAAGCTGTGGTTGCCTCCAGCAGCAATTTTGTTCCCCAGGAGACTTTTTGTCAATGTCTGGAGACATTGTGATTGGCATAGATAGAGAGGAGGGCTACTGGCATCTGTTGTGTGGAGACCACAGATGCTCCTAAATGGCCTGTAATGCACCGGGCAGCCCCCACAACAGAGAATCACCTAGTCCAAAATGTCAGTAGTACTGAGTTTGAGAAACTCTGCTCTGTAGTCATGATTTCCATTAACAAATTCCATAACAAAGCTGTTATCCTTACCACTTGTTTGGGATTCTGGCTTTAGTGGAATAAACCTTTCTTTTAACTGGGTTGTAAGAGGATTCTTGAGACCAGGGACTTTGAAGGCTTTATAGAGTAGACATTTGTTAATGACATGGGTACGTAAATACTCATGAGAGAGCAACTGGAGTTTTCTCTTCATTTGGCTTTTGTGCAAATACTGCTGCATATAAATACAAATGGGCCCAAGGTGCCTATTTTCATAGGATAGCCCTTCTTCAGATTTCTTTTAGGCTAAGGTAAGAAGATCTTCTTGGAATTTTTAACTTTTCCTGAAGAGTGTGTTGTTAAGTGGTTATGCTGTACTCAGTGCTTACCCTTTTCATTATTTGAGATAATTCTTCACTAAGTATTTGAGATCCCAGTTGTGTAATCTGAGTCTTCGCCAGGAAGCATGTGTAGCACTCAAAGATACTTGTGTAATCTCACAGCTAATTAAGTATTTCAGTTCAACCATGGGGCACGTCATCAAATATTACAAACTGGTGTATCTTAGATTTAAGTTACTCATGTACTACTTTCATAGTTTTTGCTGTAACTGTTTATTATACCATATATTATTGTCATAATTTTAGTCATATGCCACTTGAGCTATTATTTTCTTAGTATTTAAGTCATCCATTTTTAACTTAAGTTTATATTAAAGCAAATTTCATATTACTTTTATAAAAGGAAAACTAGCCTGAGTCACTACAAACAGAGGTGTACAGTTCCTTATCTCAAACCCTAGGATATGTTTCAAGATACAGGTCTTTTTGGATTTTAAGAATATAACATTGTATACATATCATATATTACATAATACTCCTACTGGAATCTGAGGTAGAATCCCCTTAATGAGGTACATTAATACTTTTCTCCAGTGAAATATCTGAGTATTCATATTAAGTAAAATAAAGACTATGTATGAGTAGCCTTTGTCAGGTTTTACTGCCAGATGAGGTCATTTCAGCTCTTGCCACTAATAGAGTTAAAGTTTTTGTTTTCAGGGCATTTTGGATTTCAGTGTTAAGGATAAGACAAAGTGAGAAAAGACAATAATTGAAAGCTCTAGCTAGTAGATACTATTGTTTGCTGAAGCCCCTGAACCTGAAACCTTTTAATCCTTTGTCATAAAAGGCGATTAGTGAGGTTGAAAGATGTGTTATAGACATATTAGCTCCAAACTCAGTCTTTTCCTCCCTTATTTAACTCTACATCCTTAGGATCTATTGTTTCTTATTTATTTGTTGCGGTTTGTTTTTTTTTTTTGAGCTGTTCTAATTATTTATAGGAGCTGATATTTTGTGATTTTCATTCTTAGAGGTCTTTTGAAGAACAAAGAGAAGGAACAATTCAGTAAAATTCATTCTTTTGCATTTACCCTTAGGATCCTTCTAAAATCTAAGATGTATTTTGAAATCTTAGTGATTTTCCACTTCCATTATCCTGGAACAGTTTGCTTTTTGATCATTCTAGGAATTATTTCATCATTACTCATCAGTAACTCCCAATTGTGGTAAAAAGACCAGTGAGAAAACAGGATAATGATGGAATCATGTAGTATCACATCATCTTTCAAGAAAAGGCCTATAAGCAATCAACACACATTTTTACAGTCTTTTTTTTAAGCTTTCATTGAATATAGTTACTAATTCAGAATTTAAAATTTTTTTGATTACCCTAGTAATATGAAGAAAATTGCCAGTATATTCAATAATTATTTGGATAAATCAGAACATGAATGCAAATGAACAGCACTCAAGACAGCTCTGTCAAATCAAAATATAATGCAATACACTTAGGTAACTTTACATTTTCTAGGAGTTACATTAAAAAAATACAGGTGAGGTTAATTTTAATGATATATTTTAATTGTATCTACACTATTATAATTTTATCATGTTATCAATACATAATATCTAATAAAATATTCTATATATTTTTTAACACTAAGTCGTCAAGGTCTGATGTATATTTTTCACTTATAGTATATCTCAGTTGAGAACTGTCACATTTCAAGTGCTCAGTAGCTACATGTATTTTAGTGGCTACTGTATTGGATGGCACATCTCTAGACTTTAATGACGATCATATTAGAGGAATTTCAGACTATACGTCTTTAGATAATAATATTCTAGGTATATTTTCTCAAACTCAAGAAGTGATGACAGAACAATGTATTTTTAAGGAGAAAAAGGAAATATATGTGACATTCTCATCCAGTAAGTCATTCAAGGGGAAAGAGTTTTTGTCTCACAATATTTTATTTTATTTTATTTTGTTTTTTTTAATAAATTAATTTTTATTGGTGTTCAATTTACCAACATACAGAATAACACCCAGTGCTCATCCCGTCAAGTGTCCCCCTCAGTGCCCGTCACCCATTCCCCCCCAACCCCTGCCCTCCTCCCCTTCCACCACCCCTAGTTCGTTTCCCAGAGTTAGGAGTCTTTATGTTCTGTCTCCCTTCCTGATATTTCCCACACATTTCTTCTCCCTTCCCTTATATTCCCTTTCACTATTATTTATATTCCCCAAATGAATGTGTCTCACAATATTTTATCATGAGAACCTGTGTATCATCCCATTTTGCCAAAAGTACATGTGACAGTATTCTTTCATTTTCTATGATACCTTGCACCAAAATTTACTTTATATGGTTCATTAGTGGATAAGTGCTGAAGGCATACAAAGGTGATCAAAGGGAATCGATGATGTTGAGATGAAAAAACTCACTGGATTGATCATTTGAATTTTTCTTTATAAACCTAAGAGTGAAAATGTCTTCCAGGTATAGTGCATGGAAAATGGCTTATCTTTATCTCTCTTCAACAACAACAAAAAAATTATGAACTGTCAAAAAATTTTTTAAAATACTGTATTTTGATGGTATCATTCTTCTTATAAGATTACTTTAAATTATAAAAAGACTCCATTGGACCCAGGTTATCTTAAACCCTAGGGTGTGTTTTAAGATACAGATCTTTTTGGATTTTAAGAATATAACATTGTGTACGTATCATATATTACATAATACTCCTACTGGAATCTGAGGTAGAATCCCCTTAATGAGGTACATTAATACTTTTCTCCAGTGAAATATCTGAGTATTCATATTAAATAAAATAAAGGCTATGTATGAGTAGCCTTTGTCAGGTTTTACTGCCAGATGAAGATGACTATTTTCCCTGGTCTGATGAGGGTTAATCAGAAAGTTTATAAGGAAATTGAAAAAAAGTAACTTTATCCCGTATGATTCAGTGTTATCTAATGTTGCTTAAGTTTGTCACTGAATACCACTTCCCATGCTGCCTAAAATTATCTCAACTCTGTCCCAGTCTTAGGAGACACTCTTATAAGTTACTGTTGAAAGAATAAACGATTGAACTTGAACTTGTCATGGCAGACTGAACACACGCATTAAATCTTGTTCTTTGCCCCCAAACTGTGCTAAACTACAATAAAAGGACTTTTAAAAAGACATAAATCCATAAACATGAGAGGAGACAACAGCAACAGAGTCTTCAAAGCTGGAGAGCAGATGGTGAGATAACTAATTTAGCCGATCTCAGAGGCAAATCTGAAATCAGTAGTGGGACAGGCACCAGTACCTCTGGAACCAAGGGTGAAGGGACACGTCCCAAAATAAAGAGGATGGAAAATAAATAAATAAATAAATAAATAATAAGGAGGATGGGTGTGAGCCGATTGAAAATCACTCCAACCCCTAGATTCTCTGCTGCTGGTGATGCTCCCCCCAGCAGCTGAGGTTTATTCTTTAGGGAGAGTAGAAAACCGGCGTCTCTGGCTGGCAGAGTTGTGAGTAGATATAATAGACACAGTTGTGCATTCTGTTTGAGAAGCATAGGGGTGTACTCGCCTGAGTGCAGGCCCTCCAGACAGGGTACTGGAAAACTCTTCTCTGGGAACTCTGACTAATCCAAGAAGAAAAACAAAGTTACTGAGTTGGGCATCCAACCTTAAAAAACCCCATGCAGATCACCTATTGTGAAGCTTGTTGTCAGTGATCTCTGTGTACTCAGCATTCTGTCTGCTTTTTTAGGAGGTCTCTCAGTCATGAGCCAGGGATCACTAGATTTCTGAGCAAAGTCTCTAATGCAGAAGATAGAGACCAAAGAAGCAAAGGAAGGGAAAGAAGAAACTAAAACAACCAAAACAACAAAAATCATCAAAATCCATAGAAATAGGAGAGGGTATTGCGTCTTTGAAACAAAAATAGGATGCTAAAATAAAGAGGATCACTCAAGAGTTCTTGAAATTAAAAACATGACAGAAATAATTTTAACTGATGTGTGTCTTTTCGTGGTTACAGCCATAACTGTAAAGAATAGGCTTATATTATTTGTCACTGTAGACGTGATCTTGCTATAGTAGATTAATCCACTTACACTTTTATATTTTCAGTTCTCCTTTTTCTTAATGTAGTTATATCATTTAAAAATTATATTGTTTACCTTGGACCTTTAAAAGATATATTTAAATTTCTTTACCAAGCATAAATAAAGCGTTTCACTTGTGAATTCTCTCTCTCCCCACCTATTCTTGCTCACAGATGCTTTAGTATCTAGAAGTGAAAAGGAAGATAAGCTAGTTTAGTAAATAATTTTATGTAAAGTAAAATGTTTTGGTCTTTTTTTCTTATTGCTGAGATTTATAATGAAAATACTCTCAGCAATCACACACTGTAAGCAGATAAGCAGAGTAGGATGTCTGTGTTTAATTTCTCAATTTTGCACTTTCAAAGCCATTGGAGTGTAGCTCCTTTTTTAGAGGACGAGCCTGTACTTTTCCCTGCTAACTGCTTTAGGGGCTGAGCTTCTACGGTGTTGTTTCTCAAACTGTTCTTTTTTTTTTTTTTTTTCCTTAAACTGTCCTGTGATTCAAAATAAATGTTGTCTATTATGTCTTTTTTTTTCTTTTTTTCAATGAGAGACACACACACACACACACACATACACAGGCACAGAGACGCAGGCAGAGGGAGAAGCAGGCTCCATGCAGGGAGCCCGACATGGGACTCGATCCTGGGTCTCCAGGGCTGAAGGCGGCACTCAACCGCTGAGCCACCTGGGCCATCTTAGTATGTCTTTATGATGTGTAAATCTATCAGTTGATTTGAAGTAAAATCTCCTTAATCTTTTCAACTAATATGGCTTTGTTGATATTCTGAACTATTTGCTTTCTTTTTTTTCTTGATCTAGGCAGTTGACAAGTACTTCAAGCTTCCTCATGCTTCCAGTAAACCACCTCGGATTTCAGGAAGCCTTGTGGACACTTCCTATAAAACATTAAGATTTGCATTTAGAGCATCACTAAAAACTGCCATCTATCGAATAACTACTACATTTGGTGAACATCTGAAGTAAGTTTACCAGTCTTTTTTTTTTTTTTTATTTTTTTTTTTTTTATTTTTTTTTTTTTTTACCAGTCTTAATCCATGATAAGAATCCCCTTTCAGGAGTTCCCTTAAGAAATAGGTTTGAAAATTATAAAGGCTCACATGTTGAACATGCTTTTTGGGGACTTTCATGGTTCCTACTGGGAATTAACAACTAGGATTTAGACCTTTTAAATAGTCCAATTTTAAAATTGGGACTATTGTATAAGCTTTGGGGCCTTCTTTCATACAGATAGAAAAGAGGACAGAAAGTTATAAAAGCAAATGTAATCTCATATATAAATGTGTATCTATATATAATTTTTTCTTAACTACCAAAACATCCTTATGAGAGATAAAGGGCAAAAAATGGAGTATCTTTCCAGAAAGGCATATTAAAAATAATCCTGATATTACATCTTGGTCAGCTAAGAGTTGGGGTGAGCAGAGTGTTCCATAAATGAGTCCTGGGTGCTTTGTGAATCATGCTGGAAAAACAGTGACAGATCATAACACCTTCAGAAATGGAACCAGAGAGAAAACCACAAATGCCAAACCTGTTTATATTTAGTTTCATTGATGTTTACTGCTTTCTTGTCATGAAACAATCTAGTTAGGCAGTATAAAGGATACAAGTTTATTAACTGTGTTTATCCACAATTGTAAATGAACTGTAGAAGACACAAGAGATTCCTTTTTCTGTATGCAATCAATAAATAGTTCAGAACTTCCTCATACTGCCTGCTTTTAGAAACAGTAGTATATTTTATTTCCATAATATACAGCAGTAATAGCAGGTTTTTATGTTCCATAAAACCTATGTGGGAATATAAAGAGCTCTAAGATGAAGGTTTTTTCACTTGTTCAAAAACAAACCTGTTTTTAAATGCTCTCTAGATCTGTGCTCTCTTAATATGGTAGCTAGCTGCATATGGCTGTTGAAGTTTAAATTAACTACAAGTTCAATTTGTCAGTCACACTGGCCACATTTTAGTCCTCAGTAACTACATATGGCTAGTGGCTACCATATTAGACAGCTAAGGTCTGAAACATTTGTGTCATTGCAGAAAGTTTATTGGGACAGCCCTGTTCCATACAATGCAGTTAGCACTTATGTTTTTTTCATGTCCCTTTCTCAAAGAGTCTGTGAAGTGTAGAGGTTACCATAACTGCACAGACAGGGAAACTGAGGCTCAAGGAGGTTAAGAATTTGCCTCATAGCACAATCTAGTTGGTCTTAGAACATGAACCTGAAATCAGGTCTTTTCTTAAAATCCCACCTTTTCTTCCTGTGCACTGGACTGCCTCAAAGGTGTAAGCTTCCATAGAGGATCCTCGATGGATGTGGAGCATGAAATATGTGTATTGATAATTGAGTGAAAGCAGAGAGAAAAGCGGACACAGAGTTTTAGATAAGAAAGGGGGATAAATGATTTAAAAAATTAGGAAAATGAAATTCTGCCTTAGTTTCTTTTCTCTGGGAAGAGCCATTTGTTATATATGGTGAGGTCAGTAGAGAGTGTTTTATATACCTGAGACAGAATGGTATGGTGGGAAAAAAGATTTGGAGTTAAAACATTTGATTTATGTCTGGTTACGTCATTAATTGTCTGTGGTTGAGGTCAAGTTGCCTTATGATTTAACTTGCCTACAATTATGTAAAACCAGAATTCAGACTCAAATCTTTCTGACCCCAGAGTTCTGACGAACAGTATCTGTACTCTTAACCAGTAGGCTGAGTTGTCTCTGCTAACCTCTGATCTTTGTGATACTGTCTGCCCTCCTGTGGAAAAGGTGTGTTATCTGGCCTCAATAGTACCCAGAGGGACTCCACACAGTAAAGTACTTGAAATGGTTCAATCGGAGGCAGCTGCAAGGTTTAAGCTAGCAGAGATGTGTATTTATAAGGCAATTTGGGATGATTTGTAGTGAAATTATTATAATAAACTTTTTTGGCACTTTTAAAAATGGTAACTTTCTGTAGCCTGGAATTTTATCATTTAACAATAACATCTTCAACAGCTAGAAAACCAGAAACTGTATTCAGTTTTTGCCCAAAAATTTAAAAGGAAGTTTTATACTAGTTTCAGTACATATTTGCCATAATTTTGTCAAGGTAATGTATTTTAGTGGGGGCGAGCGTGAGGAGAGAACTCGGTTTCCCCATCCAAGACATAACTTATGTTCAAAGAGAAAACTAAATCTAAACCACCAAGCTGTTACCTTTGAAAACGATTAGTGGAGTCTATTGTGTTTTAACCAAACATTTTAGTTTAAAGGATCTTATATTAAAGGCAATTCAAATACTCCACAACTCAAAGATAATGTTGGAATCTGGTTTAAATAAAATAATAAAATCCAGAAAATCTGCGCGGCCTGGAACTCTGCACAGCAGGTTCCACAGCAGAGCAGGTTACAATCGATGCTTTCACTTGTCAGTCTTAATTTGCTTTGGTCTTTCAGAAGGTAGAAGCATGCCGTTCCTGAATGCAAGCCCTCCTCCTCATTAGATTAAGGAGGGTTTTCATCCAGCTTTCTCAGAAGTACTAAATAAGTGAAGATTTCTATTCGTTTTTAATTGTTTTGAAAAATATTGACTCTGTGCTCTGTGGTTCACTTAATATGCTTAATGTAAAATAAAGCTTATGCTTTGAATTTATGTTTCATTTAGTGCTGTGCAAGCATCTGCAGAACATCAGAAAAGACTTCAACAGTTCTTGGAGTTCAAAGAATAGCTCAGTAATATAAACTGTGTTCATTACACTGCTGATACAGCTACAGATGGGACAGTAAATGTTCAGCATTCTTGGATCAGAAGAAAATGGACTAATTAGATGCTTCCTTTGTCGTGGTGGTTGCTTTGAAAACTATACTTTAATGGGAGAAATCATGGAAAGAAATTCTCAACAGAATAACCGAAAACTGCCTTTTCTGTACCGATTGCTTTTTGTGTGTGTGGTATAATAAAATCTTTATTCAATTTTACAGAAGCCTCTATGGCAGTAAAAATGTCTCTAGCTTCTATAGCTTAATAATAATAACTGGAAAATTTTTAGAATTTACTTTTGAGCTGACTAGAGCCAGTTTAGAAGGTAAAATAGGTTGACTCGATTCAGTTTTCCTAATTGTGCTGAGAGTAGAAGTCTCTGTACGCTTGAAATACATGAGCCTTTTAAGAGTAGTTTCTGTTTACTGAAGGATAAAAGTGGTAACAGTGCAGAAAAATTCACAGAAAAATTACTGTTTAAAGGACATATTTTGTTAATCTGGTAGGTTGTGTTTTTCTTTCCAGGGACAAATTAAATTTGCATGATTGTCCAAAAAAGATCTCAATTTACAGATGCTAACTCTATATAAAGGAATGTGGAAAAATTCAGTTCTTAAGTTACAAGATTAAACATTCACATTTGGTTTTGAAAGACGATTGACTGACAACTATGAATTTGTTTTCTATCATACTAGTAAACAATAAGTATATGGGTATTTTCCCAACTAGTTTTGCTTTCTTTTTTCTGGAACAAAACATTAAGTGATTGCAGAGGTTTTCAAGTGGGAGAAAAAGTTTTGCAACAAACTCCAGGAAGGAACTTTCCCTTTTTCCTCTCCATTCCCCCCCCCCCCCCCCCCCAATCTTCATTAGATCAAATTATTTGGTGATGCTTGTTTGGCCTCACAGAGGGAGCAGCCTTTGCTGTGTTAACTGGCTAATAAAAATATATTAGGAAAATCTTTACAGCCAGAAACAACTTAGTCATCAAATAGTAAGTGAAACCAAAATGTCGGAGGGCTTAGTGTACTTGGGAGTTTGTTGTATGTCCCAAAAGTGAGCGAGGGAATTTTATAATTTATTAAATCAACTTCTTTGGAGATAAAAGATCTAAAGTCCTCCTGGTAGGTATTCACTGGACTGGCATTGGGCCGAAATGTTCCCTTGTAATTCTATTATCTGTTCTTTCAACTCTCCTTCAATTTCTTCTTTAAGGTCAGCACAGTATTGTATATGAATCTTTAATGTAGTATGTATGTCTACCATTTGTCTGGTTACTTGATGTACTATATCTTTATTCCTTTTGTTTGTTGCCCCTTAACCAGCACATGCCAAATTATAAATGAACCCTGCTGGCCTTTAGAGTGTCTTTAGGAGACAGTTTCCCAGTTGTCAAGTGTCTGGAGTATTTAGGCTAATTGCTACTGCTTTCTTTTTTTCTTCCCTTCCCTCCCTATTCTACTCCCCTCCCGCCCCTTCCTTCCTTCCTTTTTTTCCTCATCTGGAGTGGACTATTCCCTTTTTTGAATATGAATGTTGAATTTTGAATGTGGTAGTTCCTTGGAGATGACCAGAAGACTGTGGCCAGGTTGACTGAAAACTGTTGAGTTCCATATTATAGAGCCATTGAGTTTTTTCTGTTCCACTCTCCCTGGCTGAGGCATTTTGGGAGAAAAGGGCTCTTAACCTTCTGCTTCCATAAAAGAATTGTGGCCTGTGACCCACTGGATTCCTGAGAGTGACAATGGGATGATTCCTTTAAACTTTGACTTAATTTGGATAAAATAATCTGGCTTAGGTTTAGGTTTTTGCCATTTCCCATATGCTTTGGGGAAAGGTATATTTGATGAGCAGTGTAAACATTTCTGAGATGTTCATCCATATTATCTCCCAAGAGAATGTGCTGTGTATGAAATAGAGGTCACATCATGTCTTCCTAGTGGAGATTCGGAAACCGCTTCCCCAAATCTGGATTGTATTTAGTAGATAAGAGTCCGTTCCTTTTCCCTGTTGTGAGTTGATAATCTGTTGGGGTAGGGTGTTGCTCAATCACCTGTTACTAAAGAGAGCTCCTTCTCCTGTGTACAAGGAGAAGGATCTTAGGAAAGCCAAAAGGAGGGAGGCATTTCCTTTGATGAAGTCCCATCGTGCCTGTGAGCCCACTGATGCTATAACATTGGCCTGAAAGTTAGAGTGTGTTCTTTAAAAGCTTTTCTCTGTCAGTACAAAATCTGGTCCTGTCAGCTCTTGTGATGTCTGCTTGGCCTTAGCATAAATTCACATATCTTCTTTCCCGGGGAACTGGGAAACTGTCCTACAATAAACCACTACAGTTGAGAGGATGTGGATAAGCAACAATTTGTTACTTTGCTGGATTTGTTCCTTGGTAATTGTTTTGTGTATCTTCCTGTAAATATGGTAATCTGTTTATATCCTTTTGTATATGACTGACACTGACTTGGGTAGAAAAATAAATTGACATTTTTCTGAATGGGACTGTTCATTAAAATACATGTATCCTCGAGATCAGTTATTTAATTTCTGGTGTGTGCATGTTTCTTGAGCCATTTCAGTTCAGTCTCAGTTGTTAAAAAGGCTTAACTTCTTGAGAATCTAGGAGCTTTTGCCCCCAGCTGGACTGATTGGTGGGTGATCCATGTTCAACGATAACTAATGAGCCTGAATTCTGAAGGTCTCTTTCTTCCGTATCTAAACAAAGGATGCAAGTGCTGAAAGCCATCGCTTTTCTGGCCAGGATAGTGTTTGTGAGTGGATCATATTCCCCCAAGCTCACAGTTATGTCTGTCAGCTATATTTCGTTAGTCTCAACCTCACCTCAAGGCAGTTGAGGTGCTACACAAAGGCCCTCAAGTCCCTCTCCTGCTCTCTCAACCCATAGTCCTCTTTCTTTAAAACAGAGTAGCTTCAAACAAAGATAGCTTTATTTCCACAGTTAACAGTCCAGCTATTCTTAGCAAGCTGCTGCCACCATTTTATTTTATTTTATTTTATTTATTTTTAAGATTATTTATTTATTTACTCATGACAGACACAGAGAGAAAGAGAGGCAGAGACACAGGCAGAGGGAGAAGCAGGCTCCATGCAGGCAGCCTGATGTGGGACTTGATCCCGGGTCTCCATGATCACACCCTGGGCCAAAGGCAGGCACTAAACCCCTGAGCCACCCAGGGATTCCCTTGACCACCATTTTAAAATAAGCAACGTTGTTTCTGTTTTAAGGGGGAGAAGACAAGGTCAGGTCAGACAAGCACATGCCTCCTGTAGTTCTCAGTCGTGGCCCTCAGCAGCCTTGACAGTTGCTGTAATGATGTGCAAGTCAATCCGGAACTAGCTAATCATTCAGAAACATTCCGACTGTTACGGCCTCAACAATTAGAAACAAATTGAGCTGCGAAGAAGACAGTTCTTGCCCTTAAGGAGTTTATAATCTACTGCGGTGGCATTTGAAACCCAGAATCCGAAACATGAGCTTCACAGGGAGTGAGGTGTGGGGTCCAAGCTCCACAAGAATGCAGATCAGCTTCAGGAGGTTTAGACTGGTTTCTAAGAGATACAGTTTGTAACAAATGCTAAGCAGCGGTCTGAGAATCACACTGGGAGAAGGGTTTACTTTAGATCGGGAGTTCATCAAACTTAGCATGCATCGGAACCTTCGGAACGCTTATGAAGACAGATTGCTGGGCCCCACCTCCAGAATTTCTGATTCAGTAAGTTTGGGGTGGGGCCCAAGAGTTTGTATTTCCAGCAGGTGGCAGGTGATGCTGATGCTGCAGGTTAGGAGACCGCACTTAGAGAAGCACGGCTCAAGTGGATTTTCTCTCTGAAGCTTATGAACTATCATTTGCCATAAGGTAGACTTCTTCCATCGGATTCATTATTGTAAACCTGGAAGGATATGGCTGGACCTCAGGTGAGGTGAGATGGAATGCTGAGAAATAGATATCATATACCTACCTTGGAATTGGAGCAGGTGATGAATTGTGAGTTGCCCTTCCGTGCTGTTATGTGCTTGTGCTCGTGGTACCTTGCCTGAGTTTCTGTCCTGGCACATTTCCCATCCTTCACAGCTTAGCCTTTCCACATACTCTCCGGTAGAGTCCCCTGTGTTTTCTCAATGCTTCATCATTCCCTCTTTGGACCTTATTACACTATTTGTAACTTAACTGATTACAAATCCATGTCCCCTTGTAGACTGAGCTCCCTCTACTTCTGGGACTCCAGCTACACTTTCTTAATATATCACCTGTGTCTTGTCTTCTCTATTGTAATACTTTTTATTTTCTCTGCTTTATTCTGGATAGTTCCTTCTGATCCTTTTTATTTTTATTTTTTTAGATTTATTTATTTTGAGAGAGAAAACGAGAGAGCACAATCAGGTGGAGAGCGGACGGAGTGGGAGAAGCAGACACCCCGCAGGGAGCCCTACCAACCGACTGAGGCAAGGCTTCATCCCAGCACCCTGAGAACAAGATCCAAGTTGAAAGCAGCTGCTTAACCCAGTGAGCCACCCAGGTGCCCCCTGACCTATCTTTTTTTTTCAACTAAGTCTAGTCAGCAGTTAAACCTCTCTGTGAACTCATTTAGACTATGAGCTCCAGTAACAGTTTGCCAATAAATAGGTGAAAATTAGCGGTCCTTTCTAGGGTTACTTGAGTTTTCATCTTTAGCAGATCCTTACAATTCTGAAATCTAGAGGGTTTTTTTATTGGTTAAGTTTGGTGACAAAATTTATTTGGCAGCAAAACCTGACTTGAACTGATGAGGGGCTATTTGTAGACTTAATTTACTCCATGTAGTATGACTATGTATATAGTCTCTGTAGTATGATTATGAGGTGCTGTTCCAGACCCCATGAGAGTGTTACGTAATATGCATCATTATTACCTTTCTAACATCTGAAAAATTCTTCATTCTGGAACATCTGGCCTCAGGAGTTTAAGTCAAGGTGTTGTAGACCTGTGTTTGTAAGATGCTGTTAATTCTTCCATTCACTCATTTGGCTTTCACTCACGGCCCACCGTATACCAGACCCTGTGAAAGGCACTGATTGTACAAGGTCATAGTCCTTGTCTTCAAAGGGTTCACAATCCTGTGTGGGAGAAGTAAATGGAGGCAAACCTTGTTTGCAAAGAACCTTTTCCTACATATTTACAAAATTGATGTCTCTTGGGATGCCTGGGTGGCTCAGCAGTTGGGTGCTGCCTTCGGCTCAGGTTGTGATCCCAGGATCTAGGATTGAGTCCTGCATTGGGCTCCCTGCATGGAGCCTGCTTCTCCCTCTGCCCGTGTCTCTGCCCCTCTCTCTCTGTTGTCTCTCATGAATGAATAAATCTTTAAAAAAAAAATTGATGTGTCTTGCCATTGCTGTTTGCTGATGCGCATCTGTCCTGTTGCTAGCCTATTCCAAGCACTAGTTGTTGCTCGCGTTCATGCCCACCTCCTTTATGGACCCTTTCAGCACTACATGCAGCGTCTCCTTAGGTGTCTTGGCCCCAGCGTGCTTCATCATTTGCATTATTTTGCAGGAGCTGTGTGACTCTGCCTTACCTCTGACCACTCATGTTCCCCCTGCACACATGTATCTTATCAGATACAGTTGAGTGTGCCTTGCAAGTGATCCAGGTGGTAAAGCAGTTCTGGAAGACCTATGGGATGTCCCTGGCAGAGAAACATGAGAAGGTGGCCTCTCACAGACCTTTACCTTGAAAGTCTTTTAAACATATGTTGACTCTTGATTGACTTATCCTATTTGTCTCTCAACTTATTAGTAACATAGTCTACAGTCTTGAAAAAATAAACACTAAGGGGGCTGGTGGTGTAGTTAGTTAAGCGTCTGATGCTTGGTTTTGGCTTGGGTTGTAATCTCAGGGTCTTGGGATCACCCTGCAGAGAGGCTTGAGATTCTCTCTCCCTCTCCCTCTGTCCCTCCCCGCTCATGCGCTCTCTTGCTGCTCTCTCTCTTTCTCTCTCAAACAAATAAATCTTAATTGTACAAAACACTAGCCCCCAGGCAGCCCGGGTGGCTCAGCGGTTTAGCACCACCTTCAGCCCAGGGTGTGATCCCAGAGACCTGGGATCGAGTCCCACATCAGGCTCCCTGCATGGAGCCTGCTTCTTCTGCCTGTGTCTCTGCTTTTCTCTCTCTCTCTCTCTCTCTCTCTCTGTCATGGATAAATAAAATCTTAAAAAAATAAAATAAAAACACTAGCCCCTCCCTAACATTATGGCCCTTAGTTACAAGGAC
The DNA here is from genome assembly GCF_048418805.1 of Vulpes vulpes. NCBI lineage: Eukaryota > Metazoa > Chordata > Mammalia > Carnivora > Canidae > Vulpes > Vulpes vulpes. The sequence goes on from NC_132791.1 coordinate 156,605,668, forward strand.
ACAATCCCCATCTCAGTTTAGCATTAACTTTTGAGAAGGAGAGTTGATCCTGAGGGCACAGGAAAATCTTGGCTTATATACTTAAGTATAGATTTGTTTCTAGTCCCATGAAGAACCTGGAAAGTTTTTAGGGTTTCTAAATGGTTCTTCTCTGCTGCTTACTGCATCAGTGCTTTATTCTCTCTCCTTGCCTACTGGCCTACTCTCTCCAGCTGCCCACTAGCTCCTGAGTTTATGTAATGGAGACTGGCCATTTCTGAATGCCAGCCACATTCCTGATTGAAAGAAATTAGCCCAAATGGATCAAGTATTCAAAGGTCTAATTATGCTCGAGGGAAAAGGTCATGCAGTGCCAACCTGGCTTCTGCAAGCTTCCCTTTGTTGATTAGGAGAGAAAGGAGGGTAGAGGCACTTACCAGAGCCTCCAAATTTGGGCAATGAGGGACTGTTAAGTTCCCTTACTTTGGGCTGGAACCCCAAAAGGCTGCACCCTAGAGGGAAGGGTAAAGAGGAAATAGATTGAATGAACTGTTAGAATTCTCATTAAATTGATTTGTGGTCATCCCTGTTTGCCAGTGTTTCTAGGCTCTGGGAGAAACTATCATAAATCCTCTGTGGAGAAAAACAACATCCTAGGCCTCAATTATTTTAACAAACAAGTTTTAAAATGGAATGTCTACACACAATTAAAACTAACCAGGCACAAGAAGAGACAAGATGACACGAATGAGAAAAACAAAAGCAAGAGACCGTAGAATGGACCCATAGGGGCTCCAGATTTAATTAGAGTTAGAAGGAGACTAGTTTGGGGATCCCTGGGTGGCTTAGCGGTTTGGCGCCTGCCTTTGGCCCCGGGGCGCTATCCTGGAGACCTGGGATCGAGTCCCACATCGGGCTCCCGGCACGGAGCCTGCTTCTCCCTCTGCCTGTGTCTCTGCCTCTCTCTCTCTCTGTGTCTATCGTAAATAAATTAAAAAAGGATTAAAAAAAAAAGACTAGTTTAATTACATTATTTTATGTATATTAAGTTTTTATTTTAATTCCAGTGTAGTTAGCATACAGGGTAATATTAGTTTCAAGTATACAACTTAGTGATTCAACACTTCCATACATCACTCAGTGCTTATCACAAGTGCATTCCTTGATCCTCACCACCTGTTTAACCAACCCTCCTGGCCTCCCCTCTGTAATCAGTTTGTTCTCTATAGTTAAGAGTCTGTTTCTTGGTTTATCTCTCTCTCCCTCTCTCTTTTTCCTTTGCTCATTAGTTTTCTTAAATTCCACCTATGAATGAAATCATATGGTAATTTGACTTTCTCTGACTGACTTGTTTCACATAGCATTTTACACTCCAGCTCCACCATTGCAAATGGCAGGATTTCATTCTTTTTAAGGGATGAGTAATATTCCATTGCATATATGTACTACATCTTTTTTAAAACCATTCATCTACAGATGGGCAAGGGCTGTTTCCATAATTTGGCTATTATAAATAGTACTGCTCTAAACATAGGAGTACATGTCTCCCTTTGAATTAGTGTTCTTCTATTCTTTGGGTAAAGTAGTGTGATTGCTGGATTGTAAGGTAGTTCTATTTTTAACTTATTGAGGAATCTCCATATTGTTTCCCACAGTGGCTGCACCAATGTGCATTCCCACCAAGAGTGCAAGAGTCTTTTTCTCCACATCCTCACCAACACTTGTTGTTTCTTATGTTTTTTACTTTAGCCATCCTGACAGGTGTGAGGTGATAGCTCATTGTGATTTTAATTTGCATTTCCCTGGTGGTGAGTGATGTTGAGCATCTTTTCATTGTCTGTTGGCCATCTTCTTTGGAGAAATGTTCATGTCAGAAATTTTTAAATAATTATTATTAGTATGTTCATAAGATTAAAAAATGAAATTTTAATTTGTTGGAGAGCTAGAAACTATGTATACATGTAGTAGAAACCACTCATGCATATAAAACTATATCAATACATATATATAGATAATTTGAAAAAGCACCACAGACATTTTAAAAAGTACCACAGAAATTCTAGAGCAGAAAAATAGAATAAGTGGGACGTCTGATTGGCTCAGTGGTTGAGCTTCTGCCTCCAGCTCAGGTCTTGATCCTGGGTCCAGGGACCAAGTCCCAGATCGGGCTTCCTGTGAGGAGCCTGCTTCTTCTCTGCCTATGTCTCTGCCTCTCTCTGTGTTTCTCATGAATTAATAAATAAAATCTTAAAAACAGAAAAATAAAATAACTAAAATTTAGAAGTCAGAGGATAGGTATACCTGCAGATTAGCCGAAAAAAATGACTTGAAAGATAAGTCAGAAGCAATTCAGAATAAAGCAGAAAAGTCAAAAGTATTTAAATACAGAAGACAGGTTAAGACAGATGATATATTGAGAAACTTTGCAAGTGTAATTGGAGTCCTGGAAGGGGAGGGAGACCTAATGGGCAGAGAAGTTTTGAAGATTTAACAGCAGAGAACTTTCTGAAATTGTTGACATCAAGCCACAGATTAAAAAAGCACTATGAAGCCGAAGCAGATAAAATAAATAAAGAGAATACACACTGAGGTACATCATAGTAAAAGTGCTAAAAACCAAAGACAGAATCTTAAAAGTAACCAGAGGAGGGGGAAAAACAAAAACACCCCACTTTGAAATGAGCAACAGCTACACAGCTAACTTCTCAAAAAAAAAAAAAAAAAAAATGAAGACAAAAAAACAACAACAAAAAAAACTGAAGACCATGGAATGCTAATTTTAAAGTGCAGAAAGAAATCTACTAACCTAGAATTCCATACCCAGCATTAATCTATAAAAATATGAAATAAAAACGAATGAACAAAAGCTGAGAGATTTCAATAGGTCACAATAAAGGGAAATTGATAGGGGTGTCCATGTGGCTCAGTCAGTTAAGTGTCTGACTCTTGATCTCAGCTCACAGCTTGATCTCAGGGTTGTGAGTTCAAGCTGTCTTGGGCTTCATACTGGGCATGGAGCCTACTTTAAATAAATAAATAAGTAAATAAAAGGAACTTTATAAAGGTGATTTTTTTTTTTTCAAGGAGAAGAAGGAAGGGCAGTCAAAAGAAATTAAGAACAACGAAAAAGGTAAATATGGCATATAAGTCAGAATACTTGGGAGTTAAAATATCCTAGTGTGCCTAAGTGGCCCGGTGGATTAAGCATCTGACTCCGTTTCAACTCAGGTCATAATCTCAGAGTAGTGAGATCGAGCTCGCGTTGGGCTCCACGTTCGGGGGAGTCAGCTTGAGATTCTCTCCCTCCTCCTCTCCTTACTCCGCTGGTGCTCACTCCCACTTTTGCTTGTTCTCTTTCCCTCAAATACATACATACATACATACATACATACATACATACATAAATTCAATCTTTAAAAAAATATATCCTAAGGTCTTCACATTGGAAAGAGAGCAAAAGTGCCAGCAATAGACTTTGACATAGTAAAGATGTGCACTGCAACTTAAGGATCGCTGCTGAAAGAATAGTAAAAGTTTCAAGTTCAGGCAGGAAAAACATGGAATACCAAAATATAATATGAAAGAAAGTAAGGGGTAAAAAGTCTACAATAGGCAGGAAGAAGAATGCACATAGTAAGATGTAGATTTAAAGCCAAATATGTCTGTAATTGAATTAAATATAAATGGACTAAATCAAAACACAAAGATTACCGAAATAAATAAAAAACAAAATTCAACTGCTTGCTGCTAAGAGCCACCTCTAAAACATAAGGGTAGATATGTTGAAAATAAAAGGATAAACATGCAAACACAAAAATGCTGATCTAGTTGTGTTAATTTTTTTTAAAGATTTTATTTATTCATGAGAGACACAGAGAGAGGCAGAGACATAGGCAGAGGGAGAAGCAGGCTCCCCTCAAGGAGCCCGATGTGGGACTCGATCCCAGGACCCAGGATCACATCCTGAGCCAAAGGCAGAGGCTCAACCACCAAGCCACTCAGGTGCCCTAGTTGTATTAATTTTTGACCAAGTGCACTGCAGGCAAAAAAAGTTAGCAGAGGTGAAGAAGGGCACTTCACAATAAAAGATTCAGTTCATGAGAAAGATAAAATTCTAAATGTTAATGTACCTCATAACAGCCTCAGAGTATCTTCAAACAAAATTATGGGCAAAAGATGAAGAGGCACTTTTCTTTTTCTATCCACGAAGTTGTTATTTATATTCCAGTTAACATACAGTGTTAATAGTAGTTTAGGGTATATAATATAGTGATTTAACGCTTCCATACAGCAGGTACTTATAAAAGAAGGGTGTTCAAATGGCTTATGAGAGGTGGTAGGTAGTCAGCACCATTAGTTATGAGGGAAATGAAAATTTAAATTATACTGACATCCCACAACACACCCATCAACAGGGCTTAAGAAGAAAAGTCACAATGACAGGTGATGAGGACGTGGAACAGCTAAAATTCCCATAGATTTGCTGGAAGGAGTGAACAAATGGGCAATAACTACTAAAGCCAAACACATGCCTACCCTAGAATCCATCAGTTCACTAATTGCCATATGCCCAAGAGAAATTAGGGCATGTTCCACCAAAAGTCATTTACTAAGGATGCTTGTAGTGGGAATTTTCACCATAGCCCCAGACTGGAGACAATTAAAATGTCCATCATTATAGTAGAATGGACAAATGTGCCATTCTTTAAAAAATATTTATATGTTTATTTTCAGAAATACAGCAGGCATAATTTACTTTCAAAGTATAAAATGAATGTTATTAAAATGCATATATTTGACAAATTTGTGACACTCTCAATACTGATTCATACATATATACTAGGGTCAAATTGTAACAGTCTACTTGTGTGCAATCCCAGGATACACACACACATGCACAAAGTCATGATGACAAAGTCCATATAAATGGTTAATCATTGAGTTTGAAATTTCTTTCCACTATGGCAGTCAAACACCATGTTACCAGGACTTTTCCCCTGGAAGAGTATGGATCTCTCCAGCTGTTTAGTCTAAAGAGACACAGTAATGGAAGGTATGTTTCTCAATTAACCAACAAATATTTACTAAATGAATATTATACAGATGAATGTGCTGTACTTTTACAATACGATTTCATGCAGCAATCACAAGAATGAACTATTGCTGTGTTAATGTGAATGAAGTTCAGAGACATAATATTCAGCCAAAGAAGCCAGACACAAAAGGATATATGCTGTGATTGCATTTATGTGCATTTCAAGAACAGGTAAAATAATGTTTTCATCCTAAATCAGAATAGTGGTAATGGGAGAACCTGGCAGTGTATTGACTTGGAAGGTCATGAGGAAACCGGAAGTGCTGAAAATGTTCTGTATCTTGATTTGGATTACATGGGTGTATGCATATAAGCATTCATGGAACTATATATGTAAGATTTCTGTACTTTATACCATAATTTAAAAAATACATAAAAACGGACAGAACCACTTACAAGGAGGAGCAGACAAGTCCACAGCATCATGAGGTATTTTACACACCTCTCTTAGTAAGTGATAGGATAAGTGGATTTTAGTAATCAGTAGGGCTATAGAATGTTCGAATGACAGGATCAGCAAACGTGACCCAGCGGGCCCTAAGGAACATTATACCTAACAACCAAAGAAGCTTCTCTTCTTCTTCAAGCTTATGTCGAACATTTACACATCTGGCCAGATGCGAGTCCATAAAGCAAGTCTCAAAACATTTCATAGGATTAAAATTATTTAGAGTATGTTTGACCATAAGACAGTTAAGGTAGAGATCAGTTAAAAGTGATAATTAGAACACTCCATGTTTGGAAATTAAGAAATGCACCTTAAAATAGCACACAGGTCAAAGAAACCTTATGGGTGGGGAAAATGATTTTATTTATTTATTTTAAAAATATATTTTATTTACTCATTCATGAGAAACACACAGAGAGAGAGAGGCAGAGACACAGGCAGGAGAAGCAGGCTCCAGGCAGGGAGCCTGACATGGGACTCAATCCCAGGTCTCCAGGATCAGGCCCTGGGCCAAAGGCAAGCACTAAACCACTGAGCCACCTGGGCTGCCCGGGAAAATGATTTTAATCGGGTGATCATGAAAATACATGTTGACACTTAGGAGATATAGCTAAATGCCATGCTTAGAGGGAAATTAAGTGCATATATTAGAAAAAAAGAAAGCTTAAAATCAGTGAGCTAAGTACCATCTCCGAAAGCTAGAAAGTGAATTTAATCACTTTAGTCTTTGCCACTTCTATACCGTTTCAGTGCACATGTGGTAATGTATTATAATTTCCAGTTTACTAGCTCTCACTGGAAACTGCAATCTAGGAGTTCCTGGGGTTTGGGGATCCTGTCTTATGCCTTACAACCTCAGTGCCTGAATTAAGTACCTTGCATGTGGTTGATACTTGTTTGAACTGACTTGAGTTCATCACCAGTGCCTTTGGGCTTTTAGAAACCAGGGTGTCGGACTCAAGTGTTTGCAAAAGCCAGACAGATGACGTGATGAGCGAGGCCTACGGGATGGGGAACCGGCAAAGCAGAAAGCTCTTGCTGCATCTGGAGGGAGGACTGTCCCTGCTTGGCTCTGGTTGTCTCTATGAAAGAGTGTTGTCCTGGGAGGACTAGATCTCCTCATTTATTTATAAGAAGGCAGAAATTCAGATTTTTATGTGAAATCTCCATTTTTAAAGTGTTGGAAACGAGTTAATTAAAAAAAAAAAAAAGTAGAGCATGTGCCAAACCAAACTACATGGCCCTATGGCTGCTGGTTTGCAACCTCTGTCTTATTTCACACCTTAAGCATCGGGGATATGTTTCATGTCTCAATATCCCAGCCAACAGACTCTCAAGTAGCCTCTTCCACCAAGTATACTTCTGCCCCAAGAGAAGGGTTGTAGTGGTTTCCTAATTGGATTTCTGGGTCCTATCTGTAAGAAGTTTGCAGCATTCTTTAAAGCCTTCTTTGTAGTTGGCTGTTTACCCCAGCTGAATCAGACATGTATTCCCAAAGATTTTTTTCCCCTCCTTTTGTTGTAATATTCTTAATGATGCATTCTGACTTTTTCACTCTGTTTTCTACACATTTGTCACCACTTCTGCTTTTGGATCTTCATGCTGGAAAATCTGAGGCTTACATGGAAGATTGATTTTTAATGCCCCTTGCGTTGTTTTTCAGCTGTAACATTTGCATGCAATTATGACATTTTAAAAATAGAGACCACGGGGTTTGAAAAAAAAAAAAAAAGAATCTTCTGGGCGGATGAGCAAATGGAAAGGCCAGCCTTTAATTTTGTTAACATCCCAATTACATCGTGGTAACCCTTGTGACGATTTCTGTCCCTTGTAATGCAACACCTGGTTTTTGTTCCAGGGATAGGGACCAAGCCTGGCTGACTCAACCCTTGCTCAATTGTGAGAGTTGGCTGGAAAGTTCGTGTTTCCCAGTGGCCAGCAGAGGTCACTATTTCAAAATTGTTAGAGGAGAACCGTCTGTGGTCCATACCATTTCTCATTCGTTTTGGGGACGTTTTTTTCATAGTACTGATAGGGGATTTTTTTTTTTTCATATTTTTCTGTATTTTCTAAATGTTCTTTAAAATTTGTTTATATATATATTACGTTTAATGGTGCTGATGGCTTGAGCAGGCTTCTATAGATAGATGCTTCTAGATGATCACTGCCACCATTTTTTGAGCACCTGCTAGGTGATGGACCCTGGACTGAATGCGAATTACCTCTGATAGCCATTTATCTGCCAGGGTTGTTGTGACCTTTACCTCAATTTCCTGGAAGAGGGGCCTGAGGCGAGAACTGAGACGATTTGCTCAAGGACACACAGCTAATAGAGACGGGATTCAGATGCAGGGAGGTCTGTCTTCAAAGCCAGGCTCTTAGTTTTCTTGGGAGCTGTGCTTTTTTTTTTTTTTTTCTTTCCTTCTTTCTTTTTTTCCAAAGAGGAATATTTTATCATCTTGAAGCAACAATCACCAAGAAGGTGAGAGGAGTATGTATTTTTGAAGCAAAGCATTGGAAATAGTTTGCTATTTTTCCTTTGCAAATTTCAGCCTGTGATTTTCTTGAAGAAGTTAGATTTGATTCCTGGTCTTCTTTGAAACAAGGAGCCTTGATATTCCGTCAGGCTTTGCTCCTTTGCCTGGTGAAAACAGAACATTATAATACATTGTCTCCAAAAATGTCTCAAGCTTAAGACTTATTCAGTGAGTCAAGTTTACTAAAAAGATTTCTTATTTCAATTTATAAGTCCAATGGAAAACTTCCTAATTTTGGAAATACTGCTTGTGAATGAAAAGATAAATCTGTTTTAGCAGACTTTTATTTATTCATGTTTTAAGACATGAATAAGTCACCAGGATTTTCCACAAAGCTAGAGAGTTATGAGAAGACAGCTGTGTTCATCACCAGATAATGAGTGGTCAGTTTGACCCCCCTGTTCCCACTGAAGAGGTCATGTGAGAACAGCAAGAAAAGGCTTTGTATCTTTTGGGCTGCTCTAAAAGGACACTGGGTTCTGGAGTAGTCTTATAAATTGGCCTGGCATACTGCAGTCCATCATTCTTATTTCAAAATTTTTAATGTTTTTGCGGTTGCTATTAACTATAATAATAAATAATAACAATTATTATTAGAACAGAAGACCGTATTGTCCTTTTAGATCTTCTTAATTAAATAATGAGATGGAACTGGTTTATTTTCTTTGTCAGCAAATATTTAACACGTTTTCACAGGGATAACAAGGAACTCAGAGTAGCCAAACTAAGGCTCTGGTGGAGGGAGATAGACAGGGAGTATAAACAAATGTCACATGGTGGTGAGTACTCTGAAAAACAAGCCGAGAGTAGATAGCACAGTGGGATGCTGTTTTAGGTGGGGTGGTTGGGGAAGGCCTTCTCAGTATAGTGATGTTTGGCCAGAGGCCTGAATGAGGTAAGAGACGGAATATGTGGATACCTGAAGTGAAAATCCCAGAAAGCAGGACTTCAGAACCAGAGTTTGATATGTTCAAGAGCTAGCAAAGTGGGCAGAGTGGCTGGACACAGTGGGTGAAGGGAGGTGAGGGAGGTGGGGTCCGAGATGCAGGAGGGGACCAGGCCTGGGTAGGTTACAATGAGGACTTTGCTCTTACTCTGACTCAGAGGCATTGGAAAATTCTGAGCAAAGGAGTAACATGGGCCCATTTATGTTTGTAAAAGTTCAATCTGAAAAAAAAAAAAAAGTTCAATCTGGCTGTTCTGTGCAAAGGAGACTGGGGAGAGGGTTTAGCCGCTAAGAATGAAGGCAGGGAGACTAGTTAGGAGGTTGCTGTATCGTCTGGTTTTGCTTCCCTGCAAATACAGTGATGTGCTGAAGACCAGTGAGAGCAGCTGCCTAGTAATGAGAGTGACGACGGGGTAGAAGTTAGTGGGCTGGCAGGTGCTGTTGTTTGCTTCCAGAAACCACCATCAAGGATGAGGAATCCTTGGGCCACCCGGGGGAAGTTCCAAACTTGAAAACTGTTACTTCCAGACCCTGGGCTGCTCCCTTCCTTCCCATCACTCCCATCTCCCAGGTTCGTCAGGTTTCCTTCCTAAGTAAAGCTGCATTTAGCCACTTGAGTCCATCCCCACCAACCTGGCCCCCAGCATCCAGGCGCCCCAGCATCACTTTCTGGGACCTCTCCTGACGACTCTAACAGCATCCACACTTGTCTCTTTCTCAATCCACTTTCCAAACAACAGGTAGAATGGTATTTTCAGAACAGATCTGATCGTGTCAGTCTCCAGCCTAAAATTCATTAATTTTGGATCCAGCCCTTTCCATTCCCCAGGCTCATCTGGGGCCTCTGCCCCCCCCCCCCCCCGACTTGGTGGCTTTCAATCACACTGCCCCTTTTTTGCCGCCTGGAAGGGATCTCTGTTCCTCTCATCTCAGGGCGTTAGCACACACTTGACCATCTGCTGGAAAGCTCTTCCTCAGCTCAAGTAAGGACTTTGTGTCCTCCGAGATGCCAGATGAATAGTCACCTCCTCGGGGAAGCCTTCTGTGACTTCATCAAGCCTCCAACTCCTCTGCCCATTTCACAGCTTCTTATCACAGGAGCATTTCTCCTTTAGGACCCTATCTTTGCTTGTTTGTATGATTCCTGTATATGCATTCATGTGTATGATGGTTGGCTGAATACTTTGTGTCCACCACCAGTCAGTCGAAAGTTCTGTGAATCTCTGGCTCCTTAAGGACAGCTCCTGGGCATGGTAAGTATTCAATCAATATTGTTGGATCAAGATGGAGGTTACTCTGGATACACTACTTCAGACCTCTCTGAATGACTTTCTGAAGGGCCTGTACATCCTTTAGTCACTCATTCATTCACTCTATTAACTTATGCATGTATTCAACCATAATTCACTGTGTGCATGGACACCAGGCGGTACTAGGGCTAGGGTGGCACATAAAACAATTCCTGCCCCAAAGAGCCAGTGGGCACTCATAAGGCTTTCAGCTTGGAGAGCAACATGGTTGGATCAATGATTTAGAAAGACTCTGGCTATAGGGAGGAGCCCCAGGTGGGAGCCTGGTCCAGTGTTAGACTAGAGATGATGAGACCTGATTAGGGCCACAGTGTGGAGATAGAAGAACATGGGAGGTAGGAGTCACAGGCCTCAGAGTCTAGATGTGGGTGGAGGAGAAAAGGAGCCTAGGATAACCCCTAGGATCCTAACTTGGTGGTATCATCATCCATGTGAGAGAAAACAGAATGAGGAAAGGAGAAAGGAGAGGGCGTGGAAGAAATGAGCTTAGGAGACGTTAGCTTCCCAAGCCATTTATTAGCTTCTATTTTTAGAGAGAGTCTGATTAGCCTGAAGTTTCATTCAAAAGAGACTCTATTTTTAGGAATAACCAATCTGACTCTATCATGGTGCCTTCTTCCCCACACTGCCTTATTCCAGGTCGCAAATCTTTTCCAACCCTTAACTCCCGGCCATCATTGATCTGTTCTCTATAATTTTGCCTTTTCCAGACGGTTACATCAATGGGGTCATACAGTATGTGGTCTTTTGAGTCTGGCTTCATTTACTTAGCATGATGCTTTTGATTCACCCATGTTCAATTCTGTGTTATTTGCTGAGTAGTATTCCATTCTGTGGATTTACCACAGTGAATCTGGTAGGCAGTTGAGAAATTTTTGGTTTTCTGTTTTTGAGGATTACAAATAAAGTTCCTAAAAATCTTCATGTACAGATTTTTGTATAAACATAGATTTTCATTTCATACTGGGAATGGTATTGCTGGCTTGTATGTGTTGTATGATATTATGATTAACTTTATAAGAAAGTATCAGATTGTTTTCCAAAGTGGTTGTACCTTTTTGCATTTTTTAAAAAAGATTTTATTTGTTTGAAAGAGAGAGAGAGAGGGAGCACGAGCAGGGGAAGAGAGAAGCAAAGGAAGAGGGAGAAGCAGATTGCACAGAGCATGTCCACACAGGTCTCATGTGGGGCTCGATCTCACAACCCTGAGATTATGACTTGAGCCAAAATCAAAAGTCCATCACTTAACCAGCTGAGTCACCCAGGAGCTCCTCTTTTTGCACTTCTACCAGCAATTAATGAGAGTTCCAGTTGCTTTACATCGTTGCCAACATTTGATATGTTTGAATTTTATTTTAAATTTTAACGATTCTAATGGATGGGTAGTGGTATACTAGTGTGCTTATAATTTGCATTCCCTGATGACTAATTATGATGCACTATTTTTATGTATTTATTTTCCATCTGCATATTTTCTTTGGTGAGGTATCTGTTCAGATGTTTTGCCCATTTAAAAACTTTGGTTGTTTTTGTTTTGTTAAGTTGCAAGGGTTCTTCATATATTCTGAGTACAATTCATTACTTGAATATATGATTTGCAAATATTTTCTTCCTGTATGTTTGTGGCCTGTCTTTTCATTCTCTCAGTAGTTAGTGGCTTTTGCAGAGCAAAAATTTTAATTATTGATCAAGTCCAATTAACATTTTTTTTCTTTGTGAATAATGCTTTTGGCATCATATCTGCCTGTGAGGTTCCCAACAATTTTCCCAGTTTTGTGGTCATCAGTGATTTCAAATTCACCAATGTAACCATGCTTCATCATCATAGTCAGAAACTGGACTATGACTCTGGAGCCTAAGAACCTGGTGTTTGCCTCTCTTTCTGGCATTGTTAATATTCTTGAGAGCATCTGCCAGGACATTCATGTGTACATTATGGTGGCATGGAAAGGTGGTGGAAGGAGGACAGGCATTTTTTTTTCTAATGGCTTATTGCTATATATTTAAATATGATGGATCTTTCTTTCTTTCAAAGATTTATTTATTTATTTATTAGAGACAGAGAGAGAGGGGGCAGGGGCAGAGGAAGAAGCAGGCTCCATGCAGGGAGCCCGATGTGGGACTCGATCCTGGGTCTCCAGGATCACGCCCTGGGCTGAAGGCGGCGCTAAACCTCTGAGCCACCGGGCTGCCCTATGATGGATTTTTCTATATTAACTTTGTATCCTGCAACCTTGATAAACTCATTATTTATAAGTTCTAGGTTTTTTCTTTTTGATAGATTTCATGAGATTTTATACATGATGATAACGTTGCCTGCCAATAGAGAATTTCTTTCATTCTAATCTGTGTATTTTTTTCCTCTTGCCTTAGGACTTGCTAAGGACCTGCAGTGTGATGTCGAATAGCAATAGTGAAATATCTTTGTTCTTAATCTTAGGGGGAAATCATTCAGTCTTTACCCTTACACCGTACTGTAAATGTGTGATGTTAGCTGTAGGTTTTGTTTTTGTGGACTCCCTTTATCTAGTTAAGAATGTTCCTCTCTATTCCTAGTTTAAGTTGATTCTTTCTTTCTCAATCATATATTAGATTTTATCTAGAACATCTTTAATGGCCCTTTATGACTATGTTCCATATTGGGATTCTTCAGGAGTTTTTATTTTGTTTTAAAAAGAACATCTTCAAATAAATAAAATGAGGTCTGGAAGTGGTAGGAGAAGTATGTTGGGTATTTCATTAATCATCATTATCACCTCTCATTTTCTAGTTGATTTGATCTTTTTTGACCTTCTCATTGAGTCTCCACAGAAGCCTTGGTGGGTCAGGTACTGTCATCCTTATTTGGTAGGTACAGTATCAGGGAAGCTGGGATGGTGACTTGCTAATGTCCCTTAGCTTGATAACACCAGAGCTACAACCAGTAAAGAAGTCATTTTATGGCCTGTCCTCAATGAAAGCCCCAAACCACAGAGAAGTAAACCCAGGTTCTGGACTCAGGCAGACAATCTTCAAATTTTAATTAAATTAAAAATGTTATTGCAGTAAAATTCATGTAACATAAAATTAACCACTAAAAAAGAGTAATTCAGTGGCATTTAGTACATTCACTATGTTATACAACCATCACCTTTATCTAATTCTAAAAAATTTTCATTAGCCTAAAAGAAAACGTATAGCCATTAAGCAGACAATCCCCATTGGTCCCTTCCCTTAGCTCCTGGCTACCACCAATCTCTTTCTGTCTCTATGGATTTACCTATTAAGGATATATCATATAAGTGGAATAATAAAATATGTGACCTTTTGTGTCTAGCTTCTTTCACTTAGCATAACATTCTTGAGGTTCATCCAGGTTGTACCATGTATCTGTACTTAATTCCTTTTTATGGCTGAATGGTACTCCATTGTGTGTGTGTGTGTGTGTGTGTGTGTGTGTGCGCGCGTGTGTATATATATATATATATATATATATATATATATATATATATATATAGTTTGTTCATCCATTGATGAACGTTTGAATTGTTTCCACAACAATGGAATATATCTAGGAGTGGAATTTCTGGGTCAGTAATTCTGTTAATTTTTTTTTTAAATTTTTATTTATTTATGATAGTCACAGAGAGATAGAGAGAGGCAGAGACACAGGCAGAGGGAGAAGCAGGCTCCATGCACCGGGAGCCCGACGTGGGATTCGATCCCCGGTCTCCAGGATCGCGCCCTGGGCCAAAGGCAGGCGCCAAACCGCTGCGCCACCCAGGGATCCCTCTATGTTAATTTTTTTGAGGAACCATCAAATTGTTTTCCACAGTGGCTGAACCATTTTATATTCCTTTTTTTTTATTTTAAAGATTTTATTTATTTATTCATGAGAGACACAGAGAGAGAGAGGCAGAGGGAGAAGCAGGCCCCACGCAGGGAGCCCGATGTGGGACTCGATCCCGGGACTCCAGGATTGCGCCCTGGGCTGAAGGCGGCGCTAAACCTCTGAGCCACCGGGGCTGCCCCCATTTTATATTCCTATCATCAATGTATGAAGGTTCTAATTTCTCTACATCCTCATGAAGGTTCCAATTTCTCCACATCCTCACCAACACTTATTACTTCGTTCTTTTTTTTTTTTTTTTAATAGCCACCCTAGTGGATATGATTTTGGTAATTTTGATTTGCATTTCCCTAATGACTAGTAAGTTTGAACATCTTTTCATGTACTTGCTGGCCATTTGTATATCTTCTTTGGAGAAGGATCCTTTGCCCATTTTTTTGACTTGGTCATCTTTTTGATATTGGACTGTATGAGTTATTTATATATTATGGATGCTAAACACTTATCAAATGTATGATTTGCAAATATTTTCTCTCATTCTATAGCTTATCTTTTCATACCTTCATAATGTCCTTTGATGCAGAAAAAAATTTTAATTTTGATAAAGTCCTATTAGAAAAAAAATTTGTTGCCTGTGTTTTTGGTTTCACATCTAAGAATCCATTGCCACATCCAAGGTCACAAAGATTGCCCCCTTGTTTTCTCCTAAGTTTTTATGGTTTTCAGCTCTTGCATTTATGAAGTTGATCCATTTTGAGTTACTTTTTTGTAGATGGTATGATATGGAGATTCAACTTCATTCTTTTGCATGCACTCATCCAGTTGTCCTAGCACTATTTGTTGAAGAGACTATTCTTTCCTCAATGAGTGGTCCTGGCATTCTTATTGAAAATCAGTTAACCATGGATATATGAGAGGCAGACACTCTTAACTGAGAACTTTGGCAAATCACTTATTTTGGAGCTTTTACTTTCTCACCTATAAGACAGGAAAGACAATCTCTTTCTCTCAGAGTTTTCAAGATAAAATGAGATCACATATGGAGAGTGTCAGCCATAACCCACCTGGCACATAGTAGGTTCCCTAGTGAATGTTAATTCTTCTCTTGCTGCAAGAAATAGAGGAAAAGTAAGCAGTGTAGCATTCATCACCTCTATTCCTTCTCCTTTTTTCATATATCCAGGACACAAGAGACCCTTAGATACACAGAAATGTCTATTTTTGCCTCAATCATTTGCTGAGTATATGCTTACAGCCCTGGACCAAGAGTGAGGGAGATCATGATAGCTTAAAGAAGTGCTTAGCTTGGGGCAGCCCGGGTGGCTCAGCAGTTTAGCACCACCTTCAGCCCAGGGCATGATCCTGGAGACCCGGGATCGAGTTCCATGTTGGGCTCCCCATAGGGGAGCCTGCTTCTCCCTCTGCCTGTGTCTCTGCCTCTGTCTCTCTCTCTTTCTCTCTCTCTCTCTCTGCGTCTGTCACAAATAAATAAATAAAATCTTAAAAAAAAAAAGAGAGAAGTGCTTAGCTAGAAATGCAGTCAAGCAAATGAAGTAGTAGTCAGTCTCTAATAATTCAATCTGCATTCCATAAACATTTACCTAGTACCAACATTGTGCCAGAATGTGTTCTAGGTTCTGGAGTTACAAAGGCAAAAGGCTGCCCCTTCTCCCAGAGGGATCTCAGGCTGAAGGAAGAGACAGACGGTTAAATAGGTAGTTATAAAACGGTATAATATAAGTTATGAGATAGAATGAAGTAGATTGCTGTAGGAATGTGCAGGAAGAAAATAATTCTAGCCAGAGGATTTCAAGAAGGCTTCTGGGAAAAAGTGACACTCGAGCTGGGTATCAAACAATTCATAAGAAGGACAAGCAAGAAAAATGTTAGCATAGGAAACATCATATACAAAACTATAAAGATACAAATATATGTTCTGGGTTCTAGGTGATGCAAAATATTCTAGGGTGCTTGGAACACAGGATAGGGCTAAGTAATGGAGTGAAAAAATTGTTTGACTTCACTTAGGTGGCTGTTGGGATCTATTAATGATCACTATCTTCACCAGGGAAGTGACATGGTCAAATCTATGTTTTAGAGCCTGAAAGAGAAACCTGTATGGAAAATGGATGATAGGGAAGAGGATAAGTCTAGAGGCAAGAAGAAGAATTGGGAAGAAATGTAGTGGGGTATTAGGTGGATTCATGGTGAATCAAATATGGGAATGTGGGAGAGAAGGGACCTAGGATGCCTCAGACTTCTGACATGGAGGACTTGGCCATGGGGTCTGCTAGGTAGATACAGGAATGAGGAGCTAAGTCTGAAAAGAAAACATGTTTGCTTTTGCAGATGGCTCCAGATGGAGATATCCAAGTAGACAGGCTGTATGTGGGAGTAGGAGGGCAAAAGCAAGTTTGAGCTGGAACACTGGTTAGTATTAAAAACACACATTATTGTCTGGCCTCCTAAAGGGAGAAGTGGGTTTTACTTGTTTTGCTGTGCTTTGTTCTTGACAATTAAAATATTAATGAGTTTCATTTTCATACCAAAACTACACAGAAAAAAAAATACAGCTCATAGTCCTACTGCTCAAGTAACCCCTACTGAAAGAGAGGAAGGATAATACATATTCTTAGAAAAGGCAAACAGTTCAGAAAAGTAAAAAATGAAAAAGTACCCCACAGTCCTTTATTCCCTTAACCACTGTTAACATTTCCTTACATTTCTCTCTAAAGAAAAAAAACTGCATGCACCCACTGGATTTTGTATATCCCCAAAGGGGTCCTGCAATATACAAGTGTTTAAGAGGTCTATTTAATGAGCAGATTAACCTTCGCATTGCTTTGTCAGGCTTTACAAACTCATCTGTCCTGGTGGGGTGGAGCTGTGAGCTCAATGGGGGAAGGCCAGGATCTCCATTTCCTTAGCTCAGGTGTGGGGGCTGGCTCAGGGGAGGTGCCCAGTAAAGAATAAGGGAATGAGCCATTGCTGCATCTTGGAAATTTGGAGAGCCTCTGCCTGCAGTTACAGTTGATTAAGTGACTTATTCAGTAAGTGTTTCCAGAGTCCCAAGTGTGCAGTGCTGTGTGTGTGTGTGTGTGTGTGTGTGTGTGTTGAGGGGGGGACGGGAGGGGAGGATTCAACTCCAGGACTCACTGAAGGGTAGAACTGGAAAGGCCAGCCATCTTCTTCCAACTGTCTTGCTTTTTAAGGTGGAAACTGAGGTTCAAAATGAGATTATGATTTGCTAAAGCCACATGGCTCATTGGCAGCAGAGCCAGCCCTAGAACTTCAGCCCTAGCAGTGTGTTGGAGGGCTTGGTGAGCTACCCTTGCTCCTCTCTACCTCTTCTCCTCCTACCATAAAAGTAGCAACAAGTCTCCACTCCAAATCCCCAGACACACGCAAGACTTTGAGCTGCCCTTTGCAGCCCTTGGCCTTTGACCTGTGTGTAACGGGCAGGTTGGATGACATCCTCTGTCTATTAGAGGCAGCTGGCTGATATAGAAGTGAGAGCACCAGATTGGGACTTAGGAAGCCGGGATGCTGGTGCCAGCTCGGCCACACCCACCATATTGCTGTGGGCCCCTTTGAATGTAGGGGTGGGTGCGACTAAGTCTCCAAAGACCTTCTTACCATTATTGGTCTCTGATTGAGAATGCTATGTGTAACCAATAATAGGAAATGATTTTAGAACTTTATGACTCTAAAAGCCTGGTTTCCCAAGATTCTAGGGATGCTGCTTGAGGTCTCTTACTCTTTGCAGAATGTCTATTGTGAGACCTGATCTATTGTGTCATAGGGACAGGCTGCATATACATTTTTCAACTTGAGGCCAAGGGCAAAGAGATCAGACCCCCTACCTTCAGAGTGTGTGAAGCCAGATAGGTCCCTTGGGGTGGCCTGAGTCACCAGCAAACAGTGTCCTGGGGGTGGGCTGAGATGAATACAGGTTATCTTGGGGGTCTCCTAGAACCCTTCCAGGAGCCCTGGTGGATAGTCCCGCCCAGGTGAATAACTCTGCTTTTTACAGAGGGAAACTGAAGCTCAGAGAAGGGACCTGAGCCACTGCAGCTTAACACCCTCAGACTGTTCTTTGGGTGGTGGTCTTTCGACACATTGGACAGGGCTTGGAGAGACAGACAGGGCTGGCTGTGAGGGAAGCCCAGAACACAGGGGAATCGGGTTCCAGGCCCGGAAGGAATTTAGAGGAATGGGTCTCAATCCCCAAGGCTCATTAAGATCTCCTGGGAGCCCCCTAACAATCTAGGCACTGGGGCCCTGCCCCCAGACAGATTCACAGATTTGATTAGAATATTTTCTAGTTGAGACCTGGCATTTGCTGTTGTCCACTTTTTTTTTAATTAACATTTTCATTTTTTCAATTTTTAAAAAAAAGTCAGTTCTAGGGATCCCTGGGTGGCGCAGCGGTTTAGCGCCTGCCTTTGGCCCAGGGCGCGATCCTGGAGACCCCGGATCGAATCCCACGTCGGGCTCCCGGTGCATGGAGCCTGCTTCTCCCTCTGCCTGTGTCTCTGCCTCTCTCTCTCTCTCTGTGACTATCATTAAAAAAAAAAAAAAAAAAAAAGTTAGTTCTACATCCAGGGTGGGTTTGGAACTCACGACCTTGAGATGGCGAGATGCATGCTCTACTGACTGTGCCAGCCAGGTGCCCCTGTTTTTGCTTTTCTTTCAACTTTGGAGTTGGGCACCCTCTAGCCTGGGCTCTACAGCGAAAAACACCGCAGAAACCAAAGCGCCTAAGAAAAGAGGCCCGACATCCCGGTTCCCCCCAGCGCAGCCGCTGACTGGCGGTGCAACGCGTGCAAGGTCTCGAGCCGGCCGCGTGGCCTCTGCGGCCCGACTTCTAAAGCACTTTCACAAGCGTTACCTCCGCGCGCAGGTTCGGCCGGTCCCGCGTGACGAGGAGAAGACTGGCCGCGGGGAAGGCAAGGGTCCGGCCTCGGCCGCGGGGACGGGCGGGGACGCAGCCGGGCTCTCCCGGCGCCCCGTGCGCTCCGCCGACGCGGCCCTGCCTCCCGGCCCGCGGCGCCGCCCTGCCCGGCCGGCCGGAGGGCAGCGGGCAGCGCAGGGCTCGGGCGGCCGCCGCCTGTCAAACCCTCCGCCCAGCCCCGCTCGCCGCCCGGCCCAGGCCCCCGGGCAACGGAGGCCCCGCCCTCGCGCCGCGATTGGCCTCCGCGCGGCGGCCGCGGCGAGCCAGTGGCCGGAGCGGCTGTCGGGCAGCCCGGGCCCCGCCCCGCCCCGCCCCGCCCCCACCCGCCCCGGGATGCCGCCCCTCTGGACGCGGCGGCAGCGGCGGCTGCGGGGGCTGCGGCGCCAGTGGAGGCGCGCCGAGCCGTGCGCCCCGCGAGCTGCGGCCGCAGCGGCGAGGTGAGAGGGGGCGCGGCCCGTGACCCGGGGAGGGCGGGCGCCGGGGCCCGAGGTCTGAGCCTGGGGGCCCCGGGACCTTGGGGTCCCGGCAGCTTTGGAATGGCGCGGGGAGCGCAGCGAGGAGAGGAGGGTTTGGGGGCCCCGGGCCCTTGTTGCAGGAGGGATGTTGGCAGGGCGCAGACGCCGTGGACGGGGGGGCCGCCAGTGCTGCCCGGCGTCGGAGCGGGTGACCGCGGGGAGCGGTGCGTGTGGCACACGGCGTCCCAGGGCGCCTTCGCGGGGGCGTGTGGTGTGCGTGGGAGCCGGCGTCCCCGGGCGTCGCCGACTCTCCGCGGGTGTGCGCGTGCGATGGGCTCGTTTTCTCTGCTGCGCGTGGGAGTGCGCGTGTCTCTGTGTGCTCGTGATGGGTTCGTGTCGCGGGAGTGCGCGCCCGCCACCGGACCCCCCTCCCGGCCTCGGCGGTCGTGGGTAAGTGCGGGAGGGGCTGCGCCGCAGCGGTGGGTGCGCAGCGCCTGGCCCCTGCCGCAGCCCCTGGTCCCTGCCGCCGCCGGGTCCCCCGAGCGCCCAGGGAGGCGCGCAGCCCCCGACCCACCCGGCGTAGTCTCCGCGGCGTCGCCGGAGCCCGGCCCTGGGAATCCGCGCTGCCGCCCGCGCCGGGTCTCACGGGGTGACCCCGCTCAGGCGCTCGCCCTCCTGCAGGCCTCGGTCTCCCCATTCTTTGGCGACGGCTGGACTCGGTGGCCGCGGATTTGAGCGGGAGGGTGCGCGGGCTTCCCCGAATGCGCTGCGGCGGCGGGTGGCGGCGGGTGGCGGCGGGTGGCGGCGGGTGGCGGCGGGTGGCGGGGGCCCTGGACTCACCGGAGAGGGGGGCGTGAGCCCTTCTGGGCCGGGAACGGGCTGTTGCGCGACCAGGGGGGTTTGTCGGGTCAGGGGAAGTGTGGGGGAGCTGACCCGTCTAGAGACGGGGAGCACGTCGAGGGGTGCTGGTGGCCGGCCCCAACCTCCCCCGGGACTCGGGACTCGGGACTCGGACGCGAGGGCCGTTGGCCGTTCCTCACGCGCGCCTGCCGTCTTCCCTCCGCAGGAGCCCGGCTCTACCCCCAGCGGCGCGCCCTGCGCTGGCGCCATGCACTGCGAGGTGGCGGAGGCGCACTCAGACAAGAGGCCCAAGGAGGCCCTCGGCGCCCCGGGGCCAGGCCGCGGGCCCGCGGGCCTCGGCGGCACGCACATGGCCTTCAGGGTCGCTGGGAGCGGCGGCGGCTGCGTGGACGCGGGCCCGCGTGACCTGCTGCCCCGGCCGCCCGCGCCGCTGCCCTGCGCCCACGAGCTCCTCCGCCCACGGAGCCCCCGAGACTATGGCCCGTCCAAGGCCGCCGCCGCCGCCGCCGCCGCCGCCGCCGGGAAGGGTAAGTCCGGTCCCGCCGACGTGCCCCGCTGGCCTGGCGGGTGGAGAAATCCGGGCTGCCTGGCCTGAGCACCGCACTCCTTTGCGGGAATTCTCGGGAGAGCTAGGTGCAGCTTTCTCTCGTGTTCACCGCTCTCTCTCTCGGTGTTTGGGACTCTGTTGTCATTATCAAATGATGCCTGTTTAGGAAGCATCTAACCTAAACTCCGTAAGCCTATTTCGGAGGACCAATGTGTATAGAGTCCAGCTTACGTGATTTTGCTTCTGTGAATTTCTGGTAAGAGTTGTGCAAGACTTACAGAATCTTGTGAATTAGGGCGGATAGCAACTCGGATATCTCCGAACTGGCCACAGGCATATTTGGAAGTATTCTGATCATGCTAAAGAGCAAAAACCAGAGGCCTTCAGCAAGACCTCTCCCCTCTTGGAATCTCAGTTTCCCCATCTGTCAAGTGAGGAATTAATTTTGTCAGATGATTTCTGGAGTCCTGATGGAAAATTTTATGAATCTGTGATCCAGCCTGAGTCAGTATCTTGACTTTAAAAAAAAAAATGGCTTTTTCAAATTTGAAGCTTCAGAAGCATAATATTTGATCAGATATTCCTTTGCAGTACCCATCCTCTACTCGGTGACGCTGGTGGGTGTAAGGTGCAGGCTGCAGTAGGGTTTATGGGCTCAAAGTCAGCCATGATGCGGGCATTCTCATGAACCTGTTCTCTCATCACAGTTAATTATTATTGAACCATTATTTATAAGTTTCATGCTGACAGATAATTAACTAGAAATTAGGGAAATTGTTAAGATGCAGTGTTGTCCTGCCATCCCCCGCCCCCCCCCCCCCCCAACCTTTTTCTCTCCCTGGGAGAAACCAAGGCTTGGGATTTCATTATTTCGGCTTTTAGGACTTCTTGGTTCTATTCCTAGGTGATTCTCAAGACAGAAAGTTTCTTTCAGCTCTATAGACATCACTCCTTTAGCATTAGCCCCAGCAACTTAGAAAACGTAGAGTGTTTGGGTTTTAGAGATGAGAGCTTCTTCTGGGTGGAGAATAACCAACTTCCCAGTTCAGGCACTGGTAAAATGAAATGAAAGGAAACAGTGTTTTTCTCTTTAATGAAAACACCTGACTTTGTAGGAGAGTGCTATTTTCTTGTCTCATGTTCAATGTCAGCCTCTACTCCAACAGAGAGGGACTCTGTTGGAAAGGGAGACACAAAACAGTGGTTTTAGGGTATTATTACTAGGATACGCATATGAGGTTTTCTTTACTGGGGAGAGAGGAGTGGTGCGCAGCAAGACATGAGTAATATCTGCTGCCCTGAGCTTCTTGGCTTGCCCTGCTCCACATATAATCCTCCCTTAAACAGATACCCTCATACAACGTTTTAGGTTTTAAAAAAAATCATAGCTGTCCCTGAAGATCGATTTCTCTGCAGACCTGGTGAATGGCTCTCCTAAACATATCTTTGTTTGGAGCCGTGGTTAGAGACCTGATCTTCCTATTTCCATTCTCCTAAGCCCCAATTATCTTTATTCATACTCCTCTTCCCGCACCAATGTCTAATATATGAAATGTTTAACTCAGGATTGTATTTGGGAAGGACAAAGAAGGGTAGAAAGGGATGGGAGGAACAGCCTCTTTCTTTGTGGTTAAGAATTTGTAAGAGGCTGCCTTTTTTTTTTTTTTAAGATTTTATTTATTTATTCATGAGAGACACACACAGAGAGAGGCAGAGACACAGGCAGAGGGAGAATCAGGCTCCCTCTGGGGAGCCTGATGCAGGACTTGATCCCAGGATCCAGGATCATGACCTGAGCCAAAGGTAGATACTCAACCACTGAGCCACCCAGATGCTCCTTCTTTTTTTAAATTAAATTAAATTAAATTCTTTATTGATGAGAGACACACAGAGAGAGGGGCAGAGACCTAGGGAGAGGGAGAAGCAGGCTCCTCACAGGGAGCCTGATGCGGGACTCGATCACGGGACTCCAGGATCACACCCTGGGCCAAAGGCAGGCGCTCAACCACTGAGCCACCCAGGCGTCCCCCAGATGCCCCTTCTAAACTGTTTTCTATACAGTCTCCCTCCCGGCTGGTGGGGTAGAATTTATCACACTCCTGTGAAAGATAAGGAAATTGAGGCCTGAGAGAAGAGAAGGTATCTCCTATTATAAAAGGCTGCCCCCTGATCTGGGTGGGTGTTCTCTGGCCAGCCTTTGCTCGCTGACCTGGGCTTGAAGAAATTGCCAACCTGGCCTCTCTCCTCAGCAAAGTCTTCCTCACAGTGGCCGGAGATGAAACCAGCTTCCCCACAGAGCTTCGGCAGTCTTCTTAAAAATGCCATGACGAAGCTTCGGCACCTCTTACTACCCCTGCTCCCACCCAGATATTCCCTGGACCACGTAACCCTCTTGAACGTTTGGTGTCTAGCTCCAGATCTTAGGTTTATTGGAAACACACTCAAATACCTATTGAAAAATATTTATTGACTCTGCCCTGTCGCCTATGATCTGTGCGAGGTCCGGGAAACTCACTCACTGCTTGAGCCTTTGCCACCCCACCCATTTGTAAACTTACCGTGAGACCGACTTTGAAAGACTGGGGGAGAGCTTTAGTACAAGGGCCACCTCAGGGCCTGCTTATTGTGGGGTTACTCTTGTGATGCCTTTAAGGTTCTCCAGCGTCTGGCTTTTCATTTGCATGAGAGGTAATGATGCCTTCCTCCCGGGGTGAATCAAACAATGGCTGTGAGAATGCTTTATAAACTAAAAAGGTAGGAGGGGTCACTTTTATTAATTCATGCCAAGCTAGGGTAAGTGACACTTGAGATAAAGGGGGCAGGGAAAAGAGGGAGAAAGGTTTGATTTTTAAAATGTTGAAGGTGAAGCCCACTCACTGGTGCACTGGCCAGGGGAAACGGAGAGGAGCCAAGCTTCAGGTCTTTTGTGGCCACGGGGTGCCCGGGAGAGAGAAGACAGTATTGCTTGATCTGGGGTCGGGTTTCAGATGATTTGCCTTCTGCTTCAGATAGACCCTAAGCCGAGAAAGGAAGCGAGCCCTTGAGTCTCACGGCTTCTCCATAAATGCTGGGGTTGTCTGTATTTCCAGATCTGGAGTCAGGAGGCACTGGGGATGGTACGACGTCATGGACTAACATTGTCATCATTTACAATAAGAATCACGATCTGTTTATGGCAGAGTCCCGTTTATCCAGATTCCAAGCAGCTGGAAAGGCCAAATTACCAGATGCTGCATTTTTCTTTCTTATTATTAAACACCCAACACTGTGCGTTTGGAAGTTCCTGACAAGGAAAGAAGGTAAACATCTGGGCTGTATGCAGGCAGACAGCTTTGTGGCGATGGCCTGATGACGCTCGTGCCCCGTGCACAGTGCTTTACAGTTTTCAGCGTGTGTTCCCACACATTCTCTCATCTGCTCTCAAGCCAGCTGTGCTCTGCCTACCTTGTGGGCTGCTCGGAGGGAACAGATGTAAAGTGCTTTGCAGTCTTGAGAGTGCTGGGCAGATCCTGGCTATTATTGCCGTGGTTCCCGTTTTATAGATGAAGATGTTGAGGTTCAAGGATGTGCTCAAAGCTACAAGCAAAAAGCGATAGTTTGTAAGCCTTCGGTTCCAAATATTTGAGCCTGGTTCTACAGCTTGTACCTTCTACATGTGTATGTTGGCGACCAAGAGCTGGCGTACGGAATGGCCTCCTGAATGTTCCCAGAGAACTTAAAATATTTTTTGCTTTTGGTATTTCTTCTGTCTTGACTTTTTGGAAGTGGTACCTGTGCCATAGTTAGAAAACGTCTTAGTTTACCATTTGTCCAGAGTTGCTGTTTCCAGACTAAACCAGAGAGTGAGCTCACTATTTAATTTACAGTGACTCTCTGGGCCCTTTACACCATGTCCTGAGACTGGACACGTCCTAGCAAAAAAAAAAAAAAAAAAAAAAAAAAAGAGGCTGACGATCATGACACACGTGGACACTGTCATTGGTAAACAGACATCATGACATGGCTATAAAGTAGTCAATCTTCTAACTTAAAAAAATAGTTCATATATATATATATATTTTAATTTTATTTTTTTTCCTTGAAAAAGGAAATCAAAATGCAGTTGTAGTTTGTGTGTATGGGCATTAGGGGCTGGCGATGGTGGAGAGTAAACAACGATGGTCACCGTGATGTCCAGGGGAGGCCTAGGAGGGGCTAGCGCATCCCTAATAGAAAGGTATGAGTTATTTTGAAAGCATTTACCCCCTCCGGCTCTGGTGGGCAATTTGCTTGCATTTCATCCATTTTAAAGTGCTGGTCCTGCGATCCGGAAATAATCAGATCCAAATTTTTTCGGTGCTTGAGGTTTCAAAAAAGGGGGAGAAAAACCTGCTGGCCAAATGTCAGGCTCAGTGAGACAAAGAGAAACATGTATGTGTGTGGGTACACAAATACGATAGGAACATGTTGCGTCTACAGTCGTAAGAGTTATGTATCCGACAAATCTTTTATAGACATGTAGCGGAAATATAATTCTCAAAGATTCCCCAAGAATCCTGTGCGGCTAGAATTTCTCTTCCCTTCCTGCCTCCCATGCTCTCCAGAAGCTGCTAGGACTTGGCTTGCAAATGGAAAGGAGACCATCACATTAGATCGTAACTTAATTTAGGCCTGGTTGTTTCTGAGCAGTTTACCTGTCCTGCTCCACTGGGCTGAGGTCTCAGGACCCTTTTAGCTGTGGCATCATATTGGTAGGCTGTGTTGCTCCATCTGTGATTTAAAAACATAAGTTTCTTTATATGCTGTGGTTTTCCTTCACACTTCTGAGAATAAAAAAACGCACCCCGTCTTTGACTTATTCATCTCCTTGCGTTACATTTGCGTGAGAAGCTAAATGAGCCAGCACACTTATTTTTACAGTGCGTTAAAATCTCATTACAGGCATAAGTGCACAATGAATCATTTAAAAAAATATATTCTTATGTTCTTTGTTCTGAATGTTGCATAATTATCATCATTTTCTTCGGTTTTATTTTGTGGAGTTTGGCCAGCATCCTAGAAAAAGGGGAGAAACTAAAGTTTTCAATCCTTTTTTGGGTAGGATTAGGGAAAAAAAAAAACACAACAAACAAATAAATACCAACTTTATTTGTCAGTTGACCAGTGATTATTGCTAATTGTGGCTTTTGCATAGAGAGGGTAATTTCCCTTCCTTCCCTCAATTTTCTTGGAAAAGAATTCCCTTTTTTGAAGCCGATGATGGTGGTATTTCAACCACCTCACGATATGTATATATATATCACAAGATATATACATATATATATGTGTATATATATAGTTATATTTGAAGTTAAATTAGGTGGTTTGCAAATTTATTTTGCTAATACAGATTTTAGTTGCAATTAGTTGGGACCTAGAGAGTTGTGTTGTTTCTTTTGGTGTAGGGGGTAGTTTATTTTTGTGCTTAAAGAAACAAAGACATTCGTTTCAAGGGGGAGAAGAAATGAAACAAACTTTTGCAATGGGCTTTGAAAAATTCAACTGCATTATGCAGAAAGCACAGCTGTAATACCAGGGCCAGGAAAAAAAGAGCAAACTCCTGAAATATTTGTGCCGCTCGCCTTCACTGTGCTAATGATTCTAGCAGTTTAAAAACGGACTTCTTGTTTATCAACAGTGGCTGCCCGAATTAATAGTTTACAATGAAAAAAAATGCTTTCAGCATTGGAAGCAAAGTCCTGGACCGGTCGGATAGCTGAGTGAGAAAGGAAAGCAGAAAAGGGGGAGGGTGGTTGTAGCTGTTTTGGTCTCCCTAGGCCTTATTTATAAGAAACTGAAAGGAAACAGACCTGGGATGAGGTGGGGGCGGGGAGAGTACAACCCTAACCCAGTGGTCTTAGAGTTTAAAGTCACTGAAAGCATCTGTTTTCTTCTTTTCCCCATCTTCCCCTAAACTCCAAAGGGTTATTCCTTCAGAGGGTTTCCGGCGGATCGAGGCGGATTGTGTTAGCATTACGAGCTGTGTTTTTAAAGTCAGCATTTGAGTCAGATGCACTGAGGAGACCTTCAGTCCGCTAACTGAATAATGCATTTCCTGTATGGCCTGAATTTATTTGGTGGTTATGGTTGGGCCTGTCTGGAGCAAACACATGCACCATTGTGCAGCCTCGATGCATGCGGGCCGCGCTTTTGGCTTTGAGTCTCTGTTTCCCCATCTGTAAAATGGGAAGCAGTTGGACAGGATGTTCCACAGCCCCCTCCAGCTCTGATGCTCCAGGATTCTACATGGGCTGGAGTGGGAAGGTCAGGAAGGATTGAGGGTGTGGGACGAAGCCACCTTTGTCTCAGACTCAACTTCTCCTTTGAACTCTTGACTGCTGAGGCTGACCACAGAAGGGAACAGAAGAGGGGGTGGGGGTCAACGAACCTTTACCAAGCACCTCTTCTGTGCCAGGCTGGGTACTGTAGCTGTGATTGCATTTAATGGTGCCCAATAACCCTGGGAGAAAAGGAGGCATTATCCTAGTTTCCCAGATGGGGCAGCTGAGGCTTGGAAAGTTAAAGTGACTTGCCCCAGTCATAAGCTCACTATTTAATTCGCACTGACTTGCTGGACAGGTAGTAAGTAGTAAAATGTGAGATTTGAACACAGCTCTGTGTAACTGCAAAGCCAGGACTTTCCTCCTAAAGTACAGCGCTCTCAAGGACAAGCTTTAAAACCCAGGCGGTAACAGGGAGTTGCCGTGGCTGTAGAGCGTGCCCCCAGCCCCAGGGGAAGGTAGCAGAAGGCCACAGGCTGGTCCAGACCCCTGGAGTCTCTACTAACACAGGCCGAGGTGTGACTTTACGGGAAGACCGTCTGCATCTGTCCAGCCCTCTGCTGTAGAAACAGGGAAAAGACAGTGGTTGCCAGTTGTGACATGGGGTCCTCAGGCAGGGACTCTCCGAGGCTGTGGAGGGACCCTCTAGATGCTGTTCGGGACCCTCTAGATGCTGTTCCTTCCCAGAAGCTACGGCGCGCACACACATGCACCCCTGGTTATTGTGGGTTCTAGTCCTGTTTTGAGCCTTTCACACGGTTTGGGGAGACTCATTGCCTGGGCCCTGGCTGCAGTCTCCCTTCCAGGGCTTCTGAAGACATCTTTTGATGTTTGAAGAGACTTCCTCATAAGCCCCACCACACGTAGTAGTAGAATGCATGCTTCATGGGGCATGATGGCTTAAGATCTATTAAACAATTCTTACTCAGTGGTAGGATGGAGAAAGGCTTTGCAGAAAGAGCAGCCCAGGAATCAGAGTAAACTTGAGAGTTTGATTATGGGAAATGGGTCTTTTGTGTCAGTTGAAGAACGAACCAAATGACCCCTAGGAAAGGAAGAGGTCCTGCTGCTGGTTTGTGTCTGTGGCCCTGCACGACGATGCCGGCGTTCATGAGATGGGACGTTCTCGGGATCACACTTAACTGCAGGAAGCTTTAATGCCCCAGCCTTCCTTGCCTTTGGATATTGGCCCTGAGTCCGACAGGGAAAGAAGAAAGAACTATCAGGATGGCATTGTTGGCGATGTCGCCCAGCCTCTTCCTACTTGTGTCTTTTTAAAACTAGATTACTCTTTTAGATGTTGCTGCCTTTTTTTTTTCTTTTTCTTTTTTTTTTTAAATAACAGGTTTGATGGAAAATAAAGCTTTAGCGAGAAACCAGGGAGAATTATAAACCTGACTTTAAAAATACAGATCCCATTTGCTGTTTTAAGCTCTCTGGAGGGCAGGAGATTGGGTTTGTTTTGGAACGTTGCTGGACTATATGAATTACTTCTCTGAGGCTTGGGTATTTAATACCTAGTAGAAGTTTGTATAAGAGCTGATGATGTATTTTGCCGACTTTCCAACCCTGTAAATAAATTACATGTGCCGGCAGAGGCTGCCAGGATCCACTGTGTCAATTGAAGCTTAATTTTTATCCCAAACCACTTAATACTTTTGTCCTAGCGAGTAGAGAAAGTTACCGGGACTCGTCCAGCAGCAGGCCCATTCCAAGACAGAGACGGCTTCGCAAGACCGTGAATAGGCCTCCGTGGATCCATGGATCGTGACACGGTTTTTCGGTGATTAAGTAGCTTCAACGCTCTTAAGCCCAACCCTCCAGGCAGAGGATGATAGTATAATTTTAAGTGTATCGTAAAAATGAAACTCAATCGCTTCCACTCCCCAAACCTGCCTCCCTCCTCTTCTCTCTGGAGAAAACGGCCGTAATTATGTGTTTAATCTCAAGACCGCCTGTGCATTTTATCTTATTTGAGTGCAAAGCCCAGGTAATAACGTTGGCATTTCCAGCGCGAAACAAAATAGGGTTTCTAATTTGGAGACACTATTAAATATTTCATGCTTCAACCAAACTCAATTCTTTTTTTTTCCTATAATAAGTTTAAATATTAATTCTCTGGAATGTCAGATGCCTAAAGCTAGGCATTTAGTGATCTGCAGTTTCAAGTATCTCGAGGAAGGTTTATGAAACAGGATATTTCACTGGGAGGGATGAGTTGTGTTTCAGAGATATCTGAATTCAAGGCAGCGTCTTCAGATTTACTTTTTAAAGGGAAAAGGTCGTAAAATAAGTTGCTTTATGTGCTGAAGGATTAAGTGGCTTAGGCTGAAATAACAGCAGGGACTTGACTGTTTTTCCTCCTTATATTTTAACAATGCTTTCTGGGGGAGGGGGTGGGTCAGTTTCCCGCCTGTTTGTCTCCTCCCCCATCACCCCCCCCCCCACCCAACCCCCAGCAGCCAGATGGCTTTAATTCTAACCAAATCCCACGCGGAGGCCAAATGATTGATCAAACAGTCATTTGTACTTACGTAGCGCTCTTTGTGAGAATATCTCTGCATTGGAGCTTCTCGCCCGGGTTGGCTCTTCTTCGGGTCTGTAGATGGTTGACTTCCAACAGACTGAGGGGCTCTGAGAGGCAGGGGTCCGGAGGTGGATGTAGAGTAGAAATCCCAGACCTTGGCATCTAAGAACTCCTCGCCTCGAAACTTTGTTACTTCCCATCCCAGACAGCAGGGGTATCCAAGTTTTCTGAATAAAAGGACAGAAATCTTTCTCCGGTCCACTTGACAGCAGTTAGATTTTTAGTATGTGTTGATGGACGAGATGCCTAATGAGGTTATTAGTTTTAAGTACTCTTTTAGATTGATGTTTTATCATCCACTTACCCATCTGTAGAGACATCCTTTTAGTCTCTGGTCTTCGGTACCTGTTTCAAAGGTCACCTCTGATACTACAGCTTGTCTTATAGATTGGCAACCGATTGGCCGGTGGGATAGATCTGAGGCCTCTGATGTGACGTTCAAGGCCTTCCCACCGGTCCAGCTCTATTTCTTGCTGAGGCCCTGCTTGTTCTCTAGCACTGTTGGACTTTTCCTTGCACAGCTTCAGACCTGGGATTTCTCTTTACTTGTCCTTCTAAACCATGACCTGCTTTTAATGCATCCCTGTACCCTTGTTCCAGTACCAGGTCTGGCACAAAGGATGTATCCGAGAAACATAGGGTGCCAATGGAGACTGTGGGCATGGAACTGGGTCATCGGGTTTGAATCCTAGTTCTGGGTACTGACTTGGGGAACTTGGGGCATGTTACCGAGCTCTCTGGGCCTTGGTGTCCATATATACAAAATGGGGATAACAGTAGTCATGCTCTCACAAGGCTATTAGGAGGGTGAAATGAGTTGATATATGTACAAGTGCTTCAATATAGAGATTGATTGGCCCATGGTATAATGCTCAATAAATGTTGGGATTATTATTGTTATTGCTGTCATGTAAATGTTTGGTAAACAGAACCTCTTGGAAGGGCTTTCTTTCCCTTCCTTACCACCAGACTGACTCCTACTTACTCTTTAAGACCCAGTTTGAGTGCCACCTCCTCCTGAAAGCCTTCCCTTTCTCCCTAGGCTGGGTTTTGCTAGAGCTTTGGCACATGCAGCCCTAACCCTTCCTTGTGCTGTAGCACTGGTCACACTGTGGTGATTTACTATTTACTCATGTGTTCTTGAGGATGGAGCAGAGTTTCATTATCCGTGCACAGCACAGGGTCTGAAAGGTTGGGAATGGAATCCAACCCAGTCTCTGCCCTCAAGGAACTTGTTGTCTATAAAGGAGGAGCCAAGTGGTATGTTCTTGTTTTTCCCACCAGGTTGAACACACAGTAGGCTCTCAGTGTATATGAGACTCTGATAAATGTGCAAGGAATTCCCAATGCACACACAGCCATATTCCCTTTCCAGCACCTGCCTAGGGCTCTTCCTAACTTGGTCTGCCCCCAGGTTGCTAAGTGACCTTGGCGCATCCTCTCACCTCTCTGGGCCTCGCTGTCCTCTCCTTTCCAGGAAGGGTTGGTTTCAGTGATCACAGGCCCTTATGGGTTGCAGACCTTTGGAGTTGCCAGACCACGGTCCAGGTAGAGGAGCTAGGGGCATGACAGCTGTCCCCAGAGTGGCCCAGGACTGTAGGCACTTTCTGCTGCAAACCTTCCCTCCCTCCTAGGCAAACTTTCAGGCATTTTAAAGTGTGTTTCATTTTGTGGTTTAAAGAGCAGATATTGGTATTGTAACCCATCTGACCCAAATTTCTCGAAGATGAAGAAGAACCTCGGACCAGGTATTGGAACCTCGGACCAGGAGCTAGACAATGGCTTTCTGCAGCCCTGAAAATTGATGTACATACCTTGGATCCCCCCTCCAGGTCAGGTTTAGACAGAGTCCCTGGGGGCATTGTACTGGCCTACAGGCTTCTCACCAGGCACTGTTACGATTTCAGTGCTGTAAACTCTAAAGCTCTGTCTAAATCATCACTGTTTTTTCAGTCCCCCCCTTGAACAGATAAGAAGACTAAGGATCAGAGAGACCATGCTGTTACTTGTGCAAATGTGGCCACATGGTTTTTGGAATCAGAATGGGTTCAGATCCCATACTGCACAACTTGCTGGACCTTGGGCAACTTCATTGAACCATGAACCTCATTTTTCCTCATTTGCCAAATGGAGATAATTCTCATCTCATAGGGTTGATGTGGGAATGAAGAGGAGACCTCTGTAGAGCACCTAGCTCAGGGGTTAGCACACAGTAGGCGTGTAACAAGAATGAGCTCTTGTGGCTGGTCTTAGTGCATAGCTGGGACAGGTCCTCTCCTCTGGCCTGACTTCATCTGATGCTCCTCTGTGGCACAGTATCCCATCCTGTTAGTCTGGTTCTTGTTTTTCTTTGTTGGTGAAGTTAGAATAGTCAGGACTTTGGGGCCAGAGAGACTGAGATTCTGATCCAAGTGCTGGAGGACACAGATCTGATTGGACACAGAGGCATCTCCACTTCACTTAGGGGCTGAGATGGGCGTGGGCTGCCTCAGTGAAGCTCTCTGACTGGTCCTGGCCCGGGGTCAGTACAAGACCCTCACTGGGCCTGTGGTAGCTCTGGTGTTCAGCAGGAGGGGGAGAGTGTCTGTGGGATGGGCCAGGAGGGAGAGCCACCCGCCCCTGTTTATTGGGTTGGGATTTGCCTTCTGACTCATACCCAGATGGATTACTTTCATTCTGCTTCCCGAACTTGTGATGCCATTACCATTCTGCCCTCAACTTCCCCATGCATGCAGGTGTCTGCATTACTATAGTGGCTTCCATTTGTTGAATGCTGGTGGGTAGAGAGCCTGCAAAGCCATTTAATTCGTTCTACGTTTACTTCTTGGGGAGAATATTGCCACCCTCATTTTTTTTTTTTTTAAGATTTTACTTATTTATTCATGAGAGACAGAGAGAGAGAGAGAGAGATACAGAGACATAGGCAGAGGGAGAAGCAGGCTCCCTGCAGGAGCCTGATGCAGGACCCGATCTCAGGACCCCGGGATCTCAACCTAAGCCAAAGGCAGATGCTCAATCAATGATCCACCCAGGTGTCCCTTGTCACCCTCATTTTACAGATGAGAAAAAGTGAGGCTCAGAGAGGCTTAATGACCTGCCCCAAATTCCAGAGCTGTAAGCCCACTCAATTCCTTGATCCTGCCCTTCCTCATACCTTGCTCCCTCTATGGGTCCCCCTTCAGGTCCTCCGGATCTCTGGTGCCTTGGGCCTGGTCTTAACCCTTGCATCACTGCTGAGAGACTGCCTCTTCCCAGCCGTGATTGTGATTTCCCTCCTTTGTCTTCTAACTGCCCTCCATCACTTTTCTCTCACTGAACAGTCAAGTATTATGGATGCTTGGGTCCGTGTTTTCTCCATCCTGAGATGGTGGAATCCTTGGAGCAGAGTCTGTGGGGAACACGGCTCTGCCTTGCAGAGGGAGTGTGGACCAGAAAGCAGAATGAGCACAGGACCCCAGCAGAATTCATCTGTCCCTTTCTGGGGAAGGGGCACTATCCTGGGGATGTTCCCCAAGCGGACTTCCAGGACAGGATTTCTACGTCTGAGCCTCAGCTTCCCATTTGTAAAATGGGGACAGTGAATCCCTGCCTCGCCAATTGTCAGGAGTGTGTGGGATACAGTGTGTGAACAGGTCCTGAAAACAGGAAAGGCCCTGGGTTTGCTCCTTGGTGTATGTGTTGATTGGCTTCTGTGTAGGGTTGAGCCCTGGAACACCGTGGTGGTCTAACAGTCGGAGCCTTTGCTTGCATGGAGCTTGCAGTCTTGAGGGCAGTGGACAGTCGGCAAGTGTGTAGGACCCCCCAGCCTGATGGGGTCCCCATTCCTCCTCTGTGTAGCTTCACCACCTTAGCACCTGGCTTACTGTCCTAAATGGACTCCTGGGCTTAGCGAAGCTAAGCCTCACAACCTGGAACAGCAGGTCTGAGCCTGGGTTTGTGGGCATATGAATGAAAGTGTTTGCTTGCTAGCTCCCCTTGCAAGGCTAGTGAGAGAATCAGTGAGGTCTGTGGGAAAGGGCAGGATGCTGGTGGAGAAGAGGGTACTCAGTCCCAGGGAGCAGGACCGACTTTGCCCGCCCCTTTCTTGCTCCTTTCTCATACTCGTTGCTTGCTTAAGCTTTCCCCTTGGAGGGAATACCCTTTCTCATCATCTCTTGGAATATAGGCCAAGAACTTTCCTTTTACAAAATCTTCTGAGTCTCTCCTGTCCTAGCCTCATATGCCTCCCTCCCACTCCTCCCAGTCTCCCTAGTGACTCCGGCTGCTCATACAGGAGAGCTCTTTGCTGCGGGGACCTGGAGTCAAGTAAATTCCCATTGTCTGATACTGGGCACAGAGATAAGGGGCCCCCCTTCCTTTCCTCCCCCCGGCCCTCATTTTCAGTACGCTGCCGCAATCATTTATCAAGCACTGCCAGACACTGGATTATCTTTTTTAATTGGTGACTTTAAGTAAAAAAAACTTTTTTCCTATTTTGCATTCCCTCATCTTTGCCAACACTTGGTATTATAATTCTTTTTAAATGTAGCCATTCTGGTTGGTGGATGGGTGATGGAATCTCACTGTTTTTCTAATTTGCATTTCCCTAATGAGGTTGATTGAGCATTTTCCTACATGCTCATTGACCACTACTATGCCTCTTTTGTGCTGTTCCTGTTCAAGTCGTTTACCAATTTTTTATGGAATGGTCTTGTTTTATTGTTCAGTTTTAAGTGTTCTGTTGTACCTTCTGGAGGGAAAGCCTCTGCCGGTTATATGTATTATGAATATTTTACCCAGCCTCGGGTTTGCCTTTTCATTTTTTTTATTTTTTATTTATTTATGATAGTCACACACAGAGAGGGAGAGAGAGACAGAGACAGAGACATAGGCAGAGGGAGAAGCAGGCTTCATGCACCGGGAGCCCGACGTGGGATTTGATCCTGGGCCAAAGGCAGGCGCTAAACCGCTGCGCCACCCAGAGATCCCTGCCTTTTCATTTTATTACATCTTTGAAGTTTTCTTTCTTTTCTTTTCTTTTTTTCTTTCTTTCTTTCTTTCTTTCTTTCTTTCTTTCTTTCTTTCTTTCTTTCTTTCTTTCTTTTCTTCCTTTCTTCCTTTCTCTTTCCTTTATTTTTAAGTAATCTCTACCCCCAATGTGGGGCTCAAACTCAAAATCCTGAGATCAAGAGTCTCATGTTCTACCCACTGAGCCAGCTAGGCGTCCCTTCTTTTTTTTCTCTTTCTCTCTCTCTCTCTCTCTCTTTTTTTAAAGGATCATCCTTTGTAATCTTAAACTACTCTGTGATGTAAATGTTCTTATAGAATTTTTTTAAAATTAAGATTAAAATTAATTACAGTTAAATAAAATTGAAAGTCCAGTCCCTCAATCATACTAGCCACATTTCAAGTGCTCTCTCAGTAGACACATGTGGCTAGTGGCTACCCATACTGGATAAAGTAGATATAGAGCATTTCCATCACCACAGAAAGTTTAGTTGGACAGCACTAGTCTAGAATATCATTCTTTAAAAAAAAAAATAGAATATCATTCTTTAATTTATTCATTTGTTCAGCAAATGCTTCCTGGAGCCCTATCATATGCTAGGCTCTATATCTGGTCCTGGGTAGGTAGGTGTAACCCAGGCTCATCTTCTGCCTTGGGGAGCATCCAGTCGAGAGGCCAGGTAGGTGGACATACCAGCAGGGAGGTAGGGCCAGCATGCTGGTTACCAGGCCTGTCTCCCTTTGGGGGTGGAACATGAGTCCTAGGCTCTGTCCTGATCTCAGCACTGACAAGAGAGGTATCAGAGCAGATCTTCTTGAGAAGCAGCATTTGAGTGCTGGTTTCTGCTGGTTCCCCACAGAAGCAGCCTAGAGAAGGGCAGATGGTTCACGAAGTACGTTTCTGAAGCTGGAATCATGCTCAGGGCTTCCTCCCAGCTCCCTGTGCAGCCTCTTAGATTAGGACTGTGTTCTTGACTTCTATCTAACAAATTGCTTCCTGTTATTTATAATCCTGCTTTGGAGGTGGATTACGCTTTAAAGATAATTTGACTTATTTTTATATTTTATTTTTACTTTTTTTCTTTATTTTTTTCATTTATGTCAGTAGTATATACTTATTATAGAAAAATTGGAAACTATAGAAACATATATAGATGGAAATAACACATGCTTGTAATCTCACTCTCCTCTCTCCCACCCCTCACAGTGGCCACCATTTACATTTTGGTATATTTCATTTGTCTTTTTAATATTTACTTTATATTAATATATTATTTATATCATTGAGGTCATTCTGAATATAAAGTCTTGTGTACTTATTTTTAAACTCCACATTCTACCATAATAAACCTCGTCCATGTTACTAAAATTCTTTGTAAACATTCAGAAATACATGCATTTTATTAAATTTCTCAAATCATTTTAAATAGGAGGTACCTTAAAATAATTTAAAATTCAGAAACCCAAAACGGCTTCTTAGGAAGAGCGTTCCTCTTCTCTTTTTTCCCCTACCCCGTTCCCATTGCTGGTGACAACCAGCAATACCAGGCCTCTCAGAGAGAGTTTATACCCCTACAAACAAATCTGTGTATATATAACTTGTATAGTGCATAAAATTTTTCTCTTCCCTTTGTGTAGATAATGCTGCAGTGAATAGCTTTATGCAGTAATCTCTGTTTGCATGTCTGATTGTTTTCTTAGGATAGATCCCCAGAACTGAAAATGACTCGGTGAAAGGGTAGTAACATTTGACACACATTATGGATTGGCTCTTAAGAGGGCTGCACCAATTTTCACAACTGCAGGCTGTGTCTTAGAGAACTTACTTCCCTGCATCATTCACCAGCATTTCCAAAATAATTTCCTAATTTGAAGGTGGAGACGAGATCCAGTTATCATTTCATTTTACATTTATTTTGCTAGCATAGCAGCACATATATTGTGTGTCGATTCACAGTTCACCACTCCTCTTTTGCAAGTTGGTATTTACGTTTGGGTCTGAATATTTTACATAGATTTTACTGAAGATTGAATCATTTGCTATTCCATATACATAGATAGTAAGCTGTCTTGTGTTAATGCATTGTTCATCATATTTGTTGCTAATATTATTATGAGTCTGCTGTTTAAACACGTTTTTAATGATTTTAAAAATTTGAAATTTTTTATAGAGTCCTATTTTTCCATACTTTCCTTTGTCATTTCCTTCATTGCTCTTACGCTTTTGTTTTTTAAGATTTTATTTATTTATTCATGAGAAACAGAGAGAAGCAGAGACATAGGCAGAGGAAAAGCAAGCTCCCTGCAAGGAGCCCAGTGCGGAACTTGATTTCAGGACCTGGGGATCACACCCTGAGCCAAAGGCAGACGCTTAACCACTGAGTCACCCAGGCGTCCCTCCCTCGTTGCTCTTCTTTTTGTCATTCACTGAGTCCTGTTGTTTGCTGCTACTATATTAGGGAGCTTCTTTTATTAACATTCTAAAAATAAATTTTTATTTTTAGCAAAATAATGCTAACCAGTTTTAAAAATAACCTAATAAAGAGAGTGGGTCCCCTTTCCCTCCTGGTCACACTCCTGGTGTCAGCTGCCTTCAGCCAGGGCTGCTGGAGCCCACCTCCAGGGGGCGCCACTTATCCCCCATCTGTGAACAATGCCCCCCAGACTTGAGCAACACAGTGGCCCTCCCTGCCTTCAACCTACTTAGCTGTCATCTTCTGGTATTTTCTTCGATTTGTCTAGGTTACAGAAACAAATCATTAGCTAAACATGATACCAACTCTGGTCCATTCAATGCTCGAAGCACATTATAAATATAATTCCTGTAATTCTCCTTAAAACCCTATGAAGGCATTACTCTTACTTTCCTCGATTTGCAGATGAAGAGACAGATGCAGAGAAGCAAAGTGATTTGTCCAGGGCTACATAGCTGGTGAGTGGTGAAGCCCTAATTGCTGTGCACAGCCTCTAAGTAAGATTCCTGGGGCTGTTTCTGTGT
This sequence comes from Vulpes vulpes, assembly GCF_048418805.1. Classification (NCBI taxonomy): domain Eukaryota; kingdom Metazoa; phylum Chordata; class Mammalia; order Carnivora; family Canidae; genus Vulpes; species Vulpes vulpes. The sequence goes on from NC_132791.1 coordinate 156,643,499, forward strand.
TATTTGTACCCATTGTTGACTGGCACCTGTTAGGATGGATGAGGATTCCCATCTCTTAAAGCCTCGCTTCCAGCCCAGTCCTTTCCTGCTTGCACACCTGCCCCTCCCTCCTGCCTGGGCTACTGCAAAGTCTTTGCTTAAGCCTGTTCTCAGGGGGGACTGTGTATAATGGGATATGCCCTATGGGGGTTTTGCTGTCTTGGTTCTGGCTGAGCCTGGACAATAGATATTGACAAGAACCCTGGTGGCCACCTTCGAAAGTGGGGCTTTAGGTACCTAAACTGAACTTGAGTTTTGAGATCCTTACCTGGCATACACTGGGCTTGGGGTAGGTTTCTCCAAAGAGGGGATTTCTTTGGAGGGAGTTGTTGAAGAAGCTGTGATGTTTTCTTCCCCTGTGCCAGACGGGCGGGGAGGGAATTACTTTCTCCTCTCCACACCTCAAGCAAGGGGCTTCTAAGAGGTCCACTCAGAGAACCTGGCATAGTCCCTGAAGCTGAGGAAGGACTGTGTTCCTCAGCGTCTGACGGTGTTGAAGAGGAAAGCAGTGGCAGAGTGAAGGGGGTGGCTGCACCACTGCCATCTATGGCAGGGGGTTGTGTTCTGGAGGACCTGCTGGATGGCTTTTCTCAGACCTACCCTCCCTGCCCAAGACGGCTTCTTGCCAGGCAGAGGCGAGAGAGACTGGAGGCGTCCCACAGGATACAGTGGGGTAGCAGTGTCTGCCGGCCAGGGGAACTCTCCCACCCAACATCTGAGTCCACAGAGCTCCCACAGTGGCGGGCAAGTGAGCCCCTTCCTGCCACTGCTGTAGACAGAGTAAGGGACCAGAAGGAGACATTGGCTTTCACCCTGCCCAGAGTCCCCAGCCTGGAGCAAACCCAAACTGTGGGAGGGGAGGAGCTTCTCTGTGAAAGAAGCTCAGGGTTGAGATTATTAATCTGGATGGGCCATCTTAATAACTCAGCTGAGACTGTTGGGGGCCGAAGTGTCTGGAAGATGTTTTATGATCTAAGAATAATCCAGCAAGTTACAGAGACTTCCAGAGACTTCTCTGGTTTGGAGGTGGGGATGGGGAGCAAGTCAGCAGGTTGGATTTTAAAAGGGACAGTTGCGGGGAGGTGGGACTTGGGAAGGGGGAGGTAATGATAAATTGTGTCTCTGACCCTTTCTGGGGTCCACTTTTTCAGCATAGTGGTTACATTTGGAACAGGAGGTGGAATCAAGTCCTGTACTGTGGGAACTTCTCCTTTGGAGTACAATGTTGTTTTCCTGGGGTTAAATATCACCTCTTTCTTCATTTGCTAGTATTATACTTATGTATCTGTTACTGTTTTTCCCTAAATATTCCATCAGTTTTGTCAAGCACCTGACAATTATGCTTTCCTCAATATGCTCAAAACGCATCAAGTTATCTTCATTCCGTGTGTCCCTCGGCTCAACAAAGAAAGAGAGATTCTACTGCACAGCTGACCTCCTGGGACCTCCTGGGACTCCTCTTTGAAGCTCTCGTATGTAGGACTTCCCATTCTTGGTTCACATCTGTATCATGTGCTGTAGCTGGTTTAAGCAGAAAAGAGTGTTTATTGGAAGAATGCTGGGTGGTTCTCATAATTGCCAACTAAGGCTAGAGAACTGGGCTTGGAAGCTACATAGCCAAGAACCTTACTCCAAATCCTGCCACAGAGGCTTTGCAGTGAAAACAGTGGGTGCCAGACACTGGCAGCAGAGCTGTGGTCCCTGGTCATTGGCTATCGCTGACTCCTTGTTTCTACTTCTACCGCAGTTGGAGGCTGCAAGAGAGGCTGGGAAAGCATGTCTTTGCTTCATTCACCAAGTTTTTTATTGAGCACCTGCTATGAACTAGGCACTCTTCTAGATGCTAGGAAAATAAGCAAAGAGGAAAAAATTTCTGTGCTCATGAAACTTATTCTTTTTTTTAAAGATTTTATTTATTCATGAGAGACACACAGAGACAGAGAGATAGAGAGGCAGAGTCACAGGCAGAGGGAGAAGCAGGCTCCACGCAGGGAGCCAGACGTGGGACTCGATCCCGGGTCTCTAGGATCACGCCCTGGGCTGAAGGCAGAGCTAAACCGCTGAGCCACCCAGGCTGCCCGAAAATTATATTCTTAAAGAGGGGTGGGGAGACACGATTATGAAGCCCATAAGTTAAATATAAAGTTTACCAAATGATGGTACATACAGGGAGAAAAAGCAGAGGAAGGTGTGAGGGAACCGCTGCTTGACAGTATGCTTATGATAGGGGACATGGAGCAAAGACAGAGGATGTGAAGGATCAGATATTTTCAGCTTCTGTGTGTATTTTCATTGCGTGTGTGCACAGGTGTGTGTGTGTGTGTGTGTGTGTGTGTGTTGAAGTGGAGTGGGGGGATATGCCTTATAAGATGAATGGTTTTCCCAGTAGAAGAAAGCTATTCAGATGCTGGGCACCCAGAAAGAAAAGCAAATGCCCTTTGCATTGTATTTTCTTCTTTTCTCAGTTTAACCCTTAAAATTTGCTGGGGCGCATCCTCCAGTGAGTTTATAAGAGGTCAGTAAAGATGTTTGTCTGAACAGTGTCTCCTTCCTGACTGCCTGGCTAGGGACTTTTGTTAATAACTAAAGCTTCAGTGCTTATTTCTATGTGTTAGGCGTAGTTCTACGAATTTGACTTGGATTCATGTCCATGAAAGTGGGTGGTAGAGACTATTATTGTGTTTATGCTACAAAAGAGGAAACCCAAGATCCAGCGAGGTTAAGTAATTTGACCATGGTCACACAGCCAGTGAGTGGCAAGGCCAGGATCAGAATTCAGGCGTCTGGCTTCAGAGCTGATCCTGTTAAAAATTGTGACAATACTGTCCTGTTGTCTTATGTCTTCTCTCCTTGCCGTGGAGAAGTCTGCTGCCATGATTCCGAAGGCTCTGCCTAGGACCCGCCCCCCTTCTATCCCCCCATCTTCTTTCTAGAAGATTTCTGGATATTCTCTCCATCCCTGGTGTTGTGAAAGTTTCCAGTGATGTGCCTTGATGTGGATTTTTTCCCATTAATTAGACTGGGTGCTTCACGGGCCCTTTGTTTGCATCACAAATCTGGAGATTCAGATTATTTGCCATGCCACATGTCACTTGTCTTTTTCTGGAAATCCCATTAGTTGCAGGTTTGCTTTCTGTATCGATCCTCTAATTTTCTTATCTTTATTTTTTTTATCTGTTTTCTGAGAATTTCCTTGACTTTATCTCCCATTTGTTTTTTATTTTAGTTTATAAAAGCACCTAATCTCTAATGATTCCTTTTCATGCATTGTCTCTGTTTATCAATGCAGTATCTTAGCATACCTCTCTGAGGAGATTGTTAGGATTTTATTTTTAAATTTACAATGTATTATTATTGATTGTTGGGATTTTTTAAAAAAGATTTTATTTATTCACGAGAGACACACAGAGAGAGAGAGAGAGAGAGAGGCAGAGACACAGGCAGAGGGAGAAGCAGGCCCCATGCAGGGAGCCTGATGTGGGACTCGATCCCGAGACTCCAGGATCACATCCTGGGCATGAAGGCAGGCGCTAAACCACCGAGCCATCCAGGGATTCCCCGATTGTTGGGATTTTTAAAAAAGATTTTACTTATTTATTCATGAGAGACACAGAAAGAGAGGCAGAGACATAGGGAGAGGGAGAAGCCGACTCCCTGAGGGAAGCCCGATGCAAGACTTGGTCCTAGGACCCTGGGATCGTGACCTGAGCCAAAGGCAGACGCTCAACACTGAGCCACCCAGGTACCCGATGGTTAGAATTTTAAACCATCTTTTCTCCTGTGCCCTGGGTTCCTGTTTTCCATTTGGTGGACTGGGTCATGCTTCCAGGTTCCATGCTGTGACAGTTGTCTCACCTTATAAAGACATCATGTTATACTAGCCCTCCTGCTCTTCACTTGCCCCTGGCATCTTCACTGCCCACCTTGCCTGCTCAGAGGCGGTCATTATAATCACTGTCCCCAAAAAGCTGTCCTCACCATCAGGTCCCAGCCCTGATTGAGGCCGCATGCCCACACCCACATGTTTGTTGGATGGGGCTGGAGGAGACCCCCTACATGCCTGAGGATCCTGTCTCATCAGCCCAGAGCTCCAGAGGGCTTCTCCATGGCTCTCCCCCAGACCCTTCCTCACTGGGTGCTCCCCAAGCCCTGCTTTTGTCAAAGGCCAAACCATCTGCTCTCCTTTCCCTCTGAGACTTGGCCTGCAGTTTCCTCTCCTGTGGTGTGCATTTCACCTGCTCCTGGGGTCCCTGCTGTGAGGACCCATCCGTGCTGCAGAACCTACAGCTAGTGTCCCTGCCTTAATGGCATGCTCTGTCCTGCACCAGCTCTACCTCTGCTTTTACTGAAGGTGAAATTACTCAGGGAGTTGCGTCAGTTTGTGGTCTCCCTCCTCTCGTTATTATGGCCCTGCCTACTGTGTCCACACGCTGCTTGTCCAGGTGGGTTGTGGCCTCCATGTGGCCTGACCTAACCATCTTGCTTGTTCCCACGCCGGGAACCTGCGGCAGGGTTTGGTACAGGGACCGCTCTGGGTTCTCTCTGCCTGCTGCCTTGCACTGGCTGCCCCTTCTCCAGGCCCCAGCCGGCTCTCCACATGTAGTGTCAGAGTTCTAGTCCTGCCAGGTCTCTGCCACCACCTGCGCCCTGCCACTCCCCAAGGCCTCTCTCCTGCAAGCTGTGAGGACCGCCTCATTGGCCTCCCTCACCATCCTTGCCTCACTGTAGTTCGTTTTGTCCCCTGAGCACAGTAAGTTTGCTGTTCTGTTAGGGCCTCTACATGGCCTGCTCCCCTCTGCCTGGTGTGCTTTTCCAGTCCATCCTCTCATGGGGGACTCAGGTGTCAGCTGAAATATCTCCTCGCTGACCATCTAGTTCCTGTCTGTGATTTTACTGGGTGACATTTTCATCACGGCACTTTCGTTATTTCCTATAGTCTTGTTCATGGTCAGTCATCCTTCACCTTCAAGAATGGAAACTGCGAGAAGCAGGTACCTTGCTGGAGCCTATAACAGTGTTTGCAAAGAGTAGACTCCTGACCTCAGGTGAGTGCAGTGCGTTTCTGAGGCTGCCGTCCATCTCTGGACATTGTCAGTGTCCCTGGAAGGCCAGGCTGCTCTTCATCCATCTCTGTGCCCCATCTGTGCATGGGACCTGGCACAGCATCAGTGGATATGGGTCCCTGTTTGTGGAAAAAAATGCATATCTTGTTATTCTTGTGTAGGCCTTAGTTTTGATGCTGCCTGCAGCTAGTATAATAAAAAGGTGGAGGGCCGGGGTGCCTGGGTGGCTCAGCCAGTTGAGTGTCCATCTCTTGGTTTCAACTCAGGTCATGATCTCATGGGTCGTGAGATTGAGCCCCGTGTTGGGCTCCTCGCTTGGTGAGACTGGGGAGTGGTGTCTACTTGGCATTTTCTCTCTTCCTCTGCTCCTCCTCCCTAACTCTCTCTCTCTAAAATAAATAAATAAATCTTTAAAAAAAAGAAAAGGCAGGGGGCCATGGTGGACCTGAATTCCTACACAGTCTTGAGCACTAGGGCTGCTATGTAAAACGTCTCCGTTGTCTCCTCTGCAGAATGGGATGGTAATCCATGCCTGGGGTCCTGTGAAGCTTAGGGGAAACAGAGGATAAGAGAGGACCTAAAACAACTAATACAGAGGGGACTTGTGTAGCCCGTTCTGCAGTTCAAATGTGGTGACCATTTAGGAGGCACCTACTGGGGCTGTGGGATCAGCTGCCGTTCTCCTGTTTCCATAACTTGGTGGTTTTGCTCCCGCAGAAGCTGAGGCTTGTAGATGACTGACTTGCTGGTACCTCATGGAGCTGGTTGTGCCTCTATTTTCTTAGGCTCAGCTCTGTCTCCTACTAGCTTCAGAACTTGTTTGTCTTTAGCCCCCCCCCCCCCCCCCAAATTGAAATTGCTGGATTTTTTTCTGTTTCTTTTCTGTCCTTCTTCATGTAGTAGCTTTATGGGGGAGGGGAGGATTGGGGAAGGTAAGGGAAGTGAGGACTGCCCCTGTCCAGCCCGATCCCCAAAGTCAGGGGCATAGGTGGCGGGCATGGCAGAAAGAGGCTGTCCCACACCCTGTGGGTTAGTGCCTTGCTAGATGAGTGAGCTGCAGTCTTAGGGGCTCTCTGCTTCCCTCTTGTAAAACAAATCTCTTCTCCCTCTCTCTCCTTTCCTTCTCTCTGGCATATACTCTGTCTGCCTGCCCTTGGCCTTGATACTTTCTCTTTTTCTTTTTTTAGATTTTATTTATTCATGAGAGACACACAGAGAGAGGCAGAGACACAGGCAGAGGGAGAAGTAGGCTCCCTGTGGGGAGCCTGACGTGGAACTTGATCCCAGGACCCCGGGATCACGCTTTGAGCCGAAGGCACAGACACTCAACGGCTGAGCCACCCAGGCGTCCCTGATCCTTTTCTTCTGTCGCTGTTTTTTTTCCTTCCTTTTTGGGGTCTCTCTTTATACTGTTTCTACTTCTTCCTCTTTTTGCCTCTGGAGCTTTCCATGTCTTTCTATCTAGGCTTCTCTCTGCCCCATCGCCTGTGTTTTGTCCTTCCTTCTCTCTGTTTCTGTCTTTCTGGGTCCTTATTCCCACTGAAGTCCCCTCTACCTGCTGTTTCTGGCAAGTGCTCCTTTTGTGGTAGCGTGAATGAAGAATCTCGGTGGTAGCCCATGACGGCTCTTGCCTGTGCCTGAACTGCCCTGCTAGACACCTGTAAAAAAAACAGAACTCTGACAGAACTGGACTAAGCCTCACCTGGTCCAGTCCTGGGGGCCGGTTGGGAGGAGCACAGGCCTCTGCAGGTCCCTCTGACTGCTGGCCCCTGGGGGCAGGTCTGGGAATGACCCTACTGCCTGTGACCTTATTCCATTAGAGGACGCTCACTGACCCTCCCTCTGATCGGGTTCTGTGTCGGGCACTGAGATAGTGCTCTGTCCTAATGGGGCTTTTGGTAGAGACATGGAGTTGGAAAGTGATTGTTGTGGTGGGTGATGATCAGTTAAACCCACAGGAGACCTGCAGGGGCTTTATGAATCCTGCTACAGAGGCAGGCTTCCCAGCAGAGGGGTTGCTTGAGCCAGGCTTTGAAGGATGAGGAGGCCTTTTACTGGCTGGGGAACAAGGATAAGGCCTTCTAGGCTCTCTTATTCTCTTTCTTTCTTTCTTTCTTTTCTTTCTTTCTTTCTTTCTTTCTTTCTTTCTTTCTTTCTTTCTTTCTTTCTTTCTTTCTTTCTTTCTTTCTCTTTCTTTCTTTCTTTCTTTCTTTCTTTCTTTCTTTCTTTCTTTCTTTCTTTCTTTCTTCTTCCTTCCTTCCTTCCTTCCTTCCTTCCTTCCTTCCTTCCTTCCTTCCTTCTTTCTCTCTCTCTCTCTCTTTCTCTCTCTTTTAAGAGAGAGAGAATGGGGAGGGGCAGAGGGAGAGGGAGAGAGAATCTTAAGCAGGCTCCATACCCGTGTGGAGCCCCACATGGGGCTTGATCTCATGACCCCGAGATCATGACCTGTAGGCTCTCTTACTCAAAGCATGGTATGGGGATCCCTGGGTGGCGCAGTGGTTTAGCGCCTGCTTTTGGCCCAGGGCGCGATCCTGGAGACCCGGGATCGAATCCCACGTGGGGCTCCCGGTGCATGGAGCCTGCTTGTGTCTCTGCCTCTCTCTCTCTCTCTCTGTGTGTGACTATCATAAATAAATAAAAATTTAAAAAAATTTTTTTTTAAAAAAAGCATGGTATGCAGGGATGCCTGGGTGGTACAGTCCACTGGGCATCCAACTCTTGGTTTTGTTTGGCTCAAGTCATGATCTTTGGGTCGTGAGATCAAGCCCCATATCAGGTTCCTCATTCAGTGCGAAGTCTACTTGAGACTCTCTCCCTCTGCACCCCGCCCTGCCACTCTCTAAAATAAACAAGTAAATCTTAAAAAAACAACAACAATAACCCAACAAAGTATGGTTTGCAGACTAGCAGCAAGGGCATCCCTGGGAGCTTCTTAGAAATGCAGAATCCCAGCCCCAGACCTACTGTATCAGAATCTGCCTTTTAACAGATTCCCAGGTGGTTCATGTGTCCACCAAAGCTGGGGAAGCACTGCTCTGGGCACAGACTGTGCACAGGCCCAGTTGTGGGGACAGCCCAGGTGTTGAGCAGTGGGGAGGAATTTGGTGTTGTAGGAGTAGAGATGTGGCTGATGGAGTGAAGCGAGAAGATTGCTCGCAAACTGCACTGGGCCCTGAATGACCCCTCTAAGGACCAGAAGGGAGCTGAGGCTAGCCTGCTGCTTCCCAGACCCATCAGACCCATAGGCTGACAGGCCACCATGTACAAGAAGAGCTTTCAAGATCATCAGGTCCTGTCTTCGAATGAGATGAATGGGGGAAGCTAAAGCCCAGAGACTCCAGGTGACTTGCTTAAGGTCACACAGCAAATAAGGGGCGGGATGGGACAGCTGGTGCTGTTTGGGGATGTATTTGTTTGTGATAAGAATGCTGTTTCGTGGGCAGCCCAGGTGGCTCAGCGGTTTAGTGCTGCCTTCAGCCTAGGGTGTGATCCTGGAGACCTGGGATCGAGTCCCACGTCAGGCTCCCTGCATGGAGCCTGCTTGTGTCTCTGCCTCTCTCTCTAAACAAAATCTTAAAAAAGAAGAAAAAGAATGCTGCTTCATAAGGTCGCTCTGTAGGCCAGGTGTGGTATCGGGTGCCTCCCATTGGGCTAATGAAACAGGTCTTTCCCCTTTTGTGATCTGCATTTAACACATGGGGAAACTAAGGCTCCAAGAGGTAAAGTCACCAGCTTAAGAACAGAACTGGGCTCTGAATTTATGTTTGGCTGACTCCAGGGCCCACTGTGGCCTGCCCACCTGAAGCATAGGCCAAGAAACTGGAACATTATCTTAGAGGCAGTGGGAAGCCACGGGAGGCTCTTGAGGAGGTAGGACCCTGATGTGGGGGAAGATTGCATTAGGGCGGTGAACGCTAAGCTCTTTGGGTGGCCTAGGGTGAGCAGGCTCCTTGTTTTTGATTTCTCACCTGCTGGGTTTAGGCGGCAGTTCTAGTAGAGGGTCTTGAAAGTCCATTCTGAGTCTGGCTTTGTGTATGTCATGCTGTAATGTGTATGTCAGAGCTGTTGGGGGATGGCTTGGCCCTGTCTCCATGAGCGTTTTCCTGTTGACCTGTAATCAGGTGCGGGTAGTTCCAGTCCTGGAGTGGGAGGCAAAGAAACAAGGCTTCAGGAAGGCCAAATGGGTGGCAGCTATGTCAGGGGAGGAGCTGACCGGCCCCTCCAGCTCGGCCACCATGGCTGACTCCATCCCACATGTGATTCTGATTAGGCGGCCTGTGTAAAAGTTACCTAAACACCACTCTAATTACTCTGTTTAGGAACATTCACATGCGTGGGAGGGTGCCTGGCACTGGCTTCCCACATGTGCTGGGGGTCTGTGGGGAGCACCACATTTGCACGAGCATGACAGGCACCGTGTTGGAGCTTTGCAGCCACCCGGGGACGGGGCTCCCGCAGCACGAGCTCAGGGGGTTCCTCCCAGGGGCCTGGCAGGCAGTCGGGTAGGAGTGACTCCTTTAGGCACTTGCTTGTAGAGGGGAGCTGGTTTGGTCTCTCATCCTCCATGTGAAATAGGTGGCATTGTCCCCATGGGGAATGATGCAGAGTCTCGAAGGCCTGTGTAGCAACAGAGCACAGATTTGGATCCAGAGTCAGCCAGACTGGTCCTCTTACTATATGGCCTCGGGCAGGTCCCTTCACCCCTTTGAGCCTCGGTTCTCATCTAAGACCATCTGTCTCTCAGTCTTGTTGTGAAGATAAAATAAGTGCCACATGAGAAGACCTGAAATGTGTGACCAGGGCTGTCATATAACACAGCTCTGCTTGTGGTGAGCACAGCTTCTGTGAGCCTCACAAGTGACAGGTGGGGCTATTTATATCATTTACAGTTTTTTTATTTTTTAAAGATTTATTTTTATTTATTTATGATAGACAGAGAGAGAGGCAGAAGCAGGCTCCATGCCAGGAGCCTGACGCGGGACTCGATCCCAGGACTCCAGGATCGCGCCCTGGGCCAAAGGCAGGCGCAAAACTGCTGAGCCACCCAGGGATCCCCTCGTTGACAGTTTATAGGGGAGACTCCTAGGCTGGGTATGATTTGGAGTGCCCCGTGGAGATGGAGAGGGATGGCACGGGGGGGGCCCTGGCTGAGCCTCGAGCAGCATCCAGGACTCTTGGAGTGTCAGGAAGGAGCCCCTCTCCTAGCTGAACGGTCAGTCCCGGCTGGTGTATGCAGCCGGCGGACTGTCAGTTTCCCTGCTGCTTGGCTTGGATGTGGGAGTGTGCGGCATACTATCCTATGGAAAATGATGATGTACGTAAAGGTCTCTTGTACCTTGCACTTTGCCTGCCCAACCTCCCTTTTCTGTCCACATACTTCACTCCCCTGTAAATCTGTGGATATTCCCATGTGTCTCAGCACCTGCCCCCAAACGATAGGGCATTCACCCATCTAGCCCCACAGCGATCTTCATGCCTGTTTGTATGAACACCCAACATTCACCAACCCCATCATGTCCCCTGCTCTTGCTCTGCACTAGATTACCCTCAGCTGAATCAGAACTGCCTCTTTATGAGCATTCGTTGGAGGTGGGTGTGGCTGTTTTTGACATCAGGGAAGGCTGTAGACTTCTCGACTCTGCTTCAGAAATAGATCAGAGTAAGTCTGAAGGGTCTTTCCTTCCCAGCTTTCCTTCCTCTTCTGCCTACTTGTCCATTTATCCATTCACCCATTTTTCCGTTCATGTGTCCATCCATCTAACCATCTCTCCACCCATCTTTATAACCAATCACGAAACCATCTCACTGGCAGACTCCACCCAATTACACTACTACCTATTCAGCTACCCATATACCTCTCGATTCATTTACCTTCACAATGTCAGCAAATAGATTTTTAAGATTCCAACATGTAAGAGGCACTGTATTAGATTCTAGAATACCAGCCTGATACATGACCTGTGTCATTTGAGTTACTGGAACATGCTTTTAGCTCTGATATTCCATAAAACATGGACATCCAGGACAGGGACCCTACCCTCATTTATTCAACAAATCCATATGTACGGCATATGCTGAGTGCCTACTGTACCTGACAATTTTCTAGACACTTGCGATCCTGTGGTGAACAAGACAGACAATCCTTGACCTCATAGAGTTTATATTCTAATACGGAAAACAGATACTAAGCAAGTAAACAAAAAAGTAAAGATTATTATATGTGCTCTATGTACCAAGTAGGGGCTAGGCTCCCTCAGGGAGTTTCCAGTCTGGTTGGAAGTGAGACGGGTCTGGGAAAAGATAATATTCCCAGGCTCTGTGCATGTGCGCTGTGTTCCAAACCGGAATGCACTTAAATAGGAAGGACCACAGGTACCCAGAGGGGCAGCCAAGGAGGACTTCCCCAGGAAGGGAGGCCAGAGTTCAGCCTAGGAGGTCACAAAACTGGGAACCTACAAAAACATGCAGACCAAGTGCCATATGACCCTGAGTGCCATCCCAATGCCCAGTGCCATCCAGTGTTGGCCTCCATACCAGCTTGCTGGGTAAAGCCAGTCACTTGCCCACACTGAGCCCCTGTCCTAGCACCACAAAATGAAGCGGTTGACTAAAAAAGCTATAAAGTCTTCTGGATCATGACTCTGACATCTATAAATTTAATTAAAAGGGGAGATATATTTATATTATGTTTTATGGTGGCATTCTTGAATACACCATTTTGAGTAATAATCCTTGTAACGTTCTTGTGAGGGAGGAGGTGCTACCTCCATTTTGCAGATGAGAACACTGAGTTTTTCCACTCTGTCAAGCCACCTTCAGTCTTTCCTTTTGAAGATTTGGGAAAAGTTTCACTGGGGATGGTTGAATGTGTGTGTGTCTGAAAGGGTAGGTATTAGGGGTACCTGAGCCCCTCTTTGTGTAGTGCCTCATCTAAGATGGCAAATGCTTATTTTCATTTCTGTTTGAAGAAAAAAATATCAAAGAATGGTTTTGATGTCTTAAATAGCTGGAACACTGGACCAGAAGGCATTATAAATAACTGCTTTTCTATCATACAAACTCTTGGCAGCAGCCATTTGGTCTTTAATGGCAGAGCTGGGACTCAAACCCAGGGCTGTTTGATGCCCTAAACCTCCTCTTCTTTCCCCTGTCTCCATTTCAGGGCTCTCTAAACAGCCTAGGAGAGTGCCAGGGAGGAAGGAGATTGGAAGAGAAGGGGGAAGGCTTTTATTGCGCCATCTTTTCCAATATCCCCCATATGAGAAAATTGGGGTATGTGCTCTCTCTCTCTCTCTCTCTTTTTTTTTTTTTTAAAGAAGCTTCTTGGGCTCTCAGAGTCTTTTTGCAGTGGAAACAGCAAGGCTTTGGTCCAGCTAGGAATGCTTTGTGATTTAGCAGGTGCTGTGGAGGCAGATTCTTTTGTTGAAGGGCTCTGTGTGCACTCACACTATGCAAACGGGCCTAGCTCCAGCCTCCCTATTAATTACGAACATTTAGAAATGTTCCTGACTATACCCAGAGTTCCCTCTCGTGAAACTCCACAGGTCAGAGGCCACACGTGTTTTGATTTTCTTATTTGAGGTATTATGTGTTCAAGGTAGATTTATGCTACAACCTTTGTTTATTGACTTGTACTTTTCCCTGTGAACCTAATGGAACATGACAGACGATATTTACAAGGCACGTGTTTCCGATTAAATCATGTGAGACATTAAAGCCCGATAAATGAAAGCCCCTTTGAAAGGCCAGGTTCAGAGAGAAGGAGGCAGTCCCTGGTGGAGCCTTGACAGTGGAGTTACCCCCTCAGCTGTGGCGGCAAGGAGATGCGGAAGGTGGCCGGCGGTCCCTTTGCTTGGATGGGTCCTCTACGTCCATGCTTCCCAGCTGGGAGCCAGGGCTGCACGGGGGTCTGAAAACATGGACACGAAGAGCCCCGCTTTCTCTTAACAGTCCACGGAAAAGAGGAGGAGAACAGTTTTTTTTTTTTTAGATCTTCAGCTGTGTGCCAGGCTCTGTCATGTGAGTGCTTTCCTGCAGAGGCTAGCTGAACCTTTCGACAACCCTGAGGTTATTACCTACTGAAGAGGAATCAGAATGGCACAGGTTAAGGATGTTGACTGAGCCCCCAGGATGGCTTGCAGGTCCCCGATGGCTCTGCCATCCAGTGTCTGTGACTCTGGGCAAATTAGTTAATCTCACTAAACCTTGGTCCCTTCATCTGTAAAATGGAGACAGTGGTAGTGTCCATTATTATCCGTGCTCCATGGTACGTCAGCCAACATCGCTATCCTTACTAAATGGAGGCACAGAGAAGCTGAGTAACCAGTAGCCCAGGTCACTGCCAGTAGGGAACCCAGGCCTGGGGTTCGAGAGCCTTTCCCACCACTGCTCAGGTGGTTTTGGTGGAGCCGAGTCAGGCACCCTGTGGCCCGGGAGGGCAGCTTGCCTGCCGACTCCTGCACGGGGACATGGGGTATTCCCTCAGCCTTCCCCAGACTTCCCGGGAGCATTAATGGGAAAGCTCGGTAGGCAGGATTAGCCTAATCGGGAGTCTTTCCATGGAGGTCAATTAAAGGATTTGGGTAAATGCAAAAAGTGGAAACAGCTTGGGAAGGCTTCCCTCACCTCTCCCCTCCCTTCTTTCCTTCTCCCTCCTTTACCCTCCCCCCTCCCTCCCTTCTTCTGCCCCCTGTTGTCTCAGGAGGGGTCTTCGGGATACTGCTGACCCAGGGACTGAGCACAGCCTGAAGACTCACTTTTTTTTTTTCCTTATCTGGACACCTGGTGGCAGGCGACTTGGGAACTAATGAGAACACATTGGATTTTTTTATGCTTCACATTTCTTTTTAGGACCTCTAAATTAGCTCAACTGCTTTATAGGAATAGGGATTGACAAAGAAGAGGAGGGAAGATGCCGACCCCCTTCCACCTGGCATAATGGAAAAGCTTGCTGTTGGAAACACGGGCTTCCTTTCTACATAAGAGTCTTTATTGACCATCACCTGCCATTTCCTGAGCGATAGGACATCTGATTTCCACCAATCTGAAGGGTATGGGAGTGATCTGAGGGGTTGTGGGGAATCTGGCTTTGGAGTTGGCTGGCTGGGATTTACCCTCTGGTTTTGCCACTTGCCAGCTGGGTGCCTTGGGCAGGTTGCTTTCTCTCTCTGAGCTCGGTGTCCTCATATGGTAAATAATTGCCGTAGTAGACGTGAATGTTCTTTACTAGGGCTGGCACCAAGTTAGAATTTGCCAGGTCTTCCATGAGGCACATAGGTCCTAGGAAAGGCCACAAGAGGCAAAAGTCCTCCTCTGCTCACTGCCTAGTATCCTGTTATGTGTGTGTCAGGAGCAGGTGTGAGAGTGCAAGCTTGCCGTGCTTATTTCCCCTCCCCTGGCCAGCATCCCTTTTCTGCCTCATAGGAGGGAATCCCAAGAAAGCACTTGAAACACTGCAGACCATACAAGTAAGTAATAGTGATGATGCTTCATGCTTCGCCTGGAAGGTCATGAAGACCTTTGCCTCCTGGAAACTCACAACACCCCTCTGGTCTGGGCGTCATCTCTCACTGTGAGGCAGTGCTGGGAGGGGAGGGGACCTGCTCAAGATTTGGGGGCCACTAGGTCCCACAGAGCCAGGAGCTAACCTGAGGTCTGTCCCCCTGCAAGTCAGGCCCCCTGCCCTGTCCTCACCCTGATGCCCACTCTGAGAGAGGGACCCTGGCCGCCAGGAGGCAGAATGGGTCTTTAAGTGGGCAGCTCCTCTAGCTACCTCTGTCCTAAATGAACACTCTTTTCTTTTCCCCTCCTCCTCCACCAGTTCATCTGCTCACCCAGACTGAGGTTGATGGGACTCAGGGATGCAAGATGGGGAGCCCATTGAATTAAAAGCTCTGTGAATGAACAACCCTGCTACTGACTTCGTGTGTCTGTGGGCAAGTTACATTCCCTCTCTGTGCCTTGATTTCTCCATCAATAAGACAGGATCAGTCTACTGATCCTGCCACAAATTTGTTACAATGGGGTAAACGTGCAGACAGTGAACAGGTGGGACCCCATTCAAACTTCTGTTAGGCAAGGTGCTGAAATGAGCACGGGGGTTCCTGGGAGAACACCCCATACTCTGTAGCCTCAGCTGTGAGCAAATGTTTCTTCCAAGTGAGAAGGATTTTAAAGGCTACATACAGTCTTAAATGCACAAATGGGACTGAGGGAGAGAGTTTTGTTTCTTTAGTGGGTAACGCTGATTCTCAGAACAAGCTAAACAAATCCCCCCTTATTGAAGAATGTTGCTTGGGGCTAGGCTTGATTAAAATCGGAAAATCTAAGAGGCTTAAATGTGTGCGGTTTGGGTTGTGGAGGGATCTGGAGTGCTTTGCCCTGCCCTGCGTCTCCCTGGCCTTGGTTATGGAGTCATGAGGCCACAGAGGTTCTGTGGCAGTGATCGACCCATCCAGGACCCCATTTTACCAGCAGGGAGCTGGAAAGCTTTCCTGGCTCTGACCTGCCTTGGGGCGGGAAGTTTGTATTGAAGGCTACATGGGGACCAGCTTGCTCTATGGGCTTTTCTGGAACAAGGGCTTTCCTATTACTCTCAGAAACCCCAAGTCCTGCTCCCACCTACTCAGGGGAACAGTTCCAGATGCCAGGGCCTGGACCACGTCCCCTGTATATGTTGTCTCCTGTCCATCTGTCTTGTTTCCTTCTCTGTGAAACATGGGTGATAGTAGTGTCTATTTCCCAGGGTGATGGGAAGGTAAAATGAATTAAAACATAGAAAGAGCTTAGAACATTGCCAGACACAGGGTGAATGCAGGGTTAATAGGGGCTTCCATGTAGACCCTGCCAGGAAGGGATGGAATTGCTTTTAACATGGACTGTGGCTGAGGCTTACAGAAGTGAAGTCATTTGCCCACACTGGTGAGTGGCAGAGCTGGGGTTCCAGTTTAAGTCCAGTTGACTCTGAAGCCAGTGAAGGTCCTGGAAGATGAGAGCCTTGATGCCACGATGTTCTCCAGGCAGCAAGAGCATCCGTGCAAGGCGATGAGCTGTAGTGGGCTCTGGTGCCATTTTCCCCATAAGCCCTGTGGTCGGGCTAGGCATCTGAGGACAGGATCCCGAGGCCTGTGGGAGGATTTTAGCAGACTGGTTAGTGTTGAGTCTTTGCTTAGAGTTTTAAAATGACCATGCAGAGGCTGTGGCCAGAATCTTCTGTGACTAAGGTCTCAAGACAGACAATCCCTTGCTGACACAGTTGTTCCCCCTTAATTGGGCAGGGTCAAGTTTCAGAGCAGACTGCGCAGTGGCATAACCTCACTCTGGAGACCATCCCCAGCCTCGCATCCCTGCTACCTGGGGGTGCCATTAGGGGTGCCCTGGTCCTGAGTAGTGAGGATGACTTGAGGGTGAGAAGGAAGCTCTGGCCTGCAGTTGAGGGCTCAGGGTTGGCCACCTCTTTTAGCCCTGGTCCTACCTAAGTTGGGAGGCCCTGCCTTCCATCTGCCCCCCTTCCACTGCCTGCAGACTACAGATCTGTGCTCCCCACACTTTGGCAAGGGGGCAGATGCAAGGGGAAGGTTCCCTTGTGAGATCTGATATTTATAGTACATTTATCCTGTGCCTGGTGCTGTTCTAAGTGCTTTCTTTATATTAACTCAATCTTCACCGTAACCCTATGAAGTAGGTACTAATAATTATCCCCATTTTACAGGTGAGGAAAGAGCCTTGGTATCTTGGGGAGGAGGAGGAGCACTGGTCTTGGAGCCAGGACTTCTAGCCCTAGCCTCCTCTTCCTCCTCCTCCTCATCTAACTTCTTCTCCTTCTCTCCCTCCTCTTCCTTCTTCTGCTTTTTTTTTTTTTTTTGTAGTCACATCACCAAAGTTACTGTGATTTTATTGATTATATCCCCTGTGCTGTGCTTTTCATCCCTATGGCTTATTTATTTTATAATTGGAAGTTGTATCTCTTCATCCCCTTCACCTGTTTCACTCATCCTTCTCACCTCCTTCCCTCTGGCAACCACCACTTTGTTCTCTGTATTTATGAGTCTGTTTCTGTTGTTTTGTTTTGTTGTTTAGGTTCTACATGAGAGTGAAATCATGCAGTGTTGGTCTTTCTCAGTCTGACTGACTCACTTAGCATAATACCCTGTAGGTCCATCTATAATATTGGGAATGGCAGGATCTTATTCTTTTTTTATGGCCGAGTAATATTCTGTTGTATGTATATACCATATTTTCTTTGTCTACTCGTCTGTCAGGAGACACTTGAGTTGCTTCCATAGTTTGGCTGATTAGTCATGTTGCATTAAACATAGAAGTGCGTACTCGAAGTAGTGTTTTCATTTCTTCATATAAATACCCAGAAGGGGAATTGCTAGATCATACGGTGTTTTTGCTTTTCACTTTTTGAGTAATCTCCACCCTGTTTTCCATAATGACTGCAACAATTTACATTCCCACCAACAGTGCATGAGGGCTCCCTTTTCTCCACATCCTCATCTGCACTTATTTCTTGTCTTTTTGATACTAGCCATTCTGATAGGTATAAGGTGATATCTCAGTGTGGTTTTCATCTGTGTTTCCCTGATTAGTCATGTTGAGCATCTTTTCATGTGTCTTGGAGCCATCTGTATGTTTTCCTTGGAAAAATGTCTTTTCGGGTCCTTTGCCCATTTTTAATCCAATTATTTGGTGGGATTTTTTTGGTGTTGAGTTGTAAGAATTCTTTATATATTTTGGATGTTAACCTTTTGTCATATATGTCATTTGCAACTATCTTTTCTCATCCCATAGGTTGACTTTTAGTCTTGTAGATGGTTTCCTTCACTGTGCAAAAGCTTTTTATTTTGGTGTAGTTCCAATAGTTTATTTTTGTGTTTGTTTCCCTTGCCTGAGGAGACCGATCCAGAAAAAAATTGCTAAGGCTGATGAACAAGAGATTACTGCCTGTGTTCTGTTTTCAGAGTTTTATGGTTTCAGGTCTCACATTTAGGTCTTTAATCCATTTTTTAATATATTTTTTAAGATTTTATTTATTTATTCATGAGAGACCGAGAGAGAGAGGGTGGGGTGGGGGGCAGAGACACAGGCAGAGGGAGAAACAGGCTCCACTCAGGGAGCCCAATGTGGGACTTGATCCCGAGTCTGCAGGATCACACCCTGGCTGTAGGCGACGCTAACCAGCTGAGCCCCATGGGCTGCCCCTCTTTAATCCATTTTTAAAAAGATTTTGTTTATTTATTGAAAGAGATCATGAGCTGGGGAGGAGAGAGAGAAGCATACTCCCTACTGAGCAGGGAGCCCGACATGGGGTTGGATCCCAGCACTCTGAGATCATGACCTGAGCCAAAGGCAGATGCTTACTGACTGAGCCACCCAGAGGCCCAAGTCTTTAATCCCTTTTGAGTTGGTTTTTGTGTATGGTGTAAGAAAATGGCCCAGTTTCATTCTTTTGTGTGTACAGTTTTCTCACACCACTTTTCTTTTTCTCACTCTCAAAAAAAAAAAAAAAAAAAGAAAAGAAAAGAAAAAAAAAGAGTGCACGTGTGGGGAGAGGGAGAGAGAATCTTAAGCAGATTCCGTGCCCAGCATAGAGCTTCACCTGGGGCTTGATCTCACAACTCTGAGATCATAACTTGAGCCAAAATCAAGAGTTGGATGCTTAACTGACTATGCTACCCAGACGTCCCTTCAACATCATTTATTGAAGAGACAATCTTTTTCACATTGCATACTCTTGCTTCCTTTGTCAAAGATTAATTGACTATATAAGTGTGAGTTTATTTCTGTTCTCTGTATTTTGTTCCATTGGTCTATTTGCCTAGTACCGTACTGCTTTGATTACTGTAGCTCTGTAGTATATCTTGAAATCTGGAATTGTGATGCCTCTCGCTTTGTTCTTTCTCAAGACTGTTTTGGCTCCTCAGGGTCTTGTGGTTCCATATAAATCTTAGGATGATTTGTTCTACTTCTGTGAAAAATGCCATTGGTGTTTTGATGAGGATTGCATTGAATCTATAGGTTGCTTTGGGTGGTATGGATATTTAAAAATATTAAGTCTTCTAATCTGTGAGCATGGAATAGCTTTCCATTTATTTGGGTTATCTTCAATTTCTTTCATCAGTGTCTTCTAGTTTTCAGAGGACAGATCTTTTACCTCCTTGGTTACATTTATTCCTGGGTATTTTATTCTTTTCTATGCAATTATAAGTGGGGTTGTTTTCCTAATTGCTCTTTTGTGCTCGTTTTTATTCCCCTGCTCCCATCTTGACCCTGTAGTGGACAGAAGAGTCCACTCAGTGACTGAGAGTAGGAAAGGGTTGAGAGTAGAAGTCACCTGTGTGAGCAAATGCAGGGAGGGGGAAATAACATGAAGGCTGTCTGCTGCCTCCTGTAAACATTTATTAAATGCTTGCTATTTGCTGGGCACTGGGATGCCCCTGTGGAGGAGGCTGAGCTTTCTGATAGTAATGGCTGATGGCAGTATGGTCCTTTAGTTTTCAAGCAAAATGTGTTCCCAGCATTGTCTTTTTTAACTTAAGAAGCAGAAGACTGTGGTGGTTAAGAGCCAGCTCTTAGATTTGAATCCCTCTTCCACACTTAGAAGCTTAGGCAGTCTCTTTTTTATGCCTCTGTTTCTGCCTCTGTAAAGTGGAGATGATAATAGGGGTTAGGATAGTTAGTACCTGGCACATCATGAGCACTCTAAGTAAGGTTTTCTTTGGGTGGGAGAAGAGAGTATGGGACAGGAGGGAGATGAGGTGGAGCATAGTCTGGGAGACTTTGAATCCCAGAGTTCTTTAAGGGAGAAGATGACTGTCCATGAGTCAAGAGTTTGTTTGTTTGTTTATTTATGTATTTATTTTTTGAGTCAAGAATTTTTTTTTTTTGAGTCAAGAATTTAAAGCACTGCCCAAACCACAGCGAGATGCCATGGCACACCCACCAGGATGGCTCTAATCAACAAGACAGATAGTAACAAGTGTTGGTGAGGATGTGGAAAGAGTGGACCCCCCATCCTACAATGTTGGTGGGAACAAGAAATGGTGCCATTGCTGTAGAAAACAGTCTTTCAGTTTCTCAGAAGGTTAAACATACAGCGACCACATGACCTGGCAGTTTCACTCCTAGGTATATACCTAAGAGAATGGAAAACCTACATCTATACAAAACTTGTGCACAAATGTTAATAGCACTGTTAGTTGTCATCCCCAAAATCTATCAAGCCAGATGTCCATCAGCTGATGATCGGCAAAACAAAATGTGATTTATCCATGCAGTGGAGTATTATTCATCCATAAAAAGGGTTGAGCTATCAAAAGATACTATGACCTGTGAGCCTAGAGAACTGTTGCACTAAATGAAAGAAAGACATGAAAGGCCACGTATTACACGATTCTGTTTATATGAAATGCCCAGAGTAGCAAATGTACTGAGATAGAAAGTGGATTAGTGGTTGCCAGGGGCTGGGGAGGCAGCAGGGGAAACAGAGGGTGACCGCTAACAGGTTACGCAGCTTGCTTTGAGGTTGATGAAAGTGTCTGGAAAATTAGGTTGTGGTGTTGGGTGTCCAACTCTGGGAATATACTAAAATCCATTAAATAACACTTAAAATGGGCAAGTCTTATGGTATATGAGACTTGATTTAAGAAAAGTAAGAAAAACACTTTCCTTGGGGACATGCATTTCACTCTGTGCTCCCAGCAGGAATACCTAGTGCGACCAAATCTGGGCTCATGTGCTTCTCCATCCCATTCTGTTCGGCAGGCTGTCTGTGGCCAAGAAGTAAACATCTCATAGATGATACCATGGGAAGAAACGCAGAGCTTTGGAGCCACTGAACCTTGCGTTCTTGCTCTTTCGTCTGGATCTCTGTTTCCTTACCAGAAAACGTGGTGTAGGACCATTGGGAGGGGAATTCAGGGCAGGCCCAGGATGGGTATTGAGAGCGGGATCATCGGAGTACTCCATTATTCATTAGTTCCACAGGCCAGGTATTTTATGCACTGTAAGTATTCCAGGATGTTTGGGGTCATGTAGGACGAGGGTGAGGCCAAGGCCCTGGCCGACCAGGTAGCTGGGTTCTACTATCACCAGGTAGAGACAACCCACCTGAGTCCCTTCTATGGATTAGGGAGGCCTAGATTGGAATCCCAGCTCTTTTTTCTGGCTGAGTGACCTTTTGTAGATCACTCAACCTCTCTGTGTGTCAGTGTTCTCTTTAATAGATACAAGTTTTGGTAGGCCTGCTATGGACTGTATGGTGTGCCCCTCCCCCACCACCTCCCAGTTCATATGGTGAAAACCTGTCCCCTAGTGTGATAGTATTTGGAGATGGGCCTCCTCTAAATTAGGTTTAGAGGGGTCCTTATGATGGGATTAATGCCTTATATGAAGAGACACTAGAGAGCTCTCTCTTTTTTCTTTCTCTACCATGCGAGGACACATCAAGAAGGTGGCCATCTACAAGCCAGGAAGAGAGTGCTTGTGAAATCAACCATGTGTCAGCCTGATCTTGGACTTCCAGCCTCCAGAACTGTGAGAAATAAATGTGTGTTGTTGAATTCAGCCAGCCTGTGGTGTTTTGTTACGGCAGCCTGGGCAAACTGAGACAAGCCATTAACAAGAATGATGGATATAAAATGCGGAGCACAGCGTTTGGCATGTAGTAAGCACACCTGCTGTTTTTAATAGGTGGCTCCATTTAATGACTGTGATGGTCTTTCGTAGCTGTGGGACCCTGGGCGAGTCACTTGCTTCTCCGAGCCATTTCCTCCTCCGTAGAATGAGGTCAAGATGCTGCCCACGCCAGGCTGTGGCAAGGCTCAGATCAGATAATCTAGGTCGAGGGGCTTGTAAACTGTGAAATGGCATGCCTGTGGAAGGGGCTTGGTGTTTATGGAGTAGAGACGGTGGGAAAGTCTGGCAGGGCAGTGTGGGAGGAAAGTGAACAGTGCTGTCACGGCAGCAGGTCTGAAGGGTGATCCTGGCTGCGACGCTCTCCACAGGCTCCTCTGAGGAAGGGACCGTTTTGTAGCTGCATCTGCTCACCTGTACCCAGGTGGCAGCACCGAATAGTGGTCCCTGGGCTCAGCCCCAGGTGGGTGCTTTGCACTCACAGGTATGTAATCACTGAACAGGGAGCCTGGTGGAGGGAAGGGGGACTAGTGCCCAGAGGTGGCTGTGCCTGCCCAAGATGCAGTGAGGGGACAGCCCACAGGTAGCCAATGACCTTGCCACTCAGCATCATCAGAACCTAAGTGAGGAAGGACCTTGGGTTACAGAGAAATCTCGTAGGCTGTGGCCAAAGCTGCCTTTAGGGAGAGGAGTAGACCTAGAAGCACGAGCCGAGTTGGCTCCTATTCCTGCTCTGTGACATCAGGGACTCGGAAGTCTTCGAGGGGAAAAGCACTGTCTGGAGCTCCTTCTGCGTCACTCTCTGGAGCGTGTCCCAAGGGGCCATTGCTGGTTGCATTTGTCTTCAGAGCTGTGGGGCTGAGTTGTCTCCCAGCTCAGACATCCCGAACAGGAGTGACGGGAGGGGTGTGTTCCCAGGAGCGTTTATGGGATTTTCTGGTTGATTCTTTAATGGAGGTCCTGTTTGTTTGCTGTCTGGTCTGGGCTGATGGGGTGGGTGGGGTGGGGAGTCCTGGGCACACAGAAGGCCTCTCTGGGGCAGAGGAGGGCAGACGTCAGAAAACAGACAGGAAGGTTTTCAAACGTAAGGGGTAAGGTTGCTGGAATAAGTGGGCTGGCCCCACCCCATAGATCCTTGTGTTTCAGAGAGGCATTGGCTGTAGTGCTTACAACCACGGGCTCTGTGCCCAGGTTGGCCTCTGGTGAGCTCCGTGACCTCAGCAAGATTCTTAACCTCTCGGTGCCTTTATTCTCTTGTCTGTGAAATAATAATAGTAGCACCTACCCCATAGGTTGTTAGGATAAAGCCAGGCGATATGTACAAAAAGCATTTAGAACAGTGTCTGGCACAGAATTATGCTAAATAAACATGAGCTGGGCTGTGCGAGAGGACTGAGGATGGGTAGGTCCTTCTGACAGCTCTCTCTCCTTCTCCCAAGTTCCAGTTTAGTTGGGCTCCACTGGCGCTCACCGAGCCCTCTGTGGGGCCAGGCTGTCCATGCTGAGAGAGGAAGCCGTTCTCGAGCCTGGCCTCCCAGGAGTACTCCCAGCTGGAACAGACAGCCCCACCCCCACCCCACCCAGGACACAGGAAACAGGGAGGTGCCAGGGGATTTTGTTTTGAAGGATGACAGGGGCTTCCTTGGTGGGGGGGGGGGGGGCAGTAGCATGTGCAAGGTGATTAGGAGGTGCAAGTGGAGAACCAGGTGATGAGGCTGGCAACCGGCTCATAAGTTAAGGAAGTTTGAACCCTGCCAAGATAGTCAGGGAGCTGCAGAAGGATTTTGGATCTTGTTTTCCACTCACCTTCCTTGGAGAGCCAGTCGTTATATCCTTCTTGGGGTCATAGGCCGTGTGACTGTCTACCCGCTACCTGGTTAGTGTCCTGCCTCCTCCCAGCTGCCCTCCCTAGTCTTGAGGGAAGGAGGCTCAGTAGTTACTAAGGTCATTCATTGGTTCACCCAGCGAGTCTGGAGGCATCTGCTGTAAAACCCCGGGCACGTGTTAGGCACAGCACATACAGGCATAGCACGTACAGAGATGTGTGGTGATACCGTGTCAGAGGCATTCTGTTCCTGGTCTAAGGGGCCCTCCCATGAAGCTGTCACCCAAGGTCAAAGGGGGAAGCTCTTCACAAGGCAGAGAGTACCCTGAGAGCTCCACAGCAGATGGCCTGTTCCAGCGGGGCCGTCAGGCCAGGCATGGAGCATTGGTGGGAAGGGCATGCCAGGCGGTGCCATCTGCACGGGCAGAGCATGTGTGAGGAGCGGCCAGGAGCTCTGCTTGGCTGCAGCAGAGGGTCTATGGCAGGGACAGAGAGAAACCAGTGAGCTTGGAGGGTCTTGCGTGCCAGGCTAAGTGAGGCAGGGTGCAGAGGGAGAGGGGAGTTTTGTTTCCCTGTAGACACAGGGAGCCTTGGAGAGCATTGAGCTGTGCTCTGGTTCCCTTATGTTTTTTTACATAGTACGGTTCTTTGGAGAAGGGGCAAGAAGTGAATCGGTCGGTCTTTAAGATGGGGATGGGTGGTGGATCCTGTTTTGGCAGAAAGGTGTGACCTGTTATGACACCATCATAAAAATCCTCAGAAGTTTCTGCCTTAATGAAGGAGGCATTTTTTTCTCCCATAGATTCTTGAAAACTTGGGTTTCAAGTAGGGAATAGCAACACATAATTTATTTCTCCTGGTGCTTGATCTGCGATCCCATGGGAAAGAACAGGAAGGAATTAGTGAGCTCTATATTACAATTTAATTGCTTGAAGGAAAAATATTATTTTTTATTGTTAGCCATTAGCTGCTTCTAGTTTTATTAAACTCAACCCTCTGCTGAGCATAGCATTAGCCACTTGGAGCTCTCCAGCGCCCCGAGGGAAGGAAAACACTCAGAATGGTCCCATCTTATAAAGCAGGGGGTTACTGCTGGGGTCTGAGCAGCCTGAGATTCTTGGATTTCTGGCATCTCTATACTTGGAGAGCAGCATTCTGATGGCAGATCCAGTCCCTGTCCTGTCTGCTGGCACTGGGGACAGAGGCCAAGAAGGGCCGAGGAAAGGTTCCTGGCCAGTGCCTGGGTCAGGCCTGAATCTCTCCTAAGATGCGTGAACTTGGCTGTATTGTTCTGGTTCCATAGGTGGGGTTTCTATAGAGGGGCAGTTGCCAGGGCTAAGTGAGACTATGTAAACGGAACACCCTGGTATTTAGTAGGTGCTTGATAAATGCCAGTTAATGGGTCCTAGCACAGACCACCTTTCCTGGCCGTTGCCCTTTCTTTGTTCTAGCTGCCGACTCCCAAGTTCTGGCCTACATAGTCCCACCCAGAGGGTCAGCCCCATGTCAGCCCTGATGTACTAGGTGGAGGGAGAGGCCCCTGCTCAGCCCGATGACTCCTCCGAGGTGTGGTCAGCTTCGTGCTGGCTGTGTGTCGGCACCTGAGAGAGCCATGCCTCAGACAGGCCTGGGCTGTCAGAGCTCCCAGCAGGGTGGATGAAGACAGAGGAGTGCACAGCGAGGGTGTGGAGCGGCCAGCATGGGACCTCACCCTGCCTGGGAGACTTCTGATGCATGTGCTGGGGGTAGTGCTGAGGGGCCAGGAAGAATGGGCTTGCCTGCGGGGAGGACTGCCTTCGTTCCCTGTTACACATGTGTGCCACCCCCCAACTTTGGGGCACACACTTTCTCCTCGTTGGAAGGTCTCTACTCGTCCAGCCCTGCAGTAAGTATCACTTTTTGATCTGGACTTCCTCCCTTTGTTCCTTAACTCTTCACCTGCCGTGTGTACTTTGCACACATCTTCTTGATGGACTTGGAGGCATATCACTCCCTTTTACAGGTGAAAGGTCTCCTAGCTGGGGATCCTGCCAAGGCCTGATAGAGCACAGCAGAGCAGGGGCCTTTCCTGGGCCCTGCATGCCCTGGCAAACCAAGTGTAGGCTGACTATGGATTGTCCCATTGTTGCTGCCTTAGCTTCCCCAACTCACTGGGAACCATGTGCCCTGCCTTGGAACCTGGCCCTGGTCCCTCGTGTCCCTCTGGGGGAGGCAGTGAACTGTCAGTGTTTTCAGACGGCCCCCTCCCGCCCAGTGACTTGGGCTGCCCCCTGCATCAGAGCTGATGCCTGCACATTTCCTGCTTGTTGAGTGGCCCTATGGCCTAGGATTTTTCAAGACAGCTTCAATTCATTTTAATAAAGTTTAGCTTCCACTGTTGAACACTGAATCGTGTGTGTGTGTGTGTGTGTATGTGCACAACGATGGTGAAAGCCCTCTACCCTTGTGGACAATAACTCTGTTTACTGCAAGTCCAGGGTCGAGCCCCTGAGTGACTTGCCCAAGGTCATGCAGTTGTTAAGAGGCAGAACAGGGCTCCTCACAGTGTCTCTCCAGCCTGGGCTTTCTTCCTGCATGGCGCTTCTTCCCCTTCTGTCTCTGTGGCTTGATCTTAATGGACTGGTCCAGAATATCAGGTTGGTAGAGCTCCCCTGGAACACTGGGTCCTGGTGCATCCAGAAGGAAGACAGGAAGAGTCCATGCAGACCAGGGTCAGCTAGCTTGTAGAAAGGGAGTATGGAGTTCTGAGCTTGGACCTAGGTCCCGGTGGGTGAGGGATGGGAAGAGCATGGCCATGTCCTGCACACCTACCATGTGCCATGTTGTCCCTCCTGGTTGCCCCTCTCTCCACCAGCATGCAGCTACACTCACCCTGAGGCACGCACTACCTCTGTCTCTATGCTTTCCCCCACGTTTGTCTCTGCCTAGACTGCCCTCACCTCCTTCCACATTTGGCTAATTCCTGCTGGTCTTTTATTTTTATTATTTTTTTAATATTTTATTTATATATTCATGAGAGACACGTAGAGAGAGAGAGAGGCAGAGACACAGGCAGAGGGAGAAGCAGGCTCCATGCAGGGAGCCCAGGGTGGGACTCTGTCCTGGGACTCCAGGATCACGCCCTGGGCTGAAGGCGGTGCTAAACAGCTGAGCCGACTGGGCTGCTCCCTGCTGGTCTTTTAAAACTCCTTTCAGGACCACCTTGAGAGGCCTGCCTTGACCCCCAGGTTGGGCTGGAGCCCCTCCTCAGGCCCCTGCTGCCCCCTGAATATCCCTCCCCACAGCACTGACCACCTGTGTGGTGGTCGCCTGTTCACTCTCTGGCTCCCCCATCAGGCAGTAGACCTTGAAGTCCAGGATGGTGTTTATTTTCTGTCCCCAGGGTTCCCCATCAGGCAAGGGAAATCTTGTCCAATTTGATTAGTAATGAGAAAGTCCCCTGTCATCCATGTTCCAAAACACGTTCACATCCATAGTCCCGCTGAGCCTCCTGGCTGTCAGAGTTCCACATAGTCATGGCATTAAGGTGAGGAGCCTGAGGCTCTGGAGTTCGCACTGGCTCCCGCTGTCCCGCCATGCCCTAGAGGGCGCCTTGCTTGTGATGCCCACACCCATGGCAACCTGGAGGCCTGAGCCTCCTGTAATCAGATTGCCTTCCTCCCCACTGAACTCATGCTGCTGAGAGAATGGAAATTTGCTTCAGTGGGTGGGGGTGAGAGGCTGGGTTGGGGGGCGGCTCTGGCTGGGGTGCTTGGAGACCTAGACAGGGTTGGCAGGGTTGCTGGAGGGGGCCGGATGGACACGCCAGGACCAGACTTGGTGGTTCTGCCCTCTGGCGCTGGGGGCTGCTGGAAACCGTCCCACGTGGTTGGCCAGATGCCTACCCCACATGTCTGAGTGTCCTGATAGTTTGGGATGGCCAGTAGCAGCAGGGACACGGATTAGCCTGCTCTGGCCTTTTGGGGTTAAGCTGGCTGTGGTGGTGGCTTCCAGGGACTGGTGGCTCCCAGGAAGACCTGGGTTCAAGTTATGTCTGGTAAGTGATGCTGCTGAGTTGACACAGGCCATGTCAGCTATTTACCTTCTCTGTGCCTCAACTCTGTCCCCTGTGAAAGGGGGATAACTGCATTCTCAGAGGGGGCTGCCAGTGGATTATATGATTAAACAGCCTCTGAAACATACTGTTACCATGGTTACTTCCTTCTCTGAAACAGCGATGTGTGCTACCCTGCTTAGCTTCTTGGGTTGAAGCTATATGCACACTGTAAACCACCAGACACACTTGTGTTTTCCCAGAAGAGAGGTAGATATGGAGGAGAGAGCCTGCTGTGGAGCTGCCTCCTTTGGAGACTAGGTCACTTGGAGCCACGCAAGGGCCAGGCTGACAAATGGGACAATCCTGCAAAGACTGAGCACCTTCAGCCAGAGTGCAGGCAGGCAGAAGGTGGGTTCGAGGAACACTCAATAATTGTTAGATGTTTTGTTATTGTTATATTCTTCACATTATTACATCATTCTTTCCACATATATCCCAAGTACCATTGGACACGTCTTGGTATTTTCTGGTTGTACTGAGTGACTTTATTCTTTGGGCGATGGGGAGCCATGGAAGGTTCTTGAGCAAGGGTATGGCATAGAGCTCGGCTCTGAGATGACTAATCTGGCAGTGGTTTGAAGCCTCCTTGTGAGGTTTGGTTAGTTCAAAATGAGGATTTCTTGTTTTGTGATATTATTTATTTATTTTTAAAATATTTTAGTTATTCATGAGAGATGCAGAGATACAGGCAGAGGGAGAAGCCGGCTCCCTGTGGGCAGCCTGATGTAGGACTTGATCCCAGGACCCCAGGATCACGACCTGAGCTGAAGGCAGACGCTCAACCACTGAGCCACCCAGGTGTCCCAATGGTATTTTTAAAAATAACTCCTCAAATCCTCTTTAGTTGGGGGAGAAAAGAGAGGTTGGATGAGAAGGAAAAGAAAAGCTGTGTTAAGAAAGTAATAAGGCAGTTGCAGGAGGGGTAAGAGACTTAACCAAGATAGGAGGAGGTGCAGAGTGGGCTGCAGACCACGCCTGGGGGTGCCAGACGGTGTCCCCAAGTCAGGCTGAGTGTGGAAAGAAATGTGGGACTTGAGAGTAATCGTGATATGAATGGTCATTGTGCCTTCAGGGCTGCAGACATCGGGTGAGTCTGGTTTGCTGTGGAACTGGTAATGCTGGTGGGTGTGACTGGATTGGGGTGGGCAGGGGAGGGAGGTTGAGATTGACTATGAAAGGGATACAAAAAAAAAAAAAGGGATACAGAGGCCACTTAGAAAAACTGGACGTTCGATAAGGTAAGCTGTCGAGAGATGAAGGACCCTTTCTTAGTAGATCCGGAGCTCAGCCAGTGTATGATTCGATGCTGGCTGAGTGGCTGCAGGGAGTGGCCAGTGGAAAAGTTGGAGGGGAGAAGAGGGTGGGGGCGATTGGAGAAAGAGGGAAGTTCAGGGAGATGGGGGGTGTGGGTGAGTAAGGCACTCAACTCCTCTGAATGTGTGTACATATGGGACCCTGACCCTGAGCCCAGAGGTCTTCCAGGGTTTATACCTCATGGGTGGACCAAGAAATCTGCATTTTAAACAGGCTTAAAGGCAGAGTAGCAGGTTCTGAGAGGTACTGATTTAGGACTGCCTCCAATTCCCGCCATGGGTGTATCGAGGGGATAGTATGACAGACAGGAAGTGGTGATAAGGGCTGGGCCTAGGCAGGAGAGACTCCCAGTAGAGGGGCTGAGGGAGGGGTGGACCTAACCTAGGGGAGTGGGAGTGAATTTTTGGAAGGCTTTGGTTAGAAGCTGGTGGCGAGAGATGGCAAAATTGAAGGTGTGTGGGGATCTGCGAGCTGGATGAGGACTGGAGAGGGAGTTGTCCAAGGAATCAGATAGAGGGGTCAGAAGCAGGGCTGCACGGCTAGGGAGACAGAGGAGACTGGAGCGCATCTGACGATGGTGTGGATGGTGAGAGCATGGTGTCCTTGCCCATAGAGCTAGGGCTGAAGTCACTGCCCTGAGGGCCTCACTCTGGGTTCCTTAAAATCCTCCCAGATGTTCTGGTTGGCAACTGACTGGGTCCCCGAGCCTGGGCTCATGTGCTCTGCTGTGGGGTCAGTGGTCCCAGGTGAGGACAGCAGGTCAGGGAGCTAGTATTACAGGTGGGGAGAGATGCCGAGGCTCTCCATTCATTCATCCACTTGTTTGCTCATCAAATATGGATTAAGGGTCAGGCTCTGAATAGGGTGCTGTCACATGCTCCCTTCCTTTCTGAGAGGCAGCGGTGTCTGGTGATTTGGAAAGAACACAGCCCTGGAGCCTGAGCGTGCGTCATCCCTGCTGCTTCACCTGCTGTCCGGGCAGCCTTGGCAAAGGTACTTAATCTTTGTTTCCTATGTCTCATCTGTAGAAAGAGGGAAATAACTGCATGTACCTCCAGGATTAAATGTTTAAATCCATGCAGAGGCCAGAGTGGCACCTGGCTTTGATTCCCACTCTGGCCATAGCCTCGGACAGTCCACGCTCAGTGGCCAGTGTGTGTCCTGCCGCTGCCAGTCTCTCTGCCTAAATGCTCTTTCCTCCCAGCTTTGCCTTCTGAGGCCCAATTCAAATGGGCCACTTTCTGACTCTCGTTCTCTTAGCTGAGAAAGGGGGTTAATGGTTCCTGCCTTGCCCACCTCTCTGGGCAACAAAGGGACAAGGGACAGCTTTGGGTGCTTAATGGTGCTGTGCAACATAAGCTGCTCCACAGTCTCAAACTTGTTTGAAGATGGAGAAATTGGGACTAGGAAGCGCTTACTGCGTTAAAGGCTCCTTCCTCCATCTGGGAGCTTGGCTGGTCGGTTCAGGCTGAAGTCACTTTGCTTGGTGCTGGGAGGAGACCCTGCCGTGTCCTGTGTGAGAGCACTGGAGTTGTCCCAGCGGCACCCCACGGCACGGACCTGCAGAGGGCCTTGGAGATCACCCCTTCTCTGCCACAGTGCTGAGGGGGCCTGGAGCCTGACTGCTTTGCCCAGTTTGGCTCAGGTGTCACCTCCTTGAAGCCTTCCATGAGACTGCCTTCCCTCTGAGTGGTGATGGCCCTCTGTGCTCCACCGCCTCCTTTTCTCTCTGTCTTTCTGATGTCTGTGTAATGCATTGATTGTGAGCAGTGACTTTGGGCTGGTCTCAGTCTCCCCCGTCCCATGGAGATGGTGTCTATGGAAACAACTCGAATAACCTGAGAGGAAGTATTTCAGTTTTCACAAAGTACTATTAAAATCAAAAGTGGGGTTATCATTTCTAAAATTACGATGACTGTGTTCTATTCTCTCACTGATCCCTGGCGTCGGGCGGGCCTCTGAGCTAGCAGCCTGTGGCTAGTGCAAGGTCTTCCCATTTCCTGGGCCTCAAAGTTTCTGCCAACAGGTGCCTGTTCCTCTACAACAGTTCTCTGGGTACTTGCCAAATGAATTCTCCACCATTCAGCAAAAACTTGAAGACTTTCCAAGTGATGGCACTGACTTACTCCTTTAGCAGATTTTTTCTTTAGCGCCTACTGTGGTTCATGACACTTTAGAGGTGCCTGCCCTTGTAGAGCCGATAGTCTAGTGGGGAAAAGCAAGTTCAGACAAGAGAGGAAGCGCATGCTGTGGGAGCATCTTCCCCTGTAGGGGTAAACTAGGGAAGGCTTCCTGGAAGAGGGGCCTTTGGGGTTTAGCGAATTGAAGGGTTTTAGTGGTGGTAATGGGAGGGAGCGCACAAAGCGTGGTGGGAAAGGCAGGCACAGAGGTGTGCTGGAGACCTGGGGTGGAACCCCTCATGCTCAGCTCACTGGCTTCTGCAGGAGAAAGGAAGGAGACCCCTCTCCCCTCCCACCCCTTCCCTCTTGCCCACCTTTCCCTTGCTAAGTGCTCAGAGCATATGTTATAGGGACTAATCAAAATAGAGACTCAGACAGATTTATCCCCAAGAGCCTACAGTTGCATTCCTGGGCACAGGAGGGGCGGCAGGCCCATGGAAATGTTTGCAGAGAAAACAGAGCCTAATGAGAGTCTGACGAGGTGCTCGAGGTGCTCGCAGTGAACCAGGGACTGGGCAGGCCTTGCCTGCCACACACAAAGGGCTGAGCTGGGCAGGAAACACTGCTTACCTGCCCCCCACCCCGTGGGGTAGCCCCCAGGGAGGGCAGTGAGGCTGGAGTCCCACAGGCTTGACAGCAAGACAGGCTGGCCGTGTGGCCCCTGGCAGTCTTGTTTACTTGTGCCATGGCTTCCTCGCCTGAGAAAGCTGCCTGGCCTCCCCAGGTCAGAGGGAGAGAGTTAGATTCAGGGAAGGGGAGGAGCCACCCCAGAGCCTGTGCCTGGAAGCCTCCACAGGTGGGGGCAGTTGTCATCATCACCTGGTGATGTAGGACTGCCAAGCCCAGCTAACTGGATCCCCCATTAGCCAGAGTTCCTGCTTTACCATCCTCAGCATGGAGGAGAGGCGGCCGGAAGGTGTAGGAAAGACCCCCCTGGGCTGGGTGGTGAGAGACAGGGACTTCAGTCTAGGGCAGACCCATCATTTGTTGAGCGAATGTGGTAGATTGAGGAAGACAATAAGCAAGCATACCCACTCTCCAGCTGGGTGACCTTGAGGATGTTCTTGGCCTCTTGTCCAGGTAAGGGTAGCAGGGATATGCTAGTATGTACCACGAGACGTTATCATGGCAATTAAACTATATATTCCTGATACAGAACCTTAGTGCTGCAAAATTTGGTAAAAGCTGAGTTAGATGGTTGGACCAGGTGGTAGATGTTGCCTCAGAGTTTTCTAGGGATGACTGGGAAGAAATAATTTGTAGAAGAACCCCATGGGAAGCCCTCGGGAGATCCTTACTTTATTCCTCCTTCCTGTCACCTTGACCCAAGACCACGTCTGAGAGACCTAGGCAGGCAGCACCTGAAAGGGTGTGAAAAGTGATGTGAGTGAGTCTGCTTCCAACACTTGGAAGCAGAGTCAGTGATGTCTGACCAAATGCAAGCACCATTTCCCCTTCATTCTAGTTTTTGACTCTGTTCTCTGGTTCTTTGGACAGGCTTTGAGCTTCCCAAAGACACTGAGGAGGCCTGATTCGCCTGTGCCTTCGATGCCCAGCTCAGGGCCTGGCACAGACCAAGCAAGGACCATTTCCCTCTGCTCATGAGGGGCTTTGTTCCATTTCTCACCTTCTCTTTGTTTCCTGTTTGGAGGAAGAGAGAATGCTGTGGGTGAGAATGAAGCAGTGTCCCCTGTCAAAGAGGCATCAACACTGGTGGGAAGTAGAATGGGGCTGAGGCAGGGAGCAGCTGTGCTTTGTGGAACGGAAAGGTGAGAACGGGCCATTGTCTGACCTGCCAGTGTGCTGTCTCCATAATGGGCTGCGCATGAGCACCTAGCTGTGTGTCAAGCCCTGTCGGCTGCCCAGTGATGATTAAAGAGCCTCTGCCTGAAGGGGCTCACAGTTTGGTGGGAGAGATGGAGGAAGCTGTGCCCTCAGGACCGTGGGAGCTCAGGAGCCAGCCTGGCAGCCTGACATGAGCTTTAGGGAGATGTGAGCTAGTGAAGGGGCCCGGTGGAGGAGACAGTGGAGGAGAGGGCATGCTTGTCACAGAACCTGTGGATGAGATGTAGCATGTCTGCGGTGGTGGGGAGGGTCGCGGATCAGTTGCGGGGGTCAGGGAGCAGTTCTGAGGCCAGATGGTCAGGTGGCCTTGGCCGGATCAGGTGTGGATCGGAGTGGCCCGAGGCTGGCAGGGAGGGGAGGTGATGGTGGGTCGGGGCCACTATCTGAGACAGGGCATCTGACTGCATGGGGGCGGTGGAGATCATCATGGGCAAGTAGGGAAGTGACAGTTGTCTCAGGAAATAACTCGTTGGAAGAGAAGGGAAAACAGAAAGAACTCAGCAGGGATCTCTGGAACCGGGGCTAATTTTGGCTTCGCAGAGCTAGCCCTGCTAATCACATTGTAAAAATCAGGTACTGGGCTTTTTGCAGAAAATGAAACAGATCAAAGCCAGGGTCGATTAGGCCCTGATTAAACATTGCCGAGGAGGGTCACACTCATTACCGAGGAATGTACACAGGCCGGCAGCGCTGACGGAGGATAATAACAGATCGCACCCGGCAGCGCAGACACCACGGCGCTCTGGGGACGCGGTGCTCCACGGCGGGGTGGCCACAAGGAATGGGATGTCCTTGGGGCACAACGGTGGCAGGGGGCACGTGTGGACGTCTGCTCACCCTGCCCACGGCCTCGGGGGTCGGGACCGCTCCTGCTGGCTGGGCGCCGGCAGAGGTCGGCCAGAGCATGCGCCTTGCCGATTTCCACCTCTGCAGTGCTTGCTCGTGTGTCCAGAGCCTCCTTCACCCCCTTCTATCTTAACGTTTCTCTCTAGGATCTCCTCCAGGAAACCTTCTCTGACCCCTAGCCTGGGTCCCCACAGCTTCTGTCATTCTGGATTGCCATCATCCGTGTCAATGTGTGTCTCCCAACCCTCTCCTTAATGTGAGTCCCTTGATGGCAGCATGCCTCTCGGTGACCTGTGTGTCTGACTCAGGGCCGGACACAGAGCAGATGTGTGTTCACTGAGCTGGGCACAGCCAAGTCCCTGAAACCACAGGAAAAGAGCAAACCAAGGTCAAGCTCTGCTTACCTGCGTTGGAAGTAGCTCTAGGACTTCTGTGGAGATGTGCTCATGGATGGGCTGGGGTGCAGGGGGCCTACTCACCTGGATAGCTAGTCCCCAGGTGTCAGAGTCGCCTGCTGCCCAGCTGAGGACAAGCAGGTGGCTCCACCAGGCTGGAGTGCATGCAGATTAATCGGAGGGGAAGTGAGAATAAGTACCAGGCTGAAGGCCTGGATCTGACTCTTGGGGCTGTGGGGTGCCATGGAAGATTTGGTTTGAGGCAGAGATAGAACCGGAGCTGTGCTTCAGGAGATACCTCGGTTTCTTCTCCTGTGAGAATGAGATCCCTCTGAACTAGCTGCCCTGGTGGATTGGATTTCTGTTAGCTGTTAAACCTGGCAAGGTAAAGTGAGGCACGCCTACACTGGTGCTCATATGTGGCCCCAGAGAGCCTGGGCAGGTCTTGATCACACAGAGGCCACATCAGCCCAGGAGTGAGAGGGACCAGAGCCAGCCTGAAATCAGACTGAATTTGGTTTCCACACTCCACAAACATACACCTACCATGTGCCAGCTCTATGCTGAGCTCTGGGGATCCTCTGAGGTTCCGGCAGCCTGGCTCCCTCCAGAGACAGGAGGAGGGACTAGAATACAAAGACCTGGGAGGGGGGCACCCATTTGAGGAGACGTGGATACCCCAGGCCTGGCTGGGAACGTTTGGGGTTTAGAAGGAAGGAACACAAAAGCCTGTAGCCTCCCAGCTGGAATGTGGACACTTCATCCATCCTGCTCTTCTGTCCCTCCTCCAGCCCCATAAATGTCCAATTTGGGGAAAGGATTCAGCTCTAAGCCCCGGCAGAGTAAGGTTGATTAAGAAACTGAGCTCCATAAAATTGTCCGTGCTCTGGCAGGCTGGTGAGTTGGGAGAGTCACTGAACCTCAGGCCTGGAAAGGACTGTACGAAGCCCTCATCTTTCCAGGCCAGGCTTACCCAGGGCCCCAGTCCCTCCTGCAGCATCGCCAGCAAGTGACCATCCCGCGTGTGCTTGAGTGTCCCTGCTAGCCACGCTCTCGCACCATATACTCACTTCAGGGCATAACACTCATTACCAGCTGAGCATTTACTGGGCCTCTGGCTGGTTCCTTCTTTCCACAAACCTGCCCCGTGCCAGGCCTTCTTCCAGCACTGGCAACGCTCATTCACTAGGGCTGGTACTAGTTGTGCTCGCTGGGAGCTAGGCGCTGGCTGACACATGTGCTGTGATGCTCTCATTTGATCCAGGCAGGGACGATCCCCAGCAGGCGGCACCATCATATCCCCATTTCACCGATGGGGCCTCCAGAGGGAGGATAACTCACACGGGGTCGCACAGGAAATGAGAAGCACAGCTGGGGCTTTGAACCCAGGACTCAACCCATGGTCTCCGCTCTTGGTCTTTTTTTTTTTTTTTTTAAGATTTTATTTATTTACTTGAGAGAGAACAAGAGAGTACAGAGGGAGAAGGAGAAGTAGGTTCCCCACTGAGCAGGGAGCTTGAAGTGGGGCTCCATCCCAGGACCCTGGGATCATGACCTGAGCCAAAGGTGGATGCTTAACCAACAGAGCCTGCCAGGCGCCCCGAGTAGGGGGTCTTTGTGAGGGTTGCAGGCTCTGGAGACGGCCTGCAGGGGTTCTTAGTCACATCTACCACTTCTTTTACTATGATAAGGAAGTTATGGGGTGTAAGTGCTCAGAAGAGGGCCTGGCTCTTGGAAGTGCTAAGGGGTGTAAGTGGTATCTACCAGCAGTACAGGTTGGGGAGCGAGAAAGTGGACCCTCAGATTGCACATGCCAGCACTGGGCTTGTCTAATCCTTGCCTGGTGTCCCTGGCTCGCAGTTCTTGGTGGCGGCTCCCTGACTTGCTCCTCCACTCTGTCTGTAAGCCCTATCATTTTGACCTCCTGGATCTCTGTTGAGCGTGTCCACTTTTGTCCTCCTCCACGGTTGCCACCCTAGTCTAAGCCTGGCCAACTGCAGTGACCCTCCCATCTGGTCTGTCTACCCACCTAGACCCTTTCCCGCCCTGTACTTAGGGTGACCTTTTATAACACAAACCTGTTCCTGTCCTGTACCTTCACCTTGCTTAAGACTTTACTACCTTGCTACTGTTTTTGGAATAGCACTTATATTTTGTACCTTAGTCCACAGGGTCTGGGCGATGTGGCCTGTGAGTGCCTCCATGTCTTCGTTCTTTGGTGACTGTGTGCTCATTGTCCATATTTTAGCCACACCGGTCCCCTTTTCCCATCCCTTCCCCTCCACGTCCTGTTCTGCCTCGGGGCCTGTGCATGCGCTGTGGCCTTGACTTGGAATGCTTTCCCTTCCTCTGCAGTGGCCTTTGCTCATCTTTGAGTCTCAGTTCAAATGCCACTTTCTGCAATTTGGGAGTCTTCCCTGACTTCTGTCCTGTGCTCTCACGGCTCCCTAGACATGCTCTTCACGCCATGCACAGAGTTTGTTTTGCATTTATTTGTGTGATTCTTTGCTTCCTCTCTGACTCTGTCGCTAGGTGCTAAGCTCAAGGCAGGGCCATGTATGTAGCTCATCATTCTGTCCACAGTGTGTGACACATAGTAGGCCCACAGCAAATGCTTGTTGCATGTGAGTTCAAAGGAAAGAAAGGGAAGGTGCCTGCGGGTCTTCAGGAAGAGAGGAAGAGACCCCAGTGGAGCTGGCCTGGGTCTCACAGGTGGTCAGTGTCTCTGGGGACCTTCTCTGCAACAACTCTACATCATTGTGACTTTGCTGGGAAGCTCACTGATTATGGATTTCTTGGGGTGGACCGACATCCTCTTTCAGCCGCCAGGACCTTGCACTGAGGGATGCAGGAGCAGTCTGGAGTAATGATGCCAGCATTGACCTTTGTGCTGGGCATCGCACTTTCCTGAGCAAGTCCTGTTCCTGCCTTCCTGGAGGCCTGGGGCAGCTCCTTCTCTTTTCTGGGGCCTCAGTCTCCTCATCTGTCAAATGGCAGGGTTGTCTGAGATGATCTTCAAACACCCTTCCTGCTTTCTGGTAGTCTGACTACCAGAAAATGAATTACTGCTTTTTTTTTTTTTAAGTAAAAGATCCTCATAGATTAACCAAAGGTAAAAGGGCCTCTCCTCATCCTTATCCTCCTTACCTGACCTTCCTGGCATGGTGGTCACCACTCATAAAAAAAAAAATCCATTCAAACAGGAGCGTGGAGGTATTATAAGAAGTGAGGCCAGATCCACCCAGGTAAAAAGTTACCAACCTGTAGCCACCCGCAGTAAGGTCACTGCCAGGGCCCTTGGCATCTTTACATGTCCCTGCATTCCTCATGGGGACACATGTTAAAAGGTAACCCACAGAGGAAGGCCATGTTCTGATTACGTTCCGTTTCTTTCTGTCACATGTTTGGGGTGAGAGGTGATTGGCCCTTGGCCTGCCCAGACTGTGAACTCCTCACTCGGGGCTACAGGGACTGTGCCTGGTTCACCTCATCCCCCGGCCTGGCCTGGGGCCCGCCGCCAGGTGTCAGCTCTGTCAGTGGCTGCTGGATGGCTGAGGGAAAGATTGAATGGTTGCAGAGCGGGTCGTGAGGTTGGGGTTGTTTGAGGGGTGGCAGAGAGGGAGAGAGGCTCCTTACCTTTACAACAGGAAGCATCTGTGCAGGGCTGGTGCTGAATCTGCCTGGAATGGCCTTTGCTGGCCAGATGCCAAGAGTTTATTGCATGCAACACAGCAATTTCAAATTTCCTTTATTCTCCAAGAGCCGATGAATTAGCTGAGAGATTAAGAACACTTGCAAAGTAGCCGACAAAGTGGTTTAAGTTAGTATAGTATAAACTCGGCACAGGAGTGTACGCGTCGGTCAGGGGTGGGGAGTGGGGCTGGTTGGGGAAAGGCCTGAGACGCGGAGCAAGGGGCTGGTCGGGTGTGTGTGGCTCTGTACAAGGAGATGATGGAGGATCAGAGAACAGGGCTTTGAGCCCAGCTCTGCTGCCTACCTGCTCTGTGAACTTGAACCCATCCATTAGCCTCTGAGCTGTTTGGGAGAAGAAGAAATGTCCATTATAAGTTCTGTGAGAGCAGGGGCCAGGTCTGGGGACTTCTCTGTCCCAGGCATCTACCTGTTTGTGGGATGATGGGTGGTCACCGAGGGGCCTCGTCACCCCCTCTCCTTAGTGGTCCTCGAAAAGCAGTCCCCTCCTGGAGCTGTGGAGGGAGGTCCGGTCCCCACTTTGCCAGCCCGGAGACAATGCGCATGTTCTCTTTCTTGGCCACCTTTGACTGGAGACCTTGGCCCTGCCAGCAGCATCCATTTCTCTCATTGTGCTCACAGTTTTACATGACTTCTCCCAAATCTCTTCTCGGATCCAGGCCCCGCTCCTGGCTCTGACCGGCATATTCCACCCCACTTGGCGGCATCCCTTGAGCTGCGAGGCCTGTGAGGAGCTGTTGCAACAGCCCAGGCAAGAGATGATGAGGCCCTGCCCTACCCTGATGGTCCCTGCCCACTACGGGCTACAGTCCTGGTTCTGGTGCAGAGGGCGCTGTGTGTCCCTCACCCTATCCAGTGAATAATAGCTGGGCGCACATCTTCACACAGCCACGGGCTCCAAAGAGAACCCTGCTCTCATGATGTAAGGGCAGATCCCCAGGCAGCTGTGAGAATGCTTTCATCTTCCCTTTCGACTAGTTTTAGAAGATGGTGTCTTGCATGGCCTCTAGGCTGGGAAAGAGGGGCCTGGACACCTCCCCCTGATACCAGCAGATGGTATCAGTGTGGTTGGGCTCGAGGCCCAGGAAATGTTCCTCCAGCAGTGTCCAGGGTTGAGATCACCTGGCCAGTGTGTGCTGCAGGGTAGAGAGTCAGATGGCGGTGGATGTGTGTGCCATGTCGGGAGAGGTTCCTCTCAGGTTCCATAAGGGGTGTAGCTCTCCCCCATAGTTCTGCTCCAGGTCTTCAGACATGTCTCACCCTGCTCATTGGGACAGCAGTGGGTGGATGATTTTATTCCTGCTGCTTAGTTCTTAGGGTGGGCTGGTACTAGAATACATTCAGGGGGCCTGAACAGCTTTGGTTTTGGAATGCCATTCATTCATTCATTCATTCATTCATTCATGCACTTGCCCATTCAGCAGGTCTCAGGAGCATCACACACACTCACCTAGACCTAACCCTGCCCCAAGGAGGGCTGATTTATTTTCTGGCCAAGTGAGTGTTAAAACCTGCTGTGACCATCAGAGGATGATAATCCTTCAAATTTCCATGCTGTTTGCAGTTCACAGACCACTTTCCCTTCCATTATTTCATTTAATGTTTGTGGGGTGAGGGGCTTTTATTACCTTGATTTTGTTGGGGAAGGAAAGTGAGGCTAAGAGAGAGAAAGAATCTTGCCCACGGTGACACAGCTCTGTCAGTAGCAAAGGTCTGTGGCCATCTGTTCTCCCCTCCGTATCCTGATGTGGTCCTGGTGCCACTGGGTGGCAGGCCCCACATGGACAGAGCAGGATTTGTGAACAGGAGAGTACATTTTCTGAGTTGGTTTGAGTCTTGGTGTTGCCATCTATGAAATGGGTGGGATGGAAATCTCAGCCCCTACCTGTCCTTGGGAGGGCGTCAAGGACAAACATCATATTTGATACACAGAGGTTTTAAAGCTCTTAATCACTGACACAATGGACAGTCTGTGCCCATCAGACCCTTCTTCATGTAACACGTAGCTGGAAGCCACTGCTCTGGGCTGGGAAGTGAGGACCCAGAGAATCCCACCGGATACCTGACCTTGAGTTCACAGAACAGGAACACTCTTCCAGCTGCCCAGGGAAGCCTGGGTGTCAGTCACTTACTAGAAAAGACCAGCGAGCTGGAGGGGGACATGGAGCAGCAGGGCTGGCATCACTGTCACTGAGCCCCCTGCGGCCAGCACCGTGTCAGGAGCTCCCCGGGCTGCCTCCTGCCCTCTTCTCACAGCAGTGCGGGAGGTGGGCATGTGCACTCCCGCTTTTACAGTGGAGGAAGAGGCTCAGAGCAGCAGAGTGACTCCTCCAGGGCTGTACAGCTGTCATTTGGATGTTCATCTCTGTGATTCTGTGGCTGAGACTCCCTTTTGGGACACCTTGCCTCTGAGCAGCTCTCCACGTAAAAGGGGGAAGTCGACAGATGGAAGTGGAATGCTTGGTCGCATCCTGGGCCCCGGATACCTTGAGACTGGTTTGGGGCAGGGGTCTGGGTCTCTGGGTCTTGATCGTCTCATTCTAGGCGGCCCTTCCCCCTAAGCATGCCGGGATTCCTGCTGGAGCCGCAGATGCTGCAGGTCAGATGTTCAGCCTCACATCTGGTCTCCCTCCTACTTTCATCTGAAACCCAACTAGGATTCTCAGTAAACAAACAGTAAATTCAACAATACAATCTTCTTGAAATGCCTTGTAGTTATTTTAAGGCTGTTTGGGGGTTTATTTTAATTGTGGGCTCAGCTCCCACAGTCATCCAACTGCTGCTAGGGGCACTGGCAGCAGCTGCCTCCCTGCTGACCCTGTGGACCCCATCCCCTCCCAGTGGAGGCCCAGGGTGGCCCAGAGGTAGGGAGGGAGATGAAGCGAGGTACGGGGCTACTCCCTCCCATATCCCCCATGCTGAGAACCCGAGAGGCTTCAGGGTCTGAGGCCAGATCCAGGCCTGGCGGGAGGAAGACATGGAGGTGAGGGGATGACCTCCCGGATGGGGGAGGGGTCCCTAGGGAAGGAGCAGTCAGCCCTGGGTGTAGGTTCACACTCTGCTTACTGGGATCACACACACCTCACTTTCTAGCTGAAATGGGCTGAAAGTTGGGTACAAATAAATGAGATTTTGCTGGCTAGGGAGGGACCTTGGGGGTCTGGTCCAGTGCTTCCCTCTTACTGTTAAGGAGACTGAGGTCCAGAGAGGGAGAGGCTCCCTTCCCCTTCTCCCCTCCCCCAACTCAGAGGTATCACCCTCACTCAGGTCTCAGTTCATCCTGTCTGTGTCCCAGCTGATAGTCCTGGGTATGAACCTCCACCCCACACCTTCGATGATGTTCCATTTAAATCAATGCCTGTGGAAGTCAGAAGCCTTCACGTATAAAGGGTTCTTACAGTGGATGTTAGTACTTGGACAGGCCGTGGACTGGTGACTCTGTGCCAGTAATGCATCCCTCTGGTGGCCTTCTCATCATGGCCAAGGGGGAAGGTACCATCTTTTGGGAGTCCGGGGACCTGGTTTTCTGCATGATACCAGGCAACAGGTCTAATCCCTCTGGGCCTTGGTTTCCTCATCCATGTTGTGGAATGAAACAGCCATAGCCCATTATGAGGCAGCATCTCTCAAGCTAAGACTGATAGTTGGTCTCTGTGTGTTTTTTTTTTTTAATATATTTTTTTAAATTTTTATTTATTTATGATAGTCACAGATAGAGAGAGAGAGAGAGAGAGAGAGGCAGAGGGAGAAGCAGGCTCCATGCACGGGGAGCCCGATGTGGGATTTGATCCCTGGTCTCCAGAATCGCGCCCTGGGCCAAAGGCAGGCGCTAAACCACTGCGCCACCCAGGGATCCCTTTTTTTTCTTTTTTTTTAAATTTTTATTTATTTAGGTCTCTGTGTTTTGAAGACAACTCTGCAGCAAAGCTCTTGATGACAGGCTCCCTCTGGGGGTGTAATGTGCTTCTCTGTGGTGTGGATCTCCAGGAAGGGGTGGCAGGGCATCTCCGGGGAGCAGATTTAGGAATGATGGGGGTGCTCATGGCCTCAGGACTGGGCTCAGCCAGTGTTTCCCAAGGAACCTGACCATGCTGGGCAACAGTGAAGGAATCCCACATGTTGGGGCCATTGCCTCCGTGCCAGGCACTATGGTAGGGACTTGGGGTATTTTTATTTTCATAGCAGCTCTGACAGGAAGACGCCTTTGTTCCCACTTCACATATGAGGAGACTGAGGCTCAGAGGGAGAGT
Source organism: Vulpes vulpes (assembly GCF_048418805.1). Taxonomy (NCBI): domain Eukaryota; kingdom Metazoa; phylum Chordata; class Mammalia; order Carnivora; family Canidae; genus Vulpes; species Vulpes vulpes. The sequence goes on from NC_132791.1 coordinate 156,685,701, forward strand.
AAGGCGTGAGCCCCTCACAGCAGGGATGTGGGAGGCAAGTGCCAGAGATCTTGCTCTGCCCTTGGCCTGGGTGAGAAGAGCCAGGAGTTCTCCCCTAAAATGATTAGTGCTTGAGGTGATGACAGAGAAGAGGGAGAGGAGGTGAGGAGGCACCACAGACCCCAGAGATGGCGTGAGAGCAAGGGGGAAGCAAGGGTATGCCGCACAGCGCCCGGGGCCAGATCCAATCGGAACGGGGCCCAGGCCCTGGGAGACGTCTGGTCTGGGCCTGGCTGAGGCCTCTCTATTTATTTGTACATCACCAGATGTAAACTAATTTGTTTAGCAAGAAAAAACACATTTTTATTGCCTTCCAAACAGAGCTGTTTTTCCCCCTGCCGGCGTGCATTGAATGGCCAGGCCAGGGAGCAGAACTTTCGGGAACATGCCGAGGTGTTGGTGAGGCGAGGTTGTCACTTGCAGGGTGTTGGGCTCCAGAGCTAGCAGACCTGAATTCCAGCCCGGCTCAGTCACTGCTGGCTATGCGACTTTGGCAAGTCGCTTGGCTGCTTTGTGCCTTCATTTTCTTACCTGGAAGAGGGGGTGGCCATGCATCCTGCCTGGAGGGGGACCACCCGGTGCCACCAAGCTTGTTCATCGATGAAAAGCAGTTTCAGCAATTGTTAACCCCATAATAACAATCCTGCAAACTGTACCCTGTTAATGGAACTGTTAACCCTAGCACGAAGCTTATTCTCCTACCGTGTGTTTGTAATTACGAGCCGCAGCTAGTGGGGGGCGCTGTCTTTGCTGGAAGAAACCAAGGAATATACCTTGGGGGTGGGGAGGGGAGGAAGGAGGCCTTTGGGTGTCCTGGGTACCTGCCATGTGCCAGTTCTGCTGTGTGCAGCATTAAGCAGTGGCGTATCGCTTAATCCTTAAGACCCTACACAATATGTATTACTGATTATTTCCATTTTGTAGATAAGTCTCAGAGAGGCCTTATCAAGGCTGCAAGAGAATCAGGTGGGTTTCGAAGGCATCTTTGTCCAAAACCCATGCTCCTTTGCGTATGAGGCAAAAGTGAGAGAGACATTTTAATAACGTCAAGTTATTAAAACTCCCAGCCCCTGGATGAGGCCAAGGAGGGGCTGCAGGGCATTCTGTGGGAGGTTGGGGTGGATGGTACTTCTGGCCCCAGGACACAAACATCCAAAACTGGAAGACTCGACCCAAGGGTTGGAGGAGTGAGTGCCTTGCTTGTTTCAGCCTGATTTTCCTCCAGGAACACGTGACAGGCCCAGTGGGTGGGTGACTTCAGACTGAGGACACGCTGTGGACAGGCCTGTGTCTGGCATGGGGACTTGCCCATGGGGTTCCGAGGTGGGGTGGGGGTGTGTGGAAGGATCATCAGGAAGATCCAGGCAGCTGAGGGAAACGTGGTTGTAATTCTTAGGCTCAGAGGGATCCAGTTTGGGTGTAGCTGTGCCAGGGTGTTGCGGGGGCAGGGGGCAACACCAGGCTCCATCCTAGCAGGCTGGGGGCTGGTCCAGTACTCAGCCTGGCGGGAGGAGGAGGAGGAGGAGGAGGAGATGATGATGGTGCTGGGCAAGGAGGGATCCTTCTTAATCCAAGCCGGGACCAACTCCTGCCTGGATGTCTTTTCTTAAGGCCTGTTGCTCAAACAAAGTCATTAAGGCTGAAGCCTTTGGGGCCTGTGGAATGAGGTATCCCCAACTTTTACTTCCCACAGACTTGACCAAAAACCTCAACCCCAAACCAGAGCAAACGGTGCTAATTTGCTGAATCCCAAACCAAACCCAGGGCTTAATTTTTTTTTTCCTGAACTGTGAACCAAGTCTGTGATTTCTTCCTCAAAATAAAAGGAGGTTCTGTTCAAGAAGTTTTGATTTTTAGCTGTGCCTCTTTTTCCCCTTCTGCCTCTGCCTGAGGATTCTTGGACAGGGTCCTGGTGGCTGCTGGCTCTAGGTTGGATGCTCTGGGCCAGGTAGAGAGAGGATAGAATAGGGTGGGGTGGGGAGGGCCCCCGTTCTGGGGAGTGGTTGGAGGAGGAGGTTTGGTGAAGGGGGTGGCAGGACCATGAGAGCCCTGATAGAAGGGGCGCTCTAGCTTAGGAGCCAGAAGACCTGGCTTCAAGTTCAGGCTTTGCTGCTCTGTGCTCTGTGCCCTGTGCCCTGTGACAGCGACATGTCTCTAAACTCTGTTAACGTGTTACATGCAGGATCTTGAGGAGATGAGCCTTGCAAGTGTCTGTGCCTTGTAGCCAGCAGTGAGAAGTGACCAGACAGTGACACCTGCGTGTTTGTACATCTCCTTGTTTCCATCTTCTCTTTAGAGTTCTCCGGACAGGTTTGGGAGACAGATGATATTCTCCCCACTGGCTTTAGGGAACCTGGGTTCGCTCAGAGTGGGGCTATGACTTGCCTAATCTGGGGCCTAATGTGGGGGTCAGCCAGGTATAAACCCAAGCTTCTAATTCAGGGAAGTGATAAGAGCCCCAATGGAGCACTGAGTTTCAGAGTCAGACCACTCTACTGTGCCTCTCTTGAGCTGTGTGACCAGTCAGGTCATGTAACCTCTCTGAGCCTCATCTCTAAACATAGAATCATAACCCACATGAATGATTTTCTTGTCTGTGCTGGGATTAGAGCCTGGCACACAGGAGCACTAGGTAATTGTCCAATGAGTAAATGAAGAGAGTGTAAGAGTCAGGAGTGGGAAGAAGCTATTTAGAGGAATTCCAGGTTGCTGGAGTGATCCAGGCGCCTCCCCCCCCCCCCCCCCGCCCTCACCCCCTTAATCTCAGTCCAGCGAAGCAGGGGGCCTGAGAGAACCAGCCATCACCAGGGAGACACTATGGCTCCTCACTTTGAATGTCCACCCACCTGAGGCTCCTGGCCAGGACTGAGTTTGGAGTACTGAGTTGACCCCTACTGTGTGCAGGCAGCCTGTCCCCCTGCTCTTGGGCTGAAGTGAGTGAGGGTTCCTGCTGTGGGCACTTCTGCTTGAATCCCTTTATCCTAGTTTGGCTTATCCACATTGCCTGGGTAACAGCAGGCCAGTCTTGTCCCTCTCTGGCCTTCGTCTTGTGTCAAATGGAACTTGTAGGATCCTGTAGGATCCTTTACAGGGACAGCTTCAGCTCGATCCCAAGGGCCTCTGGGTCAGCCATGCGATTTCACTCACATGACTGCAGCCACACTGTTGAGCCCCGCTCAGGTGTAGTGTGGCTTTATCCTGAGCCTACGCTGTGGGGAACAGAACTCTGGAGGGCAGGCTGGGGCTGTATCTGCTGCATCTGCATCCTGCCCAGTCCCTCAGGCCTGCTGGGCTCCTGGTATAAGCATTTAGTACCAACAGTGGGCCTGAGAGCATCCAGAGCACATTTATGGATATCGTCTCCATTTTGCAGAGGTGGAAGCAGGGGCATAGAGGATATTAATAACTTAGACTTGTGATCCAAATCAGTGTTTCTCAAAGTTTTCCTGTGCAGAACAATCACCTGAGGAGCTTGCTAAAATCCAAATTCCTGGGTCCCAGTGCCCAGAGAATCTGTTTTAATGGGTCAGGGGTGGGAGCCTGGGAATTTGCATCTCTAGCAAGTTCCTAGGAGATGCTGATGCCGCTGGACCAGGATCCACTCTTTGGGTAGCCCTGAACTAAGCTGCCCTCAAACAGATATGTGCACGGTTTTCATCACCATCTGCAGTGATGCTCAGCACAGCCCTGAAGAGCCAGGCTACACAGGTTTCCATCATTCTTGCCTTCATTCAGCTGTTAGCATCTGCCTCACACCAGGTATTGTGCTTGGCACTACAATTAAGAGTGGAAGGAGGGAAAAAAAAAAGAGTGGAAGGAGGCTTGTTCTAAAGAAAAGTAGACGCCAAGAATTGAACCATATCCTTTTGCTTTCCTGTCCACCTGTCCATCTAGCAGATACCCCCTGACGCCTGTCTGTCCCAGGCTAAGCTGGGTGTCCTTGACTGGAAAGAATCGCCAGTGTAGCAGGAGATGCATAGGAAGCTCGAGGAGCAGTGGGTGCCCATAGATAGGGGTCAGTGTGGGGGCAGAGGGGAGGGGATCCTGGAATGCTCCCTGGAGGAGGTAAATTTCCTAAAACCGCATGGCTGATAAGCATGGAGTCAGGGCTTGAGGCCAGGTCTCCCCCGCACCATGCTGCCTCTCTATAAAACCTTCAGGCTCATTTTCTCAACATGATCTAACTAGGGGTATGGAGTTGTTTTTCTATGTATCTAGGGTTGGGTTTTCCCTGGGCAAAGGGCCCCAGTGCTGATCCAGGCCCTTTCAGAGGCATTTTATCACTGCTATCTCTCTAAACCACTCCAGTGTTCCACTAATAAAAAAAATGTTGTGTGGAGATGGTGCGGACAGGAGGTTAAAGACATAACACTTATGGTCCTAAAGTGAGCGTGGGCTCCGGGAGGCAGAGGGGGCCTCATGGGGATGCAGACTGGAACAAAGCTGCCATGACCACTGGCGCCGCTCTGCCTTTATAGGCACGAGATTGTAGGGAACGTGGTGTGCTTGCCAGTGCAGGAAATAATGTACCCAACACTGGAGTGACCTGGCTGGGCAGAGACCTGGGGACAGTCTGGCCAGACCAGGCCTGGGGACGGGCTCTGCATCGCCTAAGCCTGGCGGGTGGGGTAAGGAGTGGCTGAGGGCCAGGTAGCACGGCGAGTCCCAGCAGAGGGGGTGGGAGGTGGGGGTTGCAGCTGCTCCAGGGCACTGTCGATGTCCTGTACAGATGGATTTGGGGAGGTGTGATCCTGTTCCATGCCTAGCCCTGAGCTGGGCGCTGTGGAGCATAGGAGGCAGGACTCATAGGGAGAGACGAGGAGAGAGAAACAGGTAGAAAAGTGCTCTCAGAGGCTGCAGGCCAACTTCAGAGATCAGCAAATGTAAGCCCCTAAAGGCCACATTGGTTTTGGGGTTGGGAGAGAGGCCTTGTTGTCAATGCAGCTCATTAGCCTGCGCAGCTGGATACACATGGAACCTGCTTCAAGATCCACAGATAAATAGTCCAAGCACAGTGGATGTTCTGAGTCCTAGAGGAGCACTCACTCTGGGCCCAGGGTTAGGCGGTGATCAAGGAAGGCTTCATAGAGTAGGTGATCCCTGAAGGATGTGTAGGAGTTCACAGGATGGTAAGAAGGCATTATAAGTGGAACTCCACGCAGCTCTCATTTGGACCAGGTGGGTGGAGTGGTTCCATTTTGCACAAAGGTAGGCAAGGCTGAGGAAGGTGGAGAGGCTTGCCTGAGATGGAAGCCAGACCTCCTCCTGATTCCTCATCTGGTATTCTGCTCACTGGACCACACTGCTTTCTCAGTCTACTCTCAAGCACCTGCCGGAGCCTTGGGAAAATCTAAAATATGCCCTGGATTTCTGTTCCATTTCGGCACCTGGACTGGTGGGAGTGGCTTGGCAGGGTTGCTTCAGGGCTGCCTGGAGGCAAGACTCAATGCCCTTGGCCTTGGCCCTCTAGGGGGTGGGGGTGTGCTACTGCCAGTTTGGCTGGGGCTTGCTGCGAAGCTCACGGATGGAGCAGTTGAGAATTTTTTTCTTTTCTTTTCTTTTTTTTTTAAGATTTTATTTATTTATTCATGAGAGACACACACACACACACACACAGAGAGAGAGAGAGAGAGAGAGGCAGAGACACAGGCAGAGGGAGAAGCAGGCTCCATGCAGGGAACCTGATGTGGGACTCAATCCCAGGTCTCCAGGATCACACCCTGGACTGAGGGCGGCGCTAAACTGCTGAGCCACCGGGGCTGCCAGAGAATTTTCTTTTTTTTTTTTTTTTTTAAAGATTTATTTATTTATTTATGATAGACAGAGAGAGAGAGAGAGAGAGAGGCAGAGACACAGGAGGAGGGAGAAGCAGGCTCCATGCCGGGAGCCTGACACGGGACTCGATCCCGGGACTCCAGGATTGCACCCTGGGCCAAAGGCAGGCGCTAAACCACTGAGCCACCCAGGGATCCCCGAGAATTTTCTTATATTAGAGTATAAGGAAGGCTGAATTAGAATTCAGAGTCCCTTCCTGCGAGTGGATGAAATATTTGAATGAAAAGCAGAGGGGGTGAGGGAAAGGATCTTTGCAGTTGGGCAGATCTCTGTTCTAATTCCAGCTCTGCCCTGGCTGGCTTTGAAAGCTTGAGCATCTCATTTCCCATTCCTGAGCCTCAGTGTCTCCTCATCTGTAAAAAAAAAAAAAAAAAAAAAAAACGAAAAAAAAATCTAGGAAGATTAAATAAAAGAGTATGTATTTAAAGGGCCTTCCAGGGATCCCTGGGTGGCTCAGCGGTTTCGCGCCTGCCTTTGGCCCAGGGCGCGATCCTGGAGTCCCGGGATCGTGTCCCGTGTCGGGCTCCCGGCATGGAGCCTGCTTCTCCCTCCTCCTGTGTCTCTGCCTCTCTCTCTCTATGTGTGTATCATAAATAAATAAAAATAAATCTTTAAAACAAATAAAAAAACAAAGGATCTTCCAATTTATAGAGATGCCCAGTAAATATAAATTCCATCTCTCCACAGCATTACATTAATCTGCCGGTCTCCTGAAAATATTCCCAATGGAAGGTCTCCCGTCTGTGCCTGAACACTGATAGGGAGCTCTCTACTTTCAAGACAGTTCTTAGACGAAATGAAGTCTGGTCCCTGTAGCTCCCCTGTTGGTCCTGGTTCAGTTCCAGGAGGCCTCACACGCTGGTGGCCAGGGAGCCTTCTCTTACTGAGGAGCCACGTTCACTCTTCTCAGAAAGTAGACTACCCAGGCTCCTTTCAGAACTGTGCCAGGAGCTGAGTACCTCGGGGTGTTCCCTCGTTGGGCCTGGGAGCAGAGTTTTCACAGCTGAATGTTTCTAGCAAATGCAGTTTGAGAGTCCAACAGCTTGTTGACTCAGGGTAGACAGACCCCTCCGAGCTTCAAAGCCCTCTATCCTTTAAAAAGGTCTTCTGCTAGTCAGGCAGGCTCCTGTTTCCTGTTCTTGTGTAAATTATTTTAAAAGAACTCTTCACTGCTAACGCTATAGCAATAACTAATTCAAAATGAGATGCAATTTCACAAATCTGCCCCCACCAACAGAAAAAGTCACATTTCTCCTGCTCATTTATCCTTTCTGTCTACAGGCATGACTTAAAAATACTTTGAATCCAGGGGATCCCTGGGTGGCGCAGCGGTTTGGTGCCTGCCTTTGGCCCAGGGTGCGATCCTGGAGACCTGGGATCGAATCCCATGTCCGGCTCCCGGTACATGGAGCCTGCTTCTCCCTCTGCCTGTGTCTCTGCCTCTCTCTCTCTCTGTGTGTGTGTGTGTGTGACTATCATAAATAAATAAAAATTAAAATTAAAACAAAATTTAAAATAAAAAAATACTTTGAATCCTTTATTAGCTGCGTCAATAATAATAATAATAATACCCACACTAAACAGAGTTTGAATCCTGGCATAGATGCTGCTTTTATATTCTACTTTTTTTTTTAAATTTTTTTTTTTTATTTATGATAGTCACAGAGAGAGAGAGAGGCAGAGACACAGGCAGAGGGAGAAGCAGGCTCCATGCACCGGGAGCCCGACGTGGGATTTGATCCCGGGTCTCCAGAATCGCGCCCTGGGCCAAAGGCAGGCGCCAAACTGCTGCGCCACCCAGGGATCCCTTATATTCTACTTTGAACTTTCTCTTCGTGAGCCCCATCTTCTCAAAATAGTGCCCACATAGCGTTTCATTACCTGGATGCACCCCGACACATGGAATCTGTTGCTGGACGTTTAGGTTGTTTTCTGCTTTGCGCTCACTAAGGTAAATAATAATGTAGGGGACCTCTTCATTTAACAAAGAACCAGTCAGCTCCTTGTGTGGGCCCTGGGCCATGCAGGTTGCTGGAGGGCAGAGATGAACAAAACACCTTGGAGGATCACGGGCAGTGGGGCATACGGAAGTATAAAAAGATGATTAGACCAGAGTCTGGTTAGTTCTCTGCTGGGAGTTTACACAGAGGCTGGAGCTCTGCTTGGAGGACCCAGCACGGAATGTGAATCTCGTCCTGGGATTGTCATGTACTTGGGGATTTCATCTGGCTTGGGTCTGAGGGTTTGAATGAAAAGTATCTTCCCTTTAGAGAATTGTTAAGTTGTGGAAACAATAAATTTTTATTAAGCACCTGCATGTACTAGGATCTGGGGCAGAGAAGAAATGAGTGGGGCTCATCCTTGTCTTTGAACTGGTCACGGTCTTGTCGGTAACACAGTGTGGACACCCCAGAGGATATGTTCACAAGTTAGGGGGCTTAGAAGAGGGAGACGTCAGGTTGGGATTTGGGGATAGAGTCTCACTTTGGGGGGATCTGTAGTCTAAAGTGTTGTTCCCTTGCTTGTGAAACCTTGTGCCTCCTGAGCTGTTGGGTTTCTGTTCGGCCAGGCTGTGTGACTCGGAAAGTCATCTCTGCTCATGGGAGATGTGGTTTCAGGCTGGGGGAACACTCAGTTCTTGTCAGCTGAGCCATTTGTGCCCAGAGCTGATTGAATATTGAATCCAGAGAGATAGATCCAGTCCAGAAATAGGACTCCTGCCTGGACTGGGGCTGCTGGGCCACTTTTGTTATATGCTTTGGGTCACTTAGATAAAAGCAGATACAAAGCCAGACTAATAATCTCCATTCGTTATCACGGAGGCTGTTCCATTTCAAGTGTCTGCTCCTAGCCTGACAAAGCGACACTGGGCTGCAAGCTGCCCTGGCCAGGAAGTCCTCTCCAGACACCCCTCATCCTGATGCTTCGGTGCACCATTTGTTTAGTTCAACCAGTAGATGGTCTCAGGGCCAGTCTCTCGCTGAGCGCTGGCTGTGGGGACACAGGGGGGAGCTAGACCCAGCCTCTGCTTTCAGGGTGTTTTTAGTCTTCATGGGACAGATATATACGAGACAGTGACCATGTAATGGGAGAGGCTGGGACCGAAGGAGGCATGGGGGCCATGGAGGCTGGACATCCCACCAGCCTATAGGGTACTTGGGGGCTTGGTTATGTCTGGCTTGTTCTCCACACTACCTCTAGCACCTAGCATGCTGGTTTTTGGGCAGAATAGATGCTGAGTAAATATTTATAAGATGAATGGCTAGATTTACGAAAAGCCCACAGCAAATATCATTCTCAATGGGGAAGCACTGGGAGCCTTTCCCCTAAGATCAGGAACAAGACAGGGATGTCCACTCTCACCACTGCTGTTCAACATAGTTCTGGAAGTCCTCGCCTCAGCAATCAGACAACAAAAAGACATTAAAGGCATTCAAATTGGCAAAGAAGAAGTCAAACTCTCCTTCTTCGCCGATGACATGATACTCTACATAGAAAACCCAAAAGCCTCCACCCCAAGATTGCTAGAACTCATACAGCAATTTGGTAGCATGGCAGGATACAAAATCAATGTCCAGAAATCAATGGCATTTCTATACACTAACAATGAGACTGAAGAAAGAGAAATTAAGGAGTCAATCCCATTTACAATTGCACCCAAAAACATAAGATACCTAGGAATAAACCTAACCAAAGAGGTAAAGGATCTATACTCTAAAAACTATAGAACACTTCTGAAAGAAATTGAGGAAGACACAAAGAGATGGAAAAATATTCCATGCTCATGGATTGGCAGAATTAATATTGTAAAAATGTCAATGTTACCCAGGGCAATTTACACGTTTAATGCAATCCCTATCAAAATACCATGGACTTTCTTCAGAGAGTTAGAACAAATTATTTTAAGATTTGTGTGGAATCAGAAAAGACCCCGAATAGCCAGGGGAATTTTAAAAAAGAAAACCATAGCTGGGGGTATCACAATGCCAGATTTCAGGTTGTACTACAAAGCTGTGGTCATCAAGACAGTGTGGTACTGGCACAAAAACTGACACATAGATCAATGGAACAGAATAGAGAACCCAGAAGTGGACCCTGAAATGTATGGTCAACTAATATTCGACAAAGGAGGAAAGACTATCCATTGGAAGAAAGACAGTCTCTTCAATAAATGGTGCTGGGAAAATTGGACATCCACATGCAGAAGAATGAAACTGGACCACTCTCTTTCACCATACACAAAGATAAACTCAAAATGGATGAGAGATCTAAATGTGAGACAAGATTCCATCAAAATCATAGAAGAGAACACAGGCAACACCCTTTTTGAACTCGGCCACAGTAACTTCTTGCAAGATACATCCACAAAGGCAAAAGAAACAAAAGCAAAAATGAACTATTGGGACTTCATCAAGATAAGAAGCTTTTGCACAGCAAAGGATACAGTCAACAAAACTCAAAGACAACCTACAGAATGGGAGAAGATATTTGCAAATGACATATCAGATAAAGGGCTAGTTTCCAAGATCTATAAAGAACTTATTAAACTCAACACCAAAGAAACAAACAATCCAATCATGAAATGGGCAAAAGACATGAAGAGAAATCTCACAGAGGAAGACATGGACATGGCCAACATGCACATGAGAAAATGCTCTGCATCACTTGCCATCAGGGAAATACAAATCAAAACCACAATGAGATACCACCTCACACCAGTGAGAATGGGGAAAATTAACAAGGCAGGAAACAACAAATGTTGGAGAGGATGCGGAGAAAAGGGAACCCTCTTACACTGTTGGTGGGAATGTGAACTGGTGCAGCCACTCTGGAAAACTGTGTGGAGGTTCCTCAAAGAGTTAAAAATAGACCTGCCCTACGACCCAGCAATTGCACTGTTGGGGATTTACCCCAAAGATTCAGATGCAATGAAACGTCGGGATACCTGCACCCCGATGTTTCTATCAGCAATGTCCACAATAGCCAAACTGTGGAAGGAGCCTCGGTGTCCATCGAAAGATGAATGGATAAAGAAGATGTGGTTTATGTATACAATGGAATATTACTCAGCAATTAGAAACGACAAATACCCACCATTTGCTTCAACGTGGATGGAACTGGAGGGTATTATGCTGAGTGAAATAAGTCAATCGGAGAAGGACAAACAGTGTATGTTCTCATTCATTTGGGGAATATGAATAATAGTGAAAGGGAATATAAAGGAAGGGAGAAGAAATGTTGGGAAATATCAGGAAGGGAGACAGAACATAAAGACTCCTAACTCGGGGAAACGAACTAGGGGTGGTGGAAGGGGAGGAGGGCGGGTGTTGGAGGGGAATGGGTGACGGGCACTGAGGTGGACACTTGACGGGATGAGCACTGGGTGTTTTTCTGTATGTTGGTAAATTGAACACCAATAAAAATTAATTTAAAAAAAAAAAAAAGATGAATGGCTAGGTGTAGTACCTAAGCCAGCCTGGGTCTGCGGGGGGACGGGACCAGTCACCACCCAGTCTTACTTAGTAGAAAAAGAACCTTCCCCCCCGCCCACTTCATTTTTCCTTTCTCTCTTTCTCCCATCTGTCCCATACTGAGCACCTGCTGGGATCCTGGCCCTGTGCTGGTAACTGGGTATACAGAGGGGGCTCTGTTCATACCCACCCCATCATACCCCACTTGTCTCTTCAGTGCATATCTTGTGTCTTTGCCTCTCCCCAAGAGCTCCACCAGGACGGTCAGGGATCCAAGTATAGGACCAGGCACAGAGGACATATTCAAGGGCCGTGGTGAAGAGATGAGAAGCTCAGAGAAGCTGCTCCTGAAGCTCGGAGCAAGGGAGGGCTCGTTTAGCTGAAGACTGGGCTGAGTCTTGCTTTTCCAAACCCTGAGTAGCCACGCAGCCTTGCACAGTTCACATTCCTGACCTGTCCCTCCATTGCCTCATCTAGAATGTGGGATGCCTCCAAGGGATGTGAGGAGATTTCAAAGGAGACAGTGGGCACAGAAGCAGCACGTACCATGTCATGTGTCTTTTAAAAGTAAGGGGTACCAAGGGGACCCAGACCCAGTCCTATCTTCTATCTGTCCATCTGTAACTGTCTATCTATTTATTGTGAGCCTTGCTGAGCCTTGGTGCTGCTAACATCCTGCAACGCACAGGACAAACCCCAGGACAAAGAATTCTCTGGCCCTAAATATCTGCAGATCTGAGGTTGAGGAGCCCAGCTGTGACTGGAGGGAGTTTGAGCTGTGTTTCCCTGGAGAGGATGTTTCCCTGGTGTAGGATTTTTACCCATGGACAGCAGAGAACCACTGAAGGCATGTGAATCTGAAAGAGACAAGCAAGACGGTGTTTTGAAGCTTTGCATGGATATCAGGCAAATGTACCATTGGGCCAGCCTGGGTCCTGAACACCCTAAACCCTCTGGGGGACCCTGGGGAGCACTGCCCTGATCTAGGCCTCATATTCTTCATCTGTAGTGTGGGAATAATGAGGCTGACCTCAGGAGTTGTGGAAGCAGCATGTAAACTGTAGTGGCCATGACAAAGCCGGGGGAGAGGTGGTTTGGATGGGAGCTTATATTCAGAAGAGGAGGGTGTGGGGTGATGAGCATCATACCTGGTGTGGACCAGTACTGCTGCGGGTGGGCAGCCAGCACTGAGCTCATGGGGGAGGCTTGGGGTGGCCTCATGGTATATACATGGTACTTGATAGTTTCCACAGTGCCTTAGCCCTTGGAATCTCTTTTATCCTCACTATAGCACTAAGAAGGATACATTGTCATTATCTGTGTACTATCCAACAAGAAACCGAGCCTCAGAGGTTCCCCAGGAGAGAATGGATGGATGAAGCAGCATAGGAATGGGCAGCACAAGAGGGGTTCATGAAAGGAGGCGACATGTTCCAGGGACAGAGGCCAGATGGAGCCACATGGTGGGAGATGGCTAGTCCCTGGCTTTGGAGTGAGATGGACCTGCAGGGAGAGGCAACATTGCCAGACTGGAGGCATGAGGCATGAGGCCGAGGCTGACTTCCTCACTCCTGTCCTGTGGTTCCCCAGCCTGGCTGAAAACCAGCATCAGGGAAGGGGTTTGGTAAAGTATTGTAGAAGTCATGGGGTGGGGGGTGGGGTTCACATGATGATCTCCTCTACCAGAGGCGTGCCTCTCTGTGCTGGGCTTCAAGTCTGCAGGGCAGGGGTTTGGACTGCAGGGCAGTCCCTCAGGAGGGACTGACCATATTGGGGCAAGGAGTGGAGCAGAAGATGAGGCTGGAGGGGACCTAGACGCTGCAGGGGCCCAAGAGCTGTCCACGGTGCTTGGGCTCTTTGTCAGTGTGTGGGTTTGGAGAACCCCACATCGAGATGGTTGGCTTGTTTCCCACCCGAACAGAGGGGGAATCCTCTGGGGAATCCCAGTGGGATCCAGGGGGACCTGGGATACCACCCTGGAAGCTGTGGATGAAAGGCACAGGCATCAGAGTCATCCTGACCTGGGCCTTAATGCTGGTCTCACCTCTTGCTGACTCTGAGCCTGGGTTCCCACATGCACGAAGTCGAGTCAGTCCCATGCCTACTATGGGTGTGACAAGCCTATAGTTGGTAGGGGGGTGGGGAGACAGAATGCTGCTGGGTGGTGTTTGTGAAGAGCTAGCCCTGGCACATGGCAGGTGCTCCAGAAACAGGTGGCTGCATGCACATGAGCATCACCAATGGCAGAGCAGGGTGGTTGGGACCAGAGGCCCTAGAGCCAGCCTGCCTAGGTTCAAAGCTTGGCTTCACACTTGCTGGCTCTGCTGCCTCAGTCACTCCGGGTAGCCGCCTTTGTGTCTCTTTAGTTCTGTTGTTTTAAATTTGAAACTATGAAAAAGTCCCACTGACCTCCTAGGATGCTTGTGTTACACGAGTTAATAACTTCTTGTCTTCCATTCTGTCCTGGATCTGCTCTCACACAGACTCTCGCCCCATCATGGGGTCGCTGGGGCCTCTGTGTTGCTGGAACCAGGACTTGACCTTCTGGTACATCTGACACAACTGTTCACTTCCTCCTTGGGACACACTCTTCATTTGCTCTGAAGACACCTCTTGGTTCTCTTCCTATGCCCCTGGTGGTTCCCTCTCATTTGCCTCTGCTGGTTCCTCCTTCTGATGTCCCGATGTCTGGGAGCCGGAGTTCTCCTCTCTGCTTGCACTCACTCTCTGGGTGATCTCCTTTGCTTCGTGGCTCTGAATAGCATCGTGAGTCCCAGTTTCTGCTTCCAGCTTGGTCCTCGTCTCTGAATTCCCAATAGCCTTGCTTTGCAGCTGGATGTCTGAGGGGTGTCTCCAACTTGGTGCATCCCAAGCTGAACTCCTGGAAACACCACCTGCAGTGTGACCCCAAGCACCCCCATTTTCCTACTAGTTCCTCAGGTCTAAAGCCTTGGAAAGCCCCCTCATCACTCTCTGTCCCCCACATCCTTCAGCAAACCCATTTCCAAATCTTGCTGGTTGCACCTTCAGTACAGATGCGGAATCCAACTGCTTTCTATCCTTTCCTTGCTGTCAGCCTGCCCCCTGCCCCCCCCCCCCCCCCGCCCCGCCATGATTCTTCCTTGGCTTGTTGCCCTTGCCTCTGATCTGGCTCCCTGCTCCCATCATCCTGGCCTCCCTGCAGCTAGCATCCAGTTCTGACATAAGCCCAATGAGGTCCCTCTACGGCTTGGAACCCTCCAATGGCTGTATACCAGAATCTCTGGTGGGGCTCTGCTGTCCACTGGACTAGGGACCACGCAAGCCCTGTCAGGGTTATTTCAGACCTTCTGGCTAACAGGGGTTCAACTTGGTGAAGAGCATATTTTTGGTTGCCCCTTTTTTCTGAACTGGGTCCCTGGCCACCTTCCCAATCAACTGGGCTGGAGAAAGCAAAAGGGGCTTGAGTGAGCAGGGAGGGCCAACCTGGAATGGGGCTACCCAGGCCCGTCCTGTGCTGCACTCCCAGCTCCTTTAAGAGGTGTCTGGAGTTACATCAGAGGAGGCTTTTCCGACAACATGAGCCCATAAATTGTGGCTCCTTGTAAAGGCCAGGGCCTGGGGCCGCCCAGCCACTAGCCCAGAGGGAGCCACAGCTGAGCCTCAGAACGTCTTGTCTTCCTGACCCCTGGCCCCATCACCATCCCCTGAGAGAGACCTCCATGGAGTGTGGGCAGCCAGCATTTCTTGAGCTCCAGCCACATGCCAGAGCTAGGCCAGCAATTCCGTGATACTCGCTCCTCTGGGTGCTCTGCCCACCCTGCCAAGACCAGATGGCTTGCCGCACAGAACAGACGAGGAAACCGAGGCATGAAGCCGTGAAGAGCAGTGAGGGGGGAGCACAGAGGTGAGCCTCCCCTCCTGTCCTAAATTATGCCCATCACTCACTTTTGCAGTCTAGAGGAGGAGTCCCCAACTGGAGGAGCAGAAGGAGCCTCCATCAGTCGAGTGGCACAGTTGTAACTCAAGGGGGTGCTGTGGATGAAATGGGATCATGCAGGAGACATGCTCAGCCTGTGCCTGGCACCCAGGGGCCATCCGTTGGCTGCCTGTGGCTGCAGTGTCAGCTCTAGCAGTCCCCAGGCCTCCCGGGTGGATTTGAATTTGGTGTGGGTCAGTGTTTTCAGTGCTCACTGATGCTTGCCTACTTTGAGACCAGCAGTTAGAAGCCTAGAAAGAACCAGACAGCTCTGAACCCTTGAGTTACGCTTGGTGTGGCAGAGACAGGCAGCAATACAGGCTAAGGGAGGGGCTTATGGCCTGGACTAGGGTGGTGGCAGAAGTCACAGAGCAGAGTGGAGAACTGGGAGATGTTCAGCAGACAGAAGAGGTAGTTCATTGGCTGAACGTTGTCCAAGTTCAAACTCTGGCCCCAGTAGTTTTACCAGCCGTGTGACTCGGCCAGGCTACTTAGCTGCTGTGCCTCAGCTTCCTCATCTATAAAATGGGGGTGTTAACAGTGTTTTGTTTTGAGAGAGAGAGAGAGAGAGAGAAGAGCGCACACTGCTGGGGGAGGGGCAGAGGGAGAGAGAGAACCTCAAGCAGACTCCATGCCCAGTGCAGAGCCTAATGTGGGGTTTGATCCCAGGTCCCTGAGATCATGACCTGAGCCGAAATCAAGAGTCAGATGCTGAACCAATGGAGCCACCCAGGGGCCCCAACAGCGTTTTCTATAGGAGGGATAACCTTAAAAGGGCTTACAGCGATCTCAGCGTGTGTGGGGGGCACCATGGACAGTAGATGTCATTATTGCTGTTGGTGCCTGGTCGGATAGGGGGCGGGACAGAGGGAGGCATGTAGGATGATGCTCCGAGAAGCTGGAGATGGGGAGGGAGGAGCAGGTATGGGAGTGGTGCGGTGACAGGGGGCTTGGCCGGATCTGGGTACCTGTGAAGCACCTCATGGAGATGCAGAGGCTCTTCTGGGGTTGACCAGGCCTGTCAGAAACTGCTTCCCAGCCGCCCCAAACCAGGAGGCTGATGGCCCCACAGGTGACAGGTCTGCCTTCAAGATCTGCAGCTTGATTATTTTGGGCCGCTTGGGATCCCCGCGGCGGGAGATGGGAGAACAGCGATGGTCATCATCACCGCCGTCATCATCATGATAATGGCAATGATAACTACCATTTGTGTGGGGATTTACATTTTACAAAGTGCTTTCTCATCCATTACCTCATTGGGAACACATGGTTCCAATAGAAGGCCGAGGATGCATTTCTCTCGGGTCCTGTGGGGCCTGCTCCTCTGAAAGTCTGTTTCAAATGATAATAATGCCGTGCATTTTTATAGTGCTTTGTACTTTGCAGAGTGCCCTCACGTCCACGCTCCCATTTGGCCCTCACTGTGGCTCCTCACACGGCTCATCCGCCAGGAACAAACATCCCCTTTGACAAAATCTGAGGCCCAGAGAATGCCAGTGACTTTCTTAAGGTGTCGCAGCTTATGAGGCCGGGACTTGAGCGGTAGAATGGGAGGCCGATGGGGTCTTCATGTTTCAGTTTAGCCTTCCATACAGGGCAGGCCTCCCTTCTGCAGTAACAGCTCAGACTCTTGATTACATACCCCCGGGGACGGGAAGCTCACTACCTAAGTTGAACAGAGGTCTGTCCCCCAATCCAGGGCTCTCTATCCCTTCCATGGGTCCTAGCTGTGCAGTCTGGTGATGCACAGTTTGGCTGAGACATCAGGACAAGAGGTTTGTCTCCCTGACGTACAGCCCCTCAAATGGCCTTTTCAGTGACCTTCCAGATGGCCAGGTAGGATCCAGCCCCTCACCAATTTAGTCCTCATCTCTGTGGTGTATCTATCCCACTGTCTCTGCTATCTTGCCCCCCATTAGGGCACATGCCGAAGATACCCCAGAGAGGGGACAAAGTAGAGACCACGTGGAGGGTGATGGTGAAAAGGAGCCTAGGGCTGAGCGTCTGGGGGTCTGGGCTCTACTTGACCCTGACAAGTCAGCACCTTCTAGGCCTCCTTGAATTGGAAGGTCTTCAGGTCTCTCAGGAACCCAGAAATTCAGTTGTGCCCCTACTGGCCCCTTGGCTTTAAGGTTCTTCCATCTGAGTGAGCCTGCATGAGGTAGTCTAGGGGATTTGAGAAGATTAGGCATGAGGGGGGGTATGTCGATGTTGGGGGGCTGTTTTTGATAAAAGCAAAATAAGCTTTTTTGGGGGAATTTTGTTCCAGGACAAGACTCACATGTGTAGCTGAGCACACAAGCCATCCATGGTGGGCCTCTTTTTCCTCTGCCCCTCTGCCCCAGATGTGCTGCCCTCAGGTTCCCCACCCCTAGCCCTGCTGCCCAGCTCAAATACCTCCTCCTCCAGGAAGCCTTCCTTGAATTTCTGAACCGGGTAAGGGACCTCATATAGGTTCCTGCAATCCTCAGGCATCTCTCTTTTACCAAGCATTTGCTTTCATGTCTTCCCAAAAGGCAAGACCCCAGCCTCGTCCCTGATCCCAAGGAAGCTAACACTAATATTCCCCACCTTGCTCCTTTCCCAGTTGTGTCCCAGGAGCTGGGCAGCCCTGAAATACACACACATGTAGTAGGTACAAATGTGTCTGTCTCTTTGCTCAGTCCTACAAGCCTGTGGGGTGGGCACTGCCCAAGGCCACTCAGTCCTAGAGCCACAATTCAAACATGGGTCTGCTGGCACATATCCCACCCCACCAGGACACCTCCCAGTAAATCCTGCCATGGCCATCCACCGAGGTCCACCCTGACTCACCAGGAGAGCAGCTCACTGGTGGGATGTGCTTTGGTTTGCAGTGACCCATGGCTCTTTGTAGTCCTCTATCCCCACTGAACCCTGGGCATAGTCCTATAAACCTGAGCAGGCATAGAGCTCTGTTCAGCCAGATGAGAAGATGAGAAAGAGGAATGTCTAGGCTGGCCTGGGCTCGGGGGTCCCCTGGGGTCACTCTCCCCCCTCTCCCTGCCCCACTCCAGGCTGAGCCAGACCCTCCCCTTTCCCCACCCCAGGCTGGCAGTTGAGTTCAGGGAGACTAATGTAGGCTCTCTCCCTCTTCCACCCTTCTTCTGCCTTGGGTCCCTGGAAGGTACCTGACGGTGGAGTCTGTGCTTGAGCACCAGTCTCTCCCCTGTCATGTCCCTGTGTGACCAGGGCTCAGTCTCTTCCCCTCTCTGAGCTGGCTTCCTCAGCACAAATGGCATATGCTGTCCCTGTTCTTGACTTGTGGTGACAATTAGGTGAAATTACATCGGTAGAGGGCCCGGTGCCCTACCTGGCACATAGTAGGTGCTGAATAACTGTTGTCCTTACTCTATCCGTGAGAAACCAGCCCGTTCCTTGCTGAGAAGGGAGGATGCCTGAAGGAGACAGGTGTGGGGTGGGGGTGAAGTGAGCCAAGTAGGACCTTGCCAGAGATCTGGAAGATGGAAGAGGCAGTGGATCCTTGGCACCTCCAAGGAAGGCCCTAGTGCTCCTGGGATGCTCCCTGACCAGAGGTGTCTGGAAGGGGGGTATGGCTTCCCATATGCTGATGAGATGGCTCCCCAACACCAGGAATGCCTGGGAAAACCTAAAGTAGATGATGCAAGGGACTGTTGAGCGGCCCAGGCCCTTTGCAGTCATTTAGCTACATTGCTTACTTCAGGGACAGAGGGACTCAGGGAGTGAAAGAGGCCTTCCCAAGGCTGCCCGGCCAGAAGGCAGCACAGCTGGGTCCTTTTCTGTTTTAGTGCCTCAAATAAATGGTCAAAAAAGTCAACCACTGACATTTATCAAGCCCTTGCAACATACTAGGACTGTTCTAAGTGCTTTTCATCTTTAATCTCGTTAATCCTCACCTAAACCCTTGGAGGTGGGACCTATTATTTACATTTTGTAGATGAACAAACTGAGGCCCAAAGCAGCCAAACAACTTTCCCAGGGAGGTATGACCATGGGGCCTTGGGGTTAGGATTCAGCATCAGTGGGAGGGGCCAGGGGATGTCTGGGGTGGGGTGTGTCTGGAGGATCCCTCACAGACGCCACTGGCTCTGGGTCTGCGGAGGAGGACCTGTGGCAGAGAGGTGTCTTGACTGGCAGACCAGGGTGCATGTCTCGCTCTGTCATCAACTCAGCATGTGACCTCGAGCAAGTTCTCTTGCTCCTCAGGGCCTCCGTTTCCCTGTGTGTACAGTGAAGAAGCTCGGAAGACCCTCTAGCTCTGACATTCTCTGTTCTAAGAGGTTACCTGTCACTGATCACCTCGCGATGGGCAGCTCACTACTGTCTGGTCGACCGATCTGTGTGCTGGATGGCTCTTCTCTGCAGGGAGCCAGACTCTCTGATGCCCAGGGGTTTCTCCGCTGCCTGCTCTCTGGATCCCCTGCTCCAGTGCTCTCTCCATGCCGGTGGCAGCCACGCCCAGGGTGCTGCCCTCGGCTGCTGCTTTGGAAATGCTTCTTTCCCTTTCCTGGGCCCAGAGGCCTTCCCCAGTGTCAGAGCACCAGGAGGTCCTCGGGGCCTGGGGTCATCCCGCAGCGACTCCCTGATGCCTGGATCCCGTTGCTGTGCATCAGTACGCACACTCCATGCCAGAAACACCTTGTATTCACCGTGCCACAATCCCGTTACGGAGCACAAGCTGTGGGGTCCCATAGCCAGGATGGTGGTGCATGTGCCCCCCAGCTCCTTGGCGTGTTCTTTGGACCTAAACTTCATCCTTCCCTCCCTATTCACCCCCTCATTCATTTCGACAGCCGTGCTTGGGGTGGAGCCTCTGCTGGTCCCCGTCTCTCCGGGGAGGAGAGTGAGCCCTGGGAGAGGTCAGCTTGTCTTGGAGCCACAGCAGTGAGAGTGGTGGGACATCTGAGCAGCCCTGGGATGCAGTCGGGGAGCGTGAGGGGCAGCCTTGGCCCAGGGGACTCTCTGGGAGAGCTCCTGGAGGAGGAGACCCTAACACCAGGATGGTCCTCCCCCAGGAAGTCCTTCCTGACTACCCAGGCCCAGCAGCTTCTTCTTTCTCTGACCTTGAGCCAGTGGTCACTGCCGTGTGCCTTGTCAGAACTCTTTGTTGGAATTCAGCTTTTCATTTTCCTTCCCTATTGACAGCCTGGAATCAGGACCTGCACTGGTCTTCCTGCATCATGGATTTGTTATTTTATGAATTTATTCAATAAAACTCCATTGGATTCTATGCCAGGTATCATGTTAGCACCAAGCCATAAAACCCAAGAGGTTTTATGCTCTTTTCAAGCTGCTTCCCAGTAGCATATATAATGACAGTGCAGGATGGTGAAGGCAAAAAAAGCCCAGAGGAAGGAGCCAACAAATGGCCTGGATTTGAGCTGGGCACTGAAGGGTAAGTAGGAGTTTGCCAAGGGCATTAGATAAAGGGAGGTTTTCAAGATTATGGCATCTGGGGAATGCTGAGCATAGGGTGGGGAAGAGGATAGAGGGCACTGTTGTTGAAGGGGTGATTAGGACCTCACAGGGCTTTGAGATTGGGTATGATCAGAACCTCAGTTTAACAAGGTCCTGGAAAAGCCAGGGGGAGCATGGCTAGCAGGGGACCTCATGGGACGCTAGGAACCCAGGCCAGGGTGGTCCTCTAGGCTGAGATGATGAAGCTAAAAGAGGGGAGCAGTGAGGATGGGGAGGAAAGGGGAGAGGATGAATAACCTACATAAGAGCTACCCCAAAACTCAGTGGTTCAAATCACCAAACATTTTACTGTGTATTGTAATTTTGTGGGTCAGGAATTGGGGGCAAGGCTCTTTGAGATGACCCTCTTGCTCCATGTGACATCAGCTGGGGTCACTTTGGTGGTATTCAACTGGCCATAGGCCTAATTGGAGAGTCCAGGACAAATTGAGCACCTGCTGGCACATGGGTGAGGATGGCTGGAAGACTGGGCTTGGCTGGGCCCTGCTCCCTCTCATATAGTCTCCATGGTCTCTCCTGCCAGGTATTCAGGCTTCTTACGGGGTGTTTCTGGTCTCTGGGAGACCAAGAAGGAAGAGGACAATCCTTAGAAAGGTAGGCTCCCAAATAGGCACAGCATTGCTTCCCCATGTTCCATTGGTCGAGGCAGTCACGGGCTAGCTCAGGTTCAACAAGAGGACACAGAGCCACCTCCTCCTAAAGGAGGACTGTCAGCCCACATGCAACTCCCACCATCTCCCTTGGAGAGATCCGAGCCCCTCCTGGGAGATGGAATCTTACTGATGCTGGGTCTCAGCCACTAGGTAGAGAAACTTAACTCTAACATAGATTTGAATCTCTGACCTGTTAGCACACACCTCAACTGCTGCCTCATCACACACCACACACACACACACACACACACACACGCACACACACACGAGCCTCTAGCTTGTTAGCGTACGTCAAGATCACAGAGTTTAACATGCACCTGTTTCCTTCAATGCCAGAGCATGCCGCTGGCACTCCCGCCCTCAGCACACACCACAAGGCCACCCAGTGCATGGGCCCAGGGTTGACCACTTGCTAGTACTGCCTGGAGAATTGTGTTGAAAAGAACTCTGAGCTTAGCAGAAAAGAGAAGTTGTGATCTATTAGTGATGTCTGTCCAAGGCATGGGGGGTGGGGGGCAATGTCACTGTCCCTCGGGTCACTATTGTGTTGTTCTCTTTCCCCATTAGCACCTCCAGGACCACTGCCATGAGGGTCCCTCCTCTGCTCTCGTCTGGCCGTGTATAGCCAGTGGGTCCGCAGATTTGCATATACCTGTCCCTTCAGAACCCTGTCAGCATGCCTCTGTCCCCCAACCGTTGGCCACAGACTGGCCTTCCAGCCCAGTGGCATGAGTTTCGGATGCCCCAGCACACCCGGCCCATCCCCTGCCAGCCAGTACCTGAGCAAGGCAGACGCCCAGCTCTCCGGGTGCTAACACCAGCCTTTATCAGCCTCGCATCACATTCCTTAACTTCACCATCTCCCTCTAGCCCCTCCAAGCCCTTTCTCAACCACGGAAGGTTTAATTGTTGCAAATGGAATCCGTGTTCTACAGAAGTCCAATAAATCTGCAGTCTGTCTTCCTGGTAATCAATCACAGATTGCAAATCGCACGAGGAGAAGTCTATAAGATGTGTTCTTCATGTCTAGTATGTTGGGTTATTTTCATGTCTTGTGGTTTGAATTTGGCCACTGTCATTTTAGAGGAATTTCCTGCCATCTGCGTTCAATTGAATTTTCTCACAGATTTGTGCTTGCTTGTAAATACTAGGGGCTGGCAGAAAGGGGAGCTTTGTTCTTGGTGACATTTCAGAAATCCGTTAATGCAGCCTTGCCAGCCGATCTGCAGCTTGGCCTGCAGGGAGGCGTGAGGTGAAGGGAAGGTGCGGATTCCCAAGCGGCAGTGATGCTTCTCTGGCTCAGGGGAACATGGGGGGCTGGGGTGGAGCAGGGTAGGGCCACCAGGTTAGGGTCTCTGCCCCTCCTGCCTTTCCTGCCTACACCCAGCTCTGTTTTCCTCTGTGCATCTGCTAATTATGAGGCTGTGTGTGTGTGTGTATGTGTGTGTGTGTTTGCCCAGCTAATCCTTCCCTTTCTCCTGGGAGCAGAGTGAACAGGCTAAGAGCCTGCCGCTGCCCCACAAGCAGCCAGACCCTGGCCGTATATTTCTGGCTACACCTCTGGTGATGGGGAGAGGTCATTAGCCATGGGACTGGGATGCAAACGCCCCAGCGTGGACTCCACAATCTGCTGTAATGTGCTCTGCGACCTTGAACAAATCACTCTACCTCTCAGAGCCTCCATTTCTCCCATTGAAAAATCAAATACTGATCCCCACCTCAGTGATTGTTGCAAGGATTAAGGGATGTGCAGCTCACAGTTGGACCTCAACAAATGGTGGTTCTTTATTCCAGCAACAGTTTATCGCCCACCTGCTTCATGCCAGGCCCTCTGCTAGGCATTGGAAGTGAAAGTGTGAGTAAGAAACGTGGTCCCTGTCCTTGAGGAGGACATCACTGTGTGGACCAGCGATCGCTAAGGTGGGGCACCAAGACCGTCTTTGAGTAGGGGAGAAATACCAGAATGTAGTTGACATTATGACATGTCTAATTTTTTATGAAGTAATAATGAAAATGATGGTGGTCCTATGTTTCAGGCACTGTTCTGAACACTGTGTGTGTTTTTAACCCATGTGGTCTTCACAACGATCATATGAGACAGGTTCTCTTATTATCTCCTATTTTGTGGATGGGGAAACTGAGACACAGAGAGATGATTACTTGGGCAACTCAGACACGGCCACATACCAAGTATGTGGTAAGATAGTAGTTTATGTCTATGATTTATAAATGAATACATTTTTTCCTGAGAGGGATATGAGATCAAAAATGTTTGAAGATTTAAGGTCTAGAACAGGGATTGTCAAACTGTTGTGTCCTGAGAAACACTTAAGGAGCAGGGTAAATGTAGATAGATGATAGATAGATAGATAGATAGATAGATAGATAGATAGATAGATAGATAGATAAGTAAATAAAGGGGCACCTAGGCAGCTCAGTTGGTTAAGTGTCTGACTTTTTTTTTCTTTTTTTTATTTATGAGAGACACAGAGAGAGGCAGAGACACAGGCAGAGGGAGAAACAGGCTCAATGCAGGGAGTCTAATGCAGGACTTGATCCCAGGACTCCCGAATCATGGCCTGAGCCAAAAGCATGCACTCAACCGCTGAACCACCCAGGTATCCCAAGTGTCTGACTCTTGATTTGGGCTCAGGTCATAATCTTGGGGTCATGAGATGGAGCCCCATGTCGGATTCCATGCTGAGCATGGAGCCTGCTTAAGATGCTTAAGATTCTCTCTCTTCCTCTCCCTCTGTCCCCTCCTCGCTTCTAAACAATGAATGAGTGAATGAATGAATGCAGACTCCTGCCCCACCTTGGGGGGCCAGGGAGGTGTTTAAGGAGGGGGCAGGTGGGGCAGGAAACTCCCGGGTGATTGTTCTGGAGATGTAGGTTAGTGGTTTGCAGCCTCAGGGTCCTTGTCTGGAAAAAAGAGGATGGGGGCCCCTGCCTGGTGGCAGAAGTGTGTGGCCCCACACTGATGAGCACTGGAGCCTCTCACCTGCTCAAGGACAGGGCCCCAGCGGCCTGGCTTCTCCCGGGCAGCAGCTTTCTCTGCTGAGTCATCCCCATGTCCGCACATACAAGTTGTTCTTTCTGCCATAGTACAAAACAAAACAAACCTCTCAACCCACTTCCCCCTTCAGATCCCGCCTTCTTTCCTTCTCTTTAGAGCAAAGCTCCTTGAAAGAGTCAGCTGTGCTTTTTTGGGTCCCATTTCTCCTCTGTTCCTTCCGAGCACACGCGAGGCTCTCACGTCCACACGACACTGACACAGATCCTCGAGGGGCCCCGGGGCCTCCGTGGTACTGGGACCCCCATCACCCCTTGCCCATCAGCAGGTTAGCCTGGGCTCACTGGCCTCTCCACCGACTCCGTGCTCCCCACATCTTGTGGCCCCTTTCTCTGTCCCCCTCATCTCACCAAGCTCTCTCCCTCTCTGTGTGATCTTGTGTGGGCCGTGGCTTTGAGGAACGGCTGTTTGCTGACCCTCACGTTTATGTGTCCAGCGCAGCGCTTCCCCTGGAGCTCCAGCTTGTACATGAGGCTGCCTTCCCTGCATCTCCACGGGCGAGCTCAGGCTGTGCGCCAGACTTAATGTGGTCAAAACCGGGCTGGGGATACTCTGGCCTCCGTACCCCGTCGCGGTGCTAGAAGCTCTGTCAGCACTGTCCTTGGTGTTTGGATGACATACGGTGTCATCTCCACCACCAGAAGATCAGCTCCGCGTATCCATTTGGTTCCAGAAGCTAGAGCCATGCCTGGCACAGAGGAGTGCTCACTGAGTATTGGCTGAATCGATGGACGAAGTGTCAGGACCTTGGAAATTGTGAAGTGCTGACCTGTGGGTACAGGTGACTCACACTGCTATTGGGCTGAGGTGTCTTGCTTGTCCTGGTCTCAAGGACAACCCAAACCAGTTGGACTTTGGTGCTACCCCTCCCAGAGAGACCCCCCTGCTTCTGTCCTGTGGCAGAGGTGGTGGTACTTTGGCTGGCAGACCCTTAATGAAAACTAAGCTTGTGGTCCCTTGGCACCTGTTCACTGGGGTCTAGTCCAAGTGGACTCCTCCTTGCCACTGCTGGCACCCAGAAGGGCTCGGCCAAGGGAGAGCCAGGGGTGGGAGGACGTGTGAAGTAGCAGGTGCATGGGGCATGGCGGGGACTCCACGCCCTGCAGCTTGGCTCACAGCTGGGCTTCCCCCTTCAATGGGATGTCTGCCTCACCCTGATCCTCTCCCTCTGCCTGCAAGCCGTGTCTCCTTGGTTAAAACACCTGCAGGCACACCTGTGCTGGTGGAAGTAAGGTTTTCACAGGAGAATTGGGAAGATGACCTGGTGATAAGGCAAAGGGAAAGAGAGGGAAGAAAGAAGAGAGGCCGGAAAGAGAGGCAAAGACACCAAGAGTGATAGAGAAGGAGACTCATCAACCAAGAAAACCAGAATAGGAGAATGGGACAGAGAAAGAGACCTGGAGAAAGAGAAGAACAACACCTTCTAGGAAGAGATAACAGACACGGTGGGAGAGCAGAGCACTGGGGTCATGGCAAGAGTGTGGGCTGGGGTCTGGGTGTTCATGGGACAGGGCACAGCAAACCACCTCTGTGAGAGAAAAGGAGAACTGAGAACTAGAGGTTTGAGTCGTGCCTGCTCTGTTGTTGATCATTCCTTTGTCCCCATCTGTATGTCCATCTGTCTACCTATCAATCCAAGACCTAGTAAACTTTTCTATCCCCCCCCCCCACCTCTTTCAGCCTTGCTGGTGCTCAGGACCTGCATGCTCACTCCCAGGCTGCCCTCTAGTCTGGGCTCATCCTTGCAGGCCACAGAGCCTGACCCACAGCAGGTGCACAGTCCATCCAAACCTGCTCAGACAACACAGAGACAACAAAGAGAGAGAAATGGTGAGGCTCACGTGTGTCCACCACTTCTCGTTCCCTTGTAATGTCGTTTGAGCCTGTGGGCCACGCTGAGGATGCAGAATTGCAAGCTTGGTAACACCTCTTCCTCCTTTTTTGGTTGCCTTAGGCTGTCCTGGCATCACCCTCCATTACGCTGCAGGCTTCATTTTTAAGAGGGGTGACCCAGGAGGCTGTCTTACACAGGGATCCAGGCTTCCACCCAGGATGACCTTCCTCCTAAACCATAGGAAACATGGGGAAGATGTGGTTGAGGACTCTTTTGCTTATCAATAACCTTCACTAAGACTGGGCACTGAGGACTCAGAAATGAGTCCAATACTGTTCTTGGCCTCATAGGGCTAACAGTCATGGGACTGGGGCAAATGGTTTGGGGATGCCAGAGAGTCCTTGGCCGTGTCATCCCGGTCTGGATTCGTTACCTGTCCCTGCCACCCCCTTTTCTGCTCAGCACTGGTCTGATTGGCCTGCAGCTGAGCATCCCCCTTTAGGAACGGAAATGGCCCAAATGAGACTGGCCTCCCATCACAGCCTTCTCTGCCCCTGAGCTCCTCCCACGCCACACAGCGCCTCCTGCTCTCATGAGCTGGTTTTCTATGGGAAGCACTGGCCAACTCCTCTCTGCAGCCTGAGCATGGAGCTAGCATAGAATGGGGGAAAGGGGCCCAACCTCAGATGACCACCAAGCCAAGCGTGTGCTGGATTCTCTGTGTCCAAAGACACATTGGAGTTTGGAGAACAGCCCCACATGATAGATGAGGACGCTGAGACCCTCCAGCTAGGAAGTGGCATGTGTGGGATTTGAATCCACGTCTGTGTGCCTTCCAGTCCTGCAGTCTTTGCCCTTTACCAGCTACCCCACAATGGGAGCTCCCTTCAGCACTTGGTGACCACCTTTGTCCTGAGAGGCTTGGGGACTTGGATTTGTCTCATGCACCCCAAGTCCCTTCCACCCTACAGTACTTGAGTGGAGCATCCCCTCCCCCAGCCAACTGATGGTGGGACAGAGGGGGAACCAGCATCCTGCACCAGCCCTGTGGCACCAGAAGGCAGCCGACCCACCCAAAGACTGCATTACAGGGACTTGGGTCTCAGTTTGGGTTGGATCTGCACACTCCTCCTGGTTAACATGTCTCAGAACAACAACACTGGGAAAGTGTTCTTGGAAACTCTGTGGTTGATTCTGTGTTTTTGTTTCAACAGGACTGAGAGTAGGGGCCCTTATTAGTATCAGTTTGGAAAAAATACTGAGGCATTCACAGCCAACTGCTTAATAGTTTTCATTGAATTAATTTTAAAATGAGAACCTTGTTTCCTTTATTTAATAGTAGAAAACGACTTCCACATTCTGCCTGGTAACAGCCTCGGTTACGGGCTCTCCACAAACAATGTGCACATTAAAGGCATCGCTCTGCCCATATGTGGAATGGATAATTTTGTGCAAACTATTTATTATAAGCACACGATGCACTTAAACTTTTTTTTTTAATTTTTATTTTTTACTGTCGTGGTGACAGATCTAGCCCAGGACTGGACTGTTAAAAAGACTCTGGCTCTTTCAGGCTGTGAAAAAATGGACTAACATTTGAGAAACGCCATAGGGCTGAAAGGAAATTGTTAACTTATTTGGCCCAATGACCAGGGCTCCCTGGGCCAGAGTGCGTTCCCGGAGAGAGGGCGGTGAGGGGTTTTAATAAAGCCTGCGCTAATTAGGCCAGTGCTGGCCAAAAAGAAACGTTAAGTACCAGGAGACGATGCTGGTGGATGGATGTAGTGAGATGAGCCTTTGGGGGGGCATGTCCTACTTCACCTAATTCATTTGTCCCTCCATCTTTTTTTCCCCTAGTTTTATTGAGATATGATTGACATAACTGTGTCTTAATTTAAGGGGTAACAGATTTTGATTTGATACATGTGTATATTGCAAAATGATCAATAAATTTAGTTAACACATCATCTCATATAGTTACGTTTTTGTTTTTGTTTTTTCTTGTGGTGGGAACTTTTCAGATCTACTCTCTCGGCAACTGGCAAACATGAAATACGGTATTATTAACTGTGGTCACCATGCTGTACCCAATACCCCCAGGACTTATTTATCAGAGATCTGCCTTGTTCTAGATGCCAAATACAAATCAAGAAAGTCCTGCTATTTATTTTAGTCTATCTTTGATAGGGCACTACACCACTTAACTTACCTCACGGCCCCATGTGGAAAGTGGTGGTGTTCTGGTTCCAGTGATGATTTCCTGGGGGGTGGGTCCTTTTTATGTATTTATGTTTTTAATCTTAAATGCTCAGAATTGGACCAAGCACCATGGTTTGTGTCCCTGTCTTCTTTGGGACCCCATTAACATGCCCACCTATCTCCATCCCTCTTTTCTGCCCCTCCCCCCACCCCGGCCATCCCCACTTGAACACTAAACAAGAAAATACAGTTCCCTGTGTGTTATCCCCCATCTGGTCTCTCTGATTCCAGTATGGAGGTTATCACTTCCCTGAATTTCATTCCTGTCGTTATATTTTATTTTTATTTTATTTTATTTTTAAAAAGATTTCATTTGTTTATTCATGAGAGACACACACTGAGAGAGGCAGAGACACAGGCAGAGGGAGAAGCAGGCTCCCTGCAGGGAGCCTGATGTGGTGCTCGATCCCAGGACACCAGGATAACGACCTGAGCCAAAGGCAGACGCTCAACCACTGAGCCACCCAGGTGCCCCTATCGTTCTATTTTAATTACACTCTTTATTAAAGTAAATCTTGTATTTAGAAAAGTAGATAAACCTTATGTGTGCAGTTTGATGAGTATCACAATGTGAATGTAACTGGGAAATCTGTACTCAGGTCAAGAAATAGAATATTCCCTTCACCCCACAAAGCCCTGCTCACACTTCGTCTCAGGCTCTGCTCCCTGCCTGTTTTTCCAGGGTACCTGCAGGTCTGCCTTCCAGCACAGGTTGGTTTTGCTTGGTTTGGACTTTATATCGCTGGGGTCATACAGTATATACTTGCTATCTATGTCTAGCTTCTTTCACTCACCATCATGTTTCTGAAATCTGGTCATAGTGTTGTGTAGCTGTGGGGTTTTTTTTTTTTTTCTTTTCAGTTGACACATAGGTTTATTGCTCTTTTCCACTGATGGTGACCACTTGGGTTGTTTCCAGGTTTTGACTGGTTTTTTTGACTGTTAGGAGTAATGTTACTATGAATTCAAA
Source organism: Vulpes vulpes (assembly GCF_048418805.1). Lineage (NCBI taxonomy): Eukaryota > Metazoa > Chordata > Mammalia > Carnivora > Canidae > Vulpes > Vulpes vulpes. Next base: position 156,715,271 of record NC_132791.1, read on the forward strand.
CATGTGTGTTGTAGGACGAATGTGTATTTGCACTGATGCTGGATGTGCATGAAGGAACGGGCATGTTCATCTTCAGTGTGCAATGCTGCACAGTTTTCTGCAGGGACTACACTGTTTTAAAACTCCCACCGGCAGGACAGCACAATTCCTGCTGCTCAGCATCCTTGCCACACTTAGTGCTGCTTGTTTTTAACATTTTAGCCTTTCTGATGGAGGTGTGGTGGTATCTTACTGTGGTTTTTGGTTTGCGTTTTCCCGTTAACCAGTTATACTGAGCACTGTTTCCTATGGGTTTTTTTGACCACTTGAATATTCTCTTTTGTGACGTGCCTGTCCACGTCCTTCAAACATTTTGGGAAGTATTTGCCTTTTTAATATATAGATGATCTTTATTCTAGATCTAAGCTCTTTGTTAGTCAGGTGTGCCACAAATATCTTTTCCTACACTGGCTTGTCCTTTTCTTCTCTTCATGGTGACTTTTGATGAGTAGCAGCTCTTAACTTTTAGAACAGTCTACTTTATTAATCTTTATCTTTATGGTTAGTGCATCTTATGTCCTAGTTAAGAAATCTGTGCCTACCTCAAACTGTGAAAGTGGTCTCCTGTATTTTTTTTCTTGAAGCTTGGTCATTGTACACCTCCCATTTAGCTCTCGAATCCATCTGGATTTGATTTTGGTGTATGGTGTGTGGTAGGGGTCAGGTTTCATTTTTGTCATATATAAATCTGATTGAGCCACTAGCTTCTATTGAACACACCGTCCTTCCTCCACTCTCCCTTGCCATAAATCAGTGAGGCAAGTAGGTCAATATCTAAATTCTCTACTCTGTTCCATTGTTTATTTGTTTATCTTTGTGCCAATTTCACAATCTGCGTTTTACAATACTGCTTGCTGTCTAGTCCTGGAGGTTCTGCTACTTTGTTCTTCTTCAGGATCACACTGGCTCTTGTTGGCTATTTGCATTTTAATATAAATTTTAGAATTTATAAAATATAAATTTTATATTTTTAATATAAAATTTAGAGTTGCAAGAAGAACCTGCTGGGATTTTGAGTTGGACTGCTCCTAAATCTCTGGGTAAATTTGGGAAGATAAATTTGGAATTTCCAAATTCACGTGTGGAATTTTTCTATCCATGAATATGTATACCTCTCAATTCATTTAAATCTCTCCTAATGTTCTGTAATTTTCTATGTGGAAGTCTTGCCCATCTTCTGTTGGATTTATCCCTGTGTATTTGGTGTTTTTTGATGTTATAAATATCTAAAAAACTTCCTTTTTCTGTTTGTTGCAATAGACACGTGCAATTGATTTTTAAATATTCACCCTCTGTGTGTGTCTTGTCAAATCCACCTATTAATGATAATCATTTACTTCTAGATTCTTTTTGATTTCTGATTGTCATCAGTGGATAATAACCATTTTCTTTCTTTAAATCCTTACATATTTTATTTCTTTTATCTCTGCCTATGTATTTGAGATAATTTTGTCATTCTATTTCTTTTTTAAAAAAATTATTTATTTTTTAAGTTTTTAATTCCAGTTAACACAATGTTATATTAGTTTCAGCTATACAATACACTGATTCGACATTTATATACAACATCCAGTACTCATCACAACAAGTACATTCCTTGATCCTCATCACCGTTTCACCCATTCCCCCACCCACCTCCCCTTTGGTAACCATCAGTTTTCTATAGTTAAGAGTCTGTTTCTTGATTTGCGCCTCTCTCTCTCTCTCTCTCTCCTCTCCTCTCCTCTCCTCTCCTCTCCTCTCCTCTCCTCTCCTCTCTCTCTCCTCTCTCTCCCCCCCTTTTGCCCCCCCTCTCTCCTTTTTCCTTTGCTTATTTGTTTTGTTTCTTAAATTCCATATATGAGTGAAATCATGTGGTCCTTGCCTTTCTCTAACTGACTTCGCTTATAAGCATTATGCTCTCTAGCTCCATCCATGTTGTTGCAAATGGTAAGATTTCATTATTTTTTATGGTTGAATATTCCACAGTGTGTGTATCTCACACTTTCTTTATCCATTCATCAGTCAATGGACATTTGAGCTGCTTCCGTATATTGACTATTGTAAGTAATGCTGCTATAAAATCAGGGTGCATGTATCCCTTTGACTTAGTGTCCTTGTATTCTTTGGGTAAATACCCAATAGTGTGATTACTGGCTTATAGGGTAGTTCTCTTTTTAACTTTGTGAGGAACCTCCATACTGTCTTCCACGGTAGCTGCACCAGTTCGCATTCTGACCAATAGTACAAGAGGGCTCCCATTTCTCCACATCCTCACCAACGCCTGTTGTTTTTTGTGTTGTTGATTTTAGCCATTCTGACAGGTGTGAGGTATTATCTCATTGTAGTCGTGATTTGTATTTCCCTGATGATGAGTGATTATGAGCATCCTTTCATGTGTCTGTTGGCCGTCTGTATGTCTTTTTTTGTCATCCTGTTTCTTTAGCTTTTATAAAAAAATTTTTTTAGTGTATGTATGTGTGTATATGTGTGTGTGTACTTAAACAATATATTGTTTAGTTGTAATTAATGTTATGAATCCTGGGACCCACTTTGAAATTCAGCATCATGTTACTGGTCACTGCAAGTGCCTTGAGTTCGTTTATTTCCACTGCTATGTAACATTCCCTCATATGAATAGAGCACAGTTAATATTATCCACTCCAGTCGGTGAATATTTGGATTGTTTCCAGGTATTTTTTTCTTTTTTCAATACACATGGGGCTACTACACAGACTCTCTACACATGTATTTTCTGGGGCACATATGCAAAGGTTTCTCTAGGGTGGTAGTTCTTAAATTTTTTGGTCTGAGGATCCCTTTATACTCATAAAAATTACTGAGGATGCCCAAAGACCTTTTGCTTATGTGGATTATATCCAGTAGTGTGCTAGTAAATGTTTAACAACTGGATCTCTGAGGAAACAAACTCTGACTGTAGTGTTTGCTAGTTTCTGTGGTCTGCAGATTCTATCTTGATAACCACCGTTCTTAAGAATCACCGAGGTGCCGAATTCCTGGGCTGAAGGCCGTGTGAATTCACCTTTACAAGGTCATGGTTGGCTGGTTTCCAGAGTAACGGACCAGTATGCATCCCATGAGCAGAGCAGGAAAGATACTGTACCCATAGCTTCTCCTATGCCTGGTATTGTCAGACTCACTAATTTTTGCCTATCAAACAGGTGTGGTCTTGACTCACAGCTTCCTAAGGTATCTCATGAAGAAGGCCTTCCATGACCTAACTCCTTCCTCTAACAGCTCTCTGTCCAGACCACACCACTTGCCTCCAGGCCTTTGCATGTGCTATTCCATCTATGAAATGCTCTCCCTCACCTCAGTCTCCAGCCCCATGCTCACTGCTGCATTCCCCAGGAGCAAGCTCAGGATTAGTGCTGGCCTGGCAGGTCAGTAACCTTAGATTGAAAAAAAAGTAGAAGGAGCCAAATAGACCTGGCTTCCAATCCCAGTACTGCTGCCTCCTCAATTCTCTGATCTTGGTAAAGTTACTTCGCTTCTCTGAGCTTCAGGTTTTCCTCTTGAGTGAAATGGCGATGATAATGGTTTGTGTGATTAGTGTGAGATCACTCACCATGAAACAGCCTGGCATGGATGGTGTAGCCCTTCCTTCTGCTCTAGCCTCTGTACCCGAAGCTGTGATTGGCAGGGCATCTTCCTGTTTGACAGGGAGTCCACAGCCATCCCCTGCCATACTGCTTCCTGGGGTTGGACCAAACACTAGGCCAACCGAGTGACTCGGAAGTTCAGCAAGCATTGACTGGGGTCCTGGTATATGTCAGCAACTGTCCTAGACACTGGGATTTAATCAGTGAATAAAAGAGAAAAATGGATGGAGATATATAGTAAGAAAGGAAACTGTAAAGTATGTCATTTGGTAACAGTGCCATAGAAAAATGAGCAGGAAAGAGAGGTAGGACTGCACCAGAGGGATAGTTGGCATGCCCTTCATAAATAGCGTGTCTAGGAAAGGCCTCAGTGTTCATGTGATGTTTGAGTAAAGATCTGAAGTGTGGGAATAAACAGTGAAGATATCTTGGGGAAGAGCATTCCAGGCAGAACACACAGTAAGTGCAAAGGCCCTGGGGCCAGAGTATGTTTGGCATGTGTGAGAAATAGCCAAGAGGCTGCTGTGGCTGGAGTGCATGTTTGTTTGTTTACTTAGCCATTTCATAGACATTTACTGACAAATATGTGCCAAGCCTTGTTCTAAGCACTGAGGAGATGATGTGGATCAACTCAGATCAAATGCTGTCCTCATGGATGTCACAGTTTGTGGAGGAGAGAAACAACAAACCAACTGTTGAGACAGTCTATTCTTAACATAGCTGCCGGAGTAATCCTTTTATACTATGAATCCAATCTGTCACTTCTTTGCCAGTAATACTTGCTCTTGTGAAATAATACCCATTTCACTCAGAGCAAGAACCCGGGTCCTCACAGTGGCCAAGAGTGGCCTGGGGTCCCTCTGACTGCAGCATTATTTATTTTCCTCCTCCTTACTTCCTCCACTCTAGCCAAGTACATGCCCTACTCAGGGCCCTCGAGTTGTCTGTTCCCTCTGCCTGAATGCTCTTCCTTCTGACATCTGCTGGGCTAACTGCCCCCACTGCTCTATGGTGCCCACCCCAACACCCTAATTAAAAATGCCGCAGGGGGGGATCCCTGGGTGGCTCAGTGGTTTGGCGCCTGCCTTTGGCCCAGGGCGCGATCCTGGAGTCCTGGGATCGAGTCCCATGTCAGGCTCCTGGCACGGAGCCTGCTTCTCCCTCCGCCTGTGTCTCTGCCTCTCTCTCTCTCTGATAAATAAATAAATAAACAAACAAACAAATAAATAAATAAATCTTTTTTTTTTTTTTTTTTTTTTTTACCAGCAAAACAGGTTTATTCAGGAATAGCAGAGGATTGCAACTCAGGACACGCAAGCTATGGCAAAACCATAGGCAAGTCCAGTGAACAAAGAAGAAAGAACAAAGAGGAAAGGGCAGGGAGTTGAGAAGGACTGTTATTAATAAAAAATTCCATTGGAGGAAACTGGGAGTTGTAAGTGTAGTGGCTTTTCACTGGCCGAGTTGTGACAGTCTCTCATTGGCTGGGCTGTTGCCAGACCAGGAGAAAATCTTCCTTCCTCATGCAGAGAAAATAATGTCCAGGCTTCTTTCTGTGTGGAATGCAAGGTATTGTCTCTTTCTATCGCTTCTGCAACTGATGAGGAGTGGTAGAAAGTAAGAGCTTCCCCTTCTGGAGTTCCGACTCCATTTCAAATGAGATTTCCTTTACCCAGGTTCACTGGTTTGCCCAAGAAATAAATGAAGCCTGTGGTCAGGCAGGTTCTGGACTGGGAGCTGGGGGGACCTCTGCTTTTACCCAGGACATGGGCATGTTTCCTCACTCCCCTGGGCTGAGGCTCTATGGGTGTAAAATCCCAGGGAGACTAGAAGGTCTCCAGGTTGTGTCCAGCTCAGCCAAAAGGACGGTCAGGGATTCTGGTCGTGGAAGCCTCCACTGCTCAGGACATGAGCTGACTCATTAGCAGTCACCCCATGGCCTTCTTTGAATCTTCCTCTGCATCAGCAATTCCTGTCTGCCCGTCTTCCAGAATATATCCCAAATCTGACCACTTCTCCCCACTTCCACTGCCACTCCACCATTCCCCACTGCCCTGCCTCCTGGGCTCCCTTGACCTATTCTTCTCAGCCAGCCAGAGAGGTCTATTAAAAACAAAGGTCAGATCAGGTCATTGCCTGTCTTCAAATCCTTCCCTGGCTTTCCATGGTCCTTGAGATGAAGTCCAAACTCCTCACAGTGACCCATGAGACCTCACAAGATCTGATCTCTGCCTGCCTCTGACCTCATCATCCTGTCCACTGTGCCTTCAGCCCCTGCTCAGGTCAACCACATTGGCTTTATGGGCTCTCTGTCCTCCAGGAATGCTCTCCAGCTCCAGTTGCTCCCTGCACCTCCTTGCTTGTCCTCATCTTCCTTTGGGGGACAGATAGGACCCCCATGACAGATTTCCTCGCTGGTGCTGACCGGGAAATTCCTGATTGACCAGTGAAGACCACATATCTGGAGGGAAACCAGAGTCCCTTCACACTTCTGCCTCACTGGGCTCGGCTCAGGTGTCTGACTCCAGTCAACTCTTTGTAGGGGAGGCTGATGAAGGGAGGGGCTCGTTCCTGACCCCTCACTGTAGGTGTGTGCAAAGGCATTCTGACGTGGCATGTGTGCTATGGCTGCTTGGCCGCGGACTTTGCTATGAAAACACGGTGCGGGGGCAGCCCCGGTGGCTTAGGGGTTTAGCGCCGCCTGCAGCCCGGGGTGTGATCCTGGAGACCCTGGATCGAGTCCCCCGTCGGGCTCCCTGCGTGGAGCCTGCCTCTCCCTCTGCCTGTGTCTCTGCCTCTTTCTCTCTCTGCATCTCTACGTCTGGCCTGGGTGTCACTAAGCTCCCTTCTCCCCTCTGCCCCAGGGTGGGGGTGGGGGGCTGTTGGACCGAGCGCCCCGGAGGTGCCGGCCCCGGAGCCGCGAGAAGGAGCCCGGCCCGGGCGCGGGGCGAGGGCCAATAAATAAATCTTTTTTAAAAAATGCCGGGATCCCTGGGTGGTGCAGCAGTTTGGCGCCTGCCTTTGGCCCTGAGCGCGATCCTGGAGACCCAGGATCGAGTCCCACATCAGGCTCCCTGCATGGAGCCTGCTTCTCCCTCTGCCTATGTCTGCCTCTCTCTCTCTCTCTCTTTCTCTCTCCTCTTCCCCCTCCCTCCCCCCCACTGTGTCTCTCATGAATAAATAAAATCTTTAAAAAAAATTGCCGCACCCTCCCTGACCATGGCATACGTGATCCCATCACCCTGCTCGATTTTTTTAAATGACTTTTCATATTCTAACATACAATATATTGCCCATATATGTGTCATGTTGGTTACTTGTGGTTTGTCTTCCTCCTGGTATGTAAGTTCCAGGAGATCAGGACTTTCATCTGATTTGTTCACTGTCATTTCCCAAATGTCTACAACAGCTTCTGGTACGTAACAGTACTCAGTTAATAGGTGTTTAATGAAAAAAAAATGATATTATGTCTGGTAGTATGATATATGGTGATTTTTTAAAAAGGGGGGTGAGAGGCTGGAGTCTGGTAGGGTGGGACTCTCTGAGGTGGCCTCCTCCAGACAGAGGCCTGGTGGGGTGAGGGAGGGGGCCCAGCGCTCTGCGGGAAAGGGCATCCCGGCTCCTGACCACAGTGGGAGCTAGTGACTGGGGGTAAGGTGAACAGAAAGAAACAGGCAAACTGATGGACCCTAAGTGGTGTCTTTTAGACACATCTTCTAATATACGTGAGTTGACTCTAAGATGGATTCCCCCTGCCCCCCTCCGCTTTGTTCCTTCTTTTCTAAACAGCAATATTGGTCTAGAGCATCCTTTGTCAGGGAGAGAACGCTGGGCTTGGAATTGGGAGTCCAGGGCCAGGCTCCCAGCTGGCTGAATTACAGGCAACGTAAGGCCCCTCTGCAGGCCTCCTTTCTCTCATTGCCAATGGGGGAGCCACATGTACCTCCCAGCTTGTCTGAGGGATGAATTTGGACAGTGGATTTAGAAGGACCTGGTTTCCACTTGTCAGCATTTGATGGCTGAGGGTGGTAGGAGAAGACCCAGGAACAGAGTGGAGAGGGCTAGTGCCAAGCGCTAGTCTACATCTGTGTCCAGCATTAACCCTCTTGGTGTCATACTCACTCTGGGATGCAGGCACCTTCCTAACCCAGTTTCCCCATGCCAGAGGTGGACAGAGCCCGGGTCACAGCTGGTGAGATTCCAGCCCAAAGCTACTGTGCTGGGCCATATCCTTGAGCATCAGCACTAAACTCCTTCCTGTGGCACCATACAGAGGGGGAGACTGAGGCTTGGCTGCAGAGTCGCTGGTATGCACACCATGTGCAGAGCAGAGCCTGTACTATGCCCGGGTCTCTCGGCCTCCAGCATATGGCTCTCCCCAGGCACCACCCCTTGTACCTTGTTCAGGTGAGTTTGACCCACAGGGTTGACCAGAGGGCAGGAGCATCTGGGAGCCCCTTCCCATCCCCCAGTCATAATGGGCAGTCTCCTGTGGCTCTGAAGGTTTGTTCCCAAGGCTTTGCTGGGGCAAAGGTAAAGCTTTCTAGAGCTCCTGGAAAGAAGAAACCTGAGTGTAAATCAGGTTTATGACTTGGATCATAAAGTGTCTGTTCCCAACTGATGCCCTTGATTCCTTCCATATGAAGCCCTCTGCATTTGGGTCATAGCAGCCCTTGGTGGTTTCATTTATTCAGTTACTAGAAGCTGGGTTTTCTGGTGAGTCTTAGATGGGATAGAAAGGACTCAGACATAGTCTGTGGAGGATTCTCAGATTCTCCTGCCCCTTGGCTCTTTGATAGTGATTGAACATAACTTTTCAGCACAGGAGACTTAACTGTGTGCCAGGCCTGTGCTGGGCATCACAGGCAGAGAACTTCTAGGTTAGGATAGGACACGAGGGGATCCCTGGGTGCCGCAGTGGTTTAACGCCTGCCTTTGGCCCGGGGCGTGATCCTGGAGACCCGGGATCGAATCCCACGTCAGGCTCCCGGTGCATGGAGCCTGCTTCTCCCTCTGCCTATGTCTCTGCCTCCCTCTCTCTCTCTCTCTCTCTGTGTGTGTGACTATCATAAATAAATAAAATTTAAAAAAAAAAGAGGATAGGACACGAACTTGCAAACTGATAGTTAACAGTATGGGGCGGGTAGGGGAGCAAGTGCTGGGGGCTGGGAGGTATGAGGCAGCATCCGAGGCAGCCTGGTGGCAAATCAGGCAGAGCTTCCTGGAGAAGACCTCTAATCTGAGACAAGAGAGGTGAGTTGGATTTATAGCTGCAGGGAGAGGGAATGGCATATGCCAAAACATGAGATAAGACAGAGCTTAGCTCTGTGACGATAGAGAGAAACCTTATAGCAGGAGGAATGTGTGCATTACTGTGTGGGATGCTCAGAAGGCTTCCTGGAGGAGGTGGCATTTGAGCTGGGTGTCATAGGACGGCTAGAACTTCATCAGCATGTAGAATAGCCTTTGCAGAGGCCTGGAAATGTGAAATGGCACGGTGAGTATGGAGCACAGTAAGCAGTCTCAGCGGGGTGTTACAGACATGCAGGCTGGGGAAGTTGGCTAGACCCATTGATGGAAGGCCTTGCATGTCATATAGCAACTTGAAAGTCCCTCACAGTGTTGCTGGGAAGTCTGTGCAAAGGACCCTGCCTCCTCTTGCCTGCAGTGTCAAGAATAATCTAAGTCGAGTTGCTCTGCCGCTCGTCCTCCCATCAAAGCAAAGCAGCTCTCTGAGCCCAGATTGCCAAGCAGCTGATGTTTACAAGCAACAGCATCCTGCCATCACAATCCTTGTTCATCAGACTTCATAGGCTTGACTTATTTGACAGGCACTGATCCTTGCTCGTAATGGGGAACAGAAACAAGGCAGCATGCTTGCTTGCATTTCAAGGGTATTTGTCAGGGTGGGTGTGGGATGGCCCAGGGGGCTCTGGGCCTGCTGGGTGACTGAGGTGTCTCGGCCCTGGCCACCTGGCACCAGGAGCAGCCCATGAGGCCGACGCCTGGCAGTGCCTGTGGGTGGGGGAGACGGTCTGTGAAGGAGAGCTTTGGGATTAGCCTAGGGTGGGGAAGTATGGAAAGGACAGGCTTTGGGATGGGGCTGCCCTGAGCATGAGACCTGAGTCAAGTACCTCACCCTTGGTGTGAGAGGTAGTAGGCACTCTTCCAGGCAGGGGGACTAAGTGCGGTACTGGCTGGGGCAGTTCTCATTCCAGAAGAAGTGCTCAGGGATCATCAATTTGTCTCCTTTTCCCCAGCACAGAGGGGCAAACTGGCTCTTCCTGCCTGAGAGGTAGCCACGTCAGGAAGATGTGTTAGGGAAATCCGCCTGTGAGCTTGCCTGGCCCCAGCACCCCACTACCACCATCACCCCTCCACTGTCCTTACCAACTAAAACTCCATAATTCACAAAGTGCCTCCATATCCTCAGTCTTGTTTGATCTACATAACAACTGCACAGGGCAGAGTTAGTCACCCACAGTTTTTGGGAGAAGAAGCCAAGGCCCAGAGAGGGGAAGTGAGTTCCCTAAGGTCACAGAGTTGGCAAATGATGGAGTCAGGACCTGTACCCAGAGCTTTTTCTCAGAGTGCTGGGGCCCCTCCGGCTCCCCCACCTCCCTTCCTCCTTCCCCAGGCAGTACTGGGGCTCTTCCTGAAGGCCCTGGGATGGCTTATTTGTGGGAATCAGCAGGGGGGCAGAGTGGCTCTACACTGTGCAGAGCAGGGCACCAAAGAGGAAAGCACAGGAGCCCAGAGGGGTCAGGAGCGTGCCCTGGAGGAGGTGGCCACAGGGCCAACTTTGTTAGAGTTCTCCGAGAGGAGGAACTTTCCAGGCTCAGGGACCAGCATGGGTACAAAAACCAAGAGGCCAGCTTTTGTTGAAGGATGAGGGTGCTTTTCGTTTGTGGAGGGACAGCTGACATTTCCAGGACTTTACAGTTTTCCTCCTTATAGATCCCTTTTGGGTGATGCTCAGGAAGGGAAGTAAGGATTTTTGTCCAGATGGATGGGTCAGTCCAGGGAAAGGGATGGGGCTCACAGTCAGATTTGGGTTTAGACCCTACTAGCCTAGGGTGGACCAGGTGTCTTCGGGCAAGTCCCTCTGCCCCTTTGGACCTCTGTGTGAGACATGAGCCAGAAGAGCCTCATATAGGAGGGGGGTTAATGGTCTGATCTGTCCTCAGGTGAGGCCCTGGATTTCACGAGAGCTGAATTGTGGGATTCTTGGGCCTTTGGGTTTAGGTTTCTGTAAGTGAAAAGTAGGAGAAGGGATATTTGTTTCTGAACAGCCCCAGAGAGAAGCCTTTGGCCAGATGCCCTGAGGTCAGGCAGGGGAAGAGACTGGAGGATTAACAGGGTTTGATTCGGAGGCACTTCTGCCTTTGTTGGGCAAAGGAGAATGGGGACCATGAGTACTTTGGCTGAGTAGGGAGGGGGCACCGAAGAGTACATGTGGTAGCGTGGGACCTGGCCCCAGGGATGGTGGACCACACACAGTTGTGGGACACACACCTGCAATTTTGTGTTTGAACCTGCTATGGTTCCCAATGGCCTCTGAAAGCCACAAGCACCTTGAGAGGCAGGCAGAAAAATGGCAAAAGGATGGGCACCAGGGGCAGATACACCTGAGTCTGAGCCTTGGCCCCACCTCTTTCCATGGAAAGCACTTTGCACAGGATCTGGCTCTAAGCGTTCACTTTGAGGGTTCCAGTGCCCCCGGTCTATCCATCTGTTTGTCCAGAGCTCACACAGCCAGAGCGACCCTCTGGAGCCGGGAGGCCTGGAAGCCACTGGTTGTCAAGTCCCAGCTGGGCTGCTCATTGTTCAGAAGAGCTGGGGGCTCTTTCAAAGGAAACTGCAGTCAATTAGCGGAGAGTGGAATTTGAAAGGCCCAAATCCCTTTTTTCCCCCAAACTTCAAATCTGGTTTTCGTCAGCGGCTTTGAAAACAAATACCAAAAGAACCTTTTTTTTTTTTTTTTTTTTTAATTTTTTCCCCTCTCCTCTTTTCCCTTCCCTCCCTGTGTATTCTTCTTTCCCAGGCTTTTATCTCTTTGCAGAGTCCCCTCTGGCAGCCTAGCCTGCCTGGCCTGGCCACTCCGTGGTGCTGAGCAGGTGGCCATTGGGACATCACAGCCCTTTCCTTTCCAGCACTGGTGCTTGGTGGGGGGAACCCCATGGGGCTATTTGACCTGTGGTTTACAGTCTCTGCGGAGTCCCTCTGACTCATCTCCATACTCCCTGAGCCCAGCCCAGAGAAGGTGTGGATGCCCTAAAGGAGGGGTGGGTGAGGGAAGTGGATGAACAAAATGCTTTCAGGGCACAGAGACAATATTATAGTGGGGGGCGGGGTGCATAGAGCCATGGCTTCAGGCAGGTGTCTGGCTTCCCGCCCCTGCCTCATCCATCCATTGAGTTCCTGACTCATTCATTCCAGACATGTCTACCGAACACCCATTCTGGGCCAGTGCCTTTGCCAAGAACCCCAGGTGAATAGACACAGCATTACCCCTAGAAAAGCCCAGAGTCTAGTAGAAAAGAGTATGCACTGCTGTGTCAACCCAGAGTGAGCAGGATGGAGAGAAGTTAGGAGCAGCCATCTAGCTCCATCCTAGGTGCCATCCTAGCTTGTGGTAGTCAGAAGAGGCTTCCTGGAAGAGGTGGCTGCTGAACCCAGTCCTGAAGGATGAGTAGGAGTTTGCCAAGGAAAGGAGTGAGGGAGGACGTTATGGGCAGAGTGATTCAGAGAGCATAGGCCCAGAGGCCAGCAGAGCCAGATTGTTCTGGAGGATGTTGGATAGAGCTGTACTGTAAGAGCAGGTCATGGTGAGAGGTTGGCAGAGGCCTCTGGGGCCTCAAGGGACAGGCTGAGACCTGTGCTGTCTACATCTTGGTATAATTCTCTGTTCTTGGCTGTCCCATTAACTTCTAAGGGAAGGGGGGCTATATCAGGTTGACCTCTGAAACTGTGTGTCATCTGTTATTGTTTAAACTGTAGAATAACCCTCTGAGATAGGTGTTTTATTCCCCTTTTATAGATGAGAATACCGAGGCTCAAAGATAATGAGGTCATAGTCTTGCCATGAATGTCAGCTGAGCCTAGACTCTGAGAGCTGCCTCAGCATAGCCCTGGACGTGTGTGTGTGTGTGTGTGTGTGTGTGTGTGTGTGTGTGTGTTTAGGGGAACAGGGTAGGGGTAGGGGCAGCAGAGTGCCTCAGATTGCCTGGGTTTAAAATCCTGCCTTTCCATCTTTGATGGCTTTGGGCCAGCTATTTAAATTTTTTGCACGATAAGTTTCCTCCTCTGTAAAGTGGGCACAGGGGTGGTGCTCCCGACGTCATGGGGCTGCGGTGAGGAGCTGGATAGTCTCAGGGCTCAGCATGGTACCTACTCACAGTACTTGCTTAGTACTTGGCTGTGTTGGTTAGAGGTCCCCCCCCGCCGCCCCCCGGAGACAGGAAGCTTCAGATCCAGGGCCCACAGAAGGGCATAGTACTGGGGACCTTGGAAACCCTGCCGTCCAATGAAAAGCTGACACTCAGGGAGGGGCAGGTCAGGATTTTTGCCAAGAAAGGTGTGGAGTGACTGGCCTGTTTTTAAACCAGACTCATGGCCTCAATTTTATACTCCTCCGTTTGGTTACAACAAAAAGTAGTTGAGTCATTAACTGGTGCTGGATGCAAACTCAGGTATTTTTCCTTCTTTCTGGGCGTTCTTCATAAAGGAAGTCTGGGGTCTTGGAAGGATGAGTTGGTGTTCACCCTGCCCGAAGCCCGGCTGCCCAGGAACCGGCCTCTGACTTCGGCTGTCCTATCCCTGCTGCGTGGGGTGGCCCAGCACGCAGGCGCACTCGTGGTGGTGTCCTTTCCTTTCCTCTGCTGCTCCTTGACTGGCTGCCCTGGTGCCCCCTGTGCTGAGGGAGGGACCAGTCAGTCCAGTCTCTGGGCTGCCGAGGAAGCTGAGACCGGCCTAGACCGTGGAGCTGGCCAGCTGAACTCTGACTATGCCGTGACCTCGTCACAGGGCTGCTATGTCCCTTGTCTGAGCGCTCACCATACTGGTAATACCACTAGTGACAACTTACCAAATCCCTAAACTGTGCTGGGCCCTGGGTAAGCTATTCATGCGTAGTATTTTATTTTAGATCTCGTCTCATGATGATCTGTTACGTGTTGTTACCCCACTTACAAAACAGAACGGAAGTTGACACACTGAGGCTCCGTGAAATGTCAGAGCTGGCAGGAGAGCCCGCCTTCAGCCAGGTCCATGCGCTATGGGTTTCCTCGGGCGGAGCCTCATGGAGGGCTGTGAGGAAGACGGAGTCCTGGGGGAGAAAGTGTTCACTGGCCGGGAAGCCCCGCGGGGAGCTGGCCGGCCTCCTTCCTGGCTTCCCCAAGCCCACGGGCCTATAAATACGCACTGAGTAAACGTGGGTCTGCCCCGGGCCCAGGAGAGAGGGCTGGAAAAAAAGAGCCCCACCCTGTCTCCGAGGTAAGACAGGAAAGAAAATATTATCGTCACCCTCTGGTGGATCTGGGCCCGGCCCTGTCAAACTCTGAATCACCTGAGAGAGTCTGGTTTCGCGGCAACCGCAGGGAAAGGCCAGGGTTCCAACCCAAACAACTTGTGCGCATCTGCTTGGAATTTATTGATTGATTTATGGGGCGCCTCCTGCCAGCCCTGAGGAGATGGACAGGGCCTCTCAGAGCTGCCACCCTGAGGGACGGGGGAGAGGGGAAGGCCAAGGAAAACTCTGACTGCAGCGGGGAAGCCGGCTGTGGGCCTGAGAGGTTTCCCCAGCGGCCTGGCACGGGGGCGGCGGGCTCAGCGGCAGCAGGGGCCTGACGGGGCCGCCAGCCACCTCACCCCAGCCTTACCGGGCTGGCTTGCTGAAGTTCTGGAGAGTGTGGCCATTGTCACACGGCTGCTGTGTGTCTGTCTCCTGGTGTGGTTCCATCTCCAGAGCGGCCCAGGAGGGTGGTGGTGTTCCACCTAGTTTACAGACGAGGCTGCCGAGGCTCAGAGAGCATGAGGATCTGTTCCAAGCTACGTGGTTCCGAGGCAGATCCTGATATTGAGGCTTGGGCTGTCAGGATGAAGCTGCAGGGCCTTGGAAGCATCTGGTCCAACTTGCTCCCTCTGCCCTCCACTCCCTGCCCCCTTCGTGTGACTGAGGAATTCCAGGCCCCAGGACCCTGGTGGCCCTCTTTCCACTGGTTCTGCTGCCTGGTTTCCAGTCATCTGGTCAGGTCCCACTTCCTCCTCCAGTGACCTCCCTAACCACTCCCTTCCAGGGTCACTGCTGGTTGTGTGCTAGTTGGCTCCTTCTGCTCATCCCTCCTTTAGCTTCTGGGTAAATGAACTTTTAGGGTGGGAAAGGGGCTTCCTGACAGCCACCTGGCCTGAAGTGACAGGGAGAGGAGCTGGCCAGCAGCACACAGGGAGTACAGCGAGGACACAGAGGACACGCTGCTCCCAGACCCCCGGAGCCTTGCTGTTGCTCTGTGCCGCCTCAGTGGCCCTCCTGGGGGTGGCAGGCAGGCAGATTGGGGAGAGGGGGAAGCCTGGATCAGGTTCAGGACTGGCTTGGCCACTTCTATGCTCTGCGGTGCTGCCGTGATGGCCTCTGGTTAACCCTGTGCGGGTCTTGGCCTCATCTGTCAGCTGAGGGAGGGACCGGGACTTCTGACCAGCTGGGCCTAAGCTGACCTGGAGGAAGCTTGTCCTTTTCGGCCAATATCTGTTTTGCTCAATTTTTCCTTCCTACGGCCAACGCCCAGTGGAGTTGCTGTGATGGTAATGAGGAGGCAGGCACCCTTGCCTTCCGATTTTTGGTGTACGGCACCAAGCAGGCCTATAGTTATTATCTATCAAGATGAAGAGACACAGAGAAACCTCTTTGCCTAGAGACACCTTTCCTGGCCTCCTCCTACCCCCTCCACATGCACTGCCTTGAACATAGTACGGCAGTTACCTCCATCGTGTGGGATCCCTCTTCACACCCAGACATAGTGATCTCTCTAAGCCCACATTGGAACCTGGCTGTCTCCTGCCCTCAGGATAGCAGCCAGGCTCTAGGATCTGGCCCACAGGGGCCAGCGTCTCCCGGGCATGTCCAGTCCGTGTCCTGACATCAGATCCTCCAGCCAGGCCTCCCGAAACACCAAGCTATTTCACGCCCACATCCTCTGCTCACACATGTCCTCTTTTAGGAATATCCTCTCCCCTGCCTGTAGGCATATGCCTACCCGTCACTACTTGGCACATGGTAAGTGCTCAGCAATTTTGGTAGTGGTGGTGGTGCTCACGGGGCAGATAGTGACATTTCTCTCCCCTTGATGGAGTCACTGGCAGGCCTCTGTTGGACACGCTCTGCCCTGTGCTGTGAGCCAAGGCTTGCAGGACCCTTGCAAACTGGAAGTAGAGCATCTCTTCCAGCTGGGAGGTCAGTCTCAGCCTTGCGGGGGGTGGGGGGTATTTTGGATCCTAGCCAACATCATAGACAAAAGTGAACAAGTGAAGCTCAGTTGTACTATTCATCCCTAAGTCTGGAACAGTTTGATTTTACCACCCTTGGGATACAGTCCAGATTCTTAGTACCTGGGCTTCAAATATGGGTGCAATCTTGTGCACATATTCATACATTTTTCTGGGAGGGATAGTCTACAGTTTCATATGTTACAGGAGTGACCCCTCTGGTCTCAGTGACCCCCCCCCATTCCTCGTTGACACTTTACCTTCAGGGACCCACTTGTAGCTCCCCAGTCCCAGACATCCTCTCTGACCCTCCTTCAAACACTAATACCCGCTCATTGTCTGTTGCTTAGTTTAGAAGCCTCCTCCTCCTGGAAGCCTCTCCTGACCTCACAGGCTGGGTCAGACACCTTCTTGTTCCCTCCATCCCACGTGGCTACTGTCAGCCTGCTGCGGAGGGGCTGAATCTCAATGTGCCCCTGTGTATCCCAACAGCCACCCAGTGTGGGCCCAGCCTAGGGCTAGTGCTGGGCATCTGCTCAGTGAATAGCAGCAGAAATGATCTCGAAGATGCAGAAACTGATGGGTGTGGGTGAAGTAGGAAGGCCCTGCCTAGGAAATGGAACTCTGTGGCTACTGTCACAGTCCACTTCTTCATTGCTTGGCAAGCACTGGCTGTGTCCTGCTGCAGGTGCAGTGTTAGGGGCACAGGTGAAGCAGACCTGGTCTTGCCCACGAGGCACTAAAGAAGCAGAGGTCAGGACAGTGAAGCCTGCAGAGGAGTACAAGAGTGGCTCCGGTCCCCAGAATGCAGGGGAGTCTAGAACAAATCACAGGTAGAGAGCAGTGGTAGGTGGAGGTATCAGGTCGTGAGTGGGTTCACAGACGACCCAGCGAGCTGCTTGCCAAATGACTGAGTGAGGGAGTAGACGCAGGATTAAAGGCTGGTAAAGCAAAAACAAAAACAAAATAAAAACAAACAAACAAAAAACAGGTAAAACTCAAGTTGCAGTGAGAGGTGGGAACACTGTGTGGGCTAGAATCAGAAAAGCCTGGGTGTGGATGTCAGCTGCATGCCTCCATTCTACATCTTTGCATTTCTTTTTCTCACCTTTCCATTCTGGCTAGGACCTCCTTACTATAACATTTAACATTATTATATGAAATAGAATATAGACTATTGTAGGAGTGGAAGGTGGAGGATGGAAGAGAGGAAGAATATCCTCGTCTGCTTCCAGCATCGGAGGGAAAGCTTTCAGCGTTTTACCACTAACTGGTGGCTTTTCGTAAATACTCCTTATCATATGAAGAAAGCTCCTTTCTGTTCCTGATTGACTGGAAGTTTTCTTTTTAAATCATGGGTGGATATTGAATGATATCAAATGCTTTTTCTGCAATTATTGAGATGCTTACATTATTTTTGTTTTTAAATCTGATGTGGTGAATAACATTAAATGACTTCTTAATGTTAAACCAATTTTGAGTTCCTTGGATATACTCAATCTGGTAATTATTTTTTTTTCCCATTTACCTACTACTGGATTAAATTTGCTAATATTTTAGTTAGAATTTTCCCATTGTTGCTCATGAATGAAATTGACTTGTAATTGTCCTTCCTCATACTGTCATTTTTGAAATTCAATAGCAGTGGTTTTCTTAGCTAGTGAATTGTGGATTATTTTCTCTTCTAGTTTCTGGAAGAATGAGAGATTAGAATTATTTCTTCCTTGAGTGTTGGGTAGCAATCACTGGAAAAGCCATCTGGACCTGGAATTTTCTTTATGGGAAGATTTTAACCAGCTAAGCCACCCAAGTGCTCCATCTTTGTAAGAAGATTTTTAGATCATTTTTTCAATTACTTAAATGCCTGTAGAATGATTCAGGTTTCTACTTCCCTCAATTTTGGTAAATTATATGTTCCTGGGAATTTGTTCATTTTGACTGCATGTCAAAATTATAGGCATAAACATATTCATAATATTCTCTAAACATCTTTATATTGCCTGTAACATCGAGTGTGGACTCACCTTTCATCCTTGATACTACTTTTTTATTCATGCTGTTTTTCTCTTGTTATCTGTCTTGTCAGTTGTCGATCTTACTCATCTTTTCAAAGAACCAACTTTAATTTATTGATCTCTATTGTGTGTGCACATGTGTGTATATTTTCTATATTATTGGTTTCTGCCTGTATCTTTGTAATTTCTTTTTGCTTTATTTCTTTTTTTTTAACATCTTGGAACGGCTATTTATTTAACTCATTAAAATCTCAATACTTCTTTTCTAATAAATGCTTTGAAGACATTAAAAAACTAATATTTCTTGATCCCTCAACTTCTATCTTGTAACCTTTCTGAAGATGGCGGGGGTGGGGTGGGGGGGAAGCATAAAAAGCTCATGCGCGCAGCCGCAGAACAGCAAGGGAGAGGGGACCCTACAGAGAACGCAGATTGCAATGATTTAGGATAACAATTTGTGACCAGACTTGCGCCCAAGGAAGGTGGAAGTGCAGCCTTCTCTAAACTACTCTGAGGCAGGGGGTGCGGAGGATCATTCCGATTGGCCAACAGATAAAGAGAGGGATTGGATTACCTCTGGAATCACCTGGGATGTTTTGAATGGCAACTATGACCACCCAGCCTTCTGGGCCCTCCCCCCATGGCCAATGGAAAGCCTGGTGATCCCAAGTCAGCCCCAAACTGGAATCCACCCACATGTCCACCATCAGTAGAATGGATAAATAAGTTGTTGTGTGTGCATGCAATGAGATACTACACTGCAATGAAAATGAACAAACTCCTGCTACAGGCAACCTGGATGAATCTCACAAACACGGTGTTGAGCGAAAGGAGCCAGACAGAAAAGAATGCAGACTCTCTTCACAGAGGTCCTCCAGGATCAGGGGGACCAATGATTCCACCACTGCTGAGCCTCCCACCTCCTCCCAGGGGCAGAGGCCCAATCCGGGGAGGCCTGGGCCCCAGGTGCGGCCCATATGGTCGTGGCTGGTGGGGGGCCAATACTGAACCTCCTTTTCCTGGACCAGGCCATGGGAGTCCTTCCAGAGGAGGCTTTCACAAAGAGCAGAGAAATCCCCAAAGGCTCAAAAGTTGGTCTCTTATCAAAAATACCTGCCCGCCCAAGGATGGCCCCCAAGTTATGGAAGACAAATCAAACCGCCCTGTCTGCCGACACTTTGCCAAAAAGGGCCACTGTCGATATGAGGACCTCTGTGCCTTCTACCACCCAGGTGCCAATGGACCTCCTCTGTGAGACTGTGCCTTCCCATCCAGGCTGGAAGGAGCCCTCTGACCTAGCGGCCATATATTTCCCTGTGGCCCTGTGACGGCTACTGTGAGGCTGTTCCACCCACCACCCTCAGTCAGTGACACCCACCCCTATCTCTAACCTCCCCCATTTGGTGAGGGCAGAGTTTTGTTTCATCACTGGTGCCCAGCGTGTGGGCTTTCTTCCAATCCAGCCTCCAGAGACTCGCCTTCAGGACCCCACCTTTGCTCTCTTCAACTGCCTCCTGGATCCTCTTCCCCTTCGCTGATTGACTGCTGAACAGGAAACCTCTTTGGTGCTATTTCTTATGCGTCTGTCCACCCAGCCGTCGGCACTGCCCTCGATTCCTAAGAGCCCTGGAGCAGTTTCCTACCATTCCCTTCTTCTAGCTGCTTGTTTTAAGTCCTTTTTATGTGACAAACCCTACCCCCAAAGTTGCCAGTTGCTCTGTGAAACTCACCAGGTTGACCTGGGGTCAAGTACGGATGACTGGTGCAGAGTTACTCCCTGAAAGGCCACTCTCCCTGCTTTTGGATTTTGTAGATCCTGCATCAGTAGCATGATCCCCACCACTCTGGTCTGTGATCACTGTGCTTTGTGAAACTGTGCATCCCCTTGTACGTAGCCTTTCTCAGTGTCCGTGGCATCACTGTGACTTCCCAACACTAGAGTAAGTTTTTCTGCCAAAACGAGTGAGGCTCTTGATGCCCTCTAGACTTTCCACACCTCCCAACATGGGAGAATTGTGAAACTTTCCGCAAGACTGCCTCCCTGGTCTCCCCATTCTCCTGGTGTCGGTCTTTTGGGGTTTGACACAAGCCCATGAGATGTCCTCTAAAGCCTCTTACGGGCTATCCTATCTCCTCTCCAGCCCACTTTAGTTAGAGTACATCATTGTGAGGCCACCAGCCCTTTCGTCTGAATTCTGTGAATCTCCACCTGGCCTACCCTTGGGTGGAACCTGGACGGTACTGTCACCCTCGTCTAACCTTCCCTACATCCCTGGCACTGGTTGTTTTCTGTAAAAACGGCAGTGAACAGGTTCGGTTTTGCACTGGCCCTGAGGAAATGGGTCAGGAGTTGTGTGGGCAAGAGGGAAAGATGAGAGCCATTAGAGAACTGAGAATGAATTTTTTTTCTTTTTAACATTTTTTATATTAGTAATAAATATATTATAGTGGAAACAAAAAATGCAGTGGAAACAAAAAAAATGAAAAACTAGTATTTTCTTAAGTACTGTTTTAGCAGCATCTCAGAAGTTTTGATATGTAGACGTTTCATTATCAACCTGTTCAAAATATTTTGTAGTTCTCATTGCATCTTTGAGTCATGTGTGGTTATGGGACATGTTTCTTAATTTCTAAATATATGAGATTTCTCATTCTCTCTTACATTGTGGTCAGAGGACATGTTCTATTCATTTAAGTCTTTTGAAATTTATTGAGAGTTGTTTTGTGGCCCAGTTTTGACTGTGGACCCTCTTCTCACTTTCTCAAGAACACCATCGCTCTGGTGATTCTTCCCTTTTGTCCTGTATCAGTTTTTGCCTCCCTCCCGGCTTGTTTCCATCACCATACAAGCCTGCTATTGTTTCTGACATCTTTTAAAAAACAATTCACAATCCTGTCCTGACTATGTATCTACCTCCAGTCTGCTTCTCTTTTCCTTCCCACCTGTCTGAGCCTGGTTTTCCCTGCAGGTGGAGATTTTCATGCTCTAGTATAGGTAGTTTCCTTGGGAGGTGATTCCAGGGACCCCAAATGAGAGATGGGGGGTTTAAACAGGACAGAGGCAGAGGGATAGCTTATCGAGAGCCCCTCCCACATGCATCTCAGAGCACTGTCAAGGAGGAAGTATTGATTCCTGGGTACCTGTACCCACTGGCCAAGGATGCTCTGGAGCCTTAACCCCTTCCCATGTTAGGGTTGGGTGTGTGAGGTTGCATTACACACGCTTGTTTTATAGGAGGCACTGCAAATCACCATTGCCTGAGGCCCTGCAGCAGTGACCACAGTAAGGGGCAGTGGGGAAGATGTCAAAGGAGCATAGGAGAAGTCTGGGGATGCATTTTAGCAAGCTGGGAGAGCTGCCTGCGCTCAGCATCTCAAGTTTCTCTCCTCTCGTTACTTTGTGAGTAATCTCCAACCAGCGTTTTACACTCCCCCAGCAGCTCTGGTTCAGGTTTCTGGTGGCTTCCATGTGGCCAAATCTAGGTGACAACTCTTAGTCCTTACTTTAGTTGTCCTCTGAGCAGCTTTGGACATGATAGATCACTCTCTGCTCCTTGAAACAGTTCTTTCTCTCAGCATCGGGATGCTGCTGAGACTGGTTTTCCTTCTGTGCCTCTGGCCAACCCTGTCAGCCCTCCGACCTCTAAAACTGGTGTGCCTACGCTTAGTCCTTGGACTGCTTTCTTTGCTGTTTATACTCACCCTCTTGGTGGTCTCATCTATATCACTGCATTTCAAATACCATCGATCTGCTCTTGGTCCAAAGTATGTCCCTGGCCCTGATCTGCCCCCCTGAACTCCAGACCTGTCAGTCCAGTTGCTCTTCAGCATTTGCATGTCAGAAAAGACCAAGACAGACTTCCTGATGGTCTCCCCGAAACTGGGTCCTTCTTGTGTGTTTCCTGTCCCCGTAAATGGCAACTCCATCTTCATAGGTCTTGAGGATATAAAATGGACTCTTCTTTTTCTTGCATTCCCCATAGGTGCTCTGTCAGTAGATTCTGATGCCTCTACGCTCACCACATAACCACAATCCAGCCCCTTCCCACTGCTTTGGCGGCAGCCAATGTCATCTCACTGATGGATTGCAGGGGCCCCTTAGCTGGTTCTCTGTCTCCGTCTTGCCCCGTCAACACGGTGGCCTGAGAGATCTTATTAAAGCAGTGGTTCTGAACCAGAGCCGTTTTGTTCTGTAGAGAACACTTGGCAGCGTCTGAAGACATTCTTAATTGTCACGACTGGTTGTGTGTGCATATGGGTGCATGCATGCTACTAAGGATGCTGTTAAACATCCTGCAATGTAGAGACAGCCCCCCAGGACAAAGCATTATCCAGCTTGTAATGTCAGTAGTGCTGGAGTTGAAAAACCCTGTGTTAAAAACATTAGTAATGCTGCTCTTTTGCTTAAAACTTACCCAAACAAATCATCTTATCCAGATGTGGAGGTAAGACGAGATCTATATAAAGCCCTGTGAGGTCCAATGTGATATCCACACACATATACACCCTTCTATACACCTCTCTTATTACTCTGGTCTCTGGATCCTCCTTTGTGTCCTCAGGCTTACTCCTCTCCAGCCACACTGGTTTGCTGCTGATTCTGGAGCATGTTAGGTTTCCAGCTGCCTCAGGGCCTTGGCACTGGCTGTTTCCTCTGCCTGGAATGTCCTCCTCCTCTCAAGCCCTAACATCCTGAGGCTCAGTGCCTCACCTGCTTCAGGTCTTTAGCCAAGTGACACTTCTTTTTTTTTTTTTTTTTTTTTTAATTTATGATAGTCACAGAGAGAGAGAGAGAGGCAGAGACACAGACGGAGGGAGAAGCAGGCTCCATGCACCGGGAGCCCGATGTGGGATTCGATCCCGGGTCTCCAGGATCGCGCCCTGGGCCAAAGGCAGGCGCCAAACCGCTGCGCCACCCAGGGATCCCCAAGTGACACTTCTTAATGAGGCCTTCCCTGAACATCCTATATAGAAGTACATTTTCCCCTCAGATACCTACTCCTGTTTTATTTTTCTCCTTATGACTAATATTCCATATAAGTTAAGTTTTCATTTTACTTATCTTACATCCCCCTTTAGAAGATGTGCTCTGTAAGAGCAGAGGTTGTTACCCATATTATTCACTCCTGTATTCCTAGCACTGAGAATAGTCCCCAGTGCATAGCAGGCACTCAACAAAAATGTGATGAATGAATGATGAATGAATAATGTTTTGTAAAGTGTAAGTACATGCATGTGATATTTGTGATTATTATTACACTATGGTGCTACTAAGGGAGATGGTAGAAACTCTGCCATAAGGTCTTGAAAAAAAATAACACAGATGGGGACAATTGGTTAACTATTTGGGGAAAAAAATAAAGTTAAATCCTCACCTACATTATCCTGCAAAATACATTCCAGATGGATTAAGGAGTTAAGTGTGAAAAATGAAGCCACACAAAAAAATTAGAAGGTATTATAGGGAAATATTTATCTTATGTCTGGTTGGAAAAGGACTAGCTTTACATAAAGCCCCTGGAAATGATCTCAACCAGGGACTGTTACATTGGACCTTGTGAAAATTTAGAGCACTTTCACATGTAAAAATTTATAAACAATAAAAGGCAATCAACAAAGCGAGTAAAGCATTTGCTACAGAGAGCAAGCCTGATGTCTTCAATACATAATAAAGCCACCCCAAGGGCAGCCCCAGTGGCGCAGCAGTTTGGCGCTGCCTGCGGCCCGAGGTGTGATCCTGGAGACGCAGGATCGAGTCCCATGTCGGGCTCCCTGCTTCTCCCTCTGCCTCTCTCTCTCTCTCTCTCTCTCTCTCTCTCTCTATGAATAAATAAATAAAATCTTTAAAAAAAAGCCACCCCAAAATGATAAGAAAAATGGAGAAAGAACAGGAACAGGCTATCAACAAAAGAAGAAATGCAGTTAGCATTCCCCACCTTGGCATTAAACCCCAAATAAAAACGGAATAATCATTTTGGTATCACAAATTAGCAAACACAAAGGAAATCCTGTTCCTTCTCGCTGCAATGTGCAATGAAGGCGGCCCTCAGCAGTCAACTGGTGTGAGTATGAACTGGGACCGTCTTTCTGGAGGGCAGCCTGACAGTATGTTCCACAAACCTGGAAAATATTCAGTCTCGTTGACTCAGGAATTCCTCCTTTTGGAAGTTATCCTGAGGAAGCATTCAGAGATGCAGACAGTGATTTATGTTCAGCAAATAATACTCATCACAGCATTATTTATGACAGTAAAAAACCAGGAACAACCTAAATGTCTAACAATAGGGAATAACTAACTACATTATAATGAATCCCATAATGGAATACTATGCAGCCATCCAGAAGGGATTTGTTGTTGTAGTTGTTTAAAGATTTTATTTATTCATTGGAGACACACAGAGAGAGGCAGAGACATAGGCAGAGCAAGAAGCAGGCTCCCTGCGGAGAGCCCAATGCAGGACTTGATCCCAGGGCCCAGGGATCACGCCCGGAGCCGAAGGCAGATGCTCAACCACTGAGCCACCCAGGTGCCCCCAAGAAGGGAGTTTTTGAGGGACCCCTCATGGCAAGAGGGAAATGCTCATGATTTGTGTACAAATACTAAACAAATGTCAGTATGTAGTAAGATGCTAAATATTTGTATATGTATTTGTACATGTATACGTCTCTATGCACAGACATGTTCATACACATAGGTGTAATGAAAAAAATGAACCTATCAAAATCTAAGCAGTCTGAGAGATGAGATTATGGAAGTATTTTTAATTCTTAAAGGTTTTCCTCCAAAAATTCATCGTAAATCAACATGTACAGTTAGTTAGCTGCGGATATATCTCAGAAGGGAAAACCCAAGGTCACATATTGCATGGTCTGTGACGGCTTTCTCAAGGCTGTGTGTGTATGCAAGAAAGAACAAGAAGGCTCTCCGGGCTTTCTAGAGTTCACTTGTTGTAGCCCTTGATGATGTAGTCAGGGAGACTCCTTGCCCTCATGGTGCTTGCATTCCAGTGGCGCAGACAGTGAGCACATAGAGGACATATAGGTAATAGCATGAGCTAGGAAGAAAATGGAAGCAGGTGAGGGGATAGTGAGAGATTGGGTCTAGGGAGGGTGGAGAAGGCCTCTTGTGGAAAGTGAAATCTGAGTGACAAGAGGCAGCCATCCATAACCTGTCTAGGGCAGCGCCCATCAGGTGGAGGAAAGAACGAGTGCAAGGGCCCAGAAAGAGGAACAAGCTGCCAGTGTGGGATGGGGCCAGCATGTCTGCAGCGTGGCGGGGAGAGTACAACAAGATGCACAGGGATGTTTCTCCTTCTCTTACCTTTAGGGGGTTGCCTACTCTCCAAGACCATCTCATGACTCATTTGTTTCCAGAGCACCATTCTGAGCCAGGCACTGGACCAGGAAGGGAGGCTAGAGGGAGAACTAGAGAGAGAACCTCAGGCACTAACTTCAGGGGGTCTGGGGTGGCTTATTCATGGGGAGATCTAGGAGGGCTTCAGGGAGGAAACATTTGAGCTGGGCCTTGAAAGATAAGTAGGAATGAGTTGGCCATGTTGAAGTGGATAGAAGGGCATTTCAGGAGAGGGAAGAGCATGAAGCAGGGGGTGGGGTAGGCATATACAGGTCTAATAGGGAATGGCAAAGTGCTGTCGGGCCTGCACTCTGACTCTGCGGGGGTGCGTTGAGTGTATGTGCATGCAGTCTTGGCAGATCAGACCAGAGATGTGGTTTGGAGCCAAGCAGTTTGAAGGGCCTTGACTGTGCCAGGCCAGAGAGGTGAGACTTTCTACTCCTGAGGATCGGTGGTGGCCAGATGCAAGGTAGGCTCGCACCAGACTGTCTGCAGCAGGGTTCTCTGGGATGCTCAGAGAAGTGCATCTTCCCAGCCCATATCCCCCGAGATTCTGATCTGATTTGTCAAAGGCAAAATCCAGATATATTGTTCAAATCCCTGGAGTGATTCTCCTGTGCCAGAGTTTGGAGCCCACTGCCGAGGATGAGGAGTATGAACAGGGAGAGTCAGGACTCGTCCTTCGCCCTGGGAGCCCTCCCTGGTGGTCACCCCTTCTGGCCTCTCGGGGGTGTTGTTTCCTGTTCCTGTATTTGAGCCTGTGGTCATTACGTCTAACTCGTCTCTGCATTTTGTACGACTAGCCGCTGATACTCCGCACATAGTAGAGTGCACTTGGGCCGGCTGTGCTGGCGAGGGAGGCGGGGCTCTGATAGTGCAGGGAGGGCCTGTGTGGCAGAGGTGGCCTGGATGCACCTGCTTGATTGTGGCTGAGTTACTTCACCTTCTGAGCTTCAGGTTCCTTGTTTGGTAGGTGGAGGGTAATTATCTCTCCTGCTAGTTAAATTAGTATATAAAGTAGCTGGTACTTAAGATCTGCCTAAGCCCTATGTTGGCACTATGTCTGGTTCTTGGTTCTATCCCTGCTGCTGGTAGAGAGTGGGCATCAAAACTGTGTTGAAAGAATCAGTGAGGTGCTTTAATATACTAGCTTCCTTCCCTCGTCATCCTCCTCCCTTGGTGGATGTGATCCTGGTGTTCAGGTGCTGAGGCATTGGGGAATTCAGTTAAAACAGCATAGATCATCTCCTGTGTGTCTGTGGGAAGATGCAGGGATGGATAGGGTCATATCTGTTTGAGGCAAGACTTCTGGGGATCAATAAGGCAGACACAAAAATGCTCTAATTCAGGGTATGTTCGTGAGGGCAGAGACCAACCAAGGCCAAGTCCTGGCATGATGGTGAGCTCAGGAAAGGACCACTGACAGCCCCCCAAGTAGAGAGCATGGGAAGGCCGAAAGGACCAGTGGTGGGCAAGGTCCCACTCCTCAAGGTGTCTTGAGGAGTGGGACCTTCAGGGTGCCTGGAGCTCATGCCCTTGTGGTCTGCCTCTCTCTCTCTCTCCCTTGTGGTCTCTCTGTCTCTCTCTCTCTCTCTCTCTAAGATTTTCTGTGCTCTCACGTCAGGCTGTTTCTTTTCCTATATCCCGTTGGGTGGAAAGAGCAGAGCTTTAGAGTCAGGGAGGCCAGGCTGTATGGCTTGGAACAAGTTCTCTTGGAGCATCTTAGGGTCCTCTTACATAACATGGGGACAGTATTATGTTCCTCACATGACTGGCATTGTGGCTGAAATAAAACTCATACCAAGCCCAGTGCCTGGCACACAGCAGGTACATAATTAATGCCAGTCCTTATGTCCCTCCTCCCTTCCTGTCCCACCTCTCCTCTGGTTGACAGTCAGCCTTGGGAAGTCCCCAGTGGATTTCCCAGCCAGGCGCATTGGCCCTGCATTCTGCTATCTCTTCAAGATAATAAATACGAACAAAACCGAAATCCATTATTAGCTTCTTCTAGACTGTCTGCATGATTTATGGCTTCAAAGTGTCTCTAGTTAATCTGTCGAAAGGGATTTTAAATTTCATCCGTCTTCCCTGCTGGCAGCCTCCTCTACCTTGAATTCAGCTGTTTGACATGTCTAGTACCGGGGTCCCATTTTAAAAACATTTACAGTGGGCCGGCAGGGAAAAAAAAAAATCAGAGATGGAGCGGCAAGCAGGAGGCTCAATTTGGCACATCTGCTTTTAATTCTACGCATCTCCAAAAGTGCAAATAACTTGAAAGTTCGCCCAGGGAAGAGGTCCGCTGTGCCCACGAGGGCTGCCTTAGGTGACTTTAAAGGAGAGAGGGATAATTACTGAAAATGAATTGTCACTGAAATAGAACCCTCCCGATCGGCCAGGCTGACCATCTGCTGCTCACATGTGCGGGCGGCTCTTCGTGCCTCCCCCACCCAGGCCTGCAGAGCTCTCAGCGCTGGGGTTTTCTTAACCTCTGCCTCCCAGGCCGCTCAGGTAATTGTTCCAGATTCATGCCAATTGTGGGAGTGGCTGCACAGTTCCAACGCGTGGCTGTGGTCGTGGGACCTGGAGTTAGGGCACTGGCAGATACTGCCCAGAATTTGGTTCAGCAGATGTATGGTAAGGCCCTGTGACCGGCAGGGCCTGGAAAATGTGTGTGTGTGTGTGTGTGCGTGTGTGTGCATGCCCATATGCACTTGCACATAGCACTCTACAGTTTACAAAGCCCTTGTACACATATCATAGGTGGGAAAGCTGAATTCAGTCCCTGAATACACAGGCCAGTCCCTGTGTGGGGTGCTGGATGTGGAGATGAATCAGCCACAAGCCCCGCCCTTGGACACCTGTGGGAGAGAGGGGGTCTGTACCTCTGAGCGAGCTGAACAAGGGTATCCAGACGGGTTTTACTGGCCACTTAAACTGGGCCTTTTGGGATTTGTGCATGTGACAGGTATTTGTAAATTGCTGTTGTGAGCCAGGCTGTGTTCTCTGACCTGGAAGGTGATCGAATAGACCAAGTCTGTGCCCTCAGAGAGCAGAAGATCAAAGACATGAGCAAAGAAACAAGATGCTGTTAATACTCGTTGAGTGTCATAAAGATGGACAAACAGGACGGCATGACCCATGAGGCTCCCAGCACATCAGGGAGGGCTTCCTGGATGAGGTGGGATCTTCATGTTGAGACTTGAATGGTGACCAGAAACTGCTGTATGAACCTGGAAGAAAAGAGGCCAGAAAATGCAAAGCTCCTGAGGTGTGTTTGAGGACAAGGCAGTTGTCTTAGTTGGTTCAGGCTGCTAATAGCAAACATATGATGAACATTCTTCTCTCACAGTTCTGGAGGCTGGATGTCCCACATTCAGTGTCTGGTGAGGGTCTGCATCCCTTGGTTCATAGACAGCTGTCCTCTCATTGTGTCCTCTTATGGAAGAGAACAAGAGAAGCAAGCTTCCTCTTGTTTCTTCTTAGAAGGGCTATTCATGGGGCCCCACGCTCATGGCTTCATATAATCCCTACTGCCTCCCAAGAGCCCCATCTCCAAATATACCATCACATTGGGGGTAGGGTTTCAACAGATGAATTTGGGGGGTACACCAGCATTCTGCCCATAACAGTGAGTGTATCAGAAGCAGAACAATGAGGGACTGATAAAGAGGTGGGGAACCATCAGACCTGAGAGCTGGGGGCCACTGAAGAAGGATTGGAGCAAAGGTGGAGGTTCCTGGGGGGAGGTGGCAGTGTGCAAAGCCTGTAGCTATTGGGCTGTCAGGGTCAGATGTGGGGGAGGCTGCCTCCTAGGGAAGTTGTGGGTTGTTTATCTGACTTGCCTATGATTGGATGGATGACCCCACTAGCTGCAGTAATGGGAACTCCAGGATTCGGCCAGGTTCTGGTCAAGACCACCAGGAGTGGAGGAGGCTAGACCTTGGCACCATGCCCTGCCCCCTTTGCCATTCCCAAGAGCAGCCCCTACTCAGGCTGCAAAGGGATAGTGCATCCATCGTTGTGAGTGGCTGGAGATGGGAGTGCCAGAGATGGGACTCACTGTTTCTCGCTGTCGCTCCAAGGTCACTGAGCCCAGGCATCTGGGAGCCCACCTAGATCTCTTTGAGGGAAAGGTGGCTCCACCTCTGATGGAAGAGGCAGTCACGGGCAGGCAGGTGTGAGCTTTCTAAAGGTAGCATTGTGATCACTTGTGCCCCCTACCTGTCCCCCCACCCCCACCCCCACCCCCATCCCATGTGGATCACTAGGCCTAGCCTACAGACTGCACTTGGCTACTGTTTCTGCACTGATGGACAGATTGATCGGAATAGTGGTTTGGGAATCAGATAGGCCTGGGTTTAAATCCATTTCTTATCTGAGCTTCTCATTTCTTCATCTACAAAATAGAGAAAACATTAGGATTAGATGAGATTTTGCTTATATAGCATCAGACCCAGTTCCTGGCACACAATAGGCACTTACTATATAGGGGCTGCATATCCCAGAGAAAAAGTGAGGACTGGGAATGGGAGAACCTCCCTAGGCTAGGGAGAGAGGAACATTAACAGCAGGTGCGCAGTTAATGTTTGTTGAATAAAAACTTGAGTAAATGAAGAATGAATGGATAATATAGCTTACATATTGGGATTTGGTCCAGACCTGGGCCAAGTGATAAATCTATAATTCTGTCATAGTAGAGGATAGAGTCCAAGATTACTGAAGTGGCTCACAAGGTGCGACCTGCCCCAGCTCTGCTCATCTCACGTTCTGGGCTTCTTGGTCCTAGTTCTGAAAACTTAGCAACTCCCAAATACCTGCTGCTGTTACGTGTCTCTGGCTGGATGATGATCCGTGCACTTTTGATGCTCTTCTTGCCCTGTCCTTCTGGCAAGTAATCTTTCAGGATTTAGCTCAACAGTCATCCCCTCTAGGAGGGTTTTCCAACTCCTTTCTGCCCAGAAGCAAGAAAAGAAGCTTAATACCAGGTGTGTATCCAGACCCGAAGCTGCCAGAAGCTGGGCTTGCATTTGTTTTCTCTTTAAAACTGGCCAGCAAGGGATCCCTGGGTGGCGCAGCGGTTTGGCGCCTGCCTTTGGCCCAGGGCGCGATCCTGGAGACCCGGGATCGAATCCCACGTCGGGCTCCCGGTGCATGGAGCCTGCTTCTCTCTCTGCCTGTGTCTCTGCCTCTCTCTCTCTCTGTGACTATCATAAATAAATAAAAAATTAAAAAAAAAACTGGCCAGCAAGAAGATGGTCCTTCAGTGGGTCTCTGGGTTACCAGCATACCAACAGGCCAGTGATTGGAACCGCCCCTCCCCCTGTTTGATTTTCATTTCCCTGATGACTAAAAATTTAGAGCATTTTTGCATCTGCTCGTGTGTATTGGCATATGCATATCTTCTTTCAAGCCATGAATACTCAAATCTTTTGTCCATTTTCAGTTGCATTGTCTATCCTTCTGTTATTGAATCATAAGAGTTCTTTATATATTCCAGATACAAGTCTTGTTAAATATATGTATGGGGAGTATTTTTTCCTATTTGTTGTCTTCCCTTTTCATTTCCTAAAAGGTGTTTTTCAAGAACAGAGGTTCTTAACTTTGAAGCAGTCCAGTTTATCAACTTTTTCTTTTATATTTCTTGCTTTTTATGTTCTTCTTCTTTTTTTTAAGATTTTATTTATTTATTCATGAGAGAGACACAGAGAGACAGAGACCTAGGCAGAGGGAGAAGCAGGCTCTCTGCAGGGAGCCTGATGTGAGACTCAGTCCCAGGACCCCGGATCACAGCCTGAATCAAAGACAGATGCTCAACCACTGAGCACCCAGGTGCCCTGCTCTTTATGTTCTAAGAAACCTTTGCCTGGGAATCCCTGGGTGGCACAGCGGTTTAGCGCCTGCCTTTGGCCCAGGGCGTGATCCTGAAGACCCGGGATCGAGTTCCACATCGGGCTCCCGGTGCATGGAGCCTGCTTCTCCCTCTGCCTGTGTCTCTGCCTCTCTCTCTCTCTGTGTGTGTGTGTGACTATCATAAATAAATAAAAAAACACCTTTGCCTGAGCCAAGTTATGCCCTCTCTTAGAAATTTTATGGCTTTAACCTTAAGTTTAGATTGATAATGCACTGAGTTGATTTGGGGGTATGTTGTGAGATCAGAGTCAGGGTTGTCTTTTCCATAGTTATTTAGCTTTTCCAGAAACATTTGCTGAAAAGACTTCTTTCTCATTGGTTTGTCTTGGCAATATTCATAGTAGTGTGGGTTTATCTGTAGGCTTTCCATTTGTTCCATTGATCTATATGTCTGTTCTTATACCACCACCACCACCACACTGTCTTGATTACTGTAGTTTTATTTAAAAAAAAAAATACCTTGAAATCAGATAGTCCAAATTCTCTGACTTTGTCTTCATTTTTAATATTTTTGACTATTCTAGATCCTCAATATTTTCACATGTATTTTAGAATCAACTTATAGAATTTTGCCAAAAAGGCTGCTGGAATTTTTATTGAAATGGCATTAAATGTATAGTCAGATCTTAACAATGTTGGCTCTTCCATCCATGAACATAGAGTATCTCTCCTCCCATTTATTTAGGTCTTTTCTACTTTCTGTCAATGGTATTTAATAATTTTCAGTGTAAAGGGTCTTACACAACTTTCACTTTGTTCCTAAGCATTTTATGTTTTTTGATGTTGTTATGTTATTGTGTTCTAAGAAACTTTTCTATCCCAAGTCATGCTCCCTTGTTTAATGGTTTTAGCTATAAATGGATTATTCCTGTAAATTCCATTTTTGCTTAATTTTTTCTAGTATATAGAAGTATAATTTATATGTTGACCTTGTATCCTGTGACATAGCTAAATTAATTTATTCTAAGTTTTTCTGGAGGTATTATGCTGAGTGAAATAAGTCAATCGGAGAAGGACAAACATTATATGGTCTCATTCATTTGCGGAATATAAAAAAACAGTGAAAGGGAATAAAGGGGAAAGGAGAAAAAATGAGTGGGAAGTATCAGAAAGGGAGACAGAACATGGAAGACTCCTAACTCTGGGAAACGAACTAGGGTTGATGGAAGGGGAGGAGGGCGGGGGGTGGGGGTGACTGGGTGGCGGGCACTGAGAGGGGCACTTGATGGGATGAGCACTGGGTGTTATTCTGTATGTTGGCAAATTGAACACCAATAAAAATAAACTTATTACATAAATAAATAAATAATTTTTTGATTTTGGAGATTGTTTAGGACTTTCCATATAAACAGTCATGTCATCTGGGAATAAAGAGTTGTGCTTTTTCTTTTCTTATTTTCATGCCTTGCCTAATTGCACCACCTAGGACCTCTAATAAAATGTTGAATAGATGTGGTGAATATGGACATCCTTACTTTGTTCCTGATTTAGGGGAAAGCATTGCCATAAAGCATGATGTTAGCTATAGTTTATCACCGGTTTTCCTTTATTGAAGAAACTCTTTTCTATTCCTAGTATGCTGAGAGTTTCTTATCATGAATAGGTATTGCTTTTTTTTGTACCTGTTGAGCTGATCATATGGTTCTTCTTTATCCTTTAGATTTAGTGAATTATGTTGATTGATCTGGAACCTTGCATTCTGAGGACCTTACTTGGTTGTGATGATCTATTCTTTTTGTACATTGCTAGTTTTGATTTGCTAATTTTTTAAAAGAATAGATAACCAATTTGATACACTTTAATCATAAATATGAAATTTTAGAGAAAAGAATAAGGAGTTATTTATAAACCATAAAAAGTCCTAAAAGGTGGGTAAAATAATAAATACACTAAGAACTTTCATACACAGCCTTATCACAGTTACATGTTAATTGGTAGGGATAAACTCAAGCCAGTGGATTTCTTGAGAAATTAACAAAAGAACCTATCACAAAAACAGTAAGAGTTGACAAAAACAGAAAATGGTATAAAAGAATGATTTTAAAAATGTATATTAGTTTCCTGAGGCTGCTGTAGCAAATTACCACAAACTTGGTTGCTTAAAAACAACATTTCTTCTCTTACCATCCTGGAAGAGTCTGGCATCAAGGTGCTGTCTCTGGAGGCTCAAGGGTAGAATCTGTTCTTTGCCACCTCTATTTGTGGTGGCTGTTGGCATTCCTTGATCTGTAGTTGGACCACTCTTAGTCTCTGCCTCAGTGGGTACATTGTCTCCTCTCTGTCTATTGTCTTACATAAGGATGCTTCTCATTGGCTTTAGGGCCCACCAGGATAATCCAGGAAGATCTCCCCATCTTAAGACCCTTCACTTCATTTCATCTGCAAAGACCTTGTTTCCAAGTGTGGTCACCTTTACACATTCCAGGAATTTGATGTGGACTTATCTTTTCAGGGGCCACCTTTCAACCTATTATGCAGTATAACTTTAAGATTTCCTGTATGAAACAATGATTTTTGATTCCTGATAATGAAATAAGCTGAATAAATACTAAATAAGACTAAATGAACTATGATCCTTGATTTTAACCAAGGAATACTTTTAAAAATGCTACTCGGAACACAAAATTTCTAACTCAAACTAAAACCATCTCCTCCAACACAAATTGTCATCTTTATAAATGGTTAAAATAAACAAGTTTTGGGTAACTGTTTGGGTAATTTGGGAATATAGCCATTTGGCGAAGTAATTTGTGGCTAATTGGCTTTTGATGAATTGGTCATTTGACACGTTGATTTTTGGCCAACTGGCTCTTGGAGAATTGATGTTCGTCAAGTTGGACTGCCTCCCACATGGGCCTGGGGCTTGATGTCTGGGGCCAGGCTGTGAGGCCCACATGGGCGCCTGGCAGGCTGAGTGCTTGGTCCAGGATCCAAAGATCATCTTAGATCAGGAGGGGAGAATCCCAGAAGACCTGGCCATCCCCCAGCCTTGGCCACCACTCCATCCTGAGACCTTGCTCCAGGCGATTTGGGAGCTACAAATAATAACAGAATGAGAGTGACCTTTTATTGACTGTGTGCTGGGCCCTGAGCTGAGCATCTATGGGTATTTTAACCTGCCAGCAAGCCTCTGCAACAAGTGTGAGTGTCTGCATTTTACAGATAAGGGAAGGGAGGCTCAGAGAGCTTAGGTTACCTGGCCACGACCACACTGGCAGATGAGTGGCAAAGTGACGATTCCACACCAGGTAGGTTGTCTCTAAAGCCCATGCTATGAACTGCTTGGTCAGAATGGATCAGATGTAGTAGTCCACGTCTTTAAGCAGTTGCCAGCACAGTCAGCTCATTCAGAAAGAATTTCCGTGGGCCGTTGCAGCCTGCCAGTGAAGCCCTTTCCTGTTTCTCTAGATGAGGAAACTGAGACCTGGATAAGGTGTCAGATCTGTGGAAGGTCGCCCAGCTGATGAGCATCAGAGCTGGGACTGGAACCAGGCAAGGTCTCAGTCCTCCTGTCTTGGCCACCTCCACCTCCAGCCTGGCTCCTGGATTTCTCTGCTCTTTTGTGTCCTTTGTGTTGTCTCTGAAAGTGGGACAGACCCCAGAGGCCCCCCCCGCCTTCCATCCCCCAGCCCTCCTTGTTTATGTCCGTGTTAATGGGCCTTTGCAGGCTGGTCCAGCTGCCGGGTGTGAGCCAGCAAGCCACCTGGAGCTGCGTCTGCCACAGAATGTTTACGGTGCTCGGAGCCGAAACGAAACAACATCCATCTTGTTGACTGCTCCCAAACACTGCACTCATTCATGGCCAGCCTGCTGACAGGGTCCCCGTGCTTGGCAGTGAGCTGCCACAGCTCACCCGGCAAAACCTGGCAGCAAGCAGGGTGAGGAGGAAGCAAGCGGACTTTGGGGAACTCATGTTCTGAGCCCAGGCCCTCTGCCCACTTTCTGTCCACTCTCTTCTGAGCCAGATGCATGCGTTAAGATGGTACACCATGATGTCAGGCTTGGCCTGAAGAAACGATGCCAGGTCACTGAGCTGGCATCAGAAGCACGGATCAGTGCTCGCCATAGGCTTCCAGGGATGCCCGGGGAGACCATCTATGGAACTGTGAGGTGCCCATGGCCAAGGTCAGCAGCCCGACAGCCCGACATCCTGGAGGGACCCAGGGCTTGACCCCAGGCAGAATTTCCGCATGGTCTTCATTGGTTCCCAGATTTCATTTCTTTCTCTCTCCAGCAGGGTTAATGATGACCTCTGTCCTGCAGAGCCGATGGGAGAATCTTTGAGATACGCTTATAAACCAAATTGTTCCTATAAATATCTCATCTCTTCCAGGCTCCTGGGGAGAGTATTACCCCGTTTGGCTGCCTTTAAGAGGCAGAAGGGAGGCTCTTTGGAGTAGTGCCTCGTGGGGACTCTAGAAAACTGCATCTGTTCCTGATGTGGCCATTGTCGGTGTGAACTTGAACTATGCAGGCCTCAGGGTCCCTTTCTGTTAAAACAGTAGCTGAGATTAGATTATCTTTCCTGTAGAAATTTTAGTGTGTTTTAGCCCAGACATATTATATCAGGTTGACTGAGGTATATGTCTCCTAGGATGTATGTGTGTGTTCCCCGTGGGAATGGCCTCTCCAAGCCTGTGGGCAGCCCTGTGGACAGGGCATGAATTGGCCACTGTAATCACAGCCAGTGGATTATTCCACACCTAGAATCATCAGCCCTGGGCCCAATCCCAGGCCAGCTTGCTTCTAGGTGTGTCACTCAGAAGTCACCTCACCTTCCTGGGTCTTGGTTTCCTCACCTGTAAAATGG
The DNA here is from genome assembly GCF_048418805.1 of Vulpes vulpes. Classification (NCBI taxonomy): domain Eukaryota; kingdom Metazoa; phylum Chordata; class Mammalia; order Carnivora; family Canidae; genus Vulpes; species Vulpes vulpes. The sequence goes on from NC_132791.1 coordinate 156,751,481, forward strand.
GCTAATTGATCTCTTTTAGCAGGACTGCTGAGAAGCTGACATGAAACATGTAGCCCAGTCCTCTGCTCCACCAGCAACTGACATAGCTTATATCACACTGTGAGGGCTGCAGGAGAGGGACTCCTGGCATTCCTGGGAGCAGCTGATCACATGGGAGAGGGTGGCAGGGTCAGGGCAGGCTTCATGGAGGAAGGATAAGGGAAGGAAGGTATGCACCCTTGTCCTCGGGTGTGGGGGATGCTTCAGTCCTGGCACTGATCCATCCTGATGTCCTTTTCTATTTTAAGGTCCATATGAGTCACCAGGCTGTGAGCTCCTGAGGGCAGCACAGAGTCTGGCTCGTCTCACTGCCCAGTACCCAGTTTTGGCGCACAGTGGGAGTGTGGCGAGAGGAAGTGTGAAGGGAGGAAGAGATGGATGGGTGCTGTTTTCAGCACCTTCCATAGAAAGCCCTGGCTTCCCGTGGGAAGTGGCAGACCTGCCAGGTAGTGAGGATCCCCAAGTGTCAGGGCCTGGTGCAGTGAGGGAGGCTTGGGTCCTGTCCAAGACCAGCTCCTCCTCTGGGTCATGAGGCCTTTTGACAGGAGACTCAGTATGGCTCGCTGGGCCTCGGTAGAACATGTATAGTTAGAGGCACCTCCAGTGCACTTCCCTTATTTTATTTTATTTTACTTTATTTTATTTTAGATTTTATTTATTTATTCATGAGAGACGCACACAGAGGGAGGCAGAAACACAGGCAGAGGGAGAAGCAGGCTCCATGCAGGGAGCCTGATGCAGGACTCAATCCGGGGACTCCAAGATCATGCTCTGGGCCAAAGGCAGGTGCTCAACTACTGAGCCACCCAGGCGTCCCAACTTCCCTTTTATTTTATAGGAAAGGAAGCTGAGACCCAGGGGATGGGAGGTGCTCAAGATATACTGTGAGTCTTCAGGGAAGCCTAGGATGCCAGGCCCTGCTTCCCTGCCCAGAAGGCTTTTCCTCAGACTCTTGACCTGAAGTGTGAGAAAGGGGGTTGGCATTGAACACGGGGCCACTGGACTGAAGTACACAGACCGCATCGATGGTCTACACTGAATGCGAACCTGCCTCCTTCCCCAGGGAGGTGAAATGTGGCCTCGTGGGCAGGCCTCTTGCAGCCCCAGCAGCCACGGGCGTGCGGGGTCCTGGAACGTGGCTGTCCCTCATCAGCTGCATTCTCTAGAAACTCTTCCTTGCAGCCCTTGAAATCAGGACCGGCAGCCCAGCGCAGAGCAGGGGTTGGGCCAGGGCTACATGCACACACACCTTTGCCACCTCATGCAGGCTGGCTCCTGGTGGGAATAGAGACCCTGCTGGGTGCTGCTTCCCGGTCCCTCAAACACGCTGTGGAAATGTTCATGATGTTTCCATCCCCCACCTCTCCCGGGGAATCCGTGGGGTTGAGCTAGTAAAGCTGGAATGGCTGGAATAGGGTCTGCCAACTGGTCAGCCCACCCCCACCAGGGCTGCATCTTAGAGAAAAGGCTTCTTGTCTCTCTTGTCTTTCTAGATCTGTCTCTGCTGGCAGCGCAGTTCATGAGTTACTCAAGTCATGGATGGATGTGTTCTCTTGTGCATTTGCTCTTCAGACTTTCCACCTGAGTCATGCTACAGAGTGCAAGGGGGGCTCTGATGGGGACACAGGGCTGGGAGCTGGTGTACGGGGGAGGTGGTGAGGACACGCATGGTGGAGAGGGCAGCAAGGGCACTCAGGGACAAGGAATAGGGTGAGTCTTTGAGCAGCTGGGCACAGCCACGGCAGAGAGGGTGGTGGGAACCAGCAGGAGCAGGGCTGGAGCAAACAGAAGGTGCAAGATACTGTTTCCCTGGCTTAGAGAGTCAGACGCTATCTAGGGGGTTGTGGGGAGCTGTGGAGGCTTAGGAGGGGGATGAAGGTGGTCACACTTTCCCCAATTTGGAAAGACCACCTGGAGTAGAGGGATTGCGTTCAGGAAGGAGGGGAGACTGTCATCCAGGTGAAGAATGTTAGTGGTTTGAACTGAGGCAAAGATGGGGAGTGGGGGGAATTGAAAGTGGTTAACTGCAGGAATGGGGGCCAAGGGAGAGGAGAGAGCTCAGTTGGGGAACGCTGTAGGAGAAGGGGAAAGTTTGGGGTGGGGGATGAAAAGCACGGGGAGGTAAACTCAGTGTCAAGGTCGCAGACCACCTCCCACCCCACCCCTCACCCCCGAGCCTCTGCTGATCAGTCAGTGCTGGGGACTGCACCTGCCCACCAACCCCCGCCTGCATCTCCTGGGGCTTCCCTGGGGACCCCCATGGGAATCATGAGTCTGCCTTCTAGTGGGTCCTTCTGGGCTCAGGGCTGTGTGTCATTGAGTCCAGAAACAGACCCTGGGGTTCAAAGACATCAAGTTGGTCCTGGGTGTGTCTCAGCACCACAGAGTCAGACACACTTGGCCCGTGGCTCTCCCATCCTCGCCTCAACTGTGTGACCATGGAGGAGACCTCTGTTCCCCATCTGAGATCTGAGGGCTTGGCTGGGGGCAATGGTTCACATCAGCACTTCCTTTGGCTAATGGGGCCCTTTTTGTCCTGCCTCCTTTACTCCCCTAAAATGAAATTCATAGATACTGCAACCCACCTGCACCCTGACTTTTTAAAATTCCATATAATGTTTCAATTGTATTATAAAAAAGAAACGAAGGGCACCTGGGTGGCTCAGTTGGTGCAGCATCTACCTTCAGCTCAGGTCATGACCCCGGGATCCTGGGACTGAGCCTCACATCTGTTTCCTGCTCAGTGACAGGAGGGGTCTGCTTCTCCCTGCCACTCCCCCCACCCACTTGTGTGTTCACGCTTTCTCGCTCTCTCAAATAAGTAAGTAAATCTTAAAAAAAAAAAAAAAAAAACACCGAAATGAAACGAAAGGGAAGTAACTCGTAACTCATGTGTATCTCCCTGTTGAGCCAAGGCAGGACTGTGCCAGGAAGTGGGATGAAGTCGCCAGTTGCCTGCACCTGTGTGCGGCACCCCAAGCCTGCCAGCCACAGACACACACATCACAAGCTAAGTGACCGAGGTGACGTGATTTTCTGAAAGGGTGAACAACTAACTATTATTGGTCAAGTTCCCAACAAAACACAGTACAATCTTTCCTCAATTTACAGGGTAGTTCCATTCCTGGAAAATTCAGTGTATATTAAAACCATGAAAAAAGTTGTTTATACGTAAAATGGGGCTGTGTTCTAGGCATAGATAACCAGATTGCTCATTTACAAGCATTTTGAATATCTGGAAAGATGACCAAAAGTTAATGGAGGGCTGACCCTCCCTGTGGGCCATCTCTGGCTCCTCCCCACTAAATGACAGTGGTTCCCAGTCATTGTGACCACCAGAAATTCCCCCAGTGATATTCAGTGTGTCCCCCGCAGGGTGGAACCTCCACCCTGGAGAGTCCCTATTACAGTCATGCCTCTTGTGCCTGGTGGGTGAGAGTGCAGACTCGGACACTGGCTGTAATTGCTCGGGGAGGGCAGAGGAGGAGAGCAGAATCCCTGTGGGGCAAGGCCAGTCAGGGAGAGCTTCTTGGAGGAGATGCCCTGGGAGCTTGTGATTTCAGATCTGGGGTCCCAGGGTGGGGGATTTTTCAGAAGTCAAAGCAACTTCTGTGACTTCTTAAGTAGGCTTCACCAGCTTTTCTGGCCATACTGTGAAACAAACCATCTTTTCCCCAGAGTCTAAAACTGAGCTTCCCTGAGGGATGAGGAGAGGTCCCCTCTGTCTGTTCCATGCTGTATCCCAAGATGCACCATTTCTGGGAGGTGGAGGTGCCTTCCTGCGGAAAGCTGGTATTTTCTTGGCCAGAACAACTGAGACCCGAGGTGTCCTGAGATGAAGGAAGGGGATTTTAGGGTGTTGGTGTCTCTCATCCTACCCCAACCCCCAACCCGGCTGCCTGGAGCTAACCATTTCTTCCCATTGTTATATCTTCCCTCTTGTTTCATATACTTTTGAGCAGTTGGGGGAAAAAACAATTGGAGTATAGGAATTAATTAGCTTGAAAAGGGAAGGAGTTTTTTAAAAAAAAAAGCCAAACATGAAATAATAAATGTATGCCTGACATAAACATTTATGGTCCTGTATTTACTGAAAAAAAGACAGATGGAATATGTTTGTCTTTGAGAAGTTTTTATAGATTCAACAGCCATTTCCTCTGGATTTCTTGTCATCCCATTACTCTCGGGCTGTTTGGGGCTTGGATAGAAACAAATAGGTTTTGGTGATCATCACTGTTGCTCCCCGATGATTTGGGGCAGGCAGGGCTTGTGTGGGCTCAGAGCACTCTAGGTAGTGGCAGGACTTTTGATCAGAGACGCATGGGATTTTACAACCTGAGAACCAGAGACTCTCCTTATGGCTCCTCTGTGATGTCACTGAGAATCTTAGAACCCTAGCCACCAAATTGCTTATTAGCTTTGGAAAAATGGATCATCGCAGGAGGAGAGACTCGGGGAATCTTAGAATCCCAGATACTTGGGAATGTCTCATTTTAATTTTTGGAATCTTGATGGCTCAGCATGAGGAAATGTAGAAACTGAGAATTTTAAGAGACATCAGAGTTTGTTAGACTTTCCCCCACCCGAGACACTTACATGTGCTAAGTAAATGCCCACAGTGCTTTCCCTCACTTCTGTGCTGCAACCTCCCCACTCAGCCTGGAATCTTCTGTCACTCCCGGGGGCAGGGGTGGGGTGGGATACCAACAGTCATTTGCAGCGGGTGTGGGTGCAGCTCTTCAGCCTTGCCCAAGAAGGAGCTGGGAGGAAGAGGAGGAGGAGCAGGACAGGCCGGAAGGCTGTGAGACAGCACAGGGAAGGCAGAGGCTCCTGCAAGACTCCCCACAACCAGGGGAAGCCCCGAGTCCTGAGGACGTGCTGGGTGGTACAGCTCTCCTGTCAGCTGCCTTCCCTCCTGTGAACGTGCCTGTGCCCTGTAGGGCTGACTTCTTCTGGAAGCCATTAACAGGAAGGGTACCCAGAGGTCCCCTGGACGCGCCTACACGCCCCTTGCTGTGGAAGTGCTGGTGGTGGGCTGGGAGGGAAGGGGACCTGTTCACAGACCAGTCCGCTGGAGGATGGCCTGTGTTGCATTAGGGACAGCAGATTAGCCCACCTGTGTTTGCTCTAGACTCACAAGGATGAATTTGGGCACAGTTGGTTTTTTTATTATTATTAAAACAATAGGAAATATTTAGAAATGTGTAACACAGAGGTTTTTTTTAATTATTTAAAATTTTCCATAAGGTAAAATTTACATTATGTGTGAGTATGAACGGTTCTGTAAGTTTTGACAAACGAATAGTCAGTACATCAGAAGTTCAAACGCCATTACTATCAGCAGTTGGGACAGTTTTCTCACGCTGCAAAAGAATGATAAGTTTAGAAAAAATTCCTATAAGGAAGTCATAGCCCTCCCTGTTCATTCTAAGGTCTTTTTTTAAACACAAAACTCAGACATGGTCCCACAGCGTAGGTCAGGTCTGGTTGCTCCTACCTTCCCCAATCTAGTGGCTTCCTGCTGCATTGGTATAAAACCTAGATCCTCACCAGGACCCCCCAAGACCCTCCCAGTCAGGTCCCACTTCCTCATCACCTGCCTCTTTCCCTCTCCTCTGTGGGCTCCAGCTATACCTGGACGTCCTGTGATCCTGCCCTGGAGAACACTCCTACCTCAGGGCCTTTGTGCTTACTGCTCTCTCTGTGTGAGTGCCTTCCTCCTGGTTCCACCTGGCTCCTGCGACCCCTCAGACCTGTCCTGACCGTGCCCGTCTCTCTGCACTTTCTAGCTCCTTACCCTTATTGTAATTCACAACATTTATCTCTGCCTGATACTATAGTATATGTTTGTGTGTTTACTTTTGAAATTGTCTTCTCTCTTAACAGAATGTAAACATCGTGAGAGTAGAAACCTATCTTTCTTATTCATCCCTGCATTCCTGGTGACTGGTACTGGACCACTGCATTTCTGGTGCCTAGTGCCTCGTCCTGACACATAGTAGGCATTCAGTGTACATACCTTGAGGGGATGAATAAATAAATAACATTTGATATACATTTTACATTTGATATTAAATTTTCTATTTTTTAATGATTCAGGTTATTTTAATGTATATGAAATTTTGAATCCTCGTCTTTTCATTCTACATAATTCTTTTTTAAAAAAAGATATTATTTATTTATTCATGAGAGATAGAGAGAGGCAAAGACATAGGCAGAAGGAGAAGTAGGGTCCATACGGGGAGCCTGATGCGGGACTTGATCCCAGGACCCCAGGATCACAACGTCAGCGAAAGGCAGACATTCAACCACTGAGCCATCCAAGTGCCCCTCTCTATGATTAATATTAATATTTTCCCTTCTAACTAAAACCTTTAGTAAATCCGGTAAAACCCCTGATATAAGGTGCCTTATAATGAGGCAAATTCATGGGCAGCCCCTGTTGCTCCGCGGTTTGGCGCTGCCCTTAGCCCAGGGCGTGATCCTGGAGACCCAGGATTGAGTCCCATGTCAGACTACCTGCATGGAGCCTGCTTCTCTCTCTGCCTGTGTCTCTGCCTCTCTCTCTCTCTCTCTCTCTCTCTCTCTCTCATGAATGAATAAATAAAATCTTTTTTAAAAATGAGGCAAATTCATATAAAACATTGTTGGCCCTGGCCTCTGCCCTCTGTCCAGCCTCTTCACAAATAGAGCAGTGGGACTACTTGTTTTTCTGGGGCTTGCAGGGCATGCTGGCCTTAGGAACTAATTGCCCCATAACCATATGAGACGTTCTCAGTTCTTTTTGTGGTAACGGGCTGTTTCCAACATATTTAATAAATAAAGACTTTTTTTTTCTCCACACATTAATGGGAAAAACCACCAAAAGTATAATTTTTACATTTATGCTATAACACAATTCTTCACTTTTAAGTAATTAGAGTTTTGGGGCCACACTGTTGTATTAGGGTAGGGTTTTACTGTATCATGTTTAATGGATACAATTGCTGAGGAACCTTATTTACCATAGTTTACCTAATCATTCTTCTATTACTAGATATATAGCCTGTCTCCTACTCTTTTCTGTTACAATTGACCCTGAACTGGTAAATGAAGAGATTTGTTTTAACAAGAATACCCAGAGTGGTGAGAGTGCAGGGGAGTGGTTGCTTTTCTATACTCCTGATGGTATAAATTGGTATATTCCTTTTGGAGAGCAGTTTGAACTGCAGGTAGCAAAATTCTTAGAATTTTGCATGTCCTTTGACTCAGCAGTCCCATGTCTAGGAATTTATTTTAAGGCTGTAAGTATGGATAGACATAAAGACAGATCTATAAGGGCATTCATTACATGATGGTTTCTACTTTTAAACTTTTCTAAACAATCTTAATCCCAAATCTGGAGGAGAGGTTACTCTCCTAATAATAATACTGCTAAAGTATGTATATAATGGAATACTGTACAGTCTTTGAAATTATTTATTGGAAAGGGCTTTTTACATATAGTTATTCCAGACCTTCCTTCTAGATAAAATATAAAAACTAACTGTTTGAATACATCAAAGAACTACTAAGACTTCCAGGGCTTGAAAAACCAACATTGTAAAGAGACAAGAAGTGCACTGATGTGGATCTGACACTCTGTGCTACTTCTTCCTTTCAGGTATTTTCCAGTTTGCAAATAATGTAGGACCAAGAGTCAGGGAGCTAAAGAGCTTTCTACAGCCTTACTTTGTTGGAGAGACAAGAACTTGAGTTTAGAGTTCCCAAGATAGGAAGCTCTAGAAGAGCCAAGATTCCATGGAGACAGGAAGTGGCGAAGTGCAAGTCTAACATTCAGTATGTTGCTTTGACTTTCAAAATATTTGTTGCTGCTTAAGTGGCACAGGCTAAGTGGCTGAGAGATCAACAGAGTATAGCAGTTGAGAGGTTGAGAAGTTAGGAAGAGCTTTCAATAGCCTCAAATTCTAGGAAGGCAAAACTGAAGTTTAGTGTCAAAAGAAGAGGAGGAGCCCTTGGATCCCAGGCTTTTAGTTGGCTCCTCTGGGGTGTAACATCCTAGGAGAAAGGATAAACAAGAAACAGGGCAACTTTTACAAAGCCTTAAACCCAGCTTTGAAATAGCTAAAGCCTAAACTGGATAAAGATGATCTGGCCCTCTTTTAACTACCTATAAGAAGCAAAAGAAAATTCTCTCTTAGAAAGATAACATCATCTGGGGCCTGTACAAACTTCATGCACAACACTGGGAATTTATTCAAAGATTATGAGGGATACAAGAAGGCAGGACCAGGAGGGGAAAAAGTCATGATAAAAACAGACTCACAGGTGATCCACATTTTGGAGTTATCAGACACAAGATTTAAAATAACTGTGATGAATATATTCAAGAAAATAGATTACCAAGTGGAGAATTCCAACAGATATCTGAAAGCTATAAAAAATTAGTGAAATGGAAATTTCAAAACTAAATGATAAAATAAATTTAAGAACTCAAAAGGTAGATTTCATAATTAGATACAGCTTAGGGGAAGATTAGTGAATCAGAAAATAGGTTAGACAATATCTAGGCTGAAGCATGAGTTAAAGAAAGATGGACATTACAGAAAAGAGCATAAGAGATTTATAGAACATGTTGAAAAGGCCTAACATACATTGTTCCCGAGAAATACAAAGGGGAAATAATGGACAGAAGTCATGTCTGAAGTGATAATGGCCAGCAGTTTTCCAACATTGACAGAAAAACATTAATCCACATATTTAAGAAGCCCTGTGAACCTCAAGCAGAATAAATACAAAGAAAATCACACCTAGGCATATCCTAGTTGTAGTCAAACTGCTGAGAACTAAACATACAGAGAAACCTTTAAATGGGAGTGATGGGGATGCCTGCATGGCTCAGCGGTTGAGCATCTGCCTTTGGCTCAGGGCGTGATCCTGGAGTCCTGGGATCCAGTCCCACATCTGGCTTCCTGCATGGAGCCTGCTTCTCCCTTTGCTTATGTCTCTGCCTCTCTCTCTCTGTGTCATTAATAAATAAAATCTTTTTAAAAAATAAAAATAAAATGGGAGTTATGGGGGCAATGTAGTATCTTGAAAGACAGAGATGACTTTTCAGTAGCAATGCTGAAATCCAGAAGACAGTGTAATGAATCTAATATACTGAAAGATGGTGACTGCCAACCTAGAATTCTATACCCAGTAAAAATATCCCTCAGAAGTCAAGGTGAAAAAAATAACATTTTCAGACAAGCAAAAGTTGAAGAATTCCTTGCTAGAGACTTACAATTTTTCTTTTATTTATTCATGAAAGACCCAGAGAGAGAGAGAGGCAGAGACACAGGCAGAGGGAGAAGCAGGCCCCATGCAGGGAGCTCGATGCGGGACTCAATCCCGGGACTCCAGGACCATGCCCTGAGCCAAAGGCACGTGCTAAACTGCTGAGTCACACAAGGATCCCCACGACTTACAATTTTTTAAACATCTTCATGAAAAAGGAAAATGACTCCCATTTGGAAGCAGGAGGAAGAGAAAAATTTGGAATACATAGATACTATATTAAACACTGATAACATCTAGTGAGGTTTAAAAATATATGTAGAATTAAAATAACAAGAATAACCCAGAGAGAGAGAAACAGAGAGAGAACACGTGTGCATGTGTAAAAAGTCCTAAGGTTCTTACACTTTTCTGGAGGTAGTAATTATACTAATCTGTATTAGACTGCAATAAGTCAACAAAGGATGCTATAATTGCTGGAATAACCACTAATAATAAAAGATAATGTGTGTTTAGCCAGCTAATAGAGATAGAAAATGTATGATAAAAAATACTTGATTAATCTGAAAGAAAGGAGAGAAAAATGATATAGAATAGGAAGGACAAATAAAACATAAATAGTAAGACTGTAGATTTAAAGCCAAATATAAGTTACATTAAATGTAAATGATAGGGGGCAGCCCAGGTGGCTCAGCGGTTTAGCGTTGCCTTCAGTCCAGGGTGTGATCCTGGAGACCCAGAATCGAGTCCCATGTCAGGCTCCCTGCATGGAGTCTGCTTCTCCCTCTGCCTGTGTCTGTGCCTCTCTCTCTATCTCTATCTCTCTGTGCCTCTCATGAGTAAATAAAATCTTTTTAAAAAATGCAAATGGTATAAATGGACTAAATACTCAAAAACAAAGATTGTCAGAGTAGATAAGAATTCTTCTCTTGAAGAATATTGTATTAATAAGGATGCTTTTGGTTGTAAGTAACAGGAAACCCATCTAGGGTAGGCTTAAAACACTATACAAACTTCACTCTTCATACAAAAGGTCCTTGGTGCCAACAATGCTCTGACTTAGCATCTCTTGGCTTATTGCCACTGTCTTCCAGCCAGCTTCCCTTGGGATGACAAGATGGTTTCCACTAGCTGTCAAGGCATCATGCCTCCTCATTTGTATGTAGAAGGGGAGAGACTGCTTTTTCCCCAGTCATCAAACAGAAGTTCTGGGACTCTCATTAAACTGACTTGTGTTATGCACCTGCCTCTGAGTCACTGTGGCACTATGGCACTATGGCTGATAAGAGGTCATGCTGACTGGTTCAGGCTTCCACAACCCCCTCTGGAGTGGAAATGGTATTAACAACAGCAGTGAAAGCAAACACTCACATAATATCTCCCGGGTACCAGGTATACTGTTACAGGCACTTTACGTGGGGTATGTGAACCCATTTCCACTTCATAAACTGGCCCAAAGATGTTAAACCATTTGACTTAGACAAGGTCACAGCTAGTCAGTGGCAAAACCAGGATGCCACTGTAGTCAGGCCCCAGAATCTATACTCCTACCTGCCTCCTTCTCAAGCCCTGTAGATAGATACAGGAAATATGGGAACATATTCCCTGTTAGGGAACAAATACTGACTGTTATGGACTGGATGTTTGTGCTTCCAAATCCATATATGGAAGCCCTAACCCCCAGTATGACTGTAATTGGAGATGGGATCTCTAAGGAAGTCATTACGGCTCAATGAGGTCATAAGGGTAGGGCCCTGGTACAGCACAATTAGTATTCTTATAAGAAAAGGTTGTGTGCATTCCCTCTTTCCTCTCTCTTCTCTCTCTCTCTCTCTGCCTCTCTGTCTCTCTCTGTCTGTCTCTCTCTCTTACTCACTCTCTCTGCATGCACTGAGGGAAGGCCATATGGGAGACATAATGAGAAGACCACCATCTACAAGCCAGGGAGAGCGCTCTCACCAGAAACCCAATCAGTAGGAATCTTGATCTTAGACTTCGTGACTCCAAAGCAATGAAAAAACAAATGTGTGTTGTTGAAGGCAGCCAGGCTGTGATGTTTTGTTATGGCAGCCCGAGTGGGAAAGCAGTCAGTGCACTGACTCTAAATCCCTTCATGAGGTGGAACGATGTCAGGCCAGTGCTGCCTTCCAAGCCCAAGAGAGCTAGGGCTCGCATCTCAACTCCACCCTCTCCCAGCTGCATGACCTTGGACAAGTCCATTACTCTCGCTCTGGAAAATGGTGTTAGTGATTCTGGCTTGGAAAGAGCCTAGCAGTGTTCAGGTTTCACTAGCCTGAGTCCCTGTAAATCTAGCTTAGCTTTAAAGGGCGAGTTTATAGAGTTTTTGTGATGTGGGATAAGAGACGACAGGCGGCCATAAGCCTGCTGTGAGGCCTTGAGTGTTGGGCTCTGTAGCTGCAGAAGCCTGCTGAGGTTACAGGCCTCCTGGTGGCTGTGAATGCCCCAAGGCGGCTCCAGGCTGGGGGAGTGGGCCTTGGCTAGCCCATCCCACCCAGGCCATGGAGATGAGAAAGAACCTGGCTGCCTTCCTGCTTCTCCTCTTTCAGAAGCCCTCACCTCCTGCTGTTTGCCAGGCCTTTGGGGCTGGTGAGGAGGGAAGAGGGGACAGTGCAGCCTAGTGAGGCAAAAGGGGTCCTGCAGGGTGGTGACAATGCAGTCTCTTATTCGGCTGCGTGTCCTGAGAGAGCCAGTCTCCCTCTCTGGGGCCTGAGATGTGGAGCCCCTTATCTCCCACTCTGTAGGACCCCTGACATTCGTCCTGTCCTGGCCCAGCACTGCCGCTGCTCAGAGGGAAAACCTGAGGCCCAGAGTGGGGGCGGAGCCTGCAGCACCCAGGCTCAGACTCAAGAATTAGCCTCAAGTTGGTCTTCTTTGGGTGTTAGCACTCACTACCTGGGAACACACCCCAGAGAAGCTAGGACTACGCGTCCTCTGCCTGTCAAGAACGCTCAGTGGTTGAGCATCTGCCTTTGGCTCAGGTGATCTCGGGGTCTTGGGATCAAATCCTGCATCAGGCTCCCCCTCAGGGAGCCTGCTTCTCCCTCTGCCTATGTCTCTGCCTCTCTCTTTCTGCGTCTCTCATGAATAAATAAATAAAAATCTTTAAAAAAAAAAGAAAAAGAAAAACAGAGAGGGCTTTACTAAGATGCTGACTGTACCAGACCCCACACCTCTGCATACATGGACTCATTTAATCCTCACTGCATTTTGTACAGCTGGGAGTCTTCCCCGTGTTTTACAAAAGAAGAAACCAAGGCTCAGAAGAGTGAGGCAGCCCACTGAGGATCAAATATCCAGAAAGTTAATGGTAGAGCCAGGGCTTCGACGTGTGTGTGTCACAGGAGCAAGTCACAGTGTCTGCCATAAGGTGGGCATGAAACTTAATTGGAGACGGTCCTCCTAGCCACCCATCTTCCCAGTGTTTCCAGGCACCTACTGTGGGGTCTAGCCGTGTGCTAGGAATGAGGGGGAAGATCCCCAAGGGGACAAGCCTGTCCTTCATCTGGGTCCCCATTTTCTGTATGAGTAGTTAAGTTGGACAAAATCATGTCTCAGGGTGCATTGACATTTAGCAGCTCAAGGGCTCTGTAACCCCTGTCCTGTAGGATTTTATAGACCTGTAGGGGAGGCAAGGTTTTAACTGCACTTAAAAGCATCCATGTAGTTGTATAGAGTATTACAATCTTGATTTTGTGGTGATGTTGTGAAGATTTAGAAATAAAACATTTCAATTATTTAGCATGTGCCAGGTGTGCATGAGGGACACCCTGAAGGGCAGCTAGTTCCAGTGACTTCTGTGAGGTGAGGTGGGGAAGCTCAGGGATGGCAGAGAAGATTCTGGAAGGAGATTCACTTCTACCAAGCTCTGGGGGCCCAGAGGAGTTTGGGAGGTGTCAGGCCTCTCACTGGACGGGCAAGGATGTGTGCAGCATAGCAGCAAATATCGTGGGAGTGCCAAGGTAATGCCCAGGTGGAGGGGTGAGCCCAGGCTGTGAGGACCCCCCATGAAGGCTGAAGTCCAGCCCTATGTTCAGTATTAACAGTGGTTATCCCCTCATCAACTCCATCCTCAAAATTCTCCCCATTTTGCAGATGCAGGAAGGTATGATAATTTTAGATTTTAGATCTTAGATTTTAGATCTCTTTCTATTTTAGATTTTAGATCTCTTTCTATTTGTAAAATCCTGTATCTGAATGCTGCACTAGCTCAGGGCTTGGCAAATTAAAACCCCAGAGTCACTGAGCTGTTCTTTTAGATAAGGTTTTATTGAAACACAGCCCCATTCATCTGTTTATATATGTGTGTGTGGCTGCTTTTCACTTTTGAGTAGTTGTGGCAGAGTCTCTGTAGCCTGCAAAACCTATAATATTTAATGTCTTGCCCGTTATAGAAAAAAGTTTGCTAGATTAAAAATGTCTGCTAGACCGGATAGCTGAGTCAGAGGATTCAGTGTAGGTCTGAGCCTGACACTTGCTATATGAGCATGGGCAAATTGCTTGCCCCTTCTGAGACTGGCCAGCCAGCTCTTGGGGGCTGTAGTAAAGCTCATAGGTGATGGATGCACGCTGTTTTGTAGGCTGTAAAGTGTTGTACCTTATCACCAGCCTGGCACCTGGTGGGCACTAAAAATCTGCTTATTGGTGAATGAGGAATCATCACTGTGCAGGCCTTGCTAGACCAGGCTGCTGGCTGCTCCTGGTACTGCAAGGAGGTGGCATCTGGGCCTGAGATGCTGAATGCATCATTGTTCTTCTCATGCAGACTTGGCAGGTTTGAGCATAAATTAAAATTCTTGTGGGGAGTCACCTTATATGTGGTACCACTTTATAGCCAAGTCATTACGGTAATTTGCAAAACTCTCTGGTGTGTAACTGGAGTCATTTGCTTCACATTTGCTGGCTGTGACCTCATTCAGGCTGCCCGGTCCCGCATTTGGTGACCCCTGAGCCTTGAGGACTTGTCCTTCTGGGTCTGGCCTCAGGGTTATCCAGACCTGACCTTCTGGGGATAGAATGCAGGACCTGACCTCCCACAAGAATGAATAGGGGAAGAAATCATTATGGTTACCATTCTCATGCCTTTCTGAGTGTTTGCTGTGAGCTGGGCACCTTGCCAAAGGCATCGTGTCCATAATCTCATGGGATTGTCCTCACAGCCTGTGAGTAGCTATTAGCACCATTTTACAGATGAGAAAACAATTCAAGAGAAAAGTAAAACAAACTCTTACCCTAGTCCCAGGGGTGCCAGCCAGGCTCTCCTGGGGATTTGCTGTGTGACCAAGCAGGTCCTTTCTTTCTCTGAGCCTCAGTTTCTTCATCTATTAATGAAATGGATGGGCAGTCAGTCCCAGCCCTGACATTCCAGAATTTCTAACTTGTAAAAATTGACATAGGACTCCTCCATCCTCCAGTTCTCCAAAGAAGCTTCATTTACATCAAAGCCAGGTCCGGGATCTGCTCTTGGCTCCAGTGGCACAGGGGGGAGACATGGCTGTTGGGTGCAGCCCCTTCCCGGGCCCCCCCACCCAGCCTGCCTCAGGGCAGAGGGACCAGTGTGCCTCTCTCATTCCCCTGCCTCTGTAGAGAAAGACTCCATCCTTACTCCCCAAAGATGGAGAGTGAGCAAGGGTGAGTCCTTTGATGCTTTGGGGGACAGAGAACCAAGATGCCTGTGGCCAGGAGGGCCTTGGGAGGTCTCCTACGTGACCTGGGCCTGTGGTGGGCAGTGGTGACACTGCCCACATCTTTTTAGTGGTGGCAGCATCTTTGGGGCACATGTTATAACCTCTGGTTTAATTTCCAACCTTTGAGAAAGCAGATGACTCAGGGAAGGGTCTGGCATGGGCTTTGGGAGCAATTGTCACACTACCTGGGACAGTGGCCTGCCAGCTCTGGTGCTCACATCCTTCTGAAGTTAGGGAGGCTGATGGATTTATCCAGGGTGCTATGAAAGTCACACATGAATGGTCTTGGAGCCCCAAGCATTGTCAAACTATGACCTGAGGGGCTCTGTCTTTCCTCCCTCCAAGAACTGGCTTGTTGATTTATTGTAGGAAGACCTCTTATACTACATCCAGTGGAGAAAAAGCCAATGCACCTCAATTATTTGAAAAGTGATAACTTTTTTTTCTATCACAGAGGTGATGGGTTTTCATCTCAGGTCTGCCCTTTACTCCCTGTGTGACCTTGGGTAAAGCACTAGACCTCTTTGAGCCTTCATGTGCTTGTCTATAGATGGATTGGTCCTACCAATCTGGCAGAGCTGTCATAAAGACTGGGGTTGGGGGGTCATTGTAATGGTTGGTTGTACTTTGACTTCTCTAAAGGCTCCCCAACATGATCTTCATTGGAGTCAAAGGTGGGAGTGCTTGTTTGGGGGTCACCAGTTGTTCATCAGTTGCCTGAGAGGCAGCAGGACAGGCTTTGAAGCCTGAGAGATCTGGGTTTGAATTGTGGCCTCACCTCTTGTAGCCCCTGAGCCTAGTCAGAGGCACCTATCTCCAAACCTCAGTTTGTCTCACCTGAAAAATGGCTGGAATGAGCCAACCACACAAGGATGGACAGTTAGAAGGATCAATGTGCCTGGTGCCTCAGAAGGGCTTGATAAATTCTGGGCTCCCCAGTACCTTCCTAGGGGCCCACCTTTCCTCACTCTACACATCCTCCTAAGTGAAGGAGGGTTGAGTAACCCAGAGGCCTCCACTGGGTCTGGTGGGTTTTTGAAGGATGCTCAGAGCCACCTCCCTGACCCCAAAGATTCTGGGAGAAAGACCCTGGCAAAACAGCCCCGTGTGATGATTAAACTCTCTTTGCTCCAAATGCTATTAATGGTCATAAAATTATCCACAGTTTTCTGAGGCCCAGGCCCAGGGTTTGCCTCAATGGGACAATAAAATCGCATGCAGAAACGATTTGGAACAGGGAAAGAGCGCCAAGCAGAGATGGAGCTAAACGAGCGGCAGCCTGCTCTCATTAACTCGGGCCGTTCACATTTGTTACCAGGGATTTCTTTTTAATTAAAAAACAACCAAGTTATTAAAAAATAAGCTTGTGAAGGGCTGGCCCAGCAGCAGCCAGAGCCAGCAGGAGTGAGTGTTCCTTGCAGCAGGAATGAGCCTGGCTTGGCCTGGGAAGGTGAAGGGTGCCCGGGCATACAGACTCATCTGAGCCCTTCCCCTGCCCTGAGACCCTAGCAGTGTTGCATTTCCCATCTGCAGACCCTAATGTGCTCAACAGGTGGATGCCTGGTGCCTGTCAGAGCTGTGGGCATGTGACAAGTTAGCACTGAGCGTCCAGCCTCTTGGGCGGAAGGGGCTGCCTTCAGGTTGGGTGAGGTGGATCCTTGAGGATGGGGTTGGGTTTTTGTCTCAGAGGCCACTTATTATAGCACGATTCAGAATTGGGGCTTGCGTGTGATAGGCCTGAGCCGAGAGCCAGCCCAGATTCTTTTTTTTTTTTTTTCAACTTCTAAGATTTTATTAACATGAGTTTTTTTTAATAAATTAATTTTTATTGGTGTTCAATTTACCAACATACAGAATAACACCCAGTGCTCATCCCGTCAAGTGTCCCCCTCAGTGCCCGTCACCCATTCCCCCCCACCCCCCTCCCTCCTCCCCTTCCACCACCCCTAGTTCGTTTAGATTTTTAAAGCCATGTGATCTCAGGCAGGTACTGTAAGCTCCTCAAGCCTCTCTCCCCACTCTCCAGAGAGGGCGAGTTCCCTCAGAGGGGCAGTGCAGAGGCTCCAAGGAGACGGTGGTGTGAACCACCAGTGCCCGCACATCTTGCTCAGCAAACGTGCTCCTGCTGTAGTTGCCCTCATCCTCAGTCTCAGGGAGGAGTCCAAACCTGGTGTCAGCTGTTGATTGGCTCAAACTAATGGCTTGTCTTGCTCAGAGCAGACAGTCCCTGGACAATACTTGGGCCTGTTAATAATGCCTTATGACATCTGTAGGTTACTTTATGCTTTCCAAAGTGCTCTTTGACAATAAGAACGATCTCCATTCCTGGAGCATACCTGCTAGGTGCCCGCAGCACCATGCCGGGGGCTCTGCACCTCAGCTCTCAAAACCTCATGGCATCTCTGGAGACCTGGTGCGGCTGTCTCCAATTTACACCTGGGAGCTGAGGGTCAGCCTCAGGGAGGGATTTTTCTAAGGCACAGGCTTGCTTGGGGGTGATTGGGGTTCACACCTAAGTCCATCAAGGCCCCGAAGTCCATGTTTTTTCATCCTTAAAGTTATCACTGGCAGGTGACAGGACAAAAAGCCTGAAAAGATAGTTTCCAGATTAACCCACTTCACTCTGTAGAAGAGACAGCTGAGACTCAGAGAGTTCCAGGAAGTAGCTTATAACAACTATACCTAACAGCTTTGTTACACTTTATACAGATTTTCTCAGGGTTTAATTCACCTTCTCCCTCAATTAGTCTTCATAAAAACTCAACAGCTAGCAAGGCAGGACATGCGACAGGCTGTCAGAGAACCGTGGAGAATACAGAGGTGTGAATAACGGTGTGCCGCATTTCTGTGGTGTAATGCAGTTTGGGAAATAATGTAGATTGAGCTCTGGTAATAACGAGCAGATGCTGTGCAGTGAGCACCTGCTCCGTGACATGTGACGTCTGGATGCTCACCGGCCTGCCCAGCAGTAGCAGGAGCCCCAGCCCAAGTCGTGCACCTTGTCCCGGGAATGCTTGGTGGCCAACGTGAGGGTCAGAGATTGTCAGCTCCCAGAGGCAGGAGCATGTCAGCCTGTTTCACCGATGTGTCTTGCCCCTAGCAGAGTGTTGGTGCATCGTCAGGGGTCTGTGCTTGTGAGGCAGTCATTCCACCAAAGGAGCCCAGTGTCTACATCTGAATATTGAAGCTTTTGTTCGTGATTCCACTGGTGATCATGGAAATTAAATGACAGATCCTGGGTGCCTTGAGTGCAGCAGGGGTTTAGCGAGTGTGGGCTCAGGGTGGCCGTGGCCCACACTGTGCCCTAATGACTTGCCCTCTCCCTGCACCCCGCTGTGGCTGTCCCCACTCATGCTCTTTCCTCTCCCTGTCTTTCTTTGCACAGTGAATGGGAGCTACAGCCACTGCACCCCAGGCTCAGAGAAGAGCCTGCTGGACCTGGACCTTGCAGAGGGCCCTGGCCCCACCTGCTGCCAGGGCCTTTTTCTCCCTGCGGGCACGCCACCACCCCGGGGCCAGCCCCCCGCCTGCGAGAGGCTCCTGCACTTCCCCCACCCGAGCAGGTAGGTGCTCCATCCTCACCCACAGCTGCCTTCTGTTGATGCTTCCTGAAGGTCGACAGCTGAGGGCCTCAGGACCTTACCTGGTCTGCCCAGTAGTGGGATACACAGGACAACTGAGGCACGGGAGGGCCAGGGACCAGCCAGAGGCCAGTAGCACAATGGTGGCTGCCCGGTCTAGGCCTTGAAGTGCCCCTCTCTTCCCCTGCCATGTGGCAGTGCCTCACAAGACACAGAGACGGTTTGATTGAGGTGTGTTTCCCCATTGCAGAAGCTGGGTGGCTTTTCACAGAGAGTTAGTAATTTCAGAAATGGAAGGTTCAGGGGTGGGATAGGAAAAGAAAACCCAGCTCAGGGTTCATACACACTGTAGTGTCAGACCCTGGACTGACTACTCATGGAGTGGGAAGATGTTCCTCCACCTGGAGCCATCTCCTGCCCTCGGAAGCCTGCCTCACAGAGCCCTGCCTGGTGACCTGCATTCAATGCCTGCGTGTTGGGATCCCTGGGTGGCGCAGCGGTTTGGCGCCTGCCTTTGGCCCAGGGCGCGATCCTGGAGACCCGGGATCGAATCCCACATCAGGCTCCCAGTGCATGGAGCCTGCTTCTCCCTCTGCCTGTGTCTCTGCGCCTCTCTCTCTCTCTCTCTCTCTCTGTGACTATCATAAATAAATAAAAATTAAAAAAAAAATGCCTGCGTGTTTCCAGCTATGTCCACGTGTGGACACATGTTCTGTGGGATTGCATCTTAGGCTGGAATCTGCCTCCTGTGGCTCTCCCAGGGAACTGGCTGTGCCCTGTGCCCCCAGCTCAGCCCCAGGCCTGCACCTTATTGCCTGGACATGCTTGCTGAGGCCTGCTTCACAAATCAGACATCTAAAAACTGGCCCAGTTGCCTGTTCACAATTCATTTTTGTATCCGTCATTTATTAAGTGTCTGCTGTGTGCTGGACACTGTGGAGTGCTGGACATGCCTTAGCAAAGGAAGCAAAGATCTCTGCAACAGAGCTTACTTTCCGGTGAGAGCTTTGGGCAAGAGATTACTACACAGCAGGATGCTGATGCTTTCCACACAGAGTCACTTTCTCTGAGAATGTAGAATCCCTGTGGCCTTCGGTGACACTAGTGAGACTTTTTTTTTAAGATTTTATTTATTTATTCATGAGAGACACAGAGAGAGAGAGAGAGGCAGAGAAACAGGCAGAGGAAGAAGCAGGCTCCATGCAGGCAGCCCGATGTGGGACTCGAGCCCGGGTCTCCAGGATCATGCCCTGGGCTGAAGGCAGGTGCTAAACCGCTGAGCCACCCAGGGATCCCCCCTCGCCCTGAGACTTCTGATTTACATGTTAGTTTGCGTGGCCTGTCTTAACTAAACACCACAGCCCAGCTTGCTAAAACAACAGACATGTATTTTCTTACCATTCTGGAGGCTAGACATCTGAGACCACGGTGCCCCCAAGTTTGGCCTCTCCTTGACTTACACATGGCCTCCTGGCTGGGGTGTCCTCACACTGCCTTTCCACTCTTTGGAATGCTCTTCATCTTATGAGGACACCAGTCAAACTGGATTAGGGCCTCACCCTTACAACCACATTTAATCTCAGTTACCTCCCGAAAGGCCCTATTTCTAAAGACCATCACACTGGGGGTTAGGATTTCAACATACAGATTTTGGAGGTACACAATTCATAACAAGGAGCGAGCGTCTTTTAGACTTAGAACTGTATGTTTCCAGTGACAGTCTAATGCATATATCTATTTGATTATCCACTGAGGCTCCCCCAGCAGCATCTGGTTTTTCTTTTTTTTTTTTTTTTTTAAGATTTTTTTTAAATTTATTTATGATAGACACAGAGAGAGAGAGAGAGAGAGGCAGAGACACAGGCAGAGGGAGAAGCAGGCTCCATGCTGGGAGCCCAACATGGGACTCGATCCCAGGACTCCAGGATCGCGCCCTGGGCCAAAGGCAGGCGCAAAAGCATCTGGTTTTTCTAGGGAAATTCTTTCTACCTCAGGGTAGAAGGGTGTTAAAGGGAAAGCTAAAGCAAGTGGGTTTTTGCTTTATTAATTTTTTTAATTTTAATTTTAATTCAGTTTAGTTAACATATAGTGCAGTATTAGTTTCTGAGGTAGAACTTAGTGATTCCTCGGTTGCATGTAACACCCAGTGCTCATTACATTACGTACCCTCCTTAATGCCCATCACCCAGTTACCCCATCCCCCACTCCCCTCCATCGACCCTCAGTTTGTTTCCTAGAGTTCAGCATCTCTTACGGTTTGCCTCTCTCTCTACTTTTATCCTATTTTATTTTTCCTTCCCCTACATTCATCAGTTTTGTTTCTTAAATTCCACATAGGAGTGAAATTATATGTATTTAGCTTTCTCTCACTTAATTTCACTTAGCATAATACCCTCTAGTTCCACGTACATCATTGCAAATGGCAAGATAGCATTTTTTGATGGCTGAGTAATATTCCAGTGTGTGTGTGTGTGTGTGTGTACACACACATACTACATTTTCTTTATCCATTCGTCTGTCAATGGACACCTAGGCTCTTTCGATAGTTTGGCTACTGTGGACATAGTTTCTATAAATATTGGGGTACAGGTGCCCCTTTGAATCACTATCTTTGTATCCTTTGGATAAATACCTAGTAGTGAAATTCTTGGGTTATAGGCAGCACTATTTTTTTTTTTCATATAGATTATATTTGTCATTTTGATCACTTAGAGCATAAGAGCCTATACCTAGAACCACATGCCAGCATTAACCTGAGCTGCTGCCATTTCTGCTACTGATTGGGCATCATCACACTCCCTCATTTTCCTAAAGCAGAAGAGGGCTCCAGCCCCTGTCCCATACCCAGTCAGATCTTGTTCCTTCTCCTTCCCACTGGATTGCTTTGGGATGAGGACCCCTTCTCTCCTTGCTGCCCCCTCCTCCTGATCTCTGGGCCCTTGATCCACTGCCTAGGTTCCTGGAGAAGATTGCTCCCACTTTATGAATACCTGCTGATTCTGCACATCTCTCATTTAATCATCACCACTAATAAGTGACCATCCTGGAGTGCTTGCTATGTGCCACACACTTTTCATGTTATTAACTCACTCAATTCCCATCTGCCAGAGGGTGGGGAAACTGAGGCCAGAGAGGCCACAGAACTAGACTGAAGTCATCCAGCAAGTGGTGAGAGTTTCAAGTAACTTTAGCAATACCCTGATTCTGTCATTTCTGTGCTAAAAATGAGTGGAGGAGAGTCTCCTCCACTCTGGTCCGTGGAATGTATTATTACATACAGTTTGAGGCTTAGCTTTCACTGGCTTTCTGGGTGACCTTGGGCATGATGCTGTCCCTTTCTGGGCCTCGTTTCCTTACCTGTAAGATGAAGGTAGAAACACAGAGTACACAGGTCCCCAGGTGTGCAGGAAGGTGCCCTGTGATCTGGGCCCTCCCTGCCTACCCATCACACTGGCCTTTTGGCTTTGGGCCCAGTGAGCCACACACTTTCACATCATCATGCCTCAGCCTTCAGTGGCCCCCTCCCACCCTGGTCTCTTATGTTTGCCAGAACTCTGCCCACCCTTCAGCAGAGTTTAAGTGTTCCCATGAGAGCTGGTCCTCAGTCTCCTCCATGAGAAAGGAAGCCTCTGAAGGGCAGGGACCCGGTTTGTGAACCATCTTGTGTCCCCAGCATCACCTGCACAGAGGGAAAAGCTTGCAGAGTGACCTCTCTGGCCCTTAGCCCAGGCCGCGGCTCCTGAACCTATGGATGCACAGACCCCATGAGATCTAAAGTCAGCGTCCTGTCCCCTTGAGCCTCTGCCAGAGGAACACTGGTTTCCCCAAGTTTAGCAGCTCCCCTCCAGGACCTAAGATGACAGACAGAAGAACATTGGAGTCCTTGACACTCAGAACGTTGAGGCTGCCAGGAAACGTAATAGTCATCATGGTACATCATGTTACTGGGGAGGATGGGGCCCCTGGCAGCGCGGTGTTGTGGGAAAATCCTGGGCTGCTGATTTAGATAGATCAAGATTCAGATTCCTGCTGTTACGCTGCTTGCCTCTGAGGGCTTGGGCAAGCTGCTTCGGTTTTCCCAAGGATAAAACAGATGGTGGGCTCTCCCCTGAAGAATTTGGTTATGCATTCAGCAGATACCAGGCATTGCTCTGCTGTGGTGAGGCTGCGTGGGTCGGCCCTTGGGAAGGTGCCTGGCCTGCGGGGTGCTCAGCAGTTCTTTGCTCTGTCCAGGGACTCCTGCTCACAGTTTCCAGAGGCGTGATGGGAGGCGCCTGGGGGCCTGGGGCTCAGCGGCAGGCAGGGCAGGAACCGTGCCAGCCCGCTGGGGCAGAGGGAAGGCAAGAGCAAGCAGGGGGCTGCCTCAGCTGGCCTTTGAAGCCAGCAGACACCACAGCCTGAGCCACCCTCTCCCCACCTACTGCCATGTGAGGTTTCGTTTGTCGTATTTGGGTAATTCAGTCACGGGTGCTGTAGCTGTTCTCTTCTGCTGGTTGTTTAGCCTGCTGCTGTTTTTAAATGGATTGTTCCCAACAGATGCTTACCTGGCTGCCCATCGCTGTCGGGCTCAGGATGACAACCATGCAAGGAACAGCTATGCTTTTTTTGATTTTTGTTTTAAGTTTCACAAAGTCACCACTTTTATATCAGATCTTTAAGCTCCCAGAGCTTTCTGCCAGCAGTGGTGGCTCAGCATCCCCAGGGCCAGGGAAGGGGGATGTGCATTTGCTGTCCACTTTGGAGTCCATGTTCCTACTTTCACCCAGTGACCACGCTCTGGGCAGGAAAGAAAAGTCTTTGCTAGGTGAGGCAGAGAATTGGTCAAGTGTGGCTGAGCAACAGGAGGGACCTTTCCACAAGCCTTTATCTGGGGAAGAGTTCAGGTCTATACAGGAAAAAGGCACACCCCCAGGAGAAGGGGAGCCTGGCTCCTAGTCCAAGCCCTGTCACTGACTTGCTGCTCCTGACTGGGGCAAGCCCTCTGCCCTCTGGACTCCTTTCCCATATGCGGTCGTGGGGTTGGAGCTCATGTTCTCTGAGGGCCTCTAGGCTCTGCCTTTCCCCACTCCTACCCCCCTCCTGAGTATCAGTGCTAGGGCTGCCACAGCTGCAGGGAGCCAGGGAGGGAGGGAGGGGGGCTGCAGGCCACTTGGAAATGAGGGACAGGTGATGATCCCACAGTCCCTCTGCAAAGAGCTCCAGAACGGTGGCAGTGATATGGCAGTATGAAGGTGGCCATCCCCTTTCCAGAGAGTTCTTGTGGCATCCTCCATCCCTCTTGATCCTGGCAGCCAGTCTCTGAAGTAGTGAGGGTTAGTCCTCGCTTCATAGGTGAGGAAACTGAGGCTCAGACAGGCCCAAGGTCACATAAGGTGTCCTGGTCAGGCTTTGGGCACATAAGCAGGCTTCCTGTTCTGCCCAGCCAGTCAAGGGGCTCCTTTGACCCTCAGTCCAGCGTCACCTTGCTGGTGGCTGGAGGCCCTGGTGCCTCTGCCTGCACTTTCTCGTCCTGCATCAGGAAGGCCCCTTTCTAGGAACGTGTATACCACACACATGATGAAGACACCACCGCACCCAGCCTTGCGCATCATACCACCACCACTCCCAGGAGGAGGATCGTTCCAGTGTTGGGATGAGGAGAGAGGCCTTGCCCCATGTTGTGCAGCTGGGAGTGGCTGAGGACAGCCTCAAACCCCGGTCTCCAGCCTACCCCATGCTGCCCTCCCACCTGCCTGCCCAGCAGCCTCTCCCTAGAGTTCCTTTCATGTAGTCACAGTGTCTGGGCTTGAAATTCTGGGACCACCCCACCAGGCTTGTCCTCAGTCATCTCTGGGATGCACCTCCCTCCCCATTACCATGACATGTGTTTTAGACCCGTAACCCACAAATACTCACTGTGTTTGCTTAGGGCAAAACATCACATCATGAACATTTCTAGAAATTAAGAGAGATTACAAAAATTAAGATCTAAGGGACAAGTGGGCAGAATTTATTTATTTTAAAAATTTTATTTATTCACAAGAGACACAGAGAGGCAGAGACATAGGCAGAGGGAGAAGCAGGCTCCCTATAGGGTGCCCAGTGTGGGACTCGATGCTGGAACTCTGGGATCACACCCTGAGCCGAAGGCAGACACTCAACCGCTGAGCCACCCAGTGTCCCTGTAGGCAGAATTTAAAACAAACTGGACCTGGATGTCCCTCCAAATGCCAGCCTCAGCTGTCTTCCTCCAGAACTCACTAGAAGTCATGGGGAAAAGGTCAGGGCAGACCCTAGGGAGGCCTCAGCAACAGGCCAGGATGGCATCTGGGGCGGGGGAAGGCAGGCTGGATTTGGTAAAAGAATGAAACGAGGCTCTTTCCTGGCATCCTCTTCAAACCTCTTACCTTCCTCTAACCTCTCCCAGCCCCGTCCTCCTCCTCTCTCCCCTTTTCCCCCATATTCTTCCCTGCTGACCAGATCTCCAGCCTCCAGCTTCTCTCTCCCTCTGCTTCCAGCCCTCAGCCTCCCCCCTGCTCTGAGCTTCCCATCCCTCAGTCCCACGTTCCCTGCCGTCCCCTCTGCCACCGGGGCCTCTCCATGGTGGACTGCCACCCTCTCATGGCCGCTCTACTCACTGTCTTCCAGGTCGCCCAGACCTCAGGCCGCGTATGTGAATGGTGGCCTTCCGGCCACACAGCACATCAAGCAGGAGTCCCTGCCTGACTACCGGGCCATGACGGAAGCTCGCCCACCCCTGTCTGCTCACTGCCGGGCCCCGCCAGCCACTGGCCTGCACGCGGACCTGGACCTGCCGGGCCGAGGCCTCACTAACCCCACACCTTCCTGCTACCTTCTGGGCAGTGACCCCAGCTCTGGCCTGGGTCCCCAACCTGAGGCCCACCTCCCTGAGGGCAGCCTAAAGCGCTGCTG
This sequence comes from Vulpes vulpes, assembly GCF_048418805.1. Lineage (NCBI taxonomy): Eukaryota > Metazoa > Chordata > Mammalia > Carnivora > Canidae > Vulpes > Vulpes vulpes. The sequence continues at coordinate 156,776,976 of NC_132791.1, forward strand.
CCTCCTGGGCCTGCCCCCCACCTCCTCGGCCTCGTCTTCCCCCTGTGCCTCTGACGTCGCCTCCATCCTCCGTTCTTCCCAGACAGCTCTGGTCACCTGTGTGAATGGACTCCGGAGCCCCCCTCTGCCAGGAGACCTGGGGGGGCCTCCCAAGCGGGCCCGGCCTGGCCCCACCACCACGGAGAGCCACGAGGGCAGTTTGCAGCTTGAAGCCTGCCGGAAGGGGGGCTTCCTGAAGCAGGAGCCTGCGGATGAGTTCTCAGACCTCTTTGGGTCTCACCAGCCAGGCCTGCCACCCCCCTACCCCGTGTCTCAGTTGCCGCCCGGCTCAGGCCTTGGAGGCCTGGGGCTAGGCCTGGCTGGCCGGGGGGGCACTGGCCGGCAAGCATGCCGGTGGGTGGACTGCTGCGCGGCCTATGAGCAGCAGGAGGAGCTGGTACGGCACATCGAGAAGAGCCACATTGACCAGCGCAAGGGCGAGGACTTCACCTGCTTCTGGGCAGGCTGTGTACGCCGCTATAAGCCCTTCAACGCCCGCTACAAGCTGCTCATCCACATGAGAGTGCACTCGGGTGAGAAGCCCAACAAGTGCATGGTGAGTTCCCATGGCCACCAGGCTGGGCCCCTCCCTGGCCAAGCAGAGCAGTCCCACCTCAGTCCTAGGAATGGCCTCTGTGGGGCTCCTCCCCTGGGGGCTGGCTATGGTCCCCTGCAGTCAAGGACGGAGGGACCAGTGTGGTGGCAGTACCCCTGTCATGGGGAATCTTGGCTCCTCTCCTCACCAGTGGTCTCATCCCCCATTCACATACACATGATCACACACACTTGTTCAGGTGGTGACGACACACGCTCTGCGGTCAGAGCCTGTCCGGCCAGCCTCCTCTGTTACATGCAGATGTTCATTGTCTCACCCACCAGTAGTCATGTGAGTTGTGGAACACATGCTTCCCTCCAGCTGGGGCCTTCCTAAGGCAGCCTTCCAGAGGAGGCTCTTTGAGCCTTGGAGCAGCCCACAGGCTTGGCTTTCTTCAAGGAGCACTGTAACCTCACAGGCATCCAGCTTTAGAGATGTGGGTCCCTTGGACAGGTTTTAGGGTAAGGCCAGGGTTAACCTATAAGGCCCTGGGGAGCACTGGTGGTGCTGTGGCTGGGGTTGAACCTCAGGTTTCCGGGAAAACACACACACACACACACACACACACACATTCACACACACACACACTGTGAGCCCCAGACCTTCTGACTGGTCATTCCTGTTTTGTGCTGTCATGGTGGTGGAACTCCCTATCAGAGCCTTTGTTCCTGATATCCTCAGCCGAGCTGCTGTGCCAACCTCCAAGGCCCAGCTACCTTACCAGGAGAGGCACCTGACTGGGAATGGAAGGGCGGGAGGAGCCATCCAGTCTTCCAGGGCCCAGCTCCGTCTTTCCAGCCACTGGGGCATTGGTGAGGCAGGGGAGGAAGCAGTGTGTCTGGTCTACAAGGCCAGTGTTATAGGCAAGGTCGAGGTTTCCCAGACTGGCATGCAGTCACCGATGCTGGACCCCACTTCATGAAGTGTTTGGTTTGGGAAGGGGTGCACCTCTGTCTCTGCTCAAAGCCCAGGACAGTACTTGGAGGGGCCACAGTGGAGGCAGGAAGCTTCGGGGAGCGGCAGCATGAACTCCACCCTCCTGGGACCAGGTGCCTGTGGGGCCCCTCTGCCAGTGGAACTGTGGTCTGGGCATGCAACTGGACCAGCTTATTCAGCTCCAGGGGGCTGGGTCTTGAGGAGAAGGAGGTCACTTTATAGACAAAAGTGAGGGACAATGCATAGCCTCTGCAAAAGGACAGGAGAAGGGAGCCTGTGGGCAGAGCTTGGACTGCGCAGGCTGAGAATTCAACTGCATCGTGTGTCCTGGGGTTGAGGGCATGCTGGAAAGAGCTGGTGGCTGGGCCAGTCCTGGGGATGCCCCTCTTCGTCTGAGGTGTTATGACACGTGGCTTGCTGAAAGGCATGCCCCTGCCTAAAGGAGGTGACCAGCTGACCACAGGAATGTGAAGGGGCCCATCTCCCTCTGAGGCTCTGGAGCTCACAGCTGCGAAGCAGAGACCTTAATGTCTCCTCTCTTGTGGGGGGTCCTCCCAGTGTCCATGGGGGCCTGGTGTGGAAGCCCACACCCTGGCTCAGTGTGGTCAGTGGTGCCTGTGTTGGACTGCAGGGACCTGGGGGATAATCTGGCCTTCCATTCCTGTTTCCTGGGGAACAGAGCCCTAGTGAGCAGGTTGGAGAGGCCCAGCTTATGCAGTGTGGTCTAGCAATCTCTCTCTATGGTTCTTTCTCTCCCAGGCCTGCCAGGATCTCACTTGATTCAGTGGACTCCTCAGAACACTGGCTTCTACCCAGCTCATGCCTGGCTTTGGGGTCCCAGACCTGGACTTTCCAAGGTCTTTGTCTGCAGGCACCCATGGTCAGCGAGGGGTGGGAGATGGGTGTGGACAGGTTCTGGATGGAGTTTGCATAGGCCCAGGGATGGGTGGCCTAGAAGGCCTTCCTGGAGGAGGTGACATTCCAGCAATGTCTATACTCATCTGTGGTTGCATTTAATCCAAAAGTCCTATAAAACCAAGGTTTTATAGATGAGGAAACAAGGGTTCAATGGAGTCCAGCTGACCTTCTGCTTGCTACCAAGAGAACACTTTATTTTGCCTCCTAAGGGGCTCAGGCTTATGGCGATACTACTGACAAACAGCTTCTCAGTGTTGACTATGTGTGGGAGCCATTCTTTTTTGGGGGGAGGGGAGGGGCAGAGGGAGAATCTTAAGCAGGCTCTATGCTTGGCACAGAGTCGGACACAGGGCTTGATCTCATCACCCTGAGATCATGACCTGAGCCAAAACCAAGAGTTGGATGCTTAGCCAACTGAGCCCCCCAGACCTCCCAGAGCCATTGTTAGCAATAACTCGGTGTGGTCCTCATAACAACTCTATCAGGCAGATACTTTTAACTCCCATTTTACAGATGAGGAAACTGAGGCTCAGACTGCATAATGTACCCCAGGTCACACAGCGAGTTAGGGGCAAACGATAATAACGACAGTATGGAGGCTAATAATCATAATAGTAACAACAGAAGTAACTTGCCCAAGGTTGCACAACTAGAAACCATTAGAGCGAAATCTGAACCCACATCTTTCTGAAACCTGATGCCTTTGTTTGTATAGATTGTCCCATCACACCCCTCCTTCTCTGGGGTCCTGGGCCCAGCCCTGCTGGGTGCCATAATCTGGAGAGGCAGCAGAGACCTCCTCTGGGCCCCTCCTCGCCAGCCAGGGGAGCGCACCTCCTTTCTGCAACGCTGGCGCACTAGGTGACCTGGGGGAAGGGCAGGCCCCAGCCGGCACCCAAATAAATAAAATCTCCCTTCCCTGTAAAATTATTAATTTCTCATGACAGGCTTCTGCTACCATGTGCTGTAATAGACAAAGGAATTTTGGACTCGGATCCTCTGGAGAACAGGAAATAGATGAGACACTTTGATTGAAGAGTAAATGGCCCACTAAAATAGCAGTTAATCCTTTTATTATCTTTCCAGCAGCCGTGCGCACAGCTCTTTCATGAGGTAAGCCTTCCCCGCCCCGTCGGACTGAACACTCCGGGCCCTGCAGCTGGTTTCTATTTAGCCTGCGGAGCCTCCGCTCACGCACCAGGCAGCCCTAGGCGCGGCAAGGAGCCTGCTGCCCTCCGCCCGGGTCACCCGTGCTCAGGTGGGCGCGGGATAGGGCCTCGGCTGTGGGGCCCCGGGCTAGACCCGCCGTCCGGCCACCCCCCCTGCCCTTGCCGCGGCCCATCCACGCCATCCAGAGGAAGCTCCCTAATCTCTGTGCAATATCCTGTTATGTTTCTTATGTTGTCCGGGTTGTCTTAGCCTTATTAAATTTGGGGTTTCATCTGCATTAGGGTAGCGAGGATCCGTCCAAGCCAAATACTGCTGCGACGCCTCCAAGACGTTAACTTTGGAAAGATTAGTTTCTTGCTTTCTTAGGTTGGCTCTCCTAGACAGTTGGGATTCTGATTGTCTGAGACTGCAGAAATTAGCAGGCTGTGTAGTGTGCATTTCTGAACATCAAGAAAGAGCAGCAGGACGAGGAAGGAAAACCTTTCATAACCTTGGGTTTTATAAAGTAACTGTGATAATGACAACAGTCCCTGCTTTTGTGGAGAGCTTTCCCGAAGCTGTGAGTGTGGTGTGGAAGGTGTGTGTAAACAAGTGAAAAGCCAGGGTCGACCCGTGTCCCCACCTGGGCCTGCCACGTAGCAGCTGTGTGACCTCAGGCAGGTGGCTTGGCCATTCCGAACCATAGCGCTCGACTGTAAGATGGGATAATAAGAGTACTTGCCTTTTAGGACTGTTGTTGTTAGGATTTAAAGAGATGACATAGAGTGGTGCTTAGTTCTCTTGTCCCCCATCACGCTCTATCACATCGACCATCATGACAAGATCATTTACGGCTATCTTACAGATGAGGAAACCCAAAAGAGCCAGTTAGTAGCAGAGCCTGGACTTGAGGTCAGCCAATTCCGACAGCCTTTGCTGTTGGTGAGGTGGGCAGGCTGGGCTGTCACCCATGCCAGAGGCCTTGTCAGGTGTCTGCCAGCAATGAGGAGCACCTGCTCTTGTACCACATGGTATCTGCTCAGGGTGACTGGAGCTAGAAGGGGGAACTGGGGCAGAGGCACAGAGAGGAGGCTCTGGTCCCTGCCCTCACAGGCCTAGGAGCCTCGAGGCTGGGCTTACATCCTGCCTGGGTGCCTCTGGTAGCTCTGTCTACACTGACCACTGGTCCCCATCCCTTATGCCCCTCTCCACTGTTTGCCAGTCTGTTCCCAGTGCTATTAAGGAAATACATCCCCACTGAAAGTTGAGCATTATTGATTGGCTGCAATCAGCCAGCTGTCTGGGCCTTCTGGGAGGGCCATGCCCACCTCCCAGGGCCCCTGGGCATCTGCTCTTCCCCCACCCCATGTTCTGAGACTAGCCCCGTGGGCTGGCTGGGTTTCCGGGCCAGCAGACACCCCTGACTCATGTCAATATCTCCAACTAATTCTTGGATGTGTGAACAGGTGGGGCTGCCTGTCCATCTTGGTCATGTGCAGAGAAGAGCCAGGGAAGGCAGACCCTGAGAGGATATTGAGGGGCCCAGGATCCTGCCACAAATGGGACAGCTTTAGTGGACAGATTCCTGAAAGGGGAAGGTCACCAAAAAATGTTGGGAAAGGTCAGACTGTGGGAAAGTGACCTCAGAGGAGAGGAGAGGAGAGTCCGCCCCAGAAATGCCTGCCTCACTTGAAGGACAGGTGTCCCTGTGTGCTAGGCCTCATGCTGGGGGCTGGGGCTCCTGAGACAAAGATGAGGTGATACAAGACTTCTGGCACCATGGGAAGGACACCAGCTACCCTTGACTCTCACGCCGTCATTACTGGCTGAGGGAGGGAAGGGAGCCAGGAGCTGAGGATTCAAGGCCCTGCCGCGTTACCTTGTCTAAGCCAGTCAAGGAGGCTAGAGCATCATTGGGCATTTTTCAGCTTCTATCAAGGCTTTCACACACGCATTCCTCAGAGTGGAAGAAGAATTCCTGGGGACTGGAATCATTATCCCCATTTTACAGTTGGGGAAAGGGTGACCCCATTCACGCCCAAGGTCAGGTCTCCCGTGCATCATCATAGGGTCAGATTAGAACCCAGGTCTCAGGCCAACTCCAGAGATTATGTGCCAGCCATGACCCTAGGCCATCTCCCAGGCAGAGGACCATCAGTCTGCTTATAAATATCAAGAAAATACCCAGATTTGAAACTCATTTCAGCCAGCTGTCACCGGGTACCTCATATGTGTCAGGCCCTGGTGGGCCATGGGGTCACAGAAGGGAATGGAGGAGCCCTCATTAAGCAGAGAAATGGATAGACGTTTGTATTTAACTGTTTTCCTATGGTAGTCCTCCGTCACCTTAAGAGCCTGTTGCACGTCCCCTGCCCTGCTGATAGGGTGAGACCTTTGTTCTGTCTTGGAGAAGAGGGCATTTGTGGGATGAGGAGTGAGACATTTCACCTTCTTCAAAAGAAATAAGCCACCTGAAGATAAGCTTCCTTTCTGGAGGCTGGGGTTTCCAGTGAGATAAAAAGCTACAATATGGAGCATGGCTTAAAGTCCTTGCCCTTGAAACTCCTGTTATAAATGAGCACAGAGAGGTCAAGTTGATCCAACAAGCCTAGGTGCCCAGTCCACCCACTTTGGAAATGGGGCCTGAGCCTTACCTCCTTGTTCTAAGGTGAGAAGTGTCTCGATAGGGAAACTTTTCCAGGCAAAGGCAGCTTTTAAGTTGGCCATGCAGATATGCCCTTTTTAGCCACCCCTCGTGGGGTCCCTCCCCCCATGTCAGTTCTCGCATCTATGTACCATCAGATGGAGAAACCAAGGCCCAGAGAGGGTGCATCCATGGCCCAGCATCACCCAGGCCTGGGATGCCTGCTGTATTTCTCCCAGCCCTGAGGCTTCTTCTGCTCCCAAACTCCTAGAGAGTCTGCACATTCCAGCTCCTTTTCACTCATTGTGGCCTTGGCTTTTGCTGGTCCCTCTGTCTAGAATGCCTTTCCCAGCCCAGCAAACTCCTAATCATTATTCCACAGCCTAAACCAGAGGTTGTCCCCTTCTCCAGTCCCCCTCCCTGCCTCTGGCTCTCCCCGCATGTGTTACCCCACGTATAACAGTGTTTCCTGGTGTGGCCAAGTGTCTTGGGGACCACATGCCCTCTGATGTCTGGCCCAGCTTTGGAGGCAGAGAAGCTAAGCCTGATCTCTGGTGTGGAGACTCTGCCCTAGTGCCGACCTGGTCTTCTCATTATAAGGCTACATGAGTTTCCTGCAGAGTCACCAAATTGGCAGGGCCCTAAAGCTGGGCATGTACACCCTCTAATGTGATGCTTAAAGTTTTTCTGCAGGAAAGCCTGAACTTGAAATTTGGCTTTGCTCCGTGATTGTGTGTGAGTAACTTGACTTCTGTAGGGCTCCGTGTTCTTACCTGTGAAGCAAGTATGGGAACAGGATAGTTGGGAGGCTTCCGTGAGATGCCATATTTGAGGTGCTTACGCGATGCTTGGCTCATCGTAAATCGCCAGCAAATGATCCTAGTTTGGACAGTTTGCATTAGGAAAAGAGAAAAGGGAGAATCTGAAATGGATAGTAGCCACGCAGTCGGGAACATCCTCCAAAGGAGCCAAAAGGGCTGATGTAAGTCACAGGTTAGTCATGGACCGGCCCTGTGGCTGTGGCCAGGTCACCGTGCTATGCTGAGCCTGCGTTTCCTGAGCTGTGAAATGGGAGAAGTCTAGCACTCTGTTCAGTGGGAGTCCATCAGATACCGGTACCTGTCTCCCTCCTGAGTGCAAGGCTCCCCCGTCATGGAGCTTGGCTCAAACTGGGAAGCCTTCCTCGCTCCTTTAGTTTTTAAGAATCAAAGTCAGGGGGCTTCCTAAGTAGGAACTTCCTGGAAGCTCTGGCCTTGGTTAGATCTAAGCCCTGTATGGGGGGAAAAAGTAAGGCCCTGGATGGAAGTGATTTGTCTGGGCGGAAGGAGAGGGGACCTGGACACCGATGGGGTGGGGTGCATTCCAGCTCTGCTGCTTGCTAGCTCTGCCACCTTGGACAAGTCACTTCACTGCCCAGTGTCTGTTGCTGAACCTGTAAAGTGACTGCGGGAACACCGACCCCAGAAGAGTCTCTGTGAGGGGCGGCAGGGCCACGCCTTATATGGACACAGAGTGCCCTGCACGTGGGAGCACGTTGACTTCTGACTCTCAGTCCAGTGCTCCTGCTCGCAGCCAGACCTCAGAGGACACAGCCACCCTCAGGCACACTCCTGCCATCAGGCATCTACGTGTGAGCCACACACTCCCCCAACACAGTTCCCAGCTTACAGCGCTCCTGGCTCCTCCCTCCCTGCTCCGCAGCCCCCTTCCTCACTGCCACCGCTGCCCCCTAACCCCATCCTCCCATCCCCTACCTCATCTCCATCCCTGCCCACCCCCTTCGGTCTTATTTAAATTCTGACTCAGGAATCCATGAGCCAAGCTGGACGCCTAACCAGCCTTGAGACCTCAAACAAGTCACGTGGCCTCTGGGAGCCTCAGTTTCCTGTGTGTGTAGAAGGGAGACAGTTGTGAGATTAAATGAGATCATGCATGTGGAGCGCTTACCTCATGCCTGGCAAATACTTGGCGCTTGAAAACAGGAGCCCTTGTGTTGATTTTTTGAGTTTCTTTTTCTTTCTTTCTTTTTTTTTGAGTCATCAAACCCAAGGTCTAACATTCTAGGAGCACCAAACTTGAGGATACAGGAGGACGCTGGCCAAGTTTTGTGAACTCAGCACTGCTTTATGGAATATGAAAAAAATTAAGGATAAAAAAACATGACCGTCTGAATTGAATTTAAAATAATAAAAGGGGGGGAAAAAAGCTTTTTAATTTAATGTAAATGGAATTGAAATGATTCTCTTATTAGAATGAGAATGTCAGATAAAATCAACAGTGACTCTAAGAAAGTGTCCAGACCATGTTTTCTGAGAGGAACATTCTGGAAGCAGTAAGCTTCATGATTAAGCATGAATAGGCTCTGTCTTTGCTGGACGACCAATGGGTGGGCTGAGCTCAGCTGCGCAGTAGGACCTCAGCATCCTGTCCTCATCTGTTTGGTGGGCGATGGTCACGTAACTCCTCTGGCCTCAGTCACCTTGGACACTCCCAAGACGAGGATGCCTTCAGGAGTCCTTACCTGTGCCCCTCCTGCAGGAGAGAGCCTGGTGCTCATCAGTGTTGTCTCTCTCCTCACACCAATCTTTCAATAACTTTGGTGGCACCCACACTGTGCCAGGTGTGATGCTAGAAGCAAGGGGTACAATGTCAAAGGAGGAATGGTCTGGTGGCAAAGGAATTAAGACAGAGGGGGAGAAGCTTCCCCCGGGATGTCACGAGAGCTGGGCTTTGAAGGGTGAGTAGGAACTTTCCAGGTGAAGATCATGAGGGAAACCTTTTCAGGGAAAGAGAACAAAGCACAGAAACGTTTTTAAATGTGACTGTCTTCACCCTTGTGGAAGTGTAGGTTATCATCTGGCGCTTGGAGTGTGTTACCTCCCTGGGGCTGGGAGCAGAAGTGGTAGTTGGAATTGGACCTTGAAGGGCCTCCATGTTCAGTATAAGGACCTTGGTCTGTACCCTGAGGGAAGTGGAGGGAGTAGTGGAAGGGTTCTGAGCGGGAGAGTGACCCAGTGAGTGTTAGTGTGGAGAGCGTGGGTGTGTGTGTTATGTGGTCCTCAGAGGGGGAGTGACAGCAGGCAGAGGAGGACACAGAAATTCAGGAAGGAACCTTCATCCCCAGGTCCATCAGGGCCTCCCAGATCGGCTCTGTCACCCAGCCAGCATGACTTGGCTATCAGCCAGGGCCTGGGCACCCCGGGCTAGGCCAGCTCAGCCCAGCAAAAGCCCTACCTACTGGGGTAATGTGTCCTCGAGCTTGGGTAACTGAGCATCCAGCACATTTACCAGTGGGAAACAGGAAAGGCATTTCCCATAATGTGGCTCTGTAAAGTTTGCACAACTGTTCTTTGTTTTCCGTCCATCCCCACAATAAATCTTCCTCCACTGCCAGGGCCGGGGCCTCCGTGGTCTGTAAGTGATTAGGGCACTGACTGGTGCTGCGCTGCCTCCTCATGATGCGTTCTTCTGACATGGGCACTAAGAAAATGGGAGCCCGTCACTGGGTTGCTGTGGCTTTGCAAGTGGCGATTTCCAAATAGCTAGGAGGTGGCCGCCTGAAGGCAAGCACCCCACGCCTGCCCTCCACATGCCCCAAGCACCCTGGCCAAGTGTGCCGTATGGGGCATAAGCTGGGGAGGGCAGGAGTACACCGTAGTCCTGGGATGTGCATTTCTTGCAGATGGGACTGTGGGACTGGGGTCTCCATGGAACTGCATTTCTGGGGACAACACCTGGACGTCTCTGCTGGCCTGGAGCAAGGCAGGCATCCAGTCAGTGTCTGTTCATCTGATGAACCATCCACAGCCTGTTTTACCGGAACTGAAAAGCATAGGATTTTTGGAGTCAAAAGTAACATTTGCACCTTCCTTGAGCCTGGGCAGGGCCCTGGGATGCAGAGTTTTGATGGGCAGGTCCTGTGCTGAGGGCGTGCGCAGGGCAGGGGCAGGATCCCTGCTTTGTAGTGAGGTCCCTGAAATCCGGGGCTGCTGCTGCCTGGCCAGGAGTCTGGGACTCCACTTCATCTCCTTGGCTCCCTGCTCCATGATCTTCCCACTGTACATGGTTGCCTTCGTAGCTCCATTTATCCGTGAGTCTCTGCTTTCCAGAATCTGTCGAACCCAAGTTTTAAGAGTCATTGTGACCTATGAGGTCATTTCTGACCAGGTTTAGTTGCCAGTGACTACGATAGCAATTGGAAGAAAGAGAGTTGGCTCCGGGAAGAATGAGTCCGCTGCACCTCAGATACTTCCTCAAGCTCTTCCTCCCATCCCTGTCCCTACTACGTGCTCCCATTCCTTCTCCCCAGACCTCCAGGATGACAGGAGGTGGCTCATTGAGGCCATAAATCCGAATGCCTGTTTGTAGTTTTGCCATTTGCCTGTGTGGAAACAGCCCCTTAGAGAGGATTTGGCTCGTTGAAGATCCCAGAGCAAAGGAAGGAAGGCCCAGCTCTTTGGGCTCCCAGCCCAGTGCCCTTCCCACTCTACAGATGCACTAGCTGTTGAGGACCTACTATGTGCTAGGCCCCACGTTGCAGGCTGGTATGCATTGTCTCCATCTCTACCATCGCTGTTTCCCATATCCTGAAAGAACACAGGTCTGTGTGGTGTTTGCACTGAGGAGGAACCTTCCAGGAGATCTCTGCTGTAGGAGGACTCTTTGATAGGTGGGGACCTGATGACCCTACAGGTCACTGCATGGGGAGTGGCTTGTGGCTTGTGCAGCCCATGTGTGTCAGCATCACCTTCCCTCCCTATAGGGTCTGGTCCAGGAAGCACAGCCCAGCAGGCTCCGGGGAGACTCTGGCAGTAGGCTTCAAACCTCACATGTCTGCATGCATTGGAAAAGCATAGTGATTGATTGCTGCGGGTGTTGGGCCCTGAGAAGCCTGGCTTGTATGGAAGCCCACAGGCACTTCCCCTGCTGCCCCTGCCCCTTACTTTCTTCATATTCTGACAGAGCCACCTGGCCTTGGGATCTCAGTTTCTTCATCTGTGTGATGAGGACTTTGCTTAGTTCAAAGCTCTTAGGACTCAGGATCCTGATTTGGTCAGGATGGGTAGAGACAGCGTGACCCTGGGGTTCAGAGCTCAGTTCCCTCCCCAGCTCTGCACTCAAACTGACTTGTGGCTCTGGGAATGGCCCCAGACCCCTTTGGGTTCTCAGATTCCTCATCTATAAAATGGAAGGTCTGGACTCCAGGATTTATTTATTTATTTATTATTTATTCATTCATTCATTCATTCATTCATTCATTCATGGAGTGGGGGCAGAGACACAGGCAGAGGGAGGAGCAGGCTCCATGCAGGGAGCCTGACGTGGGACTCGATCCTGGGCCTTCCAAGATCACGCCCTGGAGGGAGGCGGCACCAAATCACTGAGCCACCCAGCTGCCTGACTACAGGATTTCTAAGATCCTTTGAACCCAAGACTTTCAGAGCCCTGTCTTTATCTTTCTGCATTCCTGGCAGGGCCCCAAGGAGGAGGAAGGAGACAGAGAACAAGGAGGCAGGTGTACCCCTTCTCCACCCCCACCCCCCCCAGGAGCCTTCTGGTCTCAGCTCCTTGCACACTTCTCTCTTGCTCCACTCCAGCCACCTGGCTCTTGATCGTTCCTCCAGTGTAGTCCATTCCCACCTCAGGCTCTTTGTCTGGCTCTTCCCCTCTGCCTCAGACACTCCTGTCCCGTCCCAGACCCCTCTGCGTGCATGTGGGCCTCTGCTCCTGCATGCCGCTGCCACAGCCGGGTTCTGTCTTTCTGACCGTGGGCCCAGAGATGGAGCGAGAGAACAATTCTGTATTAACTGATGACAAAAATGCATTACAGCCATGAAGGCAACAAGGGAACTGATTAAACTATCCCCAAGCAGCTCTCTTAAAGAGCGAGAAAGGAAGGAATGTGGCATTTGTTAGGAAGGCATTCTCCTCTAGATGCCAGATTTCAGCTCTTTGTGTTTTCTCAGTGACTTTTTGATGTTGCCGTGACCGCCCCATTTTATGGATGAGCCGACTGAGCCCCAAGGAGCGAAGTGTTGGGCCTTCTCCCACTGCTCCAGAACACCCTGTGTATCCACATGATTTTCTGTAATTGGGTGCAAACTGATTACTCCTTTTTTTCATTGAGCTCACCCCAGAGGACACCTGACAAGAAAACTGAATTAGTTACTGTGTCTCCTCAGAAGCAGTTGCAGGGGATATGGGCTTTTCATGGGTTTGGAGCTGATCTTTCCAGTTAACCTGGATGCTGGGTGGTGGGGAGGGGTTGCTGTATTAGGAGTCAGCACCAGGAGCCCAGTTCTCATGTCCCCCTTTCAGGTCTTCCATGTGCAGGAAAATAGCCGACCTCACAACTTAGGGGAGACTTGTAGGCATCAGAGGGTGGGAGGGGTTTCAGGGCAGCTGCCTGGTGCTGCAGCCCTGAGAAGGGGTGAAGAAACCAGATCAGGATGGAAGGGCTCTGTGGCTCACAATGGCAAACACTGGAGTGGAAGAGAATGTGGGGAGGTCCTATAGCCAGTAAGAGTTGGCATTGAGAGTTGAATCCAAGTAAGCCTGCAGGTGTAGCCACTCCTTAGGAAGACCTAGACCCTGCCCTTGAGGCTCCTAGAATCCACGTTCCATGTCCAAGGTCTTGCCTGGGCCCTTATTTGCCATGACCTTGGCTGGGCATGTTATTTCTGCATTCTGGTCTCAGTTTCCATATCAGTTTGGTGGGAATGATAATCCTGCCTTATCTGGGTGGAATTGTGTATGGCTCTTCACCCCATGTCACCCTCATAACAGCTCCATGCCTTTGGAAACATTGTCCCATCTTCACAGTGAGGACCTTGGGGCTGGACAGGCTGGGTGGCCAGCAGAGGGTCACACAGCAGGCCCACTGTCATACCCAGGGACACACAGGGGGTCAGCAGCCATGCCCAGGGTCACACAGTGGGTCTGCTCTCTTGCCCAGGGTTGCACAGTAGGTCAGCAGCTGTCCCCAGGGTGGCAATAGTTCTGCTTTCATGCCTAGGGTCACACAGTGAGTCAGCAGCCATGCCCAGACTCATATAGAAGGTCAGGGGCCATATCCAGGGACACACAGTGGGTCTGTAGCTATGCTCAGGGTCTCACAGTGGGTCTGCTCTCCTGCCCAGGGTCACACAGCAGGTCTGTAGCCATGCTCAGGGTCGCACAGTGGGTCTGCTCTCATGCTCAGGGTCGCACAGCAGGTCTGTGTCCATGCCCAGGGTCGCACAGTGGATCTGTTCTCATGCTCAGGGTTGCACAGCGGGTCTGCGGCCACACCCAGGGCAAGCTACTCCCTTACCACACTTCTCCTTTGAGCCTTGTCAGCTCCTGTGCCCAGGGATGACGCTGTTTCTCAGGCCAGCTCTGCTGCTGCTGCCCCACAGGAGTCCAGCCCAAGGGCTGGGGGAAGACGAGGTGTGGTCCTGAGGCCTGAGGAACAGAGGGTCTGCCGCCTGCAGTCAACACCTCTGTCAGGAAGTTCTCGGCTCGTGCCTTCAAAGCACCAGCCTTTAATTGTCTCCACATTGTGAACCCAGGAAGGTTTGTCCTGACAACTGGTTGGTGAAATCAGCCAGGAGATCCCCCTTCCCACAGCCTTTCAAGAGCTGTCTGAGGTGGTTACTGGAGGGTATAAATTAGATTCACCTGGCAAGGCCCCACTTCCCCCTGGAATATTCCTGAAAACGCTCCCATTGGATCCTGTCAGAGAAGCAGGGATTAGGCCTGGGACCCCAGGAAGCTGGGCAAGTGAGAAGTAGGCGCTCTGCATACTCACTGGTGAGGTGGTGAAGGGAACCGGGCCTCCTCATGGCATTCGCCAACCCTAGCACTTCTGGCTTCATCTTCTTCCTCCATAAAAACACTAAAAATTACATTTTATGATGGCATTGGCATAAAGACACATTCACATTATGTATTAAAACGTTTTCTTTGACCTAGAAGTTCCTTTTTTTCTTCCGACTTTAAATTAAAACATTTTCATGAGTCCCTGAAAATACCGTGGACTCGAGCCACTGTGCTGACATGCCTTGTGGGTAAGTCAGCCCAAAGCCAATCTGCAGAGGCTGGAAGTGTTTGAAGTACGATCCATGCCCTCGCCTCACCCTTCTCGTTCTCTGGGCTTCAGTTCCATCCTGTGAAGAGGGTTAGGTAGAGGAAACACCAGAAAATCCTGTTGTGATGTCTACTCTGTACCTTCCTGTACTACTCCATTTTTTTCCTTATTGAGTTCTTGGTTTCCATTAAGGATTCCTGGACATTCATAACAAAAAATCTATATGTAGCTGAACTGACACAGATGAGAGAAAATGGCATAAATAACTGAAAAACCTAAGCTCATTTAGTTATTGTGATTGAACCCTGTATTTTCTTGGAGCTTCCTAGAAGCCAAGGCAAAGAAGGCAACATGTTGAATTGTTGAATTCTGGCTCTCTGGGAAAGGAAGACCACGAAGCTTGTGCATTTGGAGCCAGTTTTGTCTGGATCTCAGATCCTTGTGAGGCCGTGGTGAGAGTCCCCTGAGCTGATGGCTGGAGGAAGGCGGTTGAATTGGTTGATGATAATACAGAATCACTGAACAAAATAGCCCTGATTTTCACCACTGATTTTGCTGTGTTCTTTGAAAAGAGCGAAGGGCAAGTAGATACTGCCAGTGAAGGAACTTACTTGTGTTCTCTAGGCTGTGTTGTGCTTTTAGGCTGTCCGTGTCCATTTCACAGATGGAGAAACCAACGCTCGGAGAAGCTAAGTACCCAACCCTGATCATCCAGTGGGACCGGACTTCTCTGGCAAGTGGCCTTTCTCTGCAGACTTCACACTTTGGTTCATGCCTTGGGCGGATTCAGTCCCATCTACAGGGAACTTGTAGCCTAGGGCACTCGATGGATGCTAAAAAGAAGAGGGCAAGGCTGTGTGCTCTGAGGGAGCTCAGGGGCTGCTGAGGGCCTAAGGGAGGGGGTCAGAATAGCATCATGGAGGAGGTGAGACAGGGCATCCCAGGAGGCACCAGTAACATATGGGCCAGGAGGTGAAACAGTGACCCCTTGGTCAGAGCTGTGGCAGAGCAGAGAGAAGAAGCTGCCTGCCAGGTTTCCTACGTATGAGCAGAAGAAACCAGCCCTAGCCTTAGCCCTATGTCCCTCCATCTCTCCCCTGCTCCCTAGAATGTACCGGAAAGCCCCTGTGACTACAGAGGGTCTCTCTGTCTAAGGAAAGAGGAACAGATTTTGAGGACAGGTGGGATCTCTGTTTTCCCAGAGGCCGGGAAGCAGGGAGCCTCCACCTGCTTTCCTAAGAGACGACAGACAGTCCAAACACCACTGTGCTCTTGCTCAAGGGCCAAAGCTGTAGCAGGACATCCCATAGGACAGGCTTGGCCCTGGTCTCCCTCAGCCTGACACGGTGTTGCTTCCTCTTTGTGGTGCATCTGTTAGCAAAGAAATGATCGGATCTGAAAGATACCCAGGAGAGACAGGGGACAGAAGAGGTGGAGAGGTCTGTAAATGAGGGATTAGTGCTCCACCCTGGCCTGGATTCATTGAGTGGACTCTGGCATAACCTTGGCAGCCCAGAGGAGGAGAGTATGAGCTGGTTTGGGGTATGCAGGGTCGGGCGGTGCCGCCAGAGGACCGCTGGGTGGGGGATATGCAAGGAGAGAGGGTGTCATCAGCCTGAAGGTAGACCTGGTCAGTGACATGGGAGAGAAAGCCTTTATAGGACGGGGGAGAGGCTAGGGCTGAGGGGGAGAGGCAAGGAGTTTGGGTGACCAGGTAGGGCAGAGTGGTGGGTGAAGAGTCAAGTAATGAATTTGGTTTCCAAAGAAAGAACCTTGGACTTGGAATTTGAGTAAGACGGGCTGGAGGAGAGCAAGGAAGTTTTGGAGAGGCTGAGAGGGACGGTGGAGGGAAACTGCCTGCACGGTGGGCTAGGTGACTTGGGTGGAGGAGGGCGTGGTTCAGGGCGTGTGTGTGCACACGCGTGCGTGTACGTGCATGTCGTGGTCATTTGCCCTCTCTCCTTCTAAATTCATGCCTGCAAAGCTGTTTTGTGGATTTGCTCCAAGAGTGGGATTATACAGGGCAATGGCCCAGAAGCTGGGGAAGACAGTGAGAGGCATCCGAGCTGGGCAGGGAGGGAAGTGAGGGCCAGAGAGGCCCAGTGGGTGGGAAGCCAGGGCAGACAGGAGGACAGTGGGTGAACTAGCTGGAAAGAAAAGTAGCTGTGGCCACCATGCTTGGGCATTTTATATGTGTTATCTTGAACTGGGAGACGTGTTACTAGCTCTCTTTTGTGGATGAGGAAACTGAGGCACAGCAAAGTTAGGTAGCTTACCTGTGGTCACACAGTTAGTGCTGAAGCTAAGTCTGTCCCTGCAGTCTGACCTCCTACTCGGATGTGCGAATCTACAGCCGGAACCCAAAGTGTGTGTGTTGGGGGGTGGGTTTGAGGTGAGTAGAGGAGGGAGGATTGGGGGCAGAAGACCAGTGTAGGAGATCACCAAGATGAGGCTGGCCCTGGGCAAGGGAGCAAGCCTGAACTGGCGATGAGGGACTTTGCTAAGTGTGGAACAGGAGGTGCCCAGGAAGCACTTCTCCAGGAGCCTGGGAGAAAGAGGGGTGGGCTTCCAGAAGGTGGGAAAGGAATACCGAACATCTGAAATGAAGAGGGAGAGAAACTGGGGTCTCCCCACTGAGAGCGCTTAGTGACATCATGGGGGGAGCAGCAAGGGAAGTGTAGGGTGATGGTAATTTGGGTCGTCCTTGCCTTGTGGACTGGCTGGATCACAGAGTAGAGGATGGCTTGGGCACCTCACTCATCTACCCCCTGTTGACCAGGCTTGCCCATTACCCAGGAAGAGGTAGACTGGAGGGCCAGGTACCCCTTCATTGTGCAGGGATCAAGGAGGGCCCTTGCACAGTCCTCTGTGCATCAGCTCCTGCACCATCCACCATCCCAGGGCCCCAGACAGGTACACGGCCCAGCTCAGAGCAGCTTCCATGTGTGACTGTTCACTGCCATGGATCTGCTCTGTGTGGAGTGTTGGCCACACAGCAAGGAGTCCTGCCCTGGAGATGCTCATGATCCAGAGGGGGGACAAACAGGGGCCCAAAATTACAAGACACCCGCCCCCATGATGAATCCTCTGGAGGAAAATAAATGGGAACCCAGAGGAGAGGATTTAATCCAGGGTAGAGAAGCTCCTGGAAGGAAGCTAGGTAACACTTACCCAGATGCAGGACACCTGAGTGGCTCAGTGGTTGAGCAGCTGCCTCTGGCTCAGATTGTGATCCTGGGGTCTGAGGATCGAGTCCCACATCTGGCTCCTCACAGGGAGCCTGCTTCTCCCTCTGCCTGTGTCTCTGCCTCTCTCTGTGTCTCTCATGAATAAATAAATACAATCTTTAAAAAGTTACCCAGAAGCAAAAGGATGGGAAGGGTGTCCCAAGGAGAGGGAATAGCATAGGAAAAGGTCTGGAGATGAGAGCTGTGTGTGAGTCGAAGCATGGAGTGGTGGGGAGGTGAGCAGGGCCGTGGTGGAGACCTGATGGGTCACATGGAGGAGCCTGGCTTCGCCTACAGGGCTGCAGAGACTGCAGAGTGGGTTGAAGCAGGAGAGGCGTAAAGTTGTGTGAACACGTGTGTATGTTGCCTCATGGGAGCCAACACGCATCCCGTCATGCCGGAGCACCAACTGAAATCTCTGCCCCACTCTTTTTAATTACAGGTAATTACTTGATTCTAGAGGCTTTTCCAAGAAAGTCATGTCTTTGGTTATAGTTTCTCAGGGTTTAATAAGCCCTTTTCTCCAGATTTTTAGGCTGCTAGACAATACTGTGCTGGCAAGCCGTTTTCCAGCTTGGCCCAAGAACCCTCAGTGCCGAGCCAGGGTGTCCAGTGAGGATCCCTAGCAAGATATCAGGGCCTGACAGGGCCACCGGCTCTGCACTTGGAGTGATTGTACCGTTTGTTGAGAGGGTCCCTCCCCAGGAGCCCAAGCTTTGGGTCAGCTGGGCCTCCCCCCAACTGGGAGCCTATGGTCAAACCCTGGCCGAACTCAGTGCTTCTCCCTTTGGCCATATTCATGTCTAGACCCCATGGCCAGGTGAGGATCACTGTGGCCCTCAGTAACAGTACGGCTGGAACCATGGATAGGGCTTGGATGCGAGGGCAGTGTGGGGCTGCTTTCTTTATTAGAGACCCCAGACATCAGGACCCCAGCAGCCTCCCCACTCAGATAAGGAGTGGGGAGCCACCGCCCCAAAACTAATCCCCAGGGACTGGCTATGCTGTGTGACATTGGGAAAGGTTTTTTTTTTTTTTTTACCTTTCTGAAGCTTCTGTTTCCTACTCTGTAAAATCGTGCTTCAGGGGGTGTCCAGAAGCAGACCCTGAGAGAGGTGGCTGTGTGTACACATTGTCTCCCAGGGGAGACAGAGTGTGTGTGTGTGGGGGGGGGTCTGCCCTATGTGGCAGTGTAGTGCCTGACCTGTCTGTCAGGGTGGAGAGGGGTTCGTTCATTCATTCAGCAGGCATTTACTGAGTCCTTGGAAAACACTCAACAGTGTGTGACATGCTGGAGACAATGTGGTGAATGGGACCTAAGAGAAAGCCTAGGTGGGGAAGTGGCTGGAAAAGCTGAGCAAAGGCCCAGAGACATCTGGAGAAAGGGAGGCTCAGAGCTGTGCTTGACCAGGGCCTTGGAGAGGGTGACCTTCAAGGGAGTCTGAGCAGAACCACAGGAGTGGAGGTCAGCAGTGCAGACGGTCTGGAGGTAGGCTCACCCTGTCCTGGATCACAGTGTCCTGCTGTCTGGAGCGCCTGTAGCCAGGTGGCAGGGCCGGTGGGGTCAGCTTGCCCAGGCTGACTGATCTGTAACAATTGCTGCTCTAATTGTCATTGTCTTGTCATTTGTGCAGCAGCTTGCATGGCAAGGGATAGAGCAGAAGCTATTGCCTAGAATCCCTGTTTCTGCCATTTTTTAAAAGCGCCTCACATACCAGACTTGCAGAGCGACCAGAGGGAAACCTGTGGTCTCTGGCATGAGCCTGACCTGCCGCCAGGGGGTGTGTTCAGGGTCTATCAAGTCCATCTCTAGGAAAGCATGGAGCCCTCATCCCCTAAGGAGCTCTGACCTGGCTGGCTGGGTTCCAGAGTTCCCATGTGCCTCTGAGGGCCTGCATTTGTATGTGTTTGCCTGTCTCTGGGTGCTTATCACCATGTCTGTAACTATATGCATTTGTAGGATGTGTGTGTGTGTGTGTGTGTGTATATGTACCTGCACACACACGTTTGTGCCTGCACACTACTATCTGTGGGCACATTTGTAGGTTGACTGTGTCTCCAGGGGCCAGGGTATCATGTATGTTCCTGTGAGTGAGCTGGTTTATGACTGTGACTGTATAAGGGGTGTGTATATGTGGTTTTCCCGGCCAGAGTGGCCAGGGGGGTACCAGGGGCAGGCTGGATTCAGGCCCCAGGGAGTGGACACAATGAGGGGAGAAGCTTCTCCTCCCCACTCTCTTTCCCTTGTTCTCAAAACCGAGAAGCGAAAACCATCAGGAAGCAAGTTCCACCCAGTACCAGGAATGACTTTCTAACAGGCAGGACCTTCCCTGGTGGAGGGAAAGGATGAGGTTCTCATCCCAAAGTGTGGGCACAGCAGCTGGCCTGCCACTTGGCAATTTCATTCAGCAAACATTCCCTGAAACTTCTTATTCTATACTAGCTCTTGCTCTGGGCCCTGAGAACAGTAATAGTAGTAGTAGTACTACTACAACTAATAATAATAACAGTAAAAGAGGTGGAGCCCTTATTGTGCAAGGCAGTGTTCTAAGCTTACTAATGCACTTCAGCCAGGTGCTATTTACAAATGGGAGACAGAAGCCCGACTACTGGAGCAGCCTGCCCGGGGTCCACACAACAAGCAGAGGCACAGGGAGGAGTGGAACCTCTAAGCCTGAGTCAAGAGGACTCGAACTGCCAGCCCCCCTCCCCTGCTCCAGGCGATGGTGCCACCCAGGGCTTGGAGGAGGCTCATTTCTGTCCCCAGAGCTCATGTGCATCCAAGAGGTGCCCAGGCCATCCCGCCTGTTCCCTGCCAGCTGTCTTCTGAGGGCTCTTAGCACTGGGGCCAGGTTATTCATCACCAAGGCCCAGAGGCCTCTGCAGTGCAGTGCCAGCCGAGGATTTTAATCCACCAGGAATGTGAAGGGCCCCTGACTGCATGGGGGCTGTTGGCCATGGTGCTCCCTCATGCAGTTGCTCCTCTGACAAGGCCTGGAAACAGCACTGTGCTGCAGCCCTTAGGAGCCCAGGGGCATGAGGCAGAGAGGGCAGCATGGAAGGAGTGTTGCATTGGGAGGTACAGGTGGCCTGGGCCCCTGCCCTGACACTATGTTTATCATTATTAATAGCAATACAGGTTTCCATCACTATTAGAAAGTAGGCTGTTCCTATGAAAACTTTTGTAAACCAAACTGCAGATCTTTCAGAAATGCCAAGTGGCATCACATGAACTTTCAGAAAGCGGGGGATACTTGACAATAAAAATAGCAAATACTTACTTACGCTTAGTACATGGCAGATACTAAGCCAAGGTAGGATTGGCTCCCAACACCCCAGAAGGGAGGTGTCCCTGTCCCTGTTCTACAGATGAAACGGAAGCTTGGGAAATAGAAGGGAATTGCCAAGGGCGCACTCTAGGAGGTAGAAGTACCAGACTTTAAACCGACATTGATTAGCCCCAGAGTCCTTACTCATGTTTACATTTTTAAAAATTACATCATATTTGATACAGTCAAAAGAATACATGCAAATATGTGTACATAATAAAGCGTAGCAAAATGAACATCCATGAATTTCTGGAACCACTGTTCTTTTTCTGCTTAGCATTCTCTGCTTTTCCTAACATCGTTTCATCACACATATATCCATAAACAATGCGTTGTTTAGTTTTGCTTGGTTTAAAACTTTATAAAAATAGTATTGTACTGTATGTGGTCTCTGCAGTTGTTTCACATAATATTATGTTTTTAAGATTTTATCCTTCTTATTTTATGTAGCTGTAATTCATTCATTTTTACTACTGTCTGATACTACATGGTGTGAATAATCCAAACTTTAATCCTTCTCTTATTGATGGACGTTTGGGTTGTTTCAGTTTTCTGCCACTTTGCGATGCTGCTGTGAACATTCTATTCATTTTCATGTGTCTCTGCCTTTCTCTATGTCTCTCATGAATAAATAAATAAAATCTTAAAAAAAAAAAAAAAAGCTGAAGAGCACCTGGATGGCTCAGTCAGTTAAGTGTCTGCCTTCAGCTCAGGTCATGATCTCAGGGTCCTGGGACTGAGCCCCATGTCGGGCTCCCTGCTTAGCAAGGAGTCTACTTCCCCTTCTCCTTCTGATCCTCTCACCCTGCTTGTGTGAATGCTCTCTCTTTCTCTCTAAGAAATAAATATATTCATAGGTTACTTTCAGTTCTTGTTGCTGATACTAATTAGATCTCTTTTTAAATTACCTCTTTTGTTTCTGGCTAATAGAAATACACAATGGCTTTTGCATATTTATCTCATATCTGGCCATCTTAAATTCTTTTATTATTTTGATTAATTTTTTTCAATTTTATTTATTTATTCATAAAATAAAAGAGAGAGAAGAGACAGAGACAGAAAGAGAGGCAGAGACATGGGCGAAAGGAGAAGCAGGTCTGATGTGGAATTCGATCCCAGGACCCCGGGATCACGACCTGAGCCAAAGGCAGATACTCAGCCACTGAGCCATCCAGGTTTCCCTATTTCAATTATTTTTTAGTGTAGACTCTTTTGGTAATTCTATACAGACTTTTATATGTGGAAGTAATAGTGATTATATTTCTTCTCAGTCTTTTTCTTTTGTGTGTATGTTTTTTTATTGGAGTTCGATTTGCCAACATGTAGCATAACACCCAGTGCTCATCCCGTCAAGTGCCCCCCCCCAGTGCCCGTCACCCAGTCACCCCAACCTCCCACCCACGTCCCTTTCCACTACCCTTTGTTCGTTTCCCAAAGTTAGGTGTCTTTCATGTTCTGTCTCCCTCACTGATATTTCCCACTCATTTTCTCTCCTTTCCCCTTTATTCCCTTTCACTATTTTTTATATTCCCCAAATGAATGAGACCATATAATGTCTGTCCTTCTCCAGTTGACTTGCTTCACTCAGCATAATACCCTCCAGTTCTATCCACGTTGAAGCAAATGGTGGGTATTTGTTGTTTCTAATGGCTGAGGAATATTCCATTGTAGACATACACCAAATCTTCTTTATCCATTCATCTTTCGATGGACACCGAGGCTCCTTCCACAGTTTGGCTATTGTGGACATTGCTGCTATAAACATTGGGGTACAGCTGTCCTGCCATTTCACTGCATCTGTATCTTTGGGGTAAATCCCCAGCAGTGCAATTGCTGGTCATAGGGCAGTTCTATTTTTAACTTTTTGAGGAACCTCCACAGTTTTCGAGAGTGGCTGCACCAGTTCACATTCCCACCAACAGTGCAAGAGGGTTCCCCTTTCTCCACATCCTCTCCAACATTTGTGGTTTCCTGTCTTGTTAATTTTCCCCATTCTCACTGGTGTGAGGTGGTATCTCGTTGTGGTTTTTATTTGTATTTCCCTGATGGCAAGTGATGCGGAGCATTTTCTCATGTGCTTGTTGGCCATGTCTATGTCTTCCTCTGAAATTTCTGAGCCGGGGGGATCACAGTGCCGGATTTCAGGTTGTACTACAAAGCTGTGATCATCAAGACAATGTGGTACTGGCACAAAACAGACAGATCAGTGAAACAGAATAGAGAACCCAGAAATGGGCCCTCGACTCTATGGTGAACTAATATTTGACAAGGCAGGAAAGACTATCCACTGGAAAAAGGACAGTCTCTTCAATAAATGGTGCTGGGAGAATTGGATAGCCACGTACAGAAGAATGAAACTAGACCATTGTCTTACAACCATACACATAAATAAACTCAAAATGATGAAAGATCTAAATGTGAGACAAGAATCCATCAAAATCCTAGAGGAGAACACAGGCAACACCCTTTTTGAACTTGGCCACAGCAACTTCTTGCAAGATACATCTATGAAGGCAAGGGAGACAAAAGCAAAAATGAATTATTGGGACTTAATCAAGATAAAAAGCTTCTGCACAGCAAAAGAAACAGTCAACAACACTAAAAAACAACCTACAGAATGGAAGAAGATATTCGCAAATGACGTATCAGATAAAGTGCTAGTATCCAATATATATAAAGAACTTATTAAACTCAACAGCAAAGAAATAAACAATCCAATCATGAAATGGGCAAAAGACATGATCAGAAATTTCGCAGTCTTTATACTTTCCTTTTCACCTCTTTGAAAAGAAACAATGATAGTGGTGGACATCCTTGTTTTATTGCTGATTTTAATGTTTCTAACATTTTATCATTAGTGTAATGCTTCCTGTAGGATTTTTGTAGATACCTTCTATCAGAGGAAAGGCATTCCTTTTTTTAAAATAGATTATATATTTTTTAAAGCTTCTGTCTTTTTTTTTAATTTTTATTTATTTATGATAGTCACACAGAGAGAGAGAGAGGCAGAGACACAGGCAGAGGGAGAAGCAGGCTCCATGCACCGGGAGCCCGACGTGGGATTCAATCCCGGGTCTCCAGGATCGCACCCTGGGCCAAAGGCAGGCGCTAAACCGCTGCACCACCCAGGGATCCCTAGATTATATTTTTAAGAGAAGTTTTAGGTTCACAGAGAAATTGAGTGGACAGTACAGAGTTCCCATGCATTCTCTGTCCTCCCCAGCCTCCCCAACTATCAACATTCTGGACTCCAGTGTACATTTGTTACAGTCAGTGAACCAACAATGACACATTAATATCATTCAAAGTTCATAGTTTACATTAGGGGTTTACTCTTGGTGTATGTACATCTATGAGTTTGACAAAGATATAATGACATGTATCTGCCATTATATTATCATACAGAATAGTTTGAGCGCCCTAAAAACTCTCTGTGTCCTGCCTATTTACTTCTGTCTCTTAACCCCAGGAAACCACTGATCTCCATAGTTTTCCCTTGCCATACAATTGAAATCACAACATGTAGCCTTTTTTAGATTAGCTTCTTTCACATAGTAACAAGCATTTAGGTTCCTCTGTGTCTTTTCGTGGCTTGATAGCACATTTCTTTTTGGAACTCAAAAATATTCCACTATCGGGATAGATCATGACTTTGGTGTTGCATTTTACCCAAGGTCAACAAGATTTTCTCTATGTTATATTATAGGAATTGTATAGTTTTGCATTTTATACTTAGCTATATTATCCATTTATAGTTAATATGTGTGAAGGACATAAGATATGCGTCTAAATTTTTTTGTTTTTGCAGATATCTAGTTGCTTCAACACCATTTTTGGAAAAGATTACTTATATTTCCTTACTTTTTTTTTTCTTACCATTGTATTGCCTTTTTTCCCTTTGTCAAAGATCAGTTTATTAAATTTATGGGAGTCTATTTCTCAGTTTTCTGTTCTATTCCATTGATCGCCTTGTCTATTCTTTCAACAATATCACCCAGTCTTGATCACTGTAGTTCATAGTAAGTCTTGAAGTCAGGTAGCATTAATCTTCCATCTTTGTTCTTCTCTATTGTGTTCAGTGTTCTGGATATTTTGCCTCTCTGTATAAACTTTCAAATCAGTTTGTCACTATCCACAAAATAACTTGCTGGGATTTAGATTGGGATTTTGTTGAATCTGTAGATTGAGTTGGGAAGAATTGGCTTCTTGACAATGTTGAATCTTCCCATACATGAACATGAAATATCTCTGCATTTAGTTCTTATTTCTTTCATCAAACACACACAACTGCATAGTTTTGTCATATAGATCTTGTACATATTTTGTCAGATTCATATGTAAGTATTTCATTCTCAGGGCTTGTGTGTGTGCTAATGTAAATATTATTGTGTTTTTGATGTCAGTTCCATGTGTTGATTGCTGGCACCTAAGAAAGTGATTGACGTTTGGATATTAACCTTGTATCCTACAACCTTGCTATAGCCACTCATTAGTTCCAACAGTTTTTTTGTTGATTCTTTTGGATTTTCTACATAGATGATCATGTCACCTGCAAAAAAAGACAGTCTAATTTTTTTCTTCTTTATCTGTATTATTTTCTTTTCTTTTCTTTTTCTTTCTGTTCTTTTCATTTCTTTTCTTTTCTTTTCTTTTCTTGCCTTACTTCATTAGCTAGGACTTTCAGTGTGATGTTGAAGGATTGGTGAAAGGGGACATCTTGTCTTGTTCAAGTCATTCATTTTTATTTCTGATTTGCAAGGAATTTTAGAAAATAGGAGCATTGAATTTTATCAGATGGTCTTTCTGAATCCATTGAGGTTATCATACATGTGCATGTGTATAGTTTAAGTACTTCAATTTGTAAATACAGTAAGTAAAAGTTCTAGATTTTTTGTCAAATCATTATTATATTCTTCCAATTTACATTCTCCGACCAACTTGATTACGTGCACTTTATATAGATAGATAAATCTATATATATATAGATATCTATATACATATATGAGGATCTTTACATCTTTATTCATGAGTGATACTTGCCTATAGTTCTCTTTCCACATACTTTTCTCATTTGATTTTGGTATCAAGGTTTTGTTTGGCTTCATAGAATGAGTTGGGTAGTATTCTTCATTTTTTTCTATTCCTTGACAAGTTGTATGTGATTGTAATGTGATTGTAATGACAAGTTCTCTGAATATTTGGCAAAACTTGCCTATAAAACTGTCTCGGTCTGGAGTTATCTTTGTGGGAAGATTTTGAACTACTGTTCCAATCACTTTAGTTGGCATAGAACCATTAAAGCTTTCCATTTCTTCTGAAGTCAGCCCCCCCCACCGCCCCCAGAATTTTCCCATTTTGTGTGTGTTGTCAAATTTATTGGCATAAAATTGGTCATTGCATTCTTTTATTTTTTTAATCTTTCCTCTTGTGTTATGTCTCCCTCTTTATTCCTAACATTATCCTTTTTTGTATGACTTCTCTCTTAATGCATTTCACTAGAGGTTTGTCTCTGTTATTAGTCTTTCCAACAGCTAATTCCTGGCTTTGTTGGTTCCTTCTATTGTATCTTTGTTTTCTACTTTATTAATTTCTGCTTTTGTATTTATCATCTTCCTTTTATATTTTTTAGTTTGTTTTGCTGTCCCTTTTCTAATTTCTGAAATGGGTTGCCTAGCACATTAATTTTTCAGACTTTCTCTTTTTCTTGTATGATCATTTGCAAAATAAATTTCTCTTTTAATGCTACTTTTACTGCATCTTAGAATTTTTAATATGTAGTGTTGGCATTATTGTTCAGTTCTGAGTATTTTTAATATCCATTATGATGCTTTGATTTACTCAGTGAGTCTTTAATTTTCCAGACACAGGGAAATATTTGTCCCTTTTTGTTATTGACTTCTAATTTAATTTCATTGTAGCTGAAGAATATTTCTTTATATGCTATCGATCATTATGACTTATAAGGCAGGTTTTTTTGTAAATGTTCCATAGGGATTTGAGAAGAATGTGTTTTATTTTCATTCAGTAGATTGATAGTCTTGTATTATTCAAAATTTCTATAGCCTTACTAATTTTTCTTTGTTGGGCCTATTAATAGTTGAAAGAAAGGCTTTGAAATCTCCCACCCAGATGGTAGGCTCTGCATTTCTATCAATATTTGCAACATCATTAGGTTCCTAGATGCTAAAAGCTTTTATCATTTAGATAACTCTATCCCTAATTATTTTTTGTTTAAATTCTACTTTATTTAATATTGATATGGTTGTATCAACTTTGTTCTGGATACCATTTGCATGATCTATCTTTTTCTGTCCTTTAACTTTTAACTTTTTCACATGCTTATGCTTTAGGTATGTTTATTGTAACTAGCAAATAATGGAAGCTATGGTTTGTCTCTTTAGTTCATTCTGACATGCTTTTTTTTTTATTATTCATGATAGACACAGAGAGAGAAAGAGAGGCAGAGACACAGGCAGAGGGAGAAGTAGGCTCCATGCCAGGAGCCTAACGCGGAACTCGATCCCGGGACTCCAGGATCGCGCCCTGGGCCAAAGGCAGGCGCTAAACCGCTGAGCCACCTAGAGATCCCCATGACATGCTCTCTTTTAATTAGAGTTTAGTCCACTCAGTAATTGCAGTTACTAATGTATTTAGATATGTTGCTGGTATCTTAAATTTTGCTTCTACCTCTACTTTTTCTATGCTGATTTTTTTGTTTATTTTGGGGGTTTTTTTTGTTTTGTTTTATTTTACCTTTTGATCAATTGAGAGGGTGTTTGCTTTTTTTTTTTTTTTTTTTTTTTTTTAGTTTTGTTTTTATTCTTTATTACCTTTCTTCCTCTGCTGATTTGGAAGTTATAGATGCTAATGCTTTTTGTTTAGTTATTACCATAGAGTTTTCATCATGTATTCTTCACCTTAGGGAACCTAAAATTCGTACCTTAATTCTTACCCCAGCAACACAAAGACCTTAGAACACTACCTCTAATTACTCCATCCAAACTTATATCTTACTGTCATCCAGTATTCTATTTCTCTTCTTGTTTCAGTGCCACAAATTAGCATTCTTCATTTGTAAGACAATGTTTGTTTGGCTCTACCTACGTATTTACACATTTATCTGCCCATCATTAAGTCTTGCACATTTTAGACCCTCTTTCTGAGATCATTTTACTTCTTTCTGAAGTTCACCCTTTAGAAGTTTCTTGACTGAGTCTCTCTTTCCCTCTCATTCGTTTATCTGAAAATGTCTTTTCTTTTACCCTCATTTAGAAAGGTGGTTTTTGAAGTACCCAGTTCTGGATTGGCAGTTATTTTCTGTCAGCATCTTAAACATATGATGCCAGGGATCCCTGGGTGGCGCAGTGGTTTAGCGCCTGCCTTTGGCCCAGGGCACGATCCTGGAGACCTGGGATCGAATCCCACGTCGGGCTCTTGGTGCATGGAGCCTGCTTCTCCCTCTGCCTGTGTCTCTGCCTCTCTCTCTCTCTCTCTGTGACTATCATAAATAAATAAAAATTTAAAAAAAAATAAAAATAAACATATGATGCCATTGCCTCTGGTTCCCATTCTGTCATAGAGAATCCTGTTGATACAGTTGTCATTCTTTTTGTGGGCTTATCTGTCTTCTCTCTCTACTACTTTAAAGATCTTGTACTTCAGTGTTCTGAATTTTCACCAGTCTGTGAGTAGGTGTGTACTTGTTTTATTTTTCCCCCAGCTCTGGAAAATCCTTAGCCATTATTTCTTCAAATACTGCTTCTTTTCCATTCTTTCTTCTTTGTTTTTGAGGCTTTAATTAAAGGTATCTTATAGCCTCATATTCTGACCCCCACACACCTCTTATTGCCCAAGCTACACATCTCTCTGGTCTGAATTCCTAAAATTTCTTCAGCTCTTCCAGGTCAGCTGTGTCTGATCTGCTGTTTCACCCATTTCAGTTTTTAAACATTTACTTCAACAATTACATTTTTAACTTCTAGAAGTTCTATTCAATCCTTTTCAAATCTCTGCTAGTTGTTTTTGACCATCTCTTATTACTTGTGCATATTTTGTGATTCCAGCCTTTATTTCTTTAAACATTTCACCTATATCAGTTTGTATTCAAAGTCTGATAATTGGGCAGCCCCGGTGGCTCAGCAGTTTAGTGCCGCCTTCAGCCCAGGGTGTGATCCTGGAGACCCAGGATCGAGTCCCCGTCAGGCTCCCTGCATGGAGCCTGCTTCTCCCTCTGCCTGTGTCTCTGCCTCTCTCTCTCTCTCTCTGTTTCTCTCATGAATAAATAAATAAAATCTTAAAAAAAAAAAAAGTCTGTTAGTTTTAAACTATGAAATCCTTGGTGAGGAGCATCTGATTTTGTGCTCTTTTATGTGCTCAGATTCTCCCTCTGCTTGTCTCCTTGCCCCTTGGAAAGTTGAAGTGTGAGTTCATGTGGTTAGTGTTTGTGTCTGCGCACACTGGAGACCTGAGTTGACTGTGCTTTCCTCCCCAGAGGATTAGTATTTGCTTTTGACAGAAACTGGGGAGCACTCAGAAATCAGGTCACCCCAAACCCCAGCCAGACTCCAAGCTCAGTCAAGGAGTCAAAGATCCAGCCCCCCGCACCAACCTTGCTGCAGCCCTGATGTTAACTGGGCAGTTCCACCCTTCACCTGTCTAGTCTGAGCTCATGGCTTCTTGCTTTTGTTTCTTCTCTAACTTCTAAGGGTTTTTTTACCTTCTAGGATACAAGCAACTCAACAAAAACTATTTTATGCATAATCTGGTTCTTCTGCAGCAGAAAGTCCTAGAAGCAAAACCTCAGTTTCCTCATCTGTGAAATGTTCACCGATAATAAGAATAACAGCCACTCCACAGTTGTTGTAGAAATCATGGGGAGGCATATATGCCAAAGCACTGTAAAAATGTTATTTGAAGTGTAACTACCATATGTTGTTGATCTTTTACGGTGCTGAGTGCTTTACATGCATTATTTCATTTAATCCTCCAGCAGATCTGGTTCTGTCATCACCTCCATTGTACAAAGGAGGAAATTGATGTTTTAAGTGGTTAAGGTTCATTTGCATCACTGTTATTATTATCATTGTTGTGTTGTCGTTGGAGAAGAAAATGAGAATAGCTGTGGGTATATGAGGGTCTAAGAAAGTGGGGTGTGCTGCCCACCTCTTCGTTGAGGGGCAGTGTGGTGCAGTGAGGAGTTCAGAGCTGGGACTCAGGAGAAGGGGTAGAGTTATGGCTCTGACAGGTTTCTGCTGGGTGATCTTGAGCCCGCTCAGCTCATGGTCTGGGGTGCTGGCTCATCCCTTAGGAGCAGAGAGGTGAGCTGTGGGTGCAGGAGTGTTTCCATCATCATGAGCTGCACCACGGAGGTGCAGCTCTAGTTGCTTCCCTGGTAGAGTTGCACTTCTCAGATGTTCCCAGGTCCCTTCTGTGTCTCATTTCTGTGGGCAGTGGAATTCTTGGTGCTCTGTTTTCTGTTCATTCCTTAGCTCCCTGAATGATAGAGTTTTGTAGTCACTGATTCTTCTTGGCTCTTTGTCACCTGGCAAGGGCCTAGTGCACTGCAGGTGTTCAGCAGATGCCGATTCAAGGGTAAACAATGGATCTTCTCTGCTGTATCATGCAGGAGCCCCATCTACATCGATAGCATCTTCATGAGCCTCTGCTCATTCATCTCTGGGAAGATCACTCCAACACTCCAGCATTGTGTCCGAACATCATCTTATGTTCAAACGCTCTGTCATGTTGCCCTTGTAATCACCCTCGTACGTGTCAATCCTAGTGGATAGATTTTTAGTTTGGCAAATATCTGTAACACATTTGCCCCCAGGCCCTCTCTTCATGTGAGACATTGAAAAAGACTCTGGAACCAGGCAGCCCTGCATCCAGACTGTGGCTTCTCCACTTGCTGGCTCTGCAGACAGATACTATAGCCTCTGTGAGCCTCAGTCTCTCTACCTGTATAATGGGAAGAGTAAAGCCAGCCTCCCAGGAATGTGGAGATTTGCATACTGTAGGTTCACAATGAGGGTGAGTTCCCTCCACTTTCCCTGGCTGGCCCGTGGACGTGCTGTGTGCCAGCACGTTCCACTTACCCAGAATCCTCTGGCTCCCAGCCTAAGCTCCTTTGGTTCCACTCCTTAGGATGACTAGTCTATGGGCTGCTGGGCCCATCAGCCCCCGCCAAGCCCAGCATGTTCTGAGGCTTCCCATGTCCGAGCCCAGCCCTCACCCTGGGCCCATCTCTTTAGTACTCGAGGCAGCTGCCAGCCAACTGTTTACCTTGGGAGCGCCATCACTTCTCCAGCAGCATTTGCCAGCCATGGAGCGAGGGCAGATTTATGAACCCGGTCACACAGAAACTATTTAAGGCCCTGGTTGGCCAACAATAATGTAAAGACATACAGTACTTGTTTGAAAAAAGATTGCATGTAGGTGCCCACACTTTGGTCTGATTTACAGCATAGGCCGAGGATCCAATTAGCAGTCACAGTCGTCTTTCAGCTGAAATCCAGCGCCTTCCAGGATTATGCAGACTTTCCAAGGTCTGGGCTATGATGAAATTATAGCTGGAGGCTTGTAAAGTTGCACACCATTTATAAATGCAGTATATTCTTAACTGCTTTGCTGCTCAGCTTACCTGAAGGCCCCTATGGCCTAGCTGCTTGTTAAAGTGACCCTGGGAGATTATTAGAAGGAGGGACCTGGTTTCAATCCTGGCTCTCTACTACTTGCTGTGTGACCTTGGGCAAGGGTTTAGCCACTCTGAGCCTAACTTTCATCTATGACTTGACTAGTGTGGCAGAATGGGAGTCGGGAAGAGTTGAATAGATCACTCTGTGTTGTGGAGATCAAAAAAATGAGTACGGGCAGTAGAGAATCCATCACAGTTCTAGTGCATAGTAGCTGCTCAACGATGGGTGTACATTAGGGTTCTTGAAAGGAGCAAAATTCCAGTGTGGGGCTGGCCTCTCCTCTGGGACTCTGGCTGGCCACCTGATGCCTGGTGGGGCAGGGGCAGGAACATAGCTGGCAGCAGAGTGTGGTGCACTGCCTGTGGTCCTTCGGGCAGAAGGGCCCAGAGCCCTGAGGTCACAAGCCTGTCAGGGGGCTGCTGCAGGGGCTGAGATAGCTGGAGCTGGGTGGAGGATTAGCAAAGGGAGAGACATTAGCTCAGAAAGGCCTCAGGATGAGGACCTTATGCCTTATTTAGGCAGGTAGGCTTGATTCTGAGAACGATGGGAGCCACACAGTGACAGAATGGAGAAGAGAGGCAGGCCCAGAGCTGGATACCAGTCAGAACCTGCCAGTCATCATCCCAACCAGAAGTGGCTTGGCAGGATCAGGGCAAGGGCCGGGCAGATGGAGGAATGTTCAAAAGGACCATCACCAGGATTGAGGGATTGGCAAGCAGTCAAGGGAGAAGACATGGGTGGGGGCAGGGATCCAGAGCCCTTCTATCAGAGAGTCCCAAGTCCTGGGCCATTTCTGGGATTGGATGCACGACAAGGCAAGGTAGTGTCTTTGAGGCCCTGAGGTCCTCTCTCCAGTCAGCAGCCCCAGCGCCTGTCCACTGTGCTCCATGTTGGGCTCTGAGGGGAGTGGGCACAGCCAAAATAGGTCTCTGCCCCTAGAGATGCCAAAACTTGAAAAGATAGCGTTTTGGGTTTGTTTTGGTTTTTTTTGTTCTAAGATTTTGAGAGAGAGAGAGAGAGAGAGAGAGAGAGAGAGAGAGAGAGAAGGCATGAACAAGGGGATGGGGCAGAGCAGGGAGTCGAACTCGGGGCTCAGTCTCAGGACCCTGGATCATGACCTGAGCTGAAAGCAGACCTTTAACTGACTGAGCCACTCAGGTGCCCCTGGAAAAACGAGGTTTATACAAAATGGCAGAGGCCAGCAAAGCCCACTACATTATGAGTTACTATTTCTAAGAGGGCCCGGAGTTCTAAATCCTAGAACATTTTCTGGGCTCTCCTAGCTGTATGTCTGATTGTTCTTTCAGCTACAGCAAACACTCACTGGTTTGGGCTTTGTGCCTCTCCTACTTGTTCGTTTCTGGGACAGCACAGACAAGTCCAGGTTTGTGCTTTGTTTACCTACAGACCTTATGGTACTATGACAAGTTCTAGGTGGCCTAGGATAGAAGAACAAAGTATACACTCATAATGTCCTGTATGTACAGGGTCCTGAGATGAGCAAGGTAATTGGCTTCACCATAGGGAAGGTGCATTCATTCACTAAAATCACTCAGCCTTTGCCAAGAGCCCCTCTGGGCCAGGCTCTGGGCCGGTGCTGGGCATCACAATACAAATGGGACACCCTTCTCAGCCTTGCCCTGAGTCTGATGAGGAAGCCAGAAACAGAGCAAGGGGATTAGACATGTGGATTGGCCCAAGGGGTGGGAGTTTGTCAGGAAGAGAAGGGGGGACAGTATGAGCGAGAAGACTCATACTGTCAATTCTGGGACTGACTAGGAGTCTGCTGGGGCCAGAGTATAAGGCCTAGGATGGAAACTAGAAAGGTCCTGCAGGGCTGGGTCACACAGTGCTTCAGATGCAGAGTGGCTGGGACATAATCTTAGAGATCCACAAAGGGGTGATAGCATCACCTTTCTAAAGATCATTTTGATAGTGATGAAACAGTGACTTACCACAGGGATGGCACTCAGCATGGGCCATTAGGCTACCTTCTCTATGCTGGACCCTTTGAATGTGCCCCCCTGCCCCACTGCCAGACTTTATTGTTGCACTTCCTGAGCCCAGGCTCCCAGCACATTATTTACACATTTTGTGCTTTTGATAGTGTGCCCTCTGCCTGACAAGCATTGCTCATTGCAGGGCCCCATCCCTCATCATCCAGAGCCCTGTTCCCAATCGAATTAGTGGCTCCATCCTGCTTTGATTGGGGCTCTTCTAAAGACATATGATGGGCAGTAACTGGAGTCAAGCATAAGCTCATGTAGAAGGGCAGATTATTTACGTGTTTTCTGCTGTTCTGTTTAACAAGGACTCCAGAGGGGCATATGGAACAGATAAGAGATTATTTAGAAATCAGAAATTTGCAAGAGACTGGAAAGAACTTGATAAAAACCATTTAGGTACTATAACGTGCTTCATTTGAAAAAGATATATATTTACCTAGTCCATCTGATTTGACAGGAAGTGAATTAGGAGAGGCATCCAGAAACGTAATTGGAGTGACAAGATACTTCATGGTAGCTGCCCGTGGGCACCACGCACTCCTGCCATCTGCACCGCGTCTGCTTCAGGACACACCTGATGGGGTCAGGGGTCAGAGGCCCTGTTCTTTCCCAGTGGCCTCCGCCACAGGGTGTGCTTTCCTCTGCATCTGGAAGCCCGCCACTGTTCCCCTGCCTTTCCTTCGGAACCCCCAAGAGGCTCTCTGAACCCTTCCTTACTTCCTTACATCTAGTGGGTCACCCAGTGCTCATGACCTGGCCTCCAAGACCTTTCTCTTGAGCCAGACTGCTTTAGTCAAATGCCAATGGCAGCTCCTTCCTGCGAGCGACTTACCAAACCTTCGTGCTTCACTTTCTTCCTCTGTGAACCGGGGACCACTGACACCCCCCACTGGAGCTGGTCTGAGGACACATGTGTGGCCAGATGCCTGTAGTTTGTAGTTTGTAGTTTCTGGCCCCAGCCCTGGCCCTTGGGATCGTGGGGAGGAGGGGAGGCAGAAGGGGGACGTCAGACGTGAGTGGGCTATGCACACGGCCCGCCTGAGCCCCTGCTGCCGGTCCTGAGGTCAGTCACGGGGTCACTGGTGAACAGGGTCCCGACTCCTAGCTCTCCTCCTGGGGCTTTACTCCAGGGCTCAGAGTATATTCCGCTCCTTGTCTTGACTGAGTGCTGCTTCCTGATGCACCTGAGCACTTCTGTTTCTCAGGCCTGTCTTGAGGCTCCATCCACAGTCCCTCAGCCCCCATGCACGCATGCCTGCAGTATACCTGCACACACACACACACACAGACATACACACACTTGGCTGCACAGCCTCCCTTCAAGTCCATGCTCTGTGCTGCAGCCAGGGCAGCCATGCCCCATCCCCTTCAACATCCTTCGGAGCCACAAACAAGGGCTGGTGTAGAGGATTTATGGAATCATAGCGGCCTAGGAGACTGTCTTGTCTCAACACACTGCTTTGTAGGGAAGGGAGTGACTTAGTCATCTGAAGGCAGAGGAGGCATGGCCAGGCTTTAGATCTGAGAGTCCCTGTGGAACTTTCTAGAACACACCAGCTCTGCAGGTTGCTGAGCCTAGAGAAGCCACCCAGTGACAGCATTTACATCTGCACAGAGCGACGGCTTTAGGGGCCTAGGAACTGCCAGCCCTTCTCAGATATCCAGGTCCTCTGCCCTTCTTGCAAGGTCTTATCCATTCTGTACTGCAGAGTATGTCTCTTTCAAGCCTCACAGGCCCTGATGGAGCCTGAGAGGACAACAGAGTGTCCTTCATGGGTGGCTTCAGCAGGACCAGAATGGATGTCAGGGGTGGGGAGTCCTCCTGAGCCCTTGAGGCAGTGGCTCTGAGAAGAGTATCCCTCAGCTTCTCAGAGGTGGCCAGTGGGTCCCAGTGACAGGTCATGGGGCCTGTGTCATTATCTCCCTGATGTGACGCCTCCCCATCTACCCCACATTCTTCACCTGGTGGCCCTGGTACCACCGGGCTCAAACCTCAGTCCAAATCAGCATCAGAAGGGGAAATTTGCCTGAACAAACAAGCTGCTTATTAAGTCCCATGTTGCCAGACTTGAGTCAAGTCCTGGCTCCTCCTCAAATTTGCTCTGTGACCTTGGGCAGGTTACCTCACCTCTCTGGGCTTTGGTTCTCTACCACAGCACTCCCACCATATCACAAGGCCAAGTGCTTTTTGCCCATAGCATTACATGATCTGACATTATCTTATCTGGCTGGTCTCTATATCACCCCACTAGGCGTGAGCTACACAAGACTCTATATGGCAGAGGCCATATAGTATCTTGTTCGCTATAATATCACCAGCAGCTGAAAGGGTACCCAGCATCTTGCAGGCACTCAACATTAGATGGATGATGGATGGGTCAGGGTGGAGATGGATGAGTCGTGGTTGAATGGAGAGGTGGTAGCTAGTTAGGAAAAAGCTGCCTCAGGTGAGGGGGCACCATCTCAGCAGGTGTGTAAGCCAAGGGAAGGGTCCCTGGCAAGGAGGTTACAGAGTGCATTTCTGCCCTGGGGAAGGGTTGGATGAGGTAACCCCACAAATCCTTCCAGCCCTGGCTGTGCTTTCCTGATGTCCTCTAGATCTGAAGCACAACCTTGTTCAGCAAGTCTTCCGGGGGTGGGGTCAACTGCACCTGCCTGACCAGCCACTATGGCCAGCTAGGAAGAGCCAAGTGTTTTAAAGGCAGAGAAGGTTGGTGGTCCCCTAGCTCAGGCCATGGAATCAGCTCAGACACCAGCTCTGTATTGCACTGGCTGAGGCCTGCCGCTAGTTGAGGACTTGAACAAATTATTTATTTATTACCTCTAAACTCAGTGTTTTCGTATGTGAAATGGGAATAACATTAGTACCTACCCTCCCGGGGGTACTAGTTTATTCAAAAGGCCTGATTAAATAAATGGGAGCGTCTTTCTTTTCTGTCACTGAGGTGGTTCCACTCTGCCTACCCAACTCCCTCCTCCAGGGTTGATGATAAAACTAAAAATAGTAAAAGTCTCATAGAGATAGTGTCACATGGGACTGCAGCCCTGATGCAGCCAGATCTTCGTCCGGGCCCTCAGCCTCCAAGTGGGGAGCCATCCCTGGGAATGAGCCGAGCCTGCAGAGGCGAGGAGGGATGGTGGAGGGAGGGGAATGTTTCTATTAGGCCACGGGAATGTTTGCTTTTCTTCTCCAAGAACTGGTTGTGGTCATGTAAATCACCCTGGAGGAAAATCAGAGGGTCCCCAAACGCATCTGTTGGTTTTTATATTAAAAAAAGAAAGAATGAACAAAAGACAAAGACAACAATCTTTGTGGTTGGCTTAAAAGTATTTTAATCATCAATGAATGAGGGCAGAATAAATCCCTGGAGCAGGCAGGAATGTGGCCAGGGGACCTGAGGATGGAGGCCCCTGGGGGCTGGCCGTCATGGACTATGCCATGCAGAGCTGACCCGTGCGTGCAGTTTGTACGCAGGCTTGCAACGACCTGCCTGTCCCACTCCCATGGGGGCATAATCCCCACCCATAGAAGGGTAAGTTTGGGGTGTGTGGTGAGGCCTAGGGAGCCAAGTGGGGAGAGTCCAGGGGTGTTCTTTCTCTGTGCGTGGGCAAATGGTCTGTGAAAGTGTGTATGTGTGTGATTGACTATGCCTGGGTGCATGTTAAGCATTGCATGGATTAGGAGAGAGTGGGTATGCGTGTTTGTGTGTTTAGATCTCTGTGGGTTTTATGGGGGGGGGGGGTAGGTTGTTTCCAGTAGGGTTAGAATGTGTATGAATTCAGAGTATATATATTTGAGACTATGATGGGGGGTGTGGAGTCTGGTGTGGGATGGGGGTGTTCATACACTTAAATATGTATATATTGGTGATGTGGTTGGGGGAGTATGTGGTGGAGATAAACATACAGCCATTGTACACCCCATGTACCCTACACATCAACATCCAACTCATACCCAGACACACGTCCAACACCTAGTGAACACCCGCACACCAACATATACTCACATGACACACTCTCAAGCACACTGTTCCAATAGTGTGCATATATGTGCCCGTGGTTGGGTTGGATGAGTATGAGTTCAAGTTTGGGAGGTAGTGTGGTCATGGCATGTGCTTATATTGGGGGAGAGTAGTTTGAGAGTGTGTTTGAGTGTTTGGGTATGGTATATGTGTGTATGTGTGTGTTGGGTGTTGATTATATATTGGGTGTGCATGTGTGGTCTAGGCATGCATGGGTTTGGAGGACTGTGCTTGAGAATCTGTTTTCTGCAGGTATATGTGTATTGGGTATGGGAATGTGTGTTGATGTTGGATATGTGTGTATTTAGGTGTGTGGTGGGATGTTGGATGTGCACCGGGTGTGTGTGTGCATGAGGAATAGAGCTTGCACTGGCTGGGAGACATGAGTGTACTGGCCCGACCCAGCTATGGTCTGAACGCAGCAGCTTATAGCCCCCACTCCTTCCTCCTCAAGTCGAGGACCATGTGAAGTACTGGAGGGGGCATCTAGGAAAGTTTCAGGGAGATGGCCAGAGCCTAGAGTGATGAAGGGAGTACGGGTGCCCAAGGACATTGGGGGCTGAGGGGCCAAGAGAGAGGAGGTCACGCAGGGCATCCAGGGAAGCAGTGGGCATGGAGTGTGGAGTGCCAGGTGAGAGAGAGTGGAAGGAGTGACTCTTGGGCCATCACACGGGGACTCTGAATGTCAGGCCACCAAGCAAAGCAGAGACATGATTCCGTGGGCAGCAGGAAGAAGAGATAGATGGAAGAGGTACAGTCTGCTCACAGAGGTCATGGGTGGGAGAGGCCCTTGGAGGGGCAGTACACCCACGGTGCCATGCTCTCTGAAGTGCTCACAGGGTCCCTGGGAAAGGCAGCCCCTTCACCAGGCCTCTGTTGGTCTCCTGGGCTCTGCTCTACCTGCAGTAGGGTGACTGACCCAGCACCCTCTCAGTCCCCCGGGATGGCAGTGGGGCAGAGATGGTTACCCCATTGGACCGAGGAGGACACGGGATGGGAGGGAGGAAGTGGCCTGAGGCCTGGGCATCTCCCATAGTCTGTGAGAGGCCTCCATCCTGGCCCCAGAGTGCCTGGTGTAGGTGGGCTGCCAGAACACTGCCTCATGACATCCCCAGGCTTTGCTGCAACCCAAGAGGGTGGGTGTTTTGAATTTCTTTGTATGAATGTGACATAATCATATGGTAGAAATTTTGCAAAACCAAAAAGGGAGCGGACGACTGTGGACCACCACCATGCAATGTTTCCTTTAGGCCCATTCCCATCTGCCCATGACACAGTGTCTGGCACACAGCAAGTGTTCAACAGGGGTGACTTCAGATTCATTGCTGGGATCTTAGAGGGAGAAGGGTCCAGATCCTGGTCCAGCTCTCGTGTCTGATGAAGTAGTTGCCTCTCTGTTGATTATTAGGAATCAGGATTAGTGAATTTCACATTATGGCTAAGGAGCTTCCCGTGATTGCACGGCTTGTCACAGCCTGCAGTTTTCATGGCAGTATTCTAGTCCGTCATGTGGCTGGTGGTACAGTCTGCTCTGCTCTGCTTGTGCCGTTGGATCTAGGTTGTCCCTGATGTTCCACTCCCATTTCATAATAAGAATATTTTAGGGATCCCTGGGTGGCGCAGCGGTTTAGCGCCTGTCTTTGGCCCAAGGCGCAATCCTGGAGACCTGGGATCGAATCCCACGTCGGGCTCCTGGTGCATGGAGCCTGCTTCTCCCTCTGCCTGTGTCTCTGCCTCTCTCTCTCTCTCTCTCTCTCTCTCTAACTATCATAAATTAAAAAAAAAATTAAAAAAAAGAATATTTCATTAACTAGCTTCTTGCATAAAGCTTGTCTGAGCTCTAGCCTGGAGGGTGCCCAGAACCCAGAGGTCAGGATGCAGTCAGAACCTGGCACCATGTGAGTCTATGCTCACCCTACACAGAGTCACATCTGATCCTCCAAACCCCGGGGGCAAGACTTTCTCCTATCTGGGCTCGCTGCTACCCCAGCACCACTGCCTGTCTCCTTTGGGCCCAGGCCTACTACACAGGCCATGGATGCTCATTTGCTAATGTGCTAATGGGCTTGGTTCCCTCTAGCACTGACGGCTCAAAATCTCATCATCCGTGATTTGCAGTGAGTTGGTTCCCTAGCAGTAGTTTGGTATCTCCTGGGAGAAAACCCCTTTTCTACCCAATTTGAGCCTACATGGTTATAAGGAAACTGAATCCTTCCTGAATAAAATTAAACCCAGGTATCCCAAGGTTGGCAAACAGAAAATCTCATGGAGTGGACACAACCTGGTGGCCCTGGCTCCTGTCAGGAGCATCTGACAGGGGTCTTCTCTGAGGGGTCTCTTGCCTCTCTGCCCCATCTCAGCCTCAGGAAGCACCATGACCTTCCTTAAAGCCCCAGAGTGTCCACTGTACTTCTTCTAGATGGGTAATCTGAGCAAGGGACTGCTCTGTGACTCTGTTTACTCATCTGTAATATAGGAATGATGACAACAACAACAATAATAATCATACATACCTGCTTCGTGGAGTTGTGGTGGTGATTAAAACACTCCTTATCAAAAAAAAAAAAAAAACAACAACAACAAAAAAAAAAAAATGCTTCTTATCTATAAAGCACCTGCAGCAGGGCCCACCACAAAGTAAGCACTCAGTGCCTGTTAGCTGGTGTCCTTATAGCTTGAAAATGACTTAACTTTTGCAGTCACATTTTGATAAGGGGCATGTACCCAGAACATATTAAGAACTCCTACAATGCAATAATAAAAAAAGATAAATACTCAATTTAAAAGTGGGCAAAAGGGGCACCTGGGTGGCTCAGTCAGTTAAGCATCTGCCATTGGCTCAAACCATGGTCTTAGAATCCTGGGATGGAACCCCGCATGGGGCTGTCTGCTCAGCAGTGAGTCTATTTCTCCCTCTTCTCTATCCGTCTTCCCTCCCCCCTAGTCAGGCACTCTCAAATCTTGAAAAAAAAAATTTTAATAAAAAAATAAAAGTGGACAAAGGATTTGAATAGACGTTTTTCCAAAGAATACATATACATGGCCAAAAGCACATGAAAAGATACTCAATATCATTAGCCATCAGGGAAATGCAAATCAGAACCATAATGAGATACTACTTCACAACTGCTAGGATGGCTACAATGAAAAAAGATGGCTAATAACAAGTGTTGGCAAGGGCATGGAGAAATTGGAGCCCTCATACACTGCTGATAGGAATATAAAATGGTACAACTTCTTTGGAAAGTAGTCTGGCAGTTCCACAAACAAATACAGTGTTACCGTGTGATCCAGCAATGCTGCTCCTGGATATATACTCCAAACAAATGAAAATATATGTCTATATAAAATGTTGTGCGTGAATGTTCATAGCAGCATGATTCATAAGAGACAAAAGGTGGAAACAAACTAAATATTCATCAACAGATGAATGGACAAATGAAATGTGGTCTCCATACAATGGAACGTTACCTGGCCTTAGGAAGGAATGAAATATTGATCCATATGCTATAGCACAGATGAAATTTGAAATCATTCCACTAAGTGAAAAAAGCCAGTCATACTAGGTGTGGCATGCCAGCACCAGAAGGGACCTGTGGGATTATTTTCAGTCCTCTCCCCTTTATCTTATAACTGGAGAAACTGAGGCCCAGAGATGGGGGGAGGTGCTACAGTAGAAAAGAGGAAGTACTTTGGCGTCAGACAGACTTGCATTGAGTCATCCTCAGCCTGGACTCCTGCGGTGGCTTTGGGCAAGAGTCGTCTTTGGAATGTGGAGTTGTTGGGACACTTGGCTGGCTCAGTCAGGAGTGCATATGGCTCTGGATCTAGGGGTTATGAGTTCAAGCCCCGTGCTGGGCATGGAGCCTACTTAAAATAGTGTGGAGCTGTGGAGAAGGTGAAGTGAGCAGCCCCGGGGGCTAGGTAGAGAGCTTGGCAGCTGGGAGAGGTCATCCCACGTTTAGCAGAAACTGTGCCAGTGTGAAGAAGCAACAAAGGAGGCAGGCCAGCAGGGAGGTGTTGGAGAAGCAGGAGCATTCTGTCGTTGAGTTTTTAAAAATGGTAGAAAACGTGGAAGACAAAATAGCATAGATTTTAAGAAAATAAAAGTCCTCCCTGCTGCCTCCTTACATAAAAAAGACTCTCAAGTTGAACCTCTGTGGGGTGCTCCTGGCTCCTTGAGTAAGATAGAAATGGACTTTATGAGGGGCACCTGGATGGCTCAGTGGTTGAGCGTCTGCTTTTGCCTCAGGTCATGATCCCAGGGTCCCGGGATCGAGTCCCCTATCGGGCTCCCCTCAGGGAGCCTGCTTCTCCCTCTGCCTATGTCTCTGCCCCTCTCTGTGTCTTTCATGAATAAATAAATAAAATCTTAAAAAAAAAGAAGTGGATTTTATGAACCATATTTCTAATGAGAAATTACTGCCATTCTGCTCCGGTAATCCTGGCAGCCCCAGCTTGGCTCACCACGAAGGGAGAGGCAGGGAAATGGGAGTTTGTAA
Organism: Vulpes vulpes; assembly: GCF_048418805.1. Lineage (NCBI taxonomy): Eukaryota > Metazoa > Chordata > Mammalia > Carnivora > Canidae > Vulpes > Vulpes vulpes. The sequence goes on from NC_132791.1 coordinate 156,819,105, forward strand.
GACCCAGTCTGAGCCAAGTTCACCAAGTCTGTGTTCCAGCATGTACAGTCATTCCAGAGATGATGAAAACCCACTGTGGTGCAGGCACTTAGCAAATGTGTTTTAAAGCAGGGCCCTTGCGGATCCAACCTTGAGTGGACCTGGAGCACCCACCAGAGAGCCCCAGCTGTTCATGACATTCTGGAGGGCTAGATATATTGGGGGATTTGGCCTGGGTCGGGGCCTAAGATGTGGATCGTTACAGAGATAAGTAACACTATCCATCAGTTAAAGGTGGGAGCAGGCAGGGAAAAGTGGAGTAGAGCTAGGGACCCAGTAGTCTAGAGCTAGTTCTGTGAGGATGCAGAAGGAGATGGCTTGCTGCCCTTTCTCTGGGTGTGAGGGGGAGAGTACCCTTGAGGCCAAAGATTAGGGAACATTGGGCTGGGAGTCTGAGGACCTGGCTCCCTCTCTTGGTATCACTACTGACTTCACAGGCAGCCTTGAGCCAGTCTCTTCTCTTTCTCTGGCCCCCATCTCCTCATCTGTAAAATGGGGCCAAACTTCCCCTAACACCGCTGCCAACGCAGACCTATGATTTTAAAAGAACCTTTCTTTTTACCCAAGGATGGGAACAGACAAGGGTGACTAACCCGGAATGAGCAGATTGTTCCAGTCAGCAAACGTGGCTTGAGCCCATGCTGTGTGTCCAGGCCGTTGCTGGGTTGAGTAGTGAGAGGTTGGTCAGTGGGACCAGCATCATCCTCTGTCTGACTCACACCCCCAGCTGGCAGGAGGAAAGGACGCAGAAGTCAACAGTTACAATCCTGACTCCTAGGGGCTATGATGAGGGAAGGATGGGACTGTGGAACCCCAGAGGAGCCTAGCCCTCACAGCGGGGGAATCAAGGAAGGCTCCCTGGAAGAGGCGGCATCTGAGCTGAAACTTGGAGGATGAACAGGATTTTACCCGCTAAAGGGGCAGGAGAAGGGCGCTCTGGGCGGAAAGTGATGGGAACAGAGGCACAGACTGCTTGTTGTACAGCTGAGTGGAGCCTGTCCCAACCCCAGAGATGGTGGACCCTGCCATCTCTTATCTCATTTGGCCCTTATAATAAACGCACCCAGGAAGGCATGTTAACTCTCTTCAGAGAACAGTCTGGGCCCGTGAGGCTGAGGACACAAGCCAGGGAGCAGCAGAGCTGGGTCTTGAACCTTGGTCTGCCTGACCCAAAACCCACCCCCATCAGCTGGCTCAGAAGTGTGTCTTCAGGCACTGCGCTGAGGCTGTGAAGACGGGTATAGGAGCATCCCCCTTCCTGGTCCTCTGCGCTCTTGGCTGCTGCAGGGAGTGGGCTGCAGCCCTGCCCTCCCCCGTCCAGGATTATGGCTCGGACTTGCCTGCGTGTCCTCTGCCCTAGGAGGGAGGCCGCCCATCACCGCTATTTAATGAAGCTGGCCACCATCTCCGGGGGCTCTTCAGTCCTTCCCGACTACCATTTGTGTGACAGCTCAGTGATAGCACCCTGGGAGGAGGCATCTGTGCCCCTCAGGTGCATCCAATGCGGTGGGCCCCATCCATGCCTTCCTTGATCCTCAGATCCCCTCTAGAGGTCTTCATGTTGTCCCCATAGACTCCTGTCTATGAAGGAACTGAGTCCAGAGGGAAGTCCTTTGTCCACATCACAGACGACAGGAGCAAACATCACGTCCAGACCTGACTCCAATCTCTCTGGCTCCACATCGAGGTGGGAGCCTCTTCGGAGTCCTGTTCCCCAGAATAGCTTACCCACGTCCACATGTAGAACTGAACAACCTCAGTCTACCTATGAAAGAACACACTGCCCACTGTGATTTTTTTTTAACTTTAACAAAACACGGTATAAAATATAAAGTTAAAAAAAAGTGACATATCAAGAGGTAGAAAGTAGACAGGGAAATACACAGAAAAAAGGCCAAGTTACTCCTCTCTACACCACTCAGTAATACTCACTGTTGAACAATGCAGAGAAGTTTTCCAGAATTTTCTCTGTATGCATATATGATCATTATACTCTTTCCTAGAATGGAATCATACTGTATTTACTGTTTGTTGACTTGCCCTTTTCACTACGGTGTATCTTGGACACTGGTTATGTACACTTAGCTGAGCGAGCGAGCGAGCGAATGAGGAAACAAACAGATGGCTGGTGAGTGACCGAGTGAGCGACTGATTTGTGTCACCAGACAAATCAGGCTTTGTGAGCTCTGCTCAGACTGCCATCCTGAAGCCAGGAGAGTCTGACTCTGTTCTTACACTGACACCCCGACCTTGGTCACCTCGAACCTCAGTTTCTCCATTTGCACAGAGGATAACAGGTGGTGATGGTGGGTGTTCTGGCTGTGGCTGATGCTGACTCCACAGCCTGCGAGGGAGGAGCCTGCACTGTCATTACCACCCCTGTGATGTCAGCTGATGCCGAATCCCAGAGCAGCTAGATGGTTTGCACCTCTCAGAGAGTTGGAGGGGAGTCACAACTTGAACTCAGGCCTAGGTGGTTCCAGAGCACCCTGTACCCCAATATGAGCCTGTGGGAGCAGAAAGAGTCTGCCCTAAGAATCCAAAGGGACCAGAGCTGGGGCAGGGGGCCGGGAAAGCTCTGTCAGCCCTGCCCTCCCTGGTCCGCTTCGGTATCCCTGTATCCCTATCTGTAACACGAGGTCCTCACATTGAGTCTTGGGTTCCTACACAGCCTGACCCAGCACCTCCTGCCTTTACTCTGGGGGCCAGAGTAGACACAGAGAGGAATCTGGCCCGGGACCTGCCCCAAAGCCCAGAGCTTCTGCAGAGGAGCTGCTGTTGGAGCTGAGCCTGATGCCTGAGGGAGTTTCAGGCTAAGGGAACAACATATGCAAAAGCTCCGAAAGTGCAGGAAGTTCCGAAAGCCCAAGAAAGCGATGTAACTGGAGTCTAGAGAGGAAACAGGAGCTTGGGGAGCCAGTCACAGCTGGCAGGCCAGCAGATTCAGACGCCGGGCGGCTGGAAGCATCCAGACCTGAAGGCCTGGGGTTGTACCCTGAAGGCAGCAGGGAGCCATCACTGGGTTTTGAGCTGTGGCAAGGACAGGCTTGCTATCTAGGAAAGTGTCTGACTGCAGGGTAGGTAGTGGGTTTGGGGGCAGTGGCCAGGGTGGAGGCAGGGAGGTACTGGTGAGGAGCGTGGCAGGGTGGCCGTGTGCCTGGCACCGCCTTGGGGAGCGAGTAGTTGGATGGTGTCACCTGGGCGTCAGGCCTCAGCCCCTTCAGGACCCCCAGTTCCGTCCCTCCCCCACTGCCCCTTGAACCCCCGGGGCCCCCAGCTCCTCCCAGCCCCTCCCAGGGCCCCCCACCCCCGCCACCTGGCCCCTAGCCCCTGCCCCGGGGGCCCCCACCCCCTCCCAGCTTGCTTGCCCCAGGACAGAGCTACAGACTCCTCAGTCCTCAGTCCCTGGACTGGGCCCGAGGGCAGCGCAGAGCCGCGTATTCTGTGCTGGTGCCCAAGTCCTCGCTGCGCAGCTCAGCACAATGGCATCCCTCTCGTTTTGTCCTCCTTCGTTTTAGAAGCCAAAGCTAAATGTTTTAATTTTACATTATTCCTGACATAATGCTAATGAGTTCCAGGCGTCCCCCTGAGTCGGGCTCAGCTCTGCGGGGCCAGGCTTCTGGGGGGGGGCCCTGCTCCCCGGAACGCCCCTCCTGCCACCCCCTCGGTCCTTGGCCAAGTGCCTTCCGGCGAGTTTCTCTTTAAGGCTCCCTTCTTGTTCTATCATATAGTTACACTTTTCTTTCAGTTTCCGCGGTCTTCTTTCTCTGCTGACCACAGGGTGTTTGCGAGGTTGTCCGAGGGACAGGAGGCTCCCCCCCCCCCTCCCCGAGGGCCCGACAGCCTGCCTGGCCCTGCAGAAGCTGCATTTCCCCTTCAGGTCCCGGGCACAGGTGAAGGGTGGAACACCTCCCCCAGATTGCTCCAGAGTTTTCCCGCCTGTGCTGGGCTGAAGAGCGGGGGAGCTGGGGTCCTCTCGGGGAGTCTGAACAGCAGCCTGGTGGCTGTTCGTGCTTGTATTTTTCCCTGCTGATGTGAAACATTTAATTCTTTCCTTTCCATCCTTGCTTTCCCACAGCCTGGTGTTTCCTAACCAGTCTGCTTTTTGTTGAATGCGGTGTAAGAACAGGGCTAAGGGCTTTGGCGTCAGCCACCCCTGGGTTCAGTCCTGACGCCGCCCCTCTGCCCCGTGAGTGCCCTGAGCCCAGGCTCTCTGGGATCCTCTGTCCCCTTCTCTGTGAAAGACGATGCTGTGGCACCTTCGCGATCTGCCCAGGGTGCCCTGCAGATCCAAGAAGGCAGCGCAGAGGGTGCCCGGTTGACTTATTCAGGTCGGGTTCCTCCAACTCCAGGGAAAGAGAATGAGATGCGATGTGGATGTTTTCCACGAACTCCCTTCCCATGCTGAGCACCCACGCGCTGGCAGCTCGAGTACTGCCGTCTTCTTTCTTAGTGTGTCCAAGTTCCCAGGTGGGGGCATACGCTGAACCACAGAGTCTTCAGGCTGGGCCCCACTGAGCCTTCCAGCGTCCCACCCGGTCTATGGCCAGAGTGTACCTGTGCCCCGTCCATCTGGAAGGCTGCCTCAGGGACAGCTCAGACTCAGTCTCCCCCATGGTGCTGGGCTTGGTACCTCCTGAGACATCTGGGGCCCTGCCCATAGGGGGAGGGCCCTGCTTCAGGTTCCACAAGCTTAGCTGGGGGTACTCTCGGCACACCCAGAGCATCCCCTCCGATGTCTCTGTACGAGCTGGAGCACTGTCTCAGGAGTGGGGACATAGGACGCTTTGCTCTTACTCCTGACAACACTTGTCCTAGCCTCTACTAATTGGGGATCTCCCCACCCTGCCCCACACTTCCCTCAAGGCTCGGTTGTTTGTTACTTGGGTTTTTTCATTCATTAGCAGATATTTACAAAACCCCACTATGTGCCAGGCCCTGTGTTGGGCACTTCTAGATGGGTGTGTGGCAGAAAGATCGTTTGTAATATTAACTATGCATGACTCAGATCTGTCTTCAGAGATCTTTCCATTCGGCCCCGAAGCCTGGGATGTTGAAACCCCAAAGCCAGAAGCTCATTCCTGTCTGCTCTGCTTTCTGCTAAGTTATCTCCTCCCTGAGGCACCTGAGTAGAGGCTTTTGACAGATGAGAACTGAGGCTCAACAGGGAAGGGCACTGTCCCTGGATGCTGGCCCATGGGGCTCCCCTGTGGCTGACCAGCTGGGAGCCCTGCTTATGGCCGATGTCACTGCACACAGTGTAGCAGCAGTGGACAGAGAGGGGCCCTGGCAGCCATCCCAGCTATGGAGAGACCCCACAGTAGGCCTGTTGAGTCCCAGGCCTGCCTCTCCCAGGATCACTGTGTTGCTGGAGGGACCAGGGAAAAGAGGTGTTCTGAACACCAGAAAGGTTTGCTGTGTCTCTTCGTAACATCTTCTCTCCAGGGGTTGGATTTCATTTGGGTTTTTTGTTTGTGTGACTTGTTCCTTATGGTAACTGACCTTCCTTCACCAGCTCGAGTGTAAGTACACAACCATCCCCTTTCCCTCCCTCCACCGTTACTAAGCATCCATTATGGGTGTAAGCACTGGGTGGGATCGGTGGGAGGAAGGTGTGGCATGCTCACCCGTGGCCCCATTCAGGGTGTGGCCTGATGTTGGGTGCACAGGGTCAGCCCACCCTGGCACCCCTCCATTGATCAGTGGTGGGTGGGCTCCATGCGGGAGTGGGGAGTGGGGATGGTGCTGAGGCAGGCCTGCCCATTTATACCACTGGGCCTCAGGTGGCAGGTCCACCCAGTTTAGGGCTGGTAGCTTTAGGAACTGTCTCCAAGCAGCTCTGATGAACACAAAGTTGCCTGGTGGGTTCCTCCTAACACCAAGCACAGCCTTTATGACTCCCCCACCAACCACCATGGTCCCTACTACCCATACTGGCAGTCTGGCCCAACCCTGCCCCTGCCCCTCACAGGCCTAGATCTGAACACTGCCCCTCCAGGTAGGGGCCCAAGGCCTCCTAGGACATCTTGTGGGATCTACATCCCTGGTGCACACTGGACAGGTCGCTCCCACCCGCCTGTGACCTTAGATGGGAACTTTGCCTACTGTATATTTGTAATGATTCCCAATGATCGGACATGAGGTTTTCTTTCAGGAAATGGGTGGGATGCCTGGAGTCTCCTTCCTCTCCCAAGCAGCCGTAGGACACTTGCTGGGTATCATGCACCTGCCACCTGTACCACTGCCCTGGTGTGCCTTCACCCGCATGGTCCCACCTGTCTTGGGCAGGCAGCCTTGGGGTGATTAAGCCCAGGGAAAGGAAGTGACCGATCTGTTACATAGCAACCTGTGACAGAACCAGGATTGGCATCGGGTCTCCAGACCCTGATGTTCTCACAGATGAACCCATCCCTGCTATTTCTGTTTGGAATTTGGGGGAGGAGCCAAAAAGGGGCCTGTCCTGTACCCAGCTACCAGGGCATGACGCCCTGTTGTCCATAACAGACAACTGAGACCAGGAGAGTCACCCCGTTTGACAGTGGGAATGCAAAGCCTTCCAGGGGCCAGGAAGAAGAGGGGCCAGACCTAAGCCCCAGCTGTGCTGGCAGTGGGGAGATGGCAGGTGCTCATTTGAGGGGAGGGGATGTCGAAGCTGCTGGCTGGATAGGACCCTTTTGTTCATCGTGTTCCCTCTCCCTCCTCCTCCCGAAGCAGCACTTGGGGCCTCACTGTAGCCTGTACAGTCAGATCCTGCACCCTGCTACAGAGGTGTCTCCTCAGCTAGGGAACCAGGTACTCCTGCTTGGCGGCTGGCTGTGGAGATGGGTGGGGTGGGTGACCATGTGGCTCTCTGGCCTGTGCCTGCCTGCCCTCCCAGAAGTGAGCTCCTACGAGCTAGGCCGGGCAGCGGGCATGGCCCCAGGGTGTGTGCAGTGTGGGCCCAGTGTGGGTGAGCAGCAAAAGGTGTGCACCAGCGCCAGGACGGTGGCCAGGCGGAACTTGGTCCCCGGCACTCAGAGCATGGCAGAAACAGGATGAGGGAAGGATTTGAGGAGAGGAGCAGACAGGAGGCCTGAGCCCAGCCTTAGAAGACAGGGAGGAGCAGACAGGTGAATAGAGGGACCTTGTGCCCAGGGAACGAGCCCAGGCCCAGGTGCAGAGGCAGGAAGGTGTGGCTTGTGGCTGAGCAGGGGCGGAGGACGGAGCACTGGGCTATAGGTCCCTGTGGCCACGGGCCATTCTTGCCCTTGATTTGGGTTCTCTGAGGCCACACATGCCCTCCCCAAAGTCCAGCCAGCCCAGCTGCCGAGGGAAAGTTGGGAGATACAGTAGGCCCCTGAGGGCCACCTAATGCTGTGAAGAGAGGTATGTGGGGGTGAGTGTCCCCAGGTCTGGCCGGGTTGGGTGTTTCAATGCTGTGAGGCACGTCTTCATCCATTGACCTCTTGGAAGCCATTTGTGGATATGGTCTCTGTGCCCACACAACGTACGAGGGGTGGGCCAATCTCTGCACGAGCTGTGCTATGCATGGGGCTGTCATGGGTATACCGGGGTGCAGGAGTGGGTGTGTCTGAGCCTGTGGGGGGCCTGGGGCCCAGGCATCCTTGTGTAGATGTGTGAGCATGTACACACCAACCTCTGTGTACCCCTGACATGAGTCCTGTGTGTGTGAGCATGTGTGTGCATCAGTGCTGCATGTTGTTGTCCTGGGGTCCTGTGTCTGACCCAGGGCTTGGTCGGGAGGGGAGGTGTCAGCAGTGCGTGTGTGTCAGACTCTCCAGGCCTGTGGCTGGGGGCTGGGCCTGTGTCTGTGGCAGCCTTTCCGGGCTGCCCGCTTTCCGCCAGGCCGTGAGCCCTCGCAGAGCCGCTCTTCACATCTCCCGAGACGTCTAGCCTCTGCTCCGCACCAGGGGCTTCCCCAGACCCTCCCTGAATACTTGGTGAGCAGGCTCCGTGCCCCTTTGCTCCTCCTAACTGGGGGCTCCATGCATCCCTGGAGGGTGGCTTAGCTCTCTTGGCCTATGCTTGCTGGGAATAAGAACCTACTTTCTTGCCCAGAGACTTTGTGCTGGAGAGATCCCAGCCAGGTGCCTTCAGTGTAGTCCTGGTGAGGTAGGGATAAGGGGTCTGCAGCCCTCGCCCCACCTGGGAATCTCCCAGGGGCAGGTACACCCCGACTGGCTCTGAGAGGTGGGACGGGGAGGGCCGTGGTCCCTGAAGCCCATTCTCCCATTGCTTTCTGTGTCCACAGCACCTCCCCCCTGGCCCACCAGCCTCTCAGGATGGTCATGAAGCCGCAGAGGGCTGAGCAGGTGTGAAGAGACCCCCACACAGGCCTGGGACCTTGGTCATAGCTGCCCAAGACACTAGTATGGCCCAGGGCATGGAGCTCAGGCCCTGGAGGCAAACCCCAAACTCCATCACTTGGGAGCTCTGGGAATCCAACACCTAGACTCCCTGGGCCTTGCTGTTTGCCTGTGTGATGAGGGAGGGATTGTCCCAGTGTCCTGATGGGACAAAGGAGATCGTGTTTAGGAAGAGTTTGGTCCAGTGTGAATGTAAGTGTGAGAGCTGCTGTTCCAGTCCCAGTTTCCCTCCTGCACACTTCTGACAGCACCTTCATTTATTCAGACAGTCCTGCGTGCCCAAAGCCCAACCAGACCTTCGTGGGCTCATAGAGCAGAGTCCAGGCTCGTGTCCTCAGCCTCACCTCCCAGGACTCTCTCCATATCTGTCCCTCGCCTTCTTGCCTGGACCCCCTGAGCACAGGCAAAGCCCAGGCTCTGTGGAAACGCCCATGGAAACCCCAGGGGCCCAGAGGACAATTACCTCAGGGCCAGAGTCCCCCTGCCAGGGTGCAGCAGGGGAGAGGAGTAGACCCCCGCTCCCGGCTAGCTGGCCTTTCAAGCTGGCCAAACACAGAATTATTTGACATCTTGGAGAAGAATCTGGCACCACAAGTCCAAATCATTGTTATAAAGTAAGTTAAAAGTTTGCACAAATATGAGAAGTTGATCCCTGAATGGCCTGCCAGGCTGTTGTAACCCAATATATTTTACCCTTAAACCAGAAATGTGTTTGTTTAGAAGCAAGTCACTGGCAAATGCCAAAACTGGAGGCGTTTCGTCCCCTGCCCCCACCCATGCCCTGTTTCCCCAAACCCCCCGCCTTGCCCTTTATGTCCACATTCTTAGCCAGAGCATGAGAAACTGGGCCCTCTCCCCTCTCTGGGCCACAGCAGCCACAGGGAGGGAACTTGACATTTATTAGGCACCCACTGTGTGCCAGTTCCTCCCCTGGGCATATCCTCGTATTTACTTCTGACAGTTGTCAGTGGTGGCCCCATTTTAGAGAGGAGACAAAATGAGGGCAGAGAGGGCACATGATCTGCCCAAGTCTGTGACTGCCGCTGGCAGAGCTCTGGCACAAACTCCAGTCTGCATGACCATGCTCTGCAGCTTGCAGCACATTGCCCCTGCACCTCACATGGGGAACAGTGTCCTTGCTCCTTCCCCAGGGGCCGGAGGGAGAGAAAATCTTGCTCAGCACCAGCCGCATGTCTGGCTTAGCCACCCTGAAGAAGGGGGCAGATGGCTGAGTGGGGTGGGCCCAGCCCTGCTGGACCTGACCTCTGACCCAGGGCCCTCCCCCTCACCCAGCCAGAATGTAAAGGGTCCTTGGGCTTGGCCTGCACAGGGATGTGGTGGCCCCTCCCCAGCTCCTGGGATGGCTCCCCTGGTCTTTCATCTCCTGCCCTTGGTTCTGCGAGCAGCACGCAGCCGTAATGGATTGCAGTGGACTTTTTTCAATTAGGTTCTGATTTTCCCCTGCCTGTTACTATAAAACTCCAGATGGTCTAGGGCTTCACGGTTCCCAGGGTATTTTCCCCCGTTATTTTAATCTTCTTTTGTAACACGCCCCACATGTGGAAACTGGGCCTTTCAAGACTCTGCGCACTCTGTGCGCATCAGCTGGGGCTCTTTCTTCTCTGCTGCGCCGCCTCGTTTTTCCTTTCTGGGTGGTGGCATGTCCTCTGTCAGAGGGGCCAGCAGGAAGGGTGTCCTCCTCTCCCAGCGTCAGCTCTGCATCCTGGGCTGGGCCTAGTCTTTGCCTGGAAATGGAACCCAGGATGTGGGCCTGGTTGGAAGTCATCGTGAGAGCTGCTGAGTGCAGCCCCAGTTTTGGTGCTTTACGTAGGGCTCCTCGGGCTGTGGCCCAAGTGTTTAGGGATGCAAAGACACAGACCGGCACATCAGCCAGACTCGAGACCAGATCCCAGCTCTGCCGGTTACTAGCTGCGTGACCTGGAGCCACTGGTGTCACCTTTCTGTGCCTCATCCATACAGTGGGGCTACGAAGGAGCCTTCCAGCAGAGCGTGTTGTCACGGTGACACCACGCAGCAGCCAGCCTTTGGTAGGTGTCTTGGAGGGTGTCACCTGGCCACTTAGATCATTCTGAACTCACCCCACTATCGCCTGAGAATATATTTTAATGTTCATACATTTTAAAGTAAATAAGAAATATCTAACACCCATTTTTACGTCTTTCTAGACAGATGTCTCTACTGCTTTTCCTTCACCTCTGTGTCCTCTCCCCTCCGAGGCCACAGTATTGGCTTCTCTGTTGCCCGTGGCACGTAGGCTTTTGTTTCTGGCCAGATGAATCCATTGTGTGTTTGGTTATTTGAGCTTGTGTATTTCAGATTCACCCCAAATAAGACAGAATAGTGCACACACTCTGTGGCTTACAGAGAGCACCCACCTACCATGTGCCCAGGGTGTGCCCAAGCGATGCCCCCATTTGTGGTTGAAGAATCTGGGCTCTGACAAAAGAACTTGCCCAAAGGTCAGAGTCCAGCTGGGAAGTGTGGATTTGCATCTGGGCTGCTCTGATGCTGACACACAGTGGTGTGGACGCAGGAGTTGGAGGGGGCAGGCACCACCAAGCCATCACCAGGGGTCAGAGCACACCAGCCAAAATGCTGGGGCAAGGATTCATACTCACCGAGCACTCGGAAACTGTGCAGGATTTAAGGAGGGAGGGAGTCAACCAGACCTGGTAGGTGTGAGTCTTCGTTCTAGATACCAGATACCATATGGGAATGAGTTGGGAGCAGAGGGGCAGGAGGCAGGATGGTAGCTAGTGCAGTCACCTGGGGTGAGCAGTGCTGGGGTGTGGACCAGGGCAGCAATGAAGAGAAGAGGGTGCATGTGAAGGGTGTTTTTTTTTAAATTTTTATTATTATTATTTATTTATGATAGTCACACAGAGAGACAGAGAGAGAGAGGCAGAGACACAGGCAGAGGGAGAAGCAGGCTCCATGCACCGGGAGCCCGACGTGGGATTCGATCCCGGGTCTCCAGGATCACGCCCTGGGCCAAAGGCAGGCGCCAAACCGCTGCGCCACCCAGGGATCCCCTGCAGGGTGTTTTAAGACGTGGCATCTCCCTGGTTTGGTGGCTTTTTGGATACAGGGGCCAGAGAGGATGGAACAGGTTTCTGGCTCAAACATCCAGGTGGGAGGTGGGAGGTCAGGGGCAGGGGAGTACAGCCAGCGGAAGTGGCACCAGAGTCCCCCAAGTGAATAGCCTCATGCCACATCATTCCCTAAGCCACATCAGTGCACAGGGCTGTTTCAGTGCTGTTTTGGGGAATCAAAAATCCCCAAACTCATCTGCTTCAGAATGAATCACTATTCCATGGATTGTAATGAAGGGAGCTCCCCAAATCCCCATTTCTACTTCCACCTCTCCTTCCCCTCTTGCCTTCATTCCAGCTTGGCCAATCCTCGGCTATCTCCAGAATGTTCCCTACCCTCCCAGTCTTCCCACCCTGTGTGTCCAAACCCTGACTGGGGATCAAGTCCTGGCTCCTTCAGGAAAGCTTTAGTGACCCCGGGCCTTCCCCAGCTGGAAGCCCTCTGAGATCAGCCCCAAGAAGAATTCTCTTTTGTTTGGATTCACAAGCCTTTTGTGGTCTTTTTTTGCCTAAAGTCCCAACTCTCAGCATGTGGCCAGGCACACAAGGACAGCTGAGTGAGGCAGGAGGATATGAATCAATGTGCAAAAAGATGACGATGAAAGTGAATCCCAGAAGTAAGGATGTGGAAGGGTGGGCAGATGCATGAGAAGTGATGGGGTACCGGCAAGCCATGATAAAGGTGTGGGGTTAGGTTGTGGGTAGTTGGATGGGGGTGCATGAATGACTTTCAGAGTTGTGGGCTTTGCCTGACACTGCTACCTTGTGTTGAAGATCAATGAGTGACTTCTTTCTACAAGAGATGGCAATTCTGACTGTGGCTTGCCCTTCTGGCAAAGTAGGAGCAGTTCCCTGTCTACCCCTGTTGCAACAGAGTGAAGGATGTCCCAGGAAGTCTGCTCCGCAGGGTTATACACCTGGATATTAAGGCAGGAGGAAGGGGTCTGTCTAGGGCAAAATGTGCCCTAGAGCGTCAAGGGATTGGAGTGTTCTGGGAGGAACGTCTGGAAGTCCTGTGTGTGTTCTCCCTGGGGGGTGGACCCCATGGAAGCATCGTTACACCTTAGGGTCACAAAGACTCCAAGTCAGGGATACACCTGTTGGCGCACCTGTTTCTGCTGCAAGACCTATGTTTCCATTCTGGCAGCACCTGTACCCCCACACACACAGCCGTGGGGGGGCACCTCCCTGTGCTGCCCTCCAAGCCCCCCTGTAGCCAATGGATGGGGCTCTATCAGGCCATTCCCACCACAAAGGCTGCCTCACTTTCATTAGAGGCTGTTTCTGGCACCCAAACGGATTGACAGGGAGTGTTAGGGCCAGACCAATGGCAAACCTGTCAACCAGAGCACTCTGTTCTTTAGGTCTGGGGTCAGTAAAACCTGACCTACACTGGTGTCTTTTCTGAAGACAAGATAAGAACAATCACCACCAGGTGATTATCACCATAATAGTGATGACATTTATAGAGGATGTCCTGTGTGCCATGTAGATAGGCATATTGCCTTGCCCTCACACCAGCTCCAGGAGCTGGTTTCTGTCTTCATTTTACAGAGAAAGAAACTGAGGCACAGAGGGCACTGACTGGCCAAGATCACAGGGCTGTCTGCTTTCCAAGTCTCAAAATTTAACCCCAGGTTGTGCCGCACCAACCCTGGAAGGCCTCGAATGCTAAGGGGGTAGATTGGATGTCAGAAGGTATGATGAGCTTGGAGAGTCTTGAGGGGGGGTGACCCCAGTGATAACACAGGACCCAGCAGAGTGAGCTCACATAAGTGTGAACTGACGAGTGTGCCATCCTCCTCTCTCTGCCTCTGTTGGCCATCTGTGTGGTGGATGAATGGGGAGGAACCCTTGGCAGCAGCTGCAAGCAGAGCCCACGGCCTTGCAGTCCCTGGCACATCCGGTGCTGGCCTGATGGGGGCGTTGCTCTGCAGTAGCACCTGCAGCATCATCACCCTGGAATAGTCCTGATCAAGCAGTGCGGCTTCTCCATCTGCTGCTGCCTCTAGTTCTACCTGGGGGGATGGGCATCCCATCAGGGCACCCTCGACGGCTGCTTGTTGTACCCCAGCCTGTGACTCAGCTCTGGGAGGTCCTGGGGGTGTGGGGTAGGACAGGGCTGGGCCAGTGCACGTAGGCAGGGCACAGACAGGGGGTGTCTGGGTACTTTGATGAATGCTGCAAGGAAGAGGGTGCTTTCACAAGGGTACATGCTCCCCAAGCCTGGGAATTTCTGTTCTCACTCCCATTGGATTAGGTTTCTAACCCATCCTTTGTCCCATGAATGAGAGAGATGCCAGCCCTGCCCTCAAGGAACTCCCAGACCCTTGCTAGAGGCATGACAAAAAGGCAGTGGGTGGGCAGCAAAAATCGTCTTAACCCATAAGCTCAGGGTGTGAGCAGGGAGGGGCCGAGGAGAGAGACCAGGGAAGGCTCCTCGGAGGAGGCAGTGCTTGAACACCATGAGTAGACAAGCAGACATCTGCAAGATGAGTGAAGGAGGGAAAAGCAGCACGGCCTCGTGCAACACAGAGGCTGGCCGGACAGGCCTAAGGGCCTTGTGGGGGAACGGGAAGAGCTGCTGTACCACACAATAACCCCGACCGGTGTGGCTTGAACGTCCCACCTCAGAACCAGAGGTTTCACGTGGTGATCCCGGCACGGGAGGAGCTGCTGCTCCTCTCCTTCAATGTCTACCCCTGCGGTGCGGGCCAGAGGAGGGCAGAGGGACCAGCTGGGTGCCAAGAGGCAGCTGGCTTCCCAGCTGTGACCCCTTTACCTCATTTGGGGTGAGCTTGGCACTAGGCCATCACAGGAGAGCAGAGGAGTAGCTTGTGGCCTATTTACTCCCCAAACAGGATTTCCTCCTGGTTTTGATGCCTGGAAAAGGCACATCCTCTGGGAACAGGAGGCGGGACGGTCTCTAAAACCCAGCTGCAGGCTGCCTGCATTGGATGAGCCCCAGCAGAGCATGGCCAGGCGTTGTGGCCACCTTCAAGGGAGAGACAAGGAGGGAGCTCACCCCAGACCAGTCGCTGTCCATCCTGAGTCCCCATCCTCACGTCTCTCCTAAGCTGGGGGATGGAGCTAATGGCTTAGGCAGAGGAGCTGGTTCCTCTGGTTTCCTCCTCCTTGAGGGTCACCTCCCCCTGCCCTAGGAAGGCAGTGGCCGTAGCAGAGCCACCTGGCTCGGCGTCAGATATGGCCTGTGTCCTGTCTTGGCCGTGTCACAGCACCAGGACCACCACGCAAAGCCTCTGGCTCTCAGGCGGGAACGTTGAGGCCACACCGGTCAGGGTTATTGTGTGGTGCAGCAGCACCCTGCCCCATGTCAGATGGACAGAGCGGGTTCCCCCTCCCACCCCCTGCTGCACACCACGGGAACGCCGGCCTGGCTGGACCCGCCGGACAGGAGAAGCAGAAAGAACAGCCGATCACACGCACACACCAGGGAGGGGGCCACAGGGCGGCATTCGAGCCAGACTTTGAAGGCTAAAGGGGGTTGGATGGATGGTTATGAGACAAAGGACGTTCCTTGCTGAGTGACTTGCCAACAAAGGCTCTGGTGGCCCAGTGGGCTCACGCTGTTGCGAGGACGTGGGAGCAGCCTGGGGCGGGGGAGGTGCGGGGGTGCGCAGGGCTTCAGGCAGAGCAACAACTGATTCTACGCCACAGAGCTCCTCAGGTGGTCTTGGGGACGGGGTGTGGGAGGAGTGAGAAGTCTGGGGATTCTGGGAAGAGGGGGGGACCTCAGCCAAGGCTACGGGGCAGGCCGGGGCAGCCTGCGGCTATGGGAGGAGGCACCGTGCCTGTTGGCTCTGCCCACCCCCGCCCCGACCGGGGCCATCGCCATGTCTGCGCCTGCTGCCTGCCCACTGCCCAGCATGGGGCCTGGTGCATGGTGGGCACCAGACAAACGGCCAAATGATAAATCAGGCCCTGCGTCTACAAGTTGGTTGTTATTCTGACGGCAGTCAGCACTGATGCCACACTCCAGATGGACAAAGCCCTTGGATAGTAAGGCCCCCCCAACCTTGGAGCCTTCACGTCAGCCCTGAGTGGTGGTCACACCGTCGTAAGTTCGTAGGCAAAGAAATGAGGTCAGGGGCGCAAAGCCTCCCTAAAATCCAGCACATGCTTGTGCTGGCAGCAGCACATCATTTCCTTGTGCCACTGAGGATCCTTCCAGATCCAGAGATGGAAAGACTACTTGCTTCTCTAGCCCAGAGGCCCTTTCTAAGTCAGGGGAGTGTTTTTTCTGGCCCCACCAGGGTTTCCCAGATGGAGTCTGGGTCCTGGTCACTTCACAGGGAGCTAAATTGGGGGGTTTACCTAGAGGCCTTGGGCAGGATGGGGGTGGGCAGGGGGCAGAGGATGCTGGGGCCATTTCTAGGCTGGTGGTGGGCTGTCCAGGGGCTGCAGAGCACCCCTCACTCACCTCTCCCACAGTTTGAAGGCTGCAGCAAGGCCTTTTCACGGCTGGAGAACCTCAAGATCCATCTGCGGAGCCACACGGGTGAGAAGCCATACCTGTGCCAGCACCCAGGCTGTCAGAAGGCCTTCAGCAACTCCAGCGACCGTGCCAAGCACCAGCGCACCCACCTTGACACGGTAAGCCCCAGGGCAGAGGCCGAGGGGCAGGGGGGAGGTGTGCACATTCCCTCACCTGTGGGATGCAGGGCCATGGCCAGGGTACACGCGGAAACCTGCTTTCGTCCTAAGCCCTGGACAGTCTGGGCAGGATGACTGTCTGCAGGGAGAGAGGAAAGCCCTTTCATTACAGAGTGTTTATCCTCTAGGTAGGAGCAGTTTTCCATCTCCCAGTTGTGACAAATGTATCTTGGCATTGCCAAATATCCTGAGGAAGAGGAAGTAAAGTCTCGTGAGTCGAGAGCCACTACTTTAGCCTGTGGCTCCTGACCTGGGCACCAGTGTCAGGCACAGCTCTGTGGAGAGAGTGGGCTCGCCATCCTGCATCCTCTCCCCAGACCTGTCAGCCACCTCCAAGAAGGCTTGCACTGCCCTGCCCATCCCACACCTTCCGTGGAGACAGGCCGGAGCCTCTCTGGGGCTGCTCCTTACCCCTAAGCACAGGGGGTGAGGGGTTGAGGTGAGCAGGGCCTGAGACTGTAGATCTGGGCCCCAGATACCTATATGTCCACTCCCTTTCCCTTGTTTGGGCCAAACAGCATGATAACCTGCAGCTTTGTCACAATGTTGGTGCATACAGATCTCTGCGGTTGGCAGAGCACTTGCTAAAACATTGTCTCCCACGATCTCATGCTGACCCTGCCAGTCAGGGGGTCACTAATCTTTCTGACAGGTGAGCAAAGCAGGCCTCCAGGAGGTTCGGTGGCCTTCTTGGCTGGCAGAGCCAACTAGGAACTGGGCCTTGCATCTGCCTCAGAGGGCCGGTGTGGGGGTGTGCAGGCAGCCTGGGAGGACCCTAGCCCCCATGTATAGTAGGAGACGGTCTGCATCTGGGCCGCATGTCTGGGCCCCCGGCCTATATTTCTGCTCTTTGGGCAGATGCTTGGGAAACTCTGCTGATGGGAGGCTGGGAGGCCTGAGTGGCCATCTGGCCCAACCTGTCTAGTAGACACACATGTGAGGAAATAGAGGCCCACGAGAGCAACTCACTCCTCCAGCGTAGGTTGGAGGCCACAAAACAGCAGCCAGGGCTCGAGGCCCTCTGCTCCAAACCCTTTATTTAAACCGGAAAAAGCTGAGAACGCCAACACCCAGAATTTAGGGGCAGGGGGTGGCAGAAAACAGAGCGAAGCCACATGTTGGGTGCCGATTAGGCCCTGGGCAGAGTGTTCTGTTCTATACGTGTCTTTCACAACCAGTATCACATACACTTTCCCCCAGTTTAATGCTGGTAACAACCCATGAGGTAAGGGCCACTATCCCCATCTTGCGAAGAAACTAAGACTCAGATTAAGTCACCGACTTATCGCACAGATGGTAAATGGCAGCGTCCAGTGGCCCTTGCTGGAGAAGCTGGTGTATCAGCCCCCCTGGAGAGGTGGGCTGAGTACAGGGGACAAGATAGGAAGGAAGAGCCCTGTCCCCAGCTGAACCCAACCCTTCTCTCCACCCCTCCCAGTCAGGCTTCATTGTCACAGGCTGTGTGGGGCCACGAAGTGAGGAGGCATTCTAACAAACCCCTGCCTTCCTTACGTTCTCACAGGTCCAGCCCTTGGGGCCCTTGGCCCCCACCCAGGCTCTGAAATGTGCAGTTGGTGCTCACGCCCCCTGGTTATGTCTCCCAGAGACCACAGGGCAGCAGCAGTACCAGGCTGCTCTGCACACCCAACCCCCGGCCTGAGCAATGTCCCTCCAGGCCTCTCTGGGTCACCTACTCTGACTTACCCCCTTCCTCCCTCCCTCCTTGCCGCATTTTCTGGACCCAGCCCCAAAGCAACAGGCCTCTGGCCCCCACTTGCTGTGTGAACAGAGCTGAGAGGACCAGGTCAGGTCAGGCCCAGAATGAGCCCACGGGGTTATCTCAGGCCTTCATCTCCCCAAAGGTCCTGGTGAAGCCCTCTAGCTACAGCCACCCAGCCCAGCCCCTACTCCTGCCCATCCCCACATAAACAGCACTGGCGATCCTGCACAACTAGGTTGCTTTCCCAGCATTCACAGCCCAGAGGCCAGCAGGTCAGCCCTCGCAGGCTGCACCTTGTTTTCCAGGAGGGACCCAGTCATCTTCCCAGCTCCCATCTGGCACCAGAGAACGTGGGATTCTCCCCATGGAGCAGGAAAGTGGCAGAACAGAATAGCGAGAGCCAGCCAGGTTTTAAGTCTGGCTCTCCAGACTCAGTTTCCTCAAACACCCACATCAGGAGGAGACATGGGGGAAATCAACTGAAATAATGCGAGTATAGACCTAACATGCAGTCAGCATAGCAAATAGGAGTCCCTCCTTTCCCTCCTCTGACTCGCTGACTGAATGCTGGGCAAACTCTGCCAAGTCCCCAGGCACTCGGTGTAGGCTTTGAGTCCTGACGGCCACTGCCCGGGGGGCGAGCCCCTCTCCTTTCCCAGACAAGGGGAGGCCTCCTTAGAGAGCCTCATGGACACGCTCTTACTGTGAGATCTTGGGCAAAGCGTCAGCCTCTGTTTCCTCGTCTGTGCTTCTCCCACAATAGGTATGGGGGTGAACTGAAGGGTACTGAGCATGGCCCTGCAGGGCCTTGGGGGCTGTTGCCCTCCATCCTCACCACACCAGCACCAGTGTCCTTGTTACTAACGAGGCTTTGGAGCCACAGCAGTGACTCCAGGCCTGGGGCTGGGCGTCATGCCGCTTGGGACAGCCACAGGGTCTCCTGAGGGCTCGCCGGGGAGCTGGGCTGGAGGAATGTTCTGCACACGTCAGGCCCTGGAAAAATAAACACGGAGATGGGCCTTGCGCCCTTTCCAGGCTAGTGCGCCTGCACACTCGAAGCTCTGTTTGTTTGCTTTTTGGCAAAAGCGTGTGGATTTGTATCAGCGTCCCTGAGGGATGGGGCCTGGGGCAGGACCGAGCCGGGCCCACAAGAGAGAACGTGTATGTGTATGTGTGTGCACGCGTCAGGGTGGGTGCGGGTCCCTAGGAGAAATGGGGCGGGGGGGGGGGTACATGTCTGTGTTGCGCAGCTGGGGAGGGGCAGGTCTGATGCAGGCCCTCCACCCTCCTGCCTGTACCTTCCTCTCGGCCAAGCCAGCCTCTCACTTCTCTGTCTCTTTCTTTTTGCTCTCCTCCGTTTCTTTAACCTGGCAACTGTCCGTGGCAGCTCCAAGGTATGGTCGTCTCTTTCTGCTTGCCCCTCCCCACAAGGTCCTTGGGTCTGTGGTTGGACTGGCCTGTCCTTGGGCCAGCAGGGACAGGAGTTGCCGTGAAGTCAGGGGAGGTGGTGGTGGTTGGAGGGGTTCCGTATGAGTGTGTCTGACAGGGACATAGCCACCCCAGTACCTCATCAGGGAAGCACCACCTTCTCCAAACACCCTCCCATTCCCTGCAGCCACTGTAGAGGTCAGAGGGCCTGGAGAAGTCAGAGCCACTAGGTATATTTAAAACGGGAAGCCTTAGGGATAGATTATTTCAAGCCCCAGCAGCAGCTGAAACTCCAAGCAGGGTCCTGTGGGAGACCTTACACGAGAGCTCAGAATTCAGCTAGAGTCAGTCCCTGGGACCTGAGACCAGTCAGAGGGACCATACACAACCCCCCCAACCCCACCTCGCCCCCAGCCCCCAAGGAAATGCTCCACCTGGTGGAGAAGGACATTCAAGGAACCCAGCAGTACAGGGTGCTCAGTGCTGCCCGCAGGAAGATGGAGGTAGGAAGGAGATTCCAGGAGGGCTGGGCAGGTGGGCGCACAGGGACAGGGGCAGGAAGACAGCTGGGAACTTTGGGGGCCGAGTCCCAGAGGGCCTTCAGTGCCGGGAGGTGGGCTGTGTCAGAGGGCACAAGGGAGCCATGGAGGGGATTTCAAAGGTGAGAGAATGGCTGGGGCTGTGAGAAAGGCCCTCTGGCTGTGGTGGGAAGGGAGATTGGAGGGCAGTATGAGGCTCAGGCAGGAACAGCAGAGGTATGAATTGGTTCTAGGTGTGCAGTGGGAGCCCCCCCAAGAGCAAGATTCACAAAGGGCACACACACACACACACACACACACACACACACACACACACACACGCTGCCGCCTCTCCAGGCCTGTGTCTGAGATCCAGCTCCCTCCCTGCCTCCAATTTCTCATGAACCCAAAGCAGTCTGGCATCTCTGAACCTGCTGTAAGGTGTGGTTAGTCACTCGTAGCCTGGGCCTGCCATACTGCAGCTTGGCCCTGTGCTGTCCCCTCTCTTCCCCATCCCTGCTTTCCTCCTCCTTCCCCCCTCCTCCTAGGAGCCACTGTGCTCCTTGTCCACCCGGTGGGCTCAAAGGCTGTGCTTTTCCCAGAGCCAGTGTCAGAACTGGGAAAACCCTTAGAATTTTGTCGGCCCCATTTTACAAGGGAGAAAAGAGACTCAGAGACGGGAGGTGACTTTCCTGAGATCCCTGAGGTCCCGGCATGAGAGGAGAATGGAGACACAGTCTCTCCTTCACTGTGAGGCCCAGGGGCAGGGCCGACTGGGTCAGACCCCTCCAGGCTGGGGACACAGGGGGAGGGATCTGGTGTGAGCCTGCAGCCTGCCCCCTCCCTACTGCGGATCACACAGTGCATGACCTCGGGCCTCCCTCACCCCACCTCCATCCCTCTGATGTTCCAGAAGCCCTACGCCTGTCAGATCCCTGGCTGCTCCAAGCGCTACACGGACCCCAGCTCCCTCCGCAAGCATGTGAAGGCCCATTCAGCCAAAGAGCAGCAGGTGCGTAAGAAGGTAAGACAGTCCCCATTCCAGGCCCAGCCCCCCCAGGCCTCCAGACACCTGTCCAGCAACAAACCAGGTCTCCGCATGCCTTGCATGCATCCACCCTTCTGCACACCTGAGGATGCTGCTGTCCATCATCCATGACCTGCCTCCCACCTGGCCGCCGAGTTCACTTCCTCACCTGCAGCCGGCCAGACATCTCTTCACCCCCAGACCATCCGCCAGCTTCTCTGTCACCCATCTGCCATCTCGCTGTGGCTCGCTCAGACCCAGTGTAGGCATCAAGGATAGAAAAATGGAAAACCATGTGCCCTCCTCCATTGGGGACCTGAAAGAGAGAGACACATAAAGAGATCATTCAGTAGAATATGATAAGTACAGCAAGAGTGGTGTGCAGAGGATAGTCAGGGGCGCAGAGGAGGGGGCCTTAGCCTCTCAGGGTGGGAGTGGGAGGGTCCACGGAAGAAATGACAGCTGTGACAGTGGAGCATGGTCATGTGTGCTCTGGAGCCAGCCTGCCTCTGGCCTCAGGCACGTCTCTCAGTGCCTTTGTTCTTCAAGTTCCTCAACTGTCACATGGGGGCAACAGAGGACTTACTTGAGAGCCTTGTCGCAAGGATTGCATGAGTAAATGTGCACTAAGGGTGTGGAACAGTACTTGGCCCAGAGTAAAAGCCCAGAGCAGAGATTGGCACATGCCGTCATCAAATCTTGAAGGGGTAAGCAGTGGGCAGGTGAAGATAGTAAGGAGAGGGTGTCCCAGGGAGTGACTGAAGCTGAAACAGTAGGCACCCTGCCTGTCCGAGGCCGAGCAGGCCTGCAAGGAGGAAAGGCAGCCTTCAGGGAGCAGACCTGACAGGCCCAGAACTCTACTTGAGGATGGTGGTGCCATTGGTGGGGGATGGGGTGGGGGATCTTAAGCAGAGAATGTCACTGTGAAGGATGGCTCTGGGGCCTTTGTGGGGAATGGGTTGGAGGGAATCCTGAGGCAGGGAGGCCGCTACTGGGGAGCAGGAGAGGCAATGGAGACTGGTGAGGGCAAAGTGGGACCAGATGGGGAGAGAAGGGGGGTGGCGGAAGAGTAGCAGAGGTGGACTTCGGTGGGGGGACAGTGGTGGGCCCCTTGACCAGGACAGAGGGTCTAAGAAAGAAGCAGGCTAGGCTTGCAGGAGAAAGCAGTGATTTCTGTTTTGGACAAAGGGGGTGTGAGCCACAGAGAGACCCAGGGAGCCCACCTTTGGGCCCAACCCACATCTCCAGAAGAACACTGGGGTGAGCTCTTGAGTGCAAGGGAGGGCAGGGGTGGGGGTGAAGAGCAACACCAGGGCCAATCCAGAGACATCAGCCTGACAGCAGAGTTTGCTCTGCAATATTTATGGTACACCTACTGTTTTCCCAGCGCTGTATTAAGAACTGTGGCTATGGCAGTGAGTAAAGCAGAGAAAGGTCCAGAGGCTGGAGAAAGCGGCCTGCTTTAGTCCCGTGGGGTGGGGGTGTACTCGATGGGTCTGGGACCAGCAGGCCTCAGCTGGAAAGACACGGTTGGGGGTCAGCCAAGCTGGAGGCTTCAGTCTTCATCCCACAAGCCCTAGGGAACCCCCCAGACACAGCAAAGCAGAAAAGGGACATGGTCAAGGCATGTACCTGAGCTGGCCAGTGGAAATAGCACATCCAGCACACCAGTCCTCACTCTGACGGAGGGAGGAGCCTGGACCCGGTGCTGAGCCTGGTGCTTCGAGTGCTGTATCTCATTCAGTATTCGCTCTAGTGAAGAGCTGGGCAGTTTTTAATCCCTCATCTTAGAGATGTGGAAACTGAGGCTCAGATCTGCCTTAGCAGATCTGCACAGAGTCATGCAGCGCAGGAGTGACAGAGCCGGGGCCCACCCCAGACCTGCCTGTCCCTGGGGCCTGAGTGGGGATGGGGAATGGCCCAGGCTCCATGCCAAGGAGGCTTTTCTCCCGAGCAGACTGGTGCCCAAGGACCAGAATCCTGCCCTGGTTTCCCAGGCCCCATGCTTGGCTCGCACGGAGCCCCAGGGACCTGGGGCCGCAGATCTGCAAACTTCCCAACCATAAGCGTCCATTAGGAGCCATCGGGGATGATGTATCTTTCTGGGTAAAGCGACCCTTGTATTATGACAGCTCCTTGGCAGCCCTGCTGCGTTTCAGAGAGAATTAGAAATGCTTTTCTTCCTTAATTCTCCTCTCCTGCTGCTCCTAATCCGATCGACATTGCGGTCTGCGAGAACATGCCTTGGCCCTCTTTTGCCAGAAACTGAATTTACATGGAAAGCAGCTGCTGGGGAAGGGAGCTGAGGGCCCGTCGGGAGGCTGGCTATGCCGTCCTCGAGCCAGGGTGCTGGCCCTCTGGCCTGGGAGGCTGGGAAAAGCCTGGGGGCCGACTCTCAGCTGCTGTGTAATGTGGGACAAGGTTCTTACCTTCTCTGGGCTGGTTGAGTCCCAGGTCAAATGAGAGTCTGGACAAGTCAGTGTTCAGTGCTTTGATAGTCTGGCTTTGGGATTACCCTGGGAGAGGGGGCCCTCCCCCTCCAGGTGCACACCAGCCTCATTGCCCCATGTAGCAAGGGCCTCAAGCAGCCCCTCCCTGTCCCTGTCTGGGGAGGTGAAGAATTTCTGGGGTACGGAGCTCATGTCTGCCTTTAGGACGGCTGAGGGTTGTTGGCCAAAGATTTGCTGCCCTAGGCTTGCTCTCAGCCAGCAACCTCAAGTCCGTATATGGATCCAGGGTGCCCACTGTCATATGTGGGACTCAGCCAGCTGGGGTCAGCCAGCCCTTCACATGGTGCCTACAACAAGCTCATTCGTACCTGTCGTCTTATACCACACACAGCAGACTGGGCTGGGGGGCGAGTATGGTGGCTCCTTACAGGCAGAGGGCAGCACGAGAGGTTAGGTTATTTGTTCAGGGTCACACAGGGAGTAAGAAGTGGGTTGGAATCTGAACCCAGATCTTCAGTCACTAGCCCTAGGCTATTTCCAGTGTGCCTTGTGCCAGGAAGAATGAAGGATGGAGGGAAGGCAAGAGGAAGGAAGGACACTTGCTGTGCACACAGTGTATTTTACTCCACGCATGAGTTCGCCATGGTGGCCACGAGACAGCTCCTTATGGAAGGCCCCAGCTGCTGCACTTGATACCCATCTGGGCCCGTGTGTGAGGCCGTGCCTCCTGTAGGCTACTCCCAGCCAAGAACGGAGTGTGGCAGGCCCTGCAGGGATACTGAGGCAAGACACCTGCCTGGGAGACAGAGTCCCCTGACTTCACCACACCTCGGCTCCCCAAGGACTCCTAATCTAGGATGCTTCCACCAACCTCCTTCCCTTGGAGTAGGACTTGGGGCTCGGCCAATGGCTCCCCCAGCCTGCCCCGCTCTCCGGTTTCCTCTCAGGCAGGCACTTCCCCTGATAAAATCTCTGCCTCTTCACTCTTGCCTTGGCATCTCCTTCTCAGCCCTGAACGAACCCAACATACACAGTTAGCTCCATTCTGCAGGTGAGGAGGCTGAGGTGTGGTGAGGTGAAGGGCCCTACTCTGGAGCCTCCATCCTTCCTGTCCTGCCCCTACGTGGAGGGTGGCCCATGGACAGGTGGTCTCACTCTAACATCGTCTCTCCATCTGCTTGCTCCTCAGCTGCACACAGGCCCCGATCCTGAGGCCGACGTCCTGACTGAGTGCTTGGCCCTGCAGCAGCTCCACGGGTCCACACAGCTGGCAGCCAGCGACAGGAAGGGGGGCCGCACCCTGGGCCAGGAGCTGCTCCCAGGTATGTGTGCAGAGAGGCAGGGCCTGGTGCACGGCCCTGCAGGAGACCACCAGGCTCTGTAGGCTCAGGGGCTGCGGGGGCACCGGCTCCTCTGGCATACGTTCCCTCAAGCTCCTCTGTGGCTCTATGGCCCATGGGAGGAAGCCCGGGGTCCCTTTAGCCTGGCCTTCGAGGCCTCAGGGGCCAGGGCATCCCTGGTGGCTGCCCACCCCAACCTTGGCACATCATACACAGTTCCCTGAATGCCTTGTCTCCAAGCCTCTCATATTTGCCTTGCTGGCCTCCTGACCCCAGCCCTTCCCTGAAGTAGCCCCTGCACTTCAACCTGACGTCCCACGTGCTCCCCCATCAGGGCTCCCCGCACCACCACACTTATTTCAGGGGAAAAAACCGAGCTCGGGCTCCTAGAGGGTGGACCACTGGACCATAATCACTTCCGTCTTACTAAATAAACTCTACGGCTCAGAGATGGAGCCTGGTGACCCCTGGGACCCTGCAGGCCCATCTAGCCAGACACTCAGAGCCTCTGGCCCCACTGAAGTAGCCTGTCTGTCCTCCCAGCAGCTGCTGCACAGGTCTCGGGCCCCAGCAGGATCCTCGCTGCGTGGCTGGCGGGCGGGGTGGCCTGCGGATGGATGCCAGCTGACAGGACTGCTGCTCTGCTGTCCCTGCCCCCCAAAGAAACCACAGTATCAGAGCAGAGAGCTCCTCCCACCCTCTGGGAGTTCTTGAATTACTCTAGCCATTTGAAACATTTTTTATTTTCTAATTTTTACTGCTCTTCCCTCAGCGTTGAAGTAGCAGCAAACTTAAAACAATGCCAAAGCACTTACCAAACAACCTCAGGAAGAGAAGGTGTTGATCCTTTCTCTGCATTGCCCTTCACAGGGGTCTGTACTCACACAGGTCCCCAATGGCAAGGACACCCCGGGAGGATGGGCCTGTGGAAAAGGGATCACACCCTCTCCCGTGGGCTGCTTCCCATGAGGTCAGAGCTGCTAAAACAGCCAGTGAGGGGAGACCCCAGGGATAAGGGGATGTGTTGAGGATTCTGCGGCTCAGCAAGAAAAAGGCTGTGCCCACTGTGCAGTGGCTGCCCTTGGGGCACAGGTCCTATAGGCCCATCGTCTTGACCCTGGGGGTACTTAAGATGGGGCAGGAGAAGGACTGACCTAAGGTCATATGGAGAAGTTAGCAGCAGATCCCGGCTGAAAGTCCCAGAGACCAGGCCGGGGCCTACCCCAGGGAGCAGTGCCGGGCCAGCAAGAGACATGTCTTGAGCACCGGCATGGGCTGGCCACTGAATCAGTGTCCTGTCATTCAGTCCCCTTGAGCCCATATGCTGCAGATGAGAAGCAAAGTCACTGAAGCAGCATCGTGGTTGGGAGGAGCCCGCCTGCCTGGGCTGCTCAGACAGCGAGCGAGAGCAGTCTTCCCTGCCTCAAGCCTCGGTTTTTCCCCCAGACCTGCTGTGACAACAAATGTGATCGCTTATATAAACCCAGTGTGACAGATAATTTTATCATTATTATCGTTGTTGTTGTTCATAGTGACTGAGAAGAGTAACTGTTTCCTCACCTGTCTCGTGATAATGCACGGCCCCCTCTTACTGAGTATGTGCCAGGAGCTGTTCTGGGGACAGTACGTGTAGGTTAACCAAGTCCTCACGTCATCCTCATAAAGTACATGCTCCTGTGCGCTTTCTTTTCCAGATGAGGAGACTGAATCCTGGAGAGGTGAAATACTTTTTTGCTGAGGTTCCATAGACAGTAAATGACAGAGGCCGGACTTGAACTTGGGCCGTGTGGCCGCAGGCCGTGCCCTTAAACAGCCTGCTGTCTTCCTGCTGTTGATGCCACACCTTGCTGTGGGGCACCTGCTGTGTACCAGACCGTGTGCTGGTCCCTGTCCTTGGGCTGCTTCCAGCACAGGCCAGCCTGGGAGTCCTGGATCCCTCTGGGCTTCCGCCACTAGGTTCTTCTGTAGGCCACACAGCAAGTGCTTGAGGCACATTTGGAAATACATGTTAGGGCCAGAGGTTCAGCGCTCATGGCTGATGATTGATGACACTGATTTACAGCCTCAAATGGTGCATTTTGGGGAGAGGCCAGCGGGCTCCCTGGTGTTCCCATCCCACTACCCCTCATGATGCGGTGACTCCCTCATTGCCATCCGCTCTCCGTCCGCATGCTCCGCATGTCTGCTTCACATACTCAGTGGCCCACCATGTGTCTGGCGTGGGGTGGACAGGGCAGGGCAAAGGGCAAGGGGAAATGGGACAAATTCAAGGAGTGTTAGGACAGAGGAGTCTGGAATAGAGACATGAGGGCAAGGGAGAGCTGCATCATGACACTGAATTTTCACTAACAGCAGGAAACTCCCAAGAGCTTGTCTCTCATCAGCTAGCTCCAGCTCTCTTCATAGGAAGCCCTCGGAAGTTATCCAGCAGGCTCCTTTAGCAGACCTGGGTAACATGATGGGCAGTGAAGACGTGAGAAGCACGAGGTCAGCGTGGCTGAGGGAGAGAGAGCAGGATTTATCAGGATTCTAGGCCTTTCTGGCTGTCAGGCCCCCAAATTGGTTCAAGATGGCAGGTAAAGAGGTGCTCAGGAGAGTGGTGAATGGAGCAAGCCATGAGCCCCCACCAAGCCAGGCTGTGTCCTCAGACATCCCATCTGGTGCCTTCCTGACCAAGCTGGGGAGGGGGGTGTGGTGAGGGAGGTGGCGGGTGGATGAGGGTGGGGGCTGCCCGTGGGAGCAGAAGTCCCCAAGGTGGGACAGGGTAAGGATGGGGCTGAGAGGCAGAAGGCCCCCAAGAGCCCCTTTGGAGCCCTGGGGTCTCACAGTCAGCCCATGGGAAAGCCTGGGCCATAGGCCCCT
Source organism: Vulpes vulpes (assembly GCF_048418805.1). Lineage (NCBI taxonomy): Eukaryota > Metazoa > Chordata > Mammalia > Carnivora > Canidae > Vulpes > Vulpes vulpes. Next base: position 156,846,642 of record NC_132791.1, read on the forward strand.
GCGTGGACATGTAGGGCAGCCTGAGCTGCAGCCCCCGCTATTTCCCAGGCCTGGCTCTACGTGGACTTCATTTTGGTATCACTTGGGAGGCACGATTAGCTGCAGTTGAGGCTTTGAGCTGGCCATCCATCCCTGCCTGGCCCTGCTCCATTCCTGGTAGCAGCTTCCTGAATTGCAGGACTGGACGGACTGGGATGGGCTAGCCTTGGAACCCCAGCCACCAGAGAATGTAAAAGTTCCTTCTTTACTCCATCCATGAAGAGAGTATGTGGTGTGCTCACATGGTCCTCGTGATACAGAGCATTGGGTCTGGATCCACGATGACGGGAGTGCTGTTCAAAGTGTAACAGCTGACCCAGGTGAGCTCTGACCAACCAGTGTGAACACTGCCTCAGTGGAGCACTGGGGTGGCCCTCAGGCCTGCAGAATCTTCCCAGGGTATCAACTCAATGAGTTAATTTTGAGGAAAATCCTGTCAACTTCTATTAAAATTCAAATAAATGTGGCCAGATTTAAAAAGGGAAACAAAATTGGTCCCATGTTTTTTTTCAGATAAACTAGAGAAGAATTTGCAACACCTGCTGTGTCCATCTGAGGCTGGAGTCCCAGAATAGGGATCAATTCTCTCATCTAATTGGGGTTCCTAGGCACAGGCATTTGGGAAGCACTGGCCTCAGACCCTCAGTTAGGCCCAGGGAGCAACACCTGACTATGACCTAATGTCCCCCATTTGATTCATCTCCCACCTACCTTAACAAGGGTAAGACCCTGGGGAGTCAAAGGTGATAAAAGGTGGCATCACCCTGCAGGGGTCTCCTAGAGATTTAGAATTGTAGATTAGAGTATGGCTGCCCCCTCTCCTCAATCAGGACCCTTGTGTAGTGTACAGCCTGTACAACCATCTGCGGCATCCCTTCTCATAGGTCTCCTAGGCCAGCCTGCCATCCAGCTAGCACAATCACTCTCTTTGGAACCCCTCACAGTGGACATCCAGGCTGTGTTTGCACACCTCTGGAGATGAGTAGCTCATTTCCTGCAAAGGCAGGACCTTACAGCAGCTCTCCTATGAGAAGTAGGCCGAGCCCTCAGTTTCTCTCAAGCTGCTCTCCATTCCAGGATCCCTGTCTGCTTCTGAGGCTACACAAAACAAGCCTCTTCTTTCCCAGAGCAGTCCCAGAGACGTGAGGCCGCACGCTCCATACAACCCCCCATCCCCAAACGTGCATGCATGCCCCGTGTGATCATGTGCATACATGTGCACACACATGCAGCCTGAGCATGAATGCTTCTGACAACCCCTGGTCAGTTCACCTCTGCTTCCAGGATAGGCCTCAGCCCTACACACAGCCCTGCAGCTGGGGCATAAACAGAGGGAGCATCTCCCTATTTGGGCTGCCGACCTTCTGTTAGTAGGACCTTGCTGGTTCCCCTTTGAGTCTTCTCTGTCCGTCAGCAGGCACACACTCCTGGGTTGCTCACAGCCACCTCTGGGGAGTGGCCGAAGCCCAGGGATACTCGTTTGCTTTCCTGCAGGTGTGTATCCTGGCTCCATCACCTCCCACAACGGGCTCGCATCAGGCATCCTGCCCCCCATGCACGATGTCCCTTCCAGGCACCACGCGCTGGATGCCACCACCAGTTCCCACCTCCATCTGTCCCCTCTACCCACGGCCGAGAGCACCAGGGATGGGTACGTACAACAAGCCAGTCCTCTGGGACAGTAAGCAGGCACCTGGATGGGAGGCAGATGAGGGCAGGCATCCTGCACACGCTATGATTGTTACTGATAATGAGAATAATGAGCATTTATGCAGCACTTACTGTGTACTGCACTCTGTACCAAACACCTTCTGTGCATAGTTTCACTGGCACCTCACAGCCACCCATCAGGTCGATGGTATTGGCACCTGGACTTCTGGATGCTTCACCTCCTACCTTCCTCCTGCCCCGTGAGGGCACCCAGGGAAGGCACTGTGCTGCCCACCCTCACCCCCCAACCCCCATTTTCTGGACTCCTATACTAGGCCTCCTTGGCAGCCTCACTCTGGGTTCTCTTAGGCCCATGCCATGTGTTTGGTGAGCAGACGGCCTGCTGCCCACTCCAGAGGTGTTCATCTGGCCCTCACCCCTGCTTCTGGCCATTGCAGCTGGGGTCGCTGCCCTGACTACTGGGGCTGTCCAGGGGCTGGTACTGCAGCATCACTGCAAGGAGGAGCGGCCTCTTCCTGTATTCAATGTGGTTCCCATTGTGGCCACTTAATTTGCTGGAAATGGTAAATGTGCTAATTGCTGGCCCCTGGTGTGGCCAAAATCTGTTTTCCTTGCAGATGGGCAGAGGAAGGTCACATGGCCCCACTGCCTGCCCTCCCTGCCACTTTCACTTACCGCTAGCAGGACTTGATCAGACTTGTCCCCCGAGGCCTGGCCTAAGGACCTTCCTCCTCCCCTGCCCTTCCTCCCCACGCCCCATGGCCTTAGCATTGGCCTGCCTGTGCCTGGGGCCAGCCTGGCTTCATCACCAGATTTGTTATTCAGGGCTCCTAACTCGGCTCCTTCTGCTACTCACTCAGCCGTTCACTCAGCACCCAGTTCTCAAGCCCCTGGTGTGGGCAGGCCCTGGGCCCAGAGCTGGAGCCACCAGTGACCCCAGCCCTCGAGAAGCTAGCCATGAGGAGGGGAGATAGACCCACAGGGACTGACCATGCGGGCCGGGTACTCTGAGGAAAGGAGCCGGAGGGGCTGTGGAAACCCAGAGGAGAATCCAGTGCAGTGGAAGACAGTGTCAGGGAAGGCTTCCTGGAGGTGGTGCTAGGCCAGGCCTCCAAAGTGAGATAGCAGTTGACTGAGTGGAGAGATTGGGAGAAGGAGCAGCGAGAGTGTAGACGTGGTGAGAGCTTGGTGGTTCTGGGAAACAGGCCCCTTCGTGTGGGGTGACGAGCTCAGGAGGGAGGTCACCAGGGCCAGATCACATGGCCTGTGGTGGACTGTATCCGAAGGGTGCTGAGCAGCGATGTGGTCAGTGTGGGAAGGACGGTGTGGCTGTGTTGTGGGGCTGGTGGCCAGGGACAGCATCGCATGTGGGTGGATGGCGGCCTGAGCCAGGGCTGGTGGGTGGGGAGGAGGACCACCAGGAGGCGTTAGTGCCATGGCATTAGCAGGCCTCAGGGAAACTCTCCCGGGTGGGGAGAGGAGGAGGCCCTGCGTAGGCAGAAGTGTCGTTCATGGAGCAGAGAAAGACTGCGGTGAGTGGGTGGAGAGCCACGAAGAGGCAGCCTGGGGGGCTGCAAAAGGCGACCAGAGAACCAGGCCTCCTTACCCTCAGTTTCCTCCTCTGTAGATTGGGTATTAAAGTATCCTCCTCTAGGATGGTGATGAGAAGCAGCCATGCCTGGCATTGTACGTGTCACCTGGTGCAGGTTCCATAGACACTAAGTCCCTGGACCCCTTCCACCCCCAACCCCCACCCGCCGGCTCAGGCCACCTGTTCACCCACCAGCCAGCCCAAAAATATCTCCAAGCAAACTAAAATAAACCACAGAGACCTTTCCCCGCTCAGGCCTGTGCACTCTGCTCCGCCTCATTCATCACCTGCCTGCCGCCTGCATAAGTGCCCGTCAAGAATTCCTGCAGCGAGAGGCAGAGTGATGACAAGACCAGGATGGCCCAGCCTGCCGTCCACCCGCCCGTGCCTGGGAGTGAGGGCTCGAGTCACCCCCACCGGCCAGGCACCCAGGCTCCTTCGGCGGGGCTGAGGGAGAGGAGGGCCCTCCAGCCTGACACCAGGCCCGGGCCCAGCTTGAATGGGTTTCTTTTTTCAGCCCCTGAGAAGAGGAGCAAGTTGGAGGGAAAGGCCTTCAGCCTCCCCTTCCTGCCAAAGTCAACAGGGAAGGCCACTCGCGGCTCCCCGGTGGTTTGCTGGGACGTTTAAATAGCTTGACAGAATTATCTGATTCACTCGAAAATATGCTAAGAGGGCCTGACTTCATGACCAAATTTATTTACCCTGGCTCAGAGAAGACGCCGAAAAGGGCGTTTTTTTTTTTCCCCCAGCCCCATACGAGGTCTGAAGCTCTCAGTCTGCCAAGCCAGTGAGGTTTTATATTAATTTTTATAGGTTCCAATTGAAGCAAAAATATTTGATTTAGGAATCATTTGCATGACTCAGAAGAGGAGCTCCAGATGATCTTTTTTCCTTTTAAAAGAGTTCAGGTAGAGCAGCGTAACCTCAGCCTCATGTCTGCTGCAGAGAGAGTCGTGTTCTGTTTAATTTCACTGGCTGTGAAGGTGGCAAATGTGAATTTATGGCAGGTTTGAGACAGGAAAAACAAACGTTGAGAATGCATGTCTCTCCCCCCACACACACACCCCTTAGATCTGGTTCTCCTTAATTCTGCAATGCTGTTAATCTCTGGGTTTTGTAGCTGAGCGATTAAGAAACCCATTTGTTAGTATTTATCAGCTGTTTGCCGTGTGCCAGGCCCAGTGCTGAGCACGGAGCGCCGGAGAGGTGGGGACCTGGCCCGTGGGGGGCTTCCAGGGGAGGGGACCGACGATGTCAGGGAGGAGCCGGGTGTGGGTGCCAGGAGGGGGTGGATGTAAGGCAGGTGGGCAGCACGCGGCAGGCCTACAGGAGGACCATCCGCCTTTCTGGCCGTGCTGCAGCCAAGCCTCAGCTGGAGAACTGGCTGTGAGGACACCCACCTTATGCTGGGCCCTCCACAGCCGATAGACACAGCGGTAAACCTTGTCCCGCCTACAGGTCCCGTGAGAGAAGCCTAAAGATATTAACGGTGATGCTAATGAGAAGCCCCAGAGCTTTGGTGTGGATTCTGTTCATTACCTTGAGGCCAAGGGGGTACCTCCCATGTGTTAGATGTCAGGCTGAGGACCGGGGATCCAGCATAGAGCCCCACCCCTCCTGCCTTCTGCCTCCCCACAGAGGTGGGGGTCCAGATATTGAATAAAGGCTGCACAGCAGGGGGGCAGAGACCGAAGGATGCCCAGGCTGGAGGGAGCAGAAGGGAGTCCTAACAGAGCCACAGACATGGAGCCCACCAGTCTCTCCCCAAATCTTTCTCTGTTTCAAGATAGTCTTGCTTCCCTCAGAGAAAGGCACTGATCTGTCCCCTTAACACATCGTATTTCAGAGGGTAAGCAAGGGTCGTAGTCCTGGCCTGAAGCAATCACTTGTAGCTGTGACACTGAACTTGTGGGGTGTGTTCACGCAGACAGTCCAACAGATCCACAAAGGCCAGCAAGAAGATGGACGTGCTGAACTCCCCCCGCCTCTCTGCAGTGTGCATGTGTGCTCTATAGGCTGTGAGCCTTCAGCCCGGCCCCCAGAGCCCCCAGATCCCCAGGGCCCCCAGGGCCAGGCTGGTTTCTGTGAGCAGACCCCAAAGGCTGAGGTGGCAGCACGAGGAAGGAACCTGGTCTGCATTGACATGCAGTCCAGTTAGACGACCTGCAGGGGCTCAGCTGAGTTCAGGGTAACTGCACAGCTCTCAGCTGCTGTGGCCTCAGTCCAGAACATGGGCTTCCAGGGAGCACAGGCTCAGGCCTGCACCCCCTCAGGCTCTGTATGAAGGGAGGTGGTGAGCCCCCCATCAGAGGAGGTATGCAAGTCCAGGGATGGAGACAGAAGGTCCCTGAAAGCACACTGTGCAAGGGAAGGAAGCCCAACTTAGACCTCAGTTTTCCTTCCCTACATCTTTATAATGATGTTGATGATCCATGGAGTGGCTAAGAATCTGACCTTAGGCGTTGGGTTCTTTGACTACTTTGATTTACTTAATTGTACCCTCATCCTAACCTGTGAGGCCAGGACTGCTGGGTGAGGCCCCTCTCTGAACCTTGGCGTTTTGAGACAGACCTGTGATCTGTGAGGTGAGGCAGAGGCTTCACAGGTGGTGACTGGTGGTGCCATGGGCCGTTCTGCTGAGGGGCTGCCAGGGCATCGGTGCTCCCATTCCTGGGCCAGAGCAGCGAGTGCAGGGGGCGGCAGGAGCCAGCGGGGGTGGCTGGTACTTTACCTGGGTCAGAAGAGGTCCCGTGTGCCAGAGGGAGAACACGGCAACCCCGGGCCCAGAGCGAGGCTCAGAGACATGAAGCATCTTTGTCCAAAGTCGTGCAGCCAGTGAGAGCAGATGGGGTTTAAACACGGTTCTGTCGACTTGAAGGTCCAGCTGATGGCCAGTCGTCAATACCACATAGAAGTTCTTTACTATTTCTTTGGCCTCTCAAGCTCAGAGGACATTCAGATTTCATTACAGTTTGAACACGATCAGAAGTAAAAGCATCCTCTTCTGTGTTGTCTTAAGTAAGAGCAGCTCAGGTAGTGAGCGCAGCGTCACTGGAGGGAAGCAAGCAAGCAGCCACCGTGCCTCTGGCCCCCACAGGCCCCAGGGCCTATCCTACTGATAACTGTCTCTGTTCTCTCCAGGTTGGGGCCCGGCCTCCTGTCACCCATGGTCAGCCCACTGAAGGGGCTCGGGCCACCACCACTGCCACCGTCCTCTCAGAGCCATTCCCCCGGGGGCCAGCCCTTCCCCACACTCCCTGGCAAGCCACCCTACCCGCCCTTCCAGAGCCCTCCCCCAGCACCTCTGCCCAGTCCACAAGGTGAGCTCAGGGCGGGGGCGGGGTGGTGCCCTCCACGTACACCCACCTACTCCTGCTGGGGTATCGGAGAGCAGAGGGAGGTGGGTGGGGACTCGGAATCACCAGGGAGCACTGAGCCAGGAGCCAGGTGACCCAGCACGCCTAGTGGGGGAGGGCACTTCCCGGGGGAGATTCCGTGCGGGGTGTGGAAGGGCTCTCCCAGCAGAGGGAACAGCGCTGGCAACTGGCGGGGTGCCTGGAGGAAGGTGAGCCAGCAGCACCTCCGGGGGGACGGGCCCCCCGCCATCCCTACCTGAGCAGCATCAGCCACGAATGCCTGCAGGCAGGTGGGCCGCGTGAGGCCGCTCTTCCCTGCACCGCCCAGTGCCAGGCAGAGCTGGGGAAGGGGCCCAGGGCCTCCCCCCGCGTTGACGCGGCCCGGCCACCCCTCCTGCAGGGCACCAGGGCACCTTCCACTCCGTCCAGAACCGCTTCCCCTATGGCGACTGCTACCGGACAGCCGAGCCGGCGGCGGGCGGGGACGGCCTGGCCGGGGAGGCCCACGGGTTCAACCCCCTGCGGCCCAACGGCTACCACAGCCTCGGTGTGCCTCTACCTGCCACAGGTAAGCCCCACTGCATGCCGCCCTTCCCTGACCCCCTGCCGAGGCCCACCCCTACCCCGGGAGCCTTGGGACAGCCTGGGGAGGTGGAGGCCTCCCTGCTTCACAGGAGGGGAAATGAGGCTCACGGAGGTCCCGGGCCCCCACAAAACTGGGATTTGCATCCTGCCTGCCTCGTCACATGGCCGATATGTGCCTGCCCTCTGGTGGGTCCCGAACACAGAGAAGAATCCGACTGGGAGCTTGTCAGTTGATGTTTCCCTTTAAATATTGAGCACCTACTGTGTGCCAGGCTCGGCTGCAGACCCTGGGGCCACAGCAGGGAAAGTGACAGAGCTGACCTCTGTCTACATATCTGGGAACCGGGGCCAGAGTGGTCAGACTGGGAAAGGACGGAGCCTGTGGGTTGTGCCTGTTCTTGGGCCATGTCCGTGTCCCCCAAGGGTCCGCGGTGAAGCCCCCGCTGCGAGGGAGGTGGCCAGTGGGAGCGGAGGGTGGCCCATAGCCCGGGGTGGGATCAGGCTTGGAGCAGCAGGTGGTGCCCATCAGAGTAGGGGTGTCACATGGGTGCGGCCAGACCCTGGACCCTCGGCGAGCTCCTAAGCCAAGCCCCCCACCTCCCACATCAGCCTCCAGGCCTGCGTCCAGCTAGGGCCAAAGGGCCTGGGCAGCATGGGGGCCACAGACAGAGGGGAGCCTGACGCTATCCCAGAGGCCTCTGGGGTGGCCGTGGCAGCGTGTGCTGCGGGGGTAGAGGTCTGGGAACGTAGGGACAGTGACAAGGCCATTGACAGGCACACCAAAACCTGCAGGTCTGTCCGCGTGTGGATCCGTGTGTTCTGTTCACACACGGCTGCCCTGTCTTTCTTCATACCCTGCAGTGCACGTCTGCGTGTGCCTGTGCACGGAATAGGGCCAGCACGGGTGGGTTCCAAGCAGGGAGAGCCCCCGTATTTAAGGAGCTCACAGGGCACATGTGCCCAGGTCTGCCCACGTGTGTGTGCATCACGCCTGTGCTGATGTTCATGCCCCATCATGTGCACCCACATGTTCCCTGTCCCCTATTCCCATCTGTACACACGTTGTGCTACCCTGAACCCATCCCCCGACCCCCTTCTGTGTGCACAGACTGTGTTCAAGCACTGCGTAAGGACATCTGTGGATGGACGCATGTCACATACATGTGTCACAGGCAGATGGGGACCCAATCTCAGGGTGTGTGTGGGTGTGTGTGCCCCATGTTTGCACACATACGGGTTGGTGTGTGCCAAGGCACTGGCCACCGTTCCCAGCACTGCCAGGTCTCACGCCCTCATCCTCCCTCTGCTCTGTCCAGCCCATGGCAGGACTTCTTGGTGGAGCAGCAGAAATAACTAACTCCGGGGGGCCAGAGTCAGCTTCCCTGCCCGTGCACCCCTTCTCCCCTGCTACCTGCTATCCCAGGTGGATCTGGGTTCGAATCCCAGTTATCCCACCAATGAGCAGGTGACCTTGGACAAGTGTCTTGGCCTGTGTGAGCCGGTCTTCTCAGCTGTAAAATGGGGTGATGACTCCTGCTTCTCGGAATTGCTGAGAAGCTTACGTGAGAGGCTTCGAGAGCCCTGAGAGCCCGGGGAATGCTGCTCTGTTTGGGGTTTCCTGTGTGTGGCCAGGTGAAGGAATGTGAAGGGGTGTGCAGGGGCTGGGTTCCCTCTGCCCCCACGAGGAGGAACCATGCTCACCCACCCCTTGCTTCCCCACGCTTTGCCCTGCCATCCGGCCCTGGCTGACAGGCTGCCCCGAGCCCGCCAGCTGTCTCCCACTGCCCTGGGGCCCTTGTGAGGGCCTGGTGCGTCTCCCCACTGCCAGCCCCCCTGCTGAGAGCAGGGGCTCAGAGCGGCCCTGCTGACCAGCGACCCTGGGCAGGAGGCTGCGGCTGGGGGGCTGGGAAAAGATGATGAGGCCTAGCCCCTGTGTCCTGCAGCCTGGACCCTGTTCCCCACTGTACCCACAGGCTACGAGGCCCTGGCCGATGCCCCGTGCCCCACGGCGCTGCCACCACAGCCATCCGAAGACATTGCATCCAGTGGCCCCGAGGACTGCAGCTTCTTCCCCAACGGGGCCTTTGACCACTGCCTGAGTCACATCCCGTCCATCTACACGGACACCTGAAGGAAGGCCTGCCCGCACCTGCCCGCCCTGCACCACAGACACTACCTTGCCCACTAGCCACCCATTCCCACCCTCCGTGCACCCAGCCTGAGCAACCGGGCCAAAGCTCCCCACAAACTCAGGGCACCAGGTCTGCAGCGGCTGCCCTGTGCTGGCCGGGAAGGATCGCCCAAGCCCGAGCTGGGTGCTCCGAGGTGCCTGCAGGATCCGTGACCTGCGACATTCTCTTGACTGTGTTTTCCTTTCCTCGCCCCAATGGTTTTGAAATCACAGACCTCGTGTATATAACATGTACAGAAGTTGTTTTCCATTCCCCTTCCAGTTTTATATTTTGGGTTTTACAAGAAAAACATTAAAAACTGGAAACAAGACGGGGGCCTGGTTCCGCCTATGAGTCAGCGTCGAGGCCGAGACCAGCAGCTCGGTGGAGGGGTGTGTCATGGAGCCGGGAGTGGGGGGGTGGGGGAGGGCTGGGAGGCCTGCACCACGTGCCGGTCCCAGGGCCACACCTCAATGCAGGTGAGCAGACCAAGGCTAGGTCTCAAATTGGGACCCAGATCACCTGGCCTAGACTTGCTGTCTGCACTGACTTCTCAGCTGGTGGAAGAACACGATTCCATCCGGCGCTGGCTTCAGGTCAACAGGGAAGGCCGTGGGAGGGAGGCAGGCCTTCCAGACACAGGAGCCCAAGCGGCCTCCTGATGGCAGGGCCCAGGCTCTGAGACCATCCCTGGGACGCACATCCCCACCCCACAGCCCAGGCAGGCTGGGAGGCGGGGAGGAAGCCAGTTCTGAAGGCGTGGAGCCCCACTGGGAGTTCCATCCTGCCCTGCCTGTCTCCCTCCCCATCATCCAGGCCTGTGCCGATGGCCTGGACAGGGTCCCACATCTCACTGTGTCAGCCTGAAGGTCACCAGGTAAAAAGTCCTCCAGGAAAACTTCTGCCTCAGCTCTGCTGCAGAAAAATGAAGCAAGGGAAGTCTTTTTACTGCAAACCTGTTGTGTGCTGGGCCCTCCTCCTCGGGCTGCTCTGTGGAGGAGCTTCCTGCCCCTGTTTAGGACAGGTGGAGCCGTCAGGATTCAAACCCAGCTCAAAGGAACGCCTCTTTGTCCCACATGGCTTGGGGCAGGTAGGCAAGGCAAGATGGAAAGATCCAATCGATCCCTTCTCTCTTTTTTTTTTAAAGATTTATTTATTTATTTTGGAGACAGAGAGCGGGGTGGGGGAGGGGCAGAGCAAGACTCTCCAGCAGGTTCTACACCGAGCGCAGAGCCTAACACGGGGCTCAACCCCACAACCCCAAGATCACAACCTGAGCTGAAACCAAGAGCGGGACGCTTAACCAACCACACCACCAGGCACCCCCATCCCTTCTTTATGGAGAAGAAAACAGGTTCAGAGAAGCCTCCAGCCAAGTGATGGAAGAACCAAGACTGCCACTTGTGTAGGTGCCCCGTCTGTCCCCTCAAGGGGAAGCCGTGAGTGCTGCTCTGTGTCCAAAGCCGACCTGCAGGGCCTGTGTCGGGGCTCCCTGCCCTCTGGCCCCAGCCACTGAGGAGCCCAGCATGGGAGGAAGGGGCAGAGCAAGAGCTCTCTGTGGGTGGGCGCTGTCCTCACTCAAGGCCCCGGCTCCAGCCACATGGCCGTCCACACTGCAGGTCACGGCAGCAGCCCCCGTCCCCTGTCTTCAGGCACAGGCTGGGGACTGGAAGTGCTCCCACCCTTAGGAAAGTCAGGGCACTGTACCATCCCTTGTTTGCCTGCCACCAGGGCCCACCCGACAGTTTCCCCATGTTACAGATGCAGAGACTGCGGGGCCCGGAAGGGAAGTCACCTGCCCACATGGCATAGCCGGCAGGTGGCAGGGCAGGGACTCAAACCTGGGGGTCAGGCTACAGAGCACGCACTGTCACTGGCTGTGCTTCCAGCCCTGGAGGACTGGCGGCAACCGGGCTCCCACCTCCTGCCCCCCGAGCAGGCCCAAGCCAGGCCCCTGGCAGGGACATTGTGGCCTGATGTCGCACCGCACATGGGCATCTGAGATGAGGACCCGGGCCTCCTGACGGCCAGGCGCCCCAGCCCCCTAGTCCCATCCTCCCCCGGCTTTCTGGAACTAATTAGGTCAGAGGCGCAGGGGAATCGGTACTGCCCATCCCTGTAAGCACGTCATCCACTCCAGATAAGCAGAGTTAAGCTGCACAATGAGCACATATTTCTGTTAATGAAGGGCTGAGCCTCGAGCAGGACACACAGGGAGCTGCCAGTTGGATCCCATTTAGTTTCTGAGCGAGGGAGATGGGAAGGCAAAGCCGAAGAGAAACAAAGGAGGAAGAAAAGACGGACAAGTAAGCGGGAGACGAAGGCAAAGGCGGCACCGTGGGGACTCAGTCACAGAGGCTTCGTCCTGCCCCTGAGCTGTGACCGTGACTGTCCCGTCCCTGCAGGCGAGGCCTTCCCGCCCGCACGCCCCAGGCCCCAGGCCAGTGCAGTGGGCACAGCAGAGGGCGGCCCTGCAGGACCCACTGAGACACTGGGCCCAGCTCCCTTCCTGGACACGCTTGCGTCGTCCCTGGTGTGGAAAACCCTGAGAACCGCGGCCCCTCTTGCGCCCTGGCCACGTGCCGGGAGCATGCTGCTGTCGCACGGCGGGGTGGTGACCAGCCACCCTCGCTCAGGCCTTCGGGTCAGGGGCCCGGTCAGCATCTCTTACCTGGGGAGGCCCTGGGGCATGAACCCTACGTGGGGCCCCGCAGGGTCTGTAGGGCAGGGGCCTCAGTCTGTCAAGAACCCCCCCCCCCCCCCCCCCGCCGCGAGGGGGACTGAGAAGACAGGCCTATGCCCGGGGCTGCCGGTGACCACACAGTCCCTCCAGCCCAGCCCCTCCGGGCAGCCCCTGCAGCCCTGCCCTTTGTCCAGCCCAGGCGGAGACTGGCCCACCTCCCACCCTGCCTTGTGCCTGTCTCTGTCGGGGCCCTCTGTCTCCTGTCTCCTGTCCCCCTGTCTGTCTTTCATCTCTTCCAGGCCCTCTGTCTCCCATCTTCCGTCCCTCGTCCTCCATCCCCCTGTATTTCATCCCCCTTTCCCCTGTCCTCTGTCCCCCTGCCCCCCTATCCTCCATCCCCCTTGCCCCTGTCCTCTGTCCCCCTGTCCCCTGTCCTTTCATTTCTTCCGGCCCTCTGTCTCCTGTCCTCCATCCCCCATCCCCCATCTTCCATTGTTCCCTGGCCCTGTCTGCTTTCCCTCACTGCCCTCCTGGCCCCCCAGCAGTCCTCTGCCCCTCCACCCACCCCCTCTGTCTCCCTGTCTCTGCAGAGCCCTTTGTTCCCCCATCTCTCTCCTTCCCCTCTTCCTCACTCCTTGTGTCTCATTTTTTCCTCATGTCTTTCCCTCACTCTCTTTAAACTGCGGGTCTCTCTTCTGTGCCCTGTTCTCCTTGCCTCGCCCCCTCTTCGCTGACTCTTCCCTCACTGCATAGGGCCCTAGTGACGGTGGGGAGAGGAGACCATAAAGGGGATCCCAGAGGGGTGACGGTGGGACTGGGCCTTGGGGCAGGGGCCTGTGGCCACTCGACCCCACCCTCAGCCACCTGCCAGGGTCTCTGGGGAGAGTGGATACCCAGATCCCCCTTCTGCCCTTCATGGGCACGGGGAGTCCCCATCCCTGGATCGGCCTGGACTCCCTCTGACTCCAGATTCTCTGGTACTGCTGGCCCTTGGGGTCCCCCAGGATCCAGACCATGAGAACAAGAGGCCCACGGGCTCCGCCCCCCTGCCTCCAGGGATGGAGAAACCCCGGGGACATGGAGACTGGGCCACCAGGCAAGGGGAAGCCAGGGGTGCCAGGCCCACTTTATCCCCCAGGACCCCCTGCCCCCAGTGTTGTGCAGGGAGCTGGAACCTCAGGAAGTAGGTCTGCTCCCCCCCTCAGTGCTGACTGCCCAGCACCCCCGCCCCCAACACACACGCAGCGGGCGCCCAGGGCCTGAGAGCCGGGCAGCTCAGGGCCGCGGCAGGCGATGCTCGGCTCCCGCCCGTCCCGCCCTCTTTTTCCAGAAGAGAAGACCCGTCCCGGGAGTGGGACACAGCCAAGCCTCTGGAGCAGGTCGGTGACCAGCAGTGGCCAGGCCTCAGGGTCCCAGGGGGCACTCTGCCCGCCACATCCCGTCGGTGCCCCGAGCACCTGCATGTCCCCTGCCCACGGCTCTGATAGAACCATGCAGCAGGCCCCCGCCAGGCACATGTGACCAGCCCATCCTGTGTCCACGGCTGAGGGCAGAGCTGGCCTTCTGGAGCAGGACTGTGGCCGCAGCCCCGGGCACCACCCCTCAACGCCCCCGCGGAGCGCCCCTTCTCCGCCGTCCACAGGGAACCGTAAGGCTTTTACGAGTCCCAGTTTATGTACTCGCCTGGCGTCAGGCCTGCCCGGGGCTTAGAGGTTCCTAAGCAATGGTGTCTCTGGAGGGAAACGCAGACGGGACGTGAACCAGGAAGGAAAGGCTGCCGCTGCGGAGCCAAAAGGCTTTAGTTTGTTTCCAGGGGCCCCCCGGGCCTCGGTGCCCCAGACCCTGCAGAAGGCCCGCCAAGGGGCCGGTGAGGAGTTGGGCCTCCCCACCAAGGAGCTGTGCCCTGTGTCTGCAGGACGGTGGGGCTCCTGGGCTCCCACAAGGCCAGGAGCATGGGCCACGGTGTTGGGTTTGGTCGGAGCAAGGGGAGGCAGCCAGGTTTCAGTGGGGACAGTGGGGGTGTGGAGGGGATGGACACAGGCTTTGCCTCCCGTTGAAAATGTTGGAGCCAGAAGACAGGCCCACTGTACCGTTCTCTGGAGCTGCTTGTAGGATTCTCTGTACTTTATGGTATGTTTGACATTTTCCAAAAAAAAAGACTGACCCAGGCCCAGAGTGGCCAGACTGGGATTGCCTTGCTCACCTGGCAGCCTCGTTGGGTACAAAGGAGGCAGATTCAGACACGGCCCTGGAGGAAGGTCTGGGGCTTCACCATTACTGTGGGACTATCAGGTCAGAGCAGGAGCCACGCTGGAGACCTTGTGTCCCCAGGACCCAGCACAGGGCCTGGCACACCGTTGGCTCTTCAGATGAACTTGCCAGTGACGGATAAATGTCCGTGCAGAACAAGGGCCAGGACACATCACACCTGAGGGTGGTGCAGGTGCTGGAGGTATATGCCTCAGAGTACAGGAGACTCGGGGGGACTTGGAGCATGATCCCACAGCTCTGCAGAGTGCCCTGGAGACAGGATTCTGACTATAGTGGGAGACCCCCAGGCAGGCTGGGGCCCTAGAGGGTGGGGTTGGAGGCAAATCTCAGATTTCTAAAAGCAGAAGCCCTCTAAAGCAGAATGGACTGCTCTGAGGATGAAGTGAGCTCCCCGCCCCAAGGTGTATGCAAGCAAAGGTGGGCAGGCAGCTATGAACCGTCCTGTCCCTGAATCAAGGGCCGGACTGCACAACTTTCAGAGGCTTCTCGGGCCCAACCTGAGATGGCAGCTGTCTCCTGCCTGCCCAGTCGGTAGCGGGGGCCGCCACCCCAACATCATGCCTGAGGCTGGCCTTGGGACAGTGTGTGTCCAGGTGATCAACTGCGCAGCCGCAGGGAAAGCAGGGGGCCGAGGCTGGGGTTACCGCCTAAAAATGTTCCCAGAGGTTCGCGGCGGGCTGACCTGACATTCGGGCAGCCCGGGCGGGCAGGAAGGGGCCGCCGTGGTGGGGGCCGCTGCTCTCGTGTTTCCCTCCACTAGGAGCCCGCGGGTGAGACACCACACCTTGTCTGGAGGCTGCGACGAGAGAGCCGTGCTGGCCCGGGGCTGCGAGCTGGAGCCGCGAGTTCCGCCGGCCTTGGAATCTGGAAGGCGGCCAGGCCACAGGCGGGACAGCACCTCGCCAGCATCTCCCCTCCCAGATGGGGAAACCGAGGCTCAAAGGTTCAGACTGGCCCCCTGGGGGGCAGCGCAGAGGGATGGTGGGGATTTACGAGAGAAGAGGTTAGGTCGCAGAGAGGGGCAGGCTGTGGCCGGGACAGCTCCGTCGCCCCGTGGGCCAGATGCGCGGCCGACAGCCGACCGTCTTCTCCCCCCCGGAGCACACGTTGGCATCACCCGCGAGTTTCCACCTCCTCACATGGACCCCACCTCTGAGCAGCGGGGTGGCTCTCCGAGGGAAGGCAGGGCTCCTGCGTGTGGAAGTGTCCCCACGGGGCTCGGGTGCACGCAGGGAGGGCGGGACACTGGCCCAGAGGCCCCACTAACGCCCCGCTGATGTTGGGCGGGGCGCTCTTGAACCTTCCCGGCCCTGCAGGCCACGGCCTGCCATCAGCCCCGGTTTGCAGATGAGAAGGCTGATGGCGCAAGAGGTGAAGTAAACCACCCAGCCAGGCTCCGGGCTCATGTCCTCCTGCCTGTGAAGCCCCCGCCCCTGGCCAACCTCTGCGGCCCCGCACTTTGCAATCCCCAACGTGCTGGGGCGCCTTGTGATGCGTTCCCGGGATTGGGAGTCCATCCCAGTGACCACCTGGGGGACCGAGGGCTGGGGGGGAACCAGAGACCTGCCTCGTGAGGGGCTGTTCTGATTGACTGGGGACATGTGGCAACTTGGTGGTGGTGTTTCCACCCACGTTTGGCACTTTGCCCTCACGTCAGATTTCCTCTATGTCAGTCTCGCCTCTACCATCAGGCAGTGAGCAACCTGAGGTGGCACTGGGCAGGGGGGACTAGAGCCTGAGCCCCCAGAAAAGCAGTCCAGGGGTTTCTCCTGCCAGGAAGCAAAGAAGGAGTGGAGGACAGCCCCAGAGTGCAGGCACTGAGTCCTGCACGAGGCCGTCTGCCAGGCCAAGCAAGGCGCTGCGTGTTGTGCCACCGTCTCCCCGGAGCCTGGCTTTGCTAGATGGTTCCACCCCAAAGAGGCCTGGAATATGACGGGCACACGCCACTCTTTTTACTGATGGAGAAACTGAGGTTCAAGAAGCTTGTGGCTCTCAAAAGATGGGGAGGGCTAGGATGTTGGCAGCAGGGGCTCTGGTGTCTCCTGAAACGTTCTAAATGGGGCTGGAGGCAGGTCACCTTATTGAGTCTGGGTTTCTATTCTGTGAGGTGGGACGACGGCCCTCCCCCAGCCTGCAGATTAGATGGGGCTACACTATCACATAGTAGGTGCTCAAGAAATAGAACCATGTTGCCTCCATTTGAGGACTGCCTATTAGATGCCCCAAGTAGTCTGTCCAAAACTCTAAACCAACCTTCATGTTGCAAGTGGGGACACTGAGACCCAGAAGGATGTTCTGATTGACTAGGGACATGTGGCAATTTGGCGGTGGATCTGATCTCAGGATTCCCAAGACTCACATACCCCCAGGCTGTCTTGGGCAGGGGCCTCCCTGGTCAGAAGACCCTGGCCTGTCTACTCTGGGTTTGTGACTTTGACTCAAATCCTGGCTCTGCAGCCTTGGACAAGCTGTCTCTGGGCCTCCACGCCCTCACCTGAGAAATGGGAAACCATGGTCACACTTAAGGTGTACTGAGGAGCAGGTAAGAAACCAGATGCGGCCCCAGCACTGGGCAACCATGGAGAGCCACGGTGTTGGGGGAGGGGAGGCAGCCACCACCTATCAATTCAGCAGTTGAGTAATTCATTATACCTTACTTTGTTCTAAAAAGAATTTGAGGCTGCTCCAAGAATTCTTATATCTGCCTGATGAGATAGGTTTCTGGAAATGTGCTTCAGGGCCCAGCACCCAGAAGTGTCCCCAACATGACCTCCCTTCTCATAGCTTGCAAATTTCTGCCTTCTCCCTCACCTTCTTTCTGCTCATTTAATGTTCTCTTGAAACAGACTTTCCTTTTGATGGCCATTGGACATATACCCAGGGATGGGCACTGCTCTTAACATCTCCCTGCATAGGTTGATAATTTGGGAGAGAAAACTCTGCCATTGCAGGAACAAATAGAACGTGACCCTGCCAACTGATAGGCCTGACTGTGTTAAAAGCAAAGCCATGGCTCAGCGGTTTGGCGCCTGCCTTTGGCGCAGGGCGCAATCCTGGAGTCCCGGGATCAAGTCCGGCGTTGGGCTCCCGGCGTGGAGCCTGCTTCTCCCTCTGCCTGTGTCTCTGCCTCTCTCTCTCTCTCTCTCTCTCTCTCTATCATGAATAAATAAATAAATAAATAAATAAATAAATAAATAAAATCGTTAAAAAAAAAAAAAAAGCAAAGCCATCACTCGAGGGTCAAGACATCCTCTATGGTCCATGCCCCAATGTCCAGGACTTGCTCGTTACGCATTACGGTAGTTTATTATTGCTGTGTTCCAGCCACCTGACATATGTTAACTCATTCTATCTTGAAACAATCTAGAGAGAAGGAAAGAGGAAATCTAGGCTCAAAGCACCAGAGAGGTCTACTGGACCCTGAGGTCCCACCTCTTTTTTACTAGAACAAACTGAATCTCTGAATCCTACCTCCTCCAAACTAACCTTCATTATTTTGTTCAGTTCTATAGCTACCACCAGCAGAGTAGAGTGATTCCTCAACAATCCACTTTGATGGATTTGATCCTATAGATGGATCAAATGGAACCTGGCTAGAGGTTCTAGCCAGGGTTATTAGATGAAGAAATCCATCAAATCAAGGGATGTGTAAGGGCTCAGGATGGGCTCCTAGGGTCACAGGCTCAAAGCCAGGAGACAGAGGAGGGGTGCCCACCAGGTCACTCAGCAAGTGGGAGAGGGGCAAAGGCTGGACTCACAGGTCTCCAGACACCTTGCCAGGGCTCTAGGACTTCCACAGCCCCACCAAGCTGGTCAACCTTTCCATCACCTTTTTCTTGGGGTGTCTGAGCTCCCAGTGACGGGGAGTTAGTTGATCAAGGTCAACTTCCTCCCATACAACAAAGCATCAGTATGTCACACAGCATGGATGCCAACTGGTTGGCTAGCCACTGCCACATAGCTGTTGCCCTCGGACCCCCCCCCCCCAGGTGATGGCCCCAAGTCTCAAGGCTGAAGCCTGTCCAGTGGGTCCATCTGTCAATAATATCTGGAGTTTCACCCAGGCCATCTCAGAAAGGCCAATTCCCATTTCACAGATACGGAAAGGGAGCTGCCTCTGAGTGTAGAACCCAGGCCAGGACACTTCTGTCACAAGTCCTTTTCCTGAAGAGATCCAGCCCAGAGAGACTTTAAACTCAGCTGTTTCTCATTTTCCTCTTGAGTCCCTTGGCCCATGCTGATCAAGTCATCAAACTGTCTCCACGTCTTCTCTGAGCTGGGCACAGGAAAGTGAGATTCCTCAGTCTGGTCCTAGCCCTGGACAGCCTAACAGTCCAGGGGAGAAGACAGGCTCATAAACAGCCTCCATTAGAGCTCTTGTCACATTGTGCGAACCAAATGCTATGCTCACGCACCCCCACTGATGAGATGCTTACTACCAACGAGGCAGACTCTTTTATCTTTGTTCGGCTCTGACTGTGAGGAAATCTTTCCCTCAATATTTTGGGTATGTTATATAGTGCAATAAGGCAGTATATGTGGTCTGAAAACAATTTTCTAAAAATACATACACGTCTAGAAGAAAGTTTAGAAGAATGTATTTCCAAAGGTTAAGAGTGGTTTATCTTTGGAAGATGGGGTTGATGGTGACATTTATTGCTGCTTCATACTTATTCCCACTTTCCAAATATACTCTAGCTTTTTTCAGCCTTAGTTTCCTAAGCTATAAAATAAGGACAAATTTTTTTCCTTACTGGCAGTAATGTAAATGGGACATCTGAAAGTGCTAGGTGTATAGTAAGCATTTAATAAATAACACAATATTAGTACTAGCTGCAGAACGCCAGAACCCAAAAAGGTCTAAAGAAAATCTTAGCAGCTCTAAGTCCCAATTCTCTCATTTTAAAGGTAGGGATACTGAGGCTTAGAACTGTTGCCCAGGGGAGAAAGAAAAGGGGAGAGTGACCACTTGACAGAGCCCGAGACATGCCTCTTGCTTTCCTTGCCTGGGATCCAGAAGGAGCCTGGGGGAGAAGTTATTGTTCTAATATTTTTTTTTAAATTTGTCCAAAAATAATTTTAAAACAAAACAAAAAAAGTGGAGAAGGTAGAGGTACTAGAGGTGGAGGGGTATATGTGATAAAATAATCAATCCATCAAGAAGATAAAACAATTATAAACATATATGCGCTGAAGAGCAGAGCCTGAAATACATGAAGCAAACACTGAGACTTGAAAAGGGATACAGACACTTCAACAATAGTTGGAGGCTTTAATACCTCACTTTTAATAACGTATAGAAGGCAGAAGCTCAGCAAGGAAATAGAAGAGCTGAACAATACTATAAACCAGTAGACCTAAGTGACATCTATAGGATACTAGAGGTTCTAGCCAGGGTTATTAGGTGAAGAAATAAAAGGAATCCAGTTTAGAAAAGAAGTAAAACCATCTCTATTTGCAGATGACATGATTTTGTATGTACAAAATCCTAAGGAATCCACAATAAAACTATTAGAGCTATAAATGAGTACACAAAAGTGAATTGAATTTCTATGCATTTGAAATAAATAATCCAAAAATGAAATTAAGAAAAAAAGTCCATTTCCCATAGCATTAAAAAGAGTAAACTACTTAGTAACAAATTTAACAAAAGTACAAAACATATATTCTGAACTACAAAACGTTGTAGAAAGAAATGAAAGAAGACCTAAACAAATGGAAAGACATCCTATGTTCATGAATCAGAAGACTTAATATTGTTAAGATGACAATATTCTGCAAGTTGATCTACAGATTCAACACAGTCCCCATCAGAAGCCCACTTGGATTCTTTGCAGAGGTTGACAATCTGCTTGTAACACTGTATTATATTCAAGGAACCCAGAACAGTCCAAATACTCTTGAAAAATAAGAACAAATTTAGAGGACTCACACTTCCCAATTTCATAATTCACAACAGAACTATATAGTAATTGAAGCAATGTGGTACTGGCATAATGACAGATGTGTAGATCAATAAAATGAAATCGAGATTTCAGAGATAGAGCTTCACATTTATAGTTAATTGATTTTTGGCAAGGATGCCAGGACAATTAAATGGGGAAGGAACAGTCTTTTCAACAAATGATGCTGAGACAACTGGATATGCACATGCGAACGGGTGAAGTTGGACCCCTTTTTCACATCATATACAAAAATTAATTTAAAATGAGCCAAAGACCCAAATGAAAGACTTAAGACTACAGAATTCTAAGAAAAAAATATAGAAGTAAATTTTCATGACCTTGGATTAGGCAATATTTTCTTAAATATGACAGGAAAAGCACAGCAGCATTAACACAACAAAGACAAATTGAACACTAAAGCTATAAAATTTGTATTTTAAAGGACACAAGAAAGTGAAAAGACAATCCATAGCCTGGGAGAAAGTGCTTCCAAATCGTACATCTGGTAAGGGACTTGTATCTATAAGGAGCTGTCACAACTCAATAATAAAAAGAGAAACCCGATTTAAAAATGGGCAAAATATCTGAATCAACATTGCTTCAAAGAAGATTTACAAATGGCCAAAAAGTGCATGAAAAGATGCTCACCATCATTAGCCTCTAGGGAAATGCAAATCTAAACCACAATGGGATACCACTTCCCACTCACTAGGATGGCTATCGTCAAAAAGTCAAACAATAACAAGTGTTAGTGAGGCCGTAGAGAACTCCACAAACCCTCACACATCGCAGGTGGGAATGCAGTAGTGCAGCTGCTGGGGAAAACTCTGGCAGCTCCTTAAAAAGTGAAACATAGACTTAACATATGACCTAGTCATATGTTAGGTGGAATAAAAACTCAAGAGAAATTAAAACACATGTTTACACAAAATCTTGCAAGTGAATGTTCATAGCAGCATGATTCATGATAGCCAAAATGTGGAAGCCACTCAAATGTTCATCATAAATAAAATGCGGTATGTCCATACAATGGAATATTATTTAGCAGTGAAAAGGTGAAGTATCCATATTGTCATGATATAGGCAAACCTTGAAAACACTATGCTAAGTGAAATAAAGCCAGTAACCAAAGATCATGGATTGTAGGATTCCATTTATACGCAATGTCTCAAACAGGCAGATCTATACCAATAGAAAACAGATTCATGTTTGTCCAGGATGGGAACTTGAGAGAGAATGGGGAGTAACTGCTAAGGAGTATGGGGTTTCTCTTAGGGGTGATGAAAATGTAAAATTGATTGTAGTGATGGCTGCACAACTTGGTGAATATGCTAAAAACCGTTGAGTTGTACACTTTCAATGTGTGAATTGTATGGTATGTAAATTATACCTCAATGAAGCCATCATTTTTTTAAAAAGAGAGTGTCTGTGTGCTGGATTTCTTATAGACCTCTTAATGATGACAAAATACCTGCATTCTAATAAGTGACCATCTTGGTGACAGCACCAAATGACTATTATTTTTCCCACCAGCACTGTGTTTCTCGTCAGTATGAAACCCTGTCCCTTGCTTGGTCAGCTGTCTCACCTCCAAGATGGAGAACTAACAGGTTAGGCACCCATTATTTAAAAAGAAACAACTCAGGACACCTGGGTGGCCCAGCGGTTAAGCACTTGCCTTTTATGCCCAGGCAATTGATTTTTAATTAATTTTAATCAATTGATTCTATTTTGAAGATTCACATGTGTTTCATGTATATAAAGGCAAGGAAAAGACAGTTCCAGATTCAAAAGTGATGTTCTGTACAATTCATATGGTGGGGTTGAGGGGGAAGGGGCCATAGAATCCACACCCGAACATATACAAAAATAACTGACATGGGGACCCCCATCAGCAAGGATGATGTAGCTCTTCCCAGCCCCCAGGGCCAGGGGGGAGGCACATTCTAGAAAATGGCACTGTGGGAGCTAACCAGTGCGAGCCAAGGTGCTGGGGGGTGGGAAGGGGTGCCAGTCCGGAGGGGAGGAAGGCCTGCGAAGGGGACTTGAGACGGTTGGCGGCCAAGGGGGCTCAGGAGCTGGTCCACCCTGGTGTGGGCGCAGCACAGCCCGTGTTCCTCCCGCCGGCTCTGGGGGTACGTGCGGAAATCCCGCCTCTCGTCCATGCAGGTCACGGCTGCCATTAGTGGGCACAGGATGAGCTCGGTCCTGGAAGAAGCTGACTTGCACAGAGCGTTACTGCGGGGCAGGATGGTGGCGCTGCGGGTGCAGAACCAGGTGCGCAGGTAGGGGAGCCGGGCGAGCTCCTCACCCTCCAGGCCGTGCTGCTGGCACCTGCCTTCAGCAAGGGTTCACTCGAGTTGTTCCGGAAATACTTTAGGAGAGTGGTCTTCTTCATCAGGGAGTTGGGATGGGAACTCACGGGGAGGTAGGACTCCGTGCCATCACGCTCCATGTACGGCAGGCTGTCACCATCATCGTAGAGGATGAGGCGGGTCGAGTGGTTGAAGAGCACCCCATACTGCTGCCACACAGCTGGTACCCAGGCCGGACTTTTGGAATAGTCCACCCACTTGCTGACCCAGAAGATGGGGATGCAGGTGGGATCCTCAGCCTCCTCTGGCCTCACCAGCCCCCGCTCTCGGGGTGTGGACGCATTGACGCTGTGTAGCTGCTGCATGTCCCCCAAGTGGCAGTCAACCGCCTCATTGGTCTCCCGGGATCGAGTACCACATCGGGCTCCCTGCATGGAGCCTGCTTCTCTCTCTATGTCTCTGCCTCTCTCTCTTTCTCTCTCTCTCTCTCTCTCTCGAATAAATAAATAAAATCTTTAACAAATAAATAAATTAATAAATTAAATTTAAAAACTCTCCTCAGTTAAAAGAAAAAAAAGAATCACTGGGAAGGCTACACATCCCAGGCACAGGCTAAAGTGAACCTTTTATACAAACCAAAATTAATAAGGGAAAGGGCTTTTATTTATAGAGAAATCACAAAGAAAGACTGTGGAAAGATTCCCTTACAGACACAAAGGTTCATGGGAGGTGAGTTGAGGGCTTTTGCCTCTGTCCCCCGTCCCATCCCTGCCTTGGGAGCCTGGGTAATCCCTATTCTTATAAGCAGGCTTTCCCCCAATGTCCTTTGTTCCTGTTCCAGGGGAACAACCTTTACAAAGGTGTGGAAGGGAGAGAGAGAACATGGGACATGGAGTGAGCAGAGCACTGGGCACAGTTCAGTCCAGTGCAGTGGGTGGGGCTAGGGGGACCGAGGCTGTAGAGGTGGGCCAACCAGACCACCCAGGGCCCTGACTCTAGCTGAGGAATGGCCTGGACTCACTGGGTGACCTTAGGCAAGTCACACTCCTCTCTGGGTCCAGTTCCATAGCTATGATTTCCCTCGTTAGGGTGGTAAGAAGAACCCCATGACATAATATATTGCAATGTACTGCATGGTGCTCTTGGAACAGAGCAAGCACTGGGCAAATTTTGGCTGTTATATTGACAGCAGTGTTTCTTCGGCACCTCTGACTGCCTGACACAAGCTATGTCTAACTGAAATAGCAGAGAGAAATTAGACAGTTGTGTTCATCTCAACTCCTTCTACAGCTCCATTAAGGTGATAGTATAGAAATAACAGGAGCGTTGCCAGTGGAAGGTGGGGCTGATGGGGAGTGGGGCCTGAACCAGCAGGGCAGAAGCAGCTCCATGTCTGCCAGACACAAGTAGCCCACAGAGTTCCAGAAAGGCTCAGGAAGAGGAGGGGGGGAAAAAGGGGGGCTGATGGCAAGTCAGCATAGGAGCAGTTAGACTCCAAAGTACCCCCTTTGCCAACCTGCAGAGCCACTCCCAGGAGACCAGGAGATGAAGGTCACTCTCCAGAGACAGAACCAGAGGGGATCCTGGCCCAGAAACACCCAAGCGGCTGACCTCCCGCAAACACATATATAGGACAGGAGGATGGAGAGTCTTCTCTCGAGTACTTGGCCACTGGAAATGGGCATTTGGAGTCCTCCCAAAAAAAGCTGACTTGCCACCAGTCATCCCAGTGAAGGCGTCGTGTTCCTCCCCCACTGAAATCAAGTGCACAGTTTCCTCTGGGTGTTTTAGGGCCTGCGAGGATCTCCAGGAACAGTCGGGGAGAAACCCTTGGAGGAGACTGAAACCACGCAGGCAGCGGAGCAGAAGCAAAAGAAACAAACAAGAGAACTGAAATGAAATCTCTGACAGAAATTGTGCTAGGTAGCATGAAGGAAATTGCTCAGAGAGCATGCAAAAAGCCCTAGAAATCAACAACAGGAAAAAAATAAATAAGAAGGATTGAAGATCAACCCAGAGTCAATATCTGACTAAGTGTTCCAGAAAGAGATAAAAGAGAAAATCAAGGAGGGAAAGTTACCAAAGAAGCATGATAAGAAAAATTTCCAGAAAGGAAGGATGTGAGTCTCCAGCGTCTAGGAGCACACTGAGCACCCAGTACAGTGGATGAACACAAGCCCCTCACCAAGGCACATCATTTGAAAACTTCAGAAAACCAAGGATAAAGGAGAGAATCCTTAAAAGAGTGTAATGAGGAGGAGAAAAAGAAACCCCCATACAAAGACAGGGAATCAGAAAGTCAACGACTTTCTCAGAGCGACACTGGGAGATAGACAAGTGTGGAGCAAAAATCTAAAGCACTCTGAATGAAGACAATTTTCAACCTAGAATTCCATGCCCAGCTAAACTATAAACCAAGGGTAAGTGTAGAACAAAGATATTTTCAAGCATGCCAGTTTTTTCAAAAAGTTACCGGAGATGGGGCGGTTACCTGGGTGGCTCAGTCAGTTAAGCATTTGCCTTCAGCTTGGGTCATGATCTCAGGGTCCTGGGATGGAGCCCCACATCGGCTCCCTGCTCAGTGGGGAGCCTGCTTCTCCCTCCACCTCTGCCTGCCTGTGCTCTCTCTCTGTCAAATAAATAAAATCTTTTTTTTTTTAATTACTGGATAATAAACTCCACTCAACTGAGAGAATAAGGCAAAGACAAAAAGACATGGGACCTTACAAAGAGGAGTTCCAGTGCAGGAGACTGTCACAGTGAAGGCCAAGCTGACAGCAGTGCAGCAGGGCTCTGACATGTTTGGCCATGTGGATAATGGCGGGGGGGGGGGGGGGGGGGGGGGGGGAGGTGGTGTGTGTGGCTATCAGCAGGGTTAGGGAGGGGGACGCCTGGCTGGCTCAGTCACAGCCTGTGACTCTGGACCTCGGGGTCGTGAATTCAAGCCCCACGTTGGATGTAGAGATTACTTAAATAAAATTTTAAGGAGGTAGTTTGGGAAGAATTAGCACTAGGAACATAGAAAACCAGATAAGCGAGAAAACAAGGTCATAATGAATTCCAGAAAACCGTAAAAGTAAGAGAAAAAAGTCCTCAGAGTACTGTGCTTGGAGGAACTGAGTACAGTTACGTAGTCATGATAACAGTAATCCAGAATAGCTGCTTAATGAAAACGTATGTGCCTCAACTACTGGGAGCCCGGGAAGAAGGAAGTGTGCAAGCAGCGGAGGAAAGAGCATCACTGCCCTCCCCAGGAAGCCAAGAGAAGTATCTCAGAGGAAGGCGGCAGGAATGAGCGGTTAACACACTGTTTAGAAGTTCTGAAAGGGAACAGGCAGAAATGGCTTCAGGATTTGAATGGAGCTGCCTCTGGAAGGTGGTGCCGGGAGTGGGGCCGGGTGAGAGGGACGATGCGGGGACTGGCGATTTTTGTTTGCGGCCCACAGTGTACTATTTGGTTTCCCGAAACAGCGTGTTTGTATCACTTTGAGAAAAACAGAACCGGATGAGCAGTAGGCTTAATTAATGCCTCTTGGTAGGAGAAGCTCAGAAGACACAGATTCTTGGGTGAGTATCTAGCATGGCCAGCTTAGGGTGGAGCTGGGTCCCCCAGGCAGCTCTGGGGGCCCGTGACTGGAAGTGACGGGCACAGGAAAGGAAAGGACTGGAATATGCTACCACACTGAGTCTGTGGAGGACTTGACCCTCCGATGCTGGAAGAATGGTTTGGAGAAAGCTCAGTCCGTTTGTGTTATGGCTGCTGAAGCCAGTCAAGTTCAGAAGAAACGTATTTGCATTTATTTGATCCAAAAGCTTTACTTTCAAAGAGGGGAAAATATGGGACCAGGGGAAATTCTTCTCAATGACCGTGAATTCCCAGGCCACAGAGCAGAGGAGACAATTTCCATAATATTCCACCTTATTCTGTACACATTTCCAAGCAGCCTTTGATGCTGCAGTTTAGAAAAGCAGCCCAGAGCCTCTTGCTCTAAAACAAATCAGCTGCTGGGCACCCACCCTCCTCCCTGGCCCCTCCACCCCCTCCTCAACTGCCCACTTTTGCTGCTTCAGCTCCCACCACTGTCTCCCGGGCCCCCTCCCAGCCCACATTCCAGCGGGGGCAGCTCAATACTAGGGGATGGTGTTAGAGGTCCGGGGGGGCGCTCACCCAGTTAGTAATGGGAGCCCCCAGGCTGGTGGAAGACTTTCAAATCAATGGATGGTTGCAGGGACACCTGGGTGGCTCAGTGGTTGAGTGTCTGGTTGTGCTCCTGGGGTCCTGGGATGGAGTTCCACATCCGGGTCCCCACAAGGAACCTACTTCTCCCTCTGCTTGTGTCTCTGCCTCTCTCTCTATATGTGTCCGTAAATAAATAAACAAATAAATAAATAAATAAATAAATAAATAAATAAATAAATAAAATCTGGGCAGCCCCAGTGGCGCAGCGGTTTGGCGCCGCCTGCAGCCTGGGGTGTGATCCTGGAGACCTGGGATCCAGTCCCGCATCGGGCTCTCTGCATGGAGCCTGCTTCTCCCTCTGTCTGTGTCTCCGCCCCTCTCTCACTGTGCCTATGAATAAATAAATAAAATCTTAAAAATAAATAAATAAATAAATAAAATCTTAAAGGACGACTGCAGACCTGTGAGAGACCTCCAAGCTCCCCCATCCCTAGTGGAAAGTTCAAAGTCTCAGCAAGGCCCCAGGTCCCCCATATCAGAGCCTTGGGCCTCTTCCCGTCCTCCATTCCCTTCTCAATCTTTCAGTTCTGCCTCTTGCTCCCAGGCATTTGTTCATGCTGTTCCCTCTTGTCTGGAACACTGTTCCCTGAACTTCCCAAGTCATAGCACCTGGTCACATCTCGAGGGCCTGGTCTGCAGTAGGAAGGTGGCTCCCCACCTCTGCTGGACGGGTACAGCTGGACAGGTAGTGGTTTCTTGATGGCGAGGGCGCTGGAGGGTGGTGGGGGTCCCCGCACTGAGAAGGGGGGCAGGGAGTGTCAGCGAATGAAAGAAGAAAGGAGCCTAAAGGTGGCTGCTGAGCTTGGCTGCATCCAGCCCCAGAGCCCTCGGGAGACCTGACCCAGAGGCCCCCACAGGTGGGCGGGCCAAGCAAAGGGTCACAGCCACTTGGGAGGGGGAATCCAGGCAGTTGGGGGCCCTCTCCTTCCTTCACCCACCCAAGCGAGTAAGGCCCCACCGTAGACCAGGGGGAAACGGGCCCAGAGAGCCCCAGCAGGGCTGGCACGAAGCCCCTGGCAGACTGGGAGGGAACCCAAGCGGGTCCTACAGCGTCCTCTCAAGGACAGGAGAACCCCAAACCTCAGTAAACTGAAGAAAAGCGGCTTAGAATCCTGACTAAATAAGCAGCCGGGAGCAAGGCCAGGAGCAGCTGCTGGGCTTGGGTCGTGGTGCCCCCTCCTGGCTGTTCCTTCAGAGGCCACACAGGCTGGTTCCTAATCAAAGACTGGTGGGGAGGCTGAGGGTCCACAGGCTGCAGGGGGCTGTCTCTGGGGGAGGAGCGCCAGGGACCTGGGTCCCCCCTGCACTCACTACGAGACTTTGGACAAGCTCTTGAACACAACCAAGCCATTTAATGAGGAGGGACTTTGGAGGTTTACTGATCTCCCCCCAACTCAGGCTTCGGAAAACACGGGGCCACCTAGAGACGCTGGGCAGTTGTGACATGTGCCCAGGGGCAGGCACAGGGGTGCTAGGGGGACACCATCCTGCACCGGCTGGTCCTAGAGAGAGGGCTTCCAAAGTCAGGGAAACCAGAGAAGCCAGAGCCAGCCCTCTGGCCCCCTACCCCTGCCCAGGTCCCAGAGTCCTCTGGTCACCTTTCCCCTCACTGCCTCCACTGTCCTCCTCCTTCCCTCCCCCCAACTTCCTGCCCCAGACCCCCAGCACCACTGGAGGGTTGCCAAGCCTGAGGGTGAATTGGAGTTCCCATCCCATCCTCAGGACCGCCCAGCCTTAGGGCCTGGGCCCCCTCTCCCGGCTCCACACCCCTCCACTCATGCAGTGCTCACACACCAGACACCCCCAGGGGCCAGCCCTGTGCAGGCGCCGGTGACAAGCTGTCCTGGATCTCACAGCAAGCCTTCTCCCATCCCCCTTCTCTCCTATGTCCCAGACTCCCTCCCCAGGCCTCCACTCCTGCTCCCCCAGACCCACCATATGATGGTGAGGACTGGCCACAGACCCACAACCTCCCCCTCCTCCACGCCCTGTCCCCTGCGCCCTCCAGCTACAGCCTTTCTTCGGCTCCTGTCTCGTGGGCACTGAGAGATGCTCTCAGCTCATCTTCATACACGCACAGCCCCCCTGCCCTCACCAGCCACTTCCTATCTCCGTCCTCCCTTCAGAGCCTGAGTACTCACTCCTAAACCTCCTTGCCTCACATTTGCCCCTTCACCCCTTGTTGCTGAACTCAACAGACACCTTTTCTCCCACCCTCAGCCCATTCACCCAACAAGCTGGCCAGACTCGCCTCACACCATGCTCTGCTCCTTTGGGTCTCTGGGCCTTTGCACCTGCTGTTCTTCCACCTAGAACTCCCTTTCCTCCCTCCTTCACAAACTAATGCCTTCTCTTTCTTTGACAGTAAGCCTGAGTGTCGCTTCCTTTAGGAAGGCTTCTGTGATGCCCCAGGCTGGTTTGGACATCCTCTAAGGGCAGCCCATGATTCGTGTAATCTGGTCCCTGGATCTTTCGGCCCCAGAAAATTTCTTTTAGTTTCTCGAATATGAAGACCTCTTTCCAACCTCAGAGCCATCACATGTGCTGTTTATCTGCCAGGGTCCATCTCTGTCCACACTGTCCTCAATTTATGTTTAGAAAAGTAGTGTCCCCTCCTCCAGGATGCCTCTGTCTCTTCAAGCTGGCCAGGGCCCGTCACCGGTCACACAGGTCCCAGGCTTCCTCTGCCGGACTTTGATCCCTATGGGCATCACAGAACATGTCCATGGGTGTCTCCTACAGGAATGACAGCTCATCCTTCCTAGATACTTTCTAAGTACTTTGCGTACATTAATTCTATAGCATATATAATAATCCTATTGTTATCCCTGCTCCACAGATGGACAAAGTGAGGCCTGTGTCCTTCATCCAGGGCCAGAGCCGAGTGTACAGTCTGTACCAGGCAGGGCTTCCCAGACCCAGGGCTCTGCAAGAACAGATGCCTCCAAATCTGGTTTAAATGGAAACCAGCCTCTGAGCTGCTCCCCACCCCACCACCAGCCAGGGATGAAGGCTCTGCAGCCCCCCCTTTCATGCTGTTTATTCTTTTGAACAAATTGTGAGTTTTACAAGACATTCAGGGCCTGTGGTGGCAAACACATGCAGCCATGGTGAGAGCTTTCAGACCCACTGGGCCTCCAGCCCCGCTCCTGCCCTTGCTCCCCAGTGCGCTGCAGGCACCCTCAGGGCGCCCCCCACCCTGCCCCATGGGGCTGCTGGAGTCAGGGGCCGCGACCCCCTAGCCCAGGGCACCCTCATGTGCAAGCTCCTTGCTCTGAGGACTGAGGGCCTCCCCAGTCTGCAGCAGCTGGACCCTCACAACCTCCTGGCACAGGACACTCCTGTGATGTCCGCCCAGCAGAAGAGGAAGCCGAGGCCCTGAGAAGAGGCGATGCGCCCGCAGGCAGCTGGCCAGTGGGGAAGCTGGGGATCAGAACTCCGATCTCCTCACCCCAAGCGCACAGCTTTGCTTCTACCTTTAAGGCCAAGAAAGCAGAGGATCCCTGGGTGTCGCAGCGGTTTTGCGCCTTCCTTTGGCCCAGGGCGCGATCCTGGAGACCCGGGATCGAATCCCACGTCGGGCTCCCGGTGCTTGGAGCCTGCTTCTCCCTCTGCCTATGTCTCTGCCTCTCTCTCTCTCTCTCTGTGTGTGTGTGACTATCATTAAAAAAAAAAAAAAAAAAAGGCCAAGAGAGCAGAGAGAGTTCATGTGCCTCGCGGCCGGCCTGCTGTTCTCCCTTCATACTGTCCTGGAAAAGCCTGAAGGTCTAGGAAGCAGGGATGGCGTATTCCAGGCCTGGGCCTGCACCTGGGGAAGTTACTCAGCAACCCAGGCCTCCATTTCCCCTTCTGAAGATTGCCAGGTCACACCAGGCTCTGCCACTGGTAAGGTCCTCCATCTCTCTTTTCTACCAATTTTCAGGTAACCTTCAGAATCTTCCAGAACGCCGGAGCTCATTTAGTACTACACTATGCATTTCCCAACCGAAACTTTGTTTTTCAAAATAAAGTAATTGAACTAGTGCGTGAAACCATGTGAAGACTCAAATATGAGACACCTCCCTCTCTTCTGAGGGATAAATTGGGGGGAAGACCCCCTTACCTTCTATTCAAGCATGTGTGGCAGCAGCACATCCTTCAGGTCTGCCTGAAGGAGGACCTGGCTGCACTAGGCTTCTTTTGGGGGTGCTGATCCTAACACACTGTGAGAGCAAAGATGTGCAGGCCTCGTTGCCACGGCATTCCAGGCCTTCCTGCATCTGCCCTTGAACGGCTTCTCTTAACCTTGTGCCCCCGTGCTCCAGCCATCCTTCCCTGAGCCGCCCAAGACCATGGGCCCATGGGTACAGTTCCTGGGAAGGAAGGGTTGTAGACTTAGGTGGGCCAGGACAGACATCTGAAAGATAACATTGCATTGAAACCAGAAAGAGAAACAGGAGCCAGATTGGCAAAAGCCTTCCAGGAAGAGGAAATAGCAGGTGCAAAGGCCCTGGGGCGGGGATGAGCTTGGTGTGTGTACAAAGAAGCCAGTCTGCTGGCATGTGGTAGGTGAGGGGAAGAGTGGTAGATGGTAAAGGGAGAGGTGGACCAGTAGGGACCTGGGCAACGCTGGCCCACAGCCAGACCCACACATCCGAGTGCCAGCAGGAGGGAGAGTGTGAGAAGCATGGGACGCCATCGGGAGCATCACCCCGGGTGAAACAAATGGGCTACAGCAGCCCACAGAAACATGGATGAGTGTGAGCATATAACATCCAGTGAAAAAAGTTTGCTCCAAAGACAATAGCCTAAAATAACTTTAAAAAACTAACCATTGAGGAATACATATGGATGTGATGAAATAAAAAAAGGAAAGCAGGCAAATGAGGCACTGGGAATCAGGATGCTGGTGACCGCGGCTTTGGGGGGGGGTGGTGGTGGTTGAGAGCTGGATTGGGGGCCAGATGGCTGGGCGGAGGACGCTTGTCTGGAGCAATAGATTCATGGGCACTTGTCACATTATCAAAAAGAAACAAACATCAAATCAGAGTGGTCATGCATGGACCGATGCTGAATTTGTCTCCTGGACCAGCCTGCATAGGAGCCGTTTGATCCAGAACCTCAGAGACCAGGCCCGGGGATTGGGATTTTATTTGGGGATCAATGAGAGCCACTTCAGGGTTGGGGAGTGACTTGACTTGATTCCTATTCTGCAAGGATCACTCTGTGAAGAACAGAGGAGTGGGGAGGAGAGGGAGGCTAACCAGCCTGTTAGGAGGCCACTGTCATTACTGTGCAGGGAGCGATGTGGGGGTTCGGGTGATGTGGGGGTACAAAGGTGATGTGGGGATGTAGGGGGCAATGTGGGGTGCAGGGGTAATGTGGGGGTGCAGGAGACAATATGGGGTGGCCAGGGGCAATGTGGGCATGCAAGGGGCGATGTGGGGGTGCGGGGGACCAGCACTGGTTGTTAAGTGAGAGCTCTATTTTGCACTCAGGTTTGAGATGTGGGCTGGTTACTCTCCCCGTGCACCTCACACACAGATTCCTCACACACAGCCCCACAGAGGGGCTGACCCCATGGACAGCATACTCTGGGTTCCCTCAATCTCTGGCTCCCAGGAGGAGACCAGAGGGCAGGAGGAGCCAGATTCTGGAATATCACCGCTAAAATGAAAGACATGGCTACACCTCGTACCAACTACTACTACTACGTAAGAGGCTCAGTACTGAAGGGGTCT
Organism: Vulpes vulpes; assembly: GCF_048418805.1. Classification (NCBI taxonomy): domain Eukaryota; kingdom Metazoa; phylum Chordata; class Mammalia; order Carnivora; family Canidae; genus Vulpes; species Vulpes vulpes. Next base: position 156,879,229 of record NC_132791.1, read on the forward strand.
CTCTGAATTTTGGAAGTTGTCTACACCATACCTGGGGGCCATTTCCTGGGGAACTGGCATGCCTGCCAGTTTGGGATGGACCTGAAGTAAAAGAAGGCTCTGCATCGTGTGCAGATTACGGTGCCAGCTGCCCTGGCACCCAGGCCCTGTGGCCCGGCAGATCCGGCGGAGGGTGGATGGCCAGGGCAGGTTGGAGTGGGGGGGAGTGGGATCCCTGGAGCCCCACAGAATCAGCACAGACCACTGAGGCTCCGGAGCCCGGCCTGCTCTCCTCTACTGACAGCTCCTCTGCATTAGAAAAGCAGCCCAGCCTGGCTGCTGGCTCTGGGAGAGCCTGGAGCCCACAGCCACTGGACACCCGAGGGCAGTGTGACCTGAGCTGCTGGCTGGATGTCCTCCTGGGCCTATGTTCCCCACCCGCTGTCCTCTCCCTGCCCCGTGCTGACCTGTGGGGACTGTGTTAAGGGGCTCCTTTGCCCTCTGGCTTCTGGCTGAGCTCAGCATCGAGGAGCCCTGGCAGGAGCCTGGGTGGGGAGCAGGCGGGAGTCATAACAGTTATTGTCCCAGGCCCCTTCCTCCAGGGTGTCCCTGAGAGAGGTCGCTGCTCCATCACAGCACACTTCTCTATATGGCTGTCTCCTTCCAGGTCCCACCAGCTGCTCTGTCCTCACATTTCTTCAGCCCTTCTTCAGCGAATGAAGCTCTCCAGTTACTGCACTAACCTGTAATTTCCTACTGCCTACCAAATTTTTTCTATTAGTTCCCTTATTGACACCCCTCCTTAAGTTACCTCAATCTGAGCGTGCTGTTTCCTGCTGGGACCCAATAGGATGATAGGTGTGCACGCAGAATTCCATTTAAATTTTATTTTTGAGAGAGAGAAAGAGAGAATCTCAAGCCGACTCCCCTCCGAGCGTGGAGCCAGAGCTCGACATGGGGTTTGATCCCAAGACACTGAGATCATGACCTGAACCAAAATCAAGAGTCAGACATTTAACCAATCAACCCATCCAGGTGCCCTGTGCAGGCTGAATTCTAAAATGACCCCAAGGGTCCTGCCCCCTGGTTTACACATCCTGCATGATCCCCCTTTGCTGAGGCTCAGCAGGACACAACAATCACTCCTGTGATCATGTTATACAAGACCCTGTCCCGGCTGACTGGAGAGAGAATCTCCTGGTGGCTTTGAAGAATAAACTAGCATTCTGGGAGATATCTATGTGCTGACGTCCAGAGGGTGGCCTCTAGGAACTGAGAGTGAGTCCCAATCAACAGTCAGCAGGGACACAGAGACCCCAGTGCTGCAACTGTCAGGAGTCAAATTCTGCAACAACCTGGATGGGTCTGGATGAGGACCCTAAGCCTCAGATGGCACTGCAGTTGATTGACGTTGGCAATCAACGTCACCCTGATTCCTGCCTGGTGAGACACCCAGCAGAGAACCCAGTCGTGTTAATCACCCAGTCTCTGACCTACAGAAACTATGAGATAATAAGTGGGTGTTGTTTAAGCCAGTAAGTCCCTAGTAATTTGTCATGCAGCAATAGAAAACGAACACGCTGGACTGGATACACTCCTGCAAATCGTGAAGCTAGGTGTGAGCAGCAGCACTCCTGCATTTGATGGTGGAGGCGGGCACAGAACTGGGCGGGAGCAGGTCCAGGAAGCACAAGTAAATGAAATGAACGTGTGGCTTTGATGCCATGGAACCTACTACTGGTGTTCTGACATCCCTATGGATGTGAACTGTTAACTGCCTATGGGGGCATTCCCTTTGGCCAGTCAGCAGAAGGGAAACCACTGGGAGCCCCATGTTGACAAATGAGTGTGCATCAGACTGGATGGAGGTGAATCACAGCCCCACTTGGGGCTGCCCCCAAATCTCATGAAGGGAGAGTCTCCCATGGGCAGAATTTCTTTTTTTTTTTTTTAAGATTTTATTTTTATTTATTCATGAGAGATACACAGAGAGACAGGCAGAGACACAGGCAGAGGGAGAAGCAGGCTCCTCAGAGGGAGCCTGATGTGGGACTCGATCCCAGGACCCCAGGATCACACCCTGAGGTGAAGGCAGACACTCAACCACTGAGCCACCCAGGTGCCCCATCCCATGGGCAGAACCTCAAGTGGTGCCCCACTGCCTCCTTCAGCAGAAGAGATAGCCTGAGGCTTGTTTGCATTTACACTGATCCATGGGTAGAGGTTCCTGGGTTAGCCGTCTGCTCAGAGACTTGTAAAGATCAAGATTGGAAAGCTGGAGGACAAGGAGTTGGGTATGTGGCCCAGCCTCTCAAAATAGGCAAGGTGCAAAGCCCTCATCTCATGTAAGCGTGCACCAGAGGATAGCCACTGCAGAAAGAGGCTTCCGTGAACTACAGGGACAAGATGACTCTGGAGGTCAGCTCCGCTCTCTCCCCAGCTAGTCCTGTCCTCGTTCAGGGGGCTCATGAACAAAGTGACCATGGCAGCAGGTGTATTAGTCTGCGCGGGCTACTAAAACAGAGTAGGGGCCTTAAACAACACAGTTTCACTACTCATAGTTCTGGAGGCTGGGGAGCGCATGATCGAGGTGCCTGCAGGGTGGGTACCATTCCGAGGCCTCTTCCCTAAGCTTGGAGGTGGTGCCATCTTGCTGTATGCTAACATGACCTCTCCTCTTGGTGTGCATGGAAAGGAAGAGCGGGGGAGCTCTCTGGTGTCTCTGCTTATAAAGACACTACTCCTATGGGATCAGGATCCCTCCCTTAGAACTGCATTTAACCGTAACTACCTCAGTAGAGGCCCCATCTCCAAATACAGCCACACTAGGAGGTGGGGCTTCAACATATGAATTATTGGGAGATACAATCCTTCAGTCCATAACAGCCAAGGCTCTGTTACGGCAGGCTTCTCACAGGCTTAACAGCATGAACTTTGCCCTACAAAAGCTGATTTGGCTACTGCCACTGTTGAGTGCCCAGTCTGCCAATAAGACAGGCCCATGCTGCCCACTTTGGGCACCATTCCCCAGGGAATCGTGATGATGGCAAGTTGATCACATGAGGAGTGCATCGATTAATCCTCATGGAATGTGGGTATAGATTTGCCTTCTCTATTGGATACTTCCGGCAGGACCACCATCTGTGGCCATGCAGAATGCTTTATCCACCACCAGGGCATGCCATACTGTATGGCCTCCAACCCAGGAATGCAATTAACAGAGAGATAAGTTTGTGGCAGTGGGCTTGCACCCAGCAGCTAGCCTGCAGGGATGGCGGGGCGGCCTTCTGAAGTTTCTGTTACAGCACCAGCGGGAAGCTAGCAGCCTGTGAGGTAGCAGATCTGTCACATAGGATGGGGAGTGTGCCTTCATTAGTGACCAGTGGATGGTGCTGTCTCCCACCAGGAGCATCCCCTCTCACTTTTTAATTTAAATAACAGCTTGCTTGCATCGAATTCATATGCCATACCATTCATCTGTTTCAAGTGTACAATTCACTGTTTTTTTGAGCATGCACAGTGGTGCAACCATCACGGTAGGCTGCTCACTCTCATGCCCCCATAACTCTCTTACAGAACTTTCATTTCCCATCTTTGCAACATAGCAGATCATGTCCAGCTCTGCCCAGGTTCCCTTTTTCCATGTTCGGGCCCTTCCTGAGTTCAGCGTGTTTTTGCATCCAAATGCACCTGAGGCTCTTCTTCGAAGAACATCCCTTGGACTCCCAGAACGTACTTGGCCCAAAGTCTCAGACAGCTGGAGGTGCCCAGGCATGTACATCACTTTCAGGCAGCCCTTAACCCGTGACTGAGAGTGCTGACTACCAGAAGGCAGGCAGAGAAGAGAGGGGAACGTGGCCACAGATGGAGGAGCAGCAGCCATGAGACAAGAACAGAGGAGAAAGGAGTGTCCTGGAAGTCCAAAGAAAGGTGTGAAAATGTGTGAGGAGGTCAAGGGAATAGAAGACAGCGAACTGACCACTGGATTTGGCCACAAGGTCATGACTGGTGACTTAAATGGGTAAGTTAGATGTCAGCCTTACCTGTAATGAAGCCAAAAAAGAGGCAAGTAAATGACGTGAAGTCTTGGAGGATGACATGCAGGCCATACGTGGCATCAAAGGCAAGCAAGACTAGACTCCTCATGGGACTCTGAGCAGCCCCCTCGGAGGTGGTGGAGGTCCAAGGAGGGGACTGGCTTAGCCAGAGAACACTACCCCAGCAAGCCCTAGAGGCATTTAGGGAAATTCTAGTGCAACAAGGACTAAAGGCATAGAAGATTCTGAAGAGTCAATTGGGTTGTGGGTTCCAAAGGCCTTGCGGGTTGGCCTGGGGAGTTGGGCCTTGGTCCTGGAGCAGTGGGGAGCCAGGGAAGGGTTTAGGTGGGGTGTTAGGATGCCCAGGTCAGGATCTGGGAGGGAAACACTCACTTCATCTGAGGAGCAGCACAAGGCCAGGCCCACTGGAGGTGCCTGATAAACGCTTACTGACTCTGGCATCAGAACATAGGCTGTTGCAAATGTTGGAGATGGTGGTTGACATCACCCCATGACTGATGTTAATATACTGCGGTAGTAAAAAATTTACTCCAAATTGGAAAAAAAAATCTAAAAGCCAGATGCTCAAAAGCACTGTCTTAATTACAGACTGACCGTGAAATAGCCAGGGTTTCAAAACCAGGTATGTTCCACACATTTCAAACTGAGGTGTTATGGCTTGTTTTCCTAAGTAGGGGGAGGGGGAGCAATTGTTTTGGCAAATGGCTGACGATGTCAGAAGGCAACTCAGTGTTTGCCGGGGAACTGGCTTAGAGCTGGGAATTAATTGCCCATGAATGTGGAAAAACAGCCAAGTCCACACAGAGTGTTCCATGGACTGTGTCTACTACCCAGAAGAAAAAAGAAAGAAAGAAAGAAAGATGTTCTGATTCCAATTATAAAAAGAAAAAAGATGAAGAAAAGACACCACCCAGCAGCTAATTACTGACAGGCCAATGCCTGTGCTAGCTCAAACGCAAGAGCTGACATGATAGAATGTTAGCATCTTACTATCTGCTGTTAATAAAATGTAGCACAAAGGCTCAGAGGAGCTGTACATCTGCTCACAGGATGCTCCACAGCTCGGGGAACCCTCCCCAGCCCGCCTACCCACTGGCTCACCAGGGCTAGAGTGGGATCCCAAGCCTGGGGCTTGGGGACAGGAGTGAAGGATGCCCTGCAGCCCTCAGAAGGAAGGGGGTGAAGGCTGGAGCCGGCTGGCCAGGATGCCCTCTGCAGATCTGCTGTGTATGTGTCACCAGCCGAGGGGCTCTGCATGCCAAGGAGTCAGCTGCACAGCCCCGCTTGGGAAGAAAACACCAGCAGGAAAAAATACTTATAAAATCAAGTTAACAGTCACAGGAAAAGATTGGAAACAACCTCAAAGTCTCGTAGCAGGACACTGGTTAAGTAAGTGAAGAGGCATCCCTTCGATGAAATACTACACAGCTGCTAACAAGAACGAGGCAGCTGGGAGGCTCTCCAAACTTGAACGCAGACGTTCACTACTGGGGTCGGGAAGAGAATTAAGGGCTCTGTGAACTTGGCGGGGGAAGAATTGCATCTTGATTTTTGCTAACCTCTAACTGGAATTTAGTGTTTCCTTCCATTATGAGTGTTGGCCACAGACCCCGGAAGAACTAGCAGTGACCTGGTCACCAGAGAAATCACAGATTTTTTCCTATGGCTTTACAGTTGCTGCAGGTATGTCAAACACATCCATGACATCACGACTTTGAAACTACTAATAATGATTACACCCACCGCCTGATCTTGTTATTTAATGCATTAGTAAAGAAATACATGTATTACTAAACCACAAATGTATTTCTCTATTTTGACAAGTATATTAAACATAATTGGTTTCCTCTGTAACCTTATATGTTTTATTTTATCCATTTAAAGCACTGCTCTGTGAAGAGGTCAGAGGCTTTCCCAGACTGACAAAGGGATCCATGGCTCAAAAAAGACTCAGAAGCCTTGATCTGGCGTTAATGAAAAGAGAAATGAGCAGAACAGCGTGGATCAGATGCCACCATTTGTGTGTGTGTGTGTGTGTGTTTTAAAGCAGATCAACGGGGGATCCCTGGGTGGCTTAGCGGTTTAGCGCCTGCCTTCGGCCCAGGACATGATCCTGGAGTGTTGGGATCGAAACCCACATTGGGCTCCCTGCATGGAGCCTGCTTCTTCCTCTGCCTATGTCTCTGCCTCTCTCTCTCATGAATAAATAAATAAAATCTTTAAAAAAATAAATAAATAAAGCAGATCAATGGAACAGATTAAAAACCTGAGAAATAGACCCACACAAGTAGGCCCAATTAATGTTTGACAAAGGTGTAAAAACAATATGGTGCTAGAGGCACTTAGACATCAGTGGCAAAAAAAAGAAAGAGAGACTTCAACCTAACTTAACACTTTATACAAAAATTAACTCAAATGTAACATGTAAAAATGAATCTGAATAAATTGGTTGGACTGTATCAATGTCAATATTTTGGTTGTGATCTAGTGCTATAGTTTTGGGGGAAACTGGGTCAAGTGTCCATGATTTCTCTTATTTCTGACAACTGCATGTGAATCTATAATTATCTCAAAATTAAAGATTAAACAAAATAAAGCTTGTACAAATTATCTCTGGGAGGAGACAAACAAAAAAGGAGGACATCGCTAAGGAGAGAAATGAGAAGGGACAACAGAGGTGGGGGAAAAATCTGTTTCTGGCTTATACTTATAAATTGTGTATGATTTCCAGGCATTCCTTATATTCACAATTAATTATTTTTAAAGAAAAACAAATAAACATCTCCTGGAGAGAGATGAAGAAATGAGCATGAAAAAGAAATTATCCCAGTAAAAAAATCAAAACTATTTCCTAGGTTACACGTGAATTGCAAGCATTATTATTGATAAATTTCCCAGCAGCCTTGTGAAAGGATTTCGATTAAAATTTTAATATGCTATTAATACTCATTTCTTTAAAAACTGACTTCATGCTTCCCTGTTCATTTTCGAAATGAATTAAAAGGTCTGGAAAAAAAAACATTTTAATGATTTCATTCCTTGTGTGAGAGCACTGAGTTGGATTGCTGTTTGTGTGCAGCCTGTCTGTCTTGAAGACCAGCAGGGCTGGGTGCACTGCAGTGGGCAGTAAGTCCCCAGAGGCACCACAACTCCCCTGAGACTCACAGCTGTCCCTTGCTGGGGAGCGGGAGAGCACCATGTGGTTAGGAACTCCAGACTCAGGTGGCTCCAGACTCAGGTGGAACTCAGGTTTAACCCTAACTCTGCCACTTATAGACAGTATGGCCAAGCACAAGAACCTAGCATTTGTAAGCGTCAGTCTCGCTGGGTATAAGATGGGTATATCATGGTGCCTGCCTGGGGGAGTCGCTGTGAGAATTCACAGAATTTGTGGAAAGTGCTCAGTATAATGCCTGGTGCAGTGGGAGCATCAGGAAGTAAAGAGTCACAGCCATGGGGCTTTGCAGCTGCTGTCAATCATCCAACAACACAGGTACCACATACACTGTACACCGAGGGGTGGTAATCAGAGGTGGCATTTTACACAAGAGCTCTCTGCATTCTCAGCACACCCAATGCTACAGGGAGGAAAGGGGGGCAAAGGGAGGAGATGTGATGTGCCCAAGAGCACATGGCTAGGAGAAGGCAAGGAGGAAGAGCAGGACCTGAAGACCCTGGGCCTTGGCCAATGAGAAGAGGCCACAACTCATCTAGGGTCTCTGAGCAGCTCCTCAGTAAGAGAACCTGGGCCCAGGTCCGCCAAGACTTCAGCACCCAGAAGTAGAAGGAGCTGTGAGGATCTCCAGAGCTGCAGCAGGAGGGTCTCGTCCCCTGCCCTGTGTGTTTTGTCTGCAAAAGGGTGCAGAGCAACCCCATTCTCCAGGAAAACCAGGGGCAGCCTGGTGGGAGAGCTTCTCTCCAGGAGGGTTTTGGAGACCACACTGATCACCATGATGCCTACATTAGCATTTTCTCAGAGGGCTCTGTGTGCTGTGGTCAGTAGAGCGGGCAGTGGTTTCAAGAGGCAAACACGTCCTTAGGCCGCTCAATCTGCTCAGAAACTAGGGTGCATTCACATAGTTAAAAAAACAAAACAAAACACCTGAAGGTAGTAACTCAGGAAAAAATGGATATTAAAAACTCTGTAACTGGTGCCCAGGGATGTATGTGGCCCTCCGCACGCACCTCTTTGGTCTCTTAAAACCTGTGTGACTTTAGGCAAATCACTATCCCTCTCTTTGCCTCACTTTTCTTCATAAAATCGGGATAATACTACACCTCTTTCCGGGTTTGTTGCAAGGATTTAACGACGGAAGGGGTGCAGTGCTTGGCCACAAGTACAGTTTCAGTGAAGGCTGACACCCTGTTCCTCTGCCCCCTGTGGGGGATCCCAGCCTGGAAACAAGGCGAAAGGTGCTGCCTTGTGGCCAGAGGCAGGACAACTCAACTTTCCACCCAAACGCACACGGTGGCCCCGAGATGCAGCCATTCACTCTCTAGCAGGCACTCCAGGACTACTTGCCTAACCAATGCTGAGCCCACACTGGGGCAAATGGCACCTTGTCCCTACCTCCAGGAAGCTCCAAGACTTGTGGGAGGGACATCTACACAGTGGGATCCGTGCAAGAAGAGGGCCGGCGATAGAGGGCCCGGACAGGCCCTAACAGGGCCTCCTAACCTAGGCTAAGGGGCCTGGAGGAGGGGGGCAGCGGAGCTAGGTCTGAAAAGGTAAGTAGGAGAAGAGTAGGTGACCCAGGAAGGAGTCTAGGTAACCGACTCAGCACGTGCAAAGTGCAGAGAGGAGGGAAAGGAGAGGACCGAGCCGAGGGACACGGTGGGGGGTGGGTGGGGGTGTCGGGGTTGGGGCCGGCGTCTGCAGACAAAGACAGAAGGGCCTCTATCTCCCAGGCAGGCCAGCACAAAGAGGGTTGCTAAGCGGTGTGCCATCTAGCCTCGCTCATCGTTTTGATTTCCCGGGGTGATCGCAGGTCTCTGGGGGGCGCTGCAAGCCCGGCGCTGCGCAAACCCGGTCCTCCCGCCCAGCGGGCTGCGGACCTGCGCGCTTCTCGGCCGCCGGTCGCTAGGCAACAGGCCCCGCCCTTAGCCGCTGCCGCGCGCCCTCTCCCGGCGGCGCCCTGACAGTGCGTCCAGCGTCAGGCCAGACCCGCCAGCTGCTGCCTTCCAGAACATTCTCTCAGTTTATGGCCAAGCCTCGGTCATTAGGACCGGGCAGTGCTGCTGGCTGCCAGTCTCTCCCTTCCCTTCCTTTTCTGCCTGGACCCGGCCAACTCTACCCCTGCAAGACCTGTGCTGGGCCAGCCGGTGAGGAGAGGAGGCTGGAGGGGGGCAGGCCGACTGGCTTGAAGATGTTGGCCTCAGAGCAGTAGGGAGCCATAGAAGGTGTGCAAGCAAGGTAGCAACGCAAGCAGATGTGTTTCAGCCTCAGGCTGTTGCTGCTGAAGGACCGCAGGATGGAACAGGACATTCAGGGAGCATAATGGATTGACTGGAAAGGCTACAGGGAGCAGGGGTCCCCTGATCTTAGCATGGTGAGGATGAGGAAAGGATGAGCCCGGGCTGTCGGAGCTCGGGGTTCACACCAGGGGGGAAGAGAGGAAGCAGGTCTCCAACCCCACCCAGTGGCTGTCTTGTCACTGCAGCTGGCACCCTCAAGGTCCCAGGGAAGAAGCTAACCAGGCTCCAGAGATTTGTCAGAGCACAGGCCTATAGGAGAACGGAGCATTCCACCCCACCCTGGAGTTCTGTGGACACAGATTTCAGCAACAGGACACTGTCCTTCTCAGCCTCCAGAGCGCCCCTTCTCAATCCCACAGACTGAATAAACATCCTATTTCCTTGCCCCGGTCTGGAATGCTTTGGAGTCCATGTGGCCAGACTCTCAGACCTGTGTATTGCAGATCAGAAATACTTTGATTAATGCAGCTTGGGTGAAAATCTTCAAAACAGGGAGTCTAAGATAAAGCAGTGTAATGAAGGAGTATGGAGGGGCATTGATCCAGCCCTACTTGGCCATACTGACGGGGGGCAGGGTGAGGCCATCTGGAACCCAGGGCTCCTCAGGGCTGTGGACCCCAAGACAGGACCAGTGCTATTATGCAGGAAGCATTGGGGGGCTTCAGCCTCAAAGCCAGGCTAGTCCAACGTCACAGCATCAGGCAGAGACAAGACAATGCTGCCCTGCAGGCCTCAGAGTGCCTGGGTTGGCCCTGCTAGGACTGCCCAAAAAGCAGGGACAGAAACCTTCTAGGACTAGATCCTGCTCCAGTGCCAACAGAGCAGGCCGAGGCCCAGCCAGGACACTCATGTTGGGAGAACAGAGAGCATTTCTCAGCGATCATCTTGCCACTTGTCCTGGGGATTCTGGGACACCCCTGCCTACAAGCCAGGTGGCATGCAGACTGGCCTGTTTGAGTGCCAGTCTGCCCCTGGACAGAGGACAGGACACAGTGTCTCACCCAGAATCCTTCACTCCAGGTCCCTTACTCTTTCTGCACCCACCCCCCAGGAATGCCTACTTTCACCTTTAAGATAGAGTTGAGATCCCAACTTCTGACCACCCCCACAGCTGAGTGAGGGAAACTAAAAGAAATCTTTGCATCTTGTGTGTCTGCAATGTCCTCAAAAGGTCTCCACTACTTAAGAAAAATGGTGGGAATATCAACGACAGTCAGAAATCTAGTAGCCTGGCCCAACCGTCTCCCTTGGCAACAGGGAAAGGGGAGGTAAACCAGGGAGGGACTTGCCAAGCCCAGATGCTCTCCCCAAAACCACCTTCCACAAGGACTTAAAGAAAATGAAACTTGCACGATGATTTCCACTGCTTATTTTATTTCAACAGTCAACTGTCCCCAGAGAAGAAATGGATACATAGATGATTTAGAAGCACCATTCTCTTCTGAGAACTGCATCAGTGCTTACAAACAGCCTACTTTTTAAAGTTGGCAATCACTATAAAAATATCAAATAGTCAAACTTTAATAGATTTTTTTTTTTTTTAACCAGAAAAGATGCCTATAGTGGCTTAAACTTTATGGAGAGGAGAGGAGGCAGCCCCAGCAGTCAGAATGCTTGGTGCAGCCCCTTGGAGAAGGGGCGAGAGGCAGTGGCCAGGCAGCCCTCACAAGAGACAGAGCAGCAGGGAAGGATGCTGTAGAACCTGCTGTCAGCACCCGGTCCCAGCTGCCCACACAAACCACCTGGATGTGCTTGGGGCTCAGTGTTTGTGCTGCCCCCAGCTGGGACCAAGCAGAGGCGGAAGCAGAAGGCTGAAATAGATGGTGCCTCCTGTCCTGGAGCGGGCCCGAGGAAATCAAAGACCGCATCTGGGAGTGAGTCTAACAGCACCACAACCCAGACTCAGTTAAATTCATTCCTAAATGTGAGCTTCCACCAGCCCCCCAATCCTCAAAGCCCTGGCCCTCCCCTGCTAACCATCCTCCATGTTCCTGGTCAATCCCACGTCTCTGGATAGAGAGAACCTTAGAAATCACCTTCCTCCCCTCCTGTCTTGAAATGGAAATTAAACTGCCATTTTATGTCTACTACTACCCTTCCTCCCTACACATCCCCAAACCCGATAAGAACATCATTGCTGCAACACCCGCAACCCCCACCCCGCTGGCCCAAGCACTTCAGGGCCTAGTCGGACTGCTCCCTGGAGGGCAGCTGGCTGGGCTCACCGGGCAGCGCCTCCACCTCTGCCTCAGGCGCCTCCGCCTCCACCTCAGGGGCCCCTGCCTCCACCTCAGGGGCCCCCGCCTCCGCCTCAAGGGCCCCCGCCTCTGCCTCAGGCACCCCGGGCTCCTCTGGTACCCCTGCATCCTGGCCATCTGTGAAGGACAAAGAGGGGCTGGATTTACAAACAGGGGAATTACCTACTTTCAGATGCAAACTTTTGGTCAGGCATTCTCGGGGTTCCCAGCCCCTGCGGAGAATGCCTTTGCCCTCCATGGGCCAGGTGTCCGGACCCTGGCAGCGTAGCCACAGCCCCCCAACACGGACTCCAGCTCACACTCTGGCTCTGCCTGTCGCCAGCGGGGTGGCCAGGAGCAAGCTACCCCGAGGCTCTGAACTTCTGCGCCCTTCTGGGGAATGAGATCTGCCCTCCCAACGTCAGGTCAGCAGGAGATGACAGGAAACAGGGAGAATGAACACAAATGCCGTCCTGGGGTGCAGGTTCAGATGGGTCCTCAGAATCACCTCCTGAGGAGGAGCCGTTAAGCCCACTTCTGCAGAAGGTGAGGGAGGGGGAGGCACCAAGGATTGAATGACCTTGCTGCGGGTCACAAAGCTACTGTCTGGCTCTGGGGCCAGCATGCTTCAAGCCACACACCATCTCTGCCTATTTAGACGTCTCACACACAGCACGTGTGTACAGAAGGCCTCACTTCCTTTTCCTAGGGAGCCTCGGGGAAGGACTAAAAGGGGGGAAAAAAAAATCCTAGAACCTTTAAAGCTGCAAGAGCCCTCTTAAGAAAACCTAAAGCACTTTTACCTCTAATATTGACTACCACAATAACCCTGTTAACAGGACCCATTTTACAGATGAGGAGACAGGCCTCGAGTGAGTGGGAGGGCCTGAGGTCACCCAGTGCGCCAGTGGCAGAGCAACGAAGGACAGGGTCCCTGGCTCTTGGCCGGTTTCTCTCCACGAGGACTCATCCCTAGCAGCCCCCACCCAGTTCCAGCTGCTGCCCCAGCCTCAGCATCTGCTGCTTCCCTCTCCAGAATAGCCCCAGCTGAGCCAGAGCAGCCTGGCACAGCTGGTCTCCTGAACACACCACAGGAATGCCATCCTTCACATCTCTGCCCACAGGCCCTGATAAGGGGGGGGGGGGGGGGGGATCAGCATGAGCTCCAGAGCCAGACAGAATTCTGTGGAGATCCAAGTGCTGCCATCTCCCATTTACATATGTGAGAACCTCTCAGGGTTCCATTGGTTTTCTCACCTGAGACTGGGGAGCCCCTTTTGGATGTTTGCATATGGAATAAAGAGAGGGGTATAACTGAAGAGCTCATCCCCAGACCCAATGCATTTTAAATTCTGCTCTCCACATCCACTTTGTGATTAGGCCCCCTTCCTCCAGGAAGTCCTCCTGGCTCCCCAGAAGCTGAAAGCCTGGGGCCCTCTTACCAGTGGTTTCCTTGTCTGTATCAGACAGAATGGTGAGAGAGAAAGATGCCGGTGGTGGCGGTGGTGGCAGAGGCGGCAGAAAGTGGAGCGCAGACAAGAAGCCTGGTGGGAGAAATTGAGGCTGTGGTGGTGGTGGTGGTGGTGGTGGTGGTGGAGGCGGCGGCGGCGGTGGTGGAGGTGGCGGCGGCGGCGGCAGCGGGTAGTAGCTTGGCTGGAAGTCTCCCACTGGCTCCGGGACCTGCATGGCGCCCAGAGGAAGAGGGTTAGCCAGACAGGCTGGTCAGACAGGCCTCAGACTGCTAAATGGGGGGCTCCCAAAGGGGCAGATTCACCTCTGTGACCCAATACCTAAGCACAGGGTACATGAAACAGGGTGTTCAGCAAATACCCACCCAGTGATTGAAAGCAAGAAGGAATTCAGGCATCTCAGGTACGCCTGGGGAACAGCCACATAGTCACACTGAGCCCTTCTGACCCTAGGAGGGAGGTTCTAGCACCATCCTCACTGCAATGATGAGTGTCAGTGGGGTGAAGCTTCAGGCCAAGGGCCACAGAGCTGGGCAGTGAGAGGCAGAAGTGGGTCCTGTGGCTACTCGGCTGCTCTGTGCTGGGGAAAGTGCCAACACATCCCAACCCCTGTGGTTCCTTCTCCTGGTACAGCTAAGGATGTAGACACCAGAGTCGGGGGCCTTATTCCCATAGCTGTGACTGAGGCAAGGGCAGCTGGGAGACCACAGCAACACGGCTCCAGTGGGCAGCTTGTGTGTCTGCTGCTTCCTCGGCAACCAAAGGATAAGCTCACGCTACAGGACCCTACGGCTGGAATGGGGCATCTGCAGTGATGGCCACACCACTCACAGCTTAACAGAGAAAGACATGAATGTAATAAAAAGTGGTAATACATTTCAGATGTAGGTCCTAGTATTTCCTTCTGCATCAGATACTTCAGAGCAGCACTTTACAAGCTGTGTTTTGGAGAACCCTAGTGTCCTATAAGGTATTTTACATGCTCTTAAGTGTTCTTTGTCAAGGGATTGGAGTACCCCACACACTACCCCACACTGGTGAGTCATATATGAGCACACTGAAGCCTTGAGGCAGTCTGCATTTTCTAACAAGGAAGGGAGAAAGCCCACCTTTAAGTATCCAGTACGTGCCAGACCCCCTGCCAGGCACTTCCCATGCATCACACCTTATTCAATCTGTCCACAGCCCTGTGAGGTGGGTACTCTTTCCCCTACTGTTTTCCCCTACTGTAGACAGAACCTGAGTCAGACCCTCAGAGATCAGAGGACTTCCCCAGGCCATATGGCTGGGAAACAGTGGAAGTAGGATTGGATCCCAGGTCTGTCCAACTCCAAGCTTGTGCTGTTTTGTGGGAAGAGAACAGAGGAAGTGAAGCAGCAGCAAATGGGGTAGGAATAGGAGTAGGAGGCTGAGGACATCCATGGGGAATATCTCAGAGCCCGGTCAGGAGGGACAGCAGGACAAGGATGAAAGCAATTCATAGGCTCTTGGGTTTGAAACAGCTTCAGAAATAAATGCCTGATCCTCTATCCAGACGTGAAGGGGGTGGGAAGGGGGATTATTAGTGCTTTAATTCCAAGCTGCTCAGCCAAGTCTCTCCCTGGATCACAGCTCCTGCCTGGGGCCTGTGGTGGCAGCTCAGGCCCAGATAAACCAACTGAGATCACACTCTTAACAAAGGCCGTCTGGCAAGCCTGTCAATCAGAGCTCCACCCTGGACGCCAGGCTCCATCCAAGCTTCTGTGAGAGCAGACGGTGGGTGCGTGCTCTACTTGGCCAGAGCCCCCTCTCTTTGTGTGAAGGCTGGAGGCGTTGTGCTCTCCTGGAGTTGCAGTGGGGTGGCCAGCATCCCCAGAGTTCAGGTGTGGCAGGGGTGGTGTAAGAGTCAAGGGCCATGTTTGCGCTGCCTCTCATGACAAAGATACCTTGGAGAGCAGAGGTAAGTGCCAGGGCCCCAGAGTTGGGGTGACAGCTGTTCTGATCAGCTATGTAATGTGAACACCAGTCCTTCACTCCCAGGTTCTATGACCATGAACAAGTACTTAACTTTCTCTGAGTCGTCTTCCTCTATGCTACAGTGGGGTGATACAGCATACCCTGATGGCTCACAGGAGGGTCACAGGCACCCTGGAAATTATCAAGACCAGTGGGTTTCAAAGCTTTTCCTTAGAATCAATGGAAAAGGACTTCTAGAAAACTTAACGTCTAAAACAGACATTAGAGATGCTGCTGGGGCTGCAGCAGGAGTGGGGACCCTGTCCCCCGTGTGCCTCACAATGGCTCCACACACTGCAGCTAAAACTCTCCGTATGTAAGTATCAAGCATTCCTTTCTTTTCAACCGCTTTTCACAAAAAAGCATGCTCTGTCCTCACTCTTCTCTACAGGCCACCCAAGAGAAACTAATACCCAGGGTTAGGCTTTTAGCCCTGAGGGAGGGAGGAAAGGTAATGGTGGCTTACATTTCCCTGAACTTGAGCTGCATTAGAACCGACCTGCCCCACAGATCCAATCTGATGGGGCCCCATCAGGATTGGTTACCCAGGCCTCTGCAGTCCTGACAGGCCTCAGGGTTGTCAAAGGGGAAAGGGCTTTTAGCCACTCTGGTCTGGAAGGAGCTGGTAACCAAGGCCACAAACCTGGTCACCCCAACTTGTACCTCATACAACAGGGACGGCCTGATTCTTACGTACTCAGTATTCAAAACACAGGCTTAAAGAACACAGCTATTAGTAAATGACCACTGGTCTTATAAAAAGATTACATCTTGTCCATTCTTTCAACAAATGTTTCCTTAAGGTGACAGGTGTTTGGAAGAAGGCTTCCATATTTTTCGAGACTAAGCTTAAATTCTTCCTGAAAGCCCCCCAGAAGTCTCAAGTGACCCCTATCTTTTGGCAGGGGACCTACATGTGCTCCTGGCTTTGCCCTCAACAGTGTGGTTCCAGGAGTGATACTTTTCCTTCTGGTACCCAGCAAGATGAAGCTCTCTCACCAGCACTCTTCCAGCTCCAGCTGGTGGTCACTCACTCAGGCCGTGGTACTACGTGGCTGTTCCCCAGGTGTACCCGAGATGTGTCTGCAGTCCTTACCTGAACCCCTAGCTCTGAAAAGCACATACCACAGCACAGACAGCCCAGGCCAATGTGCTGATACACAGATGGACGTGCCTACACGTGTTCACTCTGAACGAGGTCAGTCTTGTGCCTGTCCTACCAGTGCTCAGGCCCTGGCACAGACGGGTACTTCAGTTCACTTACTGGGACAGAGGATCCAAAATAACAGCAGCAGCATCTGGGATAAAGAAAAACCAGGAAAGGAATGGGGGATGGGACCTACCAAGCCTCCTCCATGGAAGTGGCTGCAGGACACATGCCGGAAGCCCCGCTGGAGGGGGATCCCCGGAGTCGGGGATGCATCCTGGTAGCCCAGTGGGAATGGGCAGTAGGAATGCATGTTGGAGCAGCTGGGATACAGCTTGGAAGGCTCTCTCTCCAGGTACTCAGGCCCCACCACACAATCGGAGTTGATGCTCAGAGGGAGCCCTGAAAAGGTAAGCAACGAGGGAAGTGTTAAAAACACACAGAATAGGGCACCTGGGTGGCTCAGTGGTTGAGCGTCTGTCTGCCTTTGGGTCAGGTTGTGATCCCGGAGTCCTGGGATCGAGTCCCACATCGGGCTCCCTGCAGGGAGCCTGCTTCTCCCTCTGCCTCTCTGTCTCTCGTGAATAAATAAATAAATAAAATATTTTTTAAAGATTAAGTTAAATTAAAAAATAAAAACACAGAACTAGGGAAAAGAGCGTATCCCTGTACAAAGGTAGCAGTACAACACTCAAATCCACTTACAAAGAACTGCCACATCCATTATGCTTTTGATCCTCCCTGCTTTTAGAGCCCTTCAGCCATGTCCCACTGCTCTTAGAAAAAGCCTTTGGCCCTAAAGCCCCATGAGAGCTTGTTCCTGCCTCCACCCGGGCCTCCTTACACACTGTAACCTCGCATCTTCTTTCTCAGCAATCTCAAGGCCTTGGCACCTGCTGTTCCCTCAGTTTGGAAGGCTTTTCCCCCAACCTCACTGTGCTTAAATAAAGTCCTCAATACCTAGCTCCTACTCTTCCTTCAGACCACAACTAAACCATTACCCATTCGAGCTCTACACATTGATTTGTGGGATTCCTTGATCTGTGCTGTCCCTCCCACAAGGAGGAGATCCTTGAAGGCAACAAATGTGACTTTCCCCGTCACTTCTTCATCACTAGTGTCAGGCACAGTTACGTGCTCAGTCCCTGTTGAGATGGAACAGAGAAAGGCACTGTCTCTGTGGAAAGATATCTTCTAGAATTGCTGTTTCAGGTCTCTCGTCCCTCTCTAGTTTCCCAGAGGCCTGAGTTCTCCTAGAATGTCCCAGAAGGCAGAAATGGCCTTCAGAGGGCATCTAGGCCAATCCCCTTAGCACAGCGGGGAGAGGTTTCCACAGAATAGCTCGCCTCCTGTGCTACCACACCGCCATAGAGAAAAACAAAAAAAAGAAAAAAAAAAAAAAACAACCCACATGTCTGCACCCAAAAGGAGCCTCAAGTCTGTATGTGACTTGAAACTGTACTTTTAATAGTGAAGACAAGACATAAAGAACCATGCATTTACCAAGAATTTATGCATATGGCGGGAAGGGAAGGAAAAAAGGCAGAATCAATAGACCAACTGTTCTCCAGGGGGAGCAGAGACCGCGCTCCCACTCCCCGGGAAAGTGCGCACGCGCAAAGTTGGCTGGGCGGAGCCTCCCGCAGAGGCAAGGGGAAGAGTGCGCAGGCGCAGCCCCGTCGAGCAGGCCCGCGCACAGGGGCGTCCTGAAGGAGGCGCCACCAGCCCAAGAAAAGGGCGGGAAGAAGCGCGCAAGTGCACTGGGGCGCGTCTCCCTAGGGCGTCTTCCTGGGGGAGGAGCCACGGCTCAGGTGCTGGAGGCCATTTTCTCTCTCTCAAGGCCGGAAGGCCCGCAGCCAGCTACGTGTTAAGAGCCTCCAGAACAACCGTGTTTCTTTCTAGCCTTTAACCTTTTGCAAAATGGCACCCAACCCCGGGCTTCCAAACCCGAGTACGTCTGGAAAGCATTTACCGCCCCCGCCCCCGCCCCCACCCGAGGGCGCACGGCCGCACCATCCTCCCGGGGCCCTGGGCCGCCGCGGCGGGACTCTTACCGAAGTCGGCGAACGGCGGGCTGGGCACGGGCCGCAGCGGCCTGCGCAGCTCCAAGCGGCCGGGGAAGCCCTTGCCGGCGGCCTCGGGCCCGAGCGGGAGCCCCAGCGGACCGGGCGCGGCCGCGGCCACGGCAGCTCGCGCGCTCAGCCCCGCGTGGCCGCGGCCGCCCAGGACCGGCTGGAAGGCGCTCGGCCCGGGGCTCGGGCCGCGCGGGGGCCTCTCGGGGAAGCCCGCGGCCACGCGGCCCTCGGGGCCTGCCTCCCGCTCTCCCGAGGCGGCCGCCGGCAGCAGCTGGCGGAGGCTGGGGCCCGGGGGCGCGGCGGCTGCGGCGGCCGCGGCCCCCGCCAGCTCGGGCCCCGGCGCGCCCAGGGCCACCTCCTGCTCCTCCTCGGAGGCCTGCTTCTTGAGCACCTTCTGCGCGGCCATGATCTTCTGGCGCTCGGTGATCAGGTAGCACTTCTCGCAGGTGCACTGCTTCCAGCGGCACTTGCCCGCGTGGCCCTTGACCGGCACCAGGAAGCCGTGGTTCCGGCACCGCGAGCACTTCGGGGTCCGCAGCATCTTGTCGGCCGGCCCGGCGGGGTCTGCCTTCATAGCACAACCGCCACCTCCGGGAGCTGCCGAGCGAGTGCAGCGAGGACGAGCGGCGCCCCACAAGGCTCTG
This sequence comes from Vulpes vulpes, assembly GCF_048418805.1. NCBI lineage: Eukaryota > Metazoa > Chordata > Mammalia > Carnivora > Canidae > Vulpes > Vulpes vulpes. The sequence continues at coordinate 156,898,308 of NC_132791.1, forward strand.
GCGCTGGGGACTTTGGATACACTTGTAACAAAGTGGTTCTCGTCGGTCCCGGGAACTGCACAGGACCCTTGCATTTTCCCTCCTTTTTTTGGAGTGCAAAATTTGGAGGCTTTCTGTGTCTTGGTTAATTGCATGCAAAGGCTTGGGTGGAAGAGATTCTTCGGGGAGTGCTATTGCATGTATGTCGTCCAGGTTACCTCAAGTCTTACCCGTTTAATTTTCCAAACTTTCTGTTCCCGCCACAGCGTGGACAGAAGAGGTTTCTGTAACTTCGAAAAGGGCGGAGTGATATTCAACGGTCCGACAGACTTAAAGCTCCAGAGGAACAGGCCTCTCCGTACACACCCGTTCCAGGAGAAAAGCATTAAAGGGGGCAAACCATGTTTCTCCTTCCAAAAGTTTCTGCTTCTGCTGGATTTCATTTCTCTCTCCTGCTGAGAAGCAGAGGCTCACGGTGATGCTTCCAGAATATTCTCAAGAGCTCAGCGCAGTGTGATGGTTGCTCAAGGGTGTGCCCTACTAGCAAGATAGAGAAATGCATTTCTGGCAAATGGTGCGTTGCTGTTGTTGATGGCTTCCAGGGTAAAGCATGCTTTAGACAGGATATTTTAGCGGGAGCTTTTATCCTTTTTAACTTTGCCATGAATTTGGTTGTTCCCTGTAAAGCAGCCCAAATCTTGGTACATCTGAAAACTGGCACAAACTTCATCGTTTTCTAATGCTACTAAATTAATTCATTTTCTTGTTTGAAAGAAAGGTATGATACTCTGAGGTCTTTTTTTTTTTTTCTTCTTCCAGGTCCAAAAAATGGGAAAATTAATCACCAACACCTACATTGAAAAGCTTATAATCACAGGATCATATTTAAGAAGGTGGTTACACTTAAAACCTGGCTAAAATGTGTGTGTTTTAAGCTGACCTTTTTCTGAAATTTTCTTTCTGCTAACAGTATGGCAGAAGCCGAGGCCTGGTGTCCACCTTGATTTTCTGGAGCTCTTGGTTGTGGCTGGCTCCTTTGCATTTCTCACCAGCAGCCTGACAATAGGGAGGGAATGGTTGCCATTCTGAGATTGATTAGAAACCGGGACCTGAAAAGAGGTTTGTAAGGCCCTTTTCTGCTTTAAAGAAATATATTCCTCATTTTAATAAGAGGGCAAAAGTATATGCTTCCTGTATTATTTGGCCCTTCAGGGATTTCACTGGTAATTTTACATCCATTTAAAGAGATCTAGGTTGTCTCTGCTTTGCTCTAACACCCCTAAGTCTTAGTTTTTGATTTAAAAAATATGATCCTGTAGATAAAAGAACAGGCATGCTCATTTTCTGACTCCACCAATTCAATGTCTAATTTTTTCACTGAACTTGTCATTCGAAAGTGGTACTTAAAAATCATAGTTTCAATACTACTGTCAAAAAATTTGGGGCATAAGCTGCATTGTTTCATGATAAGGTCATATTCTGCATTATCAGATTTAAATTTTAACATTGGAGGAGAAGACAAAAAAGAACACTGCTCTCATTTACATTTCATGCTTGACCACCCAAGCTCTCTTCATTTTCCTATTAATGATTTAAAGGAAAATCCTATTCAAAGCCAACTATTCGAATTAACATATTTTGGCCTTGTTAACTACAAAATGCTTCCATATTTACTTCATAGCTTTAGGGGCAGAATATACCCATAGGTGATGTGAATTTGCATCATGCTTTGAGAACATTAATAAACAACCATATATCTTTTTAATCAGTAGTCACATTATAAGATGCAAAAACCCCAGGGTTTACAGAGTAAACAAATCTAAGAAAAAAAAAAAAAAGACTTAGTTTATTTCTCTCTTCCCTGGGAAGTCTCAATTTGTGTAGGTAAATTCCAACAAAGCTTTATTTATTTCACTCTTGGAAATTCAGGAAAATTGATAGTTTTGTTTTATTTAGTTTGATGACTGATTACTTCTTAGGCTGCTGCTTTTTTAAAGAAATATATACGTTTCTTTAAATTGTTATTTTTTAAAAATGGTAAAAATGAAAAACTGAAGTCATAAAAAGATGGGAGCCATAGACTCCCTTTTTTTCTCCACACCTAAACCTTAGGATATTTATGTTTAAGAAAGTCTGCATCCTCTTAAGCAGTGGTTTATAAAATAACGAGTCATAGTGGCTGAGGAATCACCAGTTTGACTAATTAACCACAAAGGAGCGGCTTGGTGGTCATATGTGACTCCCAGCTTCAAGCGAGGCTCCTTTTCCCTTCAAGTCCCAAGCTTCCTGTCTTGAATAATGCCTCTTCTTTTCAGTTAATATGATTGCTATTGGTACTGCTTAATTTGTATTCATTGTAAAGAGTCTTGCATTATACAATGCATGGAGGTATCATTTATAATCATTAAATATTGCATGCACTGTAATGCTTCCTTACTGGGAGTACACAAGAGTAAGAAAGGGCTTTTTTTGCCTATAGCTTCTTTCCCCTAACAGTTATAACCCAGATAGCTGCTATCTTCCCCTCTTCAAGCTCTCTCCAGTGAGCAATGAAAACTTTATTGAAGATTTTGTAGAGGATGAAAGGGAGGATTTACATGACACATCCTATAGCCAATGCTTGAAAATCCTGTCTTAGCATCCTGCTGTGCTATTGGAAAGAAACTGGTCTACTCCCTCCCTCCACCCCCAGCCCCCAGCCTCTCTGGCTTCTCTCTTTCTTGATTTTTTGGGAGCTCTGTAACAGCTGTGACTATCTTATTTTCCTTTATGTCTAGCACAAAATAGACATTCGGTAAATATTTGTTAAATGTGCAAATGGCTCTTGCCTCCCTCTCCTGCCAGTGTCAAAATTATCTCATCTCTAATTGGCACAGTAAATTAGCTTGGCTTCAGCAACTCTCCCCAAGCATACAAAACAGAAAGCCCACGGTGAGTGAACAGGACCACTCTCTGACAAGCAGAATTTGATGATCAACTTTGGTTCCTTGAGCTCACCCCCAACCCCTGATGGTTTACTAACAGTAATAATAACAGCTAGCACTTACTGTTTCTATATGCAGTCATTTTTAGTCCTTTGAGGATTCATATAATCCTCACAATAGTCATCTAAGGTAGGTGCTGTTTTTTTTCACTCCCATTTTACACATTTTACACATGAAGAAACTGAGACCTAGAGTAGTAATTTGCCCAAGATTTTCCAGCCATTGAGTGGCAAAGCCATGATTCAAAACCAGGAAATCTATCCTCAAAGTCCATATTCTGCTAACTCAATATTTCTTCTACACAGATACAGTGCTCTCCCTAAGAAAGCTTTAGTGATGAATAGAAATTGTCTTATTATATATACCATTACAGATGGGGCAAAGGGGGGTGAAGGTAGTAGCAACCTGGGAAAGCTTTCTAAGATGCCCTGCTCAGTTGCTCTCCTCCACCCACAGCCAATATTTATTGAGTGCCAACTATGTGCTAAGTGTTTGAGACACTTTATAAATAAAAATTCAGAATCCTTACCTTTAGGCATACATTCTAGCTGGCAAATCAGACAGAAAACAAATAATTCTAGATAAAAGCTAGGGAGTAGGGTACAGGGAGAACCAGGATGCTATAGGAACACATAAGGGAGCCTAACCTGCATCAAGAAAGCAGAGCCCAGGGGCACCTGGGTGGCTCAGTTGTTGAATGTCTGCCTTTGGCTCAGGTCATGATCCTGGGGTCCTAGGAGTGAGTCACGCATCGGGCTTCCCTAGGGAGCTTCTCCCTCTGCCTGTGTCTCTGCTTCTCTCTGTGTCTCTCATGAATAAATAAAATATTTTAAGAGAGAGAGAGAAAGAAAGAGAGAAAAAAGAAAGAAAAAAAAAAAAGAAAAGAAAGAGCAAGCAGCTCCCAGGGCACCTGGGTGGCTCAGTCAAATAAGTGTCCAACTCTTGATCTCAGCCCAGGACTTGATTTCAGGTCGTGAGTTCAAGGCTGGCTTTGGGTTCCACGCTGAGTGTGGAGCCTACTTAGAAAAAAAGCTCCTTTTAGGGGCTTGTTTTTCTGCTGAGGCTGAAAGGATGAGTAGGAATTAGGTACAGGAGCAGGAGAGGGGTATCTTAGAGGATGTTTGAAGGCCTGTAATTAGGTACAGGAGCAGGAGAGGGGTATCTTAGAGCATGTTTGAAGGCCTGTAATGTGGCTATAAAGTACAGTGAAGTCAGGACTGGAGAGAGAGAAGGTATAAAAGTTGAACAGTAGCCAGATCATGGAGAGAGTCCTTGGGGAGAAATTATGGGTGTAACTAAGACTAAGGAGAGGCCAAACTGGAATCCACATATCCAGACATGTCCATGACCTTGGTTTTTCTTTCAGAAAGTAGAACTAGTAGAAGTAGTCCTAGTAAGTAACTAAGACTCATATAGGTATTGCAAGATTAAAATGGAGTTGAGTATGGTTTTCTTTGAGGTGGTTGTTCCGATGGAACACACACCCAAGGCTAGCCACAGCCCTGGACTAACAATATGCTAGCCACCTGATTCTCCTAACCCTGCAGCCCTGTTTACTGATTCGTGTGACCTCTCCTAGGAATCTCCTAAGAATCACAAAGTAGCAGTGATGGAAGACAAAAGAGTGACAGAAAAATAGAGTGAGATGAAATCAAGCAAAAAGCAGTTGGAGAAGTTTTGTAGATAAAGACTAGAATAAACAATTTTGTGGAACAAACGGAAAGTATACAACCTGGGCAGAGATGAGGCATACTCGAAGTGGTACAGTTGACTGAATTAGACCCAATAGCGCTGACCTTTGTTTTGTTTTCACTTCCTAATTTGATGAAAAAATATTTTTACATACAGAAATTTTCACGTATAACTATTACAAGTACTATCAAATTTCAATAAATTTCAAGAAAACTTGTCTTAAAAGATAAGAGGCACATGTCCCCATAAATGCGTTGTTAATTGGGAATAATAGCCTTAATATCTCTCTCTTTTAGTAAAATGCAGATTTGGTTTAACACAACATACATGAATTTAATGTCAATAAATGCAAGGCACTGTTCCCCAATAAAATGAGAGTCTAAAAGAAGAAAGGAGCAAAGAAAATCTTCCAAAAAAAAAAGAATATTAATCTTCCTCTATGTGTATGTTCCTTGTCTAGTTTTTTTTAAAACAGTAAATTCTTATTTACACAAAACAAAACACCCAGAATTTCCCCCTAAATTCTGCTTCTATGAGAATGGCAAACATATCAGGAATTTATCTTTCAAGAGACCTTTTCATTTTAAGTCACAGCATCAGTACAAATTTAGCCCATATTGTAACTATAAACAGATGGCAAGAAATAATTGCTTTAAAGACAGGCAAACTGGATGAGAACTTGATCATTACTCATTAGTTGTGTTACCTTGGCTAAGTCACTTAACTTCTCTGTACTGCAGTAGTACAAGCAGTAATAATATTTGTATAATGTGCTACAAATTCCAAAGTACATTTATCCACATTTATCCCATTTAATATTGTTAATATATAATGAATGCATACAGCTTTGCAGGTGGAGGGGTTCAGAACAAGGCTCCTCAAAATGTTCTACTGTTGACTCTTTTGAGCTGAAGTCACTCAAGACCCTGAAGGCTTAAGAGAAACTTTCTACCCTTCCTAAACTACCTAAAAGAATCTAAATTGAGGGGTTTTGCCAGAATAAGAGTTAATATCAGAAATGTTTTATCTGGGAACCCTGGGTGGCGCAGCGGTTTAGCGCCTGCCTTTGGCCCAGGGCGCGATCCTGGAGACCCGGGATCGAGTCCCACGTCGGGCTCCCGGTGCATGGAGTCTGCTTCTCCCTCTGCCTATGTCTCTGCCTCTCTCTCTCTCTGTGTGACTATCATAAATAAATAAAAAATAAAAAAAAGAAATGTTTTATCTGAATGATTGATCTGTACGACAGGTCAAACACCTAATTACTAATCTGCTCTTACTGCCCTCTTCCCTTTTGAAGCCCCAGACCTTTACCTTATTCCTTAGCTCAGGATGTCATATGTGCCTCATTTAAATTTTCTGTTATTAAATCCCTCATGTATTTGAGGATTCTCATACATACAAAATTAATTTTTTTCTCCTGTTCATCTGTCTCGTGACAATTTAATTCTTAGACCAGACAGAAGAACCTTTAAAATGTAGAGAAAAGGGCAGCCCAGGTGGCTCAGTGGTTTAGCGCTGCCTTCAGCCCAGGGTGTAATCTTGGAGACCTGGGATAGAGTCCCACGTTGGGCTCCCTGCCTGGAGCCTGCTTCTCCCTCTGCCTGTGTCTCTGTCTCTCTCTCTTTCTGATGAATAAATAAATAAAATCTTTAAAAAAATAAAATGTAGAGAAAAAATTTTCCTCCCCAACATAGGCATAGTCTGATTTAAATCACAGAAGAACAACTCTAAGGGAAGTACTTTTGTTATGTCCATTTGACAGATAAGAAAACCAAGGATTAGAGAAGTTAAGAAATTTCTTCCCCAAGGTAAACAGGAAGTAGAAGGAACGTGTATGAATAGCTCCCCAGTCTGTCCTCTTAACTATGCTCTTATTGTCATTATTTAGTTATTTCACTTACTTTATACATTTAAGATCTCTGACTCTTACAGGATTATAATGCCCAGCCCAGTGTCTGGGACTGGCACATGGTTAGCATGCATTATATGGTACCAAAGAGGAAGAAGGGCAAGGGAATGGGGAATGAAGAGAAAGAAATAGTATCTCCACCTCCAACAGATTTAATTCAGTTGCTCAACTTTTCCAAGTGGCTTCAAGCTTCTCCAAGCATAGATTAAACCTGAGCTGACCAAAACCATAGCTTTACTCCCTTGTGACTATTGAGCACTCTAAAGTGTGGCCAGTCCAAATTAAGATGTGCTAAAAATATAAAATACACACACCAGATTTCAAAGACAGTATAAAAAAGAATGTAAAATATCTCACTGATAATTTTGTATAGATTATATATTGAAATAATGATATTGTGAATATTGAGTTAAATGACATATTTTAACATGGTCTTTTACTTTTTAAATGTGGCTTCCAGAATATTTCAGAATACCTATATGTCTCACATTGTATTTCTATTGGACAGCACTGAAAGAGAGATTTGTCTGTGTAGGCCTTCTTCTACTTCCAAGGAGCAAGATTTTTAACAGTAGATCAAATTCAAGCTGTTACACCACTGTCCTGTAAGCCACTTGGATGCATTACTTCCTCATGTTGATTAGATTGCCTTCACTAACTTGAATCTACTCTTTGTTATTTAGGGCCTTTCTAATGGAATCTGTCTCGTGCTTTAGAATTAGAATTATTAATTAGAATATGTCAGCCAGAGGAGTCTAATAAAACTATAGTTTGCTTTTTTTTTTTAAGATTTTATTTATTCATGAGAAACACACACACATACACACAGAGACAGAGAGAAAGAGAGAAAGGCAGAGACATAGGCAAAGGGAGAAGCAGGCTGCCTGCGGGGAGCCTGACAGGGGACTCGATCCCAGGACCCCGGGATCACAACCTGGACCAAAGGCAGATGCTCAGCCACCGAGCCACTCCACCCCTCTAGTTTGCATTTTGAATCTTTATCTGCATTGATGTTATTTTTATAGGAATATTTTCATATTTATCTTGTCAGGTATAAATTACTAGTAATCTGTAAACTAGAAAAGAAAGAAGGATATCATTATATATCAAGGCTAAACCATTCCTTTAGATTCTCCTAAGATCCCAACCAGAGGGCATGGATCAGTTATGAATATGCTGCTTGGTAAGTGGGGATAAGTGGAGTCCTTTGGACATTTAAAATTGTTAAGAACTTTGGAAATTTTATAGAAAATTACTTTATCTATGCCCTTATCCCTCAGAACCCACCCCAGATAAACAACTGCTACTCTAGAAGTACTAATGTTGCTTTGCACAAATAATTCCTTAAACAAGCAAAAAGGCATGAAGATTTGTTATGAATAGTTTTCATCTAAACATCTAGGGATTATTACTTCCCACAACATTTTCTTTAAACATGGTTAGAACATATTTAGTGTAATGAGTTTGAGGATTGTTGCTTTTTCCCCTACAACTTGCCAAATAAATCAGAAATAGTTATTTTCAGAGACAGTTTAAGGAACTCCGTAATTCCCAGTCTGTTCAAGTTTTACAGTAAATCTTAGTTGAATGGCTGTCATTGTTTCCAGTCTGGTCAAGCAAAAAAGAAAAAAGGCATACAATTCATCAGAACAATTAGTTGATTGGGGTTAAATAATTCTAGGAATAAACATTTGACCCCCTGGCACATCATAAACCTCCTGGAGTGAGAAAGATTATAAATTAAATGTACATGATTTAAAATCATCCAGATACACCCTGAACATTATTGCAGGCATGTGGGACACATTTAGATAAGTTAAAACCAAGTGTGGGTTTAGAGTTTAGCTATCTTTGATCAGCGGTTTACTAAAGCTTTATTGCTTTGGTGTGAGGAGTGAAGGGAGGAATAGTGGCAACGGTGCCCCCTACTGCCTGATGGCCACCTCCTCTGTTTCAGGGATTTTTAGACATCCAGTACCCCAGGAGATCATGAAACTCCTAAGTATAAGGAGGTCAGGAAGGGGGAAAACACCTAACATTCTTTGAGGGTCCATGTCCTTGCAAGCACTCATTGTCATTTAATTTAATGATAATATGAAGTTTATTACCAATTCAGGAAAGAATAGGATGAAGCTTAAAGAAACTGAGATTCAGCAAAGTTAGATGACATTTACAGGATTTGTAGTTAGAAATGGGACAGGCCGGGATTTAGACCCAGGTCTGTCTGGCTCCCAAGCCAGGAATTCTTATCTGCAGTATGCTAGCTGTGGCTGGAGGCCCTGGGCAGCTGGGACTTGTAAAAGTATCATAACCAACCATCCTGATTGGCCTGGGACTGAGAGGGTTCTGGAGTCACTGGACTTTCAGGGTTACAAATGGGAAAGTTGTGGGCAAACTGGAAGCTGCTGCCCTAGATAGAATTCAACTGAATAAAGCACTAGGCTAGGAGGGGCAGTTTGGAAAAGGAGGAAGTCTACTCAGTTGTGTCTGTCCTGTTCCTCTCTATGGCCCAGGCCACTATGCCACAGGTGAGCAGTCTCTGTCCTATTTATTTTATGCTGTGACATACCCTGGGGGACTGTCACAGAAGCTCACATTTCTGCCAGTTATGATTTCTTCATTTCCCATCCTAAGTCATCAGTCAGTTGAAATTTAGTTAACTGAACAAATCATTCACTCAAGTGGAGGGGAAAGAGTAGAGACTGGGGCATTACAGAAACATGAATTCTGTGAGGATTAATGAGGGCCAGAAAAGGTAGGGGAGTAACAGAACAAGGACATTCATGGAATGCTTATTAATGCACAGGGCGCTGGGCCAGGTATTTTGTGCACATTATCTCATCTTTTAACAACTCTAAAGGTAGTTATAATCAGCCCTAATTACAGATTTTTAAAATAAATAAATGAAGCTCAGAAAGAGGCTAACTGTTCAGGTCACACAGCTAGGAAAAAAGGTGAAAATTTTTCATACTGAAGACTCTTAAATTGTTTCCCTTCAACTTGCACTTTTTCTTGAGCAATATTTTAAGGGTACAGAACAAGTATCTCCTATGAATGAGATATATTGATTTAACCTCTGTTTTCATAACCAGTGACCCATGTATGCTACATGTTAGGAAAACATCCAAGTTATACCTTTAGGAAATAGAGGCCTAAGTAAATGGTACTGCTATTATTATTCTAGCTTCCCTTACTCTTTATTTTCTTTAAGCTCTATTTTTTAAAAAGATTTATTTATTTGTTTGTTTGTTTATTTATGATAGACATAGAGAAGAGAGAGGCAGAGACACAGGCAGAGGGAGAAGCAGGCTCCATGCTGGGAGCCCGACACGGGACTCGATCCCAGGACTCCAGGATTGCGCCCTCAGCCAAAGGCAGGCACTAAACTGCTGAGCCACCCAGGGATCCCCTTTAAGCTCTATTTTTGACAGAGTTCAGCATTTCCCAAAATATGTTCCATGGAAGACTATGTCTGTGAAATGTGAAAAAGTATCATATAAAAAGGGGTTCTGAGATCTAGTAAAATTAGGAAACCCTATGTTAGAAAGTTAAAGTGCTTTACTGTGGAACTTCTCACTCTGCAATATGTTCAGGTGCCCTGTGAAGCTCCATGAGGAAGCTCTAGTGCTGTGTTCTCAACCTGTTACTATTCATTATTGGCACTCCAGCTCCAGAAGCCTTTTTAGATATTCCCCTAATTGCCCCTTCCTATCCACCTGCCCCTCCACCAAATTAACTACTAAGGAATAAGAATTTGGTGAGTAGGATGAGTTTTAGGGGGACACAAACTATTGTATTGAGGGTTTTTTTTTGTCCTCAGTGAACTAATTTTTGCCCCATTGGGGTTGATACCACTTTACTTGAGAATGAAAGCTCTGGTATGAATGTTCTTCAAACGTGTTTGAGCGACCACTGGCCTTTTTCAGGTGGACCGATATTCCCAGGAACATACTTTGGGAACCCTGATTTATTCAGCATGAGATAGCTTAACATTTTGTTGTTTTCTTATGACTCAAGGTGAGAATCTTTTCTTTCATACTTAAATTCCTGATGTTATAAGATACACTGAGACATATTAAAAGTTTTAAGAGTTTATTTGAAAAAAAAAAAAAAAGAGTTTATTTGAGCAAAGATCAATTTCAGTTGGGCAGTACCAACCAAATGGGAAGTAGTTAGATGCCTCTGGTGACAGGAACTAGGGAAAATACTTTTATAGAGAGGATCACAAAGCAAACCAAAGAAATGATTTGATTGGCTGTTGCTCAAGTGGTTGCCTTACTTGGAAAAGACTAGTTGGCCGTTTGTGCCTGGCTGTCCTTAGTCTTCAGTCTTCAGTTTTTTAACACTGATGGAATTGCAGGCTTAGGTTTTGGTTTCCTCACATAGGCTGCTAAAGCATTAAAGCCACCTTACTCTATTTGCCTTGTTTGATTAATATAACACTGGTATAAGACTACAATAAGGACGGGACTTCAGGAATGCCTGGGTGGGGCAGCAGTTGAGTGTCTGCCTTTGGCTTGGGGCTTTGGCTCAGGGCGTGATCCTGGGTCTGGGGATAGAATCCCACATCAAGCTCCCTGCAAGGAGCCTGCTTCTCCCTCTGCCTGTGTCTGTGCCTCTCTCTGTGTGTCTTTCATGAATAAATAAATAAAATCTTAAAAAAAAAAAAAGACAGGACTTCAAAAAGACTTGATTGAGAAATTCTTCTCTCCCAGTGGCCATCATCCTCAGTTTGTGATTTGAATTTTATATCACCAATTTTTTAAAAATGGCAAAACACATAAAGTGTCTAATGTTCACTAATCTTAAGTGTAGAGCTTGATGAATGTGCAGAGTTGTATACACATCTATTTCCAGATAAAAGTACTAAATTCTTGATCAGAGAACCTTTAAAAAAAAATCTTTGACCTCCCATCATTCACATACTGTGTTTTTCAAACCTTAATGAAGTTTAATGAAGAATCCACCTAAGGGAGCTTGTTACAATTGCATATTCCTACCCTTGAGGATTCTCATTTAGAGGGCCGGGGGTGATTGTAGATTTTAAGTAAAGCATTACAGGTGGTCCTGATGCAAGTGGTCTACGGATCACACTTCTGAGAGATGTTGGCCTCCCTACAGGATAAAAGTCAAACTGCCGAACAAGGTGTTAAGACTTTCCCTAATTTGACCCCATTCTATTTTTCCAGACTCAACCCTTGCTAGCTTCCATGTTGAATTACTCACCTCTCCCCAATAGTTCCTGCCTTCATGTTTCCCCCAGCCTAGACTTACCTTTGCATCTACTTTTTTTTTTTTCCCCTCCCCATCTACTCATTGTGACAGACTCCTACTCCTCCTACTCATTGTGACAGACCTAGCTACGCTGTCATTTCCTCTGGGAAGTCTCCTTAACCTCATGAGGCAGAATAGGTTGCACTCTCATTCATTGTTCATACAGAATTTTATTCAGACCCCTATTATACTACTTACCACACAATCCTGATTTTTAAATCTCCTTATTTAGAAATAAGCAAGAATATGTCTAGCTCTTTCTTAAACTCCTAATCCTGCACACTGCCCTGCACACAGTGGGTGAATGAATGAATGAATGAATGCTACCGATTTACACGTGGAGTCACTTAGTTCTCATTTCCCAGGCCAATGAGACTGAAGTCCCCCTAAGGGAAGTGAGGGTTTCTGACTCACTTTTGTGATCTCCAAAATTATGCCAGGGTCTCAGGAGTCAAGAAAAAAATACCTAATGAAAATAATCAACAGACTCTGTCCCCCCAATTTAGTGAGTACCTCCATGCTTCTTAGGCCCTCACTTCAACTCTTGGTACACAGGAGTGGAGTGTGAGTGCAGGGGGGAGATGCCATCCATACATATCTAGCACGAGAATGTTAGGTTAGGAGCCGCAGGAGTGGCCTCCAACACCAGTTTCCTGGTTCTCCTACACATTCCCTCCATAGAACACTCTGTTGCCATGGAGATGCCCATTGTCCTAAGTGGACACAATTAGGTGAGGACTCCAGAAAGGCAACAGTGCATGGCGACTCTCCGCCCCCTGGTCCAACTCCTTATCTATTTGTTCGCCTATTCCTGTGTCTACTCCTGTTTGTACTTGTTGATTTATTTCTTTAGCATCTTTGTGGAGCATTAGGCAGCTGGGCTGGACAGAAGCCACCTGGGCAGGCGAGGCCTTACCTACCGTTCAAGGTGAGACCTGGGGACCGCCGCCCGTGGGCTGGGGAGGGCGGAAGGGCGGGGTTCCTGCCTTTCCCATTAGTCCATTGGGCCGAAGAGGTGAAGGGTGGGGCGGGGGGCGGTCCTGGGGGGGGTGAAGGGCAGGGGGTCCTCCCTGACCTCCGGGAGCCAGCCTCGGGCCGCCACAGAGCCGCCTCGCGCTCTGCAGAAACCCGACGGACACCGGCTGCGCGGGTCGCTCCCACCGGCCGTTGGGTTGTCAGGCGCGCGGGGGAAGCTCACGCCGCACGCGCACCTGCTCTGCTGCCCCTGCAGAGGCAAGAGCTCGGGTGAGGGACGGTGTGTCCGGCCGAGCCCGCTCGTGCTGCGGGCGGCTCCCCGGCAGGCCCTGGGCGGGGCCGCCACGGAGGAGCAGAGCTACGAGCACGGCTCCACGAGGCACGCTGAGCTGCGGGCGGACGCACACGGCCATCGTGCGCCTGCACCTGGTCGAGGGCCGCGTGCAGGTGGGCCCCGGCAGGTACAGGGGCAGCGGCGTCGGGGTGACGGTGCGCGACGACGGGCTGCGCGGCCTGGGCCCCAGGCTGGCCCCGACCCTGCAGGGCCTGTGCAAGTTCGGCCTCTACGAGGGCTTCAAGACTCGCTCCGCCGAGCTCCTGGGCCCCGAGGCGGCGCACGCGTGGAGGACCAGCCCGTACCCGGCGGCGTCGGCCAGCGCCAAGTCCTTCGCCGACATGGCGCTGGCCCCCACGGGGGCAGTGAAGGTGCGCATCCAGACGCGGCCTCTGCCCCTGGGGGCAGCGAAGGTGCGCATCCAGACGCGGCCTCTGCCCCTGGGGGCAGCGAAGGTGCGCATCCAGACGCGGCCTCTGCCCCTGGGGGCAGCGAAGGTGCGCATCCAGACGCGGCCTCTGCCCCTGGGGGCAGCGAAGGTGCGCATCCAGACGCGGCCTCTGCCCACGGGGGCAGCGAAGGTGCGCATCCAGACGCGGCCTCTGCCCACGGGGGCAGCGAAGGTGCGCATCCAGACGCGGCCTCTGCCCCTGGGGGCAGCGAAGGTGCGCATCCAGACGCGGCCTCTGCCCACGGGGGCAGCGAAGGTGCGCATCCAGACGCGGCCTCTGCCCACGGGGGCAGCGAAGGTGCGCATCCAGACGCGGCCGCTGCACCACCATGAAGGTCGCCTGCTTGGAGCGCACGGCGGAGGCGCCCGACGCGCGCGTGGTCCCGCAGCCGCAGCACCAGTGCACCGGGGCCGAGCAGCTCGCCGCCACCTTCGTGGCCGCCTACGTCGCCGGCACCTTCTGCGCGGTTGTGTGTCCGTCCTGCACAAGGAGAAGGCAGTACGGCCTTCGGAGTGCTGCACAAACCGGGCTGCGCGCGCGTGGAAGGGCCTGTTCGCCTGCGTCCTTGTGATCCACGCCCCGACTGCGTGCAGTGGTTCATCTCTGACTCGGTCAAGGTCCACTTCAAGCTGCCTCGGCCTCCGGCCGCCCAAGCGCCCCCAGACCAGGAGCAGCAGGAGTAGGAGTGGGTTTGTCAACGCCTGGGGCCACCCTTGGCCCGAGGGCCCATCCACTGGGGGATTGTGTCCAGGCAGCAGTGCCAGCGCGTAATATGTTTTGTTTTCTGATTTGGGAGAGGTGACAAGATGTAGTCCAAGTTCTCTCCAAAAGGGCCGATTCCTTCCCCTTTTTGGCAATCCTAGGCAATTGCAGCCGTTTCCTTTAGGAACCCGAACCATTATCTTTGGGGAGTCGGAACAGCTGCTTTAACTCACTAACTCTCCAGCTACTGTAAGGAGAGCATTCTTAACGGGAAGTAATGTCAGGTAATTTAGGGCCTCTAGGTTGTTTCTCCTCTGATTCACCGTTCGGTGGAGATTCCTGAATAGCCTACTAATGAGGTCATAAGGTCAGCACAACTATATGGGGCGGAGAACAAAGTAAAATTCCGCTGCAAGTTATCCACCCCAATAGAAATCGTGCACCTATTGAATAGATAAAGGACTCATTCCGTGCTTCCTGTTCGTGTTCATTACAAGTAAAAATTATTAAAAGTTAAACTGTGGCTTCTATTGCCTGATAACTTAGACTGAATTCACTATTTTCAAAGAGACATGACATGAGAAGATCTGCATTTTCTCATTTTGCTTTGTCCAATTCTGTTCCTGATGTTGCTGATTAGAACGTAGCTCTCTCCAGGAAGTTCTACAATTGGATCAATGTGGAAATCCAAAATGAGATGAAGGGCAGGCTCTGGAAATAAATATGTAAAGAAAAGCCTCTGTTCTCTAAAAATTTCTTTTGTACAACTCAGCTTTCAACAACCACACATCCAAAGAAGATCATACCACCCTGACATTTAAAAACACACACATGAAACCCTGCAATTCCAGTTTTTTGTTGAATGTTGAAGTGTGCTTTTGGTGACTTTGGGAGGAAAATCTCACTTTTAATGTCACAAGTGCCATTAATTTAATGTGGTGCATGTTGCCATGATCTCTTATGATGGTTGAAGTTCATAAAATTTACTGAATTATAAGGCACATTCTCAGTTTTCTGTATCCTTCATATCGCTCATTGGGAAAATTATAAAATTAGTGAGACTTTGAATTAGACATGTTTGTAGAATGTAAGCAATAAACTTCAGTGTGATAGTTGCTGTAATTTACCACACTGTTACTTGATTGCCTTAACTTGTGTTAAAGATGGCAAACTTTAAATATGTTGATGTTTTAACTATGTAATAAGAGTAAATTTAAATTGTTCAGTGGTTAACAGAAGTTAAAAAGTGCCTAAATTTAACTAAGTTTTTTTGAACTGTCTTAATTGGATAATAAAGAACTTGGAGGAAAAAATCAGAACTTGTGAATGAGCTAGAATCAAATTTATATTTAATGCTTCTATTTTGTTTATTATTGGGGAAGAGGATGGGAAGGATACCATGTATTATTAAGACACTGACTTTCCTTAGGCAGTTGGTGTCTAGTGTCCAGGTTTTTGAAAAAGGAAGTTCTCAAAGAAGTTAGAATGATAAATTTCATGGCACTAAATTGTGCAGTTTCTTTCCCGGAAAATTTTAAGACAAATATATTTCTGTCTAGTGTTGCCTTATAAAATGTAGGAAATTTCTTTGGTCAATACTTTAGTAAGTAAAGTTCTTTCTTTCTTTTTTTTAAGATTTTATTTATTTATTCATAGAGACACAGAGAGAGAGTGAGGGGCAGAGGCACAGGCAGAGGGAGAAGCAGGCTCTATGCAGGGAGCCCGACATGGGACTCGATCCAGGGTCCCTAGGATCAAACCCTGGGCTGCAGGCGGCGCTAACCCGCTGCACCACCGGGGCTACACAGTAAAGTTCTTTCTATCCATACTGTAATTTAGGGATTTGCTGCAAAATCTTGGAGTTTCAGGATATCACTTGTTCTGCTCTGTCGTATTTCATGATTATTCAATTGAGAATACGAGATAATTTCTGTAATATACACTGTATGCTTAGAGAGTTATAATCTAAGGAGAACTCTTTGGCATGATTCTATCATGGACATGGTCAAGGAAAATTACTTAGTTTGGGTTAGCAGTTTTTCTATTCATTTCCTAGATTTCTGTTCACCTTTTTTTGTTGCTAGTTTACAAATGTCTGATTAAATAGGAGCCACGGTAGCTAACAATAAAGAATAAAAATTTAAGTAAGGTTAATAAATAAAGGCTAACAAACAAATATGTTTAAGTAAGATTAATAAAAGTTAATTAAGTAATTTAATGACTCTTACATTCAAAGTCATTGGGGATTTTTTTCCTAGTTACTATTCCTTTGGTACAACTTAAGCTTCTTCTCAGTGTTTTGCTTTGTCTATAATTACCAGTCTGAAATTACATGAATCTGTTAGAATTAGAAAAGCCATAGTATATGTCTGTGAGTCATTTTTTTTAAGATTCATGTATTCGCCCAAGAGAGAGAGCATGAGCATGCATACACACAAGCAGAGGTGGAGGGCGTGGGGGTGGGAAAGGCAGAGGGAGAGGGAGAGACTCAAAGCAGACTCCTCACTGAGAGTGGAGCCCGCTGAGGGGCTGGATCCCCTGACCCATGAGACCATGACCTGAGCCAAAACCAACAGTCAAATAAATATTCAACAGACTGAGCCACCCAGGCTCCCCAGTATTGTGAGACATCTTTTATAAGCATTTTCTCATAATCTCGATCCTTGAAGTTAGTACATTTTATATATAAAGAAACTGAGGGATCCCTGGGTGGCGCAGTGGTTTGGCGCCTGCCTTTGGCCCAGGGCGCGATCCTGGAGACCCGGGATCGAATCCCATATCGGGCTCCCGGTGCATGGAGCCTGCTTCTCCCTCCACCTGTGTCTCTGCCTCTCTCTCTCTCTCTGTGACTATCATAAATAAATAAAAAAAAAAATTAAAAAAAAAAAATTTTAAAGAAACTGAGACTCAGAAGCTAGGTAACTTTCTCAACATGATATAGCTAATAAGTGATAATAGTCTGAATCAGAGTCCACATTTTCTTCATTACTCAAGCTCAGCACCATGACACAACCAATAATTATCCTTTTCATAAACTCCTTTTTATAGTACCTCAAAAAATATTTTTAAAATTTCTATTTGTAAAAAAAGATTTCTATTTGTATATATTATAAAACTTTCCTAATTTTGCACTAATGGAAAGTTTGTGTTTCAGTTGTGAAAAACCTATGGATAATTGCTTAGAAGTAATCAAACTGCTACATACTTAAATGTATTTAACTTAATATTTAATTTTTTTTTTTCATATCAGGTCAGTGCCTCAGTCCTAATTTGAAGGGACTGATGGTCATAAAAAACATTAGTCTTTTTTTTTTTTTTTTTTTGGTAATTTGCGGTACTGCAGTTTCAAGGCTTTATTTCACCACATTTTCTAATTCTTTAATCTTTAGTTCCTACAGCTAAAAAAAGCTTGTTTAGGCTATTTATCTTTTCCCCCAGGTGGTGATCAAAGTAGCTTTTTCAAGTATATGAAATTAATTTTGTGATAGGAAGCTGTAAACTCATCCATTGATCTGTCCTTTGAGAAGTGAATAAAGAGAGTAGATAAAATCTTAAAAAACAAAGGCCATATTTACATGTTAAACCACAATTATAAAGATTGGAAAGAATCAAGGTATTAATGTTATGAGTATTTTTCCTTGCTTTATAAGTGTGTCTTTAGAAAGCATTTCTTTTGAGCCTTTCAAAGCAAGAATAATCACTGAAGTCAGATCACATTTTGATAGGCAGCCATTCAATTATAGTATGCTTGTTCTATGTGCTCTTAAAGATCATTTTTTTTTAAAAATCATGAGCAAAGAACTATTTGAAAGGGAGTTTATTTATTTATCTGTCTATCTATTTTAAGTAGGCTCCACACTGGGTGTGTACTTAACTTACCACCCTGAGTTCAAGACCTGAGCTAAGATCAGGAGTTTGATGCTTAATCGACTGAGCCACCCAGGCACCCCTGAAAGGGAATTTACATTTTAATATTATTTTGAAAGCTTTGTCTTGTTTTGTCTTTTCTTTTTTTAAAAGATATTATTTATTTATTTTTTAGAAAGAGCATGAGCAGAGGGAGGAGCAGAGGGAGAGAGACAAGCAGACTCTGCGCTGAGTATGGAGCCCAACTCAGGGCTCAATTTCACAACCCCCAAATCATCACCTGAGCCAAAACCAAGAGTCAGATGGTCAACTGACTGAGCCACCCATGCACCCCCGTCTTTTTCTGAATGCCATATTTGAGCAGGTGGATAAGTAGGGAAAGCTCTAACAATGTAATTATAACTAAAATTTGTATGTATGTGTGTCCATTTTAATTCATGTATTTTGAGACCTTCAGTGATAGAGTATCCAATTTTACAGGCAGTTTGGTAATTCTGCCCATACCCAGTCTATAACACTATTGATCAACACCTGTCATATACCAAGTGGTATGCTAGGCAGAAGGATTTTTGTGATGAGCATAATTCATGGACACTGCCCTTGTGAAGCTTACAGTCTAGTAGGAAAAATAATTTACAGTTTTGCAAAGTGCTGCGAAGAAGTACAGGGTGTTACAGAAGTAAGTTTGAACATGTAAGTCATATTTGAGATGAGACCTGGAGGCTAAGTAGGAGTTAGACTGGCAAAGAGAAGATAGATGGCAGTGGACACAGTATGTGCACCTGTCCTGGAGAGAGGAACTGAGAGAGGTTCATTCTACATGAAGGCTTCCATTTGTAGAGGGGCTGGTATGAAATGAAGTAGGAAAGGTAAACAGAAAGAGGGTCACTCCCAGCTTTGTAGTTCATGTTTAAAAAAATGGGACTTCTTTGAGTGTTCATATGGCCATTGGAAAAACCATGAAGGGCTATAAGCATAGAATGACCCTCAGGCTGCTATGTGGAAAGAAATGGAATAGAGGGAGAAGAAATTAGTTAAAATGTAGCTGTAATCCAGGCAAGAGAGAATTTATCAAAGCCTGGACTAGGATGGTGACAAAGGGGATGTTAAAATATCATGAGGAGCCAAAAGGTAGAAACAACCCAAATGTCCATTGATGGATAAATGGATGGATAAATTGTGGTATAGACATACAATGGAATATTATTCAACCATAAAAAGGAACAAAATATTGATATATGCTACAATTTAGATGAGCCTCAAAGACTTTATGCTAACTGAAAAAGCCAGACACAAAAGGTCACATAAGATTTCTATAATACATCAGAATAGGCAAGTCCATAGACATAGATAGCAGATTGGTGGTTACCATGGGTTGGGGTGCAGGGAATGGGAAGTGATTACTTGATGGATATGAAGTATTTTTCTCAGGTGATAAAAAGTTGTGAAATCAGGGAGAGGTGGTGGTTGAATCACCTTGTGAACACATGGCACTTAATTGTACACTTTAAGATGATTGTGTGTTAAATTCATTTCACCTCAATAAAGATATTGTGAGATGCTTTATTCATAGGAGCCCCAAAGTGGAAACAACCCAAATATCCATCAACCAATGAGTGGATTAAAAATGTTGCATATCCATACAATGGATGGTTTTCACCATAAAAAGGAATAAAATACTATTTGACATAATAAAACACATGCTACAACTAGGATGAACCTTGAAATCATTATGCTAAGTGAAAGGAGCCAGACACAGTCAAATATTGTATGATTTCACTTGTATAAAATGTCCAGAATAGGCAAACCATAGAAAGTAGATTAGTGGCTGCCAGGGGCTGGTGTGGGGTTGGAGGGATGGGAGGGAAGAATGGGGTTGGAAGGATGGGAGGGAAGAATGGGGAGTGGCCGCTAATGTGTACAAAGGTTTCTTTTTGAAGTGATGAAAGTGTTGTGGAATTAGTGATGATGACTGCACAACTTTGTGAATATACTAAAAACACTGAATGATTTATCTTAAAAAGCTGAATTTCATGGTATGTGAATTATATCTCAATAGAGCTGTTGTAAAAAATGTCTTGAGACTGTTAAATACACTTCAAATATCTTTTCTTTCCCTGAGATACAGTCCTTACTTCTGCCTTTCTCAATCAAGTTAAGACTCTGGCTGCAAAGATGGTAACTAGATTTAATGTGGTGATCATTTCACAGTGTATGCAAATATTGAATCATTATGTTGTACACCTGAAATTAATATGATGTTATATGTCAATTATACCTCAAGTGAAACAATAAGAAACCTAGTGTTTTAAAAAAAAAAAAAAGACTACAGCTGCAAAAGTATACTACTAGCTGTCATTGTCACATTAAATTCCATACAAATGAAGAAGGAGAAATCCATCACGTTGTAAAGGCTGGAAATTGCCTCTAAGGAATGAATGGTATCTTAGTCTCTTAGTGATGCAGAGATCATTCATTTTGGAGAATCACCTCACAATGTGAGTTGAGCCACCAACAATTGCGCCCTTTATTGTAATAAAGAAAGAGGAGCAGATGAATTTTGAGAAAAGCAGATGTGCGTATAATGTACAAGAAAACCTCAGTTAACCCAAATGTTCAAGAATTGGTGGTTTTATTAACTACAAGGTAACCAGAAATTTTTTTTATCTTCTATTCTTGATGAATTTTTTTCTATACGCTTGATGACTTCTCTTTTATAATATAGTGAATATGATTAACAATCAGAGGTTTGGAAAGCAGGACCCCTGAGTGGCTCAGCGGTTGGGCATCTACCTTTGGCCCGGGGTGTGATCCTGGGGTCCCAGGTTTGGGTCCCGCATCGGGCTCCCTGTGTGGAGCTTGCTTCTCCCTCTGCCTGTGTCTCTGCCTCTCTCTGTGTGTCTCATGAATAAATAAGTAAAATCTTTTTTTTTAAAAGAGGTTTGGAAAGCCTCTTGGCTATCGGTTATGAAACTCAGTGCTTATTGTCTAGCCATAGAAGGTGTAGGGCTTTTGAATGGATGCACACTGACCCTATACATAAGTGGATACGGATGTATGTGTGCGTTTAATCCCCAGGTCTACTTTGAAATCTTGTCATTTGCCTCTTTGCTAAAGCATAGTGAAGGGGAAAATCTGGTTTACTTTAAGATTACTTATTGAGTGTCTACTATATGACATTACTTCTATTCTGCTAGGTATTTCTACGTTATCTTAGTGTATTTTAGTTATCTTTGTGTTCTATTAGGCTGTTTCCAAAACTGGTGATTTCATATGCAAAGTACATGTAGTCCCGTGAGTTACGACAGGGCTCACAATGGTAGGCTGTATCTAAGAAGATGATATCCCTCAGTTATTATATGTTTAATATATGTCAGTGTATCTTGCTGTCCTGCCACAAAGACATAATACATGCTTTTGGAAAATACTAGTAAAATTTGGTATTCTGGAAAGAGATTCGGTGGGTTGAAAGCACTCTGCCCCTTCGTAAGGCTGGTAATTCACATTCGCGTAATTGTTAGTGTTCAGACATGAATCCGAGCTGCTGACAGGGCGATTGTCCGTTTGTAAGAGGATGGACAGAAACCTGGCAGGGAGCCCCAGTCCTTTCATCTCCATTAACGTCCGCACTAGGACTGCAGTTACATCTTACTCCCAGACACAGGATTTGTCGCTGCAGTCATTGTCTTAGGCCTCCATGTCAACCCCGACCCTTACCAGAAATATAAAGCTTTTTTGTTGTGCTAAATCAGCACCATTCATTTGATTCATCTGTTGTGTTTGGAAACTTTTGTTCTCTTGGATCATCACCTGTGTCTGATACACGGTGTTACTAATATTTATAGCAACAATTCACTCGGCCAGGTATTATGGTACATCAAAAGTTTCATGTATTTACAACCACCCAGAGAGGTAGGTATTTGTAGAAGTTTAGGTATTTTTTTGTTGTTGTTGTTTTGTTTTTACTGCAAGCAACACAAAACCCAATACACCACAGGTTAGACAATAAAAGACATTTATTATTAACGAGAAATCTGGAGATAGGTAAACCAAGTTTGGTTCAATAAAGGAGTGTTGCTCCAAGAACCTAAGCTCTTTCGGTCTGTCCACTCTGCCACCTTTAATGTGTCGATGATATTGCCCCTCGTTTGAAGATACGGCTGCTGTAACACCAACCACCATGTCTCAGCAACAGCATCCAACTCAGGAAGCAAGAGGGACAAAGGCAGCCCTCTTTCTCTTCGTTGTCTCTCTTATCAGAGAGGAAAATCTTTCTCAGAAGCTTCTGCCAGATTTCCCCTTTGGCCTCAATGGTCAGAATTAGGTCACTTGCTTTCCTGTGGACCCTGCAAACGGATCACTAGTAACAGCAATGGATGG
Source organism: Vulpes vulpes (assembly GCF_048418805.1). Taxonomy (NCBI): domain Eukaryota; kingdom Metazoa; phylum Chordata; class Mammalia; order Carnivora; family Canidae; genus Vulpes; species Vulpes vulpes. The sequence goes on from NC_132791.1 coordinate 156,920,856, forward strand.
CTTAGGTCAATGCAGTGCACCTGCTGGGATTAGGCCCCCTGGGAGCCAAACAAACACCAGGATTTGTTGTTGTCACTGCTATTAGCAAGGAAGGAGAGTGAACCAGCTCTTGGGCAAGCAAGCCTTGGGCAAGCAAGCCCTGCCCTTATATCCTCCCCTATTTCACAGACAAGGAAACGGAGGCTCAGAGAGATCAAGTGAGGTAAAACCATAGTGTCAAAACGAGGATTCACACCAGGGCTGTCTGCCCCCACAGCAGTTTGCTGTCACATTACTTGCTTTAGCTTGCAACTTGCTATGAGGCAGAGCTACTATAGATCATATCGAAAGAGATTTATTACTGAAAATGTCAGAAAAACCGCTTTTGAACAGTGACTAAATCATAATGAAGTCTCAAAGCCAGGAAGCTTCGGACAAGGGCAATCCGTGGATAATGAGATATGATTAAGTATAAATTCTGCTGTCAGGCCCTGAAAAAGAGAAAATAGGTGAGAAAACACACACAGAGAAACACCTCAAAAGAAAGCAAATGTTTATAATCCTGTTTTGCAGGCATCCTCAGTCTTTTCATTGAACTACCCTTTTCCCCCTGTTGACTTTTCCAGAAATGGCTGATTTCCTTCAAATGCTGCCTACTGGAAGAATCCAAAGGATTCATCAGACAAACAAATTTCAAAGTGCCACTACCAATTTTTTTCCTTAAGAAATGCATCAAGCATCTGATTTGCTCCTGATAAATTCTCTGTAAGTAGCATTATAATTAAGCACACACAAAACCGTTCTGTGTTTCCAAGAATACAGCTGGGCTGGCACTGAATCGGCGATAGCGCATGGGCAACGATCGGGAGGGTTCCATTGCATCTCAACTACCATGTACCTTCTTTGTGTGGGGACCAAGCCGTCCCCCCTCCCTGCCCCAACACCCTCTGAATCGCAGGCCATTGCCCATTCACTCCGTGTCTGTCACTAAGCTGGTTTATTGGGCACCTTCACTGAGCCTTGAAGCTGGCTGTCCTGCTTCCAAGCCCTGGAAAAACATGCCAGGGAACCGAAATGGTGCACCTCTCCCAGCATGACTCCCTGCCACCCCCAGACTGGTAGACTCGGCTCATGGAAATGAAACAATGGTATGCAGCAAAACTGGGGAAAGAGAGCGACAGTGAGGGGCTGGGGCTGGGGGGCAGGAAAGGGCTGAGTGAGTGATGAGACCAAGCTCCTAAGCCTGGCTTCACCAGTGTTGGCTTGTGTGGCTTTGGCCAGTTACCTCACCTTCTGCTCCCCAAGTCTCAGTTTCCTCATGGGTAAAATGGGGAACTACAGCACCTACCTGGAAGACTGTGAGAATTAGCAATAATTTATATAAAACATATGGTATAAAATAAAAGCTCACTATATTATTATTATATTATTACTACCAGCTCCTTAGTAAACACTGAAGTCTGTTAGCAGAGAGAAAATTAGCCTGTATTGTTATTGTTCTTATGCTTGTTCTTGGATATATACAAGATATATTTGCTTTAATTTTTAATGCATCATAAAGTACATAACCCTTTGTGGGAAATGCAGTAGATAGGAAAATGAAAAGCAAGTAGCCTGGGGGTGTTGTGTGTATAAAAGCCAATAGTGGCAACCCCATCTCTCCCTGGCTTCTATGCAAACAGTTTCCTTTACAAATGTGTTTTTGGTATGCAAATCACTCTATGCAGATTTCTGTGTGCAAAATACAGCATAGAAAAATGGCCCTCTTGCCAAAGAAGATAGGAGATGTTGGCTGCTGTCAAATGAATTAGCAGCAAATTTTAGATTTCTTTTCCTACTGCTCTTTCTAACAATGGATGGGGTGAGTGTATTTTTTGGCACATTAAACAGAACTATTTTGGCTTTAGATTGTGTGTTCTCGTGATAAAAGTGCGCTTATTGAAGCCTGTAACTACTTTTTGAAGCTATAACAATGTTTAGTGGTATTTAATTTAGCATTTCACAACAGCGTGCCACCTCCAGTTAGGAAAAGCACTTGTTCTAAAGTCACAGATGGCTTCCCAGCTCAGGTTAGGCTGCTGGTCAACCTTACTGCCGACTTTTCTGTGAAGGTTTGTGCTTACTAACAGATTTAAGTTTATGTTTTGGAAACGTCTTTCCTCATAATTAAGGTATGTCTTAAGGAAAGGAGTACATTTAATATTAAAATCCTCCTTTTCTAAGGACAGGAACATGGGAAGCTAGCGCTGATTTCACAGGGCAGTGTTTTACCATCTAGGCAGATAATACATCTTTTTCCTCCTGTTCCTTACTATTTTCAAAGTCTTTTCCTTTTCTTTTAAAAGTCATTTTCTGTTGGCTCCTCCTGTAAGGCAAAACTTGGTGGGAGGTCACTTGTAACAAAGGAGCCCGCCTGGGGGTTTGTTTTATTTTCTCAGTGTGCTCAGGAAAAAACGGCACCTGTTGGTCAGTGACCCACCATGACCCCCACCCCCTTCTCATCTCTCTCTTCCACCCAAGCATCTCTTGCTAGTTTGGGATGTTTCAAATTTGCCAAATGAGACACTCATTAATTTTACAAAAACAAGGCTTAGGGCGGAGGCATTTTTCAACACAAAGGACCTCATCTGGGGGAGAGGACAAGTTAGCTTGCTTCTACTGGATACCGGGAATGGCCGGGGGAGAGGGAGGCGAAGTCATCTTCACTCATTTGTGCACTGATCCTGCGTGCGTGCATTCATTCATTCGACATGGTGCTCAGCATGAGCTAGGCCTTATCTCGGCACAGGAACACAGATCCGAACCTGATCACAACTACTGCAGGCTCGCTGTCTAGCAGGAGCGCAGGTGTAGACACAAACTACACCAAACTACACTGCACAGATGTCCCAACAGAGGAGGTACAACATACGAGGGCGGGACCATTAACTCCATCAGGGCCCCGGCGAGGAAAGGTTCCAGACAAGCTGCATCTGTGTTATGTTTTAAAGGACAAATAGGTTTTCTCCAGGTGGACAGAGGGTCGGGGGCCGGAGAGCCCTGGAGGCCGGGGGAACAGTAGGTACCCAGGCCCCGGCGCACCAGGGAAGGGTGGGAAGTGTTCCACTGGAGGAATGTCTCTGGCCTACGAAGGGAGAATGGGAGAGGGACGGGAAATATCCTCAGGGGCTCCTGCATCTGTTCCCCCATCTGCATTCTCACTCCATGTTGGGTCACCGCAGAGCGTCCACACTGTTGCCAGAGCTTGGAACTGACCCTGTTGCCCTCAGCCTCTTTCCCCCACTAACGTGAGAATATTTCCACTGAGACTCAGTTTCCCCAACCGTAGAAGACGACTGCCTACCTTGTACTGATGTTCTCAGGTGATAAGCAAGAGTATGTTTATGAAGTGCCTGACACATAGTCAGTCCTTGGACATTCGAGCTGTTTTTATTACCATGATTTAACCTTTTGGTGAAATTCAAGGGATGGTAACCACTTACCTAACTTGCTATGAGGATTGTATAAACTGGTGAGCAGGAAACTCCTATGAACTGAAAAGCCCTTCAGATGAAGCTAAGATGATTGGTATCTCTTTTTTTTTTTTAATTTTTATTATTTTTTAATTATTTATGATAGTCACACACACACACACACACACACAGAGAGGCAGAGACATAGGCAGAGGGAGAAGCAGGCTCCATGCACCGGGAGCCCAACGTGGGATTCGATCCCGAGGCTCCAGGATCGCGCCCTGGGCCAAAGGCAGGCACTAAACCGCTGCGCCACCCAGGGATCCCGATGATTGGTATCTCTTAACACATTCATCATCATCTTCATTCATTCATCCACTTACTCATTGAACATTTGCTAAAAATTCCCAATATTTGGTACATCCTAAGCTCAGCATGGGGGAGACCGAGATGAATTTGAAATGTGCCCAGAGAGCCTCACTGGAGACTCACACAGGGAGGCAGTCAAGTCTACAACCAGGTGGGGAACCTGGGATCAGATTGGGCTCTGCAGAATAAGGGAAGGCTCCAGGCTTAGGGATGTGTTCCAGAACCGCAGCCCCTGTGCTTGGGTCTGGAAGGATGTGGTGCAGGGGAGAGAAAGGCATGTCAGGTTCAGGGGCTGGATCACCCTGCCAGAGGGGTGTGAGATTGCTCAGAGTGTTGGGAATCTGCCATCAGGGCCAAAGAATGGGGTCTGGGGCTAATGGGTTAGAGAGTGAGGTGGGGCCAGGTGGTCCTGGGGGAATTGGAGCAGAACAGGGGAGGCCAGGCACAACCCTGGCCTGGGCTGAAGGTTCTCAGTGCTTGTGGCTGGGATGGTCCCAGCAGTGCTGAGAGCTCCTTGAATGCAGAGATCAGAAATCGTTTCAGTTCTTTTTCTTCCCTCATGGTTCTCACAGCCCAGCTCATGGGGCCCCCGTGCTGAGCAGTGAGTCTGACAGCCCATGATGGGACATTTTAAAGTGCAGCAAGGACTGCCGCCCCAGCCAGCACCACCCCCCAGTTGTGCCCCCTGAGTCCCCAAACCCTCCTTCCTGGCATTGAGCAGTGGGGTTGGCGAGTTTTTACCAGGGAGCTGCAATACCCATAATGTAAAAATGCAAGTCAACAGGAAACTAAAGTTTGTGTTACAGAATTTTACTTTGAGTAAATTTTGCTCAAATGCATATGGTTACAAACTAAAGGACAGTTTGCCAAAGTGCTTTCAAGTTGCAGGAAATGATTCCCTGTAACAGTTACTCCCTTTAAAGCCTGAAGGACAAGGCCAACAACCATGTAGGTGTTAAAATAAACACTGACTTGTTGATCACAAAACAGGTATAGGGTACTGATTACAAATTGCTTGAAGTTGAAGGTTAATGACCTTTCCCCCCCTCCATATGTGGAAAAATAAGCACTTGGAACAGAAACACCCTCTATCCAAATAGGAGGAATCCAGTCAGATCTGGTACTATGTTACTACCACCCTCTGAAGTTAGATTTTGAAAATAAACACTTGAAAGTCTGCCCAGATTGTTGTAATCTTATTAATCTAACAAAGAGACTCAGTAACCGCCTCAACCAGGGGGATCTGTGTTTACCATGTAATTTGCAACAAGCTGATAAACACACCCCTGCCCCACTTGCAGAAAAATCTCCTGCTCCCTGCAAGGAAGCAGTTGGCAGAAAAATAGTAATAAAGGATTAGAGACCAAAAAAACCCATGGTTTAGGTCCTGGGTAAATGTTTGCTCATCTCCCCTACCCCCGGCCTCCCAACCTCCTGCCATCTCCAGGCTCAGAGGTATGGTGTGTCATTTTTCCTGGTCCTGTCCTCCTAGGGGTTTTGTCATGATGCTTCTGGCCCTTCTGGGCAGTCTACCAAGTTCTCCCTATGAGGGATCTCTGCCCTGAGGTCTTGCTGGTCAACTCTGGAGTCATTCTGGATTCCCGCATGGATTTTTAGGGCTGTCTTCTCTCCCTAGACTGAGGGAGGTCCAGAGGGGCTGTGCTCCCTCCCCTTGGTCTCTAGCAGGCAGTGGTATTTGATAACACCACTAAGCATGGCTCCTCTAAGAGTTCTTGGTTGCAAACCACAGGATGACCTCCTGCTAACTCAGCAGAAAAGGAATTTATTTTGAGAGCAGGGGCAGGAGCCCAGGAGGTTAGGCAGCCAGGGCTGTGCCAAGTTACCACAGGGCCAGTGCAGCTGCCCCAGCACATCACCCAGCCATCCCTTCTTCATGGCCACCAGCCCTGCAAATCATCTCCCAGTGTGGTCCAGCGCCGCTATATCACTCACTCAGGATTCAAACTGCAGGAGAGGGCATGTGTTTGGCGGCCCAAGCCCACCTTCTAACCTCCTTTGGGCAAAGTAAGCCCTGCTTCCCACCAGGACCCACACAAGAGATTTGGATGCTGGGTAGTCAAAAGATGAAAAATGTCCACTTCACTCCTCTCAATAATAGCTAACGTTCACTGTGCCACACACTAGAAGGGATGAACTCATTCAGTCCTCACAACAGGCCTGTGAGCCGGGGCTTCATGTTACAGATGAGAAACGGAGGCACAAGAAGCTGAGCAACATGGTCAAGATGACCCAGCTAGAGGTGACCAGAAATATAAGTGACACTTCACCAGTGAGGGTCTAGACAGGTCCGCTGTTGTCTGCAGAAGCTCTGGAAGCTCCATGTAGACCTTGCCAAAAATCTGCCTCTCTCATATTAGTCAGCTTACTTGCTCTCCATCTCTAACCTCTCCTTCTTTCTGCCGTGTTTTGCTTTGCTTCCAGGCCCACCGACTCCCTCGCCCTCCCCATCCATCGTCCATCCAGGCTCTTGCCCAGGCCCGCTCACCCCCAGTCTGTCTGTGCAGCACCCCTCCTGGCTCCAAAGAGTATGTGGCCCAAATCAGAAATGCATCAGGCTACAAAATGCCAAGATTCACTCTAATAAATTCCTCCACTGTTTTTTATTTTATTTTATTTTTTAACGATTCTATTTATTTATTCATGAGGACACAGAGAGAAAGACAGAGACACAGGCAGAGGGAGAAGCAGGCTCCACGCAGGGAGCCCGATATGGGACTCAATCCCGGGACCCCAGGATCATGCCCTGGGCCGAAGGCAGACACTCCACGGAGCCACCCAGGGATCCCCCTTCCACTGTATTTTAAAAACCGTTTGTCCTTATGAGGGTCTGTTCCAGGATTGGAATCATGAAAAGAAAGGAGTATACTAACTTTTACAAATCTGATGTTTCTAAATCTGTTTTTTTTAATCTTATCAATCAATGATTATAACATGGATAGCAATAGAATTTGACATCTAGGGATTTCTTTTTTCTTTTTTTAATTGGCATGTTTGGAATCTGGTACATGGTGGGCCCCTAATCAACATTTTCTGCATTAAGAAACAAGAACGAGAGGCTTGTCACTCTGGTAATTACAGCCTTTATTGAAAGATTGACATTTTTTTTTTTTTTTTTGTGAGCATGTTACAAACAAAGCCTCACTTTCAGTCTTAAAGCATCCTATTTTTTTAGTCCTTTATTTATTTCTCTGTTTCTTACCTCCTTTTAGATTACTGATTACCTCTACTTGCACTGTTGGAAAGGGCTTTCTTTTTTTAAGTAATTTTTGTTCTCCGCCCCCCACGACACACACAGCATGAGAGGATTCTTCATGTTGCATGCCATTACTGAAATCTAAACATGGCGATTTAGATTCTGAATCTATCAGGCAGGAACGTGTATGTCAGTTTGTCGTCTTCTACATAACCCACATCCCACTGTGATTTCTCAGCAAGACATAATAATTATCCGTAATTGTAGTGGGCATGACTCATAAAGTCTGAACATTAAACTCATCCTTCAAAAAACAAAATATATGCAGTGCACGGTCTTTTGCAGTCCTAAGTTGTGGTTAAAGGTATCCCACAATCTCCTTAAACTCAACTCTGAGTCAAGTTTCGAAAATGATAATGGGTCAATACTTTCAAAATAAATGTGTTTTAAATAAAAAGGTAATTTAAGACTTAAGATTCCAGGAGGGGGTTCCTGGCTGGCTCAGTCAGTAGAGTGTGTGACCCTTGATCTCGGGGTTGTAAGTTCGAGCTCCACATTGGGGGTAGAGATTACTTAAAAATAAAGTCTTTAAAAAGAGAGAGAGACTCCAGGAGTGATACAAAAAGGAAAGGAAAGGCCTCAAGATGCCTTTTCCTAAATCAGAATGATTGAATTTGTTTCCACCAGCTTGATCCTTTCCTGAAGGCGGTGAACCAGAGGGCATCCAGTCACCCTCACACATCTCATCAATTTCCTGCCACAAAAATGAATCAGTGTTACATCCAGTCCCTTACCCTACTTCCCTCAGCCAGAGCACCTGCCAGGCTGCATTCGAAATGAGTGATGCCAGCACAGATGGAAGTCCACGCACTCCAGGCCTGGGGGGCCCACGGGAGAAGAGGAGCCCCCACAGCCCAACACTGCCTCTCCTCCCAGACACGTCGGGCTCACACTCCCTCCGGCGTGGATCTGTCACAACCCAGTGTCGGCAGCAGAGCAGCCGGGCAGATGTGCGCGTGGTCGGATGGTGGACATGCTGCCACAGTGGAGTGGCTGCCAGGGCAGGTTTATGCGGGAAGGTGCGGGTCCATCAGCAGCTTCCAGGCAGGCCCTGCCGCCAGTTGCTTCCGGGACTCGTCTGTCTAAGAGGTCTAAACCCCATAAAAGTAGGGGGATCCCGGGGTGTCTCAGCAGTTTAGTGCCTGCCTTTGGCCCAGGGCGTGATCCTGGAGTCCTGGAGAACCTGAGATCGAGTCCCACATCGGGCTCCCGGCATGGAGCCTGCTTCTCCCTCTGCCTGTGTCTTTTCCTCTCTCTCTCTCTCTCTGTGTGTTTCATAAATGAATAAATAAAAAAAAAAAATCTAAAATAAATAAATAAATAAATAAACCCCATAAAAGCAATTTCCTTAAAACTTCTCTAGGGTTGCTACTCATACTGTGAGCTCCTTGAGCATGGCCACCTGGCCTGCCAGGGTGAATTTTTAGCAGGTGCTGCACCCACTGAAGTGTCTGTGGCCCCAAAGCAGCCATCCTTCTTCTGCCTGGACAGGCAGATGAGAGTCTCCTGAGATCCCTGGGAGTCCCTGTGGGGCAGACAGATCTGGAGGTAGATTGCAGCACAGCCACCAGGGCAAGTCCCCTAACCCATGTGAGCCTCAATTTCCTCACAGGAAAAATGGAGATAATAATACTCACCTCCAGGGGTTGTCATGAAGCTCAGAAGTGCCTAAGCACAGCACCTGGCATGGCACCTGGATGCCCTAGATGTTCTCGTTTACTGGATTTGTTTATTGTCCAGAGCTTTCAGACGGCCACCCATGTGGCTTTTAAGAGACTGTATTGAGGTCAGAAACAGCGATGAGCCCTGAGGGACTCCCAAGTACACAAGACTCTCCTTTCACTGAGCTCCCTAATGGTGTTTGGACTCCCACCTAGGCCCTGGGACACAGGCCTAGAGTCCTCAGGGCTCTCCTTAACTCGGTCTGTGACAGGGCTTGCCAGCCATCCTACGAGTGCTTCTCTTAAAAGCACTTCCCTCTCCTTTTGTGGGTGCGCCTTTCATAGTTGGCATCAATGACTTCCAAGAGCCAGAAGGGACCATACTGACCATCTGGCTCCCAGATGGGGTAAGTGAGGGCCGTGGCAGAGCTGTGGGTGATACCTCAGGCTCCCAGTCCAGTGCTCCTTCTGTTCCCTCATGCTGCCCTGGGCGTGCGTGTCCTGAAGTGGAGTTGCCAGGGAGACACTGTTCAGAGGTGCTCCCCCACGGGCTTGGCACCACAGCTAGCTTTGGGCAGACGGGAAGGTGAGCAGTGAATGCTGTGCTTAAAGTCTCTGTTTTGGGGTCTGGCTGTGTTGCCTGGGGAGCCTCCCAGAGGCTGGACGGGTCATCCTGGCTCCACTGTCTAGAGACTTACATGACTTTCTCTCATGGCTCCCTTCAGATCCTGGGAGGTTTACACCCATGAGTGCACCCCTCCTCCCTGGCCAGCCCCCCCCCCCGCCCCACACCCACCTGCACACCTGTGTCCCTCCTTTCCCAGCCAGGCCCACCTCCCCGCACCCACCTGCACACCTGTGTCCCCGTCCTTCCCCCACCTACTGGCAAGCCCACCCTAAGGACATCCACTTGGGTGTCCTCCTCTGTGCTACCCAGGCTGCTAAGCGTGGCTGGCTTCTCAGCACTGCCGGGCTGTTCCCAGCTGTCACTGTCCCTGTTCCAGCCACCCCGCAGCTCCGCCCCTTGCTCCTCTCAGGAGCCCCCTGCCTCCTCCTCCAGGCCCCTGGCTCCAGCTCTCCCTAACAGGAATCTCAGCCTCCATGTTCCCTAAGCTGCTGGCACCACCCAACCGGCCCCCACTGCCCCTTCTCCTCGTACCTGGGGGTCAGTAGTCCTTGATCCCCTCTCCCTACGCTCAGGCTCTCCTTCTCCATTCCTGCTTCCCACAGTCACTCTCGCCCTGCCTCCAGCCTGGCCCCTCACGCAGTCCTCCCCCGACATCCAGTATGTTAGCAGGCCAGGTCAGAGTGTCTCCCCGGCCATGACCCTCAGGGGTACCCTGGCCTTCTGGGTGGGGCCTACCCCCAAATTTGCCAACATCTGTGGCCCTTGTGCTCTGGTGTCCTCTCCTTCTACGCCCCCTTCCTCCCTGGGACTTCTCTGAGCAGGTCCCCTCCCAGCCCCTAGGAGTCAGCTGGCCACCCTTTCAGACCCAACTGCTTAGCATCACCACCCCCTGGGACAAGACCCAGTCTCTAGGGTCAGGTTACAGCCCCCCAACCCGACCCTTCTGTCCAGCCTGGATCCCAAGCCGCTTCTGTCTCCAACTTCATCTTCTACTCCTCTCGACTCCAATGACAAGAATGGGGCTACGCAGCCCGACAGCCCCAGCTTCCAAAACTGACTTGACCACTAACTAGTCCAGGGACTTTGGACTCTGGACTCTGGACAACCTCTCTGAGCCTTAGTTTTCCCATGTGTAAAATGAAGATGATAATGCCTGCCTCCTAAGGTTCTGATAAAAAATGAAAAGAGAGGATGCAAATAAGGGACTGGTAGAGGATCTGCATGTAGCAGACATGCGAAAGTGGAAGTTACTCTCCAAATGGGCTTTATTTTAGCCTGAGGCCTTATTGTGATTTTTAGGAACTGAATTCTATTGAAAGGCAAAAGGCCAGCATTGGAAGGCCAAGTAAGTCAGCAAGTCCTCACCTGCATGTGTTTCCATCCATGTGAGAAGGTGACTTTCCTTCTAAAGGGGTCAGAGCTAATAATGCCCAAAACAGCCACTTTGGGAGTTTCAACAATGCTCAGCATCCCAGCAATCACCATGAATGCCTGGCAGGAGCTTATGTCTGCAAAATGCAGCCTTCTAGATGAAATTTGAGGCTTTAGACATCACAGTGTTTTCAAATATCATTATTACTGTTCTATAAATATCCCACGCCCACAGTGTATCAGGTGCCACATGGGAAATATTGGATTCAGTTGGAGATTTTCTTAAAAGACTCATAACAGGACCATATGCCAGTCATCTTGGATAATATTTATGTACATGCTGCAGAAGCAAAGATTAGCTGTGTCAATATGTATAGAAAAACCCCACAAAAGAGTCTGTGGTATATGTATTATCTGCACTTATGATCAAAACCATTTGCCTAATTTGTTCTCTTCTTTAAGAGCTGTTTCACCCATAAACTACAGAAAGGTTGGAGGAGTGAAGAATTAATACAACAATAATCAAGGGGAAATTATCGGAGATCCCTGGAGTCTCCTACTACCACTAGTTCAGAGCCTCTGCAGCTAAACCGAGCAGTTCCATAGCTGTGAACAGCAATTAACCCTTCCATTTGCTTTTAACTACTGGGATTCAAACATAGTCCATTCCTTTGTAGTTGTCTTGCCAGCAGACCAAAGGGGAAATTGCTTGGGGGAAGAAAAGTTTTTGCATGGGAGCCATGCAAGGGGAAAAAGTATCCCCACTGATACGATTCCAAGTGCAAATTTGCACATGAGCACTGTGCAAACAGCCAGCCAGCTATTTTAGTAGGTGGGTGCTATGGACTGAATTGTGGCCCCCTCTCCATACATGGGAACTCTCCCTCCCAATGTGATGGAATTTGGAGATAGGGCCTTTGGGATGTAATTAGGTTTAGATGAAACAAAGAGGATGGGGCCCCCTGATGGAACCAGTGTCCCTTATAAGAAGCAACAGCAGAGGGCCATATGAGGACAGAGTGAGAAGGTGTCCTCTACAAGCCAGGAAGAGTGAGCTCCCCAGAACTCAACCCTGATCTTGAACTTCCAGTCTCCAGAACCTTGAGAAAATAAGTATCTGATCTGTTGTTTAAGCCCCCAGGCTGTGGTATTTTGTAATGGCAGCCCAAGCAGACTACCACTTTGGGGTTCTCACACTGAGCTTTCATTGTAAGCAGTGATGAGATCAAATTCCGGGATTGCATTAAGCAAAGGGACTCACTCAAGTGGCCCTGCAGGCAGTCAGGTTACTGCCTTTGACAAACTGATGTGAGGGTGGGTGTCGCTGGTTAGAGCTGTTATTGACTGAGAGGATTGTGACGATCTGTTAGGGAATGGGTCCCAAGCTAAAAATATGAAATTGTTTACTTATTTGGAGAACAGTGCAGTACTAAACGTCTAATGGCACCGAATGGTTTGAAATTGAGAAGCACTATTGTGGAACCCAGGCGGGTGGAGGGCGGGCAGGGAGAGGGGACAACTTAGTTTATTGTGAATTGCATTTCTCGTTACTACACAGTTTTATTTTTAATTGCAAAGTGTCTGGTTGAGCAGTTATTACTGGAATTTATTTTTGTAATAAAAGCCCTTTGTTAAATCACAGTTTTATTAACAGTGACATGAACTGGATTTTGCTGTAATAAATAAGCTGCTGAAGTGCTTTTAAAATTGGAAAAAAAAAAACCCAAAACCCTCTGTAGCCAACCCCAAATCTTACTATGAGTGTGAGGCAGGAAAAGAAAAGTGACCTAATTGTATTATATGGGAATTCTTGGGGTACTTGTGTTGAGCATGCTGTGGGCTTGGCTGGCCTTAGGAGCCTGGTGTTCTGGATTCACCCTCAAAGAGCTGTGTGATTGGGATCCCTGGGTGGCGCAGTGGTTTGGCGCCTGCCTTTGGCCCAGGGCGTGATCCTGGAGACCCGGGATCGAATCCCACGTCGGGCTCCCCGTGCATGGAGCCTGCTTCTCCCTCTGCCTATGTCTCTGCCTCTCTCTCTCTCTGTGTGACTATCATAAATAAATAAAAATTAAAAAAAAAAAAAAAAGAGCTGTGTGATGTAGGGCAAATCCCTTTCCTTCTCTGGGCATTGGTTTCCTCGTCTGTTCAAAACAAAACAAAAAACAATTTTTTAAAGACGTTATTTATTTATTCATGAGAGACACACAGAGAGGCAGAGACACAGGCAGAGGGAGAAGCAGGCTTCCTGTGGAGAGCCCAAAGCGGGACTTGATCCCAGGACCCCAGGATTACGACCTGAGACGCAGGTAGATGCTCCACCCCTGGGCCACCCACGTGCCCCCAAAACAACACAAAAATTTAAAAAATACAAGGAGGCCAGATCCTTCTGCTCTGACATTCTCCTCAGGAATTTGAGCCCACTCAACAGCAGGCAGCTCTGAAAGATGGATTCCCGGACCTGGCAGAAAATGAAAGGTTAGGGACAAAATTGAAGTATAAGAACCATTTACCGAGGGGAGGAAACCCCAGTTTGTCACCACTATCATCTTGCCCTTCACTCCACGCTGGCGGCTGGTGGGGCGTTGGTGGGAATGGGCTCTAGGGCCACGTGTGGGAAGCTCCAGGTCAGGGAAAAAGGGCTCAGGCCAAGGGCTACCAAGCAGCTGGCACAAGAGTGGCCTGTAAAGCAGGCTGTTCGGAGGTGCACCTCGGGCTGGTACTTGGGGGCTAGATGTCTCTGTGCTCCCAGCCGGCTGGGCAGGTGCCAGGTGAGCCCACAGTGCCATGTGCTGACCCCTGCACCCCAGCCTGAGCCAGCTCACAGCAGTCAGAGGCCAGCCCTGAGAAGCAGACCCGGACAGCTCCAGCAGCCCTCCCAGCCGGCAGGGCTTCTGAATGTTGGGGCTTGGCGGCGTGGGGTCGTTTGCTCAAGCCACCAGAACGAGGTACCACAGGTCACATGGCTTAAACAACAGACATTTATTTTCTCAGGGCACTTGGGTGGCTCAGTCAGTTAAGAGTCTGCCTTCAGCTCAGGTCATGATCCCCAGGGTCCTAAGATCTAGCCTGCATCAGGCTCCCTGCTGGGAGCAGGGAGCCTGTTTCTTGTTCTCCTCCTCACTAGTGCTCTCTGTCGCTATCTCCGTAGCTATCTCTGTCTCTCTCAAATGAATAAGTAAGATCTTAAAAAAAGAAAATAAATTTATTTTCTCATAGTTCTAGAGACTAGAAGGCCGAGATCCAGGTGTCAGCAGGGTTCATGTCTCCTGAGGCTCCTCTCCTTGGCTTGTAGATGGTCCCTTTCTCCTTTTGTCTTCACATTGTCTTCCCACCGCCTATGTCCAAATATCCTCCCAAAAGGTGTATTAGGGATCACCCTAATCACCTCATTTTTATTTAATCACTTCTTTAAAGGCCTTATCTCTGAATGCAGTTGCATCCTGAGGTACTTCGGACTAGGGCTTCCACACGGGAACTTTGAGCAGACGCAGTTCAGCCCCATGACAGGATGTGCCTGGAGGTTTATTTTCATAGGGACCTGTACTGGGGTTTTCTAGGGCCACTGTAACAAATACCACAGACTGAGTGCCTTAAAATAACCTTAATAATCTCCCAGCTCTGGAGGCTAGGAGTTTGAAACCAAGGTATCGACAGAGCCGTAGCATCTCTGCAATGGCTCTAGGGGAGGTTCTTCTTTACTTCCCCCAGCTCTGGTGTTTCCTGGCAAGGCTTGGCATTCCTCAGCTCAAACCGCCTTCTCTCGGTCTCTGTCTCACCTTCACAGGGCGCTGTCCTCTCTGGGCCTGTCTGCGTCTGAGCCCCTCGGCTTACAGGCACACCCTGACCTAGTATGACCACCCTTAACTTGGTTACACCTGCGAAACTCTATTTCCTAAAGTAGGTTACATTCACAGGTATTGGGAGTTAGGCCTTGAACGTACCATTTGGGGGGACAAAATCCATCCCTCAAGAGACCTCTTCTCCTTATGCCCCTGTCCTCTCCTGGCCTTAGAGCTCCTCAGGTATCATTATTTTGCTGAAAGGTTCAGAAAGGGAGCTAACTGGTTTCCTTTATTTAAGACTTTTTTAAAATGACAAACATCTTTCTCTCTTCCTGGTCCCTTTTCTCTCCCTCTCTGCCTCTCTTTATCTCTTTTTTTTCCCTCCCCCCACCACCCCCCGGCTCTGCCCTGTTTTTGGCTCTGCTCTGCCTCTTTCTCCCCTGTCCCCACTCTCCTCTTGGCGTCCCACCTTGTTTAGGTACCTGCCCAGAAGACATCATTTTTTTCTCAGACATGATGACCAGCAAGAATGTTTCTCAGATATTATAAAAATCCTGAATCTCTGCTTTGTCCCGGTGAGCAAGCAAAGGCTTTCCTTTCCAGCATGTCATGGCTTGGGGCTGCTTTATTCTAGTGTTTTATAATAATTGTTTGGCTTTTCACCCTTCTGCATTCTTTCTGGAATTAATAAAGTTAAAAAAAAAAAAAAAAGACTGGTTGTTTCCTTCTAAGGAAGCCCCAAACTGAGACGGGTCAGTTAATTCAACATGAGTCCACTCTGTGCCCGGTGGAGGAGACAATTGCTGGTCCCTTGTAATAGGAGCCCGCTGTGGGCCACATGTGGGGTTTGTACATAGAAACAGGATCATGCAATCCCAGCTTTTTCTAAATTTTCCTTGTTAGCGCCCTGAAGCTTCTAAACCAGATGTTTTTCTAGACTGCCCCTGTCTATCTGGTTGGTCTATTCTGGATCCAAATCTTGGTTCATTGCCCTCAACAAGGAATACAGATGCTTAAGTCCCAAGGGAACTATTAGCAAAACAAATCTAGCAGAGTATTAAAAATAGGCCATGACCAAGTATGGCTTATCACAGGAATTCAAAGAAGATTCCAAGAAATGAACCACTGATGCACATCACACCATGGATAAATCTCAAAATCATTATTCTGAGTGAAAGAAGCCAGACAAAACTAGGGTACATATAAAACTCTAGAAAGTGCCAATTAATTTAGAGTGATAGAAAGCAGACCCTGGCTGCCTGGGGAAGGGGGTACTGGGGAGGGGTCAGGAGGGAGTGATTTCCAAGGGGCAAGAGGAAACAAAAGGGCAAGGGGTATGTTCTCTCTAGATGGCGGAGATGGTCTCACAGAAGATACACAGGTGCCAAAACATCAAAGAACACTAAAAAAAGATCAAAGAAGATCCCATGTTTAAGAAATCTGTTAACACAGTCAAGTGTACAAGATTTGGTACAAGGGCTACAGCTTAGCCAGGGCCCCCCAGCGAGGACAAGCTGGGACTTGCCCACAACTCCCTAAGAACCATGAGTCCCCGCTTACTCAGACCCCAAGAGGCTCTTGCTGAGGGCACAGCTGGCCAGAGCCGGGGCTCCAGGTCTCTCCATCTCTCCGATCCTATTCCTTTGTCTCTTTCACAGGGACCTGACTCCCACAGGGCCAGGCTTCAGGCTGAGGATAAGGGGGCTTTCTTGCCTCGGCTGCCCAGTCAGGGGAAGGAAAGAGAGCCTTGCAGTTGCCACCCATTTGGACAAGCAGGGGTCCTCCTGACACCCCAGGAGAGGCAGGCATCATCCAGGAGAGTGGATGCCGCATTTTAAAGACCTTTAACACCTGCCCATTGAAAAAAGAACATCCACACAGAGAAAATTAAATGAATGCCCTGCTCAAAAGACTTTCTTTGGGGAAGGCTTTTGATCAGATCTGGGAGTGCAGACAGGAAAAAATCATTTCCACAGCCCTGCTGGGAATGGAGACAATGACCCTGTTAGAGAGTCTTTGGGAGGGGCCTATCTTGATGGTCCCCTCTGGAAGGGGTCCCTACCATCTCTTTTATCCTGAAACCACATCATCTACACAGTTCTTTAGGACCTTTGGTTGTTCTCTTCTTGAGAGAGGAGCTGGCCCCTCAGCTGGGGGCCAAACCAACTGTGGTACATCCTTCCTGTTGAATACTACTCAGCAATAAGGAGTGGATGACCCACACGTGAAGGAACATCGCTGAATCTCAAAAAGAATAAGTGAAAGAAGCCAATCTCAGCCCACATACTGTATGATTGTGTTTCTCTGAGATTCTAGAAAAGGTAAAGCTACAGTGGTAGAAAGTATAGGGAATCCCTGGGTGGCTCAGCGGTTTAGCACCTGCCTTCAGCCCAGGGCATGACCCTGGAGACCCGGGATCGAGTCCCACATCGGGCTCTCTGCATGGAGCCTGCTTCTCTCTCTGCCCATGTCTCTGCCTCTCTCTCTCTCTCTCTCTCTCTCTGTGTGTCCCTCATGAATAAATAAATGAAATCTTAGAAAGAAAAAAAAACCTACAGTGATAGAAAGTATAGATGGACCAGGGCTGGCGGTGGGGGAGGCATCGATGGCAAAGGGTCCCCGGGGAACTTCTGGGGACAAGGGAAATGCTCTGTCAAAACTTCTCAAACTGTGTTAAATAGGTAAATTTTATTATATGTGAATGATCCCTTAATACAACACCCTGACGATCACTGAAAAAGAAAGGAAAGAAGGGAAAGGGAGGAAGGGCAAGGGTCGCTGTGGCTGCCCCCCATCCCTGTCTTCACGATCACCTGGGAGGGGTTCCTCCCTGAGCTCTCTGAGGAGGAGCAGGCCTGTGGGAAGCCCTCACCAGGCCCAGGACCCATGGGCACTCACACTTGGAGTGGACGAAGGACTGCAGAGACAGCTCCACCGCAAGGTGCATCTCTGACCACAGCTCTCACAGACGACAGGGATGGCAGGTCCCTGACCCCACCCAGCAGATGCTCCCTGGCAGCTGCTGCCCTGGCTGGTTCCCAGGGACTGCCCGCATCCTTTCCCCTGACCCCACTGAGCCCCCTCCTGGGTGCCAAGTCCCCGAGCTGGTGCCAGGACAGGACCCTTCCCTGGAGGTGCTCCCACTCAGCCAGGGAGGTGGAGCTGGGCGCAGACAGGCAGGGCAAGGCAGATGGAACCCCTTGACCTCAGAACCCCAAGGAGCCACCTGTCTTGCCGGGAGGCCAGAAAGGCTTCCTGGCAGAAGTGGTGCTCACTGGGCTAGGCTGAGAACTGGATGGGAGCACCGAGCTGGTGCCAGGGGAGCATGAGGAACTGGGACAAGCAAGAGGCAGCTTGGGGTCGGGGAGGGCGTTTGGGGAGCAGCAGCAACTGGTCCTTGCTGGAGAATGAAGAAAACGGCAGCTGATCAGGGACCTCTTGGTCCAGCCGCCTGGACTTTGAACTGTCCGGAGGAGAGCATCGTCATTAGATTTTCCCTGTAGGAAGGTCCACGTGGCAGGACATTTAGATGAGCCCCAGCCAACATGCTGAAGACACAGCTGGCTCCCCCAGGACACTGAGGGAACAGACACGGAAGCAGTCTGCCAACTCGGTGCAGCTCTGACGACCCCCCTCAGCAAGCGCTTGAACCCCATCTCACGAGGGAGGTGGGGAGTGGGGGGATGGGGGGCACACGCGAAGAGACTTTCCCAGACTCCCAGTCGCTCTGTGGCAGGCCCACCCCAGAGCTGGGTGCATTTCTCTTCACTCTCTGCTGAAGACACGGGAGAAAAGGTCCTGCACACATTTCTGTGTTCGGCGGTTGGGTGTCATCAGAGGCAGCAGAGCCTGAGCGTCCCCGTGGGGTGCCACCTGCCTGCGCCCAGGAGGAGTGCCAGGCCCACCTGGAAGGCCCCCGCCTGACACGCGGAGCAGGGCTGCACCCAACCTCTGAACCTCTGACCCTGCTGTAGAGGCCTGAGCTCACCTAAATGCCATTTGGGGCCATGACCAGCAGGGGGCGCCCCAGGACTGACGAGTTCTTTGGACGGGCCCACAAAGATCGCCCAGAAATCCTGTCCTTCACACCCTTAAGACCGGTGTCCCTGCTCTTCTTCTTCTCAAAGCCTGGAAGGTGACATGTCTTCAGTAAATCATGTTCAGACAAGCCCTTCTGCTCCTGACACTCTCCATCAGGCCCAGCCCTGAGGAGCAAGCCCTTCTCACCAGGAGAAGTTTTTCCAGACGATGAGTCTGTCCCATTTATCAAAGAAGGTGGACAGATAATTTCAGGTGAAGGCTGGGGAGACCCTGACTAGACAAGGTGCCCAGCGGGGGCCCCGACTAGCATTCACCAGGGCTGTTTCTCGAAGCCCACTCAACCGGTCCTCTCTCAGGGATCTGAATGGCAGGAGGAGTGTCAGAATCTTGGGACCCTTCTCCCACAACACCCACCCCGGGCAAGCTTGGCTCTGACCCAGGGCCAAGGGTTTGGGTCAGGTTTATCCTGACTTCAGTTCCAAGGGTGGCCCAGAACTGCCCTGCGGGGCTGGAGGAAATCTTTAGTCCTTGTAGGGTGAGAGCAGACAGCCTTGCTCAGGAGCATGCAGGGTGTTGTGCAGATAAGCCTCAAGCAAGCAGAGTGTGGTGCTGTAATTAAGTCCTACGTACAATACGGTTAATCCCACACATGTGATGGCACTTGTGCAGCCTGCTAATTGGACAGAATAGAAAATGTTTTGCGTGAAGGACTATAATTAACCCTGCTTTTGCTCAGCAAACCTTATCACGGCTTCCTGTTCTCTGCTAGTGTTTTCCTGTCTAAAGTAGAGGTAACGGTTTCTTTCTTTCTTTCTTTTTTTTTTTTTGACAGTTTCTTTTGACGAGTTTCATGTCCATCCTACCCACCTGGACAGAGACATAGATTTTTGGAATCTTCCTTTCTTACTTGTAGTCCTTGTGGTTTTAAAGATTTTTATTTATTTATTCATGAGAGACCGAGAGAGAGGGGCAGAGAGAGAAGCAGGCTCCATGCAGGGAGCCTGATGTGGGACTTGATCCTGGGTCTCCAGGATCAGGCCCTGGCCTGAAGGTGGCACTAAACTGCTGAGCCACCTGGGCTGCCCAGTCCTTGTAGTTTAGATGGTGCTGCTATCCCCATGCCCAACCTCAGGAGTAAGCATGTGACCCAGACATGCCCAATCAGAAAATTGCACACACCTGTGCCCCAGTGATGGCTTTAGGAATGGGTATGCAACCCAGTCACAGTCAATGAAACCCAACCCTTAGACTTTGGTTAGATCTGTAGGGATGAAAGAAACCTCTCTTTCTGCTAGCCTTGATGTGGAGAAAGTGAGGTCAACTCAACTTATGGTGAGTGAGGGGGAGAATTAAGAAAAAGGCAGAGAGACCAGGTCCTAGTGACATCATTTGATCTCCTGGATCCAACCATGCCTGAAGCCACCATGAAATTTTTAGTTAAAAAAAAAATCCATTTTTTGTTTAAGCCAATTTGACTTAGGTTTATGTCACTTGCAAGTAGAAGTCTCTTACATTAGAGAAATTTAAGGCCAAAGGAAGAGAGATGGAGAATGAGAGGGAATCAATCAGATAGGCGGACCTGAACTTGGACAGGTACTAGGAAGAGAGAGAAGTAGACAGATTTAAGAAGAACTTAATAGACATCATCTGTGGGACTCCCGAAATGAATGGATTTTCTGGGAGAGGGAGAGAGAGGAATGAAGAGGAGCCTGGGGGGCGGGGTCCTGCTATTGTTACTATCAAAACCAAATGGAGACCAGCCTTGAAATTTTCCTGAATGGACAAAACCAATTTAGTCATATAAGCAAAGCTTTATTTAGTTTATTTTGCAAGGCTGACTTGACCTGGGTCATTTCTTGCTTATGACTGTGGAAATTATAAGCAAAACTTGTTTTCCAAGGATGATATGAAGTAACCACTGACCAATTTCCTATCATTTAAAAAAATTATAATATTATAACCAATCACTGTGAAAAATAAGCAGTCATGGCTTTCTCACTAAGATAAGCTGTTTTACAACTACGTAGCCCTGAGCCTCATTCCATCCATGTTTTGGTTTGAGTGCTCGCAGTTTGCAAGCTGTCTTTTCTGATGTGTGCACAATAATTTTTTACAAACTACTACTTTGGTGATTCTTTGGTTTTATGTTGACTGTTCCTGAAACTTTGACATCATTCGCGGAGGCAGAGAGTATGAGGAGGAGGGGTACGTGAAAGCCACCAGCTTCCACTTTGCAAATATGTTGCTCAGGTGCCCTTGGGCAGCCAAATGGGCTGCTGGCCATGGGGATCTGAGGAGGCACCGCGGTAGGTCAGCAGAGCAGAGCATTTGGAGGCCTTGAGAGTAGAGATGCTGCGGGGGAGAGAGGATAGGAGGACAGGGTATCCTCAGTACTGACCTGCACCTGGTGTCAGGATCAGGAGCTTGGTGACTGCGCTAGATGAATGAGTGAATGACAGAAGGAGAAGCAGCAAGGCTGGTGGACTACAGATACAAATTTGGTCCAACTTCTTACCCCCCAAAAATCAGATTGGGCCGTTAGGACATCAGGTTGGCTTGTTGCTTGGGATGGACACTTTGTCTGGCACCTCCAAGAGGGCCTGTCTCCTCCAAATCCAGGGCCAGAGTCCTCCCCCACCTCCCTCTCTCCCTTATGCCATCTCAAGTCACAGCCAGGAGGGAGCTGGCAGGGAAACAGGCCACTTGCTTTCATTTTCCTTTGCAAGAACTTGGTCTTCCCTTAATGTAGGTGCCTCTCAGTGCCTGGCTCTGGCTCCTCTGTCTTCTCCTAACTCCCTGGCAACTTGTCCCTCTCCAGACACCTTCCTCTGCTGACCACCGTGGGGGCCTACTCAGACCCCGATGGCCAGTAGCCCGTGGGACAGGTGCCTGGCTGCCCATGGGCCCCCAAACCGCACAGTTGCCACGTGGAAACTGGTGTCTGTCCATGTACCCTGTCCCCCTCCTCGTACTCTCAGCCTTGGTGAATAGCATGCCCCTGGCCCCTGGCTCATCTTCACTCCCCTCTTTGTCCTCTGACCCCAGCACCACATTCAATTACTCACCCAATCCCTTTGATGATCTTGCTAAATTCTTCTGCCCACTTTGCTCTTCCTCAATCCCTGTCTGACCTCAGACCTTTGAATCTGACTGGCTCGCCTTCATTCTTTACCCTTCCTCCTCTACCCCCACGCTCCCCTGATGACACAACAGGTGGGAGCCAGAACCAGCCTCACCCTCATCCATCCCAGGACTGCAGGGGCTGCTGCTTTCTTCTACCAAGGTTGCCTAGGCTCTAGGCACTGTCCAGCCCCAATGCAGTTATTTGGGGTGCTGAGATGGAAGCTGTGGGTGGAGAACAGGTGATAGGGCAAACAGTCTCTTTCAAACCGCCAGGAGCTGGAGAGCCAAACTGACTGCACTGCCTGTGAACCAACATGACAGAACTGAAATCGAAGCCGTTGTGGTCGTTGTAATGTCACCTTGTGGTTTTAATTTGCATATGTCTATTGACTGATGACCTGGAGCACATTTGCATGTACTCCTATGCCCTTCCAAATCTTCTTTGGTGCTGTGTCTCTTCAAATCTTCTGCTCAACTTTTAAAATTGAATTTTTATCATCTTATTGAGTGACAAGAGCTCTTTATATATTATAGATACAAACCTTTTGTTGGATATATGTTGTTTTCTTCACAGCTTCACTGAAATATAATTCACATACCATAAAGTTTGTCCTTTAAAAATGTATAATTCAAAAAATAAAATAAAATAATGTATATTTTTGGCTTTTAGTATATTCACAAAGTTATGCATTGACCATCACTATGTTGGATGTGTTTGCAAATATTCTCTCCCAGTCTGTGGCTTGCTTTTTCATTTTCTTAACAGATTCCTTCAAAGAATAAACCTTTATGATTTTGATGAAGTCCAATTTATTGATATTTTTTCTTTTGTAATTTTTAGTTTAAGAAATCTTTGCAAAAACCAAAGTCATGAAGATTTTTTCCTATGTTTTCTCCTAGAAGTTTTATAGTTTATCTCTTATATTTAGGTCTATGATCCTTTCAAGTTGATTTTTTGTATATGGCATGAGATAAGAGCCAAAGTTTTGCTTGTTTATTTTTTATTTTGTTGTTGTTGTTGTTTTGTTTTGTTTCGTCATTTTGGTCTTATAATTGCTCCAGCACTATTTGTGGAAAAGAGCATCCATTCACTTTTTTCATTTTGTTGAAAATCAATTGGCCATCTATGCATGAGCCTTTTTCTGGACTCTATTCTGTTTCATTGATTTATCTATTTTTATGCCAATACTACACTGTCTTAATCATTGCAGCTTTCAATAAGTCTTTAAACCAGTAGTATACATCCTTTAAGTTTGTTCTCAGGGCAGCCCTGGTGGCTCAGCAGTTTAGCGCCGCCTTTAGCCAGGGGCTTGATCCTGGAGTCCTGGGATCCAGTCCCACATCGGGCTCCCTGCATGGAGCCTGCTTCTCTCTCTGCCTGTGTCTCTGCCTCTTTCTCTCTCTCTGTGTCTCTCATCAATCAATAAATAAAATCTTAAAAACAAAAAACAAACAAAAAAGTTTGTTCTTCTCTTTCAAAAGTCTTTTGGCTGTTCTAGATTCTTTGGTTTTATATAAACATTTTGGAATCACCTTGTGAATTTCCACACACTAACAAACAAAGCCTGCTGGGTTTTTATTGGAATTGCCTTGAATCTATACATCATTTTGAGGAGAACTTTTTAATTTATTTATTTATTTATTTATTTATTTATTTATTTATTTATTTATTTAAGAGAGAAAGAGAGGGAGTGGCAGGGGGAGGGGCAGAGAGAATCCTAAGCAGACTCCCCAGTGAGTGTGGAGCCCAATGTGTGGTTCCATCCCATGACGCAGAGATCAGGACCCAAGCCGGAACCAAGAGTCTGATGCTTAACTGACTCTGCCACCCAGGTGCCCCGGGGAGAACTGACTTCTTTTTTTTGTTTTTTTCTTGAGAACTGACTTCTGAACAATACAGTCTTCTGATCCGTGAACATAGTTGATTTCTCCATTTATTCAGCTCTTCATTTTTCTCAGTATTGTTTCATTGTTTGGATCTTGAGTATCTTTTGACAAATTTGTCCTTAAGCAGTTAATTTTTTGAAATTATAGTATGATATTTCTTTTAAAATATCAATTTCCAAATGTTTATTTCTAGTATGTAGAAATACAGTTCGTTGATTCCTGTACATTGGCCTTGTATCCTGCAAACTTGTTAAGCTCCCTTGTTATTTCTGGTAGCTTTTTTTTTTTTTAAGATTTTATTTATTTATTCATGAGAGAGAGAGAGAGGCAGAGACACAGGCAGGGGGAGAAGCAGGCTCCATGCAGGGAACCCAATGTGGGACTCGATCCTGGGTCTTCAGGATCATGCCCTGGGCTGAAGGCGGCGCCAAACCGCTGAGCCACTGGGGCTGCCCTCAGGTAGCTTTTTTGTGGGAGATGTAAGATTTTCTACATAAACGATCATGTCATCCGTGAATAAAAAAGTTTTACTTCTTCCTTTCCAATCTGTCAGCATTTTATTTCTTTTTTCTTTCCTTTTGTACTGGCTAGCCCCTCCAGGATAATAGTGAACAGAAATGATAAGGAGGACATCTTTGTCTTGCTCCTGGTCTTAGAAGGTATTCAGCTTTCTTAGAAATCACTCAGACTTTTACTGTTACATATATTAGCTGAAGGTTTTTTGTGATGCCTTTCATACCAGGTTGAGAAAATTCCCTTCTGTCCTTTGTTTGCTGAGAGCATGAGTGGAGACTAGATGTTGTCAAGACATTTTTCTTGTATTAAAATGCTGATATGTTTTTCTTTTTTAGTCTGTTGATATCTTAAACTCTCCTTACTTTCCTAGGGTCGACTCCACTTAGTCATGATGTTATCCTTTTTTTTATATACTGCTGGACCGTTAAGAATTTTGCAACTAAGGCTGGTGGAGAACACAAATGATTCCCTATTGTGTATGAGGGACATCGTGTCCCCTGCTCCACGTGGGTGGCTCTTTCCATAGCCTTGGGTTGTCTGCACACCACATGCCATGGTGAGTTCTCAGCTGAAGGCATAAGCAAAGTAGACCTCCAGAGCTTTCTTTCCTGGCTTCTCTTCTCTGGTGCCAGTGGGCCCTAGTGTCATGGCTCCTGGACTTTGTCTCCTCAACTCAGGGGGACCAGGGTCCACCGGGATTCCCCTAAATGTATCACAGCCTGAGCACGCTCTCCAGGCGGGAAGCTGAGGTGATCAAGGCTCTCTCCTCAGGGCAGGGATCCAATGTCCTGTACTGCCTGTTGTTCGATGTCTGAAATCCATTGTTTCAGCTCTTCTGTCCAGTGTTTGTCTGGTGTTTCAGGTGGGAGGGTAAATCTGGTCCTTGCTATTCTGTCTTGAATGGACACAAAGTTCTTTTATGTGAGAACTGCTTTTCGGTAGTCAGAATTCTCTGTTTTTCTTACTCAGCATTTTAACATAAGCATTTTCATGGGATCATAAACGTTCCACAGATGTCACTGTGAGGGATGCAAAATCTATCCAGGGCATGGCCAAGTTTCATTGATCCTGTCCCCAAGTCTGGATAATCCCCAGCCCGGCCACCCCCAAGTCGAAAGAGGTGTGACCCTTCCCACAGCAGGGGCTCTGCTTTCCTCCTCAGACTTTGCCCATCACTCTGACGCACTTCCTAACAGAACACATTTTGTGCCACGAACTTCAATGAGGTGGTGATTAAGGACTGCAGAAGAAGCGTTTTTCAATTTAAACCTTTTTTTTTTCCTGAATGGAGCAGGTGTCTGGAAGTCACAGTTACAGGAATGAAAGGATCACATTATTCACAATTTTCCTGTAATTAAACTCATCTACTTTCTGAATGAGGCCCTGTGCCCAAAATAATAATAACTAGAGCTCCCACTTGGGGAGCTCTCACTGTCTGCACCAGGCAACTTCTTTGGCACCCGAGCTGGGCTGTGGTTTGCTCCAGATACTAGTGAACCCCAAGAATGCCTCTCCAGGAGCCCAGAGCAGGCCAAGGCCTGGTGTTAGGTGGTGCTTTGTTTCCTCTGGTGCTTGTGGAGATCTTGGGGAGAAGATAAAGGGAGCACGTTATGAAGGGGTTGATAAGATAAACTCAACAGCAAGGTAATAATTACTACCATTTATCAAGACTCAGTGCTAAGTGTTTACTCCTCACAAAAACCCTGTGAGGGGCAGATTGGGAAATTACAGCTCAGAGAAGTGAATTAACTTCCTCAAGGCCACACAGCGAGTTGGTGGTATTCTTGGACAGACTTCCTCTAAACCATTCTGTAGATTAATTGTGGCACGTACCCTTCAGGGTCGATGGTGAAGGACAACAAAAATGGGCTGGAGCAGTGTGAGCAGGGAAGGAGCTCACTGAGAGGATATTTTACAGTCAGAGCTGAGCTCACCGAGCCCTCTCCGGACCCAGGCACGGGCCAAATGCTTGACTTGCATAATTCATTTTATAGATGAGGAAACTAAAGTTTGGTGAGGCAAAGCAAAACATTTCTTTGAACCACTATGATTTGTTCAGCTAATAGAAGCCTCCCCGCAGCACCCAATTCCCATCTACCCTTCTCCCCCACGAGAAGCCCAGGGGAGCTTAGGTGACTGGATAGCCTGAGAAGTCCTGAGCCCCCAAGGAATCCTGACTGCGAGTGACCTGCTTAGGTCATCTGCCCAGTGCAGGTCTCTCCTGCCCCCATACCCACACCCTGCCCCCAGGCCCCAGAGCCCTTCTCCTGCCCTGAGCTCTAAAAGAATCAGAAAGTTCTTGAGTGAAGTCTGTCAATTGTCTTGCTGACCAACACTCCCAGTGTGGTATGTTCTCTTTTGGAATTCTCAGGGTGTCATTCTTCCAACTTTACTGATGAGGAAACCAAGCCCAGGGGGTAAGGGATAATATGTCCAGAGAAAGTAAAGGAAACAGGAAAAGAAACAGGGAAGTAAAGGAAAGGGGATTCAAACAGAGGCCTGCTGAGGATCCTGTCATGCCATGCTGAAAGATGACCCACTGGTGCCTTCACATCTCATCTCATGTATCAATCTACACAAACTTACAGAGTGGACAACAGAAGGTGCTTTGTCCGCCTGGGGGGTGGGGTCCGGGGAGGCACATGGAGGATCAGACACATAACGGATATTACACTTTTAGTCCAAGGCCGCCCTGCCTACACATTGATTCTGAGGCTTCCTCTAAACCATTCTGTAGATTAATTGTGGCACGTACCCTTCAGGGTCGATGGTGAAGGACAACAAAAATGGGCTGGAGCAGTGTGAGCAGGGAAGGAGCTCACTGAGAGGATATTTTACAGTCAGAGCTGACCTCACCGAGCCCTCTCCGGACCCAGGCACGGGCCAAATGCTTGACTTGCATAATTCATTTTATAGATGAGGAAACTAAAGTTTGGTGAGGCAAAGCAAGTTGCCCAAGATCAACACCCAGGACATGGGAGAGCAGGATTGCAGTCTGGCCAGTAGCCCTGGAGCCCACACTCCCGAAAACCACAGTTGGCTCTCTTGCTGCTATCTCTGTTGGTCTTCCTGCTTCGTGTCCCTCCTTCAGGAGCCAAGGTACCAGCAGAGCTTTGAACTAAGTCCATGTCCCACCTTTCAGGGAGAGGAGGGGAGACTATCTGTTCTGCCTGGGTTTCCAGAATGGGAGGCATGGCCCTGTATCTTGACTGTCTTGAAATTCCGCCACACGTGGAAGGTGTTTCAGACACTGGCCAATCCTCAAAGGGAGGTCTCACTGGACTGAGAGGACTCCCAGTGAAGACTGTCTGCTAGGTGCAGCCCTCAAAACCTTGCACGGCCAGGTAGGGAGCTAGGCATGAAGACTTTGGGCTCCATAGCAATTAGAGTTGTTCTTGGGTTTGGGGGTAAAGTGGGTAACTTGGAGCATGGGCTGGTGGTCCTTTGTGGGGACAGTAGGGTTGGGTCCCTCGAAGTCCAGGAGCTGTCACCATACAGGCCGGAAGCCATGTTTCTCAGGACGGTGTCAGCATCGCTCAACCCGTTTTCCTGAGAAACGGTGGCGGCTGCCTCCTCATCCCTGGAGTCACATCTCAAGGAGAGCAGAGCTGCTATCTTTGTTTGGCATTTTTCAATGTCAGCAGCAGAGAAGCAAAATCAGCCCAAAGGGCTGTTTAATTGCAATATAAAAAATCATGCTTTTTCAAGGGAAAAAAGGAGAGTCCCCACCCCTTCGGTTTCTAGCGCAGTACCGTATCTGCTGATTCGGCCTCATTCAAATCCAAACAAGCACATTCATCATCGCAAAAAGTGCCATTCAAGCGAATGCTCTCCACAGGCCTGTGTTTCGCCTGAAATGTTCCCAAGCCCAATTAGGCCTCCTGCAAGCTCCTGGACCCCAGCAGAGCGCTGTGGAGGGAGATACTACGGCAGCACCCTAGAGAAGGCTGGCTGGCTGCTCCGTGCTCCTGCCCCAGGGGCAGAAGGAAAGTCAGCAGGAGCCCTAGACTGAGTCAGAAGTCCTGGCCCAAATGCCAGCTTGGACCCAGGATGTGTCCCTTCCTCTCTCTGGGGCTTGGTTTCCTATCTGCAAGATCAGAAGTCAGGCCAGATCAGGAGTAGCAAGTATGCGAACCTTGCACCCCCATTTCCCCTTCTCCTGCCTATGCCCACATCTCTAATTGCTCGAGGGTTTATATATTGAGCCCAGATTTGGTCTCCAAAACCTTTTCAACACAGCACTTCAGGCACTTGAGATGAAGTGCATTGCTGCCGCTGGGCTAGAAGAGTCTCCTGGGTGTCTTCCTGGTCACACACTTGAACTTTGAGAGCAGTAGTAACAGCCACCAGCCCCTTGCTATGTGCTTCCTGTGGGCCAATCTACGTGGACACTTAACTTAACCCACCGTCTATCTCATGAGTATTACCATTGGTCCCACTTTATGGAGGAGGCCCAGACTTGGGTAGGAACTTGCCCAAGGTTACATAGCTGGTGAGTAGAGGAGTCGGGATTCAGACTCTGATCATCCAGTTAAGACTCTGAGCTCTAACCCTTGACGATGAGGTAGGTCAGACAACCAAGAGCCAGCCTCTGCAGAAAGGCAGGGCCACACCTGGGTCATCTCGGCAGCCCCAGCATTCTGCACTCAATAAATGTTTGTCAAACCAGCAAATAAATGACTGAATGAATGAATGAATGAAGTGAAAACTAGAGACGCGGCAGGGAACAACACAATAATACACTAAGGGGCTGCCACTTACTATGTGCTTACTGTTTGCCAGATGTATCCAATCTCCCCAACTCCGGAGGAGCTCACTAAATATTTGTTAAAAAATGAGGATAGTACTACTTGTCTCAGTACCCCCACGCCCCTTTGAGGTAAGAACCACATGGCTTCATTTTATCTGGAGGAAAATAATCCCCATTTAGTTTCCTATGTTAGCAACGAGCAGAGCTGGGCTCTGTGCCCAGGACTCCTAGTTCTGCTCCTTCTGGACTCTACTTAAGTGCTAGGGGAGGACCGGGGAAGAGGGCAGTTGGGGAACTTGGAGTCTGGGGTGTCCTCGTTAACCTGCCTGGGGAACCCCTTCAAGTTGCTGAGAAAAAGCCAGTTAGGAGGCCAGCCTGGGGCAGCCTCCTGGTTTCTTTCATCCACACCTGGTGCTGGCTCTGCCTGGCCCCGGAGCAACAAGCAGGCTGGCCTGGCGGGGGGCTGGCGGGGGGCACACGGAGTGTAGCAGAGCACGCGGTATCCCCTCCTGCCTCACCAGCAAAAGTCAGCTGCCAGGGAAGGGAACAGCCTTACCATGCTCAGGCAGCGGCTTTTCAATCCTTTTGACTGTGACCCACAGAAAGAAATTTGTTTTATATAAACACTTGGAACAACAGTCCTGCAAAACAATATTTACCCTTTCTCATTGCCAAGTATTGTGATGATTTTCTATTCTATTCTATCCAAAGAAACTGCTAGTGGTGACGCACTAAGTTGATTTCATGGCCCGTTAGTGGGTTGTGAGATTTGAAAAACATCACTGTGAGGTCATACGTTAATTAATGGCTAATATTAATTGAGCACTCACTACCACTGTGTAGCTAGGAGCCCATGTGACTCATACAACAGCCCTATTGTAGGTTATTCCTATCTCTGTTTTCAGGTAAGGGAACTTAGACCCCGAGAGCTTCTGTGACTTAGCAGTGCATCGCAGATACACCCGCCAACAACTGCCACAGAACGAGCAACCTCAACATCTCAATGTTGCAAGATAATAAGCATTTCTTCTGCCCTCACCAGTCCATGGGTTGGTTGCAGGGGCCTTCCTGTACATGTCTCATCCTTAGCCTGGGACATCAGACCAGCCAGGGCACGTTCTCTCCAAGCAGGTGTAGGGGCACTCAAGCCCATGGCAAAGCACACTTCAAGCTCCTGCTTGCATCACATCTGCCAACTCCTACATTGTGGGGATGCACTATTGCGCTCTCAATTAAGGCTTTGGGCTCTTCAGGAGAAAAGAGACTCATGCATATCAGCTCAACAGTAGTAC
The DNA here is from genome assembly GCF_048418805.1 of Vulpes vulpes. Taxonomy (NCBI): domain Eukaryota; kingdom Metazoa; phylum Chordata; class Mammalia; order Carnivora; family Canidae; genus Vulpes; species Vulpes vulpes. Next base: position 156,950,981 of record NC_132791.1, read on the forward strand.
GCATTCCACTGAGACTGCTTTTGGGTACAAGGTAAATAGGAGGGAAGGAAGGAAGGAAGGAAGGAAGGAAGGAAGGAAGGAAGGAAGGAAGGAAGGAAGGAAGGGAGGGAGAGAGAATCCAGAGGGTGGACATGTGAGTGAATGGCCTCACATCTCTGAGCTGAAATTTTTTCACCTTTAAAATGATGACACAGATGAATATGTTTTCACATGCTGTTGAGTGACAAAATTAGGTTATGGCACAGCATGGAAAGTAGGATCTTGTTTTCACAGCTTTGTATTCATATTTAATTAATATATGCATATGCATATGTATTTAGGTGCACATACGTCTGAAAAAGGTTCACCTAAATCTTACCAGTGGTTACCTTGCAGTGGTGAGATTTGCAGTGATTTTTTATTTCTCCTGTTCACTTTATCTACATAAATATTTTTACCAGGAGCATGTATTACATACATCATCAGAGAAAGCGAAAAGGGCAATCATATTTTGCTAAACAAAACCCAAGTCACCAGTGCTTATGTCCCATCCCCGTTGCCCTCTGGTGGAGGCAGCCCACCTGCTCCGTGTCCCTCTTTTGGTGCTCAGGCCAGCTATCTCCCAGAGAGGATGCAGACCCACGCACACTCCCTCCACATTCTGGCCTGTGTCCTTGTTCCTCTCACTCGCTGCCCTGAACACTCTGGACATCTTATCTGGCACATTCCATTTCCCTTCCCCATTCCCATGACCTTTAGCAACATGGAGTTAATCTCCACTAATACTCTGTGAGGTTGGAATTCATTCATTCATTTTTCCATATATTCATTCATGTATCCATCCATGTATCCAACATCCACTGGTACCCACTCTGTACTAAACTTTGTACTGGATTCCAGGAACCTAGGGATAAATCAGATGCTAGCCCTCAAAATTCCCAGCCCAGCACATGATATGCGCCAGCTAATAATAACATGTGCAAAATGCCACAGGAGCTCAGAAGAACACTTTAGTTCTCCAGGTCTAACCTTCAAATTTACAAATAGAGAACTGTTATCAGCTTCCTTCTACAGAGACGCACGACAGAGGCCCCCGTGTTAGAGGTAAGGGGAGGCCCTTAGAGGCATCTATGAGGGATGGTAAATACGTGGCAGATGTAGCCTCCCTTCTCCCAGCTCGTGACCACGGCAGACATTCCTGATCAAACAGGCTTCCCCGATGAACCTAGGGCACCTCTGAATCAACTTCTGCACTCTGATCCAAGCAGCCATACTGGGCAATGGGAGTTGGCCTGTGTGTTATCAAGTCCAGTCCTGGGTTGGGGAATAAATTTAGACTCAGGCTCAAGGGCACCGAAGGTCATTTAACAAGTTAATCTCCCTACTCCTTGCTTTTAGTACCCAGAGAATGGACCGCATGGGGTTGTACCAGCGTTTACTAGGTGCTGTTCCAATCTGCCTCCCTGCCCTGACTGGTGAACTCTCAGCTTCCTCCATTCCCTGCCTCCTGGCAAGCAGAGGGGAAAGATGATCCCCGATTGTAGAAATCCAGGAGGCGTGGCAAGGTGGCTTTTTGGCGGGCTCGTAAATTGCCAAGTGGATTATGGAGGATAGATAAGCCGGAAGACGCCAGGCACAGCTTGGATGTATTTCATTTCTGATCACACCGGAATGGAGCAAGAATTATGGACAAAGTGCATAGACCCAAGCAGCCATGCTTGATCATTTACACCCCTCGCTGTCATTTTTAATCTGCGGTGTCTGTTCTCTCCAACCCCGAAAACACCAAACCCGGCCTCTTGAAGAACCTCTTCACTCGAGTCTTTCTCAATATGTCGAGCCTTTCTCAATATTTGGCATGGTTCCCATGGGAGCTTCCCCACACTGTGACCCTGCTGTGGGGACTAAACACGAGAATGAGTCTGGTGGAGGGGGCACTTGACATCTGGTTTGTAAATTAACATCAACCACATGTGCATGTGCCCATATCCACACTCCTTTCTCCAAAGCCCCATCACATTTTAGAGATAAAAATGAGTTGGGAGCATAAGCTTTTGGGTCATGTGGAATTGAACTGGAATATTAATCCCAACACTTACAAATGGTGGGAGTTTGGAGGGGACATTTAATCTCTTTCAGCCTCAGTATCCTTATTTGTAAATGGGCTAATGACATCTACCTTAAGGAGTTGTTGGACATGTGGGGTTGTGTCCATGCTGAGAACATGCATCTGACACTTGGTAGAGTTCATGGTACCTAGTTAAGACTTTAAGCATGACAGTTATTATCATGGTTATTGTCCAGACACAAGATGATGGACCTGCTCCCTGAGGCCAACTGAGATGCGTCCAGGCTTAGATTCACAGAGTCCATGACTGGACACAGGTTGGATGGATGGATGGATGGATGGATGGACAAGTGGATGGTTAGTTTTGTGGATGGATAGGTAGATAAATGCACAGGTGAAGGGCCAGGTGGTACAATATCTGAATAGGCTCTATTTTGGGCAAGAGAACATCAAAGCAGGGATTTCAGAAGGCCCAAGTTTGCTCTTCCTGACATTCCTCTCAAAGGTGACATTTCCTGCTTCCCTCAGTAACCCATCACTCACCCACCATTAGAGAATTTCCCTAAACTCTTCCCAAACTCGTCAGCAGGGCTACACAGATTCAGGCCCACCTCTCACCTTGCTCTGCCCCATCCAGTCCAAAATCCTTACCTTAGCACTTAGGCCCACTGCAGCCAAGCCTGTCCACCCCACTCCCCCTGCAAGCTGGGCAGAGCAGGGGTCTCCATGGAGGGCAGGGACAGCTCTGGAAGAAGTCAGGAGGCCTGCTTTGCAGTTCCACTGAGGCATATAGGGGAGGATCCTGCCAGCAAGCAAGCGGGAGTGGGGTGAGGTTCTGGACCCCTTCAAATCTACAGAGCTGTACGGGGCCTCTGGTTCTCATCGCAGCGGGGCCCGTGGGCACCATTCCTTCCCAACTTTAATCAAAGGCTGTGAGTTGCCCTGCTTGGCAGCCCACCGGCTCAGCAAGATGCCCAAGGCAGCGCAAGGCGGGGCCTTCCTTGTAACTCCTGCGGTCACTTGACACACAGTAAATTGCTTTTCATGAACTCAGGCAGGAGGCATTCCGGGGGGAGCCACTGTCTTGTGACGAGTGACATTCGGAAGGTGCAATCTTTATTCCAAGCAGGCAGGGTTGGGGCCGCCTGGCACGGAGAGCCCACAGCAGCAGCTGGCTGCTATTCCCCGGCCCTGGCCCAGGGCCGAGCCCATCAGCGGGGGCAGGAGTGGGGGGCGCTCCTTGAGGCAGCCCCGAACAAAGACACAGGTGGAGGTGGGTGAGGTGCCCTGAAGGGAGCAGCGCTGGCTGCCTGCTGCTAGTTCCCCGGGCTGCAGTTTCCTCCTCTTTAGAAAGAGTGCAATGGCTTCTCCCATTTCACTGCATAATTCTAAGGATCAAAAAGCAGAAGTCATGACAATCACAGCAATGCTTGCATTTGTACAGTATTCTACAGTTAACCAAGGCCCTTCCTTACCAGCAATCCGATTCAGTTAATGCCCCCCCCTCACCTGTGGACTGCTGCCTAGGGTTCCACCATGAGACTCAAGTTGCTTTATCCTAAGTCTTTATTGCTTCCCTCCTGCTCCTTCTCAGAGGGCCGCACTTCGTATGCCCCCGAATAGAATGTTCAGGGAGAAGCAGCAAAGCAGCAGCTGGTGGCTCCCCAGCTAGGGCGCTCTGTACACCCTGCCGATCATCTTCCATCTTTGCTGAGGGCAGGTTTGATGGGGAGCATCGGGGGGTGCTGGGGGCCTCCCTCTGCGGGGGAAGGGCCAGCACAGGGGTTCTGGGATGCCACAGAGGAAGCTGGGGAGGATGGCAGGGGAAGGAAATGTCACCCTCAAGTGCCAACTGTTTCCAGATACGTTTCATCAAGTGTCATGTGATGCTCCCAACCACCATTCCTAGGTAGATCCGGATCAGTATCCCCATTTTACAGGGGCAGAAACTGATACCCAGAGAGGGCAGGAAGCATGTCCCAGCTACGAGGCTGGGAGATGGCCATGCCAGTATTTAGATCTGCTCTGTCTGAGGTGGGGGTGGGTCTTGGAAATGTGAATGGACAGGTGAGATGAGAATGGAAGGGTGGTGAGCAGTGAAAGGCCGAATTTGGAAGGTGCAGGTTAAGCCACAAGTTAATAGCAGAAGATTGAGTTAGGCCTCATCCCCACAGCACTGCATTCTCCCAAACTTCTCCAGACTGGGCTACAAAGGGGCTTCTAGTCAAGGGCAGGAGAGGCCTTTACCTGGGCACCATCTCCAAGAAGCTTGGCGGGGCGGGGGGGGGGGGGGGGGGGGCAGGGAGGGAGGGTGTGCCCACAGGGATGGAGAGAGAGTGGGAGCAAGAACATCAGAGGGGGGTGACTTCCTGCCAGTCCAACCAAGGCAGGTGGCCCCCTCCTCCTGCCCCCTGTCCCCAGAGGTATGATGGCACAGGCAGAGGGACCAGTTGGCAGGAAAGCTGTAGTGGGAAGTTCTACCTGCATGGAAATCGTATTAGAGGGACTCTGGTCTTCTAGAACAGTCAGCCTCACTCTTATTGGAACGGAAGGATGCCTATGTAGGGGAAGGGGTCCCATGGAGTCCCAGAGTGGTCCAGCCCTGAACTGTTTCCCCCCTGGGGGCCAGCAGCCTCCCCATGTCTCACCAGGCAGGGCTGGCCCGAGGATCGCATGTGCCCGGGGCTGGTCCTGCCCTGGTCCCTTTCCCCCGAGAGATTGCACATTAAACACTTCTCTTTCTCTGAGCCTTGTGTTATTTTTAAATGTACTCATCTCCTTCCTCTTCTCCTGATCCATATCTGCAGGGACAGCCTTTCCTTCCAGTTGCCCAGGCTACTGGGGTCATCCTGGAAGACTCTGGCTTTGTCAGACACATCCAGTTGGTCAGATCCGTGACTCCTTCAGATTCCAGTGTCTCTCTCCGGGCTGAGCCCCCACCACTTGGGCCCAGATATTCATGGTAGCTGCCCATGGGTCTCTCTGTCCCCAGCAGTCTCTTCTCAGATTAGTGTCAAGAACGAGCCTGATCAAATCCACATTTGATCACAGTCCCCCTGAGCTCAGAACCTCTCGGAGTTCCCAGTTCAACTGAGCGAAAGCCAAAGTCCTTACAGTGGCCCCACCTGACCTGGTCCTGATCCCTCTCTGGTTCCTCTTTGCCTGCTCCTTGCTCATTCTGCTCCCACCTCACCGGCCTCCTGTCTGCTCCTGGTGATCTCCAGGCACGCTCCCACATCAGGGCCTCACCTTGGCTCTTCCCTCAGCCTGGAGCACCCACTAACCTCTTCAGTGCTGCAACCTATGCCCCCGCCCCCACCCCGGCCTGGGCCCCCACACAATGCAGCACACCCAATCTCCCTCACCTGCTCTCCTTTTTCTCTTAGCACCTTCTAACAGCTGGATCATTTACTTACTTACTGTGTCTATTCTGCACTATTCTCCTGCTCAGGTAAGTCAGAGGCAGGGATCTTTGTCTTATTCATTCATCTTAAATCTAGAACAGTGCTTGGCACATTGTAGGCACTCGAAAAATATTTGTTGAATAAATAAAAGTCATTAGAAATGTTTTCACTGTGTAAGTAATCCACCATGCTATAAAAAGTATGAAAAACAAAAAAGAAAGAAGAAAATTAAAATTACAGTTTTACCAATCAAACACAGCTTTATCATTAATGTCTTGAAAGAGTATCTTTCAGTCCCTTTTGTTAAAATTTTTACAGCAAGATCCATGAGTTGCTTGTCTCCTACAGACACTATCCTAGACTGTTTCCAAAGATGATCTTATTCACAACAAGCCATGTGATAGGTATCACTCCTATTTTTCAGAAGAGGGAACAGGCCTGGTGGGATGAAGAAATCTGCCCAACATTAAACATTATCCTAACGAATTATGTTAGTACTGGATACAACATTTTTTTATCCTGTCCTTTTCACTTAACAATATCATGATCGTGTCCCCATGTCATTAACACTATTTGTAAACCTAATTATTAATGGCTACAGAATATTCTTCCCAGGGGACATGCTATTGTTTCCCTCATCATTCATTGTTTAAAATTTTGGCTATTTTTAACTTTGTATTAGTATAAATAAACAAACATTAAGCTTTTCCCACTTTTGTTGTTGTTGTTACTTCCTTCATCCAGATTTCAAGAGAGGAAACTCCAGGTGTCAAGTTGTACAGACTTTCTAAAAAGTCTCTGGACGCCTGTTACTGACTGCTGTGTTGATGTCTGTGACGGAGAGGTTCTCAGTGTGTGAATTATATGTGGGGTGGTCAACTCTGATGTTTTACGGTGGTGTCTTTGTCCTATTCATGGGCCAGAATGGCTCACATTTCTCTGGGCAAGGACTTTGCTCATTATTGAAGTCTCCACCCTCAGCATGGCTACAGCCAAGGCCTCTGACCAGCCACATTAATATTGCAGCCAGGGCTCCTGAGGACCTAAATATTTGATCAGAGAGTGTGTTGGGCTGTCAGTGAGCTACATTTGGAGCAAGTGAGAGCCTCCTCCTATTCTGCGCAAAGTGGTATGAGGCCTGGCCACCCTCAGACAATGCGGCCAGTTGTCTGTGGAAAGGTACTCGCTGCGGGGAAGGCAAGTTGGCAATAATGACACAAATTACAGCAGCCTCAACATTTACTCTTTGATTCCATGTCTGACAGCTGGCAACAGCATCCGCTGTCTGGGTGGGAGGGAAAGGCAGGGTCCATGACACCAAATCAAAGCCCTGGAGCACAGTAGTCCCCCTGCATGGTCATCTGTGAGTATATGGCTTGTCCTTGGAAGATGGGAATGTTCATTCAGTTCAGTCACTCAGCACTTATTAAGCACCTACTGAGTACCAGTCTCCATGCTCTGCACTTTGCACTATTTTAATTGCTCTCAGAAGAGTGCCTAGCACATAGTAATTTAAAAATAATTAGCTATTATAATGGTGTTTATAAGAGTATAAGAGTAACTTGTTACTCTTATTTTTTATATCAATTCTGTGAGGGGGGCATGATCATTATTCCCATTTTACAGATGAGGAAACAGAGGCTCAGAGACTGATTAGCTAAGGAGCCAGGAGGCTGACCACAGACCTTGACCATTCATTCTAGATCTAGAACTGAACGTGAATGCCATGGTCCTGGCCTAGGCTCAGAGGCTGCCTGGGACTCCATACTTGTCTATCCAGGCTCCTCGTGCCCTGGCTCCAGCCTCATGACCCCAGCACCAGCTCCTTGGCCAGCCGTGGCTACAGGGGGAAAGGGATAGGCAAACTCCTGGGGCCAGTGGACCTGCCTCACAGATCGACATGGCCCTGAGAAGAAAAGATCCTATTTCCCACAGAAGGACCCCTAGGTCAAGCTGGCATCTTGCTTACTGCCCATTATGAAGCTCCATTGCCTGGGTGATAAGGACCTGAAAGGAGACAGTAGTGAGCTGTGGGGATGACTGGGAGGTGATATAGTACAGAGGTTGGTAGTGGAGGAGGCCCAAATCACACAGCTAGCCCTCAGGGACACATTTGGCCATGTGACACTAACACAGAGCTGGCAGCCTGAGATGAAACCAGCTGGAACAGCCTTGGGCTGGGTCCTGGTGAAGAGCGGAGATCCGCGCTACACAGTGGCCAAGGGGAGAGGCCAGGACTCACTGTTTGTGTAAGGGTCATCACCTCATCACCCTGGACAGCCTCCCGACAGATGTGTCCCACTCCCCATGCTCTCCAGCTCTCTGTGTGACACCATGTGCCATCCCATGTCCCAAGAATACCAAGTGGTACTACCATGAACACATTGGTGCTCATCATGGTGGTGGTAACGATAATGCTATATCCGTATGACTCCTCTCACAACGCAATCACTGACTCCTGCCTTCCTTCCTTCCTTCCTTCCTTCCTTCCTTCCTTCCTTCCATCCGTTCTTCCTTCCTCAGGCATGCAAAGAGTTAGCAGAATGTCTCTCCTCTACCTTAAATTCTGGAATGACTTCCTTCACACTTAAAGTAGAAATCGAACTCCTTACCTGGCCTAGAGGCCCTGCATAACTGCTTTCCTCCATTAGCATCAGCCCTTCCCTTTGTCTGAAACTCCCTGCCCTCCCTCCCCCCTAATCCTGAGTGGTCTCCAAGTCTCAGCCCAGCCCTCCATCCCTGGCAGGCCTGGTGGCTCCTATGCCCCCCTCCCTTCACTCTACCCCAGCACCCTGTTTTAGTTGCTTAATAAATCTTTTTTTAGTAAATTTACTTGTTTGGTGCCTACTCCGATTTTCAAAGCCGCAGGAGCACGGGGCCTGGTCTTGTTCACTGCGGCCCCGAGCGTGCGTGCTGATGGCTGGCCTTGCTGCAGGAGAGAGGGGGAGAGAGCCGGAAGGCCAGACCGAGCAGCTTCTGTGTGAGCCGGCTCTGGGGGTACAGGTGAGGGGCGCAGCCAGCAGAGGCCGGGTGGAAGGGGGGAAGGGCGCTGCGTGTGCCTATTGTGCCCCAGCCCCGGGGGTCTCTATCTCAAGAGAGGAATGGGACAGGTGTGACTTTGCCCCTTCTGCGGATGGGACGTGCAGGTGCGGGAATCGACATCCCCCCCCGCCCCCCCCCCCCCCCCCCCCCCCCCCCCCCGGGTTGCAGGTGCGGCCGGTGGGAGGAGGGGAGCGGGCAGCTGCTTGTCATTCCAGCCGCGGCTTCCTTCGCTCGCGCCCCCACCGCGCCAGGAGTGGGTTTGTGATAACGTCCAAATAAATTATTTAAGCGCCTTTCCGCGCGAGAGGGGATGAAACTCGGGGCTGCTGACCGCGTGGGGGGAGGGGGACATGCAGGGCTCCCGCGCTGGGGGGCGGGACAGTGGCCGCCCCCGCCCCCCCCCTCCGCAGGTGCTCTGCGGCTCCCCAGCATCGCGCCTCATTTAGGGGGCAGACCGGGTGGGGGGGGCCACGGGGTGGTGGTTCCCTAACTGGGCCTGGAGAACCGCAAGCAGCTGTGGGGCAGGGAGAACAGGCCGGGGTCACAGGCCGACAGAACCCGAGGGAGCGCCCCCCAAGCCCCTCAAACGGGAGAAGGCCCCTGGGGGAGTGGAGTGCAGGGAGGGTGGAGAGTGGAGGACCTCCAACAGGGATGGGGTTGCTGCCAGAGGAAAAGCCTCTGAATTAGGGGCAGAAATAGAGCTGGGCCTCACTGGCCTGGCCTTCTCACAATGGGGACCCAGGTGTGCCTGTGGGACCCTGGCAGTCTTTCCACAGGACCCAGCCCGGGCTCCTAACCAGGGCAGAGGACTTAAGGCAGGTGACTTGCTGCCTGTCCATGGAAGATAACAGCATGTCCCCTCAGGTCACCCAGCGTGGGGACGTGATGTAAAGCCTGGCCTGGTGACCACTCACGTGCCCAGGCATGTGAGTAGTACCTTACTGTTTTTTCCTAAGAATCAACTCAGTCTGCCCAAGGGGGTAGAAGGGGCCTTGTGGCTGAGGTTTGAAGTATAAGTGACGCCTGGCACTACATAGTCCTCCAATCCCCAGCTCCCGATGCTAGCTGGCCTCGTGGGTCTGGGCCATGTAGGTCCTCAGGTCTCGAAGGGGCTGGAACCATGTGCCCACTTCTACTTCTGCCTGAGGTCCTGTTGTTTCACGGCCCATATGTCGTGTCCCCCCCCCCCCACTCCTGTCCTTTCCTCTGTGGGAATTCCTCCCCTCCCCCCTGCTTCCCTCAGAGTCCCCATCCCCACCCCCTAAGCTGAATTTCCTGGAGCTTTTTGAAATCCAGACCAGAAAGGGAAGTGTCCAGTAGGCAACTTCTGCTTGGGCCCTGCCACAAACCTCTCCTGAGCCAGAATAGAGCCCTTGTTCCGAAGAGGGAAGGGTGGAGCGAGATACCAGGAGAAAGACATCAACCATCAACCAGTGCCGTGTCCTCAGGGCACTGTCCAGACTTCATCCTTTCTCAGCACTGGGGTAGGTGACAGGGACGGCAGCCTGGTGGCTGCAAGGAGAGAGGCAGGGCCCAGTTGGCACTTGGCAGGAGTACTGGTGGGAGCAGGAGGATTCTTGGCTAGAGAAAGGGCACTTGAGCCCTGGGTTTGTTTCTGAATCTTGGGGGAAGTGGGTGCCTCATTGGTGGGCTCTGTTTAAGGTGCCCTTGAAAAGTTTTTGCCTGGGGGACACCTGAGTGGCTCAGAGGTTAAGCATCTGCCTTCGGCCCAGGGCTTGATCCTGGAGTCCCCAGATTGAGTCCCAGGATCGAGTCCCACATCGGGCTCCTTGCACTTCTCCCTCTGCCTGTGTCTCTGCCTCTTTATCTCTGTGTCTCTCATGAATAAATAAATAAAATCTTTAAAAAAAAAAGGAAAAAAATAAAAATAAAAAAAGAAGAAGAAGAAGAAAAGTTTTTGTCTAGGAGATTGCTTGAGGCAAAGGACTCAAGCCAAATGGGTTTAAACCCTAGCTGCTGCGAGCCAGCTGTGTGACATTGGGCCAGTGTTCTGACCTCTCTGAGCCTCCCCCATCTCGTGTGTAACTTTTATGTAAAGCACTGTCACGCTCCTCCTCCTGTGGCCCTAGACCTGCCCAGGCAGGCCTGTGTGAGTCTCTCCAGGGCTCAGCACATAGGAGGTGTTCCTGAGCCCCGAGGGCTGTGAGGTAGAGAGCTGCTGTGGTGGTTGATGTGCTGACCTAGGAAATGAGGAGACCAGGAGTGAGTACTGGCCTCAGTATGTGGTGCTGTGCTCTTAGGGAGCTTTGGCCCCTTCCTGGGCCTCAGTTTTCCTTCTATTAGTGGGGATCAGAGCCCTTGCCCTGTCCACTCACAGGACACAGATAAAGTAACAACAGCTCATCCCCCTGGGCCTGTGCCTGGAGGCTCTGTTGCCCTGAGTGCCGTTTGTGTAGAACCCACGTATCCACACGACAGCCCTGTGAGGCAAGTACCGTCACCCCACTTTACAGGTGAGAGCACAGAGATGCAGACAGTTGGATGATTTACCCAAAGACATAGCCCACAGTGGCTAACAGTGGCTAAGGCCAGCTGCCGAGTGGGCCCTTCAACCATCCCGGCATGCACTGAGGGCAGGAGAGGAATGGAAAGGATTTGCTTTCCAAATTCTTGGGCTAGCAAAGCTAGCCCCTGACACTCCTGAGACCCAGAGACAGGCAGGACTTGCCAAGGCCCCAGGGCCTAGTGGTGAGCTCCGCTCTCCCCCCTCAAAGTGGACCCAGATGAAGCTGAACACAGGAACTGAGGCAGCTGGGGAGGTGGGTGGGGCTGAGGGGGGAGAAGGGAGGTCTGGGGGCGGGGGACAGACTGTCAGCAGGCTGCCGCCTCATCCCCACCCCCTGTCAAGGCACAGATCTGTGTCCCCGCCAGGGCCTCCCACCTCCTGCCAGAACCCGACAGTTGCTCCCTGGTGAAGAAGAGTGGCTGCCCCGGGGAGGGCTGTCTGTGTGTGGCTCGTGCCACGTGGGAGGCCGAGCGTCAGGGCCCCCCGGCTCCTGCTGCAGGGTGAAAAGAAGGAAGCATCACTCCCACTGAACCTCTGCTGGGCCAGGCCCCAGAACGCACTGCTCTTTTGATCCTGACAACAACCTGCAGCGTGCAATTGTGATGACAGCCCATTCGGCAGAAGAGAAACTGAGGGCTAGAGAGCGGGGGAAGAAAATGCACATTTTTCTTTAAAGATTTTATTTATTTATTCATGAGAGACACACAGAGAGAGAGAGAGAGAGAGAGAGAGAGGCAGAGACACAGGCAGAGGGAGAAGCAGGCTCCACGCAGGGAGCCCCATGTGGGACTCGATCCTGGGACTCCAGGATCACACCCTGGGCCGAAGGCAGGAACTCAACCACTGAGCCACCCAGGTGTCCCAAAAAGGTATATTTGAAGGCAAAGGGGGCTGCTAAGCGTGCAGGGTTTGAAGGCCCCACTGGTGGCACAAAGTGGCAAAAGGGGCTAAAGGCTCAGCACAGGCACTTATTTTGTCCCTGGCGATGTGTGGGGGCTGGTAGCTCCATTTCCTCAGTTTCCAAGCAAACTGAGGTTCAGAGAAGAGAAAGTATGTCTCCCTCCACCCCCCGGGATTGGGTCACACTGCTGGCTGTGTCAGTGCTGACTTGCAGCCATTCTTTGCCCTCCTGGAAGTTTCAGTCCACTGGGGAAACATTCATACCAGAACCAAGGCAACTGAACTGTGGTTGAGATGCACTGATTGAGATCAACTGATTCCTTTGAGAGACAGAGACAGAAGAGGGGGTGCCCGTCAAGAGCATTTCATGAAGAAGGAGGAGGTGTCTGACTGGGCCATCTGGGCTGCCATGCATCAATTTATTTGTTTATTTATTTTAAAGAATTTGTGATTTTTTTTATTGTAATTTTTTAAAGTAAACTCTACCCTCAAGGTGAGACTCAAACTCCTAACCCTGAGATTTAGAGCTGTACATTCTACCGACTTGAGCCCGCCAGGCCCAGCACCCCTCCCGTGCCTTTTTTAAAAAAGAATTTGTAATTTTTTATTGTATTTTTATTTATTTATTTATTTATTTATTTATTTATTTATTTATTTGCTGTGCAGCAGTTTAAAAGGCAAGGTGGAGGGTGTATTTCAGTTATGGGAACAGTGGGAGCAAAGCCTGGAGGCAGAGGGCAGGTCAAGGCAGCACTCTGAGAATGATGTGGTGTCCAGAGGGAGCACTGGCCCAGAGCAGGGAGGGGAGGGAGGCACCGTAGCCCCCTGCTGCGGTCCCACAGGGTATGCAGAGCCTCTTTGAGCTCTGAAGCAGGGAAGGCCAGTGGGAAATGGCTGGGAGTAAGGTGAACAGGGCCCAGGCCGCAGAGAGTGAGAAGGAAGAGCTGGGTTTGGAGGCAGGCTCCCGTGGGGCTCCTGGGGTCAGCTGGGCCAGTTGTCTGGGGCTTAGGCTCCAGCACCAAGTACATCTGGGTTTGAGTCCTGGCTCTGCCCTTACCTGCTGGGTGGCCTTGGGAAGTTACTTGCCCTCTCTGAGCCTTGGCTTCCCTCTAGGTGAAGAACAGCCTCCTGGGGCCATTGTAGATGGTGAGTGTGAGCCCAGGGCTTTTCATTTAACCCTCTCCACCTAGGAGGTAGGAGCTTTCATCACCTCCATTTCACAGAGTGGCAAACCAGTGCCCGGTCATGGCTAGGACAGAAAGGCCCAGACATTCAGACCCACCAGGAGATAACTTAGAGGGGCTGGAGAGGCTCCAGGGTGATTAACAGGGCCAGCCATTGCCCTTCAACTTAACTTCTCTCTCAGCTAATCTTGCTTCTGCTCCCTCCCTTCCCTGGTGTTGATCCCTAATAAATGCCCAACACATCATAGTCCATCTTGGGGTCTGCTCCTGGACAACCCTACCTGCCACTGGGCTCCTTTAGATTCCAGCCTTCATGACAGTCCTGAATCCTGGTGGTGCCCGCACACTGCTTTTGTGAGCAGCATGGCCTCAGAGGCCAGTCCTTGAGATGTCCCCACCCACATCCTCAGGAGAATCCATGGAAATGAGGAACCAGCTGAGCCAGGAAGGAGGCCTCTGGAACCAGCCACTCTTGGCCCTGCAGTGGGGTGAATGGCAGCTCCCCAGAAGATATGGCCATACCCTGATCCTTGGAAACCTAAAATTTTACCTGATTTGGAAAGAGGGTCTTGGTAGATATATAAAGGTTGTGAGATGAAGAGCTCCTCTGGATTATTCAAGTGCATAAATCCAATTATAAGTGTCCTTATAAGAGTGAGACCGAAGGAGAGAGACACACATGCAGAAGAATGGGGTGTGGAGATGGGAGCGTGTGGGCACAAGGCAAGGAAGCTGGCAGCCCCCAGAAGAAGCAAAGGAGGAGAACTGTCAGTGCCCCGGAGGGAGTGCAGCCCTGCCATCACCTGGATTTCTCACTCCTGGCCTCCCAAACTGAGAGGGGGTAGATTTCTGTTGTTTCAGGTCGTTCAGTTTGTGGTCATTTGTTGCAGCAGCCACAGGAAAGGAATACAGGCCCCATATGTACTTCCCACCCCTCCCTCAAGAGGCTTTCCAGGAAATCCCCAGAGGCCCCTGGGGTCAGGCACTCTGCCAGCCGGGGCTGGGGTCAGAACAGAGATGTAGCTCTTCAGAGGTTTTCTTTACCTTGGATTTTGACTTTGACTAGGAAGTACTTATCAAGAAGGGAAGAGAGAGGAATATCGTTTGCCTGGAGGAATTGATCATCACAGTGCCTTCTAGAAAACTCAACTTGGAGACATGGTAGGAAGGGAATGTACCAGGAGGACAGAGGAAGCAGACACAACAGAAGGCAAGGGCTTGATCTCAGAGGCCACTTGATGCTCATGCAAGGCTTGTTTTTCTAAACTATGTTTTGAAACAGTTTTAAATTTCCAGGACAGTTGTGAGGGTAGTACAGAGAGTTCCTAATCACCCAGTTTCTCCTTCCTCAGGATGGTATGTTGTTATGACTAACCAACCAATACCAGTACATTGTGATTAAGTTAAGTCCATACTGTATTCAGATTTCCTTAATTTGGGGCAGCCCGGGGGGGCTCAAAGGTTCAGCCCAGGGCGTGATCCTGGAGACCCGGGATTGAGTCCCACGTTGGGCTCCCTGCATGGAGCCTGCTTCTCCCTCTGCCTGTGTCTCTGCCTCTGTGTGTGTGTGTGTCATGAATAAATAAATAAATAAAATCTTAAAAAAAAAAAAAGATTTCCTTAGTTTTTACCTACTGTCTTCTTTCTGCCCCAGGATCCCATTCGGATTATCCTGGTTGTCAAGTCGGCTTAGGCCACCATTAGCAGTGGCACTTTCTTAGTCCTTGTTTTTGATGACCTTGACAGTTTTGAGAAGATCTTGTCAGCATTTCGTAGAATGTTCCTCCACTGGGATTTGTCGAATGCTTTCACCATGATTCGTCAGAGGTTGTGGGTTTTGGGGAGAAAGAGCAGAGAGATAAAGGGCCATGTCCCTGACAGTGTAACGACAGTACTTACTGTCAGCACGATTTCTCCACTGGTGATGCTGACCTTCATCTCCTGGCTGGGGTAGTGCTTGTCGGGCTTCCCTACTGTTACTGGAAGGTTGCCCTCCCCCTTCCTGTACTGTACTCTTTGGAAGGTGGTTTCCTATGCCCAGCCCTGCCAACGCGGGGAAGAGAGGCTGGAGAGGTGAGGGGTTTCAAACAGGAAATTCACATGGTTAGGTTTTTCTTCTTTAAAATCCAGTTTGGGGGACACCTGGGTGGCTCAGTGTGAGCGTCTGCCTTCAGCTCAGGACGTGATCCCGATGTCTCTACCTCTCTCTCTGGGTCTCTCATGAATAAATAAATAAATCTTAAACAAAACCAGTTTAGACAGAGATGCGGGGAAATAGACACCCTTGTCTTCTGTTGGTGCAAGTGTAGATTGGGCAGTGTTCAGCAGGACGATTTGACACATCCATCCAAATGCTAAATGCACATACTCTGACCTAGCAAGTCAGCCTTACAGAAATGCCCACTCACAAGCGCAGCAGTATCTAGACGAGAATGCCTGTGGCAGCAATAGTGGTAGCCATCGAAAATGTGAAATAATTGAACACCCACTGACAGGGAAATGAATGAGAAAGCTGTGGTAGATTCATATCACAAAAGACTAAGCAACCAGCTAAAAAGAGAGAGGTAAATCTATGTATGTGATGTGTGAAGTTCTCCAAGATGTGTTACAGATGAAAAATACTTGCAGGCTCTTATTTATGATATGATTTTCATTTGCATGAATAAAAAATATATGCACATATGAATAGAAAATGTGTGTCAGGACCCACAAGGAACCATCCACCGTGGTGTGGTGCCTCTGAGGAAGGGGATGCTGTGGGGGGCCAGAGGAGGAGGGAGATTTTTACTTTTCACTTTATAACTCTCCGTTTGACATTTTGCACAATAAGCAAGTCCTGCTTTCGTGAGAAAATGTTTTCAATATTAAAAATACTTCCTTGAAGATCTTCACTGTAAGAATCCACTGTGGCTGCTTGTGAAGGATGCGTTGGGGGAAGCAGGGTGGGGTGGAGAAACCAGTTCCCAGCTATCAGGGTGTCGGATGACAAGTGGAGGAGACAGAAAAGAGGGTGGGTTTGGCAGTGATGGGGTCCGATTGAGGGGACTTGGTGACTATGGTGGCAGGGTGGGAGAGGGGTGAGGGTGTTTCTAGCAGAGGCCTGGTGGGAAGCAGATGGTGCACTCGTCAAGGGGAAGGTTTTGGGCCACCCCATCATTCCCAGGTAGGAGGAGATCTTTTTTTTTTTTTTTGAGGAGATCTTTAAACACAGTTTGGTTTTTTGTGGAGGAGTTGGGAAGGGGTACCAGCACCCCAGCCTCCAGGGGACTGGAGTGGCCACCAAGTCCTCAGAGGAATGATGATCCTGGAACAATGCCAGCAGGGTGTTTGTCAGGAGAACAGGAACCTGTTGGCACTGTCACACATTCTACAGGATTCTATAATCAGATTAGCTTGCAGGTGGGTCTGGGAAGGCTGGAAAGACTTGCAGGTGGGTCTGGGAAGGCTGGGAAGACCGGTGGGGAGAGAAAATGGCCCAGGGGAAGGCCTTCCTTCTGAATTCTCCTACTCTTGCCTCCCCACCTCCTTCTAAATCTTTACATCTCACCACCTAATCACCCTCCTCAACATTCATATGGGGAAACAGACCCAGCAATGGGGAAAGGACTTGTCCAGGGTCACACGGTATCAGGGATACTTTGGATATGCCCCAGTTCTGTGTTTCTCTATGGGACCTGTTTCCTGGCCCCACTGGTGACAGTCTCATCCCCACCCCATAGAGTCTTCATGCATAATTTGCAGGGCCTGATGCAAAATGAAAATGTAGGGTCCCTCATTTAATGTTATCACTTAAGAATTTCAAGGGGGCACCTGGGTGGTGTAGCCGGTTAAGCCTCTTCCTCTTGGTTTCAGCTCAGGTTGTGATCTCGGGGTCGTGAAATTGAGTCCCAAATTGGGCTCTGCACTGGGCATGGAATCTGCTTAGGAGTTTCTCTCCCTCTCCATCTGTCCCTCCTCGCCTGTTTCTCAAATAAATAAATAAATAAATAAACAAATCTTAAAAAAGAAAAAAAGAATTTCAAGATGGTGACTATAGAGTACTAATCCCTTTGACGTCAAGGCCCTGTTTGAGGGCACAGATTGCAGGAAGCAGGCCCTAACCCCACCCCCAGCTCCACTGCTTAGCCCTGTTAACTCCTCCCTTCCTCCTGGTGCATCCCATCCCCCAATGTCCTGTGGGTCCCAGCCCTGGGGTGTCCCTCAGCAGTACTGGGGTGAGGAGGCATCACCTCTCACCATCTGTAAGCTTCCTGAGGGCCTACTCCAGAGTCCCCAGTGCCCAGCACAGGCCTGTGGGTATGTGTAAGTGATTAAGCACATTTCTTCCCACTAGGACATTGGGGGGAGGAGGGACAGCTTGGAAGCCCCCTCCCACTCAGGCTCCCCTGGGGGCATAGCAAGGAGAGCTCTCAGACACAGTGCTTCCTTCCAGGCTCACCAGGAGGCTTCCCTCCTTCTGTGTGTGTGTGTGTGTGTGTGTGTGTGTGTGTGTGTGTGTGTGTGTGAAGGGGAAGGGAGAAGGGGGAGAAGGAATGAATGGTAGACTAAGGAAGATTAAGGTGATAAGGGGATTTCAAGAGAGTAGCTGTAAAACTCTGTGACAGGGATGAGGATTAATAGATTAGTGTCCAGGGCCAGGCCCCTGGCTCCAGACTCTAAACCCAAATCTTTGCTAAGTGTGGCTGAAATTCAGGGAGTTCACAGAGTACATCTCCCTCCAGACAATCAATCTGGGACTGATCATTGATATTATTCCCTTTGTACAGATGAAAAACTGAGACTCAGAGAAATCAAAACTCTTAAAAGTGGCTGAGATGCAGTTTATTTATTTGTTTGTTTTTTTAAATTTATTCATTCATGACAGACACAGAGAGAGAGAGAGAGGCAGAGACATAGGCAGAGGAAGAAGTAGGCTCCATGCAGGGAGCCCGACGTGGGACTCGATCCAGGGTCTCCAGGATCACGCCCTGGGCTGAAGGCGGCGCTAAACCGCTGGGCCACCGGGGCTGCCCTGAGATGGAGTTTAAACCCAGTTCTGGCCCGAACTGCCTCCCTGGAGTACTGGGACTGTCCCTTGCCCCAAGTGAGTCAGGCCCTGTTCCCAGCCTCATGGCACTCATTGTCTAGTGGCTGAGACATACAGTGTAGTCAGAGAAGGCTTCCTGGAGGTGGTGGGGGAGAGATGCATAAGCTGTCTTTGAAAGCGTAACACACTCTCTTCAGGACAGGGTAAGGGTAGCTGTCATCTATAAACAGAGCAGCCTGAACAAAAGGGTGGAGGAGGATCAGTCATGGTGGGTTGGAGTCTCTACACAGGGTTTGATAGAACTGAGGTTCTGGAAGGGTCCCTAAGTGGGGAGCAGCCAGGCTGAAGAGTTTCGCCTCAGTCATCTTGGCCAAGGAAGTTCAGACAGGGGCATGTTGGAGGCCCTCGGGGAGGCTATGATGAGGCAGGAGGCTCCCCTCTGGGCTGCAAAGATCAGGGATCAGCTTGGCTGCAGAATGGCTATGGGGGGGCAGCCCCAGTGGCCCAGCGGTTTAGCACCGCCTTCAGCCCAGGGCGTGATCCTGGAGACCCTGGATCGAGTCCCACGTTGGGCTCCCTGCATGGAGCCTGCTTCTCCCTCTGCCTATGTCTCTGCCTCTCTCTCTCTCTCTCTCTCTGTCTCTGTATGTATGTGTGTGTGTTTCTCATGAATAAATGAATTTTAAAAATCTTTAAAAAATTTTTTAAAAAAAGAAAGGCTATGGGGTCAGACTTAGGTCACCTGGAAGTGGCCAAAGGAAATAATCAAGGACCTGTTTCTGCAGAGTTCACTCTGCTGACTCCTTCCTAGTCCTGCCTCATGAGTCTGTGTGGAAATCTCAGTTCTAGCAGGCACCCCCTCAATTGTTTCAGGTGGAAGCACACCCAGAAGCCCTTGGATCTGTCCTTTCTGGCTCGGGTGCCTCACACGTGCCAGGCCCCAGTACAGAGTTACAGAGAGGAAGATGGTGACCAACAAGCCCCCAGGAATGCCTGCGTGGCAGATGGGAATGTTGAGGCAGTAGGCAAGGATTTACCCCAGGCTATACAATTAATGAGGGAGTGGCAGGCTGGGAACATTGGTCCAGGATGGGTCTTTTAATTCCCACTAGGGACAGGAACAGTTTTCAGTGAGCAGGTACATGTCAGGGGCCTGTGGAACAGGCATTACTGTCCATCCTGACTACTTGGCTGACAGGCAAGCTCAGAGAGGCTAAGGCCCCTGCCCAAGGGCACACAGGTAGAAAGTGGGCAGGTGACTTCTCCACTGAGCCTTAGATTCCTCATCTGTGCAAGAGGGGATCAGGCTGGAAAAGGGTCCCAAGGAGTAAGGGGTTTGGGAACCTCTCCACACTCGTCTGAGAACAGGCTCCTGGAAACCAGAGTTCCAGTGGTACCAGGCCCTGACATCTGGCCAGACTCTCTCTGTCCCTGGGGCAGAGGCTGGGTCAAAGCCAACCCCAGCACTCAGAGGCTGCCCTTGGGGCTGTAGTAAAACCACCTTATAACAAGGAGGACAGCCTCCCAGTCATCCCTGCTCCCCACTGCTGGACACACACAGACCCGAAACCAATGGGATCTTTAAACCAATGGGATGAGTCCCAGCCCTAAGGAGCCCATTGTATGCACATGTAGCTGCTGCAGGGTTTCAGGAGTAGAAGAATGAACCTCAGGGACAAAAGAGTAAAGTGAAGTGAAAGTTTACTAAGTGAAAGTAAGAACAAAAAGAAAGCAAAACTCTCCATTGAAAGGGGTCCTGAGTAGTCTGCCACTGAGAGCTTTTATGGTCTTTCATAGGAAGCTGATCAGGGGACCTGGTAAATTTCTTGTCACTATCAGGGTGGGTTTGTAAATATCACATTTATATTTGTAACCATCATAATAACAAACAAGATGTTCTTGTAAATATCATGAACACAAACAAGGTGTTCCCTTCTCTCTGGTTAATATCTCCTCCATAACATTTCTCTACATCAGGGATTTCTGGGAGCCTAGTCAGGGAGCCCCCCTACCTATCTTTCCCTACCTTGCCTCACCTGTCCCATACTCATGGTGAAAAGGGCACATGTGTAGATGAAGGTGGGGAGAGGAGGGGAGGGGATCAGGGAGTGGAGAGAAGAAGAATGAAGAAAGAAACCAATGGTCACTACAAAAGTGGGTCAGCACCAGGAAACATAAAGGTGAGGAAGCCCAGAGGAGGGAAACTTCCCAGCCTGGAGATCAGGGAAGACATCTTGGAGGAGGCAACTCTGGGGGAGGAGAAGAAAAGCATCATGAGCAAAGGGAAGAAGAGAAACAAAGGTGGGAGGATGAGGACCAGCCTGCTATGTCTGGGGAGCTGTGGTAGTTTAGTGGAAGCTGTAGGCTGAGGGATAGGAAGGAGGCACAGAGCCTCAGAATCAAAGAGCCTCCAGTCAGAAATTGGGAGTTTACTCAGCAAGTGATAGGAAGCCACTGTTATTTAGTGTGTTAAAAAAAAACCCCAAAACTTTTGTTATAGACAATTTCATATATATATATATATACTAGTAAAGAGAATGGGATAATTAGCCCCTATATAGCCATCTTTTAACTTCCAACGGTCATCTGCTCATGACCAAGTTGTTACCTTCGCTACCACCCTCCTCTGCAAACTGGATTATTTAAAAGCAAACCCTTGATAGCGTATCTTTTACGTTACAGTTTTAATGTAAAGCTTCAAGAGTAAGGATTCTTTAAAATAATAATAATCACAATTGTTACAGGCTGAATTATGCTCCCCCCCCCTCAACTCATATGTTGGGGTTCTAACTCCCAGGACCTCGAAATGTCTCTGTATTTGGCTTTTATTTATTTTATTTTATTTTTATTTTATTTATTTATTCATAGAGAGAGAGAGAGAGGCAGAGGGAGCAGGCTCCATGCAGGTAGACTGATGTGGTACTCAATCCCGGGTCTTCAGGATCACACCCTGGACCGAAGGTGGCGCTAAACCACTGAGCCACCCGGGCTGCACTGTATTTGGCTTTTAAAAGGGTCTTTAGAGGCACTGGGAGGCTCAGTGGTTGAAGGTCGACCTTTGGCTCAGGTCGTGATCCCAGGGTCTTAGGATCGAGTCCTATACCAGGCTTCCCTGCAAGAAGCCCGCTTCTCTCTTTGCTTGTGTCTTTGCCTCTCTGTGTCTCTAATGAATAAATAAAATCTTAAAAAAAAAAGGGGGAGAGGATATTTAAAGGGGATATTTAAACTTAAGTTACACTGAAGCCATTACAGTAGCTTTAGTTCACTATGACTGCTGTCTTTACAAAAACAGATTAGGGCACAGATACACACAGAAGGAAGAAGACAGGAAGATGCAGGGAGAAACTAACCATCTACAAGCCAAAGAAAGAGTCCTCAGAAGAAACCAACCCTGCTGACACTTTGATCTTGGACTTCTAGCCTCCAAGACTGTGAGAAAATAAAGTTTTGTTGCTTAACCCACTCAGTCTATGTGGCATTTTGCTATAGCAGCCTGAGCAAACTATGGAAGATTTATTTATTTACATGTTATATTGTTAAACTATTAAAACACTTTAAATATTATTCAGAATTCCTTAACATTGTCAAATATCCAATCCCAATTATCTCATGATTTTAGCAGTTGGTTTGAATGAAGATCCAAATAAGGTCCACACATTGCATTAGATTATTAGATCTCATAAATCTCTTAATCTGAGGGTTTCCCCCACTTTCTCCCCCTACCTCACCATCTGGATTTTTCTTATTTGCATTCCGGTTGCATTATTTAAAATGTTCCTCTGTCCACTGTATTTCCTGTAAATTCATGGTTAGAGGTAGAGGCTTGATCAATTTTATGCTGATTTTCTAAAAAGAATAATTCATAGGTAGTATTGTGAACTTCATAGGAGGAATAAAATGTCTGATAGTCATTTTGTGATATTAGCAGTCATTGATGAACATAGACCCAATCCGTTATTTTATTAGGGCTTGGAAAATTAAGATATTCTCATTCTCTTATTCCTTTATCTTTTTTTTTTAGTTGGAATGTTTCTATTAAGAGAAACTTCCCTTTATTAGCTATTAGGTTACCTTGAGGAACAGTCACTGAAGGTGTTATAGTCTAAGCAGGTGTGGGATAGGATCAAATTTGCATTTCCTAAAAGAAAATCTTAAAAGACTAAGTACCACAGAATAAACCAAGGACATTGTTAAAGAGCTATTCTCTTAAACCATCATCCTCTAAATGTTTTATTATTTATTTTATATGTTTATTATTTTTTAAAGATTTTATTTGTTTATTCATTTGAGACACACTGAGAAAGGTAGAGACATAGGCAGACTCCGTGTGGGGAGCCTGTTGTAGGATTCGATCCTAAGACCCCGGGATCACACCCCGAATAGAAGGCAGATGCTCAACCACTGAGCCACCCAGGTGCCCCTAAATACGTTTATTTTAAATGCTACACCTAGCATGGGGCTCGAACTTACAAAAGATCTAGTCACACACTCTACCAGCTGAGACAGCCAGGTGCCCCTAAATGTCTTAAAGTGGGTTTTTCTCAGCCTTTAAGGAATAGATACTGCCAATGGCAAGTAAACTGTTCTGGGGTATAAAGGAAGGAGAACTTCCAATTATTTTCATGAAGGCAATTTAATATTGATAGCACAGCAAAGCACAAAATAGAAAACAAAAACCAGTCTCACATAGGGCACCTGGGTGGCTCAATGGTGAAGCATCTGCCTTTTGGCTCTGGTCATGATCCCAGGGTCCCAGGATCAAGTCCCACATCAGTCTCCCCATAGGGAGCCTGCTTCTCCCTCTGTCTCTTCTCTCTCTGTGTCTCTCATGAATAAATAAATAAAATCTTTTTTTTAAAAATGTCTCACATAAATATTGGGGGTGTGACTATCCTAAATGAAACATGTTTTAAGAATTGTGATGATTAAAAAAAAAAAAAAAGAATTGTGATGATTAGTTTATATGTCAACTTGACTGGGCCACAGGTATTTGGTTAAACATTATTCTGGGTGTGTCTATATGAGAGTATTTCTGGGTGAAATTACCATTTGATTCAGTGGCCTGAGTAAAGCAGATTGCCCTCTCCAATGTGGGTAGGCCTCATCCAATCTGTTGAGAGCTTGGATAGAACAAAGGCTAAGGAAGGGAGAATTCTTTCTTTCTGTCTGTCTTTCAGCGCGTCTGGGACACTGATTTCCTGTCTTCAGACTGAGACTAGAACTGAAAAACCATCGGCTCTCCTGTTCACAAGCCTTCAGACTCATACTGGAACTACACCATTTGTCTCCTGGTTCTGGACTTTCTGTCTCCATAACTGTATGAGCTAAATCTTTATAATAAATTTCTATCTGCACACAGGCACACGCACACGCCCATTGTGTTCTGTGTTCTGTTGCTCTGGAGAATCTTAATAGAGGAATGTAGTTTAGAATTCAGAGCATAGTAAGAAAATGGCACATGTCTGTAATTAATCTTTGCATGGGTCAATTTTAGAAAACCTATTAATGTGGATTAATATCAAGAATGTAATATTATAAAATGTCATCATTATAGATCAAAAGAAGAAAAGTATGTTATTTTACCTATAGATGCTGAAAAAAACACTTGCTAAAATTCAACTTTAATTCCTGGTTTTTAAAAACTTCTTGATAAAATAGAAATAGAAGGATATTTCCTTAATAGGAAAATATATACAGGGGCAAAAGCATCGGTATGTATAACAACCTGAAACATTCCTGATAAATTCATGAGCCAGACAAGGATTCTCTCTCACCAGGCTTGTTTACCATTACAATGGAGAACAAGCAACTATAATTCCACAGGAAATAGCAGGCATATCAGAAAGAAAGAGACAAATGTATTGATGTATTGTTTTTAAATAGGATATGATCATACAGTTGAAAAACTCAAGAAAGTAAAAGAGTTGTTTCAAATAAGGTTAATCAGTAAGATAATCAGGTAAAAAATTAAAATATAAAAATTAATAGCTTTCTTATACATGAACAGTGAATTATAAAAGACAATTAAAGGAAAAATCCCATCTACAGAGATAGCAAAGAAGACAAGATATAAAAATAAAATATCTAGCCATACATTTAATAAGAAAAATGCAAGTTCTATATGAAAAAAATGTAAATGATACCAGACACCTGAAACAAAACAGAAGTAAATGGAAACAGATAGCTGGTTCTTAGATAGGAAGATAGTAAAAGAAATCATTTTTTTCTGTATCAATACATATATATATTTGAAATTATTCCAATAAAAATTAAAAATAGGGTTCTTAGTAGTACATATTAATTAGTGTAAGCCAATTGTTTTAATAAATAAACCCAAGTATATATACCTAGAAAATGGTAGATGTTTATTTCTAGCTTATATGAAGCCCAAAAAGAGATATTCCTGATTGGCAGGTATCTGTGTGTGTGTGTGTGTGTGTGTGTGTGTGTGTGTGTGTGTCTTTCTCTCAACCAGACTTCTTTAATTTTTGGCTCTGCTATTTTCAACACATAATTTCTAAGGTGACTGTACTCATGAGTCTGAAGCTGGCAGAGGAACATGAATGATTAAACATGGGACTTTTTTTTAAGCATGGAAAATTTTTATGGACACACATCACTACCACTCACATACCATTGGCTAGAGCTCTGTTGTATGACCACATTTAATTACAAGAAAGGCTAGCATATGGAGTCTATCTGAGTGCCCAGGAAATACAAAACTTGAGTTCAAAGTACTCTTGAGTTCAAAGTACTCTTTGTCATGGGAAAATTTACAGATTTTAAAGTTCACATGAAAAATGTGCAAGAATAGTTGGAGAACATTATAAAGTTTATGCAAAACTCAACAATTTGGATGAAATGGACAAATCTTTAAAAATGTAATTCTAGCAAAACTGACAAAAGAAGAAATAAAAAACCTAAACAGACCCATATCTATCAAACAAATGGAATTTGTAGGGGTGCCTGGCTGACTTAGTTGAAAGAGCATGAGACTCTTGATCTCAGGGTCATGAGTTCAAGCCCCACACTGGGTGTAGAGATTACTTAAATAGATAATTTTCTTTAAAGAAATGGAATTTGTAGTAAAAATCCTTTCTACAAAGAAAACTCAAAGCCCAGATGGGCTTCACTGGTGAATTTTTTTCAAACATTTAAAGAAGAAATAACACCTACTCTACACAAACAGCCTCAGGAAAATAGAGCTTTAAAATCAGCAATGAATGATGAATTTCACCATCTATGAAGAAAACAGTATGAGCTTTTTCCAACTTGTTATATGGGATCAGCACATGATACAAAAGGTTGATGAAGATATCATGAGAGGGATGCCTAGGTGGCTCAGTGGTTGGGTGTCTGCCTTTGGCTCAGAGCATGATCCCAGAGTCCCAGGATTGAGTACCGTATTGGGCTCCCTACATGGAGCCTGCTTCTCCTCCTTCTACCTGTGTCTCTGCCTCCCTCTCTCTCTCTGTTTCTCATGAATGAATAAATAAAATCTTTTTAAAAAATATATTATGAGAAAAGAAAATGCAGACAATGAATATAGATGTGAAAATCCTAAACAAAATATTGAGTAGAATCCAGAAACATAATAAAAGAACAATACATCATAACCAAGTGAGATTTGTTCCAAAAATGCAAAGTTAAACATTCAGAAATCAATTAATATCTTTCATTATATTAACAAAAGAGAAAACCCGTATTGCCATTTCAATAGGTGCAGAAAAATCATTTGACAAAATTCAAAACCTACTTCTGATTAAAAACTATCATCAGGGGATCCCTGGGTGGCTCAGCAGTTAAGCACCTGCCTTCGGCCCAGGGCGTGATCCTGGAGCCCCAGGATCGAGTCCCACATCCGGCTCTCTGCATGAAGCCTGCTTCACCCTCTGCCTGTGTCTCTGTGTGTCTCTTATGAATGAATGAATGAATGAATGAATGAATGAATAAAATTTAAAAAAAAATAAGTAAATGATAAAAAAAAAAACTATCATCAATGGTGAAACACTGAGTTTTTTCCAAGCACAGGAATAAAGCAAGGATATCTACTTTCACCACTTCAATTTGATACTGAGCTGGAAGTTTAAGGTAGTGCAATAAAACAAGAAAGAGAAACAAAAGGTGTAAAGATTAGAAAAGAGTAATCTAAACTTGGAATCTGCAGATGATACATTATTTACATAGAAAACCCTAGGGAATCTATAAATAATTATAGGGACTAAAAAGCAAATTTAGTAAGATTAGGGGATATTAGGTAACTTGAAAAAAATCAATTTTACATCTATATGTTAGCAAAAAAAGCAACTGGAAAAATGAAATTTTAGAAATATCACTTGCATTGTTATCAGAAAACATAAAATACTAGGAATGTATCATAAAGTATGTGTAAACCTGTATCTAAAAATATATGAAATATGACTAAAAGAAATTAAAGAGTAACAAAATGAACCGGGGATATGCGTTGTGGATTGGAAGACCTGATATATTTAAGACATCCATTCTCCAGCACCTGGGTGGCTCAATCAGTTAAGGGGCTGCATTCAGATCAAGTCATGATCCTGGGGTCCTGGGATGGAGCCCCACATCAGACTCCCTGCTTCTCCCTCTGCCTGCCACTCCCCTTTCTTGTGTTTGCTCTCTCTGTCAAATAAATAAGTAAAATCTTAAACAAAAATAAGACGTCTATTCTTCCCACATTGGTAGATTTCGCACAATCCCAATCATAATCACAGTAGGCCTTTTTGAAGAGGTTGACAAACTGATTCTAAAATTTATGTGAGAATTTAAGAGTCCAGAAGAGCTGAAACAATTTTAAAATAAAGAAGTGTGAAGAACTAATACTGGCTGCCTTAAAGACTTACTTAAAACTACAGTAATTATGACAATGCAGTATCAATGTAAGTGTAGACAAATAGATCAAAGGAACAGAATAGAAAATCCAGAACAAACTTTCCATATATGGTTATCTGAGTTCCAATCAAAGCACTGAAACAATTTATTGGAGGGGAATTTGTTTTTTAACAAATGGTGTCGAAACAATTGGATATTCACATGAGAAAATGTGAGTATGAGAAAACACAACCTTGCTCTCACACCACACATGAACATTAGTTTGATATGGATTGTAAACCTAAATGAAAATGTCAAAATCATAAAGCTTCTAGAAGAAAACATAGGAGAATATTTTAGAGAACTCAAGAGGTAAGCAAAGATTTCTTGGACAGGACACAAAATAACCATAAAATAAAAAAATGGATGTGAGACTTGGAAATTAAAAGCTTCTGCCATCAAACGATATCACTGAGAAAATGAATAGGCAAGTTACAGACTGGTAAAAAAATAGTTGTAAAACATATATATCTGAAAAAGGATTGGTATCCAGGAAATATAAAGAACTCCTACAACTCAATAATAAAAAAAGACAACGCAATTTTTAAAATAAGCAAAAAATTTGAACAGATTATTCACAAAGGAAGATGCACAAATGGCAAAAAAAGCGAATTAAGAAGTGCTTGATGCCTTCAGTCATCAGGGCAATGCAAATTAAAGCATGTAAGATACAGCTACACCCCCACCAGAATAATTAACATTTTTATTTTTATTTTTTGAAGATTTTATTTATTTATTCATGAGAGACACGCACACAGAGAGGCAGAGACATTAGGCAGAGAGAGAAGTAGGTTCCATGCAGGGAGCCCAATGTGGGACTCAATCCGGGGACCCTGGGACCACGCCCTGAGCTGAAGGCAGCCGCTCAACCGCTAAGCCGCTAAGCCACTCAGGCATCCCGAATAATTAACATTTTAAAAAATTGGGAACATCAACTATTAGCAAGGTTGTGGAGCAACTGAAATTCTTTTTCTTTTTTTTTTAAGGTAAGCTCTACACCCAACAAAATGGGTGTAGACTTGAATTTATGATCCTGAGATCAAAAGTTGCATGTTCTACTGACTGAACCAGCCAGGAGCCCCTGAAATTCTTATATATATTATTGGTGGGAATGTAAAATGGCACAACCACTTCTGAAAAAAAAAATCTGATAGCTTCTTATGAACTATACATATATCGACCCTCTGACCCAGCAATTCCATTCAAGAGAGATGAAAAAATGTATTCATAAAAAGGTTTCATAAGAATGTGTGTAACACCAGGGTGCCTAGGTGGCTCAGTTGGTTAAACGTCTGCCTTCGGCTCAGGTCATGATCTCAGGGTCTTGGGACCAAGACTGTTGTGTTCCCTACTCAGCAGGGAGTCTGTTTCTCTCTCTGCCTCTGCTTCCATGCCTCCCCCCCCCAACTTGTGCTCTATCTCTCTCAAATAAATAAATTAAACCTTTTTTTTTTTAAATGAAAGGAATGTTCTAACAGCTCTTGGCAGAGTAGGTCCCAAACTAAAAATAGCCCCAGTGTCTATTGATAGGGGATTGGCTAAATAAACTGGAATATCCATATAATAGAAGAGCACAGCAATAAAAAGGATCAAACTATCGATAGCCACAACAACCTGGATAAATTTCAGAAACATTATGCTGAATTAAATAAGGCTTACATAAACATGTGCATACCATATAATCCCATTTATGTGACATTTCAGAACAAGCAAAACAAATCCACAATGAAAAAACTCAAAGTTGTGGCCTCTGGCATGGTGGGGGTGGAAACTGGGATGGAACCTTAGGGAATCTTCTGGGAAGATAGAAATGTTCTGTCTTATTCTGAGGGGTAGTCCCATATGTAGACAATTGCCAATTGTGTAATCTGAACACTCAAAATCTGTATTTTTTATTATATTTAAATTATATCACCAAAAAACCCTAAAAAGAATAGCTGGGAAGATGATAAAAAAGAATCCAGAATGAGACAGAAACACATATGAAACTTTAATTTGATAAAGATGTCATTGCAAATGAGTGGGTAGAAATGGATTATATAATAAATGATATTGAGGTAACTGGAAAAAAGCAGGATGGAACCGTATGTCATTGCTGACACCAGCATTAATTGTGGATGGATCAAAGATTTAAAGGTAAATAAACAAAACTGTGAAAGTACTGAAGCAAACATGGGTAATTCATGATTCTAAATCTGGAACTTTCTCAAAATGATTCAAATGCAGAAGCTTGGAAGAAAATATGAACATGATCTCTAAAATTGAACAGGTCTGACTGGAAAAAAGTTCCACAAATACAATTAAAAGAAAACAATCAAACATTTATGTATCTATAAGACCACAGGTCAATTTTTTTAATCAAGAATCCAGAAGGAAAATGGGCACAGGACATGAACAGATGGCTCACAGAGTGTGTCTACAAATGGCTTCTAAACATATGAAAAGATGTTCATGCTCAGTGGCAACACAAGAAATGCCATATAGAAACTACATCAAGTTACCGTTTTCCCCTATTGGATGAGATAGACCACATTTTTTGTAATACCCCGTATTGGTAAGAGTAGGGCATCAAGCTCTCTCATGCATTGTTGACGACAGTATAGATTGTTCCAGGTCTTAAGAAGACAATCTGAAGATATCTATCAAATATAAAATTGCACATACCCTGTGACCCAGCCATTCAACTTCCAGGAATTAATTCAACAGATACACTTCATGTGTCCAGAAAGACGAATGACAGAGATATACAGTGCAGCCTTGTTCACACTGGCAAATAACGGCCATCGAAAGGAGGCTGGTTGAATAAATGACCATGTCTGGATATAATGGAATTCCATGAAACTGCCTGAAGTTCACCAAAGTGGATTAATGTGGTCTCTCAGAATGTAGATCCTGCAGCCAGAATGCCTGGGCCCTAACCCCAGCTCTGCCACTTACTGGCAGTGTGACCTGGGGCCAGTTACCTAACCTTGCCTGTCTGTGCCTCTGTTTTCATATATCTAAAGTGGGGGTTGTAATTAGCAATAACAGGAATAGTAATACCACCTACCTCAAAAAGTTATGCTGAGACCTTCAAAAAACCGGGTCTTAGGACATTTAGACCAGTACCTGGCACATGGTAAGTATGTGTAGACAATAATCACTACAAATCTGAATCAATCTCCAAAATATATTAAGTGCAGAAAGACAAGGTGCCATTCCAGCTGTATAAAACTGGGGTGTGCAGGATAGCTCTAAATATTCACACTTGTGTGTGTTTAAGACATCTCTAGGAGGGCCTGGAAGCTAGAGGTTCCATCTGAGGAGCGATCAGGGATGGGAGATGATTCTCAGTGAGTAACTTTTATGGTTTTAAATATATATTTTTACTAAGTATATGTATCATATATTCAAAAATTTTAAAATTAAAAAAATATGTATTTTGAAAAAAATCCCTTGGGGTGGTGGAACTGTTGCATGTCCTGATTATGGGTGTGGTTAGACAAATCTATACGTGTGTTAAAATTCATAGAGTTGTACATCAAAAGAAAAATAAATTTGCTGTAAAAAAAAAAAAGTCCCTTTGGCTCCAATGCATAATACAGAGTAAGCCTGGAGGCCAGGAGGTCAGTGAAGAGGTGACTGCATTTTGGAAGAAAAGAAACTCTTGGAGCCCAGGGAAGGAGTAACAGTAGTGGAGACAGGGAGACGAGAATTCAGAACTGCACAGGAGAAAAGCTTGTGCTTCATTCTCTCATGAAACACAGCCTGACTTAGCAGCACTGTTTGCTGGGCACAGACCAGGCACCTACTTGGCCTAACAATCCGAGCCCATGGCGGTTATTGTCATTCCAATTTTCCAAACGAGGTTAAAACCATTTGTCTAAGGTGTAAGTGGCAGGGCCTTTGAACCCAGTCTGTCTGACTTCACACTTCTACTCTTTTCCCTAATAAATAAGATCCAGGGGAGTCTGGGAATGCTTCACAGAGGAGGTGACATTTGAATGGGGGCCTCCAAGAGTTTCTCCAGGGTTCTGTCCTGCACCACTCCAAGCATTGCCATTCACCAGGTAGTCTCTGTGATGGGCTCCCCCTGCACTTGTGCTCTGCATGGACTGCAACTCTGAGTTCTTCACACAGAAATGGAGAAGGTGCCCCCATTGGATTTTGTTTTATAACAAATCACCTCCCAAATTAGCAGTTGGTTTAAAACAATAAACATTTATGTGTCAGCTAGTGACTTCTTCTAACCCCAGGTGGGCTTAATCCTCTACTCGAGACAGCTGCTGAGACAGCTATAAAGTGACCAACAGTCCTGGTTTGCCGGGACCTTCTCCAGGTACAGCGATGATAGACCTGCATGCCAGGAAGCCCGTCAATCCTGGGCAAATTGAAACAGTCAGTTGCCCTGGCTGACTGAGGCCATCAGGTCTAGGCTGGCCCGGGCTGAGATGGCTGGGGCCTCTCTCCATGGTGTCTTCCCACCCCCCCGCAGGCTGGCCGAGGCTGTTCTCATGGCAGCAGTGACAGGGATCCAGAGTGAGCAGAGGGCATGCCAGGCCCCTTGAGGCCTTAAAGCTCACAAATGGCCTTTCTGACACAGTCTATTCATCAAAGCAAGTCATAAGGCCAGGGTGGATTAATGGGGTAGAGAACTCAGCTCCCCTGCTTGATGGGATGGATTGTAAAGTCCTGTTTGCAAAGGACATGGAAGTGGGGGCCAAGGATGGAGAACTGGGGCCGGTTGTGTAATCAGCCACAGAAGGAAAGTCCCGACTCAGGCCCAGCAATAAGCCCAGCTGACTGGTAAATGCCTATTGTTTTCAACCAACTACTGAACTTGGAAGACGGTTTATTACACAGCAAAATCTGACTGATCCACCCTCTCCATCTCATGGGGTGTGTTTGGGGAGTGGCAGGAAGTTCAGTGTGGCTGTAGCACGGTGGGTTGTCAAAAGATGGGGAGAGAGAGGAGGCTGGCTGGGTCTACATGCTTTCTTGTCTCCTGGACCGGCAGGACAAGGACAACAGGAGAGGGACCATTATTCCTTCATACAGGTGAGAAAGACAAGGGCCCAGAGAAGGCAGATCGCACCCAAGGCCACACAGTCAGTGTGCGCAGGCAGGGATGGGAAGCAGGGCTTTCCCCGCTGGGCCCAGGAAAGCCGTGGGAGGAAGGGGGCTGGAAGGTACTTTTGCAATCTCTTTACTTAATACCCAAAAGCTATCATGTATCCATTAAAGAATGGGGAGGGGAGGCCTGCCGGACATGGGTGGGTGCTGAAATCACGGAAATACCCCGCGGCACCTCTGCACTCCAGCAGGACTACATTTATTTATTCTTTGAATTTGAATGATTATTTTCTTTCCTCCAAAAATTCCCTGGGGCTCCCTCTATATCATTAGCTGCAAATGGATTTGCAGGTGTTTAATTAGGCTAGAAAATTATAGACAGCCAGAGGCCTTGACCAGGACTCTCTCGCCTCCTGGGGAGACCCTCAGGCCAGGAAATCAGGCCAGTTCCAGGGAAAGGGCCTCCCTGCTGATGTCCTGGCCAGTCAGCTCTCTGTAAAGCCACTCAGCTGCCACTGACCTTGTGGCTTTGGACTAGCTGCTCCCCTCTCTGGGCCTCAAGCTCCTGGTCTGTACCCTGAAGGGTGGACAAGGTGAGAAGGGGTGTGGTGGGATTTGAGACAGCAAGGAGACCATATGAACAAACTGGCAGTGGCAGGACCCACCCTGGCTGTGCCAGAGTTCGTTACAGCCCCCAAGGAGGCCGTGGGCAGCAGGCCAGCACAGCAAGGAGGAAATGGGAGGAGCACTATCCTCTCTTAGAAAGGGCAGAGGATCATCTGGTTTGACCAGCAGTCCTGCTTGTGGCCGATGGCTTGATGGCTCCCAGTCTGCGCTGACTCACTTAAGCTTCTTCTCTGCACTCCCAGGGGGAACGTCTGCTACCCTTGAGGACAGAGGGCAGTGACTGTCCCGTACTGCACAGCTGGTGTGAAGCATGGGCAGTCTAACCTGGCTTCCTGGCTCTTTCCACAAATCTGCTAGATGTTTGCAGCAGACCTTTTACCTGCAACTTCCCGGAACTGGACACTCTCCATTTGCCTCTACTCTCTGCTCCACCCCCTGCATCACTGGGGCTCCCTTGCCTTCTGGCTTTTGGTTGGTTCCTAGGGTGGGAAGCAGCAGCAGTTGCCCCGAGGGTGGGAGGAGAGACAGGCTGGGGATTTGTTGCCTGGATCCCTTCCTGTTGGACCGGCTTGCTTCCTTCAGCAAAGCTGGCTGATGAAACTGGTACCCCGCAAAGCCCTTTCCCTGCCCGTCCTCTGTCTCTGCAAATCTCAAGAGCCGGTATCTAGCATTTGCCTTTAATCAGTGCAATTTTCTGTAAAAGGTTGTTTTTTAAAAAATTGAATCTGATTTTTTAAAAATAAAATATTAATTTTAGAACAGTTTTAGGTTTACAGAAATATTGTGAAGGTAGTTCAGAGATCAACTCACTTCTACTTTATTTTAAAGGGCAGCTTTTCATTATACTCACAAATGGAAAACCACCATGACTTGCCTCACATGGACTTCAATCTTAAAAATGAACAGGGAAAACAAAGCAATGCCATTAAATTTTGAAAACTGAAATAAAAAATTAACAGCCCCATACAAGTACGAATCAATCTGATTGATTTGTTAAAATACATTCTGCGCAGAATTGGCCAGGGTCTCTGTGCGTATGTAGATAAAAGAGAAGGCAGGTTATGAAGGCCTTCACAGTGCAAGGCCGCGGCCGGGCGTCAGGTGCTTTGCCACCCTGACCCACATCCACCGGCCAGCGGAAGCACAGCCAGCATCGACGAGCTCCCACCTCTGGGGAGGCGATGATCTGAGGCCTTACATCTATTAGCTCATCAGAGCCTCAAGACAACCCGACAAGATGTTAGGTACTATTATTATCTCACTTTTTAAATGGAGAGATTGAGGCAGGTTGAAGAACTGTTTCAAGGCCACAGGCAGAAGCCACACTGAGGCAGTCAGGCCTCTAAGCTTGCATTTGCAACCGCTGTGCTCTGTTCCCAGAGAAGGCATGGACTGTCTTTAAAAGAGGATTCCAGGAGGGATTTCCACCTGGTTTTATTTTTACCCCATCAACTTTATACTCTGAAATTCCTCGAATACACAGAAAAGGTGAGAGCCTAGAAATGAATGCCCTATATCCTTCTCCAAGATTCAACAGTTAACACTCTCTCTCTATAGTTTGTATTTTTCCATTTCAGATTGAAATAAACAAAGCCTCTTTGCCATGTGTCCTTGGCAATAATACCAGGTTTGATGTGCTCGTTATTGTTTTCTAAATACATTCAGGAATAAATAAACTACTGTGAAAATGAGGAGATACTTGCCCACGCATCTCCTAAAATCATCCTGTGCGCTCCTGCAGGTATGACTGCTATATACTGGCAAAATCAGGCCTTAAAATAGGAGGGATCTCTGTGGATCTCTGGTTATTTTCAACAAGGCTGTCACCCAAACCCACCGGCTCCCTCCTGTGATAGTGTGGGGGCTAGGCGGGGAAGGCAGGAGCATCCTGCCTAAACTGGGATGGAGGGTAGCCCTGGTGGCACAGCGGTTTAGGGCCGCCTGCAGCCCGGGGTGTGATCCTGGAGACCCGGGATCGAGTCCCACATCGGGCTTCCTGCATGGAGCCTGCTTCTCCCTCTGCCTGTGTCTCTGCCTCTCTCTCACTCTCTCTTAATGAATAAATAAATAAATCTTAATAAATTAATAAATAAATAAAACTTAAAAAAAATAAAAAAAATAAACTGGGATGGGGGACAGGGGATGGATGTGAGCAGTGTAGACTTGGCTTCACATTGGCTATTCCCTGTGCCTGGACACTCTTCCTGCATATGTGTAGGCACCTTCCCCCTCGGGTCCTGCTTATGTGTCCCTCTCAGAGAGGCCAGCACAGTGCCCCTCACCCTGCTTGACCTGCCTCATTTTTCAAAGCGCTTCAAACCATGACACTGTTTTTTGCACTAGTCTGGCAGTTCCATATGGGCAGGGGCAAGTGCGTATTTCCTCAGCACAGCACCCCCGTGCCTGGCACAGACCCAACACTAGCGTGTGTTTAATAAATGATCACTGGATGAATAGATGAATGACTGAATCTGTGGCCTGGGGTTCAGATTCAGACTCTAGGCCTGGTGCCAACACCAGGGTTAATTTAGCCCTTGTCTGCAGAACCCCTGTGGTAGAGCATTCAGTCCCTACACTCCTAAAAGGTGACCACATTGGAGGGTTTCTTTTCTCATAGATCTGTTTTTTTTTTTTTTTTTTTAAGATTTTGTTTATTTATTCAGAGAGAGAGAGAGAGAGAGAGAGGCAGAGACACAGGCAGAGGGAGAAGCAGGCTCCATACAGGAAGCCTGATGTGGGACTTGGATCACACCCCGGGCTGCAGGCGGTGCTTAACTGCTGGGCCACTGGGGCTGCCCATAGATCTGATTTTTGATGACCTTTCAAAAGCTAAGACTTCCCTGAGGAAATGAGAAGGAGGTTTTGCATAGCACAGGGTGCCTATCAGGTGCTCAGGAAGAGCAAGGACCCTCTTTCTCCTGACCCCATATGCATATTTCTGAGCAATGGTCTAGTTTCTCAGCAGTCTCCAGGCCTGTGGGCTCCTTACGTCTCCACAGTTTGCTTTTCCTCCCCACACTTCTCTACCAGTAAGGAGATGGGAACATCCTCCTCTTGGCTTAGAGGACTTATTGACAAAATCCTGAGCTGGATGAAGCAGTGGAAAGTGCTCCGGTTGAGACACAGCAGTTCTGGGTTCTCTGCCACTATGATCCACTGTATAACCTTGAGCCTTGCCTTCCATTCCCATAAAATGGGGACAGTGAGCTTGTTCTGAGCCCAAGGATAAGAACACATTCTAGGTCAGATTTCTAAGCCCCAGGGGCTTTCTGCAAATAGCAGCTGAACCACCCCATCCCCAAAGGCCTCAGGCACAAGTCAGCAGCAGAGAAACACCATAGCCTGGTTCACCTAAGCACAGATAGAATTATGGTGCAGGAACCAGGCGAGGGGCCCCACAGCAGCCTTATTCTGAGTATCCATGTGACGCTCAGGACAAATTAAGTTCATAAAGTCAGGGTGGGCTGTGGCAACTCGGCAGCAGCAAACCACTCCACTTGGCCCCCTTAGCCAGGGATTGGCAGGTTTGCCTCTAGAAAGGCTCAGCCCAGTGTGTACCACGTCTACCCGACCTTCCCAGAGGCCACATGGAGACTGGGCACCAGGCTTTGCTTAGGCCCTGTTCCTGCCTGACATGCTTTCCCTGAGTGGCTCAGCCCCACGGTTTCTAGTCCAGGAGAACGGGGTTTGGGTGGGAGTGGAGGCATTCTCGGGGGTGAGGTGTCCCAGCTAGGAGTCTGGGTTCAAGGCCCAGCCTTGGGGCAAGAGCTGCCCCTGACATCCAAACGGTCAGGAATGAATTGATTCCCAGCTGCATCTGGTATCTCTTCTACTGTTACTCTCACACCTGTATAATTACCGCCCATCCTTCAAGGTCAAGGTCAGTATCAGGACACTTCTTCCAGGAAGCCCTCCAGAATGGCCAGGATTCAGCCCCCTGATTCCTTGGCACGGGGTCTTCTCCTGAGGTGGAAATGTCCTGGGCTGGGCCCAGCAAGGTCTTCAATGGCCACCCTGTGTGAAATTCGGGTATCCACCTCCACTTAGCACATCTGGTCCTCCCGACTCCACTTTAGTGTGGGAGCACAGTTCTTCCGGCCACGTGATGCACTTTAAGTTGGCTTACTGGTTTATTTTCTGGCTTTCCTGCTAATGTAAGCTCCACGAGGGGAGGGTCTTTGTCCTTTTTGTTTGCTTTTATATCTCTGTGCCTAAGCAGGACCTGTGAATAGTAGCCTCGAATATTAGTCAAACAAAGAATGGATCTCAAGAAGGCACAGCAGATGCAGAGTCTTGGAGATGTGAAGGCGCGGGGAAGTTAGAAGGCCCTGCAGAATATGAGACTGGAGAGGCCGGGGGTGGGGGTGGGGGTGGGAGTGGGGGTGGGGGTGGGTGGAGGGAGATAGACCTGAACCAAAGAGGGAAGAGGGTCATGAATGCTAGACCAACAGTGGGGGGCGGGGGCATGACAGGGTGTTAGATGGGGAGCAACAGTCCTATCTGGGTTTGCAAAGACCCTTGTGGCTGGGTGGGAGAGGAGTGGAAGTGGGCAGAACAATGAGGGGGCCGTGCAATAGTCAGATGAGGGAAGGCGGGCACTCAGCCCAGGGTGGGCGACATGGGGGGAGTTGTGGTGAAATCAGGAGAGTGCAGAGGAGGCCAGGACCAGGCTGGGGACTGACCAGTGGACGGTGTGCCTGGCAAGCCTCCTCACAAAGGACTGCCCCACAAGGCACAGGGGAGCTGGAGGCTCCAGCCTGGACTCTAGGGAGACTCAGCACCTTCCATTAAAGGAAACCGGATCCACTGTTGCACACCCAGGGTCTACCACGTTGAGCATGGAACAGATTAAACCAGTGGTGGGGACGCCTGGGTGCCTCAGTGGTTGAGCACCTGCCTTCAGCTCAGGGCGTGATCCTGGAGTCCCAGGATCGAGTCCCACATCGGGCTCCCTGCATGGGTCCTGCTTCTCCCTCTGCCTGTGTGTCTCTCATGAATAAATAAATAAAATCTTAAAAAAATAAAAATAATTTAAAATAAGCCAGTGGTGGACGCTTAACTGACACCAAGGGGTGTGTGAGGGACAAATGAGATCCTGGGAGAAACTGACTTTGCCCCAGAGCTGGGCACCTGGTGTGTACTACATACATAGCTGTTAGTATTACCCCCAGAACGTCAAAGTTTATTTTATTTTTTAAAAAAGATTTATTTATTTATGAGAGAGAGAGAGAGCGAGCTCACGAGCAGGGGAGGAGATGGAGAGAAAGTCCTCAGGCAGACTGCTGCCGAGCAAGGAGCAGATGTGCGGCCCCATCCCAGGACCTGAGACCATGACCCGAGCCAAAATCAAGAGCAGGCTGCTCAACGGACTGAGCCCCCCAGACACCCCCTAGAACTCAAATTTTATAAAACACCAGCACCTCTTCACGGCCCTCACAGGGCCCTGTGAGGGGGGACCTCTACTGCCCTGGGGAGCAGGGGTAACAGGAAACTGTATGCCACTCACAGGGCTGGTGGGAGGATTAATTAAATGCAGGTAAAGTGCTAGAAGAGTTTGGCACCCAGCAGGTGCTCGATAAGGGGTAGTCATCAACACACAAGTCAGGCACTTTTACTATCACGGAGCTCGTGTGCTGAAACATGAGGCCACCGAAGCTTGAAGAGATTGAGACTTGTCCAAGGTCACAGGGCAAGTGGTTTGGAGAGGATTCTTGAGATGGGAAACATGTGACTTCCAGTAGCTGGGCAACGCTGTGAAGTAGGTTCTGATGGCGGAGCTGGGTTCAGGAAACAGTCCCTGGAGAGGGGCAAGGAAACCAGCAGGGCTGAGGACTGGGGCTGCAGTTGGGCTTTGGCAGCTTGGGTTTCCTCCACTCCCTCCCAGGTTTGCAGCCTGAATCCAGCGCCCTCCATCCCTGCTTATCCACCCAGCAGGCCCTCCTAGTCCAGCTCTTTGCCTTACAGATGGGGAAATGAAGGCCGGACAGGGTGGCAGGGTGGAGGTGCCCAGGTTCTGGTCAGGCCCACCACATTCTCATCCCAGCCCTGCCACTTATTAGCTCTGTGACCCTGGCCAAGCCTCTTACCCACGCTGATTCTCCCTTTCTTCATCTGTGATTCGTCAAAACTGTTTACCCTGCACCAGGCACCCAGCTAAAGGCTTTGCATGTACGATTCCATTTATTCTTGACAACAGCCCCATTTCATGGATGAGGAGATCGAGGCTGAGTCTTTCCCCAGGTCACACAGCTGGGGGTGGATTCAGAGTCAGGATTCAGACTCAGGTCTGGGTTCTGAGTGAATCCAAAGCCTGTGCTCTTGAAATGGAGAAAATAATGTGCACCTCATCCTTGTGAGAACATGGGAGATAATAAAACATACAATAGTAGTTAAGACTTTCCTAGCCTTTAATGGCCAAGCCAGGTACTGTTCTAAGTAAATCACATATATTTAGACATTTAACCCATGCCTCAATGCTATCAGGAGACACCAATGCTACTATGGTCATCTCCCTGTTGTAGGTCGGGAAACTGAGGCATGGAGGCCAGGTAGCATGCCCAAAGTCACAAACTACTGAGTGGTAGAGTCAGGATTTGAACCCAAGCCTTCGGACACCAGAGTCCTTGCTTTTACCTACTACCCTATGAATATAGAGCACCATGCATGACAGCACGTGATGGCCTCTAAACTCACATGGGCTCTTCTCAGCAAGGAAGATGCAGGCCCCTGGAATTTCCATCCCAGATGGTTGCAACTTCCATCACTGTAGCCCTACTCTAGGATCTGGCTGGGTACACAGGCCATCACCACCAGGACAAAGAATTAACAAGCTGAGATCAGTGCGGGAGGCATGCCATCCATCTCCCTAGAAACCTGAGGCAGGGCTGGCCCAGCCAATACGGGAGGGAGGCATTTGCCTCCTAGTCTCCATCCTCACCCAGGGACCCCCCTCGCTCTGTTTCTTAAGCCTAGCTCTGTGACCCTTCTTGGGTCCCTTATCTCACCCCTCCAGGACCTCTTTTACAACATTGTTCCAATGTGCCCTTTCCAACCTTAAGCTTTTGCTCCAACTATTCCCTCTGCCTGAAGGGTCTCCCTCTGGAAAGACTTTCTCTTCCCTGTGAGCAAAGTTTGTCCCACCTTCCTCCAAAATTCCATGGCCCTAAGGACCTCTGTCATGCCCCCCATCACACACCATCACAACTGTGTGTCTGCCTCTCTCAAACCCTCGTCTGTGTACCTAGCAGTTTTTGGTTTTATTTTATTTTATTTTATTTTATTTTATTTTATTTTATTTTATTTTATTTTATTTTATTTATGATAGTCACACAGAGAGAGAGAGAGAGAGAGAGGCAGAGACATAGGCAGAGGGAGAAGCAGGCTCCATGCACCGGGAGCCCGACGTGGGATTCGATCCCGGGTCTCCAGGATCGCGCCCTGGGCCAAAGGCAGGCACTAAACCGCTGCGCCACCCAGGGATCCCAGTTTTTTGTTTTATTTTAAAAGATTTATTTATCTATTTTAGCGAGAGAGCAGGGGGGATGGGCAGAGGAAGAGGAGTCCCAAGCGGGCTCCCCGCTCAATGCACAGCCTCATATGGGGCCCGATCCCAGAATCCTGAGATCATGACTGGAGCCGAAACTAAGAGTCGGACGCTTAACCAACGGAGCCACCCAGGCGTCTCTGAGTATGAGTTTTATACAAGCACACAATCCCCTCCTAACACAGAAACACACTAAAAAACACACAGCCACACAGACATGCATCGCAGCTCTCTTCTCATAGGGTCCACCCAGGTACCTACACCCCAATTACCAAAGGTATGCATGACCCCCTAACCAAGGCACCCATGTACACACTTAGATTCAAGCAAGCAACAAGGCAACATCTGTGAACTTACACACACTCATGCACTCACAGTGTATGCCCAAGCACACAGGATCACATGCTTGCAGAAATCGCCTCTACACCCAAATACACACACCAGTATACAGAAGTGCAGAAACACGCACCACCACCCAGCACAGATGAGCTGAAGCGCACACGTGCTGGTGTGGGTGCCTGGGGTGGCTGGCTGGCTCCTGGCTCAGGCTGGGAGGACATCTCCTCGGAGACAGGCTGAGGGCTCCTGGCAGGGCCTGGGAAAGTGGGCCTGGAGGGGAAGATAAATGATATGTCTATTGGGCTCCTGGGTGGAGGGTCCTGGAAGAGAGGAGTCCTCTTGGGCTGATTCCTGGCTCCCACTTTCTTCTTGCAGCTGTGCTTTCAGACCACCTGTCCCCTCAGGCCAGGCCCTGCCGTTGCTCTAGGCACCCTTGGCAGTCTTGTCCTTAAATAATCAGAACAAGCATTTACCAGCGTCTGCTGAGCACAAGGCCAAACGGGGAGAACTCCACCCCAGGGGCCTCCCAGGCCTCAGCCCTGGTCCTGGCCCAACAGCACTGACACCATCTCCTGGGATTCTCCTGACACCACGGATTCATAGAATTATTTTAAAGGTGTGGAAATGGAGACTCAGAGAGGTGAAGGGATTTGTCCAAAGGGACACCGCTCGCGGATGATGGGGCAGAGATGGACCAGCTTTCCCTAAGGAGCTCCCGGTCCCTGGGCCCCCGGGGTGGTGCGGGGTCCCCTCAGGCCTCACCTGCCACCCAGAGAAGCAGCAGGAGCAGGGAAACTTTGGGTGGGGTGGAGTCTTTCTTTGGGTCTGGGGAAGCAGCAGGGTCGATTTTGCTGGGGAGCAGCCTGGCCTTTCTGGCTCTGGGAAGCCATATCTTTGTCACATCAGGGTAGGGGCTCCAGGTCTGAAAGGGAGACACCAGTGGAGCAGCTCCAGCTCCTGCTACTTATTCTCTCCACCCCACTTCCAGGCCCTAACAGGCTATGGCCCGGTTTCCAGGTGGAGGCAGTGTCCCTGACAGGTTCCTGGAACCCCAGACTCCTAAAACCCCTGATCAGAAGGAATCAAGCATCTCAGGCTACCCCAGTTCCTGTGAGACAACTGCTGGCGTTGGCGCCAAGGGTTTAAGAGATTACAGCAGAAAGAATTTTAAAAACTAAGAAGCCTCCACGCCAGGCTGATTGTCTCTAAGAATTCATCCCAGCAGCCAAGTGCTGCCAGAACGGAGGTTTAGAAGAAACGTGAAACTGCTCCAGGCGTCACCCCAGCCTAGGCCCTTGGGGTGTCCCCTCCCCTTGCCTGGGACCCCAGGGAACACTTCTGGGACTCTCAGAGTGAGGTTGGATGAATCCAGACTGTGTCTGGGCCTCAGCCTCCCCAGCTGCTGCTGGACACAAGTGGAGATTTTCAAATGTTGTGGGGGGGCTCGGATGGACAATACTGGCTCCAGGGCCCTAGGATTGCTCTTTGCCCTGCCACAGAAGCACGTGGTGCCACCACAGGCTGGCCAGCCTTATTTCTTCTTCCTGGGCACACAGAAAGACTGAATTTCTTGCCTAATTTGCCAAGGAGACAAAAGCCAGTGACTGGGGTGTTTGGAAGGGGTGTTGGCAGAAGTAGGGTGCACTGTTCCCAGGCCCAGCTTTAAAGCTCCTGTGTGACACTCTGCTCTTTCCCTCGCTTCCCATAGTGGCAGTGTAGTGGACTCACATTGTATGCTGTGGCATCATAAGATGGAAGGAACTTGGGTCCCTGAGTCATCACATATGGAAAAAGGGTGCTCAGGAGAGCCACTGACCCACATTGTGTTTGTGTGAGCAAGAAATAAACCTTTATTGTGTTACCCCTTTGAGATTTCAGGGTCTGTTACCTTAGCAGAGCCCAGACTAGCGTGATGAATATATTCCTCTTGGACAGATCTCACATCTTGAGGATTCACACAGGTTTTAATTTTTTAATTTTAATTTTATTTTCTTAAGTAGGCTCTATGCCCAATGTGGGGCTCAAAGTTACCAGTCCAAGATCAGGAGTGGCATGCTCCACCCATTGAGCCAGACAGGTACCCCCAGATTTTTATTGAAGAAAGAACTCTGTAACTAAAAGCCCACATCCAAGATGGCCTCTCTCAAGGTCCCCCAACTCTGACCTTTTGAGGGTCTATATCCAGACAGCTGTGGGGCAGTGGGAGCCAGGAGTCTTGAGCTTGGTCATATATCCTGTGTGGCCGTGGGCTGGTGTATTTTTCAGAGCCTCAGGATCCTCATCTGTGAAGTACAGGCAGTGATACTTCACCTACAAGGGTGCGGTGAGGATCCAAAAGGAACTGTAGGGGCACCTGGGAGGCTTAGTCAGTTAAGTGTCTGCCTTTAGCTCAGGTCATGATCCCGGGGTCCTGGAATCAAGTCCCACTTTGAACTCCCTGCTTTTCCCTCTGCCCCTCCTCCGTCTCATGCTTGCTCTCTCTCTCTCAAATAAATTAAAAAAAAAAAAAAAAGAGCTGTTAACTGTAGGGGGGTAGATTGTGCTTCAGGGAACGTTTTCTACATCATTATGCACATTCCACCCCCTACACACACACACACCCCACTCCAGGCAAGGACATAGAGAGAGACTTCGAGGCTTTATTTCTAAGTGGGGTACCTGGGAGTCCTGTAATCTCATTCATCTAGTCATTGAATGAGTCACTGTTTTAGTTGTAGGGGTACAGCTACAACACAGCAAAGTCTTTGCCTCTGGATGTGTATACTGGTTGGGACACATCCCGCCCTGTGCTGGGTCCTGGGCCACACGTCTAGTCTCTGCAGTTGAATTGTCTCCACTCCATTAACAAGGATGGCTCATGCTCTTTGAGAGGTTACTATGTTCCAGGCCTTTATGATTCTTTTTTTTTTTTTTAAAGATTTTATTTATTTATTCATGAGAGACACAGAGAGAGAGAGAGACAGAGACACAGGCAGAGGGAGAAGCAGGCCCCACGGAGAGAGCCTGACGTGGGACTCTATCCTGGGACTCCAAGATCACACCCTAGGCCCAAGGCAGGCACTAAACCGCTGAGCCACCCAGGGATCCTCCCCCTTTATGATTCTACTGAGCTTCCATGAGGTAGGTAGATACATTCCTCATCCTCATTTTATAGTAGGAATGTGGGGTTACAGAGATCCTGAGTCACTTGCCCAGGGTGACATGGGTAGGACCTGTGGCAAGGGTGGTACATGAACCCAGAGAGCCCTGCACCAGGGCTCACACACAGGACCCCTGAGCATGCATGTGTACGGATGCATGGATGCACAGATACACAGATGCTTGGGCGGCCATGAGGGATGGGGGAGGGGAGGCCAATCCGGGGTAGTGTCCAAACCCCAGCACAATAGTAAAATTTCTCTATTACTTTGTCTCCTTTTGTCTCCCTGACTCTCCCCAGTTTTCTTCTTAAGCTCATTTGATACAATTGTCCCTGACTTTATAGTCCTTTGTGCCTCCCTGATTTTTTCAGTGTTTTCTCACTGCCCTCAGCATAGAGCCCAGGTCCTTAGGCTTGGCATTCAAGGCTCCCAAGAAGTGCCCTCTGCAGTCTTGCTTCCACCCCTGTGTCACCCTGTGCTCTGTGCTTCACTTAGACTGGCCTTTGTGAACAGCTCTTTCTGAGTCCAGCTGGCTCTTGCCCACCCACTGCTCCCTACATGTTGTCTCCTGTACCAAGACCATTCTTCCTCACTTGTCCCACCCAGCTCCCACCAGGCTTCCCTGAGTCCCCAGGTTGGGCTATGTTCTCCCCCTTGCAGGGCCACACCCCAGGCTGTGTCACTGCCATGATATGCTGGCTTGTCACAGTCTTCATCTCCA
The DNA here is from genome assembly GCF_048418805.1 of Vulpes vulpes. Taxonomy (NCBI): domain Eukaryota; kingdom Metazoa; phylum Chordata; class Mammalia; order Carnivora; family Canidae; genus Vulpes; species Vulpes vulpes. Next base: position 156,995,425 of record NC_132791.1, read on the forward strand.
CCTGAACCTGGACAGCTTTTCAAGGGCAGGGCCCAGACTGGGTCCTCACCATTGCCCAGCATAGGGTTGGGCACAGAGGGGGATGTCAGTGATCCTGGATGAGCCTGCACTGTGAGTGAAATTTCTAGGACCCCCTAGAGGATGAACCCACATTGAGTGACAGGTGGAGAAGAAGGCAGCATGGGACCTGGGGTAGGGTGGGGTGTGAGTACCAAGGGGCATGGATGTCAGATTGACCAGAAGGGTTCATCTGAGATCTCAAGGACAGATACCCAGACTGATTCAGAAGAATGCCCAGGCCATTCCACAAATACCCTGTTAGACTGTGGTCAGACCATGGCCTTGGCATTAAAATTGTATATATTAAAAATATATATATAAAAAAATAAAAATGTATATATTATGTAATAATGGATAAATACAAAACAGACATATATTGCATTTTTATTTATTTTTATTTATTTATTTATTTTTTATTTTTTCATATATTGCATTTTTATAAGAAGTAAATAGGCTAAGGATGCCTGGGTGGCACGGTTGGTTAAGTGTCTGACTTCAGCTCAGGTGATGATCTCAGGTCCTGGGATCGAGCTCCATGTTAGGCTCCCTGTTCGGTGGTGAGATCTGCTTGTCCTCTCCCTTTCCATCGGTCCCTACCCCCATGCATGTGTGCATACACACATGTGTGCTCGCTCTCAAATAAATAAATAAATAAATAAATAATTTTTAAAAAGGAAAAAATAGGCTAGTCATACAATTTATTATCCAAATCAGGACCTCTCTTAGAAAGAGGTTGCAATGATTCATTATGTTGGAACATAATGGTATAAATGGAACCTGTTGGAACAACAGGTATAAATCAAGACTGTCCTGGGAATACCAGATGTATGACCACCCTGGATATGAAGCTTAATAATGGAAACCTTTGAACCCAATGAAGCTATGAGAGGACGACTAATAGGTGGGCTTCATCCTTATCCCATCCCCCTGCCTTCCCTATAGAAGTGACTACTATCTAGAATTTTGTTTGAATTATTACCTCTGTTAAAAAAAACAACAAACTTGTATTACAGATCACATGTGTATGAAAACTTAAACACTATACTTTCTTTTTGCTTGTTTGGGGTCTTACAAATGTTGGATTGTGCTGTATGCAGTCTTCTGCAACAAGCTTTTCTACTCAGTATTATGTTTCTTTTTTTCTTTTTAAAGATTTATTTATTTATTCATTCATTCATTCATTCATTCAGATAGAGAGAGAGGCAGAGACACAGGCAGAGGGAGAAGCAGGCTCCATGCAGGGAGCCGGACGTGGGACTCGATCCCGGCACCCCGGACTACAGGCGGCGCTAAACCACTGCGCCACTGGGGCTGCCCCTCAATGTTATGTTTCTAAGCTTCCTTCACATAGTTGGCTGCGGCTGTGTTTTATTTATTTCCATGGCTGTATAGTATTTCATTATATGGATGTGGCACAATTTAGTACTTCATTTTCCTGCTAAGGATGTTAGCTTGGTTTCTGCGTTTTTGCCATTATAAGCAGCACTACCACAAACGCCCCTGTACGGTTTTCCTGGTGCTTGTATGCATGAGTTTCTTTAGGGTTTATATGGTAATGAAATCCCAAGTTACAAAATGGTTGCAGTTTTCACTGCATTAGGAATATAGAAGAATCCTTGTTGCTTCACATCTTCACTGAAACTTGTCACTGTCACTACTTACTCTTCTATAGAAAATCTCATTGTGGTATTAATTTGCATTTTCCTGATTATTATAATGTTGAGCATCTTTCCTTCACATTTATGTTCCATTCATATTTCCTGTTGTGAAATACTTCTTTGTGTCTTTTTCTTAAAAAACAAATTGAGGGATCCCTGGGTGGCGCAGCGGTTTGGCGCCTGCCTTTGGCCCAGGGCGCGATCCTGGAGACCCGGGATCGAATCCCACATCGGGCTCCCGGCGCATGGAGCCTGCTTCTCCCTCTGCCTGTGTCTCTGCCTCTCTCTCTTTCTCTCTGTATGACTATCATAAATAAATAAAATTAAAAAAAAAATTTAAAAAACAAATTGAGTGGTGCCTGGGTAGCTCAGTGGTTGAGCCTTTGGCTGAGGTTGTGATCCAGGGTCCTGGGATCATAGGGAGCCTGCTTCTCTCTCTGCCTATGTCTCTGCCTCTCTCTCTGTGTCTCCCATGAATAAATAAATAATATCTTTTTAAAAACTTGAGTTGTCTTCTTTTATTAAATTATTAGAATTCTTTATGTAATCTAAGTAGTAATGCTTTGTTTGCTATGTGTGCTGCCATATATCCTCCCAATTTCTAACTAGTCTTTTCAATGGTTAGAAAAAAGTTAACTTGGAGGAAGCAGAGACTATGCATGGTGATAAACACCTTAACCAAAACAACAACAACCACTATTGTTAATATTAACATCTTCAAATAAATAAGAAAAAAAATATTGCATCCAAAAAAACCCCTACCCCCAATAAAATGCTATAAAGAAGATGTGGTCAGAGAACAAATAAGGAGCTTTGGGAAATATGATAAGAAAAAAAAAACAACTCTGTAGGGAGTTGAAGAAATTTTTCAGAATGGAGAAAAAAAAGAGGTGGAAAAAATATATATAAGGAATGTAGAGGGGCATCTGACTGGCTCAGTCAGCAGAGCCTGTGTTCAAGTTCAAGTTCAAGTCCTGCATTGGGTGTAGAGATCACTTAAAAAATAGAAAATAAAAAAATTAAAAAAGAATATAGAAGACCAGTCCAAGAGGGTCAATGTTGAAATAATTTAGGAAAGTCAGAAAGAGAAGAGAAACTAACTATAACAACAGAGAAAATGAAGCTGAGGAAATCATTATAAAGGTAATTTTAAAAAATTTTATCCAAACTGAAGATGAGTTTCTCGAATGAGAAGGCCCACTGCATGCCCAATACAATCTGATGGAAATGGATTTATTCCAAGACATAATGAGGATACAGGAGACTAAAAGCTTCAAGAGAAAGAACAGGTTTCCTAAAAAGGTTAGGAAATAGAATGACATTGATCTTTTCAACAGAAACTAGAAGACAATGGTTCAAGCCTTCAAAATTCAGAAGGAAAATTATTTCCAACTTAGAATTCTATACCTAGTCAAACTATCAATTATATGTGAGGCACTTTTTTGAAATGCAAGGTCTCCAAAAATATACCTCAAATACTTTCTTCTAGAAAGCTATGGATAGGTGTTCCTTCAAGTCTAGCAGTGAGTATAGAAAGAGGAAAACATGGGATCTGGGAAGGAAGAAATTCAATATGAAAGTGGATAGACCTTTCAGAACTCCAGGTAATGGGGAAGAGACAGTCCAGGATGAGAGCTGAGAGCTGAGCAGCTAGCCTTCCCATCCATCTTTCTGGGTGGAACAGTTGGAGATCTGCAGGGATTTCTTCCACATAAGTAAATACTTAATGTGAGTGAGTGTATTTAGAGATTTACAAAAATTAAGGAGAGTTTGGGACAAATAAGGGATGAATACATAGAAAGTGAAGCAAAGAATGAAACAATAGAAGCCGAAATATCAATTATTAATTCTAGAAAAGACACAAAGTTGTGCAGGAAAAAAATTCATCATGACACACTAGTTATAGCATGTTCCATTATGATCACATAAAAATCCTTCCAAGATATGCCACCAGAAGCACAAGCAACAAAGAAAACATAGATAAATTGGGGTGTATCAAAAATAAAAACTCAACAGAGCAAATAAGCTACCCTTGGAATGGGAGAAAATATTCACAAATCACATATACAATAAGGGGCTAATATCCAGAATATATAAAGAATTCCTAAAACTCAACAACCCTAAACCCCAAACAACTTGATTTAAAAATGGGCAAAGGACTTTGAATAGACATTTTTCCTAAGAAACTATACAAATAGCTAATAAGCACATGAAATGATGTTATCACTAATCATCAAAGGAATACAAATTAGAACTCCAATGAGATACTACCACATACTCATTAGAATGGGTATCAAAGAAAGTAAAAACAAAAGCAGAAAATAGCAAGTGTTGGGGAGGATGTGGAGAAATTGGAACCCTCATGCACTGTTGGTGAGAATATAAAATGATGCAGTCACTGTGGAAAACAATATGGCTGTCTCTAAAAAAAATTAAAAGTATTTAATTTAGGATCATCACATGATCCAGCAATTCCATTCCTGGATGTATATCCAAATTAATTGAAAATGGGGACTGGAAGAGACACCTGCACACCCATACTCAGAGCAGAATTATTCACAACAGCCAAGAGATGGAAGCCACCCAAGTGTCCATCAAGGATAAATAAACAAAATGTAGACCATGCATACAATGGAATATTATTTAGTCTTATAAAGGAAGGAAATTCTGCAATACACTGCAACTGGATGAAGCCTGAATATATTAAGTCAAGTGAGATAAGCCAATCATAAAAGAGCAAAGAGTAGGGGCACCTGGCTGGCTCCCTGGGTAGAGCAGGAGACTCTTGATCTGAGGGTTATGAGTTTGAATCCCATATTGGATGTAGAGATTACTAAAAAGAAATAATAATAAACTTTTTAAAAAAGAGCAAACACTGTGTGATTCCATTTACATGAGGTACCTAGGGTTGTCACATTCATAGAGATAGAAAGTAGAATGTGGTTGTCAGGGGCTGGGGCAAAGGAGAATTGAGAGTTACTGTGTCACGGGTACAGAACTTTGGTTTTTCAAGACAAAAAGAGCTCTGGGTAGACAGTGGTGATGGGGCATAGCAGTGTGCGTATACTTAATGCCACTTAATGAACTGTACACTTAAAAACAGTTAATATTGTACATTTTGTGTCATGTGTTTTACCACAATTAAAAGTGATTTACAAATAATAATAATAAAAAATTTAGGGATGCCTGGGTGGCTCTGGGGTTGAGCATCTGCCTTCGGCTCAGGGCCTGATCCTGGAGTCCCGGGATCAAGCCCCACATCAGGCTCCCTGCATGGAGCCTGCTTCTCCCTCTGCCTGTGTCTCTGCCTTTCTCTCTCTGTGTCTCTCATGAATAAATAGGTAAAATATGAAAAAAAAGTTTTAAAATCACATACCACAATGATAATGGAAGAATGGGCAGGGGTTGACTCAGACAATGAACGCATGGGTGTCTGTACGGCTATGCATTTACGGGTGCTGGGTATGTGTGAGAGCCAAATCCTCATCTTCACAGTGGGAAGTCAAAGAGAGTGCCTAAAACTGAAAGATCAAAACATAGAAATGAGTGTGTTATTTAATGATAGGAGGTAAACAGCAAAAGAATCAACTGGAAGAACTGAAAGTGTTTGCCTCTGGGGAGAAGGAAAAGGAAGGAGAAAGTGAAGGACATAAGACTTTTCATAACAAGTCTTACAAAACTATTTGATTCTGGAAACAATGGGAAGTAAAACTTTGATGAGAAAAAATAAAATAAAAACAAAACCAAAACAAAAGCACATGGAAAATTGCTGAGCTTCTGCTAGAAAGCCCTGGGACTCAGGCAGTGGGCACTCAGGAACTGGGCGGTCACCAGGTCACCTTGAGGAACTGACTGTCACAAGCAGAGCGGTCAAGGTTCCTGCCCTCCATCCTTTTCCCCACATTAAATGAGGGAAACAGGGACACCAGGGTGGTTCAGCAGTTGAGCATCTGCCTTTGGCTCAGGTCATGATTCTGGGGTCCTGGGATCGAGTCCTGCATCGGGCTCCCTGCAGGGAGCCTGCTTTCCTTCTGCCTGTGTCTCTGCCTCTCTCTCTCTCTGTCTCTCACGAATAAATAAATAAAATCTGGGCAGCCCCGGTGGCGCAGCGGTTTAGCGCCGCCTGCAGCCCGGGGCGTGATCCTGGGGACCCGGGATCGAGTCCCACATCGGGCTCCCTGCATGGAGCCTGCTTCTCCCTCTGCCTGTGTCTCTGCCTCTCTCTCTAGCTGTGTCTCTATGAATAAATAAATAAAATCTTAAAAAAAAATGAAATAAATAAAATCTTTAAAAAATAAATGAATAAATAAATAAACGAGGGATACAGAGCTGGGGCCTCTGAGAGAAGCAAGATCCATCTGGAAGGATGGACAGAGGATCATTGTTTATTGGAATAGCCATGAGTTCTTTAATGTGTATTGGAAAAATATATTTAGCATCTCAAATCTGTGACTTCATGGAGATTATTACTTAGAATGAAGTTAAGTTTATTAAGTGAAAGGATTTAAAGGAAAATCTAGGCTGACGAGAGAGGAAATAGGTGGAAAGGGAGGAAGTCATCTGGGGACTTGGTGAGAAGGACCGATCATGGAAAATACTGACCAAGTCCAACGCCTCATGTGAGGGGACGCAGAGCCCAGAGAGGGTAAGGTACCTGCCCAGTGTCCAGCAGCAAGGCAGTGAAGGAGGGAGATGCGACGCCAGTTCTCCCGAGAACACACGGCCAGGAGGCCAGAAACCAAGGCTGGGCTGGTCCTGCTCTGCCTGTGGTCTGTTGCGAAACCCTGAAATGCCTCCATCCTCTCAACTCCTGGGTATCTTCATCTATGTAATGAGGGGTTCTGGAACTAACAGCAATGATGATCCCGGTAATTGTAGATAATCGTTATGCAGTGTGTACTCTGTACTCGTATTACTCACAGAAACAATAATAGCAAACACTTGTATAGGGCGTGCTGTGTACCGAAAACCCTTCTGAGCACTTTATATATATTTAGTTCATTCCCACTAACTCGTGAAATAGTGCGGCAACCCATCTCCAAGGCGCCCATGGTGATTTTTGTCTTCTGGCTGTCATGCTCCCATATGTATTCCCACACGGGTGAGAGCTGACCTGGGTAACCAGTAGGATATTGCAGAAATGACTCAGTGTGGCTTCCATAGTTAGATCATAAAAAGACATTGTGACTTCCTCCTTGCTTTCTCCGTCTCTCTCTCCCGAATCAGGAACTGTCAGGGCAGTGGGCCGCCATGTAGTGAGAACACTCAAGCAGCCCTGATGGAGATATCTGGGTGATGGAAAACTGAGTGGTCCTGCCAACAGTCAACACGAACTTGCCAGCCACGTGAGCGAGACAACCCAGACCCTCCAACTCCACTTAGACCTTCAGAAGACCACAGCCTCACTAACACGGTGACCCGACGAAGCTGCTCCCAAATTCCTGGCCCACAGACAGTGTGAGAGATAATAAATACTTATTGTTGTTTTAAGTTGGTAATTTTTGGTGTATTTTGTTACGTAGTAATAGATAATACTATTAGGTAACATTGTCATCCCCATTTTACAGATAGGACATTGAGGCACAGAGGGTTCAAATAACTTGACTCAGATCAGATCACATAGTTAGCAAGTGATTTAAACCCTAGTGGTCTGATCTATATAAAGCTCATGTAATGAATTAGAATCCCCTTTTTTTTTTATAGGAATGAAGATACTGTCTAGTCTGAGAGAGAAAGAAAGCAATACAGAGAGATTATGGCAAAGGGAAATTGACAATTGGCTCCCAGTGCAGCATGAAGGACTTGGGCTAGACTTCTGTAAAGTGAAGGTCACGGACAGTGGGAGAGCTCTGCTGCCCTTATAGCTCAGCTGTGATTAGCTCAGGTCACTGGTCTGTTACCCTGGCTGGTGGGTGACACAGCCTTGGGTACGTGGTGGTAGGAATCTGACACCCCCGAGCAGCCCCATCTGGGGTTCTTATTACCCAGCACTGTCACTGTATGCCCTCCAAGGCAAGGGCGTAGTCTTGCTTATCTGTGCTCCTCACCTAGCACAAGGCCAGTCAAGGGAGTCTAGGGAGATGTATGCAGAAGTTCTTCTAGAAGGCCTTAGCTGCAACCTCTCTGGAGGAGGCTGGAAGGCTTCCCAGAGAAGGAGGCACTTAAGCTGAGGATGAAACAGAAGTCAGGCAGTGCATGAGTGTTCTAGGCAGAGGGTACAGACTGGCATAAGCTTGAAGCTCCTGTTCTTGGGGGGCCAGGGTGAGGGAGTGGAGTGTGCATGGGCTGGGCCCCTGGCAGTTCTGGAGGCAGGATGTGGAGACTTAGGAGGGGCACCGTGCTATGCAGACAGCAGGTGGAATGTCACCTGTTTCTGCCTCATGAGGAGCTGGGTTTGAGGATTTTCCTTGGAAACCCAGAAGTAGGCCCTGTATGCTTGAGTTGGCCTAGTGTGGAGAGAGCAAACAGGTGGGGACAAGTCACCTGGGCAGCAGAAGCTATGCCTCAGTGTCCATGTGCTGTCTGGTGTCCGTCAATGGCCAGGATTTCTCCATTTGCCCCTTCCTGGAATTCACCAACTTATGCGCCCTGAAATATTCTGCCGCCTGGGTTCAACTGCTGGCTCTACCATTTACTAACTGTGTGACTTCCCCATTCCTTTGTGTGTTCATCTGTAAAATGGGAGAAATACACGACCTGCCTCCTGGGGATGTTATAAGGACTAAACGAGTTAAAGCATTGAAAGCACTTAGATGGTGCCTGACCCCCAGCAAACGTGCAGTAAGAATTAGCTATTATAATTACTTGATATGATTTACCTTTTAACTTTTTCAAACACGTAGACGTCATTTATTTAATGTGTGTTATGTGCCAGGCCTTGTACTTATCCTCTGAAAATAAGGATGAGTAAGTCCTCCCAGGGTACAGAAACCCTCAGGAAGGCAGAAACAAATATTGGTCAAACGTGCCCCATGCCAGAGACCCAGAAATGCAAGACTGTCCTCAGGGAAGTCCCGGGCTGATGAGGGAGAGAAGGAAGTGGTCCAAATTGGCTGGAGATCGAAGGGAGCCTGGAGAACCTCTGAGGAGGGGCTGTTGAGAAATGAGGAGCTGCCCATCTTGGCAAGGGGATCTGGGGGACCATACAAACAAAGGTCCCCCTTTGGAGGGAAGGTCGAGGAACACCTGGGCTCAGTCTTCATTCTGTGAGTGTTGGGGAGTCACCAGGGGTTTCTGAACAGGGAATTCTGTTTGACTAATAGTAACATAACTAATAGTTATTATGCACAAACTGTACCTTTCACGCCGCACATACGTAATCTCATCTAACATAACCCTCATATCCCTGAGATGAGTTCTGTCATCATCCCCATTTTTATTAATTAATTAATTAATTAATTTATTTATTCATGAGAGACAGAGAGGCAGAGACACAGGCAGAGGGAGAAGCAGGCTCCCTGCAGGGAGCCCGATGCAGGACTCGATTCCAGGACCCCAGGATCATGACCCAAGCCGAAGGCAGACATTCAACCCTGAGCCACCCAGGTACCTCCACCATCCTCATTTTAGCTAAAGAAACTGAGCCACAGAGGTTAAGTGAGCTACCCGACATCATGTAGCTGGGAAGAGAAAGAACAGAGTAAACCCAGGCTGTCTAACCCAGAGCTCATACCCTTAACCTCTCTACGTTGCTGCCTCTGAACTGCCATCCACACAAGAATCTTAAAACTAGAATCAATCTTGGAAATTCCCTGTCTTCCCCATTTCTCAGATGAGAAACTGAGACTCAGAGATGGGGACTGGTTTTCTTAAGACCTTGGCGTGGAGGAGGAGGGGCTCATCCAGAGAGGTCAGTCTGGGCTGCTGGAGGGGCTCCATCGTCTCAGGCATCCTGCTGTCATGGTGGGCATCACTGTGTTTGGAATGGAACCCAAAGTCCTTGCTGTGACCCACAAAGCCCTCATGTGATCAGAGCCTCTTTGACTCCCTCTGACCTCAACTGATGCACCCTTCTCCTCATCATCAGGTTCCAGGCCACCTCAAGACCTCCACCATGCTGTTCCCACTGCCAGGAATGCCTTTCCACACGATCTTCACGTGGTTGGGCTCTGAGTCCATTTGGGCTGTCATAACAAAATATCATAGCCTGGGTGGCTTATAAACATCAGAAATTCAATTCTCACAGTTCTGGAGGCTGAATTTCCAAGATCAAGACACCAAAAGATCAAGACACCAGCAGATTTGGTATCTGATGAGAGCCCACTCCCTAGTTCATAGATGGCCATCTTCTCGCAGTGTCCTCACATGGCAGAAGGGGCCAGAGATCTCTCTGGGGCTACTTTTATTCCATTCATGTCCTAACTGCCTCTCAAAGGACCCACCTTCAAATACCTTTACATTGGGGATTAGGTTTCACCATATGAATTTGGGAAGGACACAAACATTCAATCCATAGCAGGCTCCTTCTTGTCATTCAGGGAAACGTCACCTCCTCAGGGAGGTCTTCCCTGATCACTTGTTAAGTTATTTCTCATCACTGTCACATCACCCTGTTTTATTATTTTTTTTTCACAGCAGTTATAATGATCTGAAATCTTTTTTGTTTTCTTGCTTTTGTGTCTGTCTCTCCCAAGTAAGACATAAGAGGGACCTCTTCCACTTGTACACTGTATTCCTGGGCCTCAGATAATGCTCTGCACAAAGTGGGTGTTCTATCAGTTTCTGTTGAAAGTGTGCATGCATTTCATTGCCTGTGTGTTGCTAGTGTGTCTCCCCGTCAGCCAGGGACTTCACCAGGATTGCTACCATGTCTGACTCACCTTGGTACCCCGCTAGGCCCAGGAAAGGATTGGCACAGAGCAAGGCTGGGATATACTTGTTCAATGTCTGGATGAACAAAGGCTAGAAGGGCTAATGGCAAGAACACCGGCTGGGCTCTCTGGGGTCTGTGTCCCTCTCCTATGAGGTGGCCACAGCCACTGCCAAGGGGGCTGTCCTTTGTGGAAAGGAATAGGCTCAGTAACAGGGCCACTGATGAGACAGTGGCTCCCAGGCCTGGGACTAACAGCTCCTGAAGCTCCTTCTTCTGTCCTTCTGCCATGGATGTGAAGGGCCAGGAGGAGATGGGAGAGGGCCTCACTGGGCCCAGACACTGGCAAGTCTGACTCTTTAGTGGCCAATGCCCTCAAACTTCATTCTCCAAAGACGGTTGTGCCAGGTCGGCCTCACTTACCAGCAGGCAGGGAAAATCTTGTCCCCAGTTAGCTCTCTGCACCCTGGCACAGGCAAGGTGGGGCTGTGACCTGCCAGAGAAGGGGACTTCTCCTTTACACAAAGGGTGGACAGAGGCCCTGGGTGTGTGTTCCCCATAAGCAGGGATAACACATCCTTTTGATGGAGCCCCACAGTCCCCACCCTTCTCCATCACAGGGAAGCCTAGGTGTTGTCCCTGCAGGTCCCCCTGATTGCCCCTTTGCCTGACCCCATGGAGAGTGCTGAATAGGATAAATGCAGAAAGTCCGTGTGCCAGGCTCAAGCCACCTGCCTCATGTCCTCAGCCATGGCCACATGAGCATGTAACATGAACAGAGGCACATGGGGACATTAACTGGCTACACCTGTGCACTGTATCTGGGTGGTAGCAGCTCAGGGGTGCAGAGGTCCGGCCCAGCTCCCCAGCGTCTCCCTGATCTCCGGCGTCCTGGAATGCTGACTCTTACTCACCACCACCAGTGCCCTCTGCTCCGTGCGCACATTGCCCAGGCCTGTGCACCAGGGAACGTCATCTCCCCTCCCACCCAGGTTTACTCCTATGCACCCTCCAGCCTTCTACTAGCCTGTCACCTCCTCCAGGCAGCCAGCGCTGCTTCCCCCGGCCGGTGTGCTACCTCTGGGGCGGGGACCTCGCCTGGCTCTTCCCAGCATCTGCAGCTCCCAGCTCCCCAGCTGGGTCACCCGCGCCAGGCTAGGGGGACTGCACTAAGGACAGGAGGGAGGAGGCCGCGGCGGCAGCAGCAGCAGCGGGAGGAGCGTGGCGCGGAGGAGGCGGCGGGAGGGGGCGCGCGCGCCGGCGGCGGCCGCCCAGGGCCGGGGCCGCGCGCCCAGCCTGAGCCCGCCCCGCCGCCGAGCGTCACCGAACCTGCTTGAAATGCAGCCGAGGAGCCGGGGCGGGCGGCAGCGGCGGCGGCGGCGGCGGGGGCAGCGGCATCCCCGGCGCCGCGGCAAGGACTCGGCGGGCTGAGGCGCGGCGGCGGCGGCCGCACGGGGTGCGCGGGGCGCGGCGGCCGGAGCCCGAGGCCCGCCATGGGCCGCCCCGAGCGGGGCGCGCTCCGGCCGCTGGCGCTGCCGGTGCTGCTGCTGCTGCTGCTGCTGCCGCTGCGGCTCCAGCATCTCGCGGCGGCGGCGGATGCACAGCGCGGCGGCCAAGGTGCGTGAGGCTGGTCCCTGGCCCGGCTCCGCGCCGCCGGAGCCGCCAACAAAGCGCGGCCCGCCGGCCACCGGGCTGCGGTGCGCGGGGCCCCGAGCCCGGGCCTGGTGGGCTGGCTTCTCGGGACCCAGCGGTCCTTAGGGTGCCCCCGCCCCCCGCCCCCACGCCTCCTGGTGGCGTCGGCCCTGCCTTCTGGCACCTGCTCCTGGGGGATGGGCCCAGGGGGGGCCACGGGCCGGGAACTTTGTGCGTCCGTGTGTGCGCGTGCGGCCAGGGGGGCTTGCGGGGCGCCGCGTGATTCCGGCAGCGGGATCTCCCCGGCACGCGCGCTCCGCGGCGGCGCCGAGCCGAGCCGGGCGACCTCCCCGCGACAATGCGTTTCCGGCGGCCCCTGCGCGGCGCGGGGAGGGCTGCGCGCTGGGGCTGCCTGTGGGCCGTGGCCGTTGAGCGCGGGTGAGCGTTCGGGGGGGGGGGTCTGGCCAAGTCGTGTGGCCCCGATTGTGTGCGCCTGGCCTTGGGGTGCCTCGGAGCAGCCCGCCGTCCCGTTACCTTTCCGGCCTCCTGCACCGAGGGTGCCCGAGGCCGCGGCGGGCGTTGGCTGCGACATCGCCCCCACCCCGGGACCCTCCCCGCCGCCGGGCTGCGCTGTCCGCAGACCCGGCTCACGCCCCCTCTCCGTCGCGCAGGGCCGGCCAAAGTGTGCGAAGAGGACCAGTTCCGGTGCCGGAACGAGCGCTGCATCCCCTCCGTGTGGAGGTGCGACGAGGACGACGACTGCTCCGACAACAGCGACGAGGACGATTGCCGTGAGTGGCCTGCGGGGACCTGCGGGGACCTGCGGGGACCTGCGGGGCGGGGCGGGCGGGGCGGGCGGGGCGGGCGCGGCTTGCCCAGCGCGCACGTGGCTGCAGCCGCGGGGCCGCCCGCGTGGGCCTCACTGCCGGAAGCTGCCCAGGTGTGGCCGTCCGGGGTGGGGTGGCCCTTGGTGTGACCCAGGAAGCCGGGCGGCCGCCGCGTCCTAACGGGGTTCGGGGCGGAGCCCGGGGCGGAGCGGCCAGGAAGAGGGCTCGCCCCCGCCACGCCCGCTCGCCGGCCTGGACTGTGGCCCGGGACGCGACAGCCCCTACGAGTGTCAGGCCTCCGCCGCCGGCCCCCCGGACTCCGGCGTCCGCCCCACGGAACGCGCCGGTGTTTCAAAGTTCTCGGCAATTCCGGGCCTCGCCTTGCTCCTTTTCCTGCTCGGTTTTTTTTTTTTTTTTTTTTTTTGTGAATGAATGGGCTCCCCGGGGCCCCTGATTGGCTGGGCGAGGACCACCCCATAGGCCCCCGTGGCCGGAGCGGCCAATCGTGGAGCGGGCGGGTGTGCAGTTTTCGGGCGCCGGGGTGCTTGGGCCCTACCCTGGCCCCGCCCCGGTCACACCCCCGCGCGCCCCCCGGGGCACTAAGTGCGGGTGAGGCCGGGCGGCTGGTTGGCTCCCGCCGCCTTTCTGCCTAGTCACGGTGTAGTTTGCTCTGCCCCCTGGGGAGCCTGCCTGCCCGGCCTGGGCGGGAGGCGACGGGCGGACCAGGAAGGAGGGAGCCAGGAGAAGGAGTTCCGCTTCCAGAAGAGGCCCGAGGATCCCCGGGCTGCTCGGACCCTCCGCTGGTGGTGGTGCGCGCCGGGCCGCCGCCTGGGCCGAGCATGCTGCTTGTACCCTGGGGCTCTACAGCTTTGCAGGTTTCCTCTTGGGGTGCTCGTGGTCTCGGATATCTGCCAGGCAGAAGTGAGTGAGCAGGCAGTGCCCTGGCGGAGAGTGGCCCCCGGAACAGAAAAACGGGACTCTAGAAATAGACGCAGGTGGTCCTATATTCATGGTTACTGAGTGCCTCTGCTCCGGGCCAGCCCTGGGGCGCTTTGGAGAACAGGCCCACCTTCCAGGTCAGGGAGCGCTGCAGGGTCTGCAGGAAGGCAACAGGTGGACAAATCCACAGCACCGCACAGGGGCAGGAGGGGTAGAGGGCCACCTGGACAGCCGTGGTCTGCTGAGTCCTTGAGGCTTTTTTTGTGGGTTTGCCCGTCAGCCTCAGGATGCCTTCCCAGATGCAATCCGGAGTTGGCTCTGTGCCTGTCTTCCCCTCCTGGCTTCACTTCCTCACCTGACCACTTGGGCTAATGATTCTCGGCCTGTTTTTGAGCACTAGTTCTAGTAATGTAATTGGAAGTAATGTGACTAACATATGCTGACTGTTCCCTGTGTGTCAGCCCTGGGGTCAGTGCTTATCTTGCATAAAGTCTTCTACTCCTCTCAACAGGCCTCTTTCACAGGCTAAAGAAACTGAGGTGCTGACGGCGTGCCTGGGTGGCTCAGTGGTTGAGTGTCTGCCTTTAGCTAAGGTCACCATCCTGGGGTCCTGGGATTGAGTCCCGCATCAGGCTCCCTGCATGGAGCCTGCGTCTCCCTCTGCCTGTGTCTCTACCTCTCTCTCTCTCTCTCTCTCTCTGTCTATTATGAATAAATAAATCTTAAAAAAAAAGATTTTATTTATTTATTCATGAGAGATACAGAGAAAGAGGCAGAGACACAGGAAGAGGGAAAAGCAGGCTCCATGCAGGGAGCCTGATGATGCGGGACTCGATTCCGGGACTCCAGGATCACGCCCTAGGCCAAAGGTTTGGCGCCTGCCGCTGAGCCACCCAGGGATCCCCAATAAAATATTTTTTTTAAAAAAGAAAGAAACCGAGGCACAGAGATTTTTTTTTTTAAAGATTTATTTATTTATTCATGATAGACAGAGAGAGAGAGAGAGAGGCAGAGACACAAGCAGAGGGAGAAGCAGGCTCCATGCCAGGAGCCTGACGTGGGACTCGATCCCAGGACTCCAGGATGGTGCCCTGGGCCAAAGGCAGGCACCAAAGTGCTGAGCCACCCAGGGATCCCGAGGCATTGAGAGATTAAGTTACTTGCTCCACAGTTAGTGAGCTGCTAAGTAGGAGCCTGAATTTAGTTCTTAAAGAGGCCTAGTCATAACCCTTCCCATTTCTTCCCTGCTGCTATTGAAATGATGAAAATGGCGTTGCTGGGGTAAAATATTATAGTGAGTCTCATCCCTTGGAGTTGTGTTGGCCCTTTACAGGGGGAGTGGCACAGATGAGGCAGGGAAATGGAAATGGCAGTTCTGGGTTGGTTTTACCTTATCTTCCTGGCTCTGTAACAGTTGTTCTGTGACGGTTGTCCTTGTCATCTTTGTAGATAGGGATGCTATCTCAGAGACGTTGAGTGATTTGCCCAAGGTCACACAGCTGAGAGCGACAGAACTTGTTAGGACATCCATGTGTCTCCTAGCTCAGGGGTACTGTCTTCTGCAGTGGGGAGTATGGCGCAGGAGGACCCGAGAGCGTGATCGGGGGCTGGAAAGCTGTGCTCCACATGTTGGGCCTGTTGCTTTTCATCTCCATGTGAGGCTCAGGGTCAGATGGAGGAATGAAGGCATAGGGTGTCTGGATGACCCCAGTGGGACCAGGGGAGCTCTCATGGCCAATCTGGGCTCCTGCTTTGCTTCTGCAGTGGATGGGGGAGAGTCCCTGTGCAGAGTTCTTGAACAAAAGCAGATGAGTTTGAGGGCTTGGTGTGAGAGGGTGGGCTCTGGCTCCTACCAGTCCTACGTGGCCTAGTTGTTCCGAGCTTGTTTCCTCATGTGCCCATTGGGGCAGCTTGTCCTCCATTGTAGGTTTTGTGTGTGGAAGGTCTTCAGACATGATCGGCAAAGGGAAGGGATGAGTTCATACCTCCTTAGAACGGGACCCGTGGGAAGGCTTTGGGTGGCTGTGTCGGGCTGCGTGTTTGAAAGTGGTCTTTCATAATCCTCTCCTTCCCCATGTGGGGAGTTTCCCACCTGCCCCCACCCCCGTTCTGGGCTGCCTGCCCAAAATGCATTTCCTTGAACTACCCTCTCCTCAAGTCTGTTGGCTCCTCCCTGAGCAGCCTCTCTGTCTTATATCTTACCCCTTCCTTTGGCGCTCCAACCCTTCCACCCCATGAGAGAGCCTGACACCGCCCCCCAACCGTACCTCTCTGGGCCTGCATTGCAATTTGTAAGTGAAGTCTACGTGAGGTACATGAGAACAAGCTCCCAAAGGGGCCAGAATGCCACCCAAGAATACCAAAAGCTGATGGAGTCTGGAGGGAGGAAGCTTTTATGTGGAGGAAGCCAAGGTAGACTTCCTGGAGGAGGAGATAGCTAATCCAGGTCTTAAAAGATGATACCTAATACCATTCCCGCCAGGCTTACCTTTTCAAAGTAAGTGGTACGGTCCCCATATTATGGAGGAGGAAACGGGTTCACAGAGGTGAAATGACTCCCCCCTCAAAGTCACACAGCTTCTCAGAGTTGGAGCAGGAACTCAAACGAAGGCCTGCTAAAGTCCTGATCTTCATCCATGGTGGGTGGGACTTGGCACTTAGTGGAGATGTCCTTAGAACTAGGAGGATGGGGAAATAAAATGCTAATAGGACTTCAGTTCCAGGCTCAAAAGACCTTCAAAGTGGAGGAAAGGGCTGGAAGCCGGAGGGCTGGGTTCAAGGAAGCCCAGGGGCAGCCCAGCCCATCAAAGTGGGGTGGAACCCCTGGGTGTGGACCTGGTCACGTACGCCATTTGGCTCCTTGGCCTCAGTTTCCTGTTGCTCCTTAGTGTCTGGGGCAGAGGCAGGGGTTCTGGTCTCTGGCCAGCCCTTTTCTCCCAGGGTAACAACCACCACCACAGTGAACGCTGGCTGAGCACTTGCATTGGAGCAGGCGTTGTGCCGAGGTTCTCTATGCGCCGCCTCATGCTCTTCGGCTCTGTAAAATGGGGCAAGTCTCCAAAGTACCTGCCTTAGCACCATTTCACAAAAGGACAGAGTGGTTAAGTAACTGGCCCGAGGGTTATAGGATTTTTAAGTGAAATTGCTGGGGTGTGCACGCAGGTGCCTAACTGTGCCACCTGTGCTGTCTCAAGCATGAACTGATGACCTCAGGCAAGTCCTTGTGACCTCCATTTCCCCTTCTTGAGATGATATTGAGCCACCCCCACCCCCTGGCCCAGCTCTGGGAAGAACTCTGTGCTGCATTTTGGGGCTGGGCGGGGGATATAGGTGGACCAGTTTTGTTTCGGTCAGATTCTTTCACCTGTTCAGCCCTCCATCCCAGGTTTAATAAAGAGTGGGCACACTGAGCCTCCCATGGCTGGGGGTTCATTAGTGGGCAAGGCTGGGCTGCAGAAGCACCGAGGCTTGCTGGGAAGGCCCTGGAAATAATGAAAGCTCAGCCACAGCTCCCAGCTGGAGCTTGCAGCGGTATCTGCCTTCAGCGTGCTGCCTGGGCTTGGCCCCGTTCTCACTCTCCCGACCCCACGCCCGGCTTCATGTCCTGTTGGATGGACCGTATGGCTTATTTCTGCCTGTGAAGTCCTATCAACCAGGCTTTTCCACCATCCACAGTCTTCCTGAGCCCTCCACACACCCATAGGGGAAAGTCAACCTAGACACCTATGCATTGGGTCCTCTGACTGGCCCCTGTTGCCGCTCTCCCCCAGCCTCTTCCTAGAAGCCTGCAACCCTGAACGGTAGCTTCCATCTCACTCCTGCCTTCCTACTGCTTCTCACCTCCAGGCCTTTTCGCACATGTTGTTCCATCTGCCTGGGACAGTCTTTCTGCAACCTCAGCTGGCTACCTTCTTATTGCCATCTTAGAAGATTCAGTGCAGGTATTATCTCCTCCAGGAAACCCTCCCTGCTACCCTCTATTCTCAAGGTCAAGATTAGGAGTTGAGAGAGAGAAGGGACTTAGGGAGCCATGTAGAAATACTCAATGGGGCCCTAAATCAGACACATAAGATCACACAAGGTGTGTGTATCCTAGCTTTGACCTTTGGTTGATAGGGGTGATGCTAGTCTCTCCCTTCCAAAGACATTGTGAGGGTTAAATGAGATAATGTGCCTGGTGAGCAGCAGGTGTTCAATGAATGGTAATAGGTCTGATCATTCTCAGAGGGAGGAGCTTCACTGAGGTCTCTAGGTACCTAACTTGGCCGGGGGGGAGTGAGTGCTGCTCTGTAGGCTACCCAAGATCCCTCCTGCTTCCCCTGCCCCCATTTGCTTAGCCTGATATCTGAAGGTTCCTGCAGCTGATTGCCCAGCTATGGCAGATGTGGTCCCAAGGCCACTGAGATGGACCTGGAAAGGGCTGGAAGGTGCCCTGGGAGGGGCTGAGGGAAGAAATGAATCAAAAAGCCTGATTGGTCCCAGTGGATGGGTGGTGTGGGGCCCTGGGAGAGGCAGAGGATGGCGTCCCTCTGGCCCTATGTTGGTCCGGAAGCAGGTTTCAGTCCTGTCTGGCCAGTGTTCCTTTCCTCCTGGCTGTGCCTGGGAAGGGGAGGAAGACCTACAGCTCCCCAGGGCTCTGCCCAGCAGGCCCCAAGCTTCCCTGTCTTCTAGATCCAGAACTGTGCCCCCATGTCTGGTTGAGTCTCCCATGGGTTTTCCCACAGGCCCTCCTGGGACAAAAGAGTTCTGCTCTGTGAGTGCCGTGGCTTTCTCAGGCCGCAGGGATCCCAGGTGCCACAGACCTGGAGTAGGTCGGCTTTGTCCTCCCTAGGTATCGGCTGGTAGTTGGCTTGATAGCTTTTCCCTCCTTGGAGAAATAACAGCAGGTGAAGCAGATGCCCTGTGGGGAGCAGGACGCTGTGTGGACCTGGCTGGGTCCACCTCAGGGATGTAACCAAGTAGAAGCTCTCCTGGCCCCAGGGCTGGTAGTCAGAGGCCTGGGCTAGCTCCACCCCCAGGAAGCCAGACCTGGGGCCCCACAGATCTTGCATATCCAGATCACCCCATCTTTGAAGGCCTGGTGGGCATGCCACCTCCCCCAGATTGCCTTCCCTGACCCCTGGTCCTCCAGCTTCCTGGTCCCTGAGCTCCCACAGCATGTCCTTGTGCTTCCCTCGGTCTCAGATTCTCTTCCACATGGTCTGCTCTGTCAACCTTGTGCTGGGCACTAGGGATTCTAAAAGAAGTAGCTCCCTAGAGGGAATTACTCATAACAGATCCCGACTTCTTAACCCATGCCTGGCACCACGTTGGGCAGTTTGCAGTCATTAGCTCACAACCCGGAGAGACCGGTTTTTCTTATTATTCCCATTTTAAAGATGACAAAACTGAGGCTCAGAGAGATGTGACTTGGTAGTGTCACGAGGCATAAATAGTGGAGTCAGGATTGGATTCACATCTGCTCTGGAGCCTAGACTCTTCCTCAGACTTCTTCCTTTCTGAGTGCTTGTCTACTCTAGTGGGGTCAGAAGGCCTGGGACTTGGAGGATGTAGAGAAAGTGGGTAAGTGGCAACGATGTC
Source organism: Vulpes vulpes (assembly GCF_048418805.1). Taxonomy (NCBI): domain Eukaryota; kingdom Metazoa; phylum Chordata; class Mammalia; order Carnivora; family Canidae; genus Vulpes; species Vulpes vulpes. The sequence continues at coordinate 157,014,930 of NC_132791.1, forward strand.
CAGCAATGCCTCCCTGGGCTACAGGTTTCTGGACTGGGGGGGGGGGGGCTCTCCCCTCTGGAGACCCGATGAAGCCTCTACATATGGTGGCCCCCGGTGCAGCCTCCTGTGGGTATGACCCTCCACAATTTCTAAGGCCTGTTCTGACTATTGCTTGTGAGGTGGAGATTACTGTTTTGCCTGTACAGATAGGGAAACTGAGGACTCAGCAGATTGTCGCCAATACAGGTGAGTCGCTCTAGGAGTGGAAGGGTGCTTCCTCCAGGAAAGTTCAAGAGCCTGAGTCATCAAGAGCATCCATCGAGACCATCAAGGTGTGGTCTTCATTTCTCTGAACCTCCCATGCATGTTCCTGGTTCTGGGTCTTTGCACTTACGGATTACTACCCATCCTTCAAATCCTAGCTCACTGCCACCTCCACAGAGCCTTCCCCAGCTTTCTAATAACCTTTTCTGTGTCCAGTTACTCCTCGTAGGAACCCCAGGCTGTTTGGGAGAGTTTGAGCAGTTTGAAATAAGCACAAGGCCTGGCACAGAGGAGGCTTTTGGGGGATGGCATGTGAAGGCATAAACATGACTGAGAAAATGTCACCTACTTTTGAGGGTGAGAAGCTGATATTGGTCAGCTGGGGGGCCCCTTGAGGCCCAAGAAGGGAGCTGGGTATCCCACAGGGACCTCATTCAGGCTCCTGGCTTTATTGGCAGTTACACAGGGTTGCTTCCTTCCCTTGCACGTGCACACCGGCTTCGCAGTGCTCACCCTGCAAACTTGGGAGCTTTCCCAGCCTCAGGCTCCAGAAGCTGCAGCCAGGACCCCGGTGTCCAGAGATCGGCCCTAGCTGTCATCAGGGGCCCATTCCCAAAAGCAGATGTCTTCAGTTCCCTGGGCTGGACTGGGTGGAGACTGTACGCTCCCCTCTCTGCTGCCCCTGCCCTCTTCGTGCCCTGCTGGGTCAGGGAAGAAGGTGTTTCAGGACCAGGGCTGGGCACAGGCTCCTGTGCGAGAAGGGGCTAGGGCCTGCTCCTGGATTGCTGGGAGCTGCTCTAAAATACTGGTGTTTGTTGTAACAGGAGTTAAGGAGTGTGCCTGCCGCTGAGGGCTTTCTCGGGCAAGACCTTCTCAGCCAGGATGGGGAGGGATCATGGCAGCACTTCACAAAGGAAAGGAGTGAGGTCCCTTGCTCAGGGCAGCCCGGCCGGGCAGTGGCAGGACTGAGCCTCAGCTGTCTGGCTCCAGGCTGTCACAAGGGAAAGGAAGTCTAGACATTCTCACATCCCAGTCACAACAGCGACAGTGCGGCCTTTCCAGGTGCCCCACGCACCCTTCTTGCTGGCCCCTGCTGCCAGTGGGTGTACTGGCTCCCTCCTGTGTGGCTCTGGCCTCTGGGTGCTCTCGGGCGGGAGCTGGGGCTCCTGTTAACCCCCAGCCATGCTTGTCCGACTCCTCACAGGCTGCTTTATGGCACAGACCCCTGGGACTGCCCCTTAGCTTGAGTGGCTCAGGAAGGGGCTCTGGCTGTGAGCTCCCCACCTGCTGCACCTGCTGTAACCTCGGTGTCCCTGGCAGGGCCCAGCCCAGAGGCCCACATATTGGCTGCCTTAGGGGTGCAGAACTCAGCATAGCGTCAGGTCCCTCAGAATGTGCTCTGGTGACTGGGAGACTCACCCAGAGAGGCAGAGCCAGGAGGCTCCTGGTTCCCACGACGCCTCCCACCCTCCATACACCTGTGGCTTGGAACACAGCAGGACAGACACCCAAAGCCTCTCTGGGGACTACCAGTCTAGGTCCACAGGAGTGGTCATGAGGCCAAGATCATCCCCTGCTGCCTTGGAGACGATTTCAGTGCCAGCCCTCTCAGCCTGTGAGAACCACGCAATATGGCCTTTGTGGGTTTGTGCCTCATGGCCATCCTTGGAAGAGGGTGATGTAGGAGTTAATTATCATCCCCATTTTCCTGATGTAGAAACTGAGTCTTAGGGAAGGCACCAGACATCCCCAGGGCCACAAAGCTAGTTGCCGGCAGTGCTGAAGCTGAAGCCCGCCTCAGTTGATTTTATTTATTTTTCCAATGGAAATAATTTTGATTAAGAGGGCCCCTCGTGGCTCAGTCAGTTAAGCATCTGCCTTCGGCTCAGGTCATGATCTCAGGGTCCTGGGATTGAGCCCTGTGTCTGGCTCCCTGCTCAGTGGGGGTCTGCCTCTCCGTCTCCCTCTGCTCCTCCCCCTGCTCGTGCTCTCTCTGTCTCTCTCTCTCAAATAAAATCTTTTAAAAATAAAAAAGAAACTATTTTGATTATGCAAAAGTAATCTTATACTTAGAATTTTACGAAACACACCAGCAGAAAGAGGAAGGTGACCGCCCCCCTTGGCTGTACGATTATGGAAGCAGCATCACCTCCCAGGTGTTTCTCTGCATGTGAGCTGGAGTGTGTGAACATGTGTATTTTTTTCATTTAACAAAAATGAGGATGTGTTAATGCTAACGGTCTTCTCCCCACGCCAAATGTGGCTTTCCTTGTCAATTACGGAGCTTCTTCTCCTCGCTCCAAGGCGTAGAGAGTAGTGCACTGCAGGAATTGTCCATAACTTAGCGACAGAGTTTCCTTCGATTGACACGTCTTCAGTTGCTTCATCCCACCCTGTGACGTGGTGCTGGGATATGCGCCCTCGCACTGTATATACCTTTGCGCATTCGTCCTTTGGATGGATTCCGAGGAAGGATACTGTCAAGCATGGCAGTATCGCCAGGCAGGCAGCCGGCAGGAGCTTCCTCTTTCTTGAGCACAGGGCGCTCTCATGTTGGCCTCACAGGGCAGACAAAGTAGCCAGATTGAGAGCACCAAAAGCCAGGCCAGGAGAAAAGACAACCGTGTTCTGGCCCCAAGGACTCCTCACCCCCGCCAAAGAAAACAAAAGGGAACAAAACCAGTCTTCATTCTTCTCCAGATATTTCTAGAAATCCATCCCTGCAGCATTGTAATAGTTGTAGCTGTCTCTGCCTGTAACTTGATGAGTGACCCTAGGCAAGTGTCTCTTCCTGTCTGAATTTTATTTTCCCTTTCCCTTTCCCCATTAGTTCTTGCTCCACCTCCACTGCACCCAGCACTCTGAGCGACTCCTCCCTGGAACTGGCTCAGGGCCAGTCCTGGCCTGGGTGGCAGGGGAGGCTATGGGCCTCGAGCTCCTTACTGCCTGGTGAGGGGCGTTCGTGGCAGCAGAGCTGGTTCAGTGGGTGGATTCCAGACAAGCAGATGGAGGGCACCTGCTTTTTAGGATCTACTTCTAGAACTCAGCCCTGAGGCCCAGGTTCTTTGGGCCACTTTCCCTTTTGCCTGCTTCTCATGCCCAAGATCGATTGGGTTGGAGGCATTGCAGTAATGGAGTGAAATAGCCAGGCCCCCCCAGCCCCATGGGTAGCTGGGGTTCCTAGTGTGGGTCTTACATTCTGAGCCTTTGATCCTTGGTCCGTGAATCAGGGATAATAAGCGCCCCCTCTCAGAGGCGTGCAGGCCAGGGTTCAGCACCTGGCCCTGAAAATGAGCATCCCTGTTCCCCTTCCCGAGCCTAAGATCCCTGTGCAGGGAACGGCCCAGCACAAGGGACGGTCAGCAGCTTCCCTCCTCCTCTGCCAAAGACACGAGGGGAAGCTGCTCAAATGGCAGCAGGAAAGATGTAGGTCAGCTGGCCAGGCGGGAGAATCAGCCGCTGGGGAGAACAGTAGCTTCTCAGACTGGGAAGTTCTAGGAATCCTCTCATTTCTGCTCCCGTCAGCTTGGGGGACCCCAGGGTGACTGCTTCCCGGGTGGCCTGGGGTAGCTGGCTGAGCAGATGAGGCCAAGGAGAACTGGTTCACTACAGGCCTGGCACTGTTAGTTGTCCAGAAAGGGCCTTAGTTCACCGGGTCCAGGTTAACATCAGAGAGTTGGCAGCTGATGAGAGGCAGGAAGGCCCCATCGGGGTTGGGTGAATAGCTGGTGGCGAAGGGTGGGCTTTCCTGGTGGCCCGAATCCAGGGACAGTCAGACCGGCGCTCGCCCCTCCCTCTTCTACTTCCTGGATCCCAAGCTACCATCTGCCGCCCCTGTCACCTCAGAGCCCTCTCTGAGCCGTGTGCACCAGCACACATGTGTGCAGGTAGGGTGAGTGCGCTCCCAGACCCGGTGCATCGGGAGGCAGGTGACAGTTTGGACACACAAAGCTGCAGGGTCAAGGTGACGTTCTTCCTCCCACGCCCGCCAAGGCCACGGAGCGGAGCCAAAGCCATAGCCCCCCACTGGGTGTTTGTGGCAGGGAATTCTTTGTAGCTGGAGAGGCGCCAGCGGCCTCTGTTCCCAGCCTGTCCCCTGCCACGTCGCGGCAGCCTCTCCCACTAACCCCAGCCTTTCTGCGGCCCTCACCTGCCCCCACCCAGGGGGCTGAGGTTGATATCGCCCCATGGCCCGGATGAGAGGCCCACCTCTGCCCCTCCAGCTCCCGTCTTGCCGAGTCACATTGGCAGGTCCCTGCTTCTCTTAGGGTCTCTGCTCATTGGGAGGAGGGCATCCCTCTCAGACCCCGTTCTCTGGGAATCTTCTGTTTTCCCCTGAGAGCCAGGGTGTTGGCAGGAGCTGGAGTCTGCTATGGCCAGACCCGAAGTGCATGGCCACGAGGAACTGCCCCCTGGTCCCTGAGGCCAGGAGTTCCAGAGCAGCGGCTGTTAAAGCCAACCTGTCCCACAGGGCACGTGGCCTAAGCCATATATACACACAAAGCCAGGCCTGACCATGTATCAGCAGACCCTGCATCCTCTTGGGGGTTTATTCCCTTGCTGAGCCTGGGCCAATTCTTTAATGCCCGTGAGCTAGTCAGTATGGACTTCGTATCAGGGCCATGGGCGATCATGTCCTTTCCCCTCCCCCTGACTGCTCCTTTTGGTGCAGGAAGGAGCGTGGCCCCCCAGCGCCCCCCCCCCCCCCCCCCCCCCCCCGCAGACCTGGGTCTCACCTGTAGTTCTTTCACATCCTAGTTGGAGGCCCTGGGCCAAGTCCCTCAAACCTGAACCTCAGGCTTCTGTACAGTGAGTAATAAGTACTTCCCAGCCTGTGCACAGTGAAACAGAGCCAGGAACTGGGCCGCCCTGGACACAGATGCCTGCCGGCCTGTGTGGTCGCAGCCCCTGTGCTCTGCCCCGCGCCCTCCCGCTCCCTGGCCTTATGTTCGTCCACACTTGCAGATTCTGTGCTGGGAGTGGAGGGCTCTGTGTGGTCACTGAACCCTACAGAGAGCCAGTCCACCCCGGCTCTCAGTGCCCTTGCACCGGGACCTAGGCAGCCTCTCCTTGTCACTGACTTGCTGAGTGATAGGTGAGTCTCTGCCCTCCCCTGGGCCTCATTCCCCCCCCTCCCCTGGGCCTCATTCTCCCCATCTGTACTGGGAGGGAGGGAGGGAGAGTTGGATCTGGAGTTTTAGTTCCTTTGGACAGTGTTTGCCATTCAGAGTCCCTGGCGTGGTCTGGGCCCGACTACAGACCTTTGCTGGCCGGGTAGACCGGTGGGGGTCACAGCCGGGAAGACCCCTCCCAGGTCCTCCTACCTCTGACTGCTCCTGCGAGTGTTGCACCATCCGTGAGAGCCTCCGCTCTGACACTTGACAGCAGGGCCTTGAGCCAGATGGCTGGGGGGCGGGTCCACACTTCACCTCTTTCCAGCGGGGTCACCTTGGGCAAGTTACTTCACCTCTCCGAGCCTTTGTCTCAACTGCACAATGGGGGGCCTCAGTGCCTACCTGGGCAAGGTGGTTGGAGGACTGTGTGAGTTCACGTGGGTAGAGCATGAAGAACAGTGCCTGGCCATGGTCAGCGCACAACTCAAGGTTTGCTAGGTTTCTGCTCATCTCCTTCCCTGAGCCTCCATGTCTCACCAGTCCTGCAGGCGTCCCCTCCTGTGCCGAGCTGCTGCACTGCCAGGTGGGATGGGAGGAGTCAGGGAGCCCCTAAAAAGGCTTCTTTGTCCCTGCTTCTTCCCTGTGGCCCCAGGCCAGAACTTACTGTCCTAGTTTCATTAGGAAGAGTTCTTCCAGGGACTTCATGAGGAAATGAGTCCAGAGCCTCGGGGACCTCTGGGAGGGCGGGGCACGGGAGGAGGCTGCGTTGTGTGTGACCCTGCCCAGCCTGGGGTCTGCGCTCTGGGTGTGCCCAGGAAGATACGGGTGCTCGGTCCATTAGGGGGAGGGCGCAGACCTGTGGTGTAGACGGTGGGCAGCCACGGCCTCTATCCTCTGTCCCCTGCTGGGCTCCAGCTTCACCACCCCCCCTCACTCCTGGTGCCTGTAGTCCTTGGCCTGGCACAGAGCAGGCCTTGGTGGTTATGTGCTCAGTGAGTGAGGGAGCGAGCTGGGCTCCTGGGGCTGCACTGGCAGCCTCATTTGGCCAGAGGAGCTTGGCCAGAGGAGCCTTCCCACCCGATCCCAACACAGAAATCCACTCAGCAGCCTTGGAAGTTGGAGAAGGTGATGGCCAACTTCTGCTTGAATACCTCCAGGGACAGGGAGCTCACTAATTGACCACATCACTTCTGTTCCTGGATGGCTCTTTCTGTTAGAAAATCTCTTTCTTTCCAGTAAGACCAGGCCTACATCCTATGACCAGCTCTGTTTGTGGGGCCTCTGCTGAGAGAGGCCTATTTTCACCCCCAAGCCTGCTTAGCATCCCTTCCCAGCTATGGCACTGACATACTGTGAGGCCTCAGGTCAGGCCCATTGCCCTCTTGGGCTGCTGCTGCTTGGGGCCTGGCAGGCTGCATATTCACCTCCTGTAACTGTGACCTGCTTCCCAGGGAAGTGAGAGTGAAGACAGAGGTGCCCTGCCTACAGGTGAAGTGATGCCTCTCCAGGCATCTTGGTCTCCTGGTTAGTAAGGCAGCAGTTCCCGGAGCCCACAATGACCTGCAGCCTAGCACATAAGCACTCGGGGCTGTAGATGGGCCTCTTCTGGCCCTGAGACCAATTTGCAGCATAGGCACCACTCTGGCCTTGGTTAGGAACCTGAAGAGTTGTTACTACCCCTGTCTTTCTCACTTCTAAGGGTCACCTAAGTCCTTAGATTCCTCCCCTGCCACCTGCCAAATCCAGTCCTTGCCCCCTCCTGCTGTGGCCTTCCTGGGCCTCTCTAGCACTGCCAACCCAATCTCTTTTTTTCCTTCCAATCCATTCTCTGCTCTGCTGTCAAATGATGTCCAGCATGTCCTATCCTTGCTCAGCATCCTATAGTGACATCTACTACTTGTAGGATCGAGTTTGCTTGACTGACATTCAGAGCCTTTCAGGACCTAACCTGTACCTAGCATCTCTCCAGCCCCAGACCTCACCATCTACTTGCCTCCCAAATGCCAAGACTTTATTCTCTAGCATTACCCAAAATGAGTAATGTCAACAGAGGCATCGTACTCTCACATGTGGTTTCCTCTGCCTGGAAGGTTCTTCTCTGCTTGTCCAATAGCTCTTGACCTCAAGAGTCACCATTTCCAGGGAGTTTTTCCCTCCAGCCCCAGGTGGGCCTGGGCGTCCTCTGGGCTGTCCATCCCTGTGTTTCTCTCTGTCCTTACCACTCTGCATTGGGATGGTCTGATGATGAGTCTGGTTCACACCAGACCACAGGCCTTGGGAATTAGGGCAGGGGGATCCAGCCAGGGCCCGAGGAAGAGGAAGACAGGATGGAGCTATGTCTGGGTCCACGTGCCCAGTGCCCCTCCCGACCTCTTTCCGTTCCTTACATGGCACATGCCAGGTAGGGGTGTCTCTATGAGTCCTGGGGAAGTGCCTGGTGTGAAACCTTTGAGTCTGAGCTCCTGCATCCTCTGAAGGCCTGTTCTGTGTGCCAGAGGGGAGGATCCGTAGATGGAAAGTAGGCCCTGTCTTCTGAACGTTGGCCGCCTAACTCAATGTGTGACCTCGAGTAATTGGCTTCCCTTCTTGCAACCTCAAGTTACCTTGGCTCTGAAAAGGGTAGAGGGCCCAAGACACTTCCCCTTTGCCTTGGGTACATCTGTGCTGTGGTCAGACATGGCCCTGAAACTGCAGCTAGATCAGAAAACTTCCTTTCCATCTGGTCTCTGGGGCCTTGGGCTAAGCTTCCCTGGGTAGGAGTGAGCACAGGTTTTGCTCTATTTCAGGGGAAATGCCCATGGCTGCATTTGCCCAGCAGCATGGTGTGGCCCAGGGCCTACCCCATCCAGTGTGACTAACTCATCCTGGCTGGCTCACAGCTGTCCTGGTTTGACAGCGGAAAGTGCCAGTCTACCTGTGTCCTACAAACTCCCTCTACATCTGCAGCAGGGCCGCCCCATTACTTGTGGGTTCTGCTGCCCCGGTTGGGCAGGGCTCACTCGAGAAGAAAGAAAAAGCTGACCCTTCCGCAATTTGGGAGAATTCAAGGAGATGTAGAGCCCCTTGGAAGGCCCGGAGGAGCTCAGAGTATCCTGGTCAGGGTGCTGGTGTGGACAGGGCCAGGGCACTTGGCCATTGTTCTGATCCTGCATCTGATACAGCTTTGTGACTGCTGTGTCTGGGCCTCGGTCTCCCCAGCATGGCCCTGCTCACCTCATAGTAATATGGTGAGGATCATCTTGGTGACCCAGCCTCACCTTCCTGCTGCCATTTATAATCTTCAAGCCGTGTTTCTGTTTGTTCATGTCCCATTCCGGCCTCACCACTCCCAAGAGGAGTATTTCCTGTGTTAAATGGGAAGAAACTGAGGACACCAAGAACTTGCACAAAGCTCTACAGTTCATTAGGCCCTTCCCATGTGTTGCCTCTGGGCTCCTGGTACCCATGGGAGGTGGGCCTGGCAGGATCTACTGCACCACTTGGACGGATGGAGACACTGAGCCCATAGGCCCACGGGGTGCAGGTGTGAAAACAAATGGGTGCTGAGTCTCGGCCGTGGTGTGTGGTGGTTACAAGTAAGTGGGGGTCACTGGCTGGATGGTCCTTCTTCTCTCCCCACTCCCCCTTCATCAGTGTCTTCATCGGTAGGAGAAGATGGAGACAGATGGAAGGGAAAGGAAGACACGGGGAGGAGGGGGGAACGGGAGGATGGATGTGGGGTGGGGGGGGAGGGGGAGAGTGCTGGGGAGGCAGGGGGAGGGGGAGGGGCCAAACAGAGCCGCTACTTCCTCTTGTGGTTCTCACAGTCTGTCTGCACCAACTCCTGACAGATGGAGGGAAGGGGAGAGCTGGTGCCAAGAGGCTGTCACCGCAGGCGGGCAGAACTGGGGGGAGGGTGCTTTGTGGCCAGGGTTTGCATGGGGAGGGGGCAGCAGCTGGTGGTCTGGCTGCTGGGCTTCCTTGAAGCCAGCTCCCTAGGAACTGCGGTGGCCAAGGGGCATGGAAGCTGCTGGGCAGGAAAATGGGCAAGGGGTGAGCCTATCACCTGCCTGGGAATGGCCATGGCCTTGCCCCTGCCCAAACGCAGACGGCCACTCCTCTCTTTCCATATCCTGTGTCAGTGAGGCCCTACCCCAGGGGACACTGAGTGTTGGGCTGGACCGGTGCTCCGGGGGCTGGGGCTGAGCTGTGGTCAGGGTGGACCAGGACAGGAGAGCATGGGCACCAGGAGGCCCTTGGGGCCATGGGGGGCTCAGAGCAGGTGGGGCCTGGCCTCATGTCTGCAGGGCCAGAACTTAGCCTGGGGGTTTCCCAAGGCCTCTTGATTTTTCTCTAGGCTTCAAGGAGGAGTGGACAGGCCTGTTCCAGGGAGACTGGCACCTTCAGCATCCCTTTATAGAGTGTGGGTTTCCCCAGGCAGAGTTAGGTCACTGCCATCTTTTCCAGCACCCCGTGCCCAACACAGGGCCTCACACACAGGGGGGGTTCAGTGGATGCTTGTTCAGTGAATGGATGGATCCTTGCTTGCACACCTTCTGAGGTGGAGACCTCACTTCCTCATATGGCAGCTCTATTTCCAGAAACCGTGTTCTTTCTGATTCTGTCCTTGAAAGGCCTCATGGGTCCCAGACCTGTCACAGGGGCCACACAGAGCCCCTTGCTGACCATGCTGCCTTAGAGCAGCCTTGCGGACCAGAGACATCCCCCAGCTCATCTGGCTCTTTGGTGGCATCGGACAGGGCTGGGTCTCCACCACGACTGATCTGTAGGTTATCAGTAATCACAGCTGTCATTTATCGACCTTTACTCCATGCCTGAGAGTAGCTCATTTGATCTCCCATCAGCCCTGTTCGATAGGTACTGTTTTATCCCCCGTCTTACAGAGGAGAGGAATGAGGTAGAAGGTAGCAGGTGGCTTGAGGTCATGTGGCTGATGTCTAAGTCAGGAGGTGAGGGGCGGCTGGGTGGGCAGGTTCTGTGGCAGAGTTTGGGAATATGTGGGGCTTGGCAGGGCTGAAGAGGGGCCATGCTCTGGAGGTGGATCTGCCCCTACCTTCCTCCCCACACTACTCCTGGGCAGATCTTTGACACTAGGGTTTCAACCGAGCAGTCCTTCGGGAGACACCTGGGACCTGAAGCTCAGAGCCTGTCCTCGCCTTGAGAGCAGGGTGGCACCCAGGGATCTTACCGTGGCTGGGCCAAGCTGTCAGGTAGGTGGGGGGGAGCTGGGTCTTCTGCTGCTCCTTGATATTGGTCCTGGCCGGAATTATCCTCCCCATTAATATTAATAATGGCAGTCATTAATGATAAATTATAGTGTGTCCACCTCGTGCCAGACCTCAGCTGGGTGCCCTGGGGGAATGCTAGGAGAAGACAGTGGTACCGATCCTGAGAGCAGGGCATGCACTTTCCACCACATTTATCTCTTCTCCAGAGCCTGTCACTGGCTGGGCACTCGGGGGGCGGGGGTGGCAGCTTAGTAAGTCTTAGTGGTGGAGAAACAGGTTCCTGGGCCCCTTTGGTGGGATGCAACTCTCTCCTTTTTCTGTCATTCATAGACTGATTCCACAAACATTACTGTCAGGCCCTGTGCCCACCCCACATGGCCCCACCGACTGAGTTCACTCCTCACCTTGGCTCTTTAGTTACCCACTGGCTCTCCAGTGAGTGTACTGGGTTGCTCTGCTTGCTCACCCCCTTGGACTATCACTGCCCTCTCAGTGCCTCGAGTCTGTCGTCTGTACAGTGGGGTACTAGCAATCCTCTCCTCAAAGGCCTGTCGGAGGATTAGATGAGGTGATGACCACAGGGCACAGTAATCACTCAGGAGGGAGTGGCTGAGATGAAGATCCCAGAACACCCTCTGTGGGTGGCCTCGTGAATCCCCTGACACCCCCAGCCCTCTGCTGGGGGGGTGGCGAGGCACAGAGGGGTAGGGAGACGCAGTGTGTGAGTGGCGAGTTCGAGCCCTGGCGGCTCAGCCTCTGAGGTCTACATATTTGCCACTGCACCAGGCGAGGATGAAGGACTTAACCTGAAAGCTCCTTTGGAATTAGAATTGCAGAAGTTCCTGGCTGAGCTCTTGCAGGCTTCCAGCCCCCAGATCCCAAATCCCTCCTAATCCTAGGAAGGAGGCAGCACCCCCTCCTCCCACATCACGTCCATCAACCGCTCCCAGAGCCCTCCCTGGGCCTGTCACCTCCCACAGGAGCCCCGAAACGGCAGGCGAGGGCCGGGGCTGCGAGGAGGGGGGATTTCCAGCTAGGGTTGAGATCTGTCACAACATTAATGTTAATTAAGCCTCGTTAATTCAGTCCTCTGCTTACGCAGAGCTCCTGACAGCAAATTACTCATAAGTGAGGCGGTAAATTTATTGCTGCGTTTTCCCAAACACTCAGCAGCAAAGCACGTGCCCCCGGGAAAGTCAGAGGGAAGGCCTGGGGTGCGTGCGGCGTGGTTCCTGCCAGCCTGACACGCCTGGGCCCTGTGGCCCAGAGAGCAGCCGGGGCTCAGCGGGAGACCGGGAGAGGATGGACTCCGGGCCAGTCAGAGCAGGCTGCTGGGGCATGTAGTGAGCTCCCCCTCCCTGGAGGCATGTAAGTGGGAGGACAGGGTATCGCAAGTCCCTCCGGACCTGCCCATTATCTTTACCCTCATCCATCTCATGCTGCAGACGATGGAGCTCTGTGCTTTGTTTCCTCCCAGACTGCCTCACACAGTAGGGTCCCTAAAGAGGGAATTTGGATCTGGACTCGAGCTCCAGAACTGCCGTGCAGTTTGACAGGAGTTTAGTGGCCTCCTCAGGGACCGAGCCCCTGGTCTGCCGAGGCCGGACAGCCCTGCCAGGGATGCTGTGAAGGAGTCTGTCCCTGTCCCGGGTTGTGGGGCAGTCTTGGAACCAGGACCAGGCTCATGTCTTGGCAGATGGCCCTGGAGCCCAGCCCCTCTTGCTAGGCTAGGTATCAACCCTCCAGGGCGGGATATAGCGTCTCCTGAGTCCCTGGCCCCACAGTCCTCCCCTCGGACCTGCTTCTCTCCTTGGCTTTGAGCTGTGCCATGCCTGAGACGTTTGGAACAAACCCAGGCTCTGCGTACCTAGAATTTTTTTTAATTAATTAGAGCATTAAATGGTAGCCCTCTGGGAGAATCCCACCATCTGGCTGTCGTGTGAGAAGCAGGAAAATCTATGCATATTTGTCTATAGTGTGTGAATGTCATGTGAAGCCACCTGTGCATGTGTGGGTGTGCAGTCCATGTGCCGTGGCGTGTGTGCACGGTGTGGTGTGTGTGTCTGGGTATGTTTGGTGTGTGGGGCACATCTCAGTGTGCAAGGTGTGCCTTTCTGTATGTGCGTGTGCTCATATGAGAGTACACATGCCATGTGCATGTGCCTGAGGGTCTGCACGCCTGTCTGAGCACACTTCAGGTCTCGCTTTTGGGGGCGGTCATGCTGGGCTGTGTGCAGAGAGGGGGCAGACCTCAACCCTCCTGGCTGAGGTGGAGATCACAGAGTGGGCCTCGCACAGGGGAGAGCCGGGTGGCTTTGGCAAGTACACACGTGGCCTGCAGGGGGCAGGCGCGGAGGGTCTTGTTCCCCTTTTGACAGATGGGGAAGCCCAGGCCTGCCCAAGCAGAGAACCAAGGTGTGGAGGGGCCAGGACTGGCACTCAGGCTCTGGAACTTGCTGTGCCATGCTCATTCTGCTCTGCTGGCCAGTGTCTCTTGCCTTTGGCATCTTTTATGCTGTTGAATTTTCATGGTGACTTGGAGATGTTCTTGAGACAGTACCACCCCCATTTCTCAGGGCTGCTCAAGGGGCAAGGTCAGGACTTGCACTGCAGACCCCATGTCCTTCCCATTTGGGGAAGGAGGCAGCCAGGCCACTGTGCTGGCAAGGAGGTGGCATCAGGTCAGGACACTGGGCAGATATAAAGCTGCAGGGACTAGGCCTGTCTTGTCTCTCTGAGCCTCACAGGGTGGTTATAAGAACTCAATGAAGAGAGGTGTATACAAAAAGCCTTGTAAACCCTGAGGTGCAGTGGATAGATGAGGGTCTGGACCATAATCAGGGCCACATGTCCCCAAAGTTCTCTAAGGAGATGGCTAGGAGGTGGCACCCTAAAAGGAGGCTGGTGCCCTCCCTAGCTTTGCAGATCGTGAACCTTTCCCCAGAACCATCAACCTGGGTGCTAGCACTGTCCCGCAGCTCCAGCCTCCCATATAATAATGAAGTAGAGCAAGAACGGGACCCATAAAGCAGTGGGACTCACCCTTTATCCAACAGGTGTGATACTAAGGCCCAGAGAGGGTGAGTAACATGCTCAAGGCCACACAGCCCTATGGTTGGTACCAGAACCCAGGCCTCTTGGCTCCTAGCTCTATTCTCCTTGGTACTATGGCTGTGTCTTTAGAAAGGAAGAAAGGGGACATAAGGAGTTTCTTGTTGCCGGGGGGAGAATGTGGGAGTGCCAACCAACCAACTGGAGAGAACGTGGGATCCCCTGAAGCCCGGGTCATTATGCATAAATGGAGGACTTTTAAAGCAGTGGATTAACAATGATTGTTTTTACTGTGTATGCAGAATGCAGTGTGCTGAATATGGTTTGTAAATTCTGTATAGATAGAAAAGACCCAGGCCTCAAGATTGCTTGTGTTCATTGACTCATTCGTTTGTCCCACACACATTCCCTAAGTGTCCCTTCACTGCCCACCGTGTAGACCTATCCTACCTCTGGTGAGTTGCTAGGCTGGTGGGGAAAGATAGTTGAGTGACAATGATCCAGGGTGATGAGTCCGTGACCAAAAGAGGCCTTGGGTCCCACATGGGGACATGGAAGACTTCATAGTAGAGAGGGAGCGTCCAGAGAATGAGGAAGATGTATGAGCCTGTGTGACCCCCTGACCCCCCCAGCCTCCCATGAGCTTGACCTTGGACAGGCTCATCATTTACCCAGAAATGGGCCGTGGAGCACCTTCCACCTTGCCCGCCCTGATGCGGCTCTGCAGGGAACCGCCTTCCTACTTAGACATGGAAAAACTACCTTAGGAAGAACCTGGAGGCCCATGGATGACAGAGGTTAGGCCTCCCGATGCCCTTTAGTAACCATAATGGGAACATCTCAAGGACCTACTACTATGTACAGAGTCAGGGAAAGGGAGAGCCACTGAGAAAAGTTGTACTTTCCATCACTGAACATTTTCTAATATTTCTATTTTCTGAAATGTTAGAATATCCTAGATATCTTCTGAGTGCCAGCCGTCTGTCAGCCGATAGACGAATCTCACAACCAAGTACCCTGCAAGTCAGGATTCACCATCACAATTTTAGATGAGGAAAACCCAGGCTCTGAGAGGTCAAGTCACCTGCTGGTGGTCACGTAGCTGCTAAGGGGAGGGGATCTAGGATGTTAGCCCTGGTTCCTTAACCTGCTCCTGGTGGGAGGGGGGCTGTAGTGGGCAGCAGACCAGTATGGCCAAACCTCAGTGCTAGGAAACAGTGTCTACTTGAAGACAAGGTGGAAGCGGCTGGAAGTCCCTGAGCAATGGGCATGTTCACAGAGCAGGCTATTTCAGAAGTGGCTTCCCATTCACTCACGCTGTGTTGGGACCTGTCTTGTTGGAGTTACCATGCTGGCTCAGAACCTCAGGGTAACGGGTGAGCAGCGGCAGAGATGGCCAAGGCCTGGGCAGGATGTGAGGATCTGCGGGCACCTGCCCACCCCCTTCTCCACTGTTTCCTGCCTAGATGTGGCCCAGAAGCCAGGCCTCATACCTGTCCTGCTGGGCCCCTGGCTGGAGGCAGTGAGTGGTATCCATGCCATTAACTCTGCCCAGGTAGGTGGGGTGGTCTCAGCCAGAGCCCTGAGCCCCAGCTCTGGAGCACCCTGAGATGTGGCCAGCTCTGAAGGTCTTTCCAAACTTCAGGGCTTGCCGGCAGCTAGCAGGGCACCTGGTACACAGTAGGCCCCTGGCTTGAGTCTTCTGGCTTCCAGCAATGGAGATCTAAGACTTTCCAGTTAGAGTAGGGGGTCATTGGACCCCCTACTCAAGCACAGGACTGAGGGTGTGGAACACGGGGAGGCCCTGGGGACCCTTGCACCAAGCTCTCCCTGAAGGGCGCCTGGGGACCCCTCTGCCCTGAGCTCTTTGCCAAGCAGTCCAGTGGCAACGCGTGCGTGGGCCTGCCTTTCCTCCCCAACTCCAGCACGGCCGTCTCCCAGGAAACGGGGAATTTTTTCTCATTCCCATCATTAGGGTGCCAGGGCAAACAAACAGCCTAATCCAGATGAGCCCTGGGCCACAATCACATTCTCTTTTGGGGTTTTCTCTTTATTTCTAGCAATTTTGAGAAGACTGAAGTAATTGGTATTCCATACAGGTTAATAGAATTGCTGCCTTCTCGGTATTATGCTTTAATTTCCTTTATCGCGTAGCAAGTTGGAATTAATCGCTCCTCTCCTTCCTTTTTTCCCACCGAAACCTATTACCAGCCTGTCTGGTGGTTAAAGTCATTTTGTGGCAGCTCTTGGCTCCTTTCCACTTCCCTAGGAATCTTTCTGACCAGAGCCAAAGAACAAGGAGGGGTGAAAAACCCATTTGTACAAAGTGGGGATCTCCTGTTGAGAACTTATTTCCCTCTCTGTTCAAGAGGAAGGAACGCATCCAGCCTCCAGCCGGCACAGCTGACTGAGTCCCCTGTCGCTGAGAGCATTCAAGAGGGCAGGATGGCCATATGTCAGCAGTGGGAACAGAGGATTCCTGCACTGGGTGGGGGAAGGGGCAGGCCTTTGCCAGTCCTGGCGCCTGGATGAGAACCTTCTGGGGCTCTGTCTTCTGTCTGCGGGTTTAAGATTCTCTCCATGATTTCAGAGTTGGACAGCTTCTCCGCATCCACGGTGCTAACCCTGGGCCATTTGGGTGCAAGTGCGTTTTAGACCATGTGTGTTAAGATTCCAAGGGCCTCTCCTAGAATTGAAATGTCTGTTCAGTGATTCTAAGAGTCTGTTTTATGACTGCGAGTCTCTCAGGCTGCAGTTAGTTCTGCTCCACGACTGGGTCTTGGGAAGGAATGTAATTGCTTTGCTGAGGCTGCCTTGGGAGTGTGACCTCTGGGTAGGCTAGGCCCTCTCTGGCCTCTGTTTCCCCAAAATGTAAGAGTTGGACCAGATGGCCTCCGGGGCCTGACTCCAGGTATGTTCTGCTTGTAATCTACTGTCCCGCCCCCCATGGCCCCGTCTGCACTGGCCACCTCCCGGCACCTCGGGGGACCTAGAGCATTCTCCCATCTGAACCGAGTCCCTTGGGTACTTGCCCTTGGCCTCTCCCCTTCCAGCAGGGAGGCAACCAAGTTTTCCTCCAAAGTCCCAGCAGGAAGGTCAGTGGAGGTGATGGTAAGAAATCACACAGTCATGGACAAGAGCTGCATTGCCTTGGTGGGCTGTACAGTTCACCAGATAATTTCAACACTGCAATCTCCCGTGATCTGTGCCCTCCAAGGGGTGTAGTTAGGGTTAGCCCCATTTAATAGGTGAGGGAGCCGAGGCTCTGGGAGGTTAAGTAGCTTCCCTGTAGTCACACCGTGGTTCCAGGACATCGAGTGCCCTGCTGACGGTGTAGGCCGCCTGCCCACTGGACAAAACATCAGCAGCCCGAGGTGCTCAGCGTGATGTGGGAGCTGGAGGCCCAGGGGCCAGCTCCCCCAGGAACCTGCTGGGCAGGGTTCCCACATTCCCATGTCCTACATTCCCACATCCAATGGGAATAGGTTTCCACATTTCCATTCCTAGCCCCCTCCCCAGGATGTTGAGGGGCTTCGGAGAGTGGACCCCACTGCATTCCAGAAGGACCAAGACACCAAAAAAAAAAAAAAAAGAAAGAAAGAAAGAAAAAAAGAAACCACCTTCTCCGTCTGCTTTTAGAATCAAACTTTGACTTCTGGATCAAACCAGAGTCCCCAGTCCCCACTGCTGTCAACCAAAAGCACCCCTTCCCCGAGGTCCAGCCTGGGCTCCCAGCCCTGCCCTCCACCCTGCCAGCTGTCTCCACTTGCAGAGACGGGAGGTGCTGGGAGGGCCAACACCCCCAAGTTCAGTGCCCTTGTCTTCAACCAGGGCACTGAGACTCCTCAAATGGGGGGCATGGCTGAGGCCACATGGCAACCTCACCCCCCCTCAATTTCCTTAGAGAGCATTATGGATAAAAATGCCTAGTTCTGGTTCTGCTTGAGCCCTGTCACCTTGGGACAATCCATTACTTTTCTAGGGCTTTGCTGCCTCATCTCTCAAAGGGAGTGATGCCCTGTACCCCGTGTGCCCCCTCATAGAACTGCTGTGAAGAGCAGGGCCCAGGAGAGAGCTAGGGGCAGGGAGCTGGGGTCCCATATGCCATCAGCACCACCTCCATTTGGGATCTTAGTTCTGCACACTCCTGCTGGACTCTGCCAAGTTTCCAACCAGACAGTCTCCATCCTCACAGCAGCCCCCCATATCCCCCTCCCAGGTCTGCTGCTCCTCTGTGGCCCCGACTTTCAGGGCCCTTCCCCTCTCCCCATGGAACAGGCACCCAGAACCAGTTACCTCCTCTGCTGTCCCTGTCAGCCAGCTGCACCCCTGCTGCCCCTCCTGGAAGCAGGTGCTGACTGTGCTCAGCCCTGCCTGCAGGCCTGGAGAGCCCTTCCTTCATTTGTTCCTCCCGTTCTTGACCTGGTGAGGGCCCAAGGCAGGCCCATGAAGGACACACATGACAAACCTGACTCCTTTCTCCTCCCACGTCTAGATGTGGAGACTGAGGCACAGGGAGGGTAAGAGATTGGTCCAAGGCCACCACAGAGGTCAGGGAAAGCCTGCAGGGGAAGCTCCGAGGCCCCGGCCACTCGGAACTCCTCTTCCCCAGCCCAAGCCTGGGTTTGTGGAAGGCCTCCCCCAGGGAAGCCCTGTGAAGGGCTTTCCTGTAGCCAAGGGCCCCGCTAAGATGAGACAGGGAGGGTTTGCTTCTGCCTGAGGCTGGCGTCATGGTGGGTAGCTGGGCCACATACGGCTGGCTGACCGCATCACTGGGATGACTTACTGAGCTCTCACCGTGCTCCGGTCTAGTGGAGGGGAGGCCTCCCCAGGCCGTTGACAGGGAGATGAATGCTGTTCTGCAGGGCTGCAGATCTTCACCTCGCCGCCGGCCGCCAGGGTGGGTGTAGTCTGGAAGGGCATGCTACGGGCACTGCCCACGTCTGACCTGCCAGAAATATGGCAGCCAAATAAGCAGCCATGGGAATGGAGTTTGTAAATGCTTTCCCTGAGTGCTCGGGCCCTGTGGGCCCCAGGCTGGGTCTCCACGCCTCTCTGCCTTGTTGGCTGTAGAAGGCGTGGTCAGACACCGTCAGTAGTAGATGCTTGGGGGGCTCAGTCCGTTGAGGATCCGACTCTAGATTTTGGCTTAGGTCACGATCTCAGGGTCGTGGGATCAAGCCCTGAGTCAAGCACCACGCTCCGCTCAGAGAGTACTTGAGATTCTCTCTCTCCCTCTGCCCCTCCCCCTGCTTGTGCTCTCTGTCTCTCAAATAAATAAATAAATAAATAAATCTTTAAAAAGAAAAAAAAGGTTCTTGAGCTGGTCTTGAGGAGGGAGGAGAGAGGGATGCAGCACCTCCTGCCTGGCAGAGCTGTGTCAGTCAAGGTAGCTGGTGGGAAAGCCCACGGTTTGTCCATGACCCTTGTGTGGATGTGGAAGCCATGGGAGCCAGGGATGGAGCCAGAGCAACTAGCAGTGTAGCTTGAGGTGTCCATGAGGATTGTGCTGGGACACTGGTCATCTTCCTGGGGAGGTGGGAACCTGGCAGGACCAGGAAGGATGGTTTTCTGATTATGGAGAGGATTCCAGCGGAGCAACGGCAACTGGCTCTGGTTTTATGGCTCCCACCTGCAGCCTCTGCGCAGAGTGGCCTTACAGGGCCTAGGGACAGAGCCACAGTTCCCACGGTCTTTCATTCTCGCTCTGGACCTCGTGGTGGGTAATACTACACCTCTGAAGGAAAGGCACTGGAGAGCCTCTTGTCCAATCCAGCCATGCCGTGGAGGAAGAGACAAAGCACCCAGTAGGCAGGACTTATGCAAGGTCACCTAATAGAGCCGGGCCTCCCAGGCCAGACACAGCTGATTTGCTGCCGGTTTGTCACCAGGATGGCCCAGTGAGGCACCTCTTGGGAAGTGCACTTCTCTCAGCTGCCCAATTGGTGAAAATGTTTGCAGTTTCCCCTTAGCCAGGGCCACTTCCCCGTGTGGTCAGCCACTGCCTGGCAGGTGGAGGGTGCTGCCTCAACATGACCACAGGGGCTCAGTCCCTGACTGCCTGTGGGGTGGGAGGAGGACCGCCCCCCTCCCAGAGAAGCCGGGGTCATAACTCCATCGTTCACTCCCTGACCACCAGCAGGCCCAACCCGGGCTGTCGCCCCAGGCAGCGCCTGCCCGGTCTGTGTCCTTGGACTCCCGTGGCTTGGCTCCTGGCTGCAGAGTCTGCCCAGGGAGCTCTTGAAACCTGAGCGGTCTGGTGGGTGTCACCCAGCCTGTGGGTGCCAGAGCCTGGTTGCAGTGGGATCTGGAGTCTTTTCTGCAGAGGAAGAGGTAGAGCTGCCCCTTCTTTGATCAGGGGCTGGTGGTAGGAGAGCAGGGCCGGGAGGTGGAGACCTTGGCAGTCTCTGCTGTCGGCCCGAGGAAGGGGGAGCCATGAAACCCCAGCTCGGGTGGCCTGGCTAGGGCTAGACCAGAAGGTCCCTGGGTGGGAGGAGGCTGAGTCCCCTCTGGGGCCAGCCGGCTGCTCTGCACCGAGTAGATGAGCAGTAGGAAGCCGGGAGCCCGGCTGGACTGTGGCTGGAGGTCATGCAGTTTTCCAGCCGCGCCCCCTCCCTGGAGGCTCTACTCTGAGGGCACCATGAGTCTCCCTCTAGCTGTTTCTGGGGCTCTAACATCTCAGTGCCAAGTGGATGGCCCAGATCCAGGGTGGGAGCAGCCTGAGCTGTGTGCCACCTTATCATCTAAGCAGCACCCTTCTTGTGATGTTTGGTACTTTTGTAGGCACCAGCTAGGCCTGCGGATCCCATTCACCTCTCCCCATACCCACCTTCCCCCACCCCTACAGCTGTCGCTGGCTCAATACCTCCTGTGTCCACAAATCACTGTGACAGTTAGACCCCTTTGTCGTCAGTCCCTCGGAGACGCTCATCTTCCCCGTGGCGACAGGGAGTCCCACATACCCCAGCAAGGGCTTGAACCTCCCTTGGTGACGGTGGGACTGGGGGCCGGCAGTGTCTGAGAGCAGCTATGATGTGCTGGGGCCCAGAGCAGGGTCTGGGCTTCAGAAGCCCCAGGTGACCCTTTTGGAGGGACAGCAACATCTGTGTCATAGAGCCACACACCTGGGATTTCAGAAGGGCGTCCTTAAAGACCTGTTCGCCTGGGGAAACTGAGGCACAGAATGGGAAGAGGTCAGAGCCATAGGTATTCTCTGAGCACCCACTTGGCGTCAGACCCCATGTGAGGGGGACACCGGGATGAAGGAAATGATGGGAATGATGGTGAAGCACTGCTGTGCAACCAGGTGAACATCCAGGCTAAGGACATTCAGGAAAGAGCCCTGGGCCAGGAGAGACGTGACTAGAGTTCAAGTCTCCCCAGGAAGACTTGCTTAGCCCCCCTCCACCCCTGGTCTGGAGCCCTCTCTGCATCCTCACCTATGAGGATGGCATATCTCTTGAAGGACCCCGAGCTGAGGGCAGTATGGAGACCCCATCTCCTCATTTAAGAACAACATAGTGTGGGCAGTTTGTGAGCAACATTTGTGTTCTCCACCACAGCCGACCATGGGATGCCATGCGGACCCTACCATCCCTCCGCTGCCCCTCCTCCAGCTGGGGAATCTGGCCCTACCCAAGTGCCACCTCCCCCAGGAAGACCTCTCTGTGGCAGCCTCCCATCCAGTCTCCCCTCTGACCTTCCAGACTTCATATCCACACCTTTTTGTTTTGTTTTATCATCTGGACAGGTTATAAAATGTGTAGCCTCTTAGTGGAATAGTTTGGAAGAGGAGGAGAAAACCTGGAAAATTTTGAGGGAAACTGCCAAATTTAGAAAGCAAAGATGCCCTCACCAAAGAGTGGTCCTCCCAGGCCCACTGCTTTGTTCTTCTTCTTCTCCTTCAACCCTTCTCATGTCCCCCTGTGGGGCGGCCCTCACCAGCCACAGCCTCAAACCCTCCGCCCCCCACCGCCCATTCCCAGCACCTGCTGCTGCTTCATTTCCTCTTTCTCCCCAGGTGGGATGAGAGGGTGGGGGACAAAGCGCACTCAGATGTCACCTGCTGATGGATGGTGGTGGCCCGAGGCCCCAGAGCCTGCTGGGCCTCACAAAGCTGGGAGCCAAGCCCCGCCCACCGCACTTGGTGGGTGTTAGGACACGGTGGGAACCATTTGCCTTTCCAGCACCGCCAAGAGCCTTGAGTGTGCTTGTCAGCATGTGGGGACGCTCAGATTCAGAGATGTGGTGCCTTGCAAGGATGGAGTTGGAGGCCATGCGCAGCTGGTGGCCATGTGTGCCTTATGCAATGACGGTCCTGAGCTGGGACTGCCCGTCATGGGGCTGAGGGTGAGCAGATCACAGCCTGCTTAGAACCTTGGCTCCTTAGAGAGTTAGAATCTTAAATCCTCAGAAGCTGTTCTAAATGTTAGATTAGATCCACGGGATCTTTTTTTTTTTTTTTTTTTTTTTTTTTTAAGATTTCATTTTTAAGTAATCTCCACACCCAACATGGGCCTTGAACTTATAACCCCGAGACTGAGAATCATGTGCTCTACTTAGACTGAGACCACCTACCACTTAGACCCATGAGAATCCTTGACCAGAAGAATTGTAGGAACATCACAAATCCAGGAAGGGCTTTGCAGGGGTGGGAGTTGGGGCTTAAACCTGGTGCTGCTAGGGATGAGCCTTGAACCCAGGGTTTCATGCCCCTGCCCAGGGCCTGTTTCAGAATTGTTCAGGGGATGATGGGGAAATGGGTAATGTGTTCTCCCCTCACCCCGTTTCTAGTAAGTAGTGCAGCTCCGTTTTTGCCTGTTTCATATGTCGAGGTTTTACTTGGAAAAAGAGTTCCCCTGCTTAAAAATAAAAAAAAAAACAAGTTTTCCAGGCCCTGCGCGGTGCTGCAGCTCCGTGCCAGGACCTGCCACAGCCAGGGAGGGTGGCTGCGGCCCACGGGTGACGGAGCAGGCAGCCAGGGGCCTCCCCGGAGGGGGTGCAGGTTGCTCTGGACCACAGTCTCCTCCTCCTCTCACCCCTGCTGTGTTGTTGCTGCAGCCAGAGAACACTTGGGGTCTGTCGTCCCGTTGACTGGGGTGACAGTTTAATAGTAGCTTCCTGGGCTGTCATTTAAATCTGCCTGCCAGGTTAGTAGGCCGGGGCGGGCTGGCACGCCCCCTGCCCCCACCCGGATCTTCATTCTGCTGGCAGCGGTTGTCTTGGCAATGCCAGGGCCTGGCGAGCTCTGCAGTAGGGTAACTGGCAGGGGTGGGGGCGGCCCTTTCATCTCCCGACCCGGGTACAAGTGGCCCAGCTGCCTTAGGGCCAGGCTGTGGGAGCCAGAGCCAGGTCCGGGCTTAGGAGAGGAAGTGGGAGCAGACTGGTCCCTCTGTGCCCTAGGAGGGGAAGGGAGCTACTCTTCAACAGCCATGTCAAGCTGGACTCTACCTTGGCTATGGGTCTTTGCTCTGCCCTCAGAGAATATTCCCCGGGGGCCCACACAGCCTGTCTGCAGAAACCTGAGGGCTTGCATTCCTGACGTGTCTCCTATTCGCCTATGCCATGTCGCCCAATACCCGTCTCCTTGCCCCTGCTCTTCTCTGCACAGGTCCCTGTTCTGACAACTGGGATCCCCTTTAGCCTCACTCTGGGCCACGTGCCCTGTGAATACCTTCTCCTGTTTTTCATGGTTTGGTGGAGCTGGCCCAGAGACAGAAAACTAGGTACCGGCTTCCGCTGTGTGACCATAGGCCTTTGAGCCTCCGTGGGCTTCATCTTATCTGCAGGATGAGGGACTTGCCCTGCAGTAGTATTTCCTCAGATGTGCTTCATTGATGCACTTGTTTCCTGGGAAATTAATAGACGTGGCATCTAAAAAGGAGGATCCTTGGCTAAACAGGTTTGGGAAGTGCTGGGAGAAACAAAGTCAATCTGATATCTGCAGGCCTTCTCAGGACCTTCAGTAAGCCAGTGGACATCATGGCTCTACAGAGGAGGAAGATAGCAAGTCTTATCTGAAACATCTGGGTGCATGGCTACTCCTCCCTTCTCTCTCTCCCTCTGCTAGGGGCCAGTCATCGTCTCTCACAGTCTCACCAGATCCTCAGCCAAGCCCAGGCAGCTTAGAGACATGGGTATTTGTTGGCTGCTAAGCAGCAGCCCCTGTCCTTAGTGGAGGCTGCGTGAGTTCAGGGGTAGGGGCCTCTGAGGGGCAACGTGGGGCCAGGCAAGGCCAGTTGGTCTCCAGCCTAGGGGAGCTCCCAGGCCCCTTGCCTCCTCTCCAACCCCACATGGCCGTCTGCTGGCCCCTCCACACCCCAGGCCCTATTGTCCCTCTTCTGGAATGCTCCTTGTCCCTCTCGTCACTCCCACGGGGTGGTTGACTCCTCTTATTTGGACTTGGTCCCCTCCTTCAGGATTCCTTCCTTGATTCCTGGGCTGGGTCAGCTTCCTGGCCCCTGGCTCTCTGGCCTGCAGAATGGGAGAGCTGTGTGGGGGCTTGCGGCTCTGACAGGACAGAGCACTGATTGCTGAGTGGAGTCACACCAAGCAGCTCCACCTGGCAGCTCTGACCCATCTTTGCTTTGAAATCCCCTGTGTGCCCTGGGGCTGCCAGTGGGGTGTGGGGAACAGCAGTGTGAGGGATGTGTACTGTCCCCTGGAAGGAGGCCTGGAGGTGGAGGAAGCTGAGCGATCATGATAATTTCACAAGATCATAGACTCTGGGTGTTGAGGGATCTAAGATTCAGTCGGCGTCATACCTCCATCTCCAACTGAGGCGGTCGCCCTATATGACTGATGGGCCTGACGTCACGCACACAGCAGCCGAGGCTGCTGACTTCACATGCCTCACTCAAACTTGTACCTTTAAGCTTCTCCGTTTATGAAGCCCCAACACCATCCTTAGCCCGTTTGCTTCCCACAACCTTGTGTGTTTGGCGAAGCAGGGTTATTATTTCTGAATGTAGGTGAGGAAAGTGAGGCTCAGAGAAGTTGTGTAACTTGCAAAAGGTCACACAGCCCATGTGTAGCAGAGTGGAGTTCGACTGACCACGGCGTGTCTGATGCTTTGCTCTGCCTGTGTTCTTGTTACAAGTGGCAACGCCTACCTCCTTTGTCCCGGATTTCCCATTCTCCCCGGACTCTGCCCTGGGGTCGGCTCCTCCCCACTGCCCTCTGGAATCCCAAATCCTCTGTGGCAGCCCATCTGTTACCATGGTAGCAGATTATGATGTCGCAGACCCTGGATGTCTATGCACAGCTCCTGGATGTGGGGCACAGGGGCTCACAGAGGTGGGCATTGTCCAAGGGGCAGATTGGCATGGAAGGAAATAAATCCCCGGAAACAGGGGCCACGGCCTCCAGCCCAGCGAGGGCGTCCCTCTGGGAGCTGGAGCCAAGGCCAGGAATGGGGTCTGGCATGGCCTACTCCTATGGCCTTGAAAGGCCGCTGAGCCCTCCTGCTGTGGCAGGGCTGTGTAGCCTCACACCCCTGCGGGCTCCTTGCGCTGACCGACCCAACACCGGGATGCTCACTGGGGTCTCCCGGGACAGCCCTGTTGCCTTTTGTCCTTGTACAGGTGCTGCCTGGGAAAGCCACGATCTCCGAGTGCCCGGTGAGGGAGGGAACTGGCCCAGGGTCACCCAGAGAGGAGGTGGCTGTGCCAGGATCCGGTCTCACCCCCTGCTCCAAATCTTTCCATCTGGTTACACTTTCAGATGTGGCCTACTGAGGTGATTTAGTTCTGGTCCACAACCTGAGAGCAACCATGCTGCCTCAGTTTCCCCAGAGTGGTCCATTAGCAGAGACGGGTCACAGGTGCATGTCTATTCTGGCACATTCCACGGGAATACTTTATGGGGTCCCCTGAGCCATGTGATAACACGGAGGTGGCTGATGGCCTTCGTGGAAAGAGCCCAAGCTTCAGCAACTGCCACGTGGAATTAAAATCCCACTTCTGCTGCCTGCCGGCATCAGGTTCCTCTTCTGTCAGACGGGCTCCACAGCACCACCAGGATAGACGTGCAGAGTCCCTGGGGTGTTGGGTGAAAGGTGCCAGGCCAGAGCCAGGGTGGAAAATGTGCAAACTGGTCCTGACAGTGGACAAATCCCTTCTCTGCACACTGACATGGGACATCCATCCCTGAGGCTGCCGCTTCTGAACCTGATCGGCCTCAAGGCTGCTGGGCTGCCCTCCAGGACTGCCCTGGCCTCCCAGCCTGGCACCTCCAGGGCTCGGCACACGGTGGGGCCAAGCTCACTCCCAGCCTCCCAGAATGCCAGGGAGGAAAGGGACTGATTTTGATAGTGTCAGCTGGCCCAGACCTGTGACCGGGCCAGCCCCTCTGTCCCCTTCTTCATCAAGTTCACCTTGCTTTTTTGGGTTCTGCCTGTTTTTCCTCACACGGAGTTCCTGGGGGATAGGTTGGGCTGGTTTTTCTTCTGTGTGCTCAGTGTGGAGCCTGGGATGCAGTGAGCACGGATGCAAGCTCACTGAACGCTGAGCCGGAGCTTCTGCGGGATTTCCCCCCTCATTTGAGGCTTGTCTTCCACACCTGATGCTGCTGAGTGTTTTGTTTGAAGAGCCACAATGGGGAAGCGAGGGACCTGACTGTGAAGTCAAACTGTGGCCCTGCTCCCACCCACGTGTGACCTTGGCCATGTACTTAACGTCTCTGGTCCAAGATGTCTCCATGGGGTCAAGTGGGGACCTAAGTGGCCCTATGTCGTGAGGTTTCCTGGTAAAGCATCTGCACAGAGATGGGCACACAGACTGCACTTGGAGAATGTTACAACAGGATAAAGAAAACACTAGGATATACATTTCTTTTCTGCGGACGCCGAGCTTCTTGTTCAAGGGATGCGCTGGTCCTCGTGAGGGACAATGCACCGGGTGCTGTGGTTCATAGCCGTATTTACTTTCAGATGATTGTAGGCTGTGATTTTAAAAGACCATATTGGCACCTGTTACCAGCACCAGCTTCTCGGTGTGGAGCTCAGGGAGGGCTGCTTGGGGGCTTGGGCTAGGAGGCTCGAGAAGTGGTTGTGATCCCTGCTTTGCTGTGTTTCCTTGGGCCAGCCCCTTTCCTTCTCTGGGCCTTAAAGCCCCCTTCCCCGCAAATCTGTAGGTATGCAGGTTCCTCTCATTTCTTCTAGCTCTGCACAGAGAGGTACTCTCCTAAAGAAAGTGTGAAGAAAGCTCATCTTAGAATGTAGATGTATTGGAAGGATTCCATTGAAAGGCAGAAATATAATGGATTCAGGAGACCCAGTGTCGGTCCCCAAATCCAGGCTGTTCAGGCCAGGGGAGCAGTCACATGGCCCCAGAAGCAGCCCCAGGGCCTGGGGGAGGGTTTACATCATCCAGGACTGGCCACTGGGATGAAGCTTCCCTGGGAGAAGTGTGGGAGCAGAGGCTGGGCAGCCAAGCCCCCGTTTGGTCAGTGTCCCCAGTGACATCTGTCCTGACTTGGGTCCTGTTCTGAATCCGACAGAGTCCCTGCCCTGGAGGAATATCAGGCCAATACAGGGACAGGGACCAAGGCAGACTCTGGTGGCCCCTACCTTATTATCCCAATTTTTGTTACCAGCTATGAGAATTTAGTCTCTACATAATGGCCCCTGTGAGGGTACAAAACACCTGTTTCCTTTGCTTCTAAGGCTCAATCCATAAAAAACGGGAATAGCAGGGGCACCTGGGTGGCTCAGTGGTTGGCTTAGGGCGTGATCCCAGGGCCCTGGGGTCAAGGGTCCCTGCATGGAGGCTGCTTCTCTCTCTGCCTGTGTCTTTGCCTCTCTCGCTCTGTGTTTCTCATGAATAAATCTTAAAAACCCAAAAAACCAAAACAAATCAAAAACCAGAGTAGCTGTTGCGGACTGCATCTTCTGTGCCAGGACCTCTTTCCATATTCTTCAGACATTGTAACTTGCTGCTCCTCTGCAGAGCCCTTGTTTGCTTCTTCCCGTTGTATAGATAAGAAAACAGAGGCTCGGTAGTTCAGTAACACCCCCAAGGTCACGCAGACAGAGGCAGAGCTGGGATTCAGATGCCTGTGCAGAGCCTCCCTCCTGAGGCTGTGAGTGCCTCGAGAGCACTTACTCTCGGGAGATGGAGTGGGTGTCTCACCCAGTAGATGCTTTTTTCATCACCCCCAACAGAACATACCTCATTAATCTTGTCTCAGAGTAATCATTTGCTTTTAGGATTCATTAGCAATAGCTCCCTGGTGCTTCCAGAGGAGCCTGGTAGGGGTAGCAGGACAGGCCAGTGAAGGGGCTGAAAGCTGGCTGAAGGGGCTAAAGTCATTGCCATAGGTGATCAGGGAAGGCTTCCTGGGGGTGGTGGCAGTGAAATTGGACATTGAGGGGAGGAGGAGTGAGGAGTAAGACAAGAGAACAGGCAGTCCTTTGGAGGATGGATCCAGGTGCCCTTGCTGACCCTGAGGTCCTAAGCTTGGAGGCAGGGACAGCTGTCACCTGTCTCTACCAGATGCGCAGCAGATGCCTGAGGAATAAATCAGAGCTGCTCTCCTGTCCTCCCTTGGTTAGCGAGGCTCTCTGTGGCCTGTGGGGTGGTGGGAGGTCACATGGTCCTGCTTTCAGACGGAGCATGTCCTGGTCCCCCCAGGGCCACTGGACTGTACCCTGTGCCCACTAAGCCCCTCATGCTCTTCTCCTTGTCCCACAGCCAAGAAGACCTGTGCAGACAGTGACTTCACCTGTGGCAACGGCCACTGCATCCCAGAGCGGTGGAAGTGTGACGGCGAGGAGGAGTGTCCCGATGGCTCTGATGAGTCTGAGGCCACCTGCAGTGAGTCCTGGCCCTAGGGCGGGGGTGGGAGTGCTGCTCAGCTTCCTCATCAGATCCTCCTTGTCAGGAGGTTGGGAGGCTCAGTTGAGGTGACCTGTCAGCCACCGCTCCAGACCCTCCTCGGGCCGCACTGTCCGGGGCTCCCAGTGAATGGCCAGGCGTACCCAGTGCTAGTTTCTGCTGGTGTCTTGCAGCTTGGGTCCTGCTCCTGGAGCGCCCAGACCTAGAAGCAGCCAGAGCGTATCCTCCAGGTCTCCCTGCAGCCTCCCCCACTATTTTTCTGGAGGACTCTGATCATAATTCTAACAGTACTGGTAACAGCAGGTGCCTATTAAGTGTTGACTATGTGCCAGACACAGTGCTAGGCTCTTCGTGTGCACTAATTCATCTTCTTCCCACAGCAGCCTTATGAGGCGGGGGACCATCACTTTCTGAATTTTGAATTTTTGAGACTCAGAGAGGTTGAATGTCATGCCCAAGACCATCCAGCCAGGACTTTGAGGCCCTGGCTCTATCCTCTGAGCCAGCTGAGCCCAGGCGCCCTGGCGTCCATGGCAGGCTGGGAGGGCAATAGAGGCAGCCGGGGTGAGCTGAGGGCCAGAGCCGGAGCCCCAGGCCTGCCTCCCACGCTCAGGCCTTTGTCTCGCCTTGATTTCTTTTCCAGGCCCTAATCCTCAAAGCAAACTTACACCCGGCAGGTCATTCTCTGACATTTGTTAAATTAAAAA
Source organism: Vulpes vulpes (assembly GCF_048418805.1). Classification (NCBI taxonomy): domain Eukaryota; kingdom Metazoa; phylum Chordata; class Mammalia; order Carnivora; family Canidae; genus Vulpes; species Vulpes vulpes. Next base: position 157,044,110 of record NC_132791.1, read on the forward strand.
GATGAGGAGGGGGCGGGGAAGTCCCCAGCAGACCCAGGCAGAGCCTCAGCAGAGTAAGACAGAGACAAAAGGTTGGCGGGGAGCACGTGGAGGATGATTGGGCCAGGGAGGACCTCTGAGTCCCAGTCCCATGCTTGTTAGGGGTCACATTTGCCCCAGAGGCAGAGGCAGGGACATTGAGGCCTGCTGCCCATCCAGGGCTGTGGCTGGTGATAACTGGGTTTCTTCGTCTCCTAGCAACAGATCTACTACCAGTCTCTCCCTGTGAGAGAGAGAGAGAGAGAGAAAGAGAAAGGGAGAGCAGGAGCAACCCTGGGTCTCACACAGCTGCCTCTGCCCCCGCCAACTCCCCGCTAGACCATCTACCCTGTGCTTTTTCTTACCCCCGGCAGCCAGCCTGTCCTGGGGCTGGTCCTGAGCTTTGTCCTGAGCCACAGAAGGCATGAAGCCCAGCCATGCCCATGGGGATTCTTATCCTCAGGGCAAGCTTGGATCCCTGTTTAGAGAGAAGGAAACTGAGGCTAGGATGTGTTTGGCCACTTGCCCTTGGCTGCCCGGCTAAGGAGGGGCCAGGACTGTGTGTGTGGGAGGGGGTGGTGGCCACAGGGGACTGTGCAGGGGGCACTGTAGCCGGCCGGCCTCGCTCCAGCATCCAGCCAGGCCCCGCTCCAGCAGCCACCCTGGACACTGTGGGCGCAGCAGGGGAGGGAGGGGAGCCTCAGCACACTGTTTCCAGGGTCTGTCCTCCAGCCTGAGAGCTGTGCTTCCCCTTCTCCCTGTGTCTTTGTCTCTTTGTGTTGATGTTCCTTGTTCTCGTTCCTGCTCCCCCTCCAGGGCCCTGCCCACCCTACTCCCTTGGACCATCTCTCCCTCTACCTGCCCCCTACCTAGCCTCTCTCTTGCCATCCCTCTCCTCTGTGCCCCGTGGTTCCCTGTCTTTCTCCCTCTCACCTATCCTAGCAGTTGCTGCCTTTCCATCCCCTGGCTGCGCAGGGGCTCTCCAGCCTCACCTCTCCTGCCTCCCAGGCCTGCCTTGTGCCCACTGTAAGGCACTATAATTTGACAGTTGAATAACTGGAGAAGTCGAGGGCCTTGCTTCCAAGACACACAGGTTTGTGGCTGCCCTGTGGCCTTCTTTGATGAGATGGGCTCATCAGCCTCTCAGGTTTGACAGAGCACCTGTGGGAACAGGAGTCCAGGATGAACCCTGGGAATCAGGAGGCCCAGCCCTCCTCTGGGTTCTCCTAGTGAATTTGCTGTGAGATCCTGCACACCTTCCCATCCCTCTCTGGGCTCTAGTTTCTAACATCTCAGAATCCCAAAGACCATGATCTAAGATTCCTGGACTCTTAGGACCCTCTCTCCCAGCTGAGGCGTAAGGCCCAGGATCCCACCTATTGTGCAGTTACATTGATCAGAGGTGGGCAAGGCCTGTGGGTGGGTTGGGGGGCGCTGCCCAGAGGAGGTGGGCCAGAGTAGGACCTCAGGGGTTAGCAGAATTTGGGACAGCAGGACCTGGCAGCAGGCTTGCTCACTGTTTCCCTTCAGAATGGGAACCTGGTAGCCAACCCACTGCCCATTTAACTGGTGTTGCCATAGCAACCTCCGCAGTCTACCAGGTTCACCTCTTTAGCCTACCGGGTTCCTAGGGACTATCAATGGCAACTCAAAGAAAGATTATAGGCAAGGGCGCCTGGATGGCTCAGCGGGTGAGCACCTGCCTTTGGCTCAGGTTGTGATCCCGGGGTCCTGAGATCAAGTCCTACATCAGGCTCCCTGCAGGGAGCCTGCTTCTCCCTCTGCCTGTGTCTCTGCCTCTCAATCTGTCTCTCATGGATAAATAAAATCTTTATTAAAAAAAAAAAAGATTATAGACAGGAGTAAAGTGTAGTGGGTTTGGTGTGTGATATATTTGGGTCTAGGTCTTGTGAGACTTCAGGCAGGTTGCCCAGTCTCCTTGAGCCTCAGTTTACTCATCTGTAAAATGGAATGATGACTTACGGGGCTTACGAAGATGAAATGCAAAAGATACGGCAGTGTTGGTGCTGGAGTAAATGGCAGTGTTACTCTTATAGACGGTGTTTTGATTCCAGACCCTCTCTCCCACATACACCAGTTTAAAATTTTATTTTATTTTTATTTTTTTAAAGATTTTATTTATTTTTTGAATAACATGTTATTTTATGAATAACATGATAGACACAGAGAGAGAGAGAGAGAGAGCAAGAGAGAGGCAGAGACACAGGCAGAGGGAGAAGCAGGCTCCACGCCGGGAGCCCGATGTGGGACTCGATCCTGGGACCCCAGGGTCGCGCCCTGGGCCAAAGGCAGGTGCTAAACCGCTAAACCACCCAGGGATCCCTAGTTTAAAATTTTAGAGTAAGTAAGGGGGTTTGGATAGAGAAGGAAAGGAATTTGGGAGCAGGTCCCCATTTTCGTGCTCCCCTACTATGTCATCCACCCCCAGCTAGCTGGGGTTTCTCCAGGCTTTCTTTCCTCTGGTTCTGGGATTTGTGTCTATCAAGTACGGCCAGGAGTCACAGTAGGAAAGCCTGGGACATTTGCCTAATGAAAGTGGCATTTCGGCTCTAATTATAGCTCACTTGATTGGGGACGCTTCTGACCCACCTTCAGGCGTCTGATGGGAGGGGTACGGGGTGGGGATGGGGAGGTTGATTCAAGGTGAGTGAGTTGCAACTTTGGGTACTGCTTGTTGAAAATGGGATTTTATTCATCGTCTTAGAACCTTCCCAGTGGAAGAGGGACCTTACAGATGAACCCAGTGCCCCTTCCTATTATCGATCAGTCTGAGAGGCCCAGAGGCAGGCTGGAGGCTGACCAGCTAGGCGTCCTTTGCCTGAACCCGTGGGAAGGAGGCAGATCTGACTGCTCCCACCCCCCCTCCTGTGCTTCCTGGGCAGCAGCTGGACCCTGGGAGCCCTCCTGCCTGAGTCCCTGGCCCCCCACCCCCGGAGCTGGCAGTCCCCAGTTCCTATCTGGAGGTTGCCTGCCCTTAAGCCTCACATGTCCTGATGCTGCAGATGTGCTTGCTCACTAAGCAGCCATCATACGCTTTCATTCTTTTATTCGACAGACACTTCTCTTTTCATCAATTTGTGAACTCATAACGTTAGAGAATGCCAGTGGATTAGATTTCTGGGGCAGGATTCTCTGGGACTTGATAATGCCTCCAGCCACTCTGGCGTGCAGTTCCAGGCCCTTGCTGACTTTAGAGGATGCCTGGTATCTTAGAGATGGTGGGGCTCTTCACACCTGCCTCTCAGGACCTCGAGGACACTTGACAGGCCAGGGCATTCCTCAGGGCGTCTTCCTCTGCGGAAGGCCCTGTGGACTCTGGTAATGAATACCCCAGGGATGAGAGCAGGGCCCGCCCAGCCCCTTGCATTTGCATTTCATGAGAGGAAACAGGGGCAACTGGTTTCTGAGTTTGTTCCAGGCTCTGAGTGTCTAGATTTTCATGTTTCCATCAACCAATTCTAAGAGAGCATGTAGCTCTCTACATTTTCAGATGGAGCCTTGGCACAGAGAGGTTAAGTGACTTGCTGGCTGTCCTGAATGTGGACATGAGGTGGCCATGCTGCCTGAGTAAAGGCCCGGTGAGCCTCCTTCCTCTGGTGACCCTGTCTCTAGCCCAGAGGGATTGGGGGCACCAACGGGGCCTGCTTTCCTCATGGGCCGTGGTTAAACAGTGGAGGTAAGAGACCTGGGCTGGAAGTCCAGCTCTGCTCTCTCCATAAGACTTTGAGCAAACACCTTACCCTCTCTGGGCTCTGCTTGCCTTATCTGTAAACAGGAGGTAGTAATAGCACCCCCCTCCCTCATAAGGAGATACTGCATGTCAGCACTTACCCAGACCAGCTTCCCAGGGCTAGGCAGTGAGGAGGCCTGAGCCGGGAGCCTAGAAAGTGAGGTGCGCCTCCTAGCCTTGGGGAGAAGCTGTATTAACAACAGCGATGGTGAGGTTCTCGGAGAGAGAGGTGGTTGAAACACCTGGTATCTAGTCTCCTAGATGGTCCCTTCCCCTCTTTGGGCCACTGTCTCCTATTACTGTAATGGGTGCTCCTCCAGGTGACCTCTCATGTCCTAGCATTCCAGGACAGTGCCTTGGCACTTTGAAGGTAGGAGGGCTGGTGTCAGGCATTGCTGAATCCTCCAGAGCCTGTAATTAGAGCTGTCTATTTAAGGACACAGCAAATGTCTTATTAATTATAAAGAAAGAAAGCAGACGGATTGTTTAATCATTGTCCTTGCTGAAAGGTTATGCAATTAACTATATAAATATTCATTAAAAGTTCAAGCGGCTGCCTGCTGCACTGGGGTATGCAGAACCAGGCCTCAAGAGGTGAGGAAAGATGGTGAAGGGCCATTTCACCCACCTGGGCTTTGAGGTGTAGAGTCTGAGGCTGGTTTGGACTACTTCTCTACCCACAGGAGCCTGCAGGGCTTGATGGAAAGGGCAGGTTCAGTCAGAGGAACCAGGACTCTGCCTCTCACCTGCTGTGCATCTTTGGATCAGTTCCTTCTTCTCTCTGAGCCTGTTTCCTCATCTCTAAAACGGAGTGCCTATCTTAAGTACTGCTGCCCTGCTCTCCTCTGGGGGTGCTGCTAGGATGACCTTTGTGAATGGCACCCTGGAGTGGGCACTTACAGCCTGCAGGGTGTGCTAACTTGGGAGGTGGAGGGTGATGTGGGAAATGGAGTAGCCTGATGCCCTGTGGGTGCTCAGTAAATAGGGCTTCCTTCCAGCTCCCTGCTCAAGTTCTGTTTCCGGAGGCCTGGCTCAGGATACATGGTCCCTCTGTGTCACTGTTCTCTCGGGAGCTTGCAAGCATACAGAATGCCTCTGTCACCCTTATGGGAAGGAGTTTCAAGGAGATAAAATATTCTATGTCCTTTAGACTTGCAGAATGTTAACCCAATGACTCTCAGATGGGGTGCATGGGAATCACTGGGGCAGGGGGCGGGGGACTTGCTGAAATGCATGTTCCTGGGCTCTGCCCTCAAAGTCTGGATTTGGTCTGATATGAGCCAGGCCCAGGAACCTGCACTTCTAGCAGCTCCTCCCACCCCACCCTGCAGTCAGGACTCTGGGAAACCCTGGTCAGCTTCAGCTCCTTCCTGTGCTTACAGGGGTCCTGCAGTATGGGGGCCATAGAGAGGTGTTCTGGAAGGACCCCACCTCCCAGCTGCCATACCTCCTTCACCACCCTGCAGTACAGCCCCAAGGAAGCCTTTGTAAAAGATCTTGGAGGGTCAGCGCTCTCTAGGGCTCTACACTACAGTTACTTGTGAAGGGGAATTTCTAGAAAATGAATCCCATAGATCCTGTATTCCCAATGGGTTGCCTCATATTTCATGAAATGTATTCCTAGGGATAACTCTGGAGTCCAAGGTACTCCTCTCCCTTGGCATAGCAGCATCTGGGGGCCCTGCCTCAAACACCTGCCCTTCGCCCCATCCTATCCCTTTTCTCCATCTCTCTTGCCCTACCATCCCAGCTATGAAACTGGTCTGAGATGAGGGGGCGAAATTGAGTGAGGTATGAGTGACCCTATGCTGGCAGGTGCAACAGACTGTGCCAAGCCTCTGGGGTCAGCCCCAGCTGACTTGGAGTCGTCATGCAGTTCTTAGCAGCTGTGTGACTAGAACCTAGTGCTTACGGCCCTCTGGTACACAGTAGCCCTCAGGACATACTCATTGAGTGAATGTACAAGTCCTTATCTGTCCGTTTGGAGAATACTAGCGGATAATCGTCAGTGAGCACTGGGCTGGGCTTTCTTCTACGTGCCTGACAGATGTTAACAATCCTAACTACTAGGGAATAGTATCAGCCCCACTGTCTTGGCACCGAGGTGAGGACTGTGGGCCAAGCTCACATGGCCAGTGAATGACCGAATTCATGCCCAGGAAGCCAGGTTCCAGAGCCCCTGCCCGTGACCTCCAAGCTGGAGAGCTTGACATAATCCTCACCCTGCCGGGCTATTGTGAGGATTAAGTGAGTGCCTAGCTCTGTGCCTGGCACATCCTGGAGACGACAGCGTTTATACCATGGAGGGTAGCAGGGAGCCGGCCGCAGAGGTCTGAAATGCGTCTGCCACAGCTGGCTCTGTCACGTGGGTCGTCCTGGGATGCTCAGGATGAGAGCTGTGCCCAGCCCTGATCAGGGTTCTCATTCTTTCTTCCAAATTGAGAATCAACCCTGGGGCTCCAGGCCCCTGATTGAGTCAGCCTCTGATTGCTGCTGCAGTAATTATAGCTGTGTGGTCCCGCTGGGCCCTGCAGCGCGGCACTGCTCTGATGCGGGCTCAGCACCATCACCAGGGGAGGGGGCGGGAGGGGGGTGGCGTACCCAGGGAGCTGCTCGGGCCTTGGTGAGCCCTCCTAATCCACAGGTTCAGATCACGGAGCTGCTGATCTGGAAGCCAAACCAAGGCCCAGTCGGGGCATATTTCAGCCCTGGCACACAGTAGGGAAATGGCAGAGAAGCATGAAGGGCAGGGCAATTTTGTGTTGCTGGAGCTCAAGGGGAGGTTTTGAAGGGTGGGAGGTAGGGCTGGTGAGGCAAACGGGTGGCTGGATCCAGGACGGTCCTGAGTGCCAGGGCCCAGGGGCCCACGAGAGGGCATTAGCAGGGAGTGGAGGGATCAGATGTAGGATTCAGAGGGTCTTTGGGGTGGACAGCGCTGCTTCTCAGATGAAGAAACTGAGACCCGGGGCAGGGACGCCCTGATAGATTCCCAAGGCCTTGGGCCAGGTGGCTGGGGTCAGGCAGGAGGACCGGTTGGCACCATGCCCCATGTCTGCCTTGGCTAAGCCATGCGTGTGTGTCTGTCTCCACAGCCAAGCAGGTGTGTCCTGCAGAGAAGCTGAGCTGTGGACCCGCCAGCCACAAGTGTGTGCCCGCCTCGTGGCGCTGCGACGGGGAGAAGGACTGCGAGAGCGGTGCAGACGAGGCCGGCTGTGCCACCTGTGAGTTGGGTTAGGTCCCAGGGTCTGCTGGGGAGTCAGGCAGCCTCAGGGAGCAGCAGCCGTTTCTGGAGGGGCTTTCTGGAGGGGCTCGGTGGGGGGAGAGCAAAGGGTAACCATGAGGACACTAGTAATGGCCAGGCGCTCTGGAGAGACATTTCCGGCTTTCATCCTCACAACCACTGCACAAGCAGCCATTGTCATCCCCATTTTATGGGTGAGGAAACTGAGGCTCAGACAAGCGAGGAATAGCTTCCAATGTCGAGTGATGGAACTGAGATTCAGATCTGGCTCTGGACAGCCGAGCCCAGGAGTCTTTTTACCATATCTGACATCTATTCATCCATTCCATCCGTCTCCACTGAGTTCCGAGCAAGGGCAGGGGGCCTGGTTGGGCCATAGGGAGTCATGGTGGCGGCCTGGGCCAGGGCACTGGTGGTGCTGGGGTGGGGGAGGGGCAGACTCCTGAAGTGTGAAGGACGCCTGATGCTGAAATCTCAGACTCCAGCAGGAATGTCACAGGGCGGGAAGACAGACCCAGCAGCCTCGGCAGGAACAGATGGAAGCGGTCATTGGGGCAGTTCCACATCACTGAGCTTCAAACACAGGATTATCTCCTGCCCAGGGAGCAGGCCAGCAGGTCCTGGGCCAGTGGGGCTTATGCTTGTTTCAATTGGATGGACACCTACTGTGTGCCAGGCCCAGAGCCAGGCTCTGGAAGGGATGATGAGGTGAATCCTACGTGCCACCTTCCTCCGGGAGCTCATGATTAATAGGGGAGACAGACTGGCTGTCGATAACTAGGCTGCAAGGCTGGACTGGAATATAGGTGGTTTGGGGTATTATGAGGACTTTTGCCAGGCACTTATCCACCAGCCTCTATATTTACATCCCATCCATCCTCCCTGGCCCAAGGGAAATGCCATCTCTTTCTGGAGGTGTCTGAGTCACAGCACTCTAGATTCCAAGTCTGGAGTTCTGATGTGTCTGAAGCAGGAAGCATCTGGGTGTGGGGAGGAGATGCTGGCTGGGACCAGCAGTTTCAGAGCCGTCCGTGGTGATGGCACTGGCTTGATTCCTGAGCTGTGATAATTTTGCAGGCCTTCACTGGCCAATATGAATCCTCTTCTCTTCTTACTCCGCACCCACCTCCCACCACCATCAGATGTTTCCTCAGCTCTAAGGGCCATCAGCCACGATTGCACAGGGTGGGAGTATCTCTAACTAGGGCAAATTGTGTGGCAGGCATGTTCTTCATTAATTATGGGAGACGGGAAGGTGGCTAGAAGGTCCTACTGGATGGCTCTGCTACAGCTCTGGACCAGCTGGGCAGAGGAGCAAAAAATTATTCCTTCTCTCCTCCCCCAGAGCTGCTTCCATTTGTGAGTGCTGGGAGTGGGGTCTCTGGAGGCAGGTGTGAGAATATGGCTCTTGAAGTCGTTGTCAACTTTAAAACCTTAGGGAGAACTCAGAATAAGGAAGGACTTCCTCCCAGAACTCTGAACTTAGTGAGTCCTTACCCACCCCCAGACACATGCAAGCTGAGTCTGGCAGGAAAGAGGGGAGCTTCTCTAGGCATCGGTGTAATCTTGGGGGGCAGGCACCATAAGGTAGCATGTGGTTTTCCCACCAGTGCCCCAACATCCGAAAATCCCAGAAGGGGGAGAAACGCAACTGTCAGAAACTTGATAGAGCTGTCAGACACACATGACGAGCTGCCTACATTGTGAAACCTAAGACATCATTCTATTTTATGTTCAATAACAATGAAAAATGACATTTTTCTGTCAGAAAATAGAAGCAGACTCTTGGTGCCCCCACGTGGAGAGATCTGGTGCTGCCACCACCATCAGGTTACCCAAGGCTACAGCCCCCAGACCTAGCCGTGGCCTCTGTGTAAGGAATGAAGCAGGGAGGAGGTGAGGAGGTCGCTGCTCTGAAAACGGCTTCCATTCCAGGAAAAGAAGAGAAAACAAGGGAACTGAGAGGGGTCAGAGTAGGAGAGAAGAGCCCCAAACCTGAGTTCTGGTTCTGTGACCCTGGGCAAGTTGCTCCTTCTGGGCCTCAGTTTCCCCATCTGTAAACTAGCAGTTGAGCTGGTGGTCTCCAAAGCCCTCCCAGCCTCTGAGGTGAGCAGTTCACTAGACAGAGGAAGCCCAGGGCCCCAGGCAGGGCCAGTGACCTGTGCCCTTGACTACTGCACATCCCTTAGTTACTGCCCACACCCATCCATCCACTGCACAGCTGCCCCCTGCAGGGAGCTCTGTGCCAGGTTCTCAGGACGAAGCTGGGTCAGTCTCAGAGCCCATCCCCACGCAGTAGTTGTGAGGGAGACAGAAGGACGTGAGACCCAGACACATGAGCATGCTGTGAAGGGCACACAGAAGGAGAGCAGGGGTGGAGGGAGGCTTCCCAAGTAGGAGAGTACAAAGGGTGTTATAAAAGGTGGATGTGGGGCCCCTGAAGGATGAGTACATGTCACTGAAATACAGAGGCTGTGGTGGGCAGGAGGTGAGCGCCCAGCAGAGGGAACAGCTTGGGCGAAGGCCTCGAGGTGAGCAGGTGGACCAAGGGTCTAGTATGGCTGACTGAGGTGTTGGGGTAGAGCAGCGGCTCCATGCCCAGCGGCCTGGATGCCAGGCCAGGGGACTGACCCGGATGCTGCGGGCACATAGCTGTGGGAAGAGGCCTCAGCCCTGCCATCAGGAGACAGCTCCAGACCTGATTCCTTGGGGAAGGGTCAGCATCACGTTGGGTGTCGTGTCCAGGATCATCACCTGGCCTTTCAAGGCCGGCCGGGGCCTGCCGCCCAGGTGCTCCCAGCCCCACCTCCGTGCTGTTGCCCGAGGGGAATCATCCCTGCAAGGAGGCCGCGAGGTCAGGGAGGGCAGGGTGTTGCCCAAGGTCCCCTGCGAGGCCCCTGCTGGGATCAGAAGCCCCAGTGCCCTCCGGTCCCCAGTCAGGCCCCCACCTGTGGCCCGTGGGCAAGGGTCAGGGTGTCCTCGTGTCCCCGCCCGCCCGCGCGGGGCCGACCGGTTCTCTGTCCCGCGCAGTGTGCGCCCCGCACGAGTTCCAGTGCAGCAACCGCTCCTGCCTGGCCGCCGTGTTCGTGTGCGACGGCGACGACGACTGTGGCGACGGCAGCGACGAGCGTGGCTGCGCCGACCCGGCCTGCGGGCCCCGCGAGTTCCGCTGCGGCGGCGGCGGCGGCACCTGCATCCCCGAGCGCTGGGTCTGCGACCGGCAGTTCGACTGTGAGGACCGCTCGGACGAGGCGGCCGACCTGTGCCCCGGGGCCACCGCCGCGCCCGCCGCCTGCGCCGCTGCCGCCCAGTTCGCCTGCCGCAGCGGCGAGTGTGTGCACCTGGGCTGGCGCTGCGACGGCGACCGCGACTGCAAGGACAAGTCGGACGAGGCCGACTGCCGTAAGCCCCCGCTCCCTTCCATGGGCGCGCCTGCCCCCTCACTGCAGGCCCTGGTTACCTGGGTTACGGCGGCCCGGGCTTGAGGCAGGTGGAGTCCTTGCTTGGAGCAGCCCGGGTCTGACCCCAGAGGCCGAGGGTCTTCTCCGGCCCTGCCCTTTGGAGCATTTGCCTCCTGGCTGCAGTGACCGGGACCTTGGTACACTCAGGAGCTGCTCCCCCTCCACCTGCTGGGCTTCAACCCTCCCAGCTGGGCTTCCCTACCCGGTACTCCCCACCTCCCCTGAACCACCATCTCCTTCAGCACAGCTCTGCTGTGATGTCGTCTGTTTGTTCCTCAGCTCCCCTTCCAGTAGTACCTTGAGCTCCAAGAAGGTGGGGAGCCCCCCAGTAGTCTCTGGGTTCCCGACATCCCACATAGTGCCCAGCATGCAGTAGGTGTTCAGGAAGGATTTGCTGAAGGGATGAAGTTGTTAAGTAATGAGCACCAACACTCAAAAGAGGGCCACGGGCCCACTGGGAACAAGTGGCTCTGGGGAGAGGTGGTGGATGGGAAAACGGGACCTGAGTTTTAGTCCTGGCTCTGCCAGCCAGAGTGCTATGTGATCCTGGGTGAGGCCTTCGCCCTCTCTGAGCTTCAGTCTCCCCATTTCTACACTGAAAGTGCCTTGGCCAGGTGTCCTTTGAGGACTCCCAAGCTCAGCCACTGGTTCTGTTCTTGCTGAGGGTGGATATGGTCTGGGCGTTGGGGGCTGGGGGAGGAGAGAGGTCCTAACACCACCTTGGGCCTGACCCACTCTCTTTGCCCTCTCTTGGCAGCTCTGGGGACGTGTCGTGGGGATGAGTTCCAGTGTGGGGATGGGACTTGTGTCCCAACACTCAAACGCTGCAACCAGGAACAGGACTGTCCAGATGGGAGTGACGAGGCTGGCTGTCTACAGGGTATGTGGGGTTGGGCCATAGGAGTGACACTCTCCCTGAAGAAGAGCCCTGAGCTCTCTGGGCTCCAGAGAGAGCAGAGTTCAGAGAGGTTTCCCCTCGGTCCCTGAGATGTGTCTTCCCCCAGAGCATCACTTGCCCCTAAATTACCTAGATTTACTTCCTGGGGTCCTATTGGCCCCAGAACAGGATTTTAAAGGACTTTGCAAAAGCTGAGAGGACTAGGGGTACGTGAAAAGTCACTGTAGGATGTCCAGCCTCCAATTTGTCCATATCCGGGCCTCCAAGTGGCTTCCTTCCCAGGAGTGGAGGTTCAGTCCCCACAGAGCCCCCTTAATTCTCAGATGACTGTTTGGTTATCACTCCCCGCCTGCAGGAGCCAGGGTCCTGATCAGGGGTCATCTGGGGTAATGGATGAAGGGTTGAGCAGTGAGGTGACCTCCTCTGTGCAGGGCCTCCAGGGAACAGGTCCACCTCAGATGGTCAGTGCAGCCCCCAGGATCTCTGTAGGGCTCCTGCTTTTCTGTCTCCGGGCCCAGGACTGCCAGATAGGCACACACCCCCACCTCGCCCCGGCCTTACCCAGCTAGATGATGCTTGGGCATCCTGATTATCCCTGGGGTCCTGCATTTCTGAGAGCTGAGCTCCCGCCAGCCCTGTGTTCAACTGTCTGTCCTGGGCCCTCTAGAGACCAGTAGGACTGGGGCTGGGGCTGAAACTCTGCTTGCCTCCCATGGACCTAGACCAGCCCTCCTGCCCAAGGTCTCATAGGTCCTGTCCACTCTCTTGTCCGGCCCGACAGAGTCAACATGTGAGGGTCCCCGCAGATTTCAGTGTAAGAGTGGCGAGTGCGTGGACGGCGGGAAAGTGTGTGATGCTCAAAGAGACTGCCGGGACTGGTCGGATGAGCCTCTGAAAGAGTGTGGTACAGTACCTGTCCACTTCTGGCTGCTGGACTAACCCCCCCACCCACCGCACCCCCTCCTGGCATCCGGGCCCAGGCCCATGCCTTGCCCCTCTGCACACAGTCTGCTCTGACCCTCTCTCTGGACTCCTGCGCTGTCCTGTGGCCTCAGGTGGGACTCTCTGCCTTTGGGGCCTCTTTCTGTATCTCTCCAAATCGAACTGCCTCTCCTTTCCAACCCAGGTGTTCAATTATGCTTCCTCTCACAGATTTGGCCTCTCCTCCCTCCTTCCTCATTCAGACCTCTGAGTGTGTGCTCACTCTGAAACTTTCTTCCTCAGTGATTCTACCCTGCTGACCTAGCCAGTGCCCTGCCTCTGAGGCCTTCCAGGCCCTGTAGGAATCCTGGCAAAGGGGGAGAGATGGGACAGCAGGAGGTAGCCAACTGTGGTACATCCAAGGCCGCCCAGCTCAGGCCAGGCCTGAGTGAGAGTAAGGCAGACCCAGCAGCAGGAGGTGGCACTATCCTGAGCCCCAAGGAGCTTGGACTTTCTGGGAGACAAGACTTACAGGCTGGGCATGAGTAAGGGGTGGAATGAGGGAGCTGTCCTAATGGCTAGAGCTGTCAAGGTGGGTTCCAGGCTAAAAAGAACAGGAGAGTCTGGGCTGTAGGTGAAGTGGGCATCTGATAGAACATGCCAGAAACCCAGTGTGGGCTCCAGGAAGGTTCATTTCTGAGCTCAGGGGTTTGGACAGAAAATTCCTGGGAGCAAAGAGCCTAGATCAAGCCCTACCTTCCTGGCAGACCCGTTTTCACTCAGCACCTCCCCTCCTGGGCACTCCAGGGATCCTCATTGTCTAGAACTCCCCAGGAGCAGCATGTTGCCACCCCTGGGGGAGATTTAAAAATTGATTTTGGAAGGAAGAGTAGTTGGGTGAAGGTCACCCAGCCTCCACCTGAATTTGCAGGATAGGCGCTCCTCTTGGGCCCTCCTGCTCCTACAGAGGCCCTGCCAAGAAAAGCCCCAGAAGAAGGAGCCTAGACAAAAGAGGATAAGGAAGTGGGAGCACCTGAGTCTGGCCGCCCACTCCACCCTGATTTGGAGTTAGCCAAGGACTGCCAACCTACTAAATCTCTTCTTTCTGGTCTTTTGCATGACACACCTGAGAGAAGTAGGTATGCGTGTATTTGTGTCTCTGTGCTGGTGAGAGGCCAGTCTCTGTGTCCATGGCTCTTAGTAAGGCAAGGGAACCACATCTCGTGTCTCTGTGTGTCCTCGTGTCTGTATGAATGTGTCTTTGGAGCCCACGGGCCTGTTGGTGCCTCTGCACGTAAACTGGCGTGTGTGAGCATGCAAGTATGTGCATGTGCTGGGGAAAGTGACCCTTCCCCTTCCTTCCCTGGTGCCTCTGGACCACCACCCCTCCATCCCCTGCAGGCATCCAATGGAATCGCTTCCAGGCTAGATTGAACCGGGAAGGCCCAGGAAATCCCCTTCAGCCTCTCTGCCTTGGCAGCCATGGCCTTCCAGAGCAAGGTCAACAAGGTCCAGACCCACTGCTCATTCTTTTGCTCCAATGCACCTCAGCCCTAGAGGACTCTGTACTTTTCTTCTTTCAGAGAAATCTGAACCCTTTTCCCTTTTCAGAGCCATTCTACACATGCTAGTCTGTCAAGGGGGGAGGGGGGTAGTGAGTGGGTGCATGAATGAGATAGTGAGTGAGCAGTGAGCAGATGGATGGATAGCCCTGAGGGAATAATACAGGTCAGGGAAGGCGTGGAGTGATGGAAGATTCCTGGTGTTGTGGTGGTGCCCCGCAGAGACCACCTCAAAATTGTCCTGGCTCAGCATCCCCCAAGGGGCTGGGCCTTCCCAGGGCTGGGCCCATCTCAGTCACCCCAAACCTTCCAGTCATGGGATTGCTGTGATCTTGTTCTTTCAGTTCCACCAACATCCCAGGCAAACAGGAGGAGGCCCAGGGGTAATGGGGAATAATCCCTAAGCATGGCTTAGGCTGAAGGTGGGGCACTCACAGCTGTGCATGGCCTTGGGTGGGCAGCTCAGACCAGCTGTGTGCATGGCCATGGCTGGCTCATCTCAGCTCTGCTTGGCTTGGCTGGAGTGGTGATTGCATGAACCTGGTGGGTAGAAGGGTGGCATGGCACCTTCTCTTGGCTTGCAGAGTTAACCTGTGATTCCAAAGTTCAGAAGATGCTGTGAGAACATGGTGAGCCTCGGTCCTGGCCTCTCTGACCTCCCTTAGGACTCTGCCAGAGGGGATGAGGGAGTGGAGGATGGGGAAAGCAGATGAGCTCCTGGCATCCATTCAGCCCTTGGGGCAGTTGGTATTCCGGGACCAGGCCTGTGACTAAGTATAGGAAGACGGACAGGTGCTGAGAGGGGAGAAGGTGGAAATAACAGTACATCATATTTCATGGTAGGAGAGAAGTGGTCAAGCAGCAGCTCTGTGTAGATAAAGCCTGGGGTCCTACATAACCACAAGCTCAGTGGGGACAGCCTTTGTTGTTCAGACTGGCTGGCAGCAGACAAGTTCTGGGCCCTGTCCAGGGAGGGATGTGGACAGATGGGATGTGTCCAGAGGAAGACACTTGAATGGCAGGGCACCAGAAATCAGCCCTTTAAGGAGCTTCTGAGGGAGCCGTCAGACTCTGTCTGGCCAACCGTACCTGGCAGAGCTGGAGTGGGAGCAGAAGCTTCAGGAAGGCCAGTCCAATGAGGAAGAGCTTCATAATGAGCTATTCCAGACGGGGCCAGCTGCCTTAGGGGGAAGGGGGCTCCTTGAGGCTGGAGATGTTTAAGCAAGGGCATTTCAGAAGGGGTTCTTGAAGCATCCTGAGGGTTCGGTGTGGTCCATGCACCATGAGGTCACAAGGAAGGAGGAGCTGTGAGACGAGTGCTTGTGAAGGAAAGGCCTCAGATGGCCCTCACTGCCTCGAACGTCCCAGGAGACAGAGTCCTGTCCTGGGAGACATAGGGCCTGAGTCCCACTCTGTCCCTGCCTCTGTCTGGCCTTGAGCAAGGACCTGCCCCTCTCTGAGCCTCCTCTTGACCAGTCACCTGGTTAATGAGGCTGCGGCTCAGTGTGGATGGAGAGCATCCGGGCTCTGCGGGGGTCCTGTCATCCCGAGTCTCTACCTCAGCTCCCAGCCCTGCTCTTTGTCCTGCCCCCACCCTAGCCTGGGCTCTGGGACCCTCAGGAGCCTGTGTCCCTCCCCAGGACTGAATGAGTGTCTGCACAACAATGGGGGCTGCTCCCACATATGTACGGACCTCAAGATCGGCTTTGAGTGCACGTGCCCAGCAGGCTACCAGCTCTTGGACCAGAAGACCTGTGGCGGTGAGACCCTCCCCTCTCCTGCCCCTGCCCACCCCCAAGCAGAGGCCGAGCCCCCTGCCAGTTCTGACCTGTGCTCCTCCTCACAGACATTGACGAGTGTGAGGACCCCGATGCCTGTAGCCAGATCTGTGTCAACTACAAGGGCTACTTTAAGTGCGAGTGCCACCCTGGCTATGAGATGGATACGCTGACCAAGAACTGCAAGGCTGTCGGTATGGGCGCCCCGAGGTGGGGGGAACGGGGCAGCTCCGAAGGGGTACAGAAAGCAACATGTCACCACGTCTGTGAGGAGCAGATGGGCACACCTGTGCATGCACATGCATACACACACAAGGCAGGTTGCACACATGCTTGGACTGTAAGTGTACGTCACGCACACAACACATCACACACTGACACTTGCATGGACCCTGCATAGAGCCACTCAGGATAGCATAGAGGGTGCACCTGCACCGCACACATTGTACGGACACAAACTGGACCATGCAGACAGCACATGGAACAGGTCATCCCCATAGAGGGCATGACATGCGCAGACCTGCACGTTGACCAGTTCAGCCGCCTGAATACACTCTATTCCATTCTTTATGCTGAACACCTGACACTGTCATAGGCGCTGGGGATTTAGCAGTAAGCAAAGCAGACACAGGTCCCCGTGTGCCCTTGTGCGACTCACATCCTGCTGGAGGACAGACAAGAAATTTGTTAAATAAAATACAGGGTACCCCGGTGGCTCAGTCAGTGAAGCGTCTGCCTTCGACTCAGGTCATGATCCCAGGGTCCTGGGATTGAGCCCCGTGTTGGGCTCCCCGCTCAGGGGGGGTGTCTGCTTCTCCCTCTGCCCCCAGCTCATACTCTCATGCTCTCTCTCATTCTATCTCAAATAAATAATAAAGTCTTTTTAAAGTTTTTTTATTTGTATTTATTTTTTAAAAGATTTTATTTTATTCATGAGAGACACACACAGAGAGAGGCAGAGATATAGGCAGAGGAAGAAGCAGGCTTCATGCAAGGAGCCTGATGTGGGACTCCATCCTGGGACCCCAAGATCATGCCCCGAGTTGAAGGCAGACGTTTAACTGCTGAGCCACCCAGAAGTCCCTAAATAATAAAATCTTAAAAAAACAAAAACAAAAACACAAAAAAACAGAGCCTGGCAGATGGTGATAATGGCTAAGGAGGAGTAGAAAGTGGGGAAGGGGAGAGGGCAGTGCAGGAGGGCAGACAGGGCTACAGTTTTAGAGTGGTCAGGGAAGCCTCACCTTCCTGAGAAGGTAATGTTTGAGTCAAGACATGAAGGAGGTAAAGGAAGGAGCCATGCGTTTATCTGTAGGAACCACATTTCAGGCCAAAGGAGCAGAAAGTGCAAAGGCCCTGAGGCAGGAGCATGCGTGGTGAGTTCAGATAATGGCCTAGCTAGAGCGAGGAGCATAGGAGATGAAGTCAGAGAGGTGACTTCGGGCACATCACAGAGGTCTTCTGGACTATCCTAAGCGCTGACTCTCCATTTCACTCCCAGTCAGTGGGGAGCCTTGGAAGGTTTTGAGTGGAGGAGGGACGTGCTGTGCCTTACATTTCCAGAGGCTCCTTCTGGCTGCTGTGCTGGGAGGAGACTCTGAGGGGTCAGGGTAGGAAGCAGGAAACCATGTAAGAAGTTTTTGCTATAACCCAGAAGGAGTGAGGGTGGCTTGGACCAAGGTGTCACAGTGCAAATCGTGAGAAGCAGACAGACTCGACATAACTTTGAACGTCAGGACTTCTTTTGAAGGCACAGGATTCACATATCCATTGAATGCAAGGATGTGAGAGAGAAAAAAAAAAAAGAGCCAAAGATTACTGCAAGGTTTTTGGGAAAACAGGATTGCTATTTATGGAGCTGGAAAGATGGTGAGAGGAGCAGGTTTGGGGGAATAGTAGGTTGATTTGGGCATGGTAAGTCTGAGAAAGCTGTCTAGACCTCCACCCGAGTGGAGGTCGTGAGGAGGCAGTTGGACGTACGAGTCTGGAGTTCAGATGTCCGAATACAATGCCCGGTGTGCAGACTATACCAGGACAGCAGCCACGGTAATGGACGTGCACTCTGCAAACCCAAAACCGTGCTGCCCCAACTGCACAAGAGGCAACATGGACATGAGCACATCATGTGTCACATGCGGCTTGTTCTCCCCCCCGCAGCCCTCCCTGTGTGGGATGCATGTAACCCACAACACGGATTATATACATGCAGTGGAGACAGCACACACCTGCCATGTAATCCAAGCCCCTGCAGATGAGCATCCAAAGTGCAGTCACACAAAAACCCCAGTCATCCACATGCTGGGTTCCTGTCACAGACGGCTTTCAGTGGAGGTCTCCCCAAGATACCCCGTAAACCAGCTCCTGCCTTCTGAAGGATGGTGCCACTGCTCTCGTTTGGGGGTGACAAGAATAGCAGGGCTTTGAGGTCGGCTTTCCTTCTTTCCCCTTCTGCACCCAGAGCTCTGTTTTTCTGGACTCTCTGCTGGTACCACGTCCTCCTCATCACCACACACAGGTCACAGGCCCAGGCCCACAGGGCTCTGCGCTGGTCCTTCCTGGCCCCCAGGGAACTCATTAGCCTGGCACAGATGCATAGTGACAGGGACCAGGTGCAACACAGAGGGAGAAGGCCCAGGCAGCACCAGGTACAGGTGTCAGTACTTGAGAGTGGCCCGATAATCTAAAAACAGGCTGTGGGAGTGGCAGCCGGAGTTAAGTGCTAATCCCTCATCAGCCTCTGGGATAGTGACCCTTGTATTGAGGAGCCAGGAATGTCAGGGTCACTAGTGATCTTCCTAAAAGTGGGTTTTGTGTGTGCGTGGGCAGCTGTGTATTGTCTCCACTGTCCCGTCCCTGCTGCTGTTTCAGAGTCAAGGGCAAACTCTACGCCCAGCTCACAGGACCCTTCCCGATCTGGCCCCTGCCAGCCTCTGCAGCTTCATCCCTTGCCGTTTCCCCAGACACATTCCGCATAGACTACAGACTCCGGCTTCAGGGAGAAGAGTCTGAGACTGAGTCTCCTCTTTTAAATCACCCTAGTTCTGATGTTTGTCCTCACACTGTAGCCTCAGGCCCTTTCTAAAACACTTAATGCTCATGTTTCTCCTTCTTGAACTGTCGCAGTGGGACCCTAAGCAGGGGCGTTAGGGAGCATTGCATTCTAGGGCGAGGGGACCCCTTGAGCAGAGGCGCGAGGCAGCCAAGCTCTGCTGCGGCTGGGTCATAATAGGTGGTCTGGTGGCTGGAGTCAAGGTGTGTTAGGGGTGAGTGATGAGGCCAGACCAGGAGCTCGGGGTCACACCACAGAAGGCCTTCAGTGTAAGCCTAAAGAGGAAACGGGGAGTCATAAAGGATGTGGGGGGTGTTTGCGTCTAATAAAAAGAATAAAAATCCTTCTGTTATGCGTGGTACTTTGCACCTTACTTTTTATACCCATTTTTCATCTGCTCCTTTAAGCTGTGAGTTAGGAATTGTCACTCCTATATTATAGGGAAATGAGGCATCCTCACCCAAGCTAGCCAGGGGTAGAGCCCTGCCTTTTGCACTGACCCTTTCTCTCAACCATCCTGCATGGCAGCTGGCAAAAGCCCCTCCCTGATCTTCACCAACCGGCATGAAGTGCGGAGGATAGACCTGGTGAAGCGAGACTACTCGCGCCTCATCCCCATGCTCAAGAACGTTGTGGCGCTGGATGTTGAAGTTGCCACCAATCGCATCTACTGGTGTGACCTCTCCTACCGCAAGATCTATAGGTGAGCAGGGGCAGGTGTCCTGCAGCCAGGCCTGGGCAGGGAGGGGCCTGAGAGGAGAAGAGGAAGGGTGGCCTCTGTCCCCTCTCTGCCTCCAGAGTGCCCCAGGACAGACGGGGACTTGGGAAAGGACGCAGGATCACAGTGGATGGAACTGCCAGACCTCCTCCTGCCCCTGGGCTGGCCTCGGCTGAGAGCCCTGTTGGGAGAGCAGCTTGGGCTCTGACACCTGGGCTCTGACTGGCCCCTGGTGACCCAGTGGGGCAGTGCAGGACAGGAAATGTTCCACCGGCCAGAAAGGACTTCTAGAGCAGCTCACATACCTGTGTATGGGATCCTGGGGATGACTCAGGATGACTCAGTCCAAGATGACTTGAATGTGGTCCTGCCTGGAGGATTGCACTCCTGACATAGTGATGTTCATTATGTTGATCCTGAGGGTAAAGGACAGAGGGGGCCTCTTACCCAATCTGGGGTGTCAGGGAACTCTTTCTGGATGGCACTACCTCCAGTCCAGCCCTTACTTTGTCTGATGCCATAGTCGGTGGACTTTGGCTCTCCACAGGCCCCTCACACACACGAGGAGGTCCTCTCATAGGTTTTTCTCAAATGCCACAAGCCTGCCTCCCTGCATGTCCAGGCGCCTGTTTTGATGTTACATCCTTTCTGTGTCCTGAGATCCACCTGGCAGGACTGCTAATGACCAAGCACAGGGTAGACTGTTGAAAGAACAATGGGATGGATGGAGGGACGGAGAGAGGGAGGGATGGAAGGATGGAGGCAGATCTATAGGGTGGTACTCACTGACAACTAGACGCATGGCACACCCTGAACGCACAGACATACTCAGTTTACACTCACTCGTAGAAGCAGCTAGTGCCTGCTGTGTTCTCAGCCCCTTCTTCCGTTCGTTCTTGCTGGCACAGACTCCCTTCATCTCTCACCCGGATGCTGTCATGGCCCCTGGCCCATCTCCCTGTCTTCACTCCCTCCCCTCTAGCATATCAGTGCCCATGATCCCACATACCTGTCCGACCATGTCCTCTTACCTGTCCGGTTACTCCCTCCAGAGTAAAATCTGGCTGCTTAGCACATCCTGCAGAGCCTGCCAGGGTGCGGCCCCTGCCTGCACTTGCCCCTGCCCAGTACCTCAGGATTCCAGAATATATACTTCTGGGCACTTGCATGTGCTGTCCCTTCTGCTTTCTGTCCCTTGTGCTCCTCATGACCAGTCTTTCAGGACTCACTACAGAGCCTTCTCCAGTCTTCCAGGATACTGGGGTTTTCCCTTCTCGGCTGCTGTAGTATCTGATGCTTTCTGTAACCACATTGTGCTGTGATTACCTGGCTAGTAATTTCTGTCCCCACTAAAATGGGCTCCTCCAGGCTAGAGGCCGTGGCTCATTCAGGCCAACCCCGGGTTGCCCAGGGAATGTGTGGGATAGAAACTAGTCAAGTTCCTCCAAAATCCGCGGCCATATCCTAGAGAGGAGAGAGGGGGAAAGGGTTCCCAGGCAGCTCCAGATGGACCCATGGCCAGCTCTGGTTGCTCTTAGCGCCTACATGGACAAGGCCAGCGACCCAGCAGAGCAGGAGGTCCTCGTGGATGAGCAGCTGCACTCTCCAGAGGGCCTGGCGGTGGACTGGGTCCATAAGCACATCTACTGGACGGACTCCGGCAACAAGACCATCTCCGTGGCCACGATGGATGGCTCTCGCCGATGCACTCTCTTCAGCCGTGACCTCAGTGAGCCCCGGGCCATCGCGGTTGACCCCCTGAGAGGGTGAGTGTCTGACCCAAACTTCACATTCTCACTGTAGGCACTCAGGCCCCAGGTGTCTGTCATCAGAGCTATCTGAGGACTTCGGAAGGCCCCGGGCCACTGAGGCAGCCCAAGACAGACCGTGTGGGCCCCCCCAGATTGTTAACCCTTCTTTGGGTATAGTCACCAGGGTTCTCCTGGACTCTGCTGCTCATTCATCATGTTATAGGATCAGTGCATCTCAGAGCAGAGTCGGGCTCTAGAGATTCCTAGTAGAAGCACCTGGGGCAGGAAACCTTTCCTTGGGCCGCCGTCTGCTGCAGGTGGGCATCTGGTGGCTGCTCCCACACTCCCAGAGACACGGAGCTCATTACTTCTTATAGGGGCCGTTTCATTTCAATGCAGTTCTGCCCATAGAGAATGTTTAGGATTATTTTTTTTCCCTCATATTCCCAAATCTGCCTAACTTTGTCTCCGTTGGCCTCTGGAGTCACATCAAGCATGTTGCCCTGCAGGACACCAGTAAGACCTGAGGACCAAGATCACTAGGTCTGCTATGCTGCAGGCTCCCCACCCCTGTGCCCACAGTCTCTGGGCCTCTCACCATCCAGGCTGCCCTGCTCTGGCCACACCTCCATTTTGGGGGTAGGGACTCTGAACAGAGCAGGCCTCCTCCCTCCCTTCCTCAGCAGGGATATCCCAGAAAGTCCTATTAAGTGTGTCAGGATCACCAGCTTCTTCCTATTATTGTTTCTTTAGTTGTGAAATAGGGATAGGAAACCCCTCTTCTTCCAGTGAGGGCTGCTGGGGGCAGGGTGGCCCCTAAATGTGTGAGGCCTTGGGTGGTGACTGTGACAGCTGTGCTTTAATGATCATGCCTAGGTGCATCCAGCCCAGGGCCAGGCCCCCAATGGTGCTGAGTTGGCTCACTTAACCCCCACTTCCGCCCTGCTCCCTGTGTCTCCCCACACATGGTTATACCCAGGCCATCTGAAGTCCTAGTCCGAGCGGGAAACCCACCGCACACCCAAGTTAAGATCATTTGAGGAGGGCAGCCCCGGTGATGCAGCGGTTTAGCGCCGCCTGCATCCCAGGGCATGATCCTGGGGACCCTGGATGGAGTCCCATGTCATCTCTGTATGATGCCTGCTTCTTCCTCTGCCTCTCTCTCTCTGTCTCTATGAATAAATAAATAAAATCT
This sequence comes from Vulpes vulpes, assembly GCF_048418805.1. Classification (NCBI taxonomy): domain Eukaryota; kingdom Metazoa; phylum Chordata; class Mammalia; order Carnivora; family Canidae; genus Vulpes; species Vulpes vulpes. The sequence continues at coordinate 157,066,453 of NC_132791.1, forward strand.
TTTTTTTTTAAAAAAAAAAAAGATCATTTGAGGAGGGTCTGACGAAGGGACTAGTTACAGAGGAGTGGGTGAGGTCTAATGCTCTGTCCCTAACAGTGTAGGCGTACCCGGGTCAGGAAGGAAAGGTGGTCATCTTCAGAGTAGCAGCCAGCCAGAGGCAGCTTTGTAGAGAGGAGCCTGGAACCAACATCCTGACCTCAGCCTCTCCCTCCTGCTCAAACATTTTGCTGAACGCAGCTGGAAGTCAGAAGGCCAGGGAGCCAAGCCCGTTGATGTGGCTCGCATGTGGGTCAGTGTTTTGGTGTGCGGAACAGAATGGGTCGAGAGTGGCTCCAAAGTGGCTAACAGAGGGTAGCCAATGCAACTACTCAGCTCCCCAGCTCCAAGTCAACCTTGGCTTGACACTAGGTTTCAGCAGAGGCAGTTTTGGGGAGAGTTAAGCCCACCATTCAGCTTGACTTTGGGTTTTTTTTTTTCTTATTTTAAAAATTTATTTATTCATGAGAGAGACAGAGAGGCAGAGATACAGGCAGAAGGAGAAGCAGGCTCCCCACATGGAGCCTGATGCAGGACTTAATCCTGGATCCCAGGATCTTGCCCTGGGCCGAAGGCAGGCGCCCAACCGCTGAGCCACCCAGGCATCCCCCTCAGCTTGACTTTGTATTTAAATTTGAAGGCTGGCTGCTTCACTACGTAGTAACAGTGAGATCTGAGGAAAGTCAACTCCTTGAGCCACAATTTACTCATCTATAAAATGGGGCTAATAATTACACTGTCCTGGGGCTGTTGTAAGGCTCGAATGAGAACATACATTGTCCAATTAATATTAAATCAGCATCTCTTTCTGTGTCACACATGAGCTACCTGCCAGGTATACAATGGGGAACAAGACAGATGAGCCTGCCCCCGGTGGAGCTTAGACTAGTGGGGAAAATAGATGGTAAAATACACCAAACTCTCCAAATGCACATATAAATAACTGATTGTATGAATGCTAGGAAGGCAAGGGCCAGTAACAGGGCACACCTACTTACAGAGTAGGATCCTGTACTGCAGAGACGTTCACACTGGGAGGTTGCCCTGGGATGGTGGTGACCTGAGGCTCTGTGAAGACAAAGCTCTGTCTGACAAAGGCTTGGTGCCCTGGAGCCCCCTGGGGCACGCGTGGGGTTTGGAAGGGTAGAGTGGTGCAGGAGAGACAACCAAAGGGGCCGCCAGAGGCCTGGGCAGGCAGAGCTTTGTCAGCCATGGGAAGGATTTGTAATTTTATTTTAAGGGCAATAGGAGAAGCCACCATGAAGTTTAAACACTAGAGAGTGACAACTTATTTCGGTTTCTGAGAGTTCATTTGCCTGCTCTATAGGGAATGGGATTAATGGACCAGGGATGCTACATTCTCAGTACATGAGGTGAAACCTTTTAGCTCAGTGCCTGGCACATAGTAGGTACTCAATAAATATTTAAGAAAGACGAGAGAGAAACCCTGGGCTGAGTTCTTGCTGTATGATCCTGGGTAAGCAGGCCACTTTCTCCTCTGTAGACCAGGAGAGTAAAAGAGGGTTGACGGGGGCCTTTCCTGCTCTGGCCTCTAGGGCTCTGATTAAAGCTGCCAGAGTGGGAGAGAGGGGCTCAGAGGCTATTCAGCTGAGGCTGGGGGGACTCTCGGGGTCCCGGCTTCCCCAGGCTCTCAGATGAGGGGAAGCTAACGCACCTGCTAACTCTTAGATTTGATGGTTCCAATGGATTTCAGAGGCCCTCCCAGTCCCTACTGAGTATAATCTTCAACATTCAATGGGTCATTGAGCCCTGTGACCCAGACCACCCACACCCTAGGTGCGGACAAAAAGCCCAATTGAGTTCTTCTTTTATTAGGTTCATGTATTGGTCTGACTGGGGGTATCAAGCCAAGATCGAGAAGTCTGGGCTCAACGGTGTGGACCGGCAAACACTGGTATCAGACAACATTGAATGGCCCAATGGAATCACCCTGGGTGAGCCCTGCCTTCCCTAGGTTGGGGGCCTGTCCCGCGACCTGGTCCTGACTATCATCTGGAGCTCCATGGCTCCTGTTTTAGATCCCCTTACAGTGCCGGTGCCTGTATTTGTGGATGGTTGCCCAGGCTGGCCTCTATGTGAGGCCTGGCCTGGATATGTGGGTAGGGAAGTGGGCACAGGGGAGCAGAAATCCTGGTTGAGGTCCTGAACTCAAGACCTGATGCCCTATTCCTGTGTTCCTCCCCAAGATTTGCTGAACCAGCGCTTGTACTGGGTAGACTCCAAGCTTCACCAGCTCTCCAGCATCGACCTCAGCGGAGGCAACAGGAAGATGCTAATTTCCTCCCCTGACTTCCTGAGCCACCCTTTTGGGATAGCTGTGTTTGAGGTGAGCCCCAGGAGGGGGGACACTGCCCAATCAGGAAGCCAAAGCCTAGGAGAGGCTCATTCAAAGAGGGTGGCTCTCTGAGATTTGTCCAAATGGAGACAAAGGGACAGGGAAGCCAGGTGACTTGTATGTCTGCAAACCGAGGCTTTGCAGCCTGTTGTCTTGTGCTTCCTTCCCAAGACCCCTTTCAGAGCACTTCTCACAGGTAAGTTGCTGGACTGCGTGTGTTCCTCTCTGTACCTTTAGCACCTGGCACTGTACCCCCTGTACAGGAGGAATCCAATAAAGGGAGGGAGGGAAGAAGAAACATATATTTCCTTAGAATCTCCTGTTGAAAGTAGCCTGAAAGACGCTATTCAGTTCAGCATACTCCCACTAACCTTGGCTGGAGCGTGAGGTCGTAGAAGCGAATCGGACATCAGCTCGGTCCTCACGGAGCTCCTCAGAGGGAGGAGAGGCCAGACCCTCCCGTGCCTGTGTTCTGACCCTAACAACCTTTCTCTTTGGGGAAGGAGGAAGCCAGGACCAACCAAGGTCTAACATATCTATCTCTTCCCCTGTACTCACTCTGCCCCCAAGGGGAGGGAAAGCAAGGGGACAGTGGTCTGTGGTGGGCATTGGCAATATTAGCTTGGAGTGACACACTCAGCACTGCTCTGAAATTGTGGGCAAAGCCCCACCTCCAAGTGCAGCCCCTGCTTCGACAGACAGGTGTGTTCAGACACGTGTGTGTGCTTGTGCCTATACGTGGCATGTACGTGTAAAGTATGTGTGCATGTGTATACATAAAGTGTGCATTTCTGTATGTGCTGGTGCTTGTGAATATGTAAATATGTATACCAGTACTTGGTTAAGTGTCATTTCGGTACAAGTATGCTTTTCTGTGTGTGTATGAACACATGGGTGTGTGTCCAGACCTGTGCACGAAGCTGCATGATTAAACCTGTAGTTGTGAGTTTGCCCGCGGATGTACCTGTGGGCCTGTATGGACTAGATGCAGACATGTGTATACCCAGAGGCTGTAGGAGGGCCCAACAGAGAATAGTCCTCTGTGGTTCATACCTCCCTTCCAGTCTCGGTCCCAGGCCTAGTAATGGTAACAACTGGCGAGATCCAACCCTGGGTTTCTGCTGGACTCGGGGAAGCAGGCTTAGCTCAGGGTTAATGAGCAGGCTTCAGGCCAAAGCACAGAATCCACAGATAACCATCTGTGACAGAAGGAAACCGGGGTCTGTGCCACAGATTCGAGGCTGAGAGCCCCCCCCCTTCCTGTGAATCTGTGGATGAGGGGAGATCAGGAGAGATGTTGAGGCAGTTCCTCTGACTATGGTTTGGGGCTGAGCCCTCGGATTGAGGTCATGGGTGTGGGCTCTAGGCTTCCCATCCTCTGCCTCTGTACCCCACAGGACAAGGTGTTCTGGACAGACCTGGAGAATGAGGCTATTTTCAGTGCAAATCGGCTCAACGGCCTGGAAATCTCCGTCTTAGCTGAGAACCTCAATAACCCACATGACATTGTCATCTTCCATGAGCTGAAGCAGCCCAAAGGTGAGCCTTCCGTGGCCCCAGGTCCCCTGCCCACGTCCTCTCCCTGCACTAGTCAGGCTGTGCACACGTTGGTGTGACGCGATGTCCCAGCACCCGAGGGATCTAGCTGCAGCCCCCTCTCATTGGTACAGTGCTTTGCTGTCACACGTTTTATCTCATTTCCTTCAGCTCTTGGTGAAATAAGGCTGGAGATAGAAGCCATATAGACTCCTCTTTGTGCCTACAAAGAGCGGTTATTACTTTTCTCCTTGAAAAAGTAAAGGAAAGTTGGCTCAGGGAGGTAAACAGACAGAGCTAAAACCCAGGCTCAGGTCTGTCTGATCCCAAGAGCTCCTTCTGCCCTGAGGGAGCACGTCGCCTCTCATTTATTATGTGTGCTCATTTTGCAGCAGTATCAGTGAATGTACCCCGGGGCCTTGTAGCAGTCCAGCTCGTGGGTTGGGACCAGAACCTGGGAATCCTGCTACTAGGGTGCCCCATCCTTTCCCGCCAGGATCTAGTACTGAGTCTACCTGTCACTCAGCTGTGGCTGCCAGGGTGCCGGTGGGAAAGCACAGGGGAGCAAGGAGATGAGCTTGGTGCCTGATTCTAGATATAGAAATTTAAATAAGAAAGAGATGTGGCATGTGGCATAGGGGGAAACATAGACTTTGGAGCCCAGCAGACCTCAGGGTAAATTCCATCTGTAAAATTTATGGAGTTATAACTCTGATCAATCTGTGGTTTTTGAGCCTAAGGGTGTTTTGTCTGAGATTCTGGGGCATACAGCCGCCTCTCAGAGCTGCCGTCAGATTGAATGAAAGCAGTGGGGGGGAAAAAAAAAAAAGCGGTGGGGGGTGGGGGGAATCCCTGGGTGGCTCAGAGGTTTAGCGCCTGCCTTCGGCCCAGGGCCTGATCCTGGAGACTGGGGATTGAGTCCCGCGTTGGGCTCCCTGCATGGAGCCTGCTTCTCCCTCTGCCTGTGTCTCTGCCTCTCTCTCTCTCTCTCTCTCTCTCTCTGTGTGTATGTCTTTCATGAATAAATAAATAAAATCTTAGAGAGAGAGAGAGAGAGAGAGGGAGGGGAAGGAAGGAAGGAAGGAAGGAAGGAAGAAAAGAAAAAAAAAGAAAAGAAAAGAAAAGAAAAAAGAAAAGAAAGAAAAGAAAAGAAAAGAAAAGAAAAGAAAAGAAGTGGTGGGGGGGAGGTAAAACATCAGGTACCAGTAACAGTGGTGGAGGAAGCCGTCTGAGCCAGCAGAGTGAGAAGAGCCTCCCTCCTTGGGAGAAGGACAACTTGGTGTCTCATCTTTGCTCCAACTCACTCTCTCTCTCTCTCTCTCTCTCTCTCTGCCATTAGCTGCAGATGCCTGTGAGCTCAGTGCTCAGCCCAATGGAGGCTGTGAGTACCTGTGCCTTCCTGCTCCTCAGATCTCCAGCCTGTCTCCCAAGTACACGTGTGCCTGTCCTGACACGATGTGGCTGGGCCCAGACATGAAGAGGTGCTACCGAGGTATGCAGACCTACCAGGGGTCTGCCCCCTTCCTGCTAAAATCTACTCTCTTGGCTTCTGGGGCGACATAGGCTCCCGGCTTTTGTCTGTCTGTTCTGGATGCTTATCGCCTTCTTTACCTTCCTGGAATGCTGGTGTCCCTCAGCCCTTCCCAGGCTTTCTCTTCTCACTTCCAAGAGAAACACATGTATACATACAACATTTTAAATTCAGTTTCAGGGGGTTTCTGGAGCCCTTGAAGACCTAAAATTAAGAACCCTTGATCCCTATGGCTTTGGTTATTGTTTCTGTGCAGGTGACCTCGAGCTTACCTATTCCTCAAGTAGCACTTTAACATAGTACACAGAAGCCTTTTTGTGATATGATTAGGACTAATAGTTCATACTTCAACCGTATAAGTTTATATTCACTGTCTAGTCTTGATCAAAAGTCAAGACCTTTTGTTTGAGATTGTTGTGATTTCCAGGTTCAGTCGCTTAAAGTGGAGTGAGAATTTAAATCTAGCAGTGTGTAACAATATGCATGTAAAATCCTTCTAGATTTATCTGATTTCCCCTTCTCCCAGTCTTTACGGTGGTCTTGCCCACACCTGATTCTATAGCCTTGTTTCAATGACTTGTCTTAATCAAGTCACTGTGCAGTATAAACACAAAGTGCTTGGGATTCAGCTAAAGGAAAAGTCAGAGCCCATTCAGGAGGTTTAGGGAAGCCTTCCCAAAAGTGGCGTTTGAGCTGAGCCATGAGGAAGAGTTTATAAGTATAATTCATAGAGGCAATAAGTTAGGCATAAAGCGATAGAATACTCTGTCTGAGTGACCTCTGTGGCATTTCCTCTCCAGCACCTCAATCTACCTCAACCACGACGTTAGCTCCTACCACAGCGAGGACACTAGCCGACACCACGAGAGCCCCTGGGACCACCGTCCACAGCCTCACCTACCAGAACCACAGCACAGAGACGCCAAGCCTGGCAGCTGTGGTCCCGAGCTCAGTTAGTGTCCCCAGGACTCCCAGCATCAAGCCATCTACCCCAAGCCCTGGGACCAGCAACCACTCCCAGCACTGTAAGGAACTGAGTTCTACATTCTTCCAAGGCATGGGAGGGGGCCTTTGGGAAGCCAGGATGGGGCTGGGGTGGGTGGATTTGTGGAAGAAGAGATCATACCAGAGCAGAATCCCTGAGGAAGCAGGTAGAGGTGCCCTCCTATAATTCAGGGGTCTCGGGTGCCCCTAACCTGTAGAGGGTCTTGTGGGAAGCTACTTCCCATCTCTGAGCCTCAGTTTCTTCACCTACAAGAGGGAATGGTAATTACCCTTCCCCCACCTGCTTCACAAGATTGCCTGGAGAGACTGAGGAGGCAGTGTAAACAGAAGTGTTCACATACACAGCTGCTGGGCCTGTGCCGGGGTTCACGCAGTGCTGATGGGTGTGTCGCAGGGTGTCCCTCTAATCTGCGGACCTCAGAAGCTCTGGTGTCGGTTCTTAGCCCCCTCTGCAGGTTCCCAGATAGTAATATCCATCACTGTGGTCTGCTAGGCCCTCTTTCCAAACCCCGGCATGAAAATAATTAAGCTCAGCACTTATTAAATCATCGGGAGCAATAATTGTCACTGCTAGGAATGTTCTGTCTCATTAGCCAGCAGATACCTTTTTAATTGAGTCACCTGCCAAGGGGACTTCCCCTAAGAAGATAAACCACCTTTTAAATTTTTTCCCACATGTGGCCCAGAAACCAAGCAGCTTGGCAGCACTTTTCTCATCGGGCCTATCTTGCCTGCAGAAGCTGGCTTTCCAGAGCTGAGCACTTGCCTCGAAGTCTGGAGAGGCAGGTGGCACGTGGATGAGCTCTGGGTCCTCTCATCTGGGGCAGAGCCTCCGAGCATGGAGTCTCCCCGCTGGTTCCCTGCTGCCCTGGGCCTGACTCTCGCTGTCCAGTGCGTGCTCGTGAGCAATGGGGTGCTGCCCTGCCACAGTGTCCCCTTTTGCTCCCCCTACCACTTAGGTTGCCCGAGAGTAATGCAGAGAAACAGGTATGCCGTGAGGACGGCATCCAGGCCATTGCCACAGCAATCACCTGCCCTCCTGGAGTGAATGTCACTGGCAGCTCCTCTTCATGCCTCAGGGGGTTGTCATGAGCATCCAGGAAAACTGCTTTTTAAACTAAAAAGTGCTATACAGATGTTATCGTAAAGATGGTTTTAAGACTGGGAAGGATGGTGCAACACACTTTGAAAATATGGTACATTTGTTGAGCACTTTCCAGTGTAGAATGTGCTTTTGTATACTTTACTTAGGCCTTGAAACAACCCCCTTTGAGCCAGGCAAGGCTGTGCCAGGCACTGGGCTAAGTAAGCATTCTATGTGGATTGTCTCACTTGACCTTTGCAGTGTCCCCAGGAGGTGGGTAACTTGCCCATGCAAGTAGTGAGGCGGAGAGTAGGGATTTGAACCTAGGGTGTCTGACCCCAGGAGCCTGTGCTGTTGATTCCACTACATTATATTGCATCCCATTTTAATTATTTGTTGAAAATAAGCTGAGAATCCAGATGGACAGATGGACTATCCAAACAATAGAGACAAGCACTAGCTCCTGGCTGGAAAAGGCAGTTGCCTCGATCCATCAGCAGCATGGAGACCACAATGTTCACTTGGCCAAGTACACCCCGCAGCTTCCTAGCACTGTGGTCCCATGAGAAGGGTGAGTGACATGGGGCACAAATCCCGGCTTTGGGTCTTAGCTCTGCTGCTTCTCTGTGAGTCCCCAGAACCCAGGAAGACTCTGCTTCCCTATGTGTGAAATGAAGATGACATCTGTCCTGTTCACCTCAGGGCAGTTTTGATAGGATCTGGGAAGACTGAATTGTTAGGCATGAGCCAGGATCATCTCTCTGGAATGGGGACAAGAAGCAGTTGGGGAGTTTTTTCAGCTTGAGGCCAGCAAGGACTTGGGCTCACAGTGATGGAGCATCATTCTGCACATTTGTGTTTTGCAGATGGGAACGAAGGTGGCAAGATGGGCTCAACAGTCACTGCTGCTGTCGTTGGGATCATTGTGCCCATGGGTGAGTGTGGCCCCAAGTCACTGGGGAGAAGAGAGAAAGTGCACTCAAGCCCTGGGGAGAAGCACTAGGACAGGGCAATGAGCACCCTGACCTGTCTCATCGAGGAAACTAGCTCAGAGATTTTTTTGCCCTGGCAGCCTTCATGCCCACTCCCCAGTACTGCAGTTTGGTTTCTTAGCTTGGCATGTAAGGCCCTTTGGGACCTGGCCCCAGGCAGCCGTCCCAGGGCATCCCTATTCCCTGGCCTTCACACTCTGCATGTGTGAAGTGCATCACCCACCTGATGGCAAACTATAGGCTCCACGGGCACAGGCCTGGTGCCTCTGTTGCTCGCTACTCTCCCCAGCTCCTGGCAGTGTCTGGTAGGACAAATAGAATATTTGTCGAGTTAATTAGGAGAACTGCTTGCCATCCCTTTAGCAAATCCTGCTGCTTTGCTTTCATTCTGTTTGGTCTTCAACAAACATTTATCAAGGCGCTGTGATGTACCAGATTCTGTGATAAGTGGAAAGAAGGTGATTAAAAATGAATGAGACACGGTTCCTGTCCTCCGAAGGTTGAGTCTTGTTGGAGAGATACATGTAACAGACAAACTGATCACGACATGGGAAATCTAAAGTCAAGCCATATGTGGTCCAGAGGAAGTGCTGAGGAAGTACATAACTTGGCATCAGAAGAGAGGGGAAGAGGGCAGGGAAGGTTTACTACTAGAAATGATAGGAAAACTCACACTGAGGCAGCCAAGTGAAGAAGAATCCATAGCAACCCAAGCAGTGAAAACAGCAGGAAGCAAAGGACAGGAATGGGAAATACCACAGTGTGTGTGTGTGTGTGTGTGTGTATGTGTGTGTGTGTAACGAGAAGTTCACTATGGCCAAAATATAAAATTTGCTTAAACCCCGCAGAAAACCCTGGAGGCTGATTTACTCTCTCCCACCCCACTGTCTACATAGTACTCTGAATGTCCCGTCTCTTGCACCAGTCTCATCTCATCTCTTGGTGGGGTCTTCGAATGGCGCCCATTCATAGGTTAATCTCCCTTCCTTGCCCATGAGCCTCTCAAGGATGAGGACTTTGCCCATTTATCCCAGAAATCCCCAGTATGGTGGTGAGCAAGTGAAGGAATGTTTTCAGAAGTTTTGCGCTATGCAAACTGTGCCAAATGCCAGGGATCCAGGGAAGAAAAAGATGAAAGACTTTAAGAGCTTTCAGTCTTTAATCAGACTTGGTCATAGTAAGTGATCCGAGAGAGGTGTTAATGCGTATTACCATGTGCTGCGATAGAAGCGTGATGCCCTGCAGAAGAGAGGGAATGGTACTTGTACAGAAGGTGCCCTTTGAATTGGCCGTGAAAGGCTTTGACAGTCAAGATGATGGCTAGACCATTCTGGGCTGATTTTGAGTAGAGAGAGTGGGAAATACTTGGAACATTGTTTAGTGAAAGATAAGTCAAGCTCTTTCCTGCCATCCTCTCCTCTACAGAATGGCTGGTATGTGCAGTTTCCCTGATATAACCCACTCTGATATAATTAATATTTTTAATTTCTGCTCATCTGAGGGGTGAAAGAATAGTATTCTTTTCCTGGCATTTCCTTATGAGGTAGAGTATCTTTTCACAAGCTTAATGGCCATTTATATTTCATCCTTAATGAATTGCTTATTCACCGTCTTGTCTTGTTTTTCTATTGGCTTTTGATCTTATTTTTATTTCTAGAAATACTTGTGCATAACAAACATTAAACCTTTGTAATCTACATTACAGATATTCTCTCCCATACTCCCACTTGATTTTTAAATATGTTTGTGGTATCTTTTGCTATGCATGAATTTAAAAATTTCAAGTGTCAGATATGTTCATTTTTTTGTGTTAGAATTGCTGGGTTTTGTGTTTTACTTAGGAAGGTCTGCCTCACTGTAAATTATTAAAATATATCCCCGCATATTTTTCTATTAAACTTTATTTATTTATTTATTTATTTATTTATTTATTTATTTATTTATTTATTTTAAATGTTTTATTTATTTATTTGAGAGAGAGACAGAGAAAGCCAGCTGGGGGGTGATGCAGAAGGAGAGGGAGAGGCAGGCTCCCTGCTGAGCAGAGAGCCCAATGTGGGGCTCAATCCCAGGATCCCAAGACCATGACCTGAGCTGAAGGCAGACACTCAACCAATTGAGCCAGTCCGGTGCCCCATATTATTTTATATTTAGACAGTAATCCATTTGGAATTTATTTTAGAGTATGCTGTGAGGTAGAGATTTAACTAGTTTTTTTTTTCCTACAGACCTGTTTGTCTTGTTTTTCCAAGACCATTATTAAATCATCCATCCCTCTGATGTGAATCATCTTTATTATAAACTCCATGCCTACCCACACTTTGATCTGCTTCTGGGCTGTTCATTCTTCACCAATTATCTATCTGTTCCTATTTGCTAGAAGAAGAACTTCACACTATTTTTTAATAGAATACTGGGAGAACAACTTAGCTATTTTTTTTCAACTTCTCTTCTAGCGGAACTTTAGAATCCTCTTAATTCTATAAAAATCATGATGAAATCTTACGTTTTGGATATATAAGTTGATATGGAGAGAATTCATGTTTTTACAATATAGAAGCTTTGCATCCAGTAACAAGACACATCTCGCAACTTATTTGAGCCTTCTTTTATGTCCTTCTGTAAAATTGTATAGATCATATAGGACTTGTGCATTTCTTATTAGGCTATTCCAGATATTTTGTAGTTTTTGTTGCACTACTACAAATGTGTTCTTATTCCATTATATTTTCTAATTGGTTATTGTGATTAGTAAGAAAGCTATTGACTTTTTATGTTAATTTTTGATGAACTAAAGTGATTTCTAAGTTTTTTATCTGATTTTCCAAGATTTTTCTAAATGTACAAAACTGATAATAATAACACTTTGGTTTCTTGCTTTCCCCTGTGTGTCCTCTTCAGTTCTTTTTCTTGTCTTACTGCAGAGCTAGATCTCTGAAACAATAAATTGCAGCAGTGCTAACGGGTATCCTTGCCTTATTCCTATCTTTAAAGGGTATCGACCATTACAATCTTACCAAAGTAAAAACTCCCTCTCTAGCAGCCTGGATAGTTGTCACCAGCCTCCACTTGAATGCTCATGGTGATTGCCTATTATCTCATGAAGTTGCTTTGCCCCATCTTTGCCCAGCTGTGTTTGAGAACTTCCTCCTTTGCTCATTAATACATTTGTCTATTCCAACTCAGAGCCTGTGTCTCCTTCTAGAGATGCTCCTCTCTTTGCAGAGCCCTAGCTTTGGAAAGAAACGCCCCCACACCCCCATCCACCCTCCATTCCAAGGAAGCAGCTGCATTAGGACAAAGGTGTGGTGAAGAAATTAACTCATTCACTCAGTACATGTTGCTGAGGTAGGCAGAGAGATGAGGAAGACACAGTCCCTGCCCACAAAGAGCTCGGTCCAGGCCGGGGTACCCGTATATGCAGTGCAGTACCATGTGCTGGGGACACTCAGGAGGGGCAGCTGACTCTTTGTTGCTGGAGAAGTTGAGGAGACTTCACATTTGAGCTGGATCCTCAAAGATGAGTAGGTGATAGAGGAAGAGATAGGAGAAGGGCTTCCAAGCAGCAGAAGAATAATGGGGAGAACAGCCTGAAGAACAAGGGAAGTTAGAGAGGTGGCAAGAAATGCACCGACATTTGAGCAATGGGCTGGAGCCTCCTGGAAGCTCAGTGTGTGTGTCCCTTTCGCTAGCGGTAATAGCCCTGCTGTGCATGAGCGGCTACCTGATTTGGAGAAACTGGAAGCGGAAGAACACCAAAAGCATGAATTTTGACAACCCAGTGTACAGGAAAACAACGGAAGAAGAGGATGAAGATGAGCTCCACATAGGGAGGACTGCGCAGATTGGCCATGTCTATCCTGCGGTAAGTACCCCTTAAGTACCCCTTGCTGGAAGTTTGCCTTCCTCCTCCCTCTGTCCCTCCCTCCCTCTCTTCCTTCCTCTGTTGTTCCCTCCTTTTCTTTCTCCCTCTCTTCCTCCCTTCCTCCCTTCCTGCCTTCCAACATTTATTAAGAACCTACCATGTGCCAGGCACTATTCTAGGCCCTCGGGACACAGGGATGCTGGGGCAGGTGGTTGGGGTAAAAGTGTGTCAGGACCACCTTGTAGCTAGGGGCTCTTCCTAGGCTAAGGAAGCCAAAGGTCTTTCTTTCTGCTGAGTAAGTTTTCAGAATCTTTGGCCTGGAAGAATCACTGTGGCCATGCAAACCGTGGCCACATAATTCAAATATTTTGGTTTCAGCAAACCCTGTGTGCTGGCAGCAAGCCAAGCACGGCACTAGATATGCATGTTCACAAGGAAGGAAGGAGTGTACTTGCTTCCAAGGAGCTGGTGGGGGTGAGAGGGAGTCACTTACTATGTATAGCTGTGTGCGTAGTGCCCTGGTGGAGCTCAGGAGTCTCTCTTCCAGGAAGCTTTCCCTGGTTCCTTTGTTCTTCCACAGCCTGTCTCCATCACAGCTCCTGCCACAATGTAGTCCACTTGTCTTTTTGCTCATTGGTCTCCCCACAAGACCGTCAGCTCCTTGAGGGCAGGATTGTTCAATTAATCTGTCTCCCTGGTGCCTCGCACAGCATAGCTGGCTCCCAGTACATATTTGCCAAACAAATGCTATGGGAGCATCTACAAGGGAGTTTTGTTAATTCTGTCTGGGAAATCAGGCAGGGAATGCCTCACAGAGGTGGTGACAAATGAACTGTAATCCTTGAAAGGTTAATAGTTTTTCAGCAAGAGAAGGAGGAAAATGGCATATTCCAGAAAGAAACCTGTGCAAAGGTTGAGGGGTACAGTAGGACTTGGCTTCTTGGGGGAGCAAGGACCGCAAAGTGTCTGGAGCAGATGTCATGGTGGTGTAGCAGAGTCAGGGGGCTGAGTGTGACCTCATAGGTCATCCAGTCCATCCCCCTGTCAGGCAATCAGCAGCTTTGATCACCCACTGTGGGCAGAGCCCTGTCTTGGGGAGACCAGAGAACTGGAAGACCCAGCCCCTGCCCTCAAGGAGCTTTTTGTCTTGCCGGGGGACCCAAGGTCACAGCCGCACCAACTCCCGAAGAACCCTCTTTCCGAGCTGCCTGTCGTCAAGTGCAAGGTAGGGCAGTGCCACTTTGAGTCTGAGGGGCTGGCGAGTGAGGGCTTGAGCCTAGGCAAGTGCAGCCAATCCTAGAAGGCTTTCTGGTCCTGGAAGGCTGCAAACTGTAAGCTGGGTGTTGGGGCAAAGAGGAAAGATCAGTTCATTGTAGACTAAGCAAATGGCGCATGGAAGAAATGATCGAGTATGGGGCAGAGCAGACTGCATTGGTGCTGAAGCACGTTATTCATGAAGGGGAGATATGGGAAATGACGTCAAGCGAGTGAGGAGGGCTGGCAGATGGCCTTGAGACTTCAGCCTCGGCCGATCACGCAAACAGGTGCTTGACCAAGTGTTCGACTAGGTGGGGGCACAGTGGAAGAAGCGCTGAGCTTAGCCTGAGGAGGTGGCTCCCGGTCTTTTCACTGCTCCATAGCTGTGGTCTTAGTCACTTCTCTCTGCTCACTTCTATTTGTAAAATGGGAATGATAACCCCCATTCTATCTGCCTCCTAAATTCATAGTGTTCTGGTGAGACAGCACACGTGCGACAGCTTTGTGAGTCATAAAGCACTGTGTACGTGTGAAGTGGCATTGTGTCCCAGGGAGCAAACTACCACTCTGGAGGAGTGATTTCTGATGTATCTGAGGCCCGAGGAATCAGCTCCTGCCAGCTGCAGGGAAATAGAGCAGGAGAGGGAGGAAATCGACATTTACTGAGAACCTCCTGTGTGTCAGACACTACTTGGTGTTTTACATATATTTCCTCGTGTGGTCTTCACAGCAGCTTTATAAAGTTGATGTGATTAGCCCCATTTTGCAGATGAGGAAACTGAGACTGGAGACTTTGAATGACTTGCCTGGGGTCACAGCTAAGAAGTGGCAGAAGCAGGATAAAAACTCTAGTGTGTTTGTACACAAAAGTCTGTGCTCTTTCCACTTACATCATGGGGTAAATAGCCTGGGAGCTCCAAGAACTGGTGTCCTCAGCAACCTGTTGTCAGGTAGTGCCAGCATCACTTCCGAGACCTGCCTTTGGCCTAGAGATCTGTCTTGGAGAGAGCGGGAGGGTAACTGGACTGGAAGAAGAGAGTCTCAAGTGCCTATGCTAGTAGAGCAAGGCCGTGGCATTCATGCAAAACCACCAGTAACCCAAAGATGACTTGAAAGGCAGTGGGGTCACTTTTTATTGTCTGTAGGCACAATTCCACAGATGGGAAATGTTAGTCTGATTCTATTTTATTATGCTATCAGGTTGATCTAGAATACTCTGGCCCCCATGTGTGTTACTGTATTAAGTACTCTATAGAGATCATCTCATTTGGTTTCTCAACAACTCTATGTGGTAGGACCTGTTACTACTCCCATCTGACAGATGGTAAAGCCAAGGCTCAGAGAGGTGAAGTGGTGAGCCCAAATTCACTTAGCTACAAGAAAGATATTGAAACACTGGGGTCTGCCCAAAGGAATGTATCCAGGAAATGGAAGAGTGGGACACAGGGTTACATCAGACCCAGCTAGGGAAAGCTAGATGTGTAGCCTGGAGGAGAAAATACTCAGAAGGAAAGGAAGGGAACATAGACACTGTCTGCAGATTTCACAGGTTGTCTGTATAGAACTCACTGAGTCTACGAGGGTCAGGGAACCTCAGAATACTTAAACAGATTTCATGTGGGTGTAAAAAAGAAGTCAAATTCACTGTCCCAATGGAATAGACCAGCTCAGGGGTTAATGGGCTCAGCCCACTAACAGTCAGAGGAAGTCTAGCATCTAATGACTGGAAAGTAGGGTTGAGGGAAAGACAAATTGAATTTAATTGACCTGTATTGCCTTCTGTTCCTGTATAATCAGTTAGGAGAAATGGGGCAGATTTCCTTCCTAATTGTGATTCACAAGCTGGAGGCAAGCAGCTAATGGCCTGGGTGAAACATTTGCCAGAGCTGACCCACTGATGTTGAACAAACCTAAAATCCTATAAGGAAAAGGACTCAGAAAGTTGAGATCTCTAAGCACTGCTTTACATCAAGGCAGAAGGGAGTGATGAAGAAAGCTACAGCTCTGCATTCACACAGACCTGGGTTCAAATTTAAGTTCACCCACTTGCTATGTGATCCAGGACAAATGCTGTTAAAGCTCATCGAGTCTCCGTGTCCTCATCTGTAAAATAAGTAAGACAAACCTGTCTCTTGGGGTAGTATGAAGATGATGTGAGCTAATGCCTGTAAAGTAATGGAATGTTTGCTGCCTTGTGGGTACTCAGTTCCTGTGGATCTAATGGTGATCTCTTTGCTCTGTCTCCCCAGCGAGTGGCATTAAGCCTTGAAGATGATGGACTGCCCTGAGGATGGGACCACTCCCTTCGTGCCTCATGGAATTCAGTCCCATGCACTACACTCTCTGGATGGTGTATGCCTGGGTGAAGGGGTTTCTGTACGTGGGTCTGTGTGAGTGAGTGAGCGTGTATGTGTGTAATTTCTTTTTAATTTATGTTGCGGAACGGTAACCACAAAGTTATGATGAACTGCAAACATCCAAAGGATGTGAGAGTTTTTATATGTATAATGTTTTATACACTTTTTAACTGGTTGCACTACCCATGAGGATTTCATGGAATGGCTACTGCGAAGTGACTAACATGATGTACATAACCAAATGGGGCTGGTGGTACAGTAGCTTACTCATCATTTTAAAAGTATATTTACAAGAGGGTATTTGGTTTTGGGGGGGCTTTTTTAGGTTTTGGAGTTTGGATTTGATTTTTTTTTTTTTTTTTGGTATATAAAATGATTATGCTTTGTGGCTATCCATCAACATAAGTGAAAAAAAGAAGAAAACACTTCAACCCCCTCCTCCCACTTAGATTATTTATTAACATATTTCAAAAATAAGATTAGTTCTATAAATAATTTAGAGACATGAGAGTATTTATTTTTGGTATGAGTGGCCCACCATGCAGACTCTGTGTGCATTTACGTTTATATGTGTATGTATGAGAGAGAGAAAGGTCTGTAGAGAAGAGGTGCACCTGTGGCTGTTCAAATCCATACAGATAAATGCATTGGAAAACAGTCCACAGAGGGATATCTGTAGTTTTCAGAGAAGCCTTTGGCAATTTGGCTCAAAAAAAAACGGATGCCATGGTTTGTGTAAACATGTAGTGGAAGAGGCAGATCTTTCCCACCTCTGGCAATTCCTAGGACCCCCGTCAGTCACGAAAAGCCTTTCAGTTCCCCCATGGCTGCTGTGGCTCCCACTTGGGCTTTCTCTTCTGTGGCTGAAGCCAGGGCACAGACTTGAACCAGTGCCAGAAGTTCTCATGAGCTCCTGTGAGACTATGCCTGAACCTTGGCCGCTCCTTGTTTTAAAGTTCAGCATTTCAAGTAACTTCAGTTTCCTTCAGGATGCTTGGGTTGGATTCATTTCGTCTTCTCTGAAGCCCTCCTAGGGTGCCGTCCTTACTCGTAGAGAGCTAAGTGCAGACATTTCTAGAACAGCTCAGGTTTCCTGTAGAGACTGGCTCAGGCACTGAACCTCTGAGATATGCTGTGGGTGAGGATAAGGACAGTGGAGTAGGTTCTGTTACAACTCTGTTTCTCCCTTTCCCTTACTCTCTCCCATTTCCTGTAAGTGAGGGAAACAACATAGGTTTGCTACCATCGTGTGTTCATATAGATGAGACTGGTTTTTGGCTTAGGTCAGAAAAAGTGGCCAAACTTGATGTCCTACGAGGGGGAAATGGTATACACAACACTATAGAATACTGGGTACATGTGTTCACACAGGGATTTGGTTTACTACTTTGTAAATAAAAGGAAAAACTCTGGGTATATGTATAGATTTTTTTTTCATTATGGACACTTTTCTTTGTTTTTCCTGGGCCTTGGGAGAGGTGGGAGAAGCACTCTTTTCTCTCTGTGGGGTCTACCATTGAAAACGTAATCCTACAGTCCCAGAAGGAAGTCTGTCCCCAGCGGCTCTCATCCAAGACCTGATCTTTTCCTAACTCTGCTGTTGTGCCACTTCACGCCCGCCAGACAGCCAGGGACAAGACATGTGAACAAACTCTGACACCCCTCTGCCTTTGGGGCCCCCCCAACTCAATGAAGCTTGGATATCTCACCAGCTTGATACCCTTCAAATTTCCAGGCGGGCATTTGGGAGTTCTGTAACCCTGCTCCTAGGACCTTTCTCCACGTCACTCATGGTCTCCTAACTTCTGAGAAAACAACGTGTTCTGGAGCCTCGGCCCTATGCTTTGCATAAACAAGCAATTTTCCTCATGATACGCATGTGTCGATCGTCCCGAAACATTCGTTGAGAGGCAACTGACCTAGAGACCAATACCAAATAGGATTTTAAGAACAGGTGGCCAACTCCTATGGAGCTTAATCACTTGCTACTATTCTTTCAAGAATGGAAAGTAAAATTATTTTTGACTGAAGAAAAATGACAAAAAAAAATTTGAGATTTACATGACACAAGCAACTTTTTCTATGACCCACCTCCAAAGAAATAGAATTTCCTGGGGAAATGAGAACAGTGACTAATGTGTAGTTTCTAAACTTTCAGTCAGATCCTGGCCTTCACAGAAAAAAAAAAACAAAAAGAATGAATGGAGTCAGGATGGTTCAGCCTGAGATCTCAAAATGATGATGAAACACAACTTTCTCAAAGACATCCACGTTTCCTGAATACGTTACAACTGCAGTTTGGAAGAGGTGGCTATGAAAGCAACCTGCAGAAGACAAATTGCAGAGTATCCACATGTCAGATGGTAGTCAATAAGATGAAATCTGAGGTGGTTAGGTCCATCCTCCCTCTGTAATCTTGGAGGCTTCTGAACTTCATTTTGAGGTACTATTACATTTCTGTTGCCTTTTGCCCCTGTGCTGTCATGCACCTATAGCCAATAACAGATCATAGAGTCCTTGGACTGTAGAGCTGGAAGGAAACCTACAGATAATGCCAGGAGGGTAGAAGATTTATCAGACTTTTTTTTTTCCCTCCGTCTGAAAGAGACTGGTCCCAGACCTTTTCCTCCTTTTCCTTTTTCAGGTGACTACTTCGGACTGTCTGAACATTGTATGAAACCTGCTACCTATCTTATGGCCTATCTTTCCAGTGGAATTATGAAGACACTGGTAGAAATAGCCTTCCAGAAACAGAAAACTAAAATTTTATTTATTTACTCTTGATAACATGACTACTTATAAAATAGGTTGAGGTAACCTTTACCCTCAAGATGAGATCAGAGTTAAATTTATGGCAATAAGTACTGTGATCCCTCTAATCTTCTCCATGATGGCAGTATATTCATTCACTGAAACCATTTGCTAGGTACCAACTAAGTGCCAGGCACTGTAGATTTACAAGTCACTCAAGTGTTTTCTGTCCTTATGGAGTTCACAGTAACAATAGAGGAAGACATGTGGAAACAAAAAAGGAAGAGATTCTTTTCAGAGTATTATTAAGGCACAAGTGAGAGAGGTCATTTCTACATAAGGGGATGAGGAATGGGGTCAAGGAAGGCATTGTAGAAGTGACCTTATGCTAAGTCTTAAAAACTAAATAGGGGTGTCAGAGGAGACACACATGCATGAAACAGCATGGGGGCCTTCAGGAACGGCATGTAATTCATTGTAATGAGCAAAAGGCTCACGGGGGACTTAGCAAGAAATGAGGCTGGATGGAAAGACAGGTTCAATGTAAGCACTTTATAGAACACTTATGTTTAATTTCTGATTCAATTATGCAAACGTTCCTTAGTCATTTATTGTGTACGAGGCACCACGTGCATCATGGAAAGTTCGTCAGGATGCGTCGCCAGCACTTTGCAGACATGGCAGTCTTTAGCCTCAAGCTTTCCAGTGGCCAAAGGGAAATAGTGACTGCGTTTCATATGTTTGAGTTGACCCTTTTTTGAATATAAGGGTAATGGAATTTTCACAGAAGTACTCCATGTTGTCAAGAGTCTCTGAGATTTTCTCAACATTGAGAAAATGAAATTTGGGAGATGTGTAATCTGCACAGGGAACCCCAAGCACTGTCTAGTCAGGTGCCGGTGGGAGTCAGGAGAGAGCACAGGAATGTGAGCCTCACTCCTCTCCCTGACTCCAGCCATGCTCATTATTTAACAGAATATAAATGAGTTAGCAATTAAACATTCAGAGTAAATAACTTCATTTCCCATCAATGCATGAAGATAAAGTATCGGAGTCTTCTCACAGTGTATTTTTAGGGTATTGGGGATTTTCAGGATACAGAGAACTTAGAGGTGGAGGAATTACAGCTTCAAATTTTCAGTTAATATAAGAAATCAGGAACTGTTCATTCTGGCTATGCACCATGTGCATAGTCAAGAATCAGCAGAAACCCTCTGCATTTGCAAACACTTTGTGCTATAAAAAGTAATTTTAAAGAAGCCACCTGTATATGTATATATATATTTAAAGACATGAAGGTTTTGATACTTTTTTACAAAAACTACAAGAGAAAACATACCTGTACAAAACCATGTGTTTTAAAATAGCATTTTGTTCTATACAGCTGTTGTTAATTTGGGGGTGAAGTACTGGTTTGCAGACTCCATCACATTGTACCCAAATGAATTTTCCTTGTTTGTCTTCCCCACTCCCCACCCTCAAAGGACCATATTTGATGTAACAGGCATGTTAGAATGTTGGGTCACACTAACAGTTTCTGCTCTTTTTGTCTTGTCATTCCGAGTTTCATTAGCTTCTGTACTCAGTGCCCTGTGCAGTCTGGTTTCTGTTCCAGAAGCAAAGGGTGGTGTGCTGCATCTCACTAGCTGTACTGACATCATCTTGGTGAACGAAAAACCAAATGTGAACATTTGTAAAATCAGTGCACTGTTTCTAGAGAGAGATTAAATTCATTTTTTAAAATCTGAAAGTGTTTCATTGTGATGCTTTAAGGAGGGGGGGGGTGGACCATCACTGGTTGAGTCCCTACTGTGTATACCCAGTATTCAACTTAAATTATTTTAGCCTTCAACAATCGATAAATACTATCGATATTATCATTGCCGTTTTATAGATGAGGAAATGGGTGAAGGAACTACCCCAAGTCACACAGTTACATTTAGTAACCCCAAAGTACATGTAGCACATGGGGTGTTCTGTGCCTAGTTTGTCCTCTGCCTCTCCGTCTTTTTTTGCTTGTCCTTGATATTGCGTAGGACTGTTCCTCCACAAATCCTCCATTCTCTTAGACCTAACCTGCAGGGTTGGGTAATTTCTGCTTCCATAACAAATTCTGCCTATTTGCATACCAGTACTTCTGCCTCACCTCTACTTCTCTGCCTCCGAGGCTACTTTCACCAAGGTCCCTTGGGACTTCCTTGATTACAGTTTTTTTTAAAGATTTTATTTTTTCTTTATCCATGACAGACACAGAGAGATGCAGAGAGAGAGGCAGAGACACGAGCAGAGGGAGAAGCAGGCTCCAGGCAGGGAGACTGACGCAGGACTCGATCCTGGGTCTCCAGGATCACGCCCTGGGCCGAAGGCGGCACTAAACCCCTGAGCCACTCCGGGTATCCCTTGATTACAAATCTTACAGTTTCAGTCTTTCTCTTCCTTGACCTGGAAACAGTATCTAACACCATTGGCACACCTTAGAGTACTCTTATTTTGGCGCACGTGACACCATATTCCTGGTTTTTCCTTACCTCTCCGGCCACATCTTAATCTCCTTTGCCCACCCCTTACGAATCCATCCATGTTTATCATCTCCATTACCATTATCTTGGGTGATCATCATTATTAGCAACTTCCTACCAATATTGCAGCTAGAGTGATTTTTTTTTTTTTCTAGAAGGCAAGAGGTCACGTCACCAC
Source organism: Vulpes vulpes (assembly GCF_048418805.1). Taxonomy (NCBI): domain Eukaryota; kingdom Metazoa; phylum Chordata; class Mammalia; order Carnivora; family Canidae; genus Vulpes; species Vulpes vulpes. The sequence goes on from NC_132791.1 coordinate 157,087,920, forward strand.
CAGCCTTTCTATTGTCCTGCTTAAAGTTCTTCATGTTTCCCTTGCGTTAAAATCCAATACCTTTGAGTTTTGGCCCATATTCTAGTTTAATATGGCTTGTAAGCCATTTGGCTTCTGTCCCTTCTCCAACTTCATTACTATATTCACAACTTCATTCTGTATTCCAACCACACAGTTCTGGGCCCTCTGTCTGGAACATTTCCTTCAGGAAGACTTCCCTTAGGCCCCTAGATTGGATTAGGAGCCATCCCATGTGCTTCCATAGTAGTCTGTGCTTCCTCTATTTGTAACCGTTGCTTCTACATTATAATTGCTTGTATGCTCCTTAACTGCTTCCTCTGCAAGTTCTATAAAGGTCTGTCTTGTTCACCATTGTATTATTCCCAGCACAGAACAATCAGTGCAGAGACCATGTTCTTTCAGCTATACCATGTTGTCTCATGCCCCCAAACCTGGATCCAGTCTGACTGGTGTCCAGCTCCTTTAAGTTTTCTCAAAACGTTTGATATTTGCCACATCTGCAGATGCCCAGATTCAACAGTTACAGTATAATTTTTATAAGTTCACTCTTGGAAAATAACTTCGCGGTAATTACCTGATGAATCTATATACTTAATTGCAATTACCACCTCAAGACTGTTGTGAGGATTCAAAGAATAAGCTTTTGTAAATGGATTCACATTTATTAGGTGCTTAATACCTCATGGTTCCCTTCTCTTTTTCATACAATTCCCTTGTTACCACCCATATCCCATGCTTTCTTTTTTTAAAGATTTATTCATTTATTAGAGGGGGAGGGGCAGCAGGAAAGGGAGAGAGGGAATCCCAAGTGGACTCCCTGCTTGGGAGGAGGGGGAGGGCCCAACATAGGGTTTGATCCCAGGACCCCAAGATCATGACCTGAGCCAAAATCAAGAGTCTAATGCTCAACCAACTGAGCCAGTCAGGTGTCCCCCAGTGTGTGTGTGTGTGTGTGTGTGTGTGTGTGTGTGTGTGTTTAAATAAAACACCCTATAGTTTTATAGCAATTTACAGTTGGCAAAGTATTTTTCCAATTTCCAAGATTTTGTTTTCTATTCTTACGACAGTCCGGCCAGATGTATAACATTATTTTTCTCATTTTATTTTTTATTATTATTTTTAAAGACTTTATTTATGAGAGACACAGAGAGAGAGAGGCAGAGACACAGGCAGAGGGAGAAGCAGGCTCCATGCAGGGAGCCCAATGTGGGACTCAATCTGGGGACTCTGGGATCATGCCCTGAGCCAAAGGCAGACAGACGCTAAACCACTGAGCCACCCAGGCGTCCCTCATTTTAAAGATAAACTTGAGTGAACCTCGAGATTCACTGATCCTAGGAGAGGAAGGGACTGATGACTGCGGCGTGGAAAGTTAGTTCACACCTTCGATCATAGCGAATCAAATCGCACAAGGATTATTTTAACACAAGCTTCCAGTGATTTTCCCTCTTCACACCCACTCTCCACCAGTTATTTTTGGGGGGAAGAAAAGGAGTAATGCTAAGACTGGGAATGAGAATCAAGAGGCCACTGACCTCAATGAAGAACAGTTTACAATCACAGTGGTCAGGCCCCCAGAATGATGCCATCTTAGCACGGTCTCTAGACCTGATTTCACAATTCCCTGCTCTCGCTGGAACTTCCACGAGCTAATGCAGTTTCCTAATCATTAGGATTTTGACTGTCCTTTGCCTACTCAAGGAGGAAAATTTTCCACAGCCGGAAAGACTTCACAGAGGTCAACCAATTTGGCCTGAAAGGACACAGGGCCTCTTGGGCATCAGTCCTCCCCCGTTGTCATCTGGGGCGGGGCTTTGCAAAAAAGTACCAACGCCTAGGTTCACGGCGGCGAGGGAACCTGACTATTTGGTTTGGGGTGGGGCCCAAGCATCAGTATTTCTAAGATGCTCCCGAATGACTCCGTTGTGCAGCCAGGTCGGAGAATCCCTGCCGGGTAAGCAGAGCCTAGAAAACGAGAAGGGGAAACTCAATATCCAGTTTAACCTCTACTCGCAGCACCTGCTCTAGAGACCAGTTAAGTAGAAAGGGAAAGGTAGGAATTAAAAAAAAAAAAAAGTAAAAGGGATAAAAAGGGAGAGGTCACTTCCAGGGAAACGGCAGCCGGCACCACGGATTCAGGAAAAGCGTCTGTGGGAAGCGTTTCCGTGAGCAAAGTTCGGCCGGAGCCAACCTCTGACCCACGTGCCAGCGCGTGCGGAGGTCCGCGGGGGCAGGTCCCTCCACCTTTGTTCCTGTGCGGTCAGCTCCTTTATCACCCACGGTGAACAGCCGTCTCGGGCTCGCCCACGTTGGGTCCACGTTCACGGAGGTCGAGCCTGGGGGCGCAGCCCTCGCGGAGCTCAGCCGGACGTCGCGAAGCAGGGTCCCCAGACCCGCGGCCTCAAGCCTCGGGAAACCCGGGGGCGACCCGTGGCCGCGCTCCCGCCGGCGGCCGAGGGGGCGGGGCTGCGCTGACCCCGCCTCCGTGTGACCGGGCTCTGGTTTCCGCCGGGGGATGGGCCAGACTTGCCCCACTTCCGGGAACGCAGACGGCCTGAGCCGCTTCGCCGCTTCGCCGCGACCGGCAGCCTTGTCTTGACGTCACATCCGCGCGCCCCGGTAAACGTCAGTGTTGGGCGCAGAGCGCGGCGGCGAGGTTTGCTGGTAAAGTTTCGTCTCCGTTGCCTCCTTATGAACCATGGAGAGTGACTTTTATCTGCGTTACTACGTGGGTCACAAGGGCAAGTTCGGCCATGAGTTCCTGGAGTTTGAGTTCCGACCCGACGGTAAGAGCGGCCTCTGGCCCCGGCCGAGCGGGGACTGGGCCTGGGGTCGGGCGAGCGGGGAGGCCCGGGCTCCGGAATGTGCGAGGAGGAGCTAGGAGAGGACGGGACTGATGACTGCGGCGCGGATCCGAAAGGGCCACTCCTGTGACCGCTCCGCTGGTTCTTCCCATGTGCGCGGACTTTTTGTTGTTTAAACTAGAATGCTTCATTCAGCAGACACTGATTGCATACTTTGTGCCAGGCCCTCTTTAACAATTTGGGACAAGTTTCCTCTCATAGCGTGTATATTCTGGTGCTGGGAGAGATATAAACAAAGACTTCAGATAATGACGAGTGGTCAGAGCATGAAACAAAACGATGGAGTAATTGCTAGTGGACTGCTTTTAAGCAGGGTGGCCACTGGCGTGCTCTCTGGAAAGGTAATATTTGAACTGAATCCTAAGTGACAAGAAGGAGAGCCAGCCTTGTGAAGCTCGGGAAGAAGAGCATTTTGGACAGAGGGAGTAACAAGTGTTGAGGCTTTGGGGCATGAACGAGCATGTTCCAAGTGGCCAGTATGGCTGAGGAAGTAGTGAGCTCCGAGGAGAATAGTAGGAGACAATGTCAGATAAGTAGGGGTACACCATGTAGGTCTTTACAGGCCATGGTGGAGAGTCTGGATTTTATTCTAAATGCACCAGAAAGCAACTGGAAAGTTTTAAGGAGAGAAGAGATGTGATCTCTTCCTGAAAAAGTATTCTAATCATGGAGTATGATTAGAAATAGAGTAATGATTAGAAAAAGTAATCTAATCATCGCAAGAGTGGAGACAGGGCAACTTATTAGGAGACAGTGAATAGTTGTCAAGGTAAAAAGGATGCTGGTTGGGACTAGGGTACTATCAAAAGCACATAGAAGGGTTCGGGATACTGTTGGAGGCAGAACCAATAGGACGTTGCTGTTTGATAAGATCTGGGGGAAGGACCACTGTGGGGGAGGAAAAGGAATCAAAGATGACAAAAAAAAAAAAAAAACCTCCCACTAAATGGGGGCACAAAGATGAATCTGACAAGCCCCAGTTGTAAACAATGATAGGATAGTGTGTTTGATGCTGTGGTACAAAGAAACAGAAGGGACTCTGGAGCAGAAAGAAGGCAACCTAACCTAACCCTCAGGTAGCCTGAGGATGGGAGAAAGCTTCCTGCATAAAATGACTTGGGGGAAGACTAGTGATAGTCTTTAGTAATGTGTAGGAGTTGGTTAGGCATTTGGACATCAACATCAAAGAAGCTGAAAACCAAAAAGTGCTGGGATGTTTCAAGCAGAAACCAAGTAAGGTGGTTAACTCCAGCTGTGTAAGAGTGGACTATTGCAGGAGGGAGCCTGAAAGGCAGGCAGGGGCTCATGTCAGTTATGCCATGTTGAAGAATTTGGATTTTTATCAAGAAGGCAGTGAGAAGCCATTGTCATTATCAAAGTGTTAGAGTAACCTGGGGCACCTGGGTGGCTAAGTAGTTGAGCGTCTGCCTTTGGCTCAGGTCATGGTCCTAGGGTCCTGGGATCGAGACCTGCATTGGGCTCCCTGCAGGAGAGCCTGCTTCTCCCTCTGCCTATGTCTCTGTCTCTCTCTCTGCATCTGTCATGAATTAATAAAATCTTCCCCCCCCCCCCCCAAAAAAAGTATTAGAGTAACCTAATTAGATTGGTCTGTTACTACATCACTTTGTCTACCGTATGGAGAATGAACTGAACCAAGAGAGACAAGGCAGAGATAGTGCAGTGAGGCATCAATTAATGTGGCTCTTTTTACATGTGTCCCTTCAATCCCAAAGGTAAAAATTCATCTATTTCCTTTTCTCTTTTCCTTCATATCCAGCATATAGCCTTTTGGATGCACATACACACAAAAGGCCTTGTATACCAAATATGCTTAATAAAACCAAAACTTTTCCACCATAGGAATAGATCAGAGTGTTGCGTGGTCACATGAATAATATGTAAACAGCATTTTACAATTTTCAAACTGCTTTCACAATTCATCTGAGCCTCAGGAGGCCTTATGTGCAAGTAAGTTACCATCACTATCCCTGTTTTCAGCTGAGGACATTAACCTGCAGAGATATGATTTGCCAGAGTCACAATGTTCTGCTTACGTTCTTTTATCACACCTGAACTGCCTTTTGCAAGAATTATAATTCAATGTCAGCAATATTCTGGGTTTGAGGCTACTTAATAGCCGAAAATAAAGAACTGAAAGACTGTTGGGAACATCAGAAGTATGAATAGTAAATCTGGTAGACACTGAGGGGAAAGCTAGGATACATTTTAAGCAACAGCTGATAGTCTTGGTGAGCTAATAAAGCTTTATTCATATGTTTTTAATATACACTGAATTTGTTTTTTCGTTCCTCACAGGGAAATTGAGATATGCCAACAACAGCAATTACAAAAATGACGTCATGATCAGAAAAGAGGTAATGAGCCTTCTGAGAGCCTTTCTTTCACTACAATTTAGCCTTTTGTCTTGTTTTTGTTCTTTCTGGGAGTAAGTAGTATTGAAAAAGAATAGAGAAGTATAGACATATCTATAGACACCTTCTAAAATTTTTCTCACATCTTTTAGTTTATGTTTTCTTTTACAATGCTAAACCACTTTTGTAATCATTTAAAGTCTTGCAAATCTTGGTTTAAACCCTGAATCTGCTATTTACTCTGTGCCCCTGGGCAAATAACCTGGCTTGATAAGTTTTAGTTTCTTTGTCTGCAGAAACAGATATAATTAACCTGCCCCCCCCCACTCTCCAGTGCTATCACAGAATTAAATACATTATACCTAAAGTGTTTTGTGTATTTCCTGGTGCATAGCTTTCAGAAGAGCTCTTTAATTTGCATTTGGATGGGGGAAAGGGAACATGGGAAAGCTGTTCACATCATTGAATGCAGGTTAGATGCCAGGCTTGGCACTTGGTGTTTTACATATGATTTTATTTCACCCTGATTGTAAGCCTTTTTGATTAGCGGTATTATATACCCTTTACAATGAAGGCCCAGATGTTAATTATGGGGCTTGTTCAAAGTCACCTCATCCTGACTAGCAAGAGATAGAGTGGGAATTCAAAGCTATGCCTGCCTCTGTCAAGTCCATGTGCTCTATTTTGTTTAATTTCTGCCACACTATTGAGGCTTCATCAAAGCTTCTCTTTCCTTTTAACCACTTTGTCACATTTGAAAATGTCTTAACAGTTAATATATCTTCATACTGTTATGTTTAACTAGCATTCAGTTTTATGTTTACCCACATGTCTCAGCCTCCTTATATACATATATATTTTATGTGTGGACTGATATACAAAACATATTTTAAAAGATGTGTCTCTGGTCTTCATAAGCATGTCATCTCGGTAGGAATAACCAGGGTTCGGGCAGCCCGGGTGGCTCAGCGGTTTAGCACTGCCTTTAGCCCAGGGCCTGATCCTGGAGACCCAGGATCCAGTCCCGCATTGGGTTCCCCGCATGGAGCCTGCTTCTTTCTCTCCCTCTGCCTGTGTCTCTGCCTCTCTCCCCTCTCTGTGTATTCTCATGAATAAATAAATAAAATCTTTTAAAAAAATAAAATAAAATAAATAAATAAAATAAAATAAATAAAATAAAAAAGGAATAACCAGGGTTCACTCACAGGTCTTTTGTTCTGGGTTCAGGTGTGAATTCAGTCTGTAAGCAAGGAGAAGTTCCAAGTGAACAGGATGTGCCAAGAAGTAGAAACCGGTAGATGGGGTATGATGTATAGTCACTGGGCACTTCTGGCCCTGCCCTCTTGAGCATGCTGAGGTCACACCTGAATGCCATCTGCCTTACAGTGGTGCCAGAGACCAGTTTTTATTAGCAGGTTTTTTTTTTTTTTCTTTTTAATCTTTAATCATTATCTGAGTCAGAACACTTGCTTAGGGATGCAACTTAAATTCCATTTTTTTAATTTGCTTTCAGGCTTATGTACATAAAAGTGTAATGGAGGAACTGAAGAGAATAATTGATGACAGTGAAATTACCAAAGAGGATGATGCCTTGTGGCCTCCCCCGGATCGAGTGGGCCGGCAGGTGAGTGTTAGCAACTGTCCTATAGTGCAGAAGTTTTAAGAATTAAGAGGAGTTTTACTGCCGTGCGTATGACATTGAATCTGTGTATGTATTAATGGAGCCCTACACAAAGTACATTACCAGCACCTTTGTCTAAGGAAGCAGTAATCCCACAAGAAGGAACAGAAAGCCAGTGGTGCTTCCTGACCACCTAGAGCCTAGCCCTGGATTTCTTTGTGACTCTTCCCCCTGCCAGCCCTTCTCAGAGGTTTTGTTGCTCACCTCACTTACTGAGTAACTACTATGGACAAAGCATTGTGAACATACAAAGAGAACCAGAACATGGTTATTTCAGCAGTCTAATGAAGGAATATCATGCAGCTAGATATATGTGTTTTAATTCATGGCTTATATATTTATTCTGAAAACCATTTATGGTAATTAAAATAAAAGCCACTTTCATATTTGTGTTAACAAGGAAGCTATTTCTCTCCACTTCAACTGCTACCTTCCTAATTTAGACTTATAATTGATTTCCTTTTTTCTTTTGTCCTGTATAGCCCATTTTTCTATCCAGACTAATCTTTTAAAATATAAATGTATTCCACTCATTTTAAGTTCTCTATCTTCCCACTATATCTGAAATAAAATCTGAACTCCCACCTTATCTTCTACCGTTTTCATAGTCTTTTGCCGCATTCAGACCTCACTGACCTTATTTCTGTTCCTCAGACACACCTAGGTTGTTCTTAGATTAGGGCATTTGCATTTGCTGCATCCTGCCTAGAATGTTCTATCCAACATTGTCTTTATTAGTGTAGGTTTCAAACATCTCTTCCTCAGTGATGTCTTGCCTATCCATCCAACCTAAAATATCCCTCCCTATTGTTTTTTTTTAATAAGATGTTTTATTTTCTTTGTAGCATTTATTATTATCTGAAATTGCTTTACTTGCTATATCCCTTTTCCTCCCCCTGCTGTAACAGATTGGCATATATCCCTGCAAGCTCCTTCAATACAAGGATTTTACCTATTTTTCCTCATTGCTATATCTGTAGTGACTAAAATAGTACAGTGTATAGTAAAAGTTCAATAATAATTACATTTATTAAAGACAAAAACTCATATAAGTTAATTCTTAATTTACCTCAAAATGGCAGGGCAACTTTTTTTTTTTTTAATCTAAATCCAATTTAGTTAACATTTAGTGTATTATTAGTTTCAGGAGTGGAATTTTTTTTTTTTTTTAAAGATTTATTTTTATTTATTTATGATAGTCACAGAGAGAGAGAGGCAGAGACACAGGCAGAGGGAGAAGCAGGCTCCATGCACCGGGAGCCCGACGTGGGATTCGATCCTGGGTCTCCAGGATCGCGCCCCGGGCCAAAGGCAGGCGCCAAACCGCTGCGCCACCCAGGGATCCCTCAGGAGTGGAATTTAATGATTCCTCAGTTGCATATAAACACCCAGTGCTCATTCCATCAAGTGCCTTCCTTAATGTCCATCACCCAGTTACACCATTCCCCCATTCACTTCCCCTCCAGCAACCCTCAGTTTGTTCCTTATAGTTTAGAGCTCTTATGGATTGTCTCCCTCTGTTTTTATCTTCTTTTATTTTTCCTTCCCTTCCCCTATATGTTCATCTGTTTTATTTCTTAAACTCCATATATTAGTGAAACCAGATGGTATTGGTCTTTCTCTGACTTACTTTGCTTAGCATAAGGCTTTCTAGCTCCATCCACATCACTGTAAATGTCAAGATTTCGTTATTTTTGATAGCTGAGTAGTATTCCATTATATATATATACACCACATCTTCTTTATCCATTTATCTGTCGACAGACATCTGGGCTTTTTCCATATTTTAGCTATTGTGGACATTGCTGTTGTAAACATTAGGGTGGATGTGAATCACTTTGAATCACTAATTTTGTATCCTTTGGATAAATACCTACTCTAGCTCCTGAGGAAAGTGAAAAGAAAATCCTATCCTCAGTATTTTCTAAAGTTAACTTTTTAATTTATGTCCATGGGATCTCAGTAAAATCATATTTTGCTTTACCATTAATTTTTAGCTCTATTAACTCATTCAGCAATCACAGGAGTCCTGTGAAGATGACAGGGCATACTCCTATACACTAGCAATGACCTACTAGATAGGGTATTACAACAAAAATCCCATTCATCATAGCGGCAAAAACTATAAAGAACTTGGAAGTAAGTTTAATAAGATATATAAGATGGGAAAGGGCTTGATATAGAAGAACATAAAAATATATATCATTTTTATGGGTGGAAAAACTCAATATTTATATTAATTTCACTAAAATAATTTATAAGTTCATTCCAGTTCAAATCAAAATCACAACAGGATTTTTCCTAAAGTCTAAGAGAGCATTAAATTAAGGGAGGATCAGAGGGACAAGAGTAACCAAGATACTTTTGAAGATTTCTTGAACAAGAACAATCATCTGTATTATTGAATTCCCTCAGAACTGACCACTAAACCAGTGGAGCAGAATAGAGAGCCCAGAAGTCAGAGCAGGATAAGACAAAAGTAAACTTTCAAATTAATAGAAGGATGGATTGTTTAACAAATTTTATCAGTACGATTGGCAGTATGTTTATATTTTAGTTAGACTATTTATAGAAATAAAACAAGATTTTAAAACATAAAATGTAGACTATTTTTTATTATTTCTAGGTAGAGAAGGAATATTTTAAATTGTTCAAGGGAAAAGACTGAGACATTTGATTTCTTTAAAGTTAAAACTTTTGTTTAGCCAAAGACATCATGATAAAGTTGAAAGATAAGCCACAGACTGAAGGATATGCAAAACATATCTGGCAAAAAGGTTTATATCTAGAATATTTCAAGAACTACAAATGAATAATAAAAAGGTAAGTCAGTGGCAAAATGTATGACAAAGGTTATGAGTAGACAATTTATAGAACCGGAAAAACAAGTAGCCAATAAATACATGAAAATTTCTACATTTTGAAAAATGAAAATCAGGAAAATAATGAGATACCATTTCAAACCGACTAGAATAGCAAAAAGTGAGGGTGGGGGGCAACAAGTTTTTTAGTTTAGTTTTTTTTTTTTTTAAAAAAGATTTTATTTTATTTATTCATGAGAGGCACAGAGAGAGAGAGAGAGAGAGGTAGAGACACAGGCAGAGGGAGAAGCAGGCTCCAGCAGGCTCGGGAGCCCGACATGGGACTCGGTCCCGGGTCCCCAGGATCACACCTCGGGCTGAAAGCGGTGCTAAACCGCTGAGCCACCAGGGCTGCCCCAGGGGCAACAAGTTTTAAAAAAGAAAGGGGATCTTATATACTAGTGGGAATAACATCAGTACAACCATTTTAGGAAATAATTTGGTAGTATCTGACAAAATTGAAAAAACTTATACCTCACTTCTAGGAATTTTCCTAGAGACATTTTCACATGCCTACAAGGAGATGCATGGAAGAATATTCTCACCACATTGTTCATAGGTGATGCAGCGGTTTGGCGCCACCTGCAGCCTGGGGTGTGATCCTGGAGACCTGGGATCAAGTCCCACGTCGGGTTCCCTGCGTGGAGCCTGCTTCTCCCTCTACCTGTGTCTCTGCCTCTCTCTCTCTCTGTGTCTATGAATAAATAAAATCTTTAAAAAAATAAGTAAATTAGGAACTTAAGTATGCTTCAATAAGGATGTGAATGGAATATTCTAAAACATTTAAAATTAATGAACTAGATCACATACAAAAACAGTGTTGAATGAAAAAAAGGAAAGGATGCATATAGTATGATCATTTACATAAAAACTTAAAAAACATATTACCAAATCTAAAAAACTTGCAGGAAGGAGAATGGAATGGGAGGTATGACAAGCTATTAATATTTGGTTGTTAAGAACATTGGTCTCCTAGTTTCCTATATATTCTATTAGATTTCTTTTCATAATTAAAAGCTTTAAATCAAAAAGAATTATGAGGGATGCCTGGGTGGCTCACTGGTTGAATGTCTGCCTTCGGCTCAGGGTGTGATCCTAGAGACCCGGGATCGAGTCCCATGTCAGCCTTCCTGCATGGAGCCTGCTTCTCCCTCTTCCTGTGTGTGTCTCTGCCTCTCTCTCTCTGTCTCATAAATGAATAAATAAAATCTTTAAAAAAAAAAAAAGGAAAAAATTAAGGAAAAAAAAGGACTCACTAGATTGTAAATTTCACAAGGGCAGAGACCTTTGGTTTTACTGATATGTTCCAAGTACCAAAAATAATAGCCAGCACACAATGAGCACCTTCATAGATATTTTTTGAAGATTGGCAGTACTTGTGTCACTATTTAGAAATTGAGATCCAAGAGCATACAGCTGATAGTGACAAAGCTGGGATCAAACCCAAGATCTAGAATTCCTTTCCTTGTCCCATTTTGCCCAGAAAGGTTAGATTCTTGGTATTTTTAAAACACAAGATTTATACATGTTATTCCACATGCTTAACAATGAAAACTCCAAAAAAAAAAAAAAAAAAAAAAACCAATGAAAACTCCTATATGAAATGTGTAAATTCTTCCAAATCCCAGAAATGGTAGGGATCTTCCATTTCCACACATCTTCCTCCAAGAGTATAAGCTACTCAAGGACTACACCAGTATTTATCTCTTTGTTTCCAGACCCAGTACAGTTTAGTGCTCAGAGTGAACTGGTCTTTGTTTATATGGCTGTTATAAAGTTTGTATGATTTGACAGATGATATATCCTCTATGTGGTTGATGAAAAATCCAACTTGGCTTGACTTAGTTTTTTTGTTTGTTTTTAATGCTTCTAGGAGCTTGAAATTGTCATTGGAGATGAACACATTTCTTTTACAACATCAAAAATTGGTTCTCTTATTGATGTCAATCAATCCAAGTAAGTGTATATGACCTTTATATCTAGATGTGTCTGTTTTGAAGCAGACTGCTATGAAATTCTGAACCATACTGGAACCATTATGGTAAGATCTGGTACAAATACAAGTCAGAAAGGGTGTCTGGGTGTATCAGTTGATTAAGCATCTGACTCTTGGTTTCGGCTCAGGGTCATGAGATCACGCCCCATGTCAGGCTGTGCACTCAGCACAGGGTCTGCTTAAAACTCTCTTCTTCTGCCCCTCTCCCCACTCTTTCTCTCGCTCTTGCTTGCTACTTGCTCTCTAAAATGAATAAATCTAAAACAAAACAAAACAGAAGGCATTAGCTTTGTTTTCATTATTAGAGAGAGACTCCCAAATTATTCTCAAGGCCTTGGTCTGATGCTTTTGATGTTTTTTTCAGTCATTGTTACACACAGGGTAATGTCGTAGGAGTAAAATAAGAATTTGGCCAGAACAGAAAATGAAATATGTCAAAACAGGTGCTTGAGATAACTGTGGAGTCATTGGGTTGATCTGAATACCTTCAGTGTTGGCCATTCAGACTAGCACATCTTACAGTCTGACAATGGTGAAACTTGAAAAGTTTTTAGAATACAAATTTGGAAATTCATGTTGTCAGCAGGGCAAATTATAAAGTTGAGGCATGAATCTGTATGCTACAAAGAGTCTTTAGAATTTAGCAACCTCTGGGGGTTCCTGAATAGCTCAGTTTATTAAGCATCCGACTCTTGATCTCAGCTCAGGTTTTGAGCTCAAGCCCCGAGTTGGGTTCTATCCTGGGCATGGAGCCTACCTTAAAAAAAAAAAAAAAAAAAAGACTTTGGTAACCTCTAGCTCCTGTGTTTTGAGGATCTGGAATTAGATATGGCTCACTTTTTATTTTTTTAAATTATTTTTTAAAGATTTTATTTATTTGAGAGAGAGGAAGCATGAGCAGGAGAGGGGGGAGAGGGAGAAGCAGGCTCCACAGTTAGTAGGGAGCCTGACATGGGGCTTGATCCCAGGACCCTGGGATCATGACCTGAGCCAAAGGGTAAACACTTAACCCACTGAGCCACCTAGGCACCCCTGTGGCTTACTTCTAGTATGCGCTGGGCTTGTCTTCCTTTGGACAGTCTCCTGTTCTTAGCCAGTTGTACCATAGTCCTCTTCAGCCTCTTGGACCTGCTTAATACTACTTTTTTTTTTTTTTTTAAGTTTACTTAATTCTGAAAGTAATACATGCTTTCTGTAGAAAATGCAGAAAAGTAAAAAGGGGAAAATCACCCATAAACTTATCAATTAGACAACCATTGGTATCCAGATTTCTAGTGTGTTAAAAACTTTTAAAAAAAACCCAGAAAATATAATTGAAATCAGAAATGTTATCTTTAATAATGATTTTTTCATTTAATATAAGTAGGTCCCCATTAAAAACATTTTAAATGACCTCGTAATAGTTTATTTTGATACATAGCATGTAGCCTTTTCTTTCTTTATGGACACTTGGTTGTTTTTGAAGTTTTAATTCTGTAAATTGCTTTATGTAAATACTCTGGGTTACTAAAGGTTTTATTTTTTGGGTTTTTTTTTTTTAACGTTTTTTCCAGATTTTTAAACCTATTTTTCCTCTTGCATTATAGGGATCCAGAAGGCTTACGAGTATTTTATTATCTTGTCCAGGACCTGAAGTGCTTGGTCTTCAGTCTTATTGGATTACACTTCAAGATTAAGCCAATCTAGATTGATAATTGGTGTGGACACAAGGGGGGTTGGAAGTATCTGTTTTTAATTACCATTATCAGGAAATTTTTGTGTATATCAGGGCAATATTTTTTTATAAGCTATAAATTAGTCTTTAATAAATACATAACAAAATGCACTCTTGTTATTTTATAAAGACCTGAACATGTGAATTCTCAATTATTTTTTAAAACACTAACATCCTTTGTGAGGTACTGCCAAAAATCTAATGAACTCTGTGATATAACTACCAGTTTACAGAAATAAGAGAACAGAAAGGTTAGAAAATACAACAAATCTAATCAACAATTTCCAAAGGAAACTCCAGGGCAGAGGATCAGGCTTCTTCAATACACAAATTGCAAACATAAAATAAATAGAGATTGTGTGGGAACCAGGAGATTAAAGGAGATTTAAGAGACAGTACAGGGGCAGCCCGGATGGCTCAGCGGTTTAGCACCGCCTTCCACCCAGGGGGTGATCCTGGGGTTGAGTCCTGTGTCAGGCTCCCTGCATGGAGCCTGTTTCTCCCTCTGCCTGTGTCTCTGCCTCTCTATCTGTCTCTCATGAATAAATAAAAAATCTTTTAAAAAAATAAGAGACAGTACATATTTGGACCCTATTTTGGTTCATGATTCAGAAAACAAAATCGCCATCATTAAGGAAATTTGAACACTGGATATTTTACATTAATGAAGTATTGCAAAAATTTTAGGTGTGAAATGGAATTTCTCCCTCTGCGTTTGTTGAGATAATTGAGGTTGGGTGTTTTTTTTTTTTTTTTTAATCCTCTTTTAAAGATACATCTGTAGGTATTTCAGTATGGAGGAAAACATTTTGGTTTATTATAATGTAAGAGCTAAAATGCCTGGTCTCAGAGGTTTCTAATCATTTTAAAATCAGATTACCGGGTGGCTGCATGGCTCAGTGTATGAAGGGTCTGCCTTCAGTTCTGGTCATGACCTCTGGGTCCTGGGATGGAGCTGGGGGCTCCAGTCTCCTCCGTCTCCCTGTGCCCCTCCCCTCCTCATGCTCACAAGCACACACTCTGTCTCTCGCTCTCTCTCAAATAACTAAATGTTAAAATCCGAATACCAGAAGTCATTAGGAACCGAGACCAGCTGGTATGGATAGTCTGGGAACTTGTTCAGCAGGAAGATCTGCAGGAACTTCTTGCTGCTAAATTGCACTGCTTAGGCAAACTGCTGTTTGACCAGACTGCGGGCACTGAAAGGAAGGCGCTGGGCTTGGTGAGTCTGACTTGAGGGGAGGTGATCAGGGTAAGCTCCTACCCTTAGGTAGGCCAGCTTGGGACACGTCCCAGCCCTGACTCCTAGGCCAGCGTCCTGCCGCCCCCCGCCCCGGCCCCTACACACCATCCGCGCCCTTCAAAGGCGACGGTGTGGAACTCGGGTCCAGATCTGGGACCAGAGACTTCAGGGTTCCTAAGTCCAGGTGCCCCCTCTAGACAGAGTGCGTTGGCAGCCAAGGCAGAGGTGAAGAGGACAGGACCAGCGTGAGAACCTCAAAGGCCGAGCGGCCTCAGAAGTGCCCTGGACGGCGGCACAGAGCCCAGGTTCAGCTCGTGCACAGCATACCCCAGGAGCCCAGGGACCATCCGGCGACGGGGCCGCGGCGGAGACACGGTCACGGGCACCCCCGAAGGAAAGGGCGGTTAGTTCAGAGAGGAGCGCCCATCCCCCAGCCTGCGAAGCTGGCCGCGGGCAGGGCAACCCGCGCCGTCTGAGGGGCCGCGCGGCTGTCGGGGGGCAGAAGACAGGGGGAAGGGCCAGCAGACAGAACTGAGGGGCAGGAAAAGCCCTGGCAGAGGCTCCGCGCAGGGACGTCGTGTTTGCTACGCTATCCCTCAGACTAGCATGGTGCCGCCAGGACACCGGCGTTCAGCAAACACCCGGAAGCAGGCTCGGCGGGTCTGAGCTCAGGCTAATCGTGGACTCACGAGACCCCGCCGGTCCACTCAGAGGAGGGAAGGAGAAAACGCCGGCCCACGCGGGAAGCAGCTGCCACGGGTGGAGGCCCCGCCCCCTCGACGCACGCCGGAGATCCGCACCCGCACGGTACGCCGGCGGCGCCCACCGTTTACGACAGGCCGGAAAGCAGCGGCCGCAGCTGTCGTCAGGCCGAGTCGGGCCGAGCCAGCCACGCCACTATGGGGGTGAGGCGGAGGCCGACTGCCGCCGAGGCAGGGACAGGGAGGTGGCGAGGACCTGGGCGGCGGGAGTTCGTGCCAGGAGGGAATGAGAGGAGCGGGCTTGTGCTGGGAGGGAGCAGGGAAGCAGGGCTCGTACTGGGAGGGGCGGGGCTGGGGCTAGGTAGGCTGCGCAGGCGCGGTTGATGCCCTTTCTCCGGCCACCCCCTCCCCACAGAAAATTGCGCTGCAGCTCAAAGCCACGCTGGAGAATGTCACCAACCTCCGCCCCTTGGGCGAGGACTTCCGGTGGTACCTCAAGGTGCGGCTGGAGGGGCGGGGCCCTGGGCGGGAGAAGGGAGGGGCCTGGGAAGCCGCAGCGCCGCGAGGTTCCGAGTGGGGGAGCGACTCCGGAAGGGGCGGGGCCCTGGACGGGAGAAGGGAGGGGCCTGGAAGGCCGCGGCGCCGCGAGGTTCCGGGTGGGGGAGCAACTCCGGAAGGGGCGGGGCCCTGGACGGGAGAAGGGAGGGACCTGGGAGGCCGCGGCGCCGCGAGGTTCCGGATGGGGGAGCGACTCCGGAAGGGGCGGGGCGCCAGGGGGTGGGGCCGGGAGAGCTTTCCCGTGCCCTGGTCGGCTTACGAGGGAATCTGTGTCTTGGCAAGATTGGAGATGTATTACCCTTAAATGTTTTCCCGACTAGAATTCGTTCATTTTTCTGAGTGTCTTGGTTAATTCTTAATTGGCAAGGTCTCGGAATTCCCATTGTAATTTTTCCTCCGTGAAATATTTCATGTTACGGAAACACTAAACGAAAGGGTACTTTGGTTTACAAGAAGGGGTCTTGGGATTCTTTAGTAAAGAGAGGAATTGCACCTTGTGTTTCACTTGTTGATTGGGCTTTATTTCTCGTGAAATCGTTTTCATGTTGTTCTCCCCTCCCGGTACCGGCGAATCTGGTCTACGGAGGCCCCTCGTGCAGAGCAGGCTGAGGCCCTTAGCTCTCCCAGATCTCGTAGCTTCTGCTCTGTGTCGCTCCTCGTCTAAACCCCAGCGAAAGCTCTGTCCCTTTTAGGAAGCTTTCTGGACACCTTTACTGCCAAATACTTTGAAGCTCGAGTCCCAGGGCTTATTTGAGGAATTCATGTTCTTCCGCTTCAGAAAGAGTCTAGCGAAGGAGACAGACGTAGAGTAACAACAGTGATGAATACTTCTACTGGGAACCTTACAAGGGAAGCTCCAGGCCCAAGAGGGGTGGGGGTGGGCGCTGTTGAGAGCATTTCTGCCCTTCCTGAGCCTTCGATGTCCAGCCAGACCAGGTACTTCTTAGAGGAGGGTGGGCAAGCCTGCAGGAGAAACACGTGACCTGTTCTGTGCCCAGAGAGAAATCCAGTTGTGTTCTTGGGGCTGGTAGTAAAGAGGAGGTGAAACTGGATAAGAAGGTAGTTTGACCCTGCCTACATCACACTTTTCTTGCCGTTTCCTTGTTTGCCCACCTGAGCCAACTACTTTACTAATCCCTCTTTTTCCTCCCTCAAGATGAAATGTGGCAACTGTGGTGAGATTTCAGAGAAGTGGCAGTATATTCGGCTGATGGTAACTGCTTCCCCTACCACGATAGCTACACACAAACACTTAGGCCTCTAGGCAGGGATCTGGGGAGGGAACTTGTGACCCTAATCTCTCAGGTCTTTGGACCGTGTTTTCTGTGGTTTGGAAGGGCAGCCCTGGAACAGGCTTCTTTGGAATGTGAGGCAGAGTTCAGAATCAAGGGGAATCCTTTTTTCAGTCTCAAGGAGCTCCCCAGGATTCTTATCCTGGCAGATGGTGCTCCCTGTCAGAGTCTTGGTCTCTTCAACTGTCTAAGTGGTGGATGGGATCTTGTCTAATGTATGTGGTGACAGCTTCTGTTTACCCTTGCCAGGACACTGTGGCACTGAAGGGAGGTCGTGGCAGCGCCTCCATGGTCCAGAAGTGCAAACTATGTGCGAGGGAAAACTCCATCGGTAGGTCGGGCCACGAATCCTGAGCTCTGCCAGCTGGGCCACATCTTCCTGGTATTGGACCAAAAGCAGGCTCGTGTGACTGTGGGTGGACCTAGGCCTGAGGTGCCCAGGCCGTGGCAGCCGACTCTCCCAGAGCCACATCTGGGCACCAGGATGGGGGCAAGTAGGGACTCAAGTCAACTTTGTCTTCTCTTTGATGTTTCAGAGATTTTGAGCAGCACCATCAAATCTTACAATGTAAGTTTCCTGCTGTGGTGGTAGGTACGGTGTGTTTAAATCTAAGCTGGGAACTGGGAAGCCTGGATTCCAGAGTTTTTTCTGCACTAGAGTGACGTGCCATGGGGCACTCATATTCTTACTTGTTCACTCACTCCTATCAGTCACTCACCATGTACTGGCTTTATAGGCAGAAGAGTCATAAATAAGGCTATTGCAGTGCCTCTCTAATAAGCACTGGGCTATGGGAGCTCAGGGAACCTCTGGCCCAACCTGGCCACTCAGTTTCCATCACTGAAAGCACTTGCTTGTCTACACAGAGGATTGGGGAGCCGTCTCTGGCACCCTTGATGTTGATGTTATTAGCTAGTTATATGTTACTGTGTAACAAATTAGTCCAAAGACGACAGAGGGAGGGTGTACTTTGAGTCTCTCTGTTTAAAGGGTAGTTACTTGTATTCACCTATTCCTTAGTTAATTTAAAATTTATTTATATAGGACAGAGCATGGGCAGGGGGAGGGGCAAAAGGAGGAGCAGAAGGAGAAGCAGGCTGCCTGCTGAACACAGAGCCGAACGGGCTGAGCCCCAGGACCCCAAGATCAGGACCTGAGCTAAAATCAGACACTTAACTGAGTCACCCAGATGCCCCATTACTTAGTATTGTTGAAACATGTCTGACTTATGCCAAATTTTCAGTTTTGTCTGGAAGTTAAAGGGAGAAGTTGTGAGTGTTTTCAAGTAAATGATATATAGTGGATGAAACACCAGTTAACAAAAAGCAAACAAGGGCCAACAGAGTGCCTCATCAGTGCCAGGCACATGGTTGGTGTGTAGAAATGATTTTACAGGGAGTGACAGAATGAGTCTGAATGGCATCTCTGAGCTCATGGGTCACTTAGGCATGAATTTCCTCACTATACTAGCCCCTTCAAGAGGGACCTCTTCCACATGAAAACCCCATTTCACAGGCTTTTAATTCAGCCTCCTGCCTCATAGTATGGCAGAGGTTGGGAAGATTTGGATACTTTATAGCCTAACATTCTTGTTCTTTTTTTTTTTTTTTTTTTTTTTTATGATAGTCACACAGAGAGAGAGAGAGAGAGGCAGAGACACAGGCAGAGGGAGAAGCAGGCTCCATGCCCCGGGAGCCAGACGTGGGATTCGATCCCGGGTCTCCAGGATTGCGCCCTGGGCCAAAGGCAGGCGCAAAACCGCTGCGCCACCCAGGGATCCCTCATATTTTTTATTTTGATAATTTTTATCTACTATTTGGGCACAGTGTCTGGCACTTTACATAGTTCAGATTTTCACAGCAAACCTGTAGTGGTTTCCCTCAGCCCAATCTGATAATCTTAGGCCCAGTTGGGAAAAGAAGCAGGCCTGTCTGAGCTCATATCCAGGCAGGCTGACTCCACAACTCAGTCTTTCTTCTGTAGCAACTGTGTCCAAGAAGGTCTTATGAGGAGCAGGTGCCCAATGCAGTCTTCTTCCAGAAGGGGAGGAGTTGCCCCCAAGTCTCATTCTGGGCTTACAGGAAGGATAGGGGAATGAGGTCTTCCCAAGGGCCCAGTTGGACCTGCCCCCTTAACACACTTCCTTTCTAGGCTGAAGACAATGAGAAGTTCAAGACAATTGTGGAGTTTGAGTGCCGAGGCCTTGAACCAATTGATTTCCAGCCCCAGGTGTGTCTGTCTTCTTGGGGTACCTGTGTCTTTGGGGAGGGCATGTAGGAAGTAACAGCATAACTTTGCTTCATCCAGAGACCATGGACTAGGACTTCTGTGTAAGGATAATAATTGTTATTTATTAGTGTCTACTATATGTTGGGCACTGTGCTGGTCACGTTTACATATTCATTTAATCCTCTTGTAACCCTGTGAAGTTATTCATCCTATTTTTCAGACAAGGAAAGAAGTTCAGAGATTTTTGCCACTTGCCCAAGGTGACAGTAAGCACTGGAACTGTCATTTGAACCCAGGTCTATCTGACTCCAGAACCAGTGCTCCTCCCACTTTATTTTCACCTCATGACAAATCTGTGAAGCAGATAGACAAGCCCATATTCTCATCCCTGTTTCCTAAACAAAACTAAGGTCCAGAGAGGGGAATGACATGCCCAGAGTCTTTCAGGAACACAGGGGTAACGGAAAGGTGTCTACCCCTCCTGCTTCTGGTCCAGGGCTGTAGTTTCAAGGAGCCACTTCAGTCCTGGGAGAGCTGCCAGGACTGGGAAGTGCAGTAGTTACTCTAGAACAGGTGCTCGCACTGCACCTCTGTCCTCCCATCTTAAAGGTGGTGTGAGAAGAGCCTGTTCCCTGGCCAGCCCTCACATGCTGGACCAGTGCCTCCTTTCCCCCAGACTAACTGCTGTCTTCCTGTCACCAACAGGCGGGGTTTGCTGCTGAGGGTGTGGAATCGGGGACAGTCTTCAGCGATATTAATCTGCAGGAGAAGGTACAGGACTTGGGGGCCTTGCAGGACACTATTGGGTACCTGGTGGGAATTACCATTTCGGTGAACAAAGATGACTCCACATTTTTTTTGTTTTTTTTTGTTGGTGATTTTGGTGTTTAAATGGCCCTAAGTGTAGTACTAAAGGTGCTGTCTAGTGTCCCACAAGCGAGAAGTCTGGGATATGCCTAATGGAGAACATGCATGTTAGATAAGCTTTCTTTAGCTATGAGTTATAGTGCTGTTGGCTAGGAGTTCAATATTAATGAATCAATTACCTATAAGGTGTTTTTAAACAGAAACTTACCCAAAATAGGATTATATATTGATTGGTTGAAAATATCATCAGAGGTTTCCAAGATTACCTAACCCTGTATTTCCCCTGGAAGCAGTGGTTCACTGATTCCTAATTCAGTATTTGTGGTGATTTTGCAGCATATAACTACCATGAATAATGAAAATCATCTGTATTACTGGACAGGTTACTGCCTTACATAAGCCTTGTGATGAGACTTCAGAAGGAGGACAGAAGCCTCCTTCAGTTTGCATAGCACCTAATGACAACAAGTGGAATTTACTGAACTCTTACATGGCTTGGCACTATGTTAAATACTTTTACATGGGTTCCCTCATATGCTGCTTTTGACATTCAACATGAAGTCTGTTGTCCCTTTTTTTTTTTAAGATTTTATTTATTTATTCATGAGACACACACACATACACACACACACACACAGAGGGAGAGAGAGAGAGAGAGGCAGAGACACAGGCAGAGAGAGAAGCAGGCTCCATGCAGGGAGCCTGACACAGGACTCAATCCCAGGTCTCCAGGATCAGGCCCTGGACTGAAGGCGGCGCTAAACTGCTGAGCCACCCAGGGATCCCCCTTTTTAATTTTTTAAAAGATTTTATTTATTTGAGACACACAGAGGCACAGGCAGAGGGAGAAGCAGGTTCCCTGTGGAGAGCCCAACAGGGGACTTGATTCTCAGACCCAGGATCATACCCTGCACCAAGGGCAGACGCTCCACCAATGAGCCTCTAGGTGTCCCTGTCCCTTCTTTAAATAGAAGACAGAACGGAGGCTCTGAGAAGTGACTTGCTCACAATGCGCTCTAGCTCTGTTCTGGGACATACATATTCATGAGTATCTCAGTAAGAGCCTGAACTGGCCCTTTAAAGTCCCACAGTGCCCTTGTCCACACTGTCCTAAGCCATCTCATGAGGCTGACAACCACCTTTTTTCCCCCACAGGACTGGACGGACTATGACGAAAAGGCTCAGGAATCTGTGGGCATCTACGAGGTCACCCACCAGTTTGTGAAGTGCTGAACCTTCTTCCTGCACTCTTGCCTCTAAGAACTGAGAATGGACAACATGCCCCAAGCAGCAGAGCCCTTGAGGCTAGGCCCCTTGTCCTTTGTCTCCCAGGAGCTGTCCAGGCCCTCACAGCCTGCATGCTGGGCTCTGTCACAGCCCCCCAAGCCCACTAATAAAGCCCCTGTTTGTGCTGCACTGCTGCATGAAGGCAGAGTCAGGCAGAAGGACAGCAACTCCTCCACAAATAAGAATTCATGTTGGAAGTCTCTGATTGCTTCCTGGCACGTTCCCACAGTTTAAGATCCAATTTTTAAAATATGCGGGAGTGCATAGGGCTCCAGCCCTTGGGGAGTGGGTAGGTCAATCCAAAGGACCTAAGGTGTCCAGGCCAATGGTGCTAAGGGCAGTTGGGCCTGTGGAATGATTCCATGAGCCCCATGGTCCTAAGCCAAAACACTACATTGACCACCGTCTCTCCCAAGTAAGCCCAGGCATTTTTAGCTGATGTCACTTCATATTCCAGGGCCAGCAGGGACTTTAGAGTTGGCAGTCCAGTCCTGGTATGAATCTGCTCTGAAATTCCTCCTGGACCATCATCAAGTCTGTCTACTTGCTGAGAGGGGCAGTCCTCTTCCCATCAGAGGAGTCAATATGAAAGCTCTTCTGCTAAGTCAGCCTTTGTGTTCCCTGGAGTTCCTCCTGCTGGTCCTGCTTGGTCACTTTGTGGTTATGCTTTCATGTTCTACCCCTGGACAGCCCTGTGGACGTCTGAAGACAGGAGTCATGGCTCTGTGTGTCTTGTGGGCCTGGTTCCCTGGGTCTGAGGGTCCCCTGCAGAGTGGAAAAAGTTGTTTGGTATACGATTAGATCCTGAGGGCATGCTCATGCCTTCACACTGGTGAACCCATCTTTTGGAAAACTTGTGAGACACCTTACTATTCCAGTGTTCTGCTGGAGCCAGAATTCTTTGGAAGTAAAAATTATTACCTTAATTTTCTGGGAGGCCCACTGGGAAATGATCTGCCCACTTCCACACTGGTTGTGGCGGGGACTAGGAAGGGGCACTACCTCAGATTTCAGGTAAAGCTGGCTGTGTCCACAGGTGGTAAAGAGATGCCTACCTTGTCTGTCCTCCAGTCTGGCATCTCCATCGTGTTCCCTCTATGCTCCCTGTGTTCCTGGCCCCTGCACATGTTCTTTTCTGCATCTGACCTAGCAGAGCTGCTGTGGCCCTCCCTCCGTCACCAGGTCTATAAGGTTCTGTCACCCACAGGGTCCAATCTGCTGCCCAGCCTGAAAGCAAATCAGTGGAAGCAGCCTGAGAAGCAGCCTTTCTGTGTTTTAGTCTGTGTGTGAAGCTCACAAAGACAAATAATAAAAGGATCTCAAGGTTTTCTTTATATTTTAGATTATTTTCTTATTTTTCAGGAGGTAGAGGAACCCACATAATCACTAACAGATTAAAGGAAAATTAGATTGTGTCAGCAGATGCAGAATAAGTGTTCAGTAAAATTTAGTATCCAATCAACAATAAAACCAACTATAGAAACTCTGAGACTAAGAATAGAAAGGAACTACTCTCACATCACAAAGTAGATCTGTAGAGAATGTAGAGCAAATGAAATGTGTGAAGTATTCCATTCGAGGTCGGGTGAGCAGAGAATACCGTTGATCACTGCTACTCTTCCTTATGCTTGAGGTCTTGTCCAGTGTGCTAAGACAACAACAAAAAGTTAAGGGGAAAGTATTGAAGAAACAACTCATTTTCACAGATTATGATTTTCCACTTACAAAATACAAAAGCATTATTAATAGCTGTTGGATTTAAGATCAATATACAGAAATCAAATGCACTTCAGTACACTGACAACACGCAAAATGTGATTCAAGGAAAAAGTACCATTTATAACAACAAAAAGTACCTCCAAAAGTAAGCAGGAGTTAAATCTATCAAAAATGTTCATGACCTTAGTGGACAAAATTATTAAACTGCTGAAAGTTGTTAAAGCCTAAATAAATGGAGACCTATACTACCTATCAGTGGATAGGAAGACTTGATATTATAAAGATCCTCAACAAATGTATTTATAGGGATCCCTGGGTGGCGCAGCGGTTTGGCGCCTGCCTTTGGCCCAGGGCGCGATCCTGGAGACCCGGGATCGAATCCCACATCGGGCTCCCAGTGCATAAGCCTGCTTCTCCCTCTGCCTGTGTCTCTGCCTCTCTCTCTCTCTCTCTCAGTCTATCATAAATAAATAAAAATTTTAAAAAATGTATTTATAAAGTTCTTGTCAAAATCTCAACTTTTGGGGATCCCTGGGTGGCGCAGCGGTTTGGCGCCTGCATTTGGCCCGGGGCGCAATCCTGGAGACCCGGGATCGAATCCCACATCGGGCTCCCGGTACATGGAGCCTGCTTCTCCCTCTGCCTGTGTCTCTGCCTCTCTCTCTCTCTCTGTGACTATCATAAATAAATAAATAAATAAAAATTAAAAAAAAAAATCTCAACTTTTTTTTTAACAGAACATAAGTTGATTCTGAAACCTGTGATGCAACACAGGTGGGAGACTCCCTCTGCCAGATGCCATGATGTAATTAAAGAGCAATGGCAATTAAGCCAGCATCATACTGGCACTGTGACAAACAGACCAGAGGAACAGTAGACAGACCCCTATATGTATGAAAACTGGTTTATGACAGGTGCTGTTGCAGAACAGTAGGGATATTTTTAACCCACCAATAATGGTGCTGGGGCAATTGTTTAAATGTATGCATTAAATGATATTGGAACCCTGTTTCATTCTGCATACAAAAGTCCATTCCAAGGTTAGTTACCTTGAGTGCTTTGGTGCAGCAGCATGTTGGAGTACAAGAACCCAGGGCTCAGTGTCTGGCTCACTATAAACACTGGGCAGGTACCGTCTGTCCCTGTGGCACCTCATTTTGTCCCTCTTAAAGAGCACTTCCAGTTCTGACATTGTTACTAGATAAAAATTAGTCAAAACGGTGGTAACATGTTTGAGGCCTGCCCCTTTTCACCAGGAGAGTTAGCTCCCTGCCCCACACTCCAGAACTGGTCTCCTGCCAGTGGATGTATATTAAAGCTGATGGAGATGGGCACAAGTGGAAGATGAAACCACCTGAGTCCTAAATTCCCTACTGTCTTGTTTGGACATTCCACAGAGGTCCTCAGTATCCTCTTATGTTATTCCTGAACAGATGGTTTAAAAGGTACCATCTTTATCCAATAGCATTTTTTTTTTAAGTCAGGCATGTTTGTAACACTTGACTTTTGATGAATAATGAGATGAAGGTTGGGGAACACAAAGCTGTGTCCTCAGGTACAATGGTCATTTCTGTTGTTTCCCAGAAGGGCAGAGGTGCCCAGGATCTTTGCCTGTCCAGGAAGCCTGATCATCTCACAATGCTGCCCTCCTTCCTCTGTATGTCATGTCACACTGGGCTGAGCCCTCACCCTGGTTAGTCATCAGAGTTCCAGAAAAGGCTGCATGCCTAGCCTTCAGAAAGCTCAGGACTCCCAACACCAGACATCTTTACTCTCCTGACACTTAATGTGCATCTTAACTTTCATTCAGCCATCTTCCCTGAAGGCTTCCGCTGCAGCAAGCTCTAGAGGGAGGAAGACAATCAAACCCAAGCTGTCTTGTTCAAGAGTCAAGCAACTATAACCTGCTAACTGAAACAGTCACTCCCAAACAAACAGGTGCATTGGATCCCTGGGAAAGCTTCTGAAAAAGATATGTTATTCATTCCTACTGAATTAGAATCTCTGGGATAAGACCTGAGATTTTCTTTTACTTAAAATCATTCTCAAATGAACTGGATATATCCAGACCACACCCTGATTTCACAGCTGAGCTGCTGCAGGGACTAAAGATAATGAAGGCAACGTGTTCAGCACAATGTTGGGGGTGCTGTACAGCAGGGAAGGGAAGCAGGTCTGACTTGGTTAGAAATACAGTCCCGCTGTTCTCTAATGACCAACTACCTACATGTTGCTGCTCCCTAAACTGGGAAGCAGCAGTGAATAACTGCCCTAATTTCACAAGTATGGCAGTTCTGAGCCTGCTTCCTATTTAGAAAGAATCAGTTTGGAACCAAAAGATACAATCTAACAAGATAGCACAAATGCCAGGTATTGATTATAAAAACCCTATTAGATTTATAGCAGATAGGGATTGAGTTGCATGGAGGAAAGACCTGTAGAATTTGGATTAATACAAAATATCACCCTATGCCAACTGCAAACTGACTGAATTAAAAGTGATCACAGGCTATATCAAAAGAAATAGTGGCAAGAGGTAGGGTGAGAGCAGGCCCTCTCCTCTCCCTGATTGGTCAATCCGGGCTGTGGTGAACTGTCCCCATTTGGTCCTCTGCACTTTAACGCAATTACAAACAAAACTCACTAAACCTAGAGATCATTCCTGTGCGGTATAGTCTGAGAACAGGAGAGGTTTATGCAGGAGAAAACACTAGGAAAGATGTGTTGGGGTGGTGGTTGGGGGCACAATATGATCTGCATTTACAGAGCCAAAGGGTTCCTGCATGGGAAAGGGCAAAGACCATTATACTCCATAGGGGCAAACTAGCACCAAGTGTAGAGTTTCAGGGAGATGGATTTTTAGCTCAATATAAGAGAGACTTTCCTAATATTGATCCAGAAGTAGAATGTGATACATCATAGATCATGAGCTCCCAATCCCTAAAAGTATTCAAGAAGAAAAGATTATAAGGACTCGGGCCTCACATGTGACTCACACAAGACCAGATTTATCACATTAGAATTCCGGTTTTGATGCATCCAGGCAGGAATTACTGGGCTAGATAATCCAAGGAATTTTATGATCTTCAGTTAAGAATTGCTACTACAGACAAACATAGTGGTTGAACTGTCAAAGGCTAATAATCAGTGAGAAAACTAAAAACTTTTTAAGATTTTATTTATTAATGAGAGACAGAGAGAGAGAGAGAGAGAGAGAGAGAGAGAGAGAGGCTGAGACACAGGCAGAGGGAGAAGCAGGCTCCATGCAGCGAGCCTGACGTGGGACTTGATCCTGGGTCCCCAGGATCAGGCCCTGGGTGGAAGGCGGCGCTAAACTGCTGAGCCACCCGGGCTGCCCCTAAAAACTTTTCTTTTGAAATATCTTAATAACAATGTTTTAACAATAACTAGAGAGGAACATGAATTTGCAATCAATTCAATGAGCTAGCTCCTCTGGAAGACCTGGGCTCTTGCCAGGTTGCTACCACTCTTCCTACTCACCTAGCACTGTAGTATATGGAAGGCACTTCACTACATTCTATTTAAGCACTATTCCTTCTCTCTGTTCAGCTCCAGAACCTCTAACTACAGCAACAGTCATCATCTTGCTGTTCCATGGATTACATGGCTCATGTGCCAGGCACTGTGTTGAACATGGGGATGCAGTAGCCTTCAGCCCTCAAGACGCTTGCTGGGCCAGATAAACAATCACAGTACAGGGCTTCAGAGGAATAATCAGTTCCCAAATATTTAACAAGCCCTGGGGCCCCCTCTTGTTGGCCACAGTCTAACAATGGAGAAAGTTGCAGACCCTGAAAAGTGCTGTGGGAAAGGTTAGCCTGCCGGGACACTTTGGGCTTATTCAGGAGGGGCACTCAGTCTCAGAGGATGGGCTGAGGGAAGGCTTTCTGGAGGAAGTGATATCTAGTTGAAACTTGAAAGTTGAGCAGCAGATGGCCAAAAGGGCGGGGAGGGAATTGTGTCCCAAGCAGAGGCAACAGCATAGCATGGGATCCCTGAGGAAGTATAAGCCTTGTAAGAAAAGATCAGCTGGGTCAGCTCCATCAGGGACTCAACTGTCACAATGAGAGGTATGGACTTCTTCCCAAGCTAATGAAAAACCATTTCAGAATTTTGAGCAGGGATATGATCAGGCTTAAACTTGAGAAAAATTACTGGTTACAGTGAGGAGAGAGAATGAACTGGAAAGAACAAGTGGCAGCTAGAGGCAGAAAGACAGGAATGAATAGACTCCACCTCCTGATAGGAAGGTAACTTCGTAGCTATCCCTAGCTATGGGTGCCAGGAGGGAACAAGTCAGTGATCTCCAGCAATAACCCACTGTGTCCCGCCTCTTAATGGCTAAAACACAAGTCAAAGCTAGGAATAGAAGGATGGAGGACGGGATGACCCTGCAACACCAAACCTCCCTCACTTTCTCCATCCACCACCTGTCTCATGTCTACCTCCTCAAGTCCTGGCTCCCATTCTTTGTCATTGTGTCACAGGAAGATAACTGGAGAGGTGTACTAGATTTGGAAAGCATGTCTGATGTGGTCTAACTTAAAACATAAACTATTAGAAACCACGACGAGATACCACTTCACACTCACCAGAATGGCTATAAGGCAAAAAAGATAGATGGATGAGAAGTGTTGGTGAGCATGTGGAGAAACTGGAACCCTCATATTCTTCTGGTGGAAATGTAAAATCGTGCAGCTACTGTCGAAAACACCCTAGCAGTTCCTCAAGTGACTAAACAGAGCAATGACATGGTTCAGCAATTCCACTCCTCGGTCTATACCCAAAAGACATGAAAGCATCTTCACACGAAAACTTATACACAGGGCAGCCCCAGTGGCGCAGCGGTTTAGCGCCGCCTGCAGCCCGGGGTATGATCCTGGAGACCTGGGATTGAGTCCTGCGTCGGGCTCCCTGCATGGAGCCTGATTCTCCCTCTGCCTGTGCCTCTGCCCCTCTCTCTCTGTGTGTCTCTATGAATAAATTCTTTAAAACAAACCAAAAAAAAAGATTAAAAAAAACAAACAAACCTTATACAGGGCAGCCCCGGTGGCGTAGCAGTTTAGCGCCACCTTCAGCCAAGGGCGAGATCCTAGAGACCTGGGATCGAGTCCTGCGACGGGCTCCCTGTGTGGAGCCTGCGTCTCCCCCTCTCTCTCTGTCTCTAATAATTAAAAAATCTTAAAAAAAAAACTTATATACAAATGGATTATTAATAGTCAAAAAGTAGAGCAACCCAAATGACCATCAACTGGTGAATGAGTAAATAAAATGTGGTATATATCCATATGCTGAAACACTATTAAAAAAAATAAGTACTGATACATATACTAGAACATGGATAAACCTTGCAAACATTGTGCTAAGTGAAACAAGTCCACTACAAAAGGGCTTACATCAGTAATATAATTACATTTATATGAAATGTCCAGAGTAGGAAAATTACTATAGAAACAAAAAGTAGACTGGTGTTTTTAGTGTTTGGGGGTCGGGGAGGAGCTGAGGGAAATGGAGAGTGACCTCTAATGGGTATAAAGTTTATTTGGTGTATGAAAATGTTCTAAAATTCATTGTAATGATGCTTGCACAACTGTGGATACGCTAAAATGATTGAATGATACATTTTACATAAGTGGAATGTATAATATATGAAATATAGCTCAATAAAGCTTTAAAAAAAAAAAACCATAAGCTACATGGTATCCATAAAACTCACTTTGGGGGTCCTGGGGGCACCTCAATGAGAAGCAAATGATTTCCAGAGAGGCTGGTATGGCTGTGAATCTGGAGATGTGCTACACTCGTTCTGGGGTTATGGACAGAGAAAGCCACCTGGACAAAACTTGCCGACTTCCCAAAGCCCACTCCTCACATGGGAGTCTCCATATGGGAGCTGCTTTAGGGTCAGGAGCAGCATGGATTCATTTAGCAAAGTCTGTTCTCCTGAGTTGGGAGGCCAGCTAGTTTAAGATGTAATTACTGGGGGCACCTGGGTAGCTCAGTGGTTGAGCCTTTGCCTTCAGCTCAGGTCATGATCCTGAGGTCCTGGAATCAAGTCCTGCATCAGGCTCCCCACTGGGAGCCTGCCTCTCTCTCTGTCTCTCATGAATAAATAGATAAAGTCTTAAAAAAAAAAAAAAAAAGATGTAATTACTGGAAGCCTAGATGAACAGAAACATAATAGAGCCCTGGACAAGGAATCAAAAGAGCCTGTCCTGATTCTACCACTTACCAAGTGACCTCCCCAACTATCCATCTTCTGTAGATAAACTGGAAATAACTTCTGTGCATTCCAGAGTTGAGGGTATCAAATCAGCTGAATGCTTTACAGAGGTGCAAGACTTGAGTATGAGCCTCAAGTTGAGACTTCAGTGTTTTTGCCTTCCCAGGTACCACCGTAGAATCCTTCGCAGCAGGCATCCAGGACCAGGAGGAAGGGTAGGCAAGGTGTAAACAGGGATGACCAACGCAGAGACAGACCACAGAAGAGATGCCTTTAAAGAACTGCATGTCCCCAGGGTGTACTGCCCGAGGGCACATTCACCCTGAAACATAGGCATGAAATATGACATCTTAGCCCTGCTAGTTTCCCTCAAGGCTTTCGTCTTAAGAGCTCATACTATGGGGCACTGGCTCTTCAAGTGAGGTCAGCGTTTCCATAAGCAACGGAACAGCCCCCGCTCGGAGAGAACACGGACTGAGCTTCAACTGCTTGCCAGGTGCTTCACCCACATCATCACAGCTACATCCCCATGTATAGGCACTGTCCTCGATTCCGGAGAGGAGCTCACACACCGGAGAGGGAATAACTGGCCTTTGGGTCATACAGGGAGGACATGACAGAACCAGGACACCAGGAGAGCTCGGGTATGGGGGGTCGGGGTGGGGGGTGTAAATAGTAATCACACATTTATGACAAATATATATTTTTTAAGATTTTACTTATGTATTCATGAGAGACTCAGAGAGAGAGAGAGGCAGAGAGACAGGCAGAGGGAGGAGCAGGCCTCACGCAGGGAGCCTGACGTGGGACTCGATCCCGGGACCCCAGGATCACGCCCTGGACTGAAGGTGGAACTAAACCGCTGAGCCACCCGGGCTGCCCTATTTATGACAAATATTGCACATCCACGATCCTCTCCTGTCCTAAGTTCTTTGAAATGATGCCATCGGCTTTGGCCAGAGACGCGGTCATCTGACTCACCCACGCAGCAAACAGCGCCACACATAGCATAGGTTTTACACTTGCTTTTGAACTTACCTGTCGCCCTGTCAACCATTTCCTCAGCCAGCACAGGTGCACGAACCCCCTGGTGCGACGCCCTTCGGCGGCCCGAGGCCCGGAGCACTACGCGGCTACCACAGAGCTCCGGAGCCCAGGAAGCGACCCCGGTGGGGCGGGGCCTCCGCTAGTGCTTCCGGGTGACCTGCGCACGCGCACAGTTCACCTTTTCTTGATCGGTGTTTCGAAGAGGAGAACGACGTGATGTTCACGTGCGCTGGCAGTGATCAGGTGTCACTCTCTGATCAAACCAAGGGCTGTAAGGGGACCTGGTACCTGTTGGGGAGTCACTGAATGATGACTGAGTGAAGGACGGGGGAGTCCACTGAGAATAGGTGAACTGTTCAGGAGAATGAAGGGGGATAATGCATTGGAAGTGGTTCGTGACTGGCTCCTCCGAGAATTCAAATCCCAGCTGTCCAGTAAGTCGCTGGGCAATCCACCGGGAATGCAGCTAAAACCAAACACAAACAAAACCCCTTCCTTTTCAAAACACAAGGCAGAACAGGGCAAAATACCTTTCCTTTCATGTGATAGCAGTATTCTAACAATAGATTGTTAACAAAAAATGCTGTGTTCACTCAAAACCAGAGATTTCAAGTGCAAAATGTACAGAGTAGTCACATGTACATTAGGCCATAGGCAGCAGGCAAGATTCAACTGGTTAAATACATACCAATTATAAATCGTCATTTGGCTGAAACAGCCAAATAATACTCCCCAAATCCATAGCAATACCCTTTACCAGTGCAGACTATCAGAATCAAGCAGACCACTTTCTAGAAAAATGAAGAGGATTTTTAAAGAGACGTCTCAGGAGACATAGAAGTTTATAGGGAGGAAGAAACAGCACTTCCCACCTCACCTGAAGAACCAGGAGGCAGTGGGAACTTACTGTTACTGAACTTAGTGTTGGAAAGTTCTTTGTGGAGATTAGGAAATTAGGTTCAACAACAACAACAACTAAAAAGAACCATCTCCAAGCAATAATTTTATTTCTGCTTCAACAATAAATACACCTAAGTTATCCTTCCAAATCCCACCTCCTGATTAAATGCCCTTAATATCGAAACTTCTCATTATCTTTACCTGTGATTTAGTCCCACTTGGCAATTATAAGATTAGCTTTAAAACCATGACTTTGAAGCTCAAGCCTTACAGCACTGGCTGCTTAGGCACCTCGCAATTAGTTTCCTTTGTATACAGAATAGCACCTTTTGGCTACATACACCCCCAATTTTCATGTCAATGAAGCAATGGAGGCTTTTCACCCATCCAGAAGCTATGTTTTGATGTGTTTGCCTTCTATGGCATCAAATATGTCCTCTAAGGCCTTCTCTACACACTGGAGAAACTCCCGGGCATTGCGGCCTGGATAGGAGGAGACGTTGCAGCCTATCCACTTGTCATGAACAGCATACCCAATGCCAAAGCCATCAGGGACCACAGGGGCAAAGCCGCCAATGTTCACTGTTGAACTGCTCAGTGTACTTGTGGACAGGATGTTGTGGTTTATCTGTCTGTATGCAGGGTCCAGGTAGAGCTCAGGCAGAGCAATCCCCTTGGCTGCTGCCAGGTACCGCAGAGCAAATAAGTGTCGGTCAAAGCCCTGGCCTGTTAGAGACAAAAGAGAAAACCAGTCTCAGAATCCCGGAACTAACTGAAAGGGGCCTTAGTAAAAACCCCCACCTGTGGTAGGAGGCCCCTTCACAGCATCTTTGAGAGTGGAAGAAGCGTCTGCCTGCTTATGCATGCACACCTCCAACTCACTAACCTCTACAGCTGAGCCTAAAATGAAAGCACGACTTTTTAAAAAATTTTGACAATGGAGGAGAGAGGGGGCAAGATGGCGGAAGAGTAGGAGTCCTTGATTCATCTGGTTCCCCAAACTTACCTAGAAAACTTTCAAAACATCCTGGACACCTATGAATTCAACCTGAGATGTAAAGAGAGAACAGCTGGAATGCTACAGAGAGAAAAGTGATGGCTTCTGACAAGGTAGGACGGCAGAAAAGAGGAAAGGCGGGGGCGGGGAGCCTCGGAAAGCCAGGGCAGGAAGGCAGAGCAGAGGAAGGCTGCAGAAGGAAAGCGGTACAACAGACAATCAGGAACATCAGAAATCTGCACCTGAAAGAGCCTTCCCTGACTGAAAAGTGCTCAGTGGGGAAATAGGACAGAATCACAGGAGGGGCAGTGAAGTCTCAATATTCCTAGAGACACAATAAGGATAGGGGTGCCCAGGAGAAAGCTCACCACAAACCATAGTCAGATCCGATAAAGGGCTGGAACGCTGCAACCCTCCTGGAGCATCTAGGAGAAGCTGGCCAGGGATGTGGGCCAGCTCCTGAGCTTCTTTACCCTAAAGCCCGGCAACAGATGGAGGCAGGCTGTCCTCCATTCCCTTTGGGAGAGGCAGACCCTGGGAGCGCAGGTCCTCAATCCAAGGGTGCTCCAGAGGACAATGCTGGCTATCTTCTCTTCCCTCTGGGACAGGCAGAACTGGGGAGGACCCAGGATGGCGAGAACTCTCCTGCTGCTGGGCGCCCTTCAATCTGTGCTCAGTGCCCCCACGCCTGCCCCTGGGAGCATGTAGGCCAGTGTGCACTGGGAGACTACAGTTTGGTACATGTGTGGAGCTCTGGGCTCTGGGGCTGGAGATCTGGCCACTGCCATTTTTATTTTCTTCTTTTCGCCTTTCACCTGGGTGAGGTGGCAGCCTCTAGGGAACAAAGGCCTCACAGGATAAACAGCTCACACTGAGCCAGGCCACCAGGCAAGGGGCGGGGCATCTCCCGCCAGGCATGGACACCTAAGAATCAGCCCAGCAGGCCACCCCCATCCCCCCAGAAGACCAACTGGAAGAACAGGGGAAGAGCAAGTGTACTGAGCAAGTAGCACTGGAAAGCTCCAGGACTCAGGGAAAATAGTATATAGAACCTGAAGTTTTTTTTCTGATTCATGTATCTTTCAGGTTAAATATTTCCAATATTTTTTCTCTTTTCCTGCCTTAACTACAATATTTTGCCAACTCTTTGTTTTTAAGTTTTTTCCTTTTTGACTTTCATATTTCCATAATTATATGTCTTGGATATAGTCTTCATTTTTGGATTCCTTTCAATGAATTCAATTTAATTTTGGTAGATATATGAATTATGGGTTTTTGTTTTTTGTTTCTTGTTTTTTCTAAAAGATTTTATTTATTCAGGAGAGACACACACAGAGAGAGGCAGAGACACAGGCAGAGGGAGAAGCAGGCTCCTCACAGGGGACTCAATCCCCGGACTGGGATCACTCCCTGAGCCAAAGGCAGATGCTCAACTGCTAAGCCACTCAGGCATCCCTTGTTTTGTTTTACAGTGGTGGAAATTAGTGCTTTCTAACACAGAGACCAAAATACACCCAGAACCAAGTGGAACACCATGCTGATTCATTCTGTGAGACTATATTCTCTCTTCCTTCCCATTCTGCCCCCCTCTTTTATCTTGTTTCTGTTTTTGTGGTTGATGTTGGGTCTCTATATAAGTTTTGCTGGTTATGTAAATTTGGAATTTAGCATCTTCTAGCATACAGAATAAAATACACCCAGAACCAAGAGGATCACCCTCTAGGTCCACTCTGTGAGACTATATTCTCTCTCCACCACGACTTCCTCCCCACCCCAACCCCCTTTTAAAATTCTTACTATTTTTTTTAATTTGTTTTTCACTTTCATGGTCCTTTTGTTTTATTTTGTTCTGTTTTTATTTTTCTTTTATTTTCCAGTCGCTGACCTCTTTGGAATTGTCTAGGGTGTATTTTACTTAGGTCGTGGCTGATATTTTTGACTCTGCTCACTCATACAGCCATTCTACACTGGGCAAAATGACTAGAAAGAAGAATTCACCACAGAAGAAGGAACCAGAAGTAATACTCTGTCACAGACCTACTTGATATGGATTTAAGTAGTATGTCAGAGATATAATTCAGAAATACAATTATAAAATTACTGATGGCTCTGGGAAAAAAAGCGTAAAGGACTCTAGAGATTCTCTTACTGCAGAACTGAGATCTAATTGGGTTGAAATAAAAAATACTTTAACTGAGATGCACTCTAAACTGGATGCTCTAACTGCTAGGGTTAATGAGGTAGAAGAGAGAGTGAGTGACATAGGAGACAAGTTGATGGAAAGGAAGGAAGCTGAGGAAAAAAGAGAAAAACAGTTAAAAGCCCACGAGGAATGCTTACAGAAATAAACAATAGCTTGAGAAGGAATAATATCTGTCTCATTGGGATCCCAGAAGAGAGAGAGAGAGAACCGGATTATATTTGAACAAATCATAGCTAAGAACTTCCCTAATCTGGGGAAGGAGAGAGGCACTCAGATCCAAGAGACAGAGAGGGACCTCCCCCTTCCAATCAACAAAAACTCATCAACACCCTAACATATAATAGTGAAGCTTGCAAATTTCAAAGATAAAGAAATATTCTAAAGGCAGCTCAAGACAAGAGATTGTTAACTTATATGGGGAGAAATATCAGATTAACAGCAGACCTATCTACAGAGACCTGGCAGGCCAGAAAGAGCTGGCATGATATATTCAGGGTATTAAATGAGAAAAACATGCAGCCAAGAATATTTATTCAGCAAGGCTGTCATTCAGAATAGAAGGAGAGATGAAGAGCTTCTAGGATAGACAGAAACTGACAGAATATGTGACCACTAAATCCGCTCTGCAAGAAATATTAAGGGGGACCCTGTAAGAAAAAGAGGGAGCCCAAAGAAACAATCTGCAGAAATGGACTGTATAGGTAATACTATGACACTAAAGTCATATCTTTCAACAGTTACTCTGAAAGTGAATGGGCTAAATGATCCCATCAAAAGATGCAGGGTATCGGACTGGATAAAAAAGCAAGACCCATCTATATGCTGTCTACAAGAGACTCATTTTAGACCTAAGGACACCTCCAAACTGAAAATGAAGGAATGGAAAACCATTTACCATTCAAATGGCCCTCAAAAGAAAGCTGGAGTAGCAGTCTTCATAGCAGATAAATTAGATTTTAAACCAAATACTGGGGATGCCTGGATGGCTCAGAGATTAAGCTCTGCTTTTGGTTCAGGGCATGATCCTGGAGTTCAGGGACTGAGTCCCACATCAGGCTCCCCTCAGGGAGCCTGCTTCTCCCTCTGCCTATGTCTCTGCCTTTCTCTCTCTCTTTCTCTCTCTCTCTCTCTCTCTCTCTGTCTCTCATGAACAAATAAAATCTTTTAAAAAATAAAAACACTGTACTAAGAGATGAAGAGGGACACTATAACATACTTAGAGGGTCTATCCTACAAGAAGACCTAACAATTATGAATATTTATGCTCCAATGTGGGAGCAGCCAAGTATATCAATCAACTAATAACCAAAGTCAAGAGATACATAGATAATAATACATTAGTAGTAGGAGACTTCAACACAGCACTCTCAGCAAAAGACAGATATAAGCAGAACATCACCAAAGAAAGAAGGGCCTTGAATGATACACTGGACCAAATAGATTTCACACACACACACACACACACACACACACACACACACATAGAACATTCCATCCTAATGCAACTGAATACACATTCTTCTCAAGTGCATGTGGAACTTTCTCCAGAATAGACCACATACTGGGTCACAAATCAGGTCTCAGCCAATACCAAAAGACTGGGATTATTCTCTGCATATTTTCAGACCACAGCGCTTTGAACTCAATCACAAGAAGAAATTTGGAAGAAACTTAAACACTTGGAGGTTAAAGAGCACCCTACTAAAAGATGAATGGGTCAACCAGGAAATTAGAGAATTAACAAGATTCATGGAAACTAATGAAAATACAGCCGTTCAAAATCTTTGGGATGGGCAGCCCGGGTGGCTCAGTGGTTTAGCACCGCCTTCAGCTCAGGGCATGATCCTGGAGACCCGGGATCGAGTCCCACATCGGGCCCCCTGCATGGAGTCTGCTTCTCCCTCTGCCTGTGTCTCTGCCTCTCTCTCTGTGTGTGTGTGTTTTCATGAGTAAATAAATAAAATCTTAAAAAAAAAAAAATCTTTGGGATACTGCAAAAGTGGTCCTAAGAGGGAAATACATAGCAACACAAGCCTCCCTCAAAAAATTGGAAAAACTTCAAATATACAAGCTAACCTTGCTACCTAGAGGAACTGGAGAAAGAACAGAAAATAAAGCCTAAACCAACCAGATGAAGAAAGATAATAAAGTTTAGAGCAGAACTCAATGAAATAGAGACCAAAAGAACAGTAGAACAGATCAACAAAACTAGGAGCTGGTTCTTTAAAAGAATTAATTAGCTAAATCCCTAGCCAGTCTTATAAAAAGAAAGACTCAAATTAATAAAATCACAAATAAAAGAGGAGAGATCACAACCAATACCAAGGAAATACAAACAATTTTAAAAACATAAGCAACCAGATGCCAACAAATTAGGTAATCTGGAAGAAATGGATGCATTTCTGAAAACCTATAAATTACCAAAAACTGGAACAGGAAGAAATAGAAAACCTGAACCGGCCAATAACTGGCGAGGAAATTGAAGCAGTTAGCAAAAAGCTCCCAAGACATGAAAGTCCAGGGCCAGATGGCTTCCCAGGGGAATTCTATCAAACATTTTAAGAAGAAATAATACCGACTCTACTAAAGTTGTTTCAAAGGATAGAAATAGAGGGAATACTTCCAAACTGGTTCTATGAGGCCAGCATTACCTCAATCCCAAAACTAAAGACTCCACCAAAAAGGAAAATTACAGATCAATACCCCTGCTGAACATGGATATAAAAATTCTCACCAAGATACTAGCCAATAGGATCCAACAGTACATTAAGAGGATTATTTACCATGACCAAGTAGGATTTAACCCCAGGATGCAAGGGTGGTTAAACATTTATAAAACAATCAACATGACAGATCACATCAATAAAAGAAAAGACAAAAACCGTATGATCCTCTAAACAGATGCAGAGAAAGCATTGGACAAAATATAGCATCCATTCTTGATTAAAACTCTTCAAAGTGTAGGGATAGAGGGAACATTCCTCAATATCATGAAAGCCATTTATGAAAAGCCCACAGCAAATATCATTCTCAATGGGGAAAAACTGAGAGTCTTTCCTCTAAGATCAGGAACACGACAGGGATGTTTCCTCTCACCACTGTTATTCAACATAGCACTGGAAGTCCTAGCCTCAGCAATCAGACAACAAAAAGAAATAAAAGGCATTCATACTGGCAAAGAAATCAAATGCTCCCTCTTTGCAGATGACATGATATTGTATATAGAAAACCCAAAAGACTCCACCCCAAGATTGCTAGAACTCATACAGCAATTCAGCAATGTGACAGTATACAAAATCAATGCACAGATATCAGTGGCATTTTTGTAGACTAACAATGAGACTGAAGAAAGAGAAATAAGGAATCAATCCCATTTAGAACCACACCCAAAACCATACGATATCTAGGAATAAACCTAGAACTACACTCTAGTATAGTTTGGAACTACACTCCAAAAAATTATAGAACGCTTATGAAAGAAATGGAAGAAGACATAAAAAGATGGAAAAACATTCTACGCTCATGGATGGGAAGAATAAATATTGTGAAAATGCCTATGCTACCCAGGGCAATCTATATTCAGTGCAATCCCTATCAAAATACCATGGACTTTCTCCACAGAATTGGAACAAATAATCTTAAGATTTGTATGAAATCAGAAAAGACCCCAAATAGCCAGAGGAATATTGAAAAAGAAAACCAAAGTTGGGGGCATCACAATGCCTGACTTTAAGCTGTATCACAAAGCTGTGATCATTAAGACAGCCACTCTGGAAAACAGTATGGAGGTTCCTTAAGAGATTAAAAACAGAACTACCCTATGACCCAGCAATTGCACTAAGGGATATTTACCCCAAAGATACTGATGTAGTGAAACACCGGGACACCTGCACCCCAATGTTCATAGCAGCAATGTCCACAATAGCCAAACTGTGGAAGGAGCCACGATGTCCTTCGACAGATGAATGGATGAAGATGTGGTGTGTGTATGTATATATATATATATATATACATACACACACACACAATAGAATATTACTCGGCCATCAGAAAGGACAAATACCATTTACACTGACATGGATAGAACTGGAAGGTATTATGCTGAGTGAAATAAGTCAATCAGAGAAGGATAATCATCATATGGTTTCACTTATATGTGGAATATAAGAAATAATGAAAGGGACTATAAGGGAAAGGAGAAAAACTGAGTGGGGAAAAATTAGAGAGAAAAACAAACCATGAGAGACTCTTAAAACTGGGAAACAAAGGGTTGTGGAAGGGGAGGCAGGTGGCGGGATAGGGTGACTGGGTGACAGGCACTAAGGAGGGCATGTGATGGGATGAGCACTGAGTGTTATACTATATGTTGGCAAATTGAATTTAAACAAAAGGAAAAAATAAAAATAAAAAAATAAAAAATTCTGACAATGAATCAGTTTAGTCAAACAGTCCAGAAAAATACATGAAGAGAGCTATGGATTCAAAACCAAAAATAAAACCCAAAGTCTAAGTCCAGTGTAAAAGACAAGACTGAGGCCCTGGAACAAAATGGAAAGGGTCTTGACCAGGGTTCTGATCTCAGCTCTTCTTCTCATGTGTTGTGTAATGCTGAGTCAGTGGCCGCAGTTTCTTACCCCTACAATGGTGAGTGAGACCAGAATGGTCTTGGAGATCTCTTTTACTTTTGGCTGCATGAAAGGACAGAACTGTGTGATCCTCCAGGTCCTTTCCAGGTCTAGAATTTTACCACAGAGAGGCAAAGGAAGGGTGATGTTTAGATTTGCGAAGAGTTTTTGAGATGGCTTATTTATAGGAACCCAACACACTGCAAGTGAGGTAAAGTAAGAGGGGGCTGCAGGATTAGAAATCCTGAACTGTCAAAAGTCAGTCAGATGACCAATAAATAACAGAAAGAGAATCGTGTGTCACAGCTGAAAGTGGCCTTAAATGAGGATGAAGTTAGACCCATTTCTCCATCCCTGCTAAGGAGGAATGAACATCCTGATCCCTAGTGGCTGATCTGGCTGTTCAGACTGCTAGGGTAGAAAATTAATAACTATCCAGGAATTGGCAGATGGATTAAACAATGTGAAAATCACAGGGAGCAGGATGTTTCTGAGGCTTAGCCCAGCGCTGAGGGCAACAAGGCCCAAGGACCCCACCCCCCCATCTCACCCATTGCTGCTTCCTTGGTCAGCTGGCCATGATACGTGGAGCACTCGGCCATCATCTGGCAAAGCTCTCCAGCACTGTGTCTGGAGGGCTCCCTGACAAAAGCCTCAGAACACTTCTTTGTGAAGATGGAGGCTGGGCGGATGGTCTCAGTGCGGCCGTGCTTGAA
The DNA here is from genome assembly GCF_048418805.1 of Vulpes vulpes. Classification (NCBI taxonomy): domain Eukaryota; kingdom Metazoa; phylum Chordata; class Mammalia; order Carnivora; family Canidae; genus Vulpes; species Vulpes vulpes. The sequence continues at coordinate 157,128,058 of NC_132791.1, forward strand.
TGCTGCAGTGCTACACGACTCGTAGGTGGCCACTGTCCGCCCATACTGCCTCAGGAAGGCCATCTGGAAGGCCAGCTGAGCTACTGCGTCAGGGCTCAGCTTCTGGTTTTTCAAAAACTCTTTGCCCCCTCTCTGAAATTGGATGAAGTCGATGGTGAGGGTTTTCACAATGGCATCAAACTTGTCCTTAGCAGCACTAATGCTGGCCTTCATGGCATCATCCAGCTTGAAGTTAAGTCTCCGCACGGCAGCAGAAGAGTCAGTGCGGGCCGGCTGGCTCTGTGGGGTGATAGCAGGGGCCTGAGTGCTATCTTTAAACACTTCATTAAAAAACCTGAGCACTGCCACACCATCACCCCAGGCATGCTCAAAGTGGACAGCCGCAGTGCCATCCTTGGCTAGAATGAGGTTAAAGGACTTATCAAACCAGCGGTTTGTGCCATCACTGTGCAGCATGGTGTGAGACAGGTGGACAAGGTCCTTAATGGGGAAGTCATCTAGGCAGAGACAGAACACAGCAGTGTCCACTTTCCTCAGGGCCTCCTCATTGCCACCACTCACCAGCCTCTCCCTGAGCTCTGCCCAGACGTCTCGGTTCTCAGTGGTCAGATAGGCCAGGGGAAAGTCAGGGGTGGCGCTGCTGTCTGAGAGAATGTACTTCAGATGAGCCTGGATTTCAGAGGCGCTCACAATGTTTCCATCTTGATCTAGGACATCAAAAACATAGAAATGTCCTTTCCTTAGGACCAGAAGGTGCCTAGCGCTCTCATCAGTGACAAGTTCATCACGAACAGGCCTGGGTAAACGAGTTGAATTGAAAAGCCGAAAATACTGAGACATATCCAGGGGGTATGCATTAACCAAGTAGGCGCCATACCAGGACAGAGAGGAAGGCACAAAGCGTATGAGTCTCTTGAAGGTGTCGGTGTCACTTTTGGCAGGGTTCAAATGGAAAACCTCTGGTTCCAAGAGACCGGCCCGGAGCGTCTTCAGAAACCGGATGGCCGAAATGGTCATGTTGGTCGCCCTGGTGAGCTGGTCATTATACTCCGACTTTGGGTCAGGGTTGAATGCCATGAATGGATTAAAGTTCAAGACGACGGGTTCTCGAGCGGTTAGGTACATATCAAACCAGGGACCTAAAAGATAAAAGTGAACAAGAACATCACAAAAAGTTAATGTAGTCCCTAAAAATAAAATTTGAGAAGGAAAAATCATCAAGCATATGCAGGAAAAAATGATGTCAACCTCCAGAGGGTGAAAAGTCCCAATTATTTTTTCCATCTGCAGTAATTTGTGACATATAAATGGGATCACACAATATGTGGTCTTTTGTATCTGGCTCCTATTACTATGTTTTTAAGGTTCAGCCATGTTGTAGCACATAAAAGACCACATATTGTGTCACTCTTTTGTATTGCTGAATAATGTTCCATTACATGGATAGACCACATTTTGTTTATGTATTCTTCCATTGGTAGACCTTTGGTTGTTTCCACTTTTTGGTTATTATGAATAATGCTGGTGTATACAAGTTTGTGTGTGGATGGTATTCTCAATTCTCTTGGAGAAACAGCTAGAAGTGGAATTGCTAGGTCATATGGGAAGTCTAAGTTTAGGCTTTTGGGGAACTGCAAGGTTGTCTTCCAAAGTGGCTGCACCATTACCACTGGCAGTGTGTGAGGGTTCTAATTTTTTGGCAACATTTATTATTGTTACAGTCTGTCTTTTTGACTGGAGCCATTCTGGTAGGTATATCATTGTGGTTTGGATTTGCATTTCCCTAAGTATATTTCTTTTTCTTTCTCATTCTGTTTCCTTTCTTGATTCTTAAAGAAGTACAGTAACACCTCACTTGCATTCCTGCTCGAACAAAACAGTTGTTAATTCCCACCCAATTTCCTTACGTTTTTCTTGTTTCATCTCGTTTCAGAGACAACATTCACATTTGGCTGTCTCCCTAACATGGGGGAAAGCATTCATCATCATTCTGTGTACTCTGTACATTTGCCCACTCACTTTTTAAAGAAATGTTTGAAAAGCAATTAGAAATAACAGTGCAGGGGATCCCTGGGTGGCTCAGCAGTTTAGCGCCTGCCTTTGGCCCAGGGCGCAATCCTGGAGTCCCAGGATCGAGTCCCATGTCAGGCTCCCGGCATGGAGCCTGCTTCTCCCTCCTCCTGTGTCTCTGCCTCTCTCTCTCTCTCTCTGTCTATGATAAATAAATAAATCTTAAAAAAAAAAAAAAAGAAAGAAAGAAATAACAGTGCATGTGGATCATCCAAACTAGCCTTCTAAATTCCTGGCTATTTTACCTGTAAAAATTCCAGAAGCAATGTTTTATCAGAAAATGTGTCTTCCAGGGAAGTTCCTGTTGAGATTAGCAAGTGTGGATAAAGTCTACAACTAAAAACCATCGCCCACTGGAGGGAATAATTTTCACATGTAAAGCACTGGAGGAAGGATTAATCTATTATTCCTTTGTTGGTCCATTCACTCTATGTCATTCCTTGAGAACATGCTGCGCCATGCCCTGCCTAGTCTGGGGGTAGAGAGAGGAATGGGATGTGGACTCTGATCCAGATGAACTCTGGTGAAGGACACCAACAGAATTATAACAAGATGTGACACACTGAAACGGTAAGAGAAAAAGTATTATGGGTAAGATCCATTTGATGAAAGAAGACATGGATTTGTCTCTGATCCCTTCAATAAAAGAATTTTAAAGAGTACATAACCCAATAAGGCAAAGAGAATGAAACAGGAGACAAGAGAAATACTGAAAGTTGGAAAGCATTGAGACAACTGGTAATGACCAAAGCAGACTCAAGAATGCCAACTGTAAGCTGGTGATTGAGAAAGCCAAGGGATAACATGACGTGCACAGCAGAACCCCCAGAGCGCTCAGTAATTGGCAGCCTTGATGTATCTGATTGAAACAATGTTTTTAATTGGACCCCAACTCCTACCCCCCAGATTCCCTCCCTGCTCTAGTAGATTTAAGATTTCCTCTCAGGAGAAAGTAAAACTGGGGAGCTGAAGTCACAGCTAAGATCTCAAGCCTTCTTCCCTGATCCTACTCCTTCAACAGTACCAACTGGACACATCCCTTTTGGCAGTTTAATGGAAAAGCCTTTTCAGGGAGTCTAACCCAGAGATATTAACATTAGGGGCCCCCCAAGGAAATGGTTTAGCCTGTGAAGTGAAGCTGTGAAGCTGTGATGGACCAGCTCCACCCTTAACCACAGAGCTTCCAACAGCTTTTTATTATCTCGCTTGAATCTAAGACAACAAAGATGGAATATGAAAGATCTGAAGAAAGAAAAGAGGGAAAAACAAACAGGAAAAAAGCACCTTGGAGACAGACTATGAAGGAAGATGAGAGGATAAAAAAAACTTCCCCAATAAATTATTAAGCACATAGAAAACTAAACAAACGCATAAGAAATTATCAATGTCAGGAAAAAAACGTTCATACAGGAATAGGAACAATAATTTCAATATGCTCCACAACTCAGCTGATAGTGTCCATATGGTCCTAACAGTATAAACAGTAAGTATTGAGCAAACTAAAATGACAGGCACAGTGGTAACCATGGAATGGAATGTGTGCCTGTACACTTGGGCATGTGGAAGGGATATAGACACTGCCCAAATCTGGTCTTCCAGCTGAAAAAGTGAAGATGTAGGAGGATGGGGATATGGGTCAAAAGAAGGACTGGCTGAATGTGAGGAGCAGGAAACTTAGAGGAGGGTCAGGAACTTGCTGTTTTTCCAAAGAAGCCCGGTACAACTATTTGATTCTTTAAACTATGTGCATGTATAACCTTATTAAAATATAAACTGAATTATAGATGCCTGGGTGGCTCAGTGGTTTGGCGCCTGCCTTTCGCCCAGGGCGTGATCCTAGAGACCTGGGATTGAGTCCCACATCGGGCTCCCTGCATGGAGCCTGCTTCTCCCTCTGCCTGTGTCTCTGACCCTCTCTCTGTATCTCTCATGAATAAATAAATAAAATCTTTAAAAATATATACATATATATAAACTGAATTAAAAGAAGTGCTGTGGGAACAGAGGTGGAAACAATCAACTGAATGGAGAGGGAGGAGGACTGAAAGTTTCCCTGGAAAAATCATGCCCACCTGTTTTTTTTTTTTTTTCTTTTTGTTTTAAATTGAGATGTAACTGACAATAAAACATGATATTGCTTTTAGGTGTACAACCCAATGATTTGGTATCTGTATATATTGTATAATGATCAACACAATAGGTCTAGGTAACATGCATTACCCACTACTGTCACAAAATTGTCTTTTCTTGTGATGATAATTCTTAGGATCTATACTCTTAATGACTTTCAAATATACAATGGTATTATTAATTACAGTCATGATGCTATACATTATACCCCATGACTTCTTTCTTTTATAACTGGAAGTTTGTACCTTTTGACCCCCTTCAGTTTCCCCACCACCACCACCACCACCCCAACCCCCACCAACATTTATGGCAACGACATACTTGGGTCTTAAATAAAGAATTTGCTAGGTTAAAAAATGGTAGTGGGAACAACATGGATAAAGACATAGAAGAACGAAGGACTAAAGGGTTGAGAGAACAGTGAGCTGCCAAGTTTTGTTGAGGCATGAGAGTGTGGGTAACAAAAGAGATGAGGCTGGAAAGATCAGTTATGCCATATTGTGAAGGATCTAGGATGATACACACAGGGCATAGGACTTAATCCTGCATCCTTTTCACAGAATCAATGATTAGGCTCTTCAGCACAAACTCCAGGTGAGATCTTAGTAAAGGAGGAACTCACTTGGCCTTTATGTTACCTCAGAAAGAGTGAATGAGACATTACTCTGGTAAGCTGGTCTTACCAAAAATATTTTAAGACCAAAACAGGAGGAAAGATGCCTTACTTTCCATTGTGGAGGGCTCAGGGAATATCACGCCCACAGTCCAGCCCACCTACCTGAAATGTAGCTCGTATGTTTATTCTGCTTGTCCTGAGCAACCAGCTGCTCATGCAGTTCTTTTCCAATCCCATTTTCAAAACTCTTGCAAAACTGTTCTGTTTTCCTGAAATGTTCAAGAAAAGACAGAATCAATCCATGGCAGGGAATATGTGATTTCTGGACTCATGGCCAAGAACTCTTACACTGAAATTTGGGTTTCTGGTAGTATATCCCTAGGCTAAGACCAGAAAATCCCTCTGATCAGAAGAATAGCAGTCAATCCAAAACAGATAAATTTAGGAAAGCTTCTTAAAATGACTGGTTGGGAAGATCAATCAACATCCCATAAAACAACCTGTAATCTAGGAGCTGAGCATCTCCAGCTCAGCATGGAGAAAAGGACATAAGTAGGCTTTAGAGTCAAGAAGAGCTGAGTTTTTAATTCTAGCTTTGTCACTGTCAAACTAAGTGACCTTTGACATGTCACTTGATCTCTCTGAGTCTCAGTTTCTTTATGTGTAAAACTGAGATAATATACCACTTTATGAGAATAAAAAATATTTTTAAAGCTAAGGATTCAGGATAGTTTAAAACATAATACTTAGTAATTGGTAGCTATTAAATCATTACCATTTCAAGAGAGGCTTCAAGTGACTAATATGAAATATTTAAAAGCAGAGGACTACATTATGAACGATTCATCTACATCCTCCACCATTGTCCAGGGAAGGACTCCGGGATTCTAATGGCAATGCCAGTTATCTGCACAAAACCTTCCAATATGGAAAAGTGAACTGCACTGGGATACAAGAACTTAACACAACCCACTTTTGACAATATCCAGTATTATCGTCCAATTCCATGCTGAAGTAACTTCCTAGGACTGCCAGAACATCCACAAACTGCATGGCTTAAAACAATAGAAATTTATTCTCTCATAGTTCTTTGAAGTCCAAAATGTTGACAGAACCATGTTCTCAGGACTCTAGGGGAGACTCTGGTCTTTCTGGTGTTACCAGCTATCCTTGTCATTCCTTGGTTTATTTATTGATGCATTCCAATCTGCCTCTGTCATCAAGATCTGTGTCTGTATCTCTTCTCCTCTTCTTATAAGGACACCAGTCATACCAGATTAAGGACCCATTCTCCTCCAGTATGACCTTACCTTAACTAATTACACCTGCAACAATCCTATGTCCAAATAAAGTCACATACTAAGGTTCCAAGAAGGGAATGAATCTGGGGGGCATACTACCCAACTCAGTACACATGCTCACCAAGCAAAATTCTGGCCTGCCATATGCTCTCCTCAATGAACTTCCTATAGAGAGTACATGTACCAGCTGGCCTCCAGGCCCACCTGACAGGATATATTACAAATTTGGCATTCTGGCTTACAAGCCATTGCCTGTTGAGTCTAGTCAGAGAGACTCTCGCTTCAGGGCTGGCTCAGCCCTTCCTGGGTGAAAATCTATTTCCTGAACTTGAAAATGTAAGGACTAGGTCCCAGGTTCCCAGAGACTCAACTAAATCACAGACATTTCCATTAGTCCACTACTAATTGCCAGCCTCTTTTGAACCACCCAACTATGGTCATTCATGGTTCTCAGCATATACCTGAACTGGCCATCGTCTAAGAGAGGTTTCTGTGCACGCAGGTATCTCTTAATGGTGTCTTCAAGTTTGGGAATAGGCAGCCTGGGAAGAAAATACGTTAAGTGTAAGGGTTACAATATGTGGAAGAAATCAGTTAGCTTCATAAACCCAAACTAATAAGTAATTACTGGATAATTAATTTCCTTCCCCAAAAAACCAATAATGGAAAGCCACAGGCAAATCAGAATAGAAGGATTTACTAATGCAAGTGTCAATGGTAACTTTTTAAAAAATAAAATAAGAACTTTTTAATGTCTTTTTTTTTTTTTAAAGGTAATTTGTTTTTTTTGTTTTTTTTTTTTTTTAATTTTATTTATTTATGATAGTCATACAGAGAGAAAGAGAGAGAGGCAGAGACACAGGCAGAGGGAGAAGCAGGCTCCATGCGCCGGGAGCCTGATGTGGGATTCGATCCCGGCTCTCCAGGATCGCGCCCTGGGCCAAAGGCAGGCGCCAAACCGCTGCGCCACCCAGGGATCCCGAACTTTTTAATGTCTTAATGATGAATTTTATAAGCAAGCTAAATATTCAAATAATAGATTCAAAATGGTGAAATAGAAGCTATCCAAAGCATTCCTGTTTCCTGGTCACAATTCTGATACCTGTGCTAACCCTGTACTGGCAGTTTTTATTCTATCATTAGTTTGGACAACTGCTTTTTTCTCCCCTGAGATGGAGAAAAGAAAGTTCTATTTTTAAAATTTCTTGTGCATTTTATGACAGAGAATCATACAGAAATGAAACACAGGTCTGTCCAAGAGCCAGCCAAATATGGAATGAGCATGAAGTCATGCCAGGCTGCCAAGAGTCCTATGCAGAGAATCAGATCTTCCTGTTGCCTCCTTACTCATTCTCTACCAGTGCATTCCCAATGACAGCTATGGTGATAAAGCTACTGGTCCACCGTGAAAGGAAAACACACAGACAGCACAGTGAGGTGTATCTGCTTTTTCATGTCAGTAATTTTATTGAATGATATATCCTGTAGTACCAAAACTTACTCATAGTTTGCCAAGTTAGCACTGCCAACTTAAAATTAAGACTGATATATTCAAAATATCTAAATACAGCAGTCATTTAGGAAAACTGGAAAGTTATCTATCCATAAAACATAGTTTATGTTTAAAACCTTACTATAAGATACACTGTGATTCTTCAGTTTTTCTTTCAATGCATGTTTATCAAAAACATGATGTCAAAATTAACCTGAATAATTTAGAGCCATTATGGACTTAGGCTTCACTGAGTAATGATTCACACTTTAACACTGTGGAGTATGGTCTTTTTATTCATGAACTTACACAGAAAATCCCAAATACTACCTCAGATACCTCATAATTATAGTTACCTACTTACTTTTCTCAAGACTTTGTTTTAATATGATAGGGACATTAACAAAAGTTCTTCGCGTTAAACAAAATTCTAAATTCAAAGCAAAGGCAGTTTTATAAAAACAGTCCTTATTAAAAGCTCAAGTGTTATCTCTAGCCTGAACTTGTTCTAGTGGGGAAAAGCAAGTTTTTGGAATGATGATTTATTTGGAGGTTATTAATACAACAGAAACGGAATTTTCTCAATTTCCCTTCAGAACTAAATTAAGGAAGTATGGACAAAAAAAATCATAAACTTTTTATCATGGATACCAGTTTTCTGTAAATTGCCTGTTTTTTATATAAAATTTTTAAAGATTTTATTTATTTAAAAGAGTGAATGAGAGGGAGAGTGAGAGAGAATCTAAAGCAGAAGCTGCCCTGAGCACAGAGTCTGAAGCAGGGCTTGATCCCACAACCACAAGATCATGACTTGAGCCGAAATCAAGTCAGATGCTTAACTGAGTGAGCCATCTAGGTGTTCCTCCATATAAAATTTGTTTTAAAAGACAATGATATGCCAAATCTACCAGGTTTTTATTTTTGCCTTATATAAAATGCTTTCAGTGTAAATGCCAAATAGCAATACAGTTCACATCACCGGATTATCTAATACTTTAGCAAATGATGGCCATGGTTATGAAGTTACTGGTTCTCAGTGAAATGAAAAAACCAACAGTATAGTGAGCTTTCCACAAAGCTAAATGTGTTTCATTTAAAAGTCTGCCCTTGTGTGATGAGTACTGGGTGTTATACTGTATGTTGCCAAATTGAATTTAAGTAAAACTAAATAAAAGTCTGCCCTTAGTTCTGAGATTTTTTTGGTTGGGGGACAGAAGTCACTAAAAGTCCTTTAAAAAAAAGATTTTATATATTTGATAGCTCGAGAGAGAGAGAGAGAGAAAGAGAGAGAGTGCACATGCAGGGTGAGCTGCAGGCAGAGGGAGAGGAAGAAGCAGACACCCTGCTGAGCAGGGAGCCTGATGTGGGGCTCCATCATCATGACCTGAGCTGAAGGCAGCCACCCAGAGGCCTCATAAAGATCCTTTCTTTTAGGAAATAATGTCAACAACAATATTTTTCCCCATAATTTTAATGATCTGTGAAATGTCAAAGTGTAAGAACTACTGCCACAGTGGAAAGAGAATGAGATGTAGAAGGAGACCTTGGCTTAAGTCCCAGCTCTGCTACTTCATTTCTAGTTACATGGTTACAGGTGGCAAATTTCTTGCTGTCCCTCAGATTCCATCCCCTGCCTACGGCTTAGAGGGAGGAACTGCCTCACAGAGAGGTCTAGAACGCTATCAAGTTCCAGCTCCATTTAGCCCATGTTTATCACCAACATGTCTAGTATACGAAGAGGTGAAGTTCGCAGTCTTTGGAATCCCACAGATCTGGGTTTGCCCCCTGGACTGTCACCTACTATTCATGTAATCTTTGGGAAATTTCTTATCTCTTTGCTCCCTCTTTCTCTGTTTGTTAAATAATAGCTCACTGGCTACTATGAGGATCAAATGAAATAATACCAAGTACTTAGCAACATATTATCTATTTCTTTCCATCTACTCAGTGACATCCAGTTTGGCCCCAGCTAGCTGTTATTCTTCATTGACTACTCCCACTAGATCTTCTAGGTATTTATTTTTAAATTTTTTTAAAGATTTATTTATTTATTTATTCAGAGAGAGAGAGAGGGAAGCAGGCCCCATGCAGGAAGCCCAACGTGGGACTAGATCCCGGGTCTCCAGGATCAGACTGCGGGCTGCAGGCGGCGCTAAACTGCTGTGCCACCGGGGCTGCCCTATTTTTTAATTAAAAAAAAAATTGTTTAAGTAATCTCTACACCCAACATGGGGCTCAAATTCACAACCCCAAGATCAAGGGTCACATGCTCTTTATACTCAGACAGCCTGGTGCCCCTCCACTAGATTTTAGAACCCTCATTCCAGGGGTACCTGGGTGGCTCAGTCAGTTAAGCATCTGCCTTTGGTTGAGGTCATGATCTCAGGGTCCTGAGATTGAGCCCCATATCTGGCTCTCTGCTCAGTGGGGAGTCTGCTTCTCCTTCTCCCTCTGTGATCTCTCTGGCTCCTACTCTCTCTCAAATAAATAAATAAAACCTAAAAAAAAAAAAAAAGAACCCCCATTGCATTCTGAATAAACTACCTTATATTCTATAACTTTTTCAGGACTTCTCTTACCTCCTCACCTTTCTTAAAATCTATTTTGAAAATACCATTTGCTTTCAGATTTCTCTCCAAAGAAAGCCACTCCCCAACTTCTAGGAAGGACTGGGACCCTCCTTACCCCCACCAGCTGCCATCAACGTTAAACAAGTCACTTTCCTCTCAAAGCCAACTGTACCACCCCATCCTCATCTGTTTGCTACTCCAAGGGGTGGTGGGTTAGTAAACAAGCCCTTGGGCGGGCAGGGGGTGATGCACTGATCTGTAGTATTTACCACTTTCTGAAAATCTCCTACCAGGCTAACTTCAAGGTGCCAACACGTCACTGAATGTGGAGCTGGGAAGAACTGGCTCTTATGATTACAGTGATACACACAGAGGGGAGCTTGCCACTAAGATCCTTCCTCAAAACCTCTTCTCTGACCTCCACTGGCATGTGGGCTGACAGAGAACAGACACTGATGACTTCTTCCCTTGCCCTCTATCCATCCCTGATTCTTCTCTTGCACCCTTAGTGGGTTATGTGTTATGTCCCTCTCACCATCAGATTGCAAATTGTGAGATCCTTAAGGATGTCAAAGATGGAGTTAGAAATTCTCCCTTCCTAGATGCCTGGATGGCCCAGTGGTTGAGCGTCTGTCTTTGGCTCAGGTTGTGATGCCGGGGTCTTGGGATCGAATCCCTCATTGGGCTCCCAGAAGGGACAGAAGGGAGCCTGCTTCTCCCTCCGTGTCTCTCATGAATGAATAAGTAAAATCTTAAAAAAAAAAAAAAAAAAAGGAAAGAAAGAAAAGAAATTCTCTCTTCCTGCCTGGTTGGTTTTTTTCATCATCTTTTTCTGAGTCTCTTTCCAAAATCTCATCATGTCCTCTTGCCCTTAAAGTGCACGTTTTCTCAAGATTCGGTCCTCTGCCCTCTCCTCACAGACTATATACTCTGTCACTAAGCCCCTCTGCTCAGACACTTTCATCTCTGACACTTATGTAGGCTCCTCTAAGCAGGTCCTGAGGGATAAAATGGAAGGTATGCAAGGGAGCATGACCCTGCCAACTGCAGATACATTCTGCCTAGGGTCAGTGTGGTATGCTGGCAAAGCCTAAGCATCAAAGCCAGACAAAACTTTTAGTTACAAATAAGTCGCTTTGGTATGTCAATTGTTACCAGGGGTTGGAGGGGATGGGGAGTGACTGCTAACGTGTATGGGTGATTGGGGGCAGGGGTGGAGAAGGGACTGACATGAACTAGACAGTGGTGATAGTCACACAACTCTGGGATTATACAAAAAAATCTCTGAATTTGTACACTTTTATTTATTTTTAAAGATTTTATTTGTTTATTCATGAGAGACACAGAGAAGGGAGAGATACAGGCAGGGGGAAAAGCTGGCTCCCTCTGGGGATCCCGATGCAGGACTCAATCCCAGGACCCCAGGTTCACAACCCGAGCTGAAGGCAGACGCTTAACCACTGAGCCACCCAGATGCCCCAATTTGTACACTTTAAAAAAGTGAACAATATCTCAATAAAGCTGTTAAAATTTTTTAAAAACAAGTTCCTTTTCATCTCTGGTGATCAGTTTTGTCTTCAGTGAGATGAAGGAACTGAAAGAGGTGGTCTCTAAGGCCTCTCCACAATTCTGTGACTGCTAACTCAGGAGTCTCGTTGATTCCTCCTCCTGCAAGCCAGCACACTGCACAGTGGTTAATCTGGCTTCATCATTCACGACCATATGACTTTGGGCACACTACCCAGCCTATACCTAATTTCCCTCACCTATAAAATGGGGATACTATTAACATGTACCTCCAAGGGTTCTGTGCAGATTAAATGAGGCAATCTTTGTCAATGACTTAGAACAGTGCCTAAGACGTAGTAAGCACTTGATAAATATGAAGTTTTATTATCTACTCAGTCCTCAAATCTTATAGATCCAAACTCTGCCACTAGACTGTTCACGTCCCCAAGGAACTAGTACAGTGCCGGTCCCTCACAGCCTAGCGGAGCATTTCACCAGTTCTGTTGTTCTGTCTGCCTTCTATGTATTCCTGCTGTTCTGGTAACAGCGCCCCTTCCTACTCAAGTCCCTTTGGTTCAGGTGGAGTGACTGACCAGTGGCCTTGGAGCTTACTGGTTCAGACCTAGTGAAACCCAGGAAGAACCTATAAAACTAAATTACAGGATTTTTTTTTTTTTAACTGTTAGAAAGGGGAAATCCCTACTAGCTGAGGTCACTGAGAGATTAGAGTATAAACGATGTTGTGATGGTGCCATTTTGTCACCATAAGGAGAGAGCCTGCCTAAGAATGGAATTACACAAATGCAAAGGGATGAGTGGAAAGGCAAAAGAGTCTCGATGACATCATTTGATCCCCCCCTTTTTTAAAGATTTTATTTATTTATTCATGAAAAACAGAGAGAGACAGAGAGAGAAGCAGAGACACAGGCAGAGGGAGAAGCAGGCTCCATGCAGGGAGCCCTATATGGGATTCAATCCTGGGACCCCAGGATCATGCCCTGGGCCAGGGCAGGCGCTCAACCACTGAGCCACCCAGGTGTCCCTCATTTGAGCCCCTTAATCCAACCTGGAGTTTTCAGGTCTGAGTCCCTATATTCCTGGTTGCATAAGCCAATTTAACTGGGGTTTCTATAACTTGTTACCACAAAGGCCAGTTACTGCTTTTCAATAAGTGTTCACTTACAGTCAACATTTATTCTCTATATTAGAAATCAAGTTGTGAGGTCACCCCTAGTCTCTCTGCAGTTCCTTAAAGAACACCAAGGGCAGCCCCGGTGGCGCAGCGGTTTAGCACCGCCTGCAGCCCAGGGAGTGATCCTGGAGACCATGGATCGAGTCCCACGTCAGGCTCTCTGTATGATGCCTGCTTCTCCCTCTGCCTGCGTCTCTGCCTCTCTCTCTGTCTCTATGAATAAATAAATAAAATCTTAAAAAAAAAAAAAAAACCACACCAAAAGTGGTTCTGCATACACTGCACTTCCTTGTGCCCCTGTAATGTGACTCACCAGGGGCCTTGAAAGAGGTAGAGTTAGGGCCTTGTGGGGTGCCTGGCAGGTCCATCCTAACCACGTGGGTTCCTCCCCACCTGCTATCTAGAAAATCCCTATCTAAACATGATCTGCTATAATAAAGGTAGAAGAAAAGTCAGCACCAAGCAGATTTATCTCCCTACTCATTCCCTGTGTAAATGACTCTGTTTAAGTATCATGATACTTAAGTATCTTATTACTTAAGTATCATGCTACTTATTACCCAGAGCTGCCATGCAGCAGGTATATACTTCACTGTTCCTCCTGCCAAGATCACATCTAAACAGCCTTTCATATTTTTATACAACCTAGTTATCACTGGGATAAAGCTAATCTAAGGACATGCCTCTAGGGCCCTGTTATCCTTCAGACTCAGGAACTTCTGGCCTCACAAGACCAGTCTCCCATTAGAATTCTAGAGAACCTGCCCATTATGTCTGGATCACCAATTATCATCTAAAGTGATTAGGGATTAAAAGAAAAAAACAGATTGACATTTATTGAAAATCAATTACAGGCCTAAAATGGTGACCAATATTTTTTTTTAAAGACACATGGAGGGGGCACCTGGGTGGCTCAGCTGATTGACTGTCTGCCTTCGGCTCAGGTCATAATCCCGGGGTCCTGGGATGGACCCTCTGTCAGGCTCTCTGCTCAGTGGGGAGCCTGCTTCTCCTTCTCCCTGCCACTCCTCCTGCTTGTGCGTGCACTCTTTCCCTGTTAAATAAGTAAATAAAATCTTAAAAAAAAAAAAAGACAAAATGGGTCTTCCCTAATTGCTGTCCTAACACACACACACACACACACACACACACACACACACACTCAGCCCAACTAATAACTTAGAGCCCAAAACTTTGAGCTGGACCCTCCATAAACTTCTCAATATTTCTGAACATGCCATGTATTTTCAGGTTTCAGTTCCTGGGCACAAGCTGCTCTACCCTTTCCTCACTCCTCTCACTTGGTGATCTTCAAAGGCCTCAAATGCCACCTCCTCTATGAAGTTTTTCTTATTCAACCAGGCATTGTCACTCCGACCTCCACACAGACACAACACAATAATTGTCACCAACTATATCCTACACAGGCAACACATTTGCAGCTATAGTATTTGTGAATATCTACTGAGTACTTGTTACTCTGTGCCAGATTCCTACTAAATGCTTCATATCAGAGTATTTAATTCTAACAATCCTGAGGGAAAGATAATATTATCGTTCCAGTGTTTAGGTTAGATGGCCGGCTCACAGCCATGCAGCTAGTATGAAGGGGTGCTGAATTAAAAATCAGACCTGAGTATTGCCTCATGATCTGGTGGAAAACTGACAGGACCAGAGCCATTTTAAAAGGGAGTTGGAGCAGCCATGGTAGAGAAACTGCCTTACTTGATTTTGTTTGAACTGGCCAAGCCTTTTGGACAAAATGTCATTGTCTTAAACAATTGTTTGAAAAGTCAACAGAAGAACAGACACCCTGATCACACGACTGATGGTTATGGATTTTCTGGAAAAAAAAAAAAAGTCAGCAGTTAATGTATAACCTGGAGTAGTTTGGCTTGTAAACATGCATAGAAACTGTTTTTTCCCCCTCTTTTATTCAACTCAGCTGTCTCCTTCCTGTTCCTCATAAAAATCTGTTGCTTTCACCCTACAAGCAGGAATCCTATTTGGGTTTATTTACTTGAATATCTGTGCTCCCCACAATGCAGTCCTTTCATCCCAAATAAACATTCATTTGTATCTCATTGCAGCTCTTTATTTTCAGGTTGACAATCTTAGCCACTACGAAATGCTGCTTCCCATTTATCACATTCTTATTTTAACTATCTGTCTACCTGTCAAATCTCCCCACTGTATGGTATGCTCCGCACCATGGCTGATTGGTCTCCAAATCCATACCAATAAATGTTTCTCAAATTAATAATGTGAGTATATCAGGCTGATCCACTTTGTCCCCTCGAGACTTAGTCTGATATTCTGGAGTTAACTGTTCAGTGTATATAAATATGGAACTTAAAAATAACACCTAATGGGACGCCTGGTGGCTCAGCGGTTGAGCATCTGCCTTCAGCTCAGGGCATGATCCCGAGGTCCTAGGATCAAGTCTCTCATTGGGCTCCCTGGATGGAGGCTGCTTCTCCCTCTGCTTATGTCTCTGCCTCTCTCTCTGCGTCTCTCATGAATAAATAAATAAAATCTTAAACAACAACAACAGCAAAAACTTTGGTTAAAATGTTAAATTTTTTGTGATATATATTTGAGCACACTAAAAAGGAGCAAAGAAAAAATCATAACATCTAAATAAAAAACAAATGGCAGTGCAAAGGTACCTAGAGGAAAGTGGTCAGAAGGCAGCAATGATGGGGCACCTGGGTGGCTGTAGGTGAAGCGTCTGCCTTCGGCTCAGGTCATGATCTCAGGGTCCTGGGATCAAGCCCAGAGTTAAGCTCCCTGTTCAGCGGGGAGCCTGCTTCTCCCTCTACCTCTGCTGCCTCCACCCCTACTCCTGCTCTCTCTCTCTCAAATAAATAAATAAAATCTAAAAAAAAAAAAATTAAAAAAAAAATAAAAAATAAATAAATAAATAAATAAAATCTTAAAAAGAAAAAAAGGCAGCAGTGATATGACAGGGATAGGAAGAGGGAGGGAGACCCAATTGGACTACCACAAAGGGACTTCCCCAGGAAAACTAATTAGGATATTTTTGGCATCTTACTTCACTCTGCCCTCACAATAACCCTCTGAAGCCTGTGTTCATTCCTACCTTGCAGGTAAGAACTGTGGCTCAAAGAATTTAACGGAATTGCCTGAAGTTACAAAGTGTCACATCTAGAATCTGAAATCAAATTCTACCAGACTTCAAAGGTAGGGTTTTTCACCAAGGGGAACATCAAAATGAGTGCCAAAGATAATACATTTTACCAGTCTAGAATCTGAGATAAAAGGAATCTCATCTCATCTAACCACCCACTTACAATGAAGGTACTGGAGGCCTGGTGGTCCTTGCTGGAAGTTATACATGGGTCATGACTCAGTGCTACTCTTTGTAACTCAATTCCTATAGATGTTTGCTCTGTAGGTTGGAGGAAATGATCTCAAGTGTTACTCCCAGCTTTCCAATTCGAAAAGGGAGAAAATCCCTTTGATCTTAGATCTGAGCGGAGCCCAGGCTTACAGAAAAGTCAAGTGCTACTGGGCCTGGCAAGTGAAGACAAGGCTCTGTCATTCTTCACCTTTCCCCCACATATCGCTCAGCTCACACACAGGAAGTTAAGGAGGAGGTTCTGTCCCAGGCTTCGCCCATGGGCATAAAGGCCATGTTTTCTTTTTCCCTTTCTCCTGACAAATTTAAGCAGTGGGACTGGGGCTAGATAGTTTCATTTCAGTTTGCTTTAGATGTCTGCACACTGCTATTTCACAAGAACCACCTCAGATGCTATTCTTGAGAGCGTGGGGGAGGGAAAAGATAACAGTGGGTGATAAGGTTGCTGGATATGGGGGTGACACCTGGGATACAATCTCTGTTTGAGGGGTGGGGAGACCTGGCCTCCAATCCCTGGGCTGGGAAGATCCCAGGTGGCAGTCTGGTGAGAAAGGAAGTGAGAAGGGTTTTTGAGACAAATTTGAGACTTGGCACCAAGAACTAACTAGTGAGTGAGCAGAGAAGTTAAAGTCTGGTTTTTGAGGGTAAATGAATTTCAGGAAATTTCTAACATTGGAAAAGGAGCCCTAGCAGGTCAGATTAAGGCTGGGAGTTCAAAGACTGGAAAAACTGGAAGTTGAATTAAAGAAAATACTGGGTGAAAAAAAAAAAGGCAAGAAAATAAATACTGGATGAGGGAAAGGGAGAGGTAGGTTTATTGGCATTGTTTTCATAGGGTAAGTAGACTCTGGGTGAAGTGTTTTAGAAGGTGGAGGGGGTAAGCTAAGGTGAGGAGGAACACAAAAATTGGGGTGTGTTCTAGATTTAAGCTGAATAAGAGTTTGGGATGGGCACTGAGGGTGTTGTCTAGAATTCTTCGAGGGTGCTAAAGCTGCAGAGAGTAATGTGGGTTAGGGAGGACATCTTAGGGAAAGAAACCTAGCAGGTAATCGAGGAAGGTCTGGAAGGGGTGAAGTCAGACTTAAAGGCTGAGATTGGAGGAGAGTAGGTGAGCACGTGAGGAGTGTGCTGGGTGAAGATGGGCAGAGGATTGGAGGCATGCAGAGCCAGGGCTGAGCAACAGGCCTGAAGAAGGTGGAGCGCAGAAAAGTTGAGGAGGGTAACTATTATGTATCAGGAACTGGCCTGTCCGTATTCTGGGCAGGAATACAGGGCAGTCGTGAAAGTACTTCAGGGGACACCCTAGTTGGAGGGGTAAGGGTGGTACTGGAGATATGCAGGGTGGACATTTTTCAGGAAGAAATGTGAGGGACTCTTGGGTATCTGGATGGAAGCTGGGTTACTGGAGAGAGAATCGGAGAAGGGCTCAAAATTGAGAATCTGAGCGAGCAATGGGGGGAGGGGGGTGTCCTGGTAAGGAATGCGAACGTTCCGAGGGTCCGGGGCCAGGAGATTCTCAAAGTGACATGATTTCCAGATTTCGGGCTGCGACAGCGTCCCAGGTAGGAGTCTGGGGGTGGGAGCAGGTTAAGCAGAAGAGTCGTGAGTGACTGGAGCGAAGGCTGGGGCCGACCCCAGCGGGCGGCGGGGACCGGGAGGCCGGGCTCACCTGGGCAGGCTGTCCTGGAAGTGCATAGTGGGCACGATGCTGCGCTGCAGGTACTCGCGGGACCCCGAGCCTGCGCTAAGGCGCCGACACACGGGTCCTGGGCCCCCTGCAGGGCGCCGCGGCCCGGCGCGCAGCAGTAGCAGGCGGGCCGCCATCGTTCCGGGAGGCTGCGGGGGCGAGAAGGCGGAGGATGGGGAGTCCGCGAGGACTGGGGTGAGGCCGCCACCCCCGGGGTAGCCGGGTCACTGAGTCAGCAGGGACTCGCGTCCGCCCGGCGTCCGCCCGCCGAGCCACTTCCGGGCCCCGGCCCCGCCCACCGAAGGGCCCGCCCACCGAAGGGCCCGCCCGCCCAAGGCCCCGCCCACCGAAGGGCCCGCCCGCCCAAGCCCCGCCCATCGAAGGGCCCGCCCGCCCAAGGCCCCGCCCACCGAAGAGCCCGCCGGCCCAAGGCCCCGCCCACCGGCGCGCCCGCCGCGGGGAGGGTGGCGCCACCGCCTCCCGGCTCTGCGGTCTCCCTGCGGGTGTCCCTTCAGCTCCCAGGGCAGCCGGGGAGACGGGGATCCGAAGCTGCTCCATGCTCCTGTTTCGGAGCAAATAAAAACTGGAGCTGAAGGAAAAGCAAAGCTGAAAACAGTGTTTAGAAATACGTGAGCTGGAGATCCCTGCGTGGCTTAGCGATTTAGCGCCTGCTTTTGGCTCAGGGCGTGATCCTGGGGACCTAGGATCGAGTCCCACATCTGGCTCCCGGCCTGGACCCTGGTTCTGTGTCTCTCACGAATAAACAACAACAACAAAAAAAAAAAATCTGCTAAACCTAAATCTGGTGGAGGCTCCGTCCGTCCCTAGGAGATCGCGGGCAGAACTTTTAAACCTCTGTTTCCTCGTCTAAGAAGTAGAGGTTTACGACCGATCGAGTACTTTTCTCGATCCTAGATATGAAATAAGGTGATTTGGTCGGTACAGTGCCTGGCAGGAAATGGTGGCGACGGTGGTGGTTGCGACTGGTGACCCGTGACGTCTGCCCTATGAAGATTTCGGGCATAACCGCGGTCAACCGCCCAGCCGCCCTGCGACCGCCCCCGGGGTGGTGGTAGAGAAAATGTGTGCAGGAGCGGGAACCCGTGGAGATGCGCGGCCGGCCTCCAGCTCCGGGGAGATCTGCCGCTGGTTCTAGGGAGTCTTCCGTGCTCTGTGGACTACGAAGCTGCCTGTCACCACACAGCACCCCCAAGTTTCCTTCCAACTCGGACTCTAAGAGCTTAGGCCTGGGACAGAGATCTGTTGGCTCTCACCCATCACAAAGCAAATAACCCCACCACACTCGGATCCCTGCTCTCTGCTCCCATGTCATAGAAGAAAGAGAAGTATCAAAAGACATAAAACCACGTTGGCTGGCTTGAGGTACAGAATTCCATTCTGGGAACTTGGATTTTTCTTAGCTTCAGCTCTCTTCGTCATGGCCCTCTGTGATGGAGGTACTGGGTGCATTTGGTCTGTCCCCTGGCTGGCCAAGCAGTGGCGGAAGCTGGAGCACATCAGAAAGTGCACTGGCCGGAAAGTCAGAAGACCTGAGTTTTGGTCTCTGCTCTGTCTTTAATCTAGTTAGGTACCCCTGGCTGAGCAGAAAGATCACAGACCAGCTCTGACACTTATACAGTGGTAACTACAAATCCTTAAGAACTGAACATAAAACTTAAAAATACTGAATATCTAATCTGCCTTCCCTGAGGGGAAAACAGACAAAGTTGACCCAAACCTAACAACATCAGTGCCATTTGCCTACAGTGTATAGGGCCAGAGAGAGAGTATGAAATCTTTCCTTAAATAGGTTATTCCACCAGCGGTGCTTGGGTGGTTTGGTCAGTTAAACTACTGACTCTTGATCTCAGGTCAGGTCCTGATCTCAGGGTTGTGAATTCAAGCCCTGTGTTGGGCTCCAAGCTCAGTATGGAGGCTACTTAAAAATTAAAAAAAAAAAAAAAAAATCATTCCACCCAATTCAGATAGCTTTCAAAGCTTTGAAGCCTGAAGCAAACGTTAGGAGCTATATAGAGCTCAGGGGATCAGAGGACACAGAGAAAACAGCAGACCCAGTAGAAGAACAGTATTATTTCTAGAAACAGAAGGCCAAGGAATAGTACTAATCCATCCAATATAACAGCTGGAAAAAGGGCTCAAAAGCCTTCCATGGGTGCATGGCTGATAGGAACAAATCCAGCCCCTCATACCAGTGGCCAAGACCTTCCAATTCTGGCCCTCCTCTGCTTTTCCAATCCTCACTGTAGGGTTGAAGGCAGGCCACGCTGAGATAGGCCACTCTGACTTGAAGGTTCGTTTGAGTTGAAAGCAATCAAGACCCTGCAAGCTGGAGAGAAACTTTTGCCCATCCTTTAATTACATAAAAGAATCTAAATTGGGGGGGGGGGGTGTTTCCCAGAATAAGGATTATTAGCAGAGATAAATTTTATCTGAGTGACCCACATGTATTGCAGGGCAAACATCTCATTTACCAATCATCTGCTCTTCTTCTTCTTCTTCTTCTTCTTCTTCTTCTTCTTCTTCTTCTTCTTCTTCTTCTTCTTTTTTAAGATTTTATTTATTCGTGACAGACACAGAGAGGCAGAGACCTAGGCAGAGGGAGAAGCAGGCTCCCTACAGGGAGCCCAACACGGGACTCAATCCCAGGACCCCAGGATCACGACCTGAGTGGAAGACAGACACTTAACCACTGAGCCAGCCAGGCGTCCCACCAAACATCTGCTCTTCTTACTGACCTGTAAATTGTATTCCTTCCCTCTGAAGTCCCAGACTCCTATACCGTTGCCCCTTAGTTCAGCATGATGCATATGCCTCATTTTGCCTGACTACCTTTGGAATGCCCGTGTCCATATGGATTCCCTGTATGTACACTACTAAATCTGATTTTCCTGTTCCTCTGTCTCCTGTCAATTTGGTGTTTAGTCCAGCTAGAAGGACTCTTGTTCATCAACAGCACCATGTCACCCCAGGGACCTATGCTGTAACACTGAACTACTCAGTATTCCCAGAAATTGTCCTTACTGCATGCTTTTTGTTTAGATGTGCATCCACCAAGAATGCTCTTTCCATGCATCTCTGCCTGTACACTCCAACATCCTCCAAACCCCACCTCAAAACTCACAACCTCGAGGAAGTCTTCCTCAGTCTTGTCCTTCCTCTTCCCCACAAGGACACATCTCCCCCTCTATGGCTCCACAGCACTCCGTCCTCCAATGTAAACTGTAAATAGATTATGATTGATTTAATTAATAGTTCATATCACACAATAAACTTTAAGGTCCTCCAAGGCAGAGATCTTGTTTTTATTTATGTGCCCAGGTGTCTAACACAAGGTCTGTCATGGATAGCTGCTTTCCTTCTTTTTCTTTGGGATGGCCTTGGTGCCTGTATCACTTGGATGGTAACCATGAGCAGGAAGACTGGAAACACCAACTTTTGCTGTGTAAAGGTCAAGAAAGTTCCTCTGCTTAGAGAAAAATCCTGAAGAATACATTGTTTGTATCAAAGTAATCCCAGAATTCTGCTCTGCTACAAGTTCATATGAAAAAGCAGAACATGGTGATCAGGTTGTCAGGTTTAAGTTTTATATATATATATAGAGAGAGAGTCCCGGGATCTATATATAGTCCCGGGATCGATCAATAGATCGATCTATCTGTCTGTCTATAAATGTGTATATATACATATGTATATATGTACATATATATGTATTTTTTTTGAGAGATAGAGTATGCACAGGGGAGAGAGGGGATAGGGAGAGAGAGAATCTTAAGCAGACTCTGTGCTGAGGCTGACTGAGTATGGAGCCTGACACAGAGCTCCATTCCATAGACCTGAGATCATGACCTGAGCCGAAATCACAAGTCAGATGCTTAACTGACTGAGCCACCCAGATGCCCCTTACAGTAATGTTCTCACTCAAAACCAAAGTTCTTAGGGAAAATAAACTTCAAATAAACATCAGAAAATTTCACCTTTCAATGAAAAAGAGACCCAGATGTTCAAAGAAATTATAGGAACTAGCACATAGGATTGGCTTGGCAATCTCAAGTTCTTTGGTTCTATCAGCTCTTACCTGGACCAAATATTGCTTAAAATAAGGAAACTCATAGGCCAGGACTCAAAAATTGATTTAGTGGGATTTGTTATATCAAACTCCAAATCTTTAAAGAGAAACAGCATGTGATAAAGTATGTAAATACAAAAAATTGAAACCCAAGTATAAAAAAAAATGTGCTCCCTGTCCCATTGTGATGGTTAATTTTTTTTAAAAGATTTTTATTTATTTATTCATAGAGACAGAGAGAGAGACAGAGAGAGAGGCAGAGACACAGGCAGAGAAGCAGGCATCATACAGAGAGCCTGATGTGGGACTCGATTCAGGGTCTCCAGGATCATGCCCTGGGCTGCAGGCGGTGCTAAACCGCTGCACCACCGGGGCTGCCCCGTGACGGTTAATTTTATGCATCAGCTTGACTGGGCTAAGGGATGCTCAGGCTGGTGGTAAAAACATTACTTCTGGTGTGTCCGTGAGGGTGTTTCTGGAAGAGATTGGCATTTGAATTGATAGACAAAGTAGAGAAGATTACCCTCACCAGTGCAGGGGGGGATCATCCAATCCATTGAGGATCTGGATAAAGTGAAAAGGCAGAGGAAGGGTAAATTTGTTCTCTGCTTGAACTGGACATCCATCATCTACTGCCCAACAACATCCATACCCCTGGTTCTCAGGCCTTCCGGTTTGGACTGGACCTACCTCACCAGCTCTCCTGGGTTTCCAGCTTGCAGACAGACTTCTCAGCCTCCGTAATCTTGTGAGCCAATTCCCCCTAATCAATCTCTTTCTTTACATCTATATATATTCTGTTGCTTTTGTTTCTCCAGAGAACCCTGACTGATACGCTGTTTAAAAAATTTTTTAAACTCATGTGTGGATACACTAGATATTTGATTAAACCAATGAATAAAGAATTTATGGTATGTGAAAAAATCTGTCATTTTAACTTATAACTAATCTGACATTCACTTTTAAAAAAAAAAAGATTTTATTTATTTATTCATGAGAGACAGAGACACAGGCAGAGGGAGAAGCAGGTTCCATGCAGGAAGCCTGATGTGGGACTCAATCCCGGGACTTTAGGATCACACCCTGGGCCAAAGGCAGGCATCAAACCACTGAGCCACCCAGGGATCCCAGTGATATTCACTTTCTGAAGCATTGTCCAGACCCAATGTGAAATGCTGGGATTTGGGAGCGAATGGTCAAGAAAGAATTCTTGAGGCATCTTTGGTGTTAAAGGGTGGTCTTATTAAAGCATGGGGACAGGACTCATGGGCAGAAAGAGCTGCACTGGGGTTAAGGAGTGACTGATTATATACTTTCAGGTTGGGAGGGGGCTAGGGATAGTGTACTCTCCAAGGAATTTGGAAACAAGGTTTCCAGGACGTGGAGGGGTCAGCTGTTGTTAGGAAAAGGTCATTTACTACTATCTAGTAAATCCTTAGTCATGAGACCCTTCAGATGTATCAGCGGGCCATATGCTTGGGGGATGATTGCTAACATGTACCTTGGAGGGTGGGGGTAGAGATAAAGAAAGTTCCCAAGAGGATTTTTTACAGGATCCTGGGGGTGGGCTAATGTCAAGCTAATGAGCAAAGTGTTAACATCGAGGCAGCTAAACTCCTTGAGGAAGATCACTCTGCCTGTCTCTAGTACTTGGGAATGGGCTATAAATTATAAGGAAATTTAATTTTTCCCTTTTGCCTTTGTTTTCCACACCAGAACTACTGGAGGAAGAGAATAGAGAGTCAGCACATAAAGATCTTACAGGGTCTCCAGGTGGTTTAGAAGGCGTACCTTCTGAGGTGTCCAGAGGACCCAGGTCAGGCAGCTCAGACAGGGGTTCTGGTCAGCTGAGCTGCCAGGCCGCTGGGTCCCTGGTTACCAGGAAGCAGTGGACAAGGGCCTGTGAAGGCATCTATGCTGGGCTGGAGCGAGGAGAAACTGCACCCATAGTTGAGCACACCTCTGAGGAAGGCTCTGCCCCTCTCTGGACCCTGTGACAGTAGATTCCTCACTTCTGTTGTACCCCTGTGTGCACTGAGCTCTTCCAACATCAGAAAAGTTAAACTCACCTCCAGCCTCCTCCAAATGTGGCCGTTTTTCCTTGTGGACTTCTCTGGGAGGAGCAGCCTCTCTGCCCATCGTCCCAAGTCAGCACCAGGCAGAAGGAGAGAAGGGACTCTCAAGACACGAAAATAATGGCTTTGTCCCACCTCCAAGGTGTGATGGGATTATAATAAAAGACAATGTTCAGGGGTGCCTGGTGGCTCCTGGGATCAAGCCCTGACTCAGGCTCTCTGCTCATCATCGAGTTCTCTTCTCCCTCTGACTCTCCCTCTGTGATCTCTCTGGCTCTCACTTTCAAAGAAATAACGTCTTTCCTAAAAAGAGAGGGAGAGACTATTTTCCAATGGAAAACTTTGTCCTCACTGGGTCCTTAGGTCCCTATTCTTTTGTGCCCCTTTGCCAATTTCAGTGGGCAAGAACCTAAATGGGGGAGAGAGAGAGAGAGAGAGAGTGGGTGTGTGTGTGTGTGTGTGTGCATGCACATGCTCTGGCTTAAAAAAACCTCACAGAATTTAACCACATAGAAACCTCCATCAGATGTTTTAAAATTTTTATGAGAAAAGAACAAATAATGACAAATAATCCCATCAGCTCATGTCAAGAATTTGGCATTTAAAAAGTCACACACAACTTCCAGGTCTATGGTGAGATCAGTGCTTCCCAAGGGTGACCCAGAGGCAATGCAAAGTTGCCCATCGAAGATGATGAGTATCTGCAGACAGGCCAATAAAATGAAGGCCTCTAGAACAATTTAGGCTTGAAATAAAAGAAATGACTGGCCAATATTCACATTCTATTGTTCACAGTTAACAGAGTTATCTGAGCTATAGACAGCTATTAGGATATGTGGGTGGATGACTGACAGGTGGAGAGGGATGTGATATGCACAGAGTAATGCCACATGGAAGCTAAATGGTGGAGGCATTGGGTAGACAGATAAATACAGATGCAGAGAATCAGAGAATGCATTTTGAAAAGAGCTCCAGGGGAGTCATAGGGACATTAGTGCTTGAGAAACGCTGGTCTCTTCTGTTGGACCCATACCACCTACCTCATTCTAACAGGGAACATTTGTCAATAATATTTGTATATTTATCACTTTGTAATTCACAAAGCACACTCCAAATAGTAAAAGGAAAGGCAACACAAAAGCATTTACTGTGTCCTGTGCTATGCACTGTAGCTATATGATCTCATTAACCCTTACGATCATCCTTCAAGATAGGCAAGGTTCCCAACAGGTGCTCCCAGAACTCAAAGAGTTTGACCGATGAAATCCATCCAGCATGGATTCCCCAATCAGACTTATTTAAAGACACCCTACTGAGCCAGAGCAAGCCTGTGACTGTGACGAAATCCACATGATTAACATGTATCCTCCTAAAGGGTCTCAGTATTGTCCAGCACATTCTTTTTGGCCCAGAGATCCTAAAGTTCTTCGGTTTAATTTCAGAATGCTACTTTAAATCAATTTGTTTCCATATTTTTTAGGACTTTTCAGATGGGATGCAACCAAAGCCTCTCTGTGATGCACCAAATGTCAGGTTATCAGAATTTCCATCTACCTCATATAGCTTCTTTAATCAGCTGAACATGGCAGGAGGAACAATTTTGAACTGTGCTCTATGGGTCCTCCACATTGTACTCTATCGGGTTCCTGATAATTTGAAATAGTGTAATATGAGATAACAATAAAGCCTGACTTTCTGTATACAACTTTAAAATAACGCAACTCACTGGAATTAAGAAAAAAAAAATCAACCAGGACAGATTTCAAAGCTGGGGTAAACTGTGGCTGGTGTTCATATTCCTGCCACACGGTGGTGCCACTGTAGCCAGTGAACAGAAATCCCAGCAGGGTCCTGTCAGTGCCACCTAACCAGGCTGTGGTTCACAGAGTCTTCTAGCAATCGTGTTGGTGGCTTTTATTTCGTTTTTGTGGTTTAAATTCTCTTTAAGTATCTTTTAACGATGTCATCCAGACCTGCCGTGAGCGGCAGTGCTCCTGAGAGAGCTGGAAGATCGATTATAATCAAGGGAGATCAGCTGTGTGTAACCCCCTGATACTCTCTGCTGTTCATTAGCAGAGACCACGCCACAAGATATTTGAGATAATATTGAGACTAGACAAAGCAAAAGTATGCTACAGGGGCTGTTGACTGATGATTTCCTAGAATGCATTTCCCTAAGAAATACACTTAAGTGAAAATGAGCAGTGAGTGACGGGCACTTGGATTCCCACCCTGAGTTGACGGGTTTGTTTATTGCACGTTCTTATCCGTATGCAGGCAGATCCCTGGTGACCAGAGTCTGGCTTGGCTGCTGGCTTCTCTAGCAATTAGGCCCATGGACCATGGAGAGACAATCTGGGTTCAAGTCCTGCTCCCACTACTTCCCAGCAGCTTGTTTGGGGACAACTCGTTAACTCTCTGCATCTCATCAGAAAAATGGGCACTTGAGGTGCCCAGCTCACAGGGTTGCTGTGTGAGAACTAAATGTCCCAGTACCTGGGACAGAGTACGTGCTCATTACATGTTAGCCCCGGCCCCGGCTCAGGGCTACGTCACATCCCCCAGAGAAGGAGAGTTTCCATCAGAGACAGGACTCTTCTTCATCTCTATTCATATCTGACACGAAACTAACCACACTCTTCTCGGAAAATCAGAGTGTTATTCAGCTCCCTGCCAATCTCATTTTGGAATCCGTGGGAAAACTTCTGAGTTTTCCTGAAACCATAGGAGAGGCTGTGATAGCTCCATGAATCGATGCTGGCAAGATGTTGGCAGAGTCTTCAGGGACCCGTTCCTCCCTTTTGCCCTGTCCCCCCCTCCCACTTCTCTGGGCTTCTCTGGCCACTTCCTCACATCCCTGGACACAGCACCCCACCAGCCAGGCCCAGAGGTCTCCCTGCCCCTCCCTCGAATCTCAGAGAGCTGCACTCCATTAGAAACATCCTTACTCCTCCTCTGGAGGCCTTCCTGCCATCTCTAGGGAACAGGCTACTTTAGGGACAAGTGCAACGGTGAGAAAGGAAAGAAGGGAGTGACAAGGACACTTCTCTCCCTCCTTCAGAATGGCATTTAGGTAGGAAGATTTAAAGGGGCCAATTTTGAGGGCTGGGAGTGGAGGTTGCTTCTGTTAGGGAGACTCTGACCCAGGACCCTCTAACGCAGCTGCAAAGGTCTGGAAAAGGGAGAGCAGGAGGGGATCCTTGGAGCTCCATCCCTGCCAGGGTTCAGAAGCTTTCTATTTTTTTCCCCATATACCTGAAAGATTTTAGTTACCAAACTGTATTTGCATTTTTAAAAGAGTCTACTCACTTTTCCTTTACACACACACACATACCTGGGTGTATAAACAAAAGAGGGGCCTCAGGGAGGATTGTTGGGATAAAAGCTAGAACAAGAGATACAAGCCTTCCAATGGTCTAGGATTCAGAGGTCCTCACTTTGATAAAGCTCTGGAAAGAGCCCCAGAGACCTGGACAATTGCCCTTAACTCAGCCACTAATTTGCTGTGTGACCTTGGGAAAGTCACTTTTTTCAGCCTTAGTTTCGAAAGTGACACTTTCGAAAGTGTCATGCATCTGGCAGCATGATCTCTGTGATCCTAGATGAGAGCTCCCCTCTCCATACCAGGCTCTAGTCCCTGAGAAATACCCAGTCTTTGTCTCTGCCATAGCTCCTTGCACAACTTCCAGCACAATATAGGTATTTGGTACATTAGATGTTTGATGAGTGAATAATAAAATCAGCTGTCATTGCTGGACATCTCCCATGTGCCCAGCACTGTACCAGGGACCTTTATGGATATTTGTATAATTCTGACAACACTTTGAGGGTGGGATTTCTTTTTAGCTTCTGATGCAGGAAGTTGAGTTGGTCATGCCTCTTGGCTATTGGCCCGTTGTTGTCATTGGTCTATGCAATGCTCTTTCTGCTTTAATCCCCCACCCCACCCCCATCCCCGCCACTAATCTCCACTCCTGTCCATCTCCTCTCATGGGCGTCTATTCTAACACCTTTGATACATCTGCAAATATGCATATATTCTTGTAAAATATATTCTCTTGTTTTGTGCATGCTTGTGTTTTGTGTTTATGTTCACAGTATTGTAATACATGTGCTCTGCTTCTTGTGTTTTTACCCAACACTGTTTTAAAGAGTTGCCCACATTGTGGTACGTGTCTAGTCCACAGCCTCTGCCTGCTGTCAGAATCCTCCAACTGCAGCCCCACAGCTTCCTTGTTCATTCCTCTGGCGGGGAAACCCTTCAGTGCCTTTGTGGTCTGCTACCTCAGCACCACCGTGACTATCCTCCTACACATCCCCTTCTGTGTCCCTTGTAAGTGAATTTCCCTGGGATATAATTCCCCCCCCCCCCCGGAGCCCCTATGGTCCCAATTTTAGAGCTGAAAAACAATGCTCACATCACACAAACAGAAATTGGGGATCTAAGATTAATTTCCAGAATTTCTGCCTCCAGATCCTGGTCTAGTTCCAAGGTGCCTCTATAAATAACTGGTCCAATCAGCTCAACAAGTAGTTCTCTGTTATGTGGATCTTAGTAATGAACTCAGATAAACCGACTGGGTTGTCTAGACATCTTGGCATTTGCTATTAAGGGCGTACTCCCCGTGGTGGGTACATCGCCCTGAGACTGTGGCTTGAGGAACTCAGGCTTCTTTGAATTATGATCTCTTGTGCATTACAGCAAAAAGCAGTCAAAAGCATGTCTCACATGTATCGTCTTACTTCTCATAACAACCCTGTGAGGTAGGAACAGTCATTTCCATCTTATAGTGAAAGAAACTGAGGTTCAGCATCATTGAGCTGTACAGGGGCAGGGCTGAGAACCAACTCTAGGCCTCTGGGCCTGAGTCTAGTGTAATTTCTACCACCACTCCCACCACCACTGCCCCCTCACCCCACCATCCACCCCTGGAGCTGCTAGCCTAGGGAAACAAGCCTGCCCCCCACAGTCAGGCATTTGGATGAGATCACAAAAGCCCAGAACCTTGAGCCAGTTGTTTGCAAATCCTGTCTGCAGATGTCTGGCATCTAGCAGCGCCAGCTCCAGCCAGGAAAGACCCCAACTGGCACACAGAAGGGAGAGGGACAAGGCGCCAGGCAAAACTTCTTGCCTGGGCGATTCCGGAACTGCGGAGCTCTCCACAGTTTGGGCTGGTGGCAGCAAGGTGCTGACCTGAACCAATGAGGGGACAATCCGGCTTCTTTCTCCTGCCCAAACCCCACCCTGCCCAGACAGTGAGAATGTTAGCAATGGCAGAAGAAGAACTAATAGCCTCTGCTTTCGAAGTCTTTCCTGATAAATATCTCCAGTTTACTTGATTCCATTCCATTCAGTTTACAAAGCCGTGCACTTTGAAAAATGTACTGTAGGGATCCCTGGGTGGCTCAGTGGTTGAGCATCAGCCTTCGGCCCAGGGTGTGATCCTGGAGTCCAGGGATCGAGTCCCACGTCAGGCTTCCTGCATGGAGCCTGCTTCTGTCTCTGCCTGTATCTCTTCCTCTCTCTCTCTGCATCTCTCATGAATAAATAAATAAAATCTTAAAAAAAAAAGAGAGAGAGAGAGAGAGAGAAATGTGCTGTAGCTCCATCTGACAAACATTTGCCATCTACTCTGTGCGAGGAAGGGTGCTGAACACTGAGGTTTTAAATGATTAAGCTCATGAGTTATGGGACACTGAGCAAGGAACCTCACCCGTGTGAGGGGTCAGTGATTCACTAGTCCCTACAACACAGGGTGGTTGCAGGGCGAGTGCCACTCAGCACAGAGTGAACACTTGACAAGTGGGTTTTGGTGGTGTTATTACTCCACGTGGTAAGTGAGGAAGATGGTAAATATGAAATGTTAGGGAGCCTTGGAGAGGAAGAGTGAATGCCCTCTGGAAAGAGCAGTGAGGCCACAGTGGGCTCTTCTGGGCAGAGATGATATGTAGCTGATACTGAACTGTGGGGCATTTTCCCTGGGGAAGAGGCATAGGCAGCAGAGGGAAGTGTGGGTGACATTATGATGTTCCTGCCCTCTGTGAAGTGCCTGTAGCCTATGCGGGTCTCTTCCAGGCTCCACAGGCAACCACAGGCCTGTGGTTTCATCTATGTCCTTCCAAGCCTGTCTTCCCCGAGACTAGAGTGCCTGAGGCCTGGACCTATGTGGTCAACCCTTAGCATGGGGGCATCCACAAGGGCAGTCCCCATTAGAGATTTGTTAGGTGACTGAAAAACACAGGAGCATAAAAAAGCATGAGCCATACAAGCAGTGGTAAAGATTTCTGCTAGCTGGCATGTTGAGCAAACATTGGGAATGGCAGGGATCAAAGCTGGAAGTTAGCAGTGGTTAGGCTGTCAAGCGCCCTGTGTGGTGGGCAGGGGATTCCTCTGGATGTCTCAGACTAGAGTGATAGATATGAGAGAGATGAAATGCAAAAGGAAAAAAAAAAAAAGATCAGTCCCTAAATGGATTTGTAGGGGTGAGGGGCAAGTGGAAAAAGTCAGAGATGACATTCGGCTTCATCTTGAACTGGCTTCCTGCTTTGGAATAATTTACCATGTTTGGTAAATTTATCATGTTTAGTAAATTTGCCAAGAGTTGACAAATATTTATTCAAATGGGGCCTCTGACATTTTGCTGTGGTTGGTTCCCATCTGGACTTCCTGGCATGAAAGGTACTTGAATTGGTCAGGGTTCTTCAGAGAAACAGAACCAACAGGCTATGTATATACCACATGTATATATAGATATGGGTGTGTGTGTATGTGTGTGTGTGTGTGTGTGTGTGTGTGTGTGCAGAGAGGGATAGACAGAGAGACAGAGAGAGAGACAGAGACAGGAGACAGAGAGAGATGTATTTTAAGGAGTTGGCTCATATGCAAGTCTGAAATCTGCAGGGTAGGTCAGCAGGCTGGAAACCCAGGCAAGAGTTACAGTTCAAGCCCAAAGGCCATCTGCTGGTAGAACTCCTTCTTGATCAGGGGAGATCAGTCTTTCTTCTATTCAGGCCTTCAACTTATTAGATGAAGCTCACTCCCATTATGGAGGGCAATCTGCTTTACTCAAGTCCACCAATTTAAATGTTATTCTCATCCCAAAACACAGAAACATCCAGGATAATGTTTCAGCAAATATCTGGGCACCATGGCCTAGAAAAGTTGATGCACTAAATTAACCATCAGTACTCTAGAAATCAGCCACGTTCTTGACATGGGAAGGCCATCTACAGCAGTGATACTTTCTCTCTCAGTCTCTGTCTCTCTCTCTCTGTCTCTCTCTGTCATTTTCACTCCAACAGGGTCACTTTGGGGAAAATTTCAGGGGATGTCTCCAGCCCTGTTTTCCCACATAGGCTACACCATCCATTATTATTCTCCCCTCAACCTAGAGGCCAGGATATATCTGTAAGGAAGCAATTTCTGTTGTCCTATCTTCAAGTTCACTTAACCTTTCTTCCACCTGCTCAAATCTGCCTTTGCATCCCTCTAGTGAATTTTTCATTTCAGTTATTGCTTTTTGCAGCTCCAGACTTTCTTTTTGCTTGATTTTCAAGTTTTCTCTCTCTTTACTGACATTTTCATTTCATCCCTCAGTTTCTTCACTTTCTCCACATCTTCCTTTAGTTATTTGAGCATCTTTAAGACAGGTGTGTTAAAGTCTTTGTTCAGTATATTTACCATTAGGTCTTTCTCAGGAATTTATTTTTCTATTGATTTATTTTTTCCCTTTTGAAATGGCCATACTTTCTTTCCTTCAAATGCCTTGTGATTTTTTGTTGTTGTTGTTGAAAATTGGACATTTGAATCTAATAATCTGGTAACCCTGGAAATCAGATTCTCCTCCTTCCCCGGGGTTTGCTGGGTTTTGTTATTGCTTTTATTTACTGGTTTAGTTGTCTTGATTATTGTAGGCTATCTTTGTGCTGAGGATCAGCCTGAGGTATAAATTTAACATCTTCTCAGTTCTCCTCTGGGGATATGCTTTCATTTTCTAATTTCCCTTGAAAAAAGTTTTTTTAACATCCTAGTCATTAATGTCTGTTTCCCAAAAGCGAAAATAAAAAGAGAGAAAAAGGAAGGGCAGTGGGAACCAGCCCAGAAAATTCCCAGCAAGTCACTTCAGCTGGAGGGGGAGGGGCTTGCAACAATGACAGGAGGTGTGACAACAATAGCAGCCACCTCTTTGCACCTTCCGGGATCAGAAGCAGCAGTGTCAGAGCACAGATATTTGGAGGACGAGATTCTTTTTGCCTGCTCTGGTTCTTGCAAGTTGTGTGCAGTCTCCTCCAGGAACACATGCACAGCTGCCTGCCATGTGGCTGGGATAGGGGATGGGCAGCCGCTACTGTGCTAAGAACTAAAATTGATCAAAATTCACTACAATTTACTGTCCAAGTCTTCCCCCTTGGAATTTGCAAGCTTTAAACAGACTCCAGAGTTCCAAGATAGTTATATCAGACAGATTCTTCCAGTGCAATTGTTGCCTAGGTGGGAAGATAGATTCTTGGTGCTTCCTACCGCTCCATCTTCCCAGAATCCCCTCTTGTGTTTGGTCTTAAAGGATTGTTTGACTCATTAGATGGGCTGAAAGAAGAGGGCATTCCAGGCGTTGGGAATAGCACGTGCAAAGACTGTGACAAGAATGAGTATGAGTCTGCTGGGGAAATGAAAAGAATTTTAGTACACACATGGGACAATGGGAAGATGGGGAAGGGGAGGGGAAGTAAAGAGAGATGGAAACAAGAGCAGTCTTTGGCTTTTGTGGTAAATAAATCCTCATGGCAGAGTTCCTGCTGATGTGACATTCAAAATTGTATTCAAAACATAGGATATAAAAAAAAAAAAAAAAAAAAAACATAGGATATACAGTGATCAACCAAAAGCCCTGCATTTGAAGTGTTAAGTAAATTTAATTTGTTCAGCTTTTCTAAACACAGCTATAAACAGAAATAAACAGAGCTTGAAAAGGATGTTTTGAATTTTTTTTCTAAAGAGGGCAGAGTCAGAAAACTTTTCACTATTTTCAAGGAAATTGTCTTCTCTGTGCTTTGGAAATGGTGTCTACTACCTTGCATAGTTAACAGAAGTGGAGGGTCCTGTGGTCCCAGCATCTCATATATACAAAAACCTCTTGGAAGCCTCTTCTGAGGAACAGGCTTCTTCCTGCAGGCCCTCCGCTTTCCTCACCTTTGCTGCTGCCTCCAACATTTCTCCTCAGTGACAACCCAATAGCCTGTTTACCTACCATCTAAACAACCAAGAGAATCAAGGAACCCCATGGAGAAGGGGGGCAGTGGGTAATGAGAGCAGTTTGCATTCCATTTTACCAGCAATAAATGAGAACACAAGCTCCAGTTGGGCATTTAGTTCAACAATAGTCTCCAAGGTGAGTGTAGCCCCACAGCCAGCACCATCCAACTTCTGCTCATTCTGTGTGGTACTTGAGACTTTTCACAGCACTATTCATAAAACAACAGCATGCCAACTGCATCTTTAAAAAGTATTAAGGTCTGTTCAATGAGGAACATATTCAAGGGAATTTAGACCCTCTGATTTGGTCAACCAGAAGATTCTATTAACTAGAAAATTCCATTTTTCAAAGAATTCAGAGTAACCAAGAGTTCATTGGAATCTCCCTAAAATAAGTCTTCTGGATTTACTTCCCTAAACTTAATCTAAGGACTTGGGAGTTGTGGGGCACCTGGGTGGCTCAGTGTTTGAGCGTCTGCCTTTGGCTTAGGTCATAATCCTGGGATCCTGGGATCGAGTCCCACATCAGGCTCCCCACAGGGAACCTGGTTCTCTCTCTTCCTATGTCTCTGTCTCTCTCTGTGTGTCTCTTATGAATAAATAAATAACACTTAAAAAAAAAAGAAAAGAAAAGAACTTGGAGTTGTAGCAATTCATTTCATCTTAACCTAGAGGGTTATTCATTCGTTTGACAATAATTTATTTAGCATCTACTATGTGCTAGGCATTGTACTGGTTGTAGTGGTTCAACTTCATAGGCAATGCTCCATAATGAAGGAGTACGAGCCTACATGTCTTCAGTTGAGCAGAATGGGGAGACTCCCAATGGAAATAAAGACCCAAATGGTAACAAATGAGGGCTATGGATTGAGAGCTTGCTGGAGTAGTTATCCCCCATCACTTGCATTTGGCAAAGACTCAAAGGCAGGCACTGGAGCCAGAAAGGTTTATAGTTAAATAAAGAGCCCCCAGGCTTCATAGGTCCTCTGCCTAGGTGCTGTTGCCAAAGAGAAGCCAGAAACAGCTGACTGGAAGCAGGGTGACTATGTGATTGGCTTGGGATGTCTTTGCTTTTCTCTGCCTAGTCCTGAGTTAGAAGTGGTGGCAAAAAAAAAAAAGAAAAAAAAAAAAAAGGAAAGTTGACTGCCATTGACCAAGTCCTGACTGTTTTGGGCTGATTACTGTAGAGGTTTGTGGTTTTCCTTCCCAAGCTGGTTGTTGCAGAGGTTGTGGGTCCGAGTTCCATTGTCATTATGGTCTGGCTGTTGTCTGTTTTTATATTAGGTGTCTCAGGACATACACATCCCTGATTATCATTTTCAGATTACTTAAGATGTTTATCAGACAGGACACAAGCCAGAAGCAGAACTGGGTTAAAAAGTGAGGAGTAGGGATGCCTGGGTGACTCAGTAGGTTAAGCATCTGCCTTCAGCTCAGGTCATGATCCTGAAGTCCCGGAATAGAGTCCTACATGGGGCTCCCTGCTCAGCAGGGAGTCTGCTTCTCCCTCTGCCCCTCCCCCTGCTCGTGCGCTCTCCCTTTCTCAAATAAATAAATGAAATATTAAAAATAAAAGAAGTGAGGATCAGAGTTGAACAGTGATGGACAGACAGCAGACACGGGAGCCCGTGGTGCTATCAGTGCAGCTGGGAGACAGGTCTGGGATGTTGGACTTCTATGATGGCTCATCCTCACTTCCTTTCTATTCACTCTGTTTGCTCAACAAATATTTCTATTTGTTATTTCTATGTGAAAGGTTGTCTTCTGTTTTCTCCATGATGCTTCCCTCAGTAACCACCACCTATTCTAATGTGTCAGCAGGCCTCCTTCCCTCAAGTTTCTGAATCTCCCTTCTTCCAGTTTCTGAATTCTCTTAAATGGGTTGAATGGTGTCCTCTAGACCACACACACACATAAAAAAAAAAAGATATGTCTACATCCTAATCCCTGGCATCTGTGACTGTGACCTTATTTGGTAAAAGGGTCTTTGCAAATGTAATTAAGGATCTTAGGATGGGACCATTCTTAATTATCTGGGCAGGCCCTAAATCCAGTGACAAGAGTGTCCTTGTAAGAATGAGTCAGAGGGAGACCACACAGACACGAGGGAGAAAGTAGTATGAATATGGAGGCAGAGACTGGAGGAATGAGGCCACAGAGTAAGGAGCACTAAAGATTGCTGTTAGTCACCAGAAGCTGGGAGAGAGGCATGAAATGGATTCCCCAGCAGAACCTCCGGAGGTCTGTGGCCCTGCTGACACCCTTACTTAGGATTTCTGGCTTCCAGAACTGTGAGTGGCTAGATTTCTGTTGGTTTAAGCCACTGTGGTGATTTATTACAACAGCCACAGGAAAAGAATAGTCACCCATAGGAAAGAGTTACTTTTGTTCAGGTCACATAACTGTATGATTTTCAGTGCTTAGTTTATAGAAACACAGTTAAAATCACCTAAAGTTTTTTTTCAAAAGAAACCAACAATATAGCCGTGATCCTCACCAGGCATACTGCTTGTTTCTATTCATTTTCTCTTGCATTCATTATACTAATAAGTATTGTAGAGCTAGCATTTGCCATGCTTCCTTTTCATGCAACTTTACAATGGAGATGTTGTCCCATGCAGCTTCCTTGTCTCCACTGTGATAGTCATGGTTGTGGCTCTAGAGCAGGACAGCAAGCTTTGATTATTTAATCACTTCTCTGTTGTTTTAGGTATCTAGGCTATTGTCAAACTTTTTTTGTTACAGATAATGTTACAATGAAAAAATCAAAACAGTAACCACCATTGGTGGTGTGCCCACGATGCTTCATGTTCAGACTTTTCACCCTATAAGGTTTTATTTAAGCCTCTCAATAAAGAATTATTTGAAGCAAAAACAGAAAAAGCTTCTTCGAGGGGGAGACAGGTATTACAGATTAAGAAAATGGGGCTCTGATAGGTCAATCCACAGGCCCCCAAGTCCCATAGAGCTAAGAAGCAATTTGATCTTTCTGACTCCAAAGCCCACATTTTGTCATTAAGCTATACTACCTCCCAAAATTTAGCACAAATAAAAATTTTAACTTGCATCATATCTTCAAATTACATTTCCAAGAGTGAGATGAGAAAGTCAGAAGTTAAACACCTATCAGGTTCTGAATGTGCATCATTCAGATGGGCGGGGTATTTGCCATGGTGCCACCCCAGCTGCATCCATTCTGCATCCTTCTCTGCCCTGCTCTGTGACCCAGGAGGCCGACTCCTATAAACCCATCATGCAAGTGGCTTCAGGTTGTATGGGAGGAGAGAGCGGTTGGATATTTCTTGCTCTGCCTCCTCTGCTTCTGAGGTTTGGACAGTGGTTGTGACCTTCACCCTCTAACCCACCCAGAGACTTTAGTCCTCTCTGTTTTCAGCAATGACAGCTTCTTGCGTCTCCCCCTCCAGGCCCACGTAGGACTTGTTCTCCTGTTCTCCTGTTGCTGGTCCCAGAGTGCTTTACCATCACTGGTTGGCTCCCTTAACTCTGTCCACTCCTGCCTGAGCATCCTCATTCTCTCCCTTGAGTTAACCTTCTAAGTATACCATTCTTCCTGCAGAATGGTTATACTGTTCACAAATTTCTTGACAGTGAATGATCCCATTGAAGCCTGAGATCTGGAAGTGCAAGAAAGAGTTGCAGAACAGGCATGGAATCCCTTTGGATGAACTTTCCTGTCAAGTCCTCTGGCCATGACTTCTGCATGGGGAGTGTGGGCTCAGCTTCCCTGACTCTTTCCCCAGGTAGACACCTTTTCTATATAGAGCCACCTTCTAGGAATTTGGAATTGTGACCCAGAGACTACTACTATTCCTCATGGTAGTGCTGTAGCAGAAAGGTCAGGTAGGTACTGCTGGGTCTGGTGGTCCACCAGATGCCAGTGGTCCACCATGGCATATTGTAACCTGGCCTATACAGAAAGAGAAAAGATCTGAGACTCAGATCTACTGGGGGGAGTGTAGGTGGTAGAAGGCATGTAACCTGAGATTCAGATCTGCTAGAGGGAGTGTGGTGGGGGTGGATAATCCTAAAAGAATGACTTCACTTCTCTGTGACTTAAGTTCCTCATTAAATTGGAATGGTAATCTCTGACCACTTTATAGGATTATTGTGGGAGAAAATGAAATAATGGATAATGAAAAGATGGAAGGAAAGGAGGGAGGGAAGGAGGAAGAAAGAGAGGGGAAAGGATGACAATGGAAAGAGATGGGGAGGGAGGG
Source organism: Vulpes vulpes (assembly GCF_048418805.1). Taxonomy (NCBI): domain Eukaryota; kingdom Metazoa; phylum Chordata; class Mammalia; order Carnivora; family Canidae; genus Vulpes; species Vulpes vulpes. Next base: position 157,165,660 of record NC_132791.1, read on the forward strand.
AAGCAAAGGAGGATGATAGACAAGAAAGGGAAAGGAGAAAGGGTTACAGACAATGCTAGGTGACCAGCTTTTTATAGAGTCAACTCCAGGGCACAACAATATCAGAAAAACAGAACAAAAACAAAAACAAAAGGCCAGAAGTCTACAGTCCTTACCTGCATTCTCCAGAAACCCTCTAGGGGAAACAGTGGTAGAAATTAGTTTGATCAAGCATGTTAAACTTCACTGTCTCTGTTGGATCCCAGTGAGCCTATCCTAGCAACATAGGAGTATTATAGCAGGAGATGCTTTCAAAGAGCTTTTTGTCTTGGGTTTTCATTGCAAAACTATTCCAAACTTCGGGTCTTTCAGTCTCATGCACCTAGTTTCACCATTGAAAATATAAACTCTAAAGAAAATTAGCATGATAGCCTTTATTGGGAATTGATCGTTTTGAAGGGGAAGGTAACTTTCTCAGCGAGTGACATGTCCATGTATATCCTGTATCTGAATTTTATTTGTCAGTGTTTTTCACCTCCACTTGAGCTACTCAAGAGCAAGGAACCCATCATATGCCCACATAGTAGATCCTCACCTCTATGCTAATTAGTTAACCACTTAACAGACACCGAGAGTACTAGAAGTTGATAATGGATAATGAATGCCTCTATTGCTATATTCTTCCAATATTTCTTACACATCTGCCACCTGCCAGGCATTGTTCTAAGTGATGGGAGTACAGCAGGGCACAAATACTACAAAATGTAACCCCTCTGCCCCCCCCCCCCACTATAAACTCTTGCAAAATCTTACCAGTAGCTGGAGCCATAGATTTACCAATTAGTAAAAAAAAAAAAAAAAAGGAAAAAGAAAAAAAAAAGAAAAGAAAGAAAGAAAGAAAAAAAGAAAGAAAGAAAGAAGAAAGAAAGAAAGAAAGAAAGAAAGAAAGAAAGAAAGAAAGAAAGAAGCAAGGAAAGACTGCACTGCCTTATAATGCAGATTAGGATGCAGAAGACGGGTTCATTTGGAGCTTTTAGCGGTATAACCTGGGTAGAGTCACTTGACCTCTCTGTCTCAATGTCCTCATCTGTAAAATAGGGATAACAGAAATATCTAATAAAATTGTTGTGAGGATTAAATTAATGAAGACATGTAATGTGCTTAGAATAATTCCTGGCACATGTTAAATACCCAATAAACGCTGGCAGTTTATTGCTGTTGCTAGTTTAACAACCCTGAATAGGTCATCACAGCTCTGCTTCAGTTCTTCCTCTATAAGATGGGGGATGATATTAACATCTCCCTCAAGGGTAAAATCCAGGTGAGAGAAGAAAGTGGAAGCACTTTATAAATGAGGGGTTTGAGCTAGGGACTCAAAGCCTCTAGTGGCTGGTTGGCCAGGCCAATGAGGGGTGACGAGGTGGAAAGTGGTAGAGAGTCATGGGGACTATGAGCCAGCACGACACCAACACCAAGCTCCAGCGATTGTGGTCATGCAGATGTTTCCAATGAAGCCACAAATCCAGATTTTTATGTAAGATTCCTAGTTTCTAAATGTTGGCAATTAAGTCAGATTTTTGTTAAACACTTTGAGAGCCAATCAAAACAAAGGTGCAGGCTGCCAATCTGTGACTTGTTATAAACTTTTACAAATATTACTTAATAAACCAAGGAAGGGGGGAGAACTCTGAAAACAGCTGATGCAATAAACCAGCTGAAAAGCCAAGAAATAATAACATTAATTGGGTACCACGTGTTGTGCACATGGTAGCATTTGATTCTCTTAGCAATCCCAAGAGCTAGGCATAAGCATCCCCATTCTACAGTTGGGGAAACTGAGGGCCAGAGATGCCTAAGGTCACAGACGTTATGAGTAGGGTTGGATGCCATATCTCTGTGACCCCCAAACCCAACTTCTTTCCACTCTGACAGTGTGGCAAGATGTGCAACACATCTCACCTGAGCCCACAAGTCCCCATCATGACTGCAGAACTAAAATGCTGAAGGGAAACCTACATGAAGATATTAAAGTTAACCATTTTCTAACATTTGGCACCTGAATTGACCCTCATCTAGAAGAGGGTCTTGGGCATTAAGGTACCCATTCAGTGAGGCATCCGGTCTGGTATATACTGAGAGAACTAAGCAGATATTTCACTCATCCAACAACTATTCCTTGAGCACCTACTCTGTGCCAGGCATAATATTAGTGTTGGAAATATACTAATCAATGGAAAAGCAACACCCTTACCCTAGTCTAGTGAGGGGAGAAAAAAGTAAACACAATAACATCATTTTAGATATAATTGTCAGAAAGAAAAATGAAGCAGGTTAAGAGGATAGACAGTGATTGAGGAGCACATTATTTTATTGTACACATATTTTTCTTTAAGATTTTTTTGAATAGGTAGTTCATTCACATGTTTAAAATAATCAAAATGATAAAAAAAGATATACCTGAAGGGGCGCCTGGGTGGTTCAGTTGGTTAAGTGCCCAACTCTTGGTTTCAGTTCAGGTCATGATATTGGGGCCATGGAATAGAGCCCCAAGTCAGGCTCTGGGTTCAGTGTGGATCCTACTGGAGATCCTCCCTCTGAGTCTGCCCCTCCCCCTGCTCATGCGCTAAATAAATAAATAAATAAATAAATAAATAAATAAATAAATAAATTCCTAAAAAAAAATACTGTATTTCTCCTATTTTGAACGAATTGACCGTCTTTGCATATGTTTAAGGGTCATTTGTGGCTTACCCATTCTGGTATCTTGCTCAGCTTTATCTGTTAGATCGATGGTCTTTTTCTCCTCTATTTCTAGAAGCTTTGCATATATTAAGGGGATTTATCCTTTCTGATACGAACTGCAAATAATTTTTCCCAGTCTGTCACTTGCCTTTTGACTTCAAGTTTTTCTTAAAAAAAGCTTTTTTGCTTGTTTTACTTTCATTTCTAATATTTTTATTTTTATTTATTCATGAGAGACACATAGAGAAGCAGAGACACAGAGGAGAAACAGGCTCCATGCAGGGAGCCCGATGTGGGACTGGATCCTCAAACCCCAGGATCATGCCCTGGGCTGAAGGCAGGCGCCAAACCGCTGAGCCACCCAGGGATCCCCTCATTTCTAATTTTTAAAAGTAAACCTAACATTTACCTTTTGAAAGTCTGAATTTTGTAACTCGTCCAGAATCAATTACAAAACTCACTAGTGCCTGTCAGAAGCAAGTGACCAAGTCCTGATGAAGACAACTGAGATTCAGAAAAGATTAGTCCTTTGTCTACAACATTTGTATACAAACATTTACGTAGTATATATTCTGTGTCAGGACAAATAAAATGGTTTACTTTTTTCAGTTGTATTTTTTTCCTACAACATTTAATTACAAATATTTGCTGCTGTTTATAATAAGATCCAATAGATAGGGCAGCCCTGGTGGCTTAGCGGTTTAACGCCGCCTTCCACCCAGGGCGTAATCCTGGAGACCCGAGATCCAGTCCCAAGTCAGGCTCCCTACATGGAGCCTGCTTCTCCCTCTGCCTGTTTCTCTCTCTCTCTCTCTCTCTCTCTCTCTCTCTCTAATAAATAAAAAAAAAACTTTAAAAAAAGATCCAATAGATGAAATATTTTTCCATGGATGGGGCCAAGAATACAATATACAATACAGGGTAGAATTTTTTTATTCCCCCAAAGAACAATTATTATTGTAAGAACCAAGCACTGATTTACAACTGAAATTCTGGAATGCAGCCCATTTGCAGTTTCCAAAAAAGTGGTTTGGTACATTTTATGTCTGCAACTCAATACTAAGCTTTGTGAAGGCAGAGACCAGGATCCCCACAGTGCTCACTAAATACTTCTGAGGACAGCTTACTAATTGATTATGGAAAAAGTGGCCTGGGTGCATCAGGTCTGTAAGTGCCCACACCTGTGTACAAGCTGTTCTTGGGGCCTGGAGTCCTTCTGTATACCTGTTCTCCAAAGCCTGGGCCTTGGGAAGTGGGGGCCCTTGTCACTTCTGGGTCATGTCCCGCCTCCTCCTCCCCCCGGACTGTTGGGCCTGGGAGGGACCATTTCCTGAAATTGAGAAGTAGACAATTGGCTAGAGCCTGAGAACCAGTCTTGGAGTGCAGAGTTCATCACAATCTCGGTCAGCCCAGACCCTGAGGCTAGGAGGCCCCCTATGACCACAAACCCCCCTGTGAGCTCAAGATAACTCTTCTCTCAGGGAGCTTCTAGAAAGAGACAGAGGCAGAAAAGAGAAAATAAACTAATATTTACTTTTTACATATTTGGTCTTCAAAACCATCTCACTGAAATTGTAGTATCAGTGAATCCCCATTGGTAGCCTAAGGAAACAGGCTAAGAAAGGAAACAAGCTCAGAAACAGGCTTGTTTATGGTCACAGAACTAATAGACACCTGGTCTAGAATAATGACATTATCAGTAACAGCTAACAGTTATTGGAAGTTTGCCCCAGACCCGAAACTGCCAACCTGTTCTAAGAATGCGCATGTTGGATGCGGTTCTGGTAAAGTTGGTGTGGCCACAGCAGGAAACAACAGGGCTTGAAAGTAAAACATTTTCCTCACAGATCCCAGAAGGAGGTCAGTGCCTGTCATGGGGCAGAGCCACAGGGGAAAGCACCAGTGCTGGTCAGGAGAGAGAAAAGAGTGAGGGAAAGTCTAGGCCAGAGCCTTTGTTGGGGTTTCTTCCAGAAAGATAAGGCAGGGCAGGGTAGAAAGTTGGAAGAATTCTGGCAGGCTTTGGGCTCTCGGATGGTCTCTAGTACCAGCCCTGGGATGATTAGGGTTTGCTGTATGAGGGTTAGATAAGGAGGTGGGTGAGGCAGTATAGACTCAAGACTCACTGGTTTGCCTATAAAAGGCAAGGTCAGGGGTAGGTTGATATTGTCATTAGGAATTGCTTGCTCTGGGATGGTCAGCCTCTTCCTGGATCAATAAATCCAAGAAATGACAGTTAATGCAGTTGATTCTGTGGTGAATGGATGCCCAATAGACAAATCCAACATCTAAGGAAACACAGAACATAGTACTTTATGTGTCAAATTACCTAATGCTCATGATTGTCCTCTTTTTTTTTAAGATTTTTTTATTTATTCATGAGAGACACACACACACACACACAGAGAGGCAGAGACACAGGCAGAGGGAGAAGCAGGCTCCATGCAGGGAGCCTGATGTGGGACTCGATCCCGGGTCTCCAGCATCACGCCCTGGGCTGCAGGTGGCGCTAAACCTCTGAGCAACCCGGGCTGCCCTCCTGACTATCCTCTGAACAGGAACTGTTATTAACCCTGTCAGTTACTCATGAGGAAACTGAGTTCCTGAGAAGTTAAGTAACTTGCCCAGTGTCATCCAGCTGGTAGGTGGTACACCAGTGGGATTTACACCTAGGTTCCTAGCACTCCTGGCCCACAGTGCCACCCTGATATTTCCCCTGTACCAAGCACTAGTGCTCAGAAGGGAGGAGGAGGAAAGGTGCCCTCCTAACTGCTCCAGGTGGACTGAAAATTCTCCTCTGCAGAAGCCAGATGCTCTGGTTCTCCTTCAAACAAGAAGGTCAGAAGTGCTGGGATTCAAATCCTTGCTCTGCCACTTGCTGGCTGACTGTCCACTGGAAGTTCAATTTATACAGGCCTAAGTGATCTTGCTTGTAAGATAATGATGATCGTATCTTCCTCACAGGGTTGTTGTATAGAATGGATGAAATCAGGTAGGCCAAAGACTCAGCACAGAATAAGTGCTGAGTAAGTGGATTTTCCCTTGGTGTATTGGTTGAGACCAAGGCCTTCATCCACACTGGGGGAGGTTATTTCTCTCAGGATACAGATGTCTCCTCTCTAGCCCAAGAAAGTTATTTGGCTTCCACCGGTGAGGAGAAGGAGGTACTCTCTCCTTAGATGTGTGAGTGGTGAAGTCTGGGTGGGGAGAAGTCTTACTCCCATTTGCCTGAGTTGTCCAACTGCTTCAGAGTCTGTTAAATATGGCAGTATATGCCTTTCTGTTGAGTCCAGGTTGGATTGCAGGAGAAGCTGGTAGGGCCACCAGTTTCTGTGCTTTATATTTCACATATGTGGAGATATTGTGCATCAGACAAGAAATCAAGAACCCAAAACATTTCACTTTCTTCTAGGACATAAACCTACTTCTCCTGGCATACTCAAGTTTCCTAGTTCTGTCTGGCTTTGGAGACAGAACCTTCTTCCTCTGTCGTGTTTGGCTTACTTATACCAAACAACAAATGATTTGAATGACTTGTTAAAATTGTTAGTGTTCTCTGGCATCCCAAGGGAAAGATGGTGCCTGTTCAACTAATATGCCATTAGTTAGTACAAGAATGTGAGCCTGGCTGGGAGGCAGGGAAGACAGGTGTTGTGCTATGTTTTAGGCAGAATTTATTATCTCACTGGGTCAAATCTTCCAAGTATATAGTCTCTGGACTGTCTTCCTAAAAGATATCAATATCAGACAAAATAGACTTCAAGGCAAAAAATATTGCCAAGGATAAAGAGGGTCACTGCCTTATGATAAAATGATCAGATCACAAGTTAATGAAAGTTAGTAACACAGCCTTGAGATATATAAATTACAAAATGAAAGGACAAGAAGAAAAAGACAAATATCCTATCACATTAGTGTATTTTAACATAACTCAATCAGTAATTGATCAGACACAAAAAAATAAGTACAGATACAGAAGATTTGAACTAATGTCCTCTCAAGTTTGATTTAATGGGTATACATATAACAATGCACCATAACCTGCAGAATGTGCATTTTGTCCAAGCACATGTTGAAACTCTTATGAACATCGAACATCTGCTGGATCATAAAGTACATCTCTACAAACCTGAAAGGATTACTGTCATAAGTCTTTATTCTCTGTTCACAAAAGGGTTATTAAAAATCAACAAGTTTTTTCAACAAATGTTGCTGGAACAGTTGGATATCTACATGCAAAACGATGAATTTAGACCCTTAACTCATACCACACACAAAAATTAATTCAAAATATATCAGACCAAAATTTAAGGCTAAAGCTATAAAGCTTTTAGAAGAAAACACAGGAGAAAATCTTCTTGACTTTGGATTAGGCAGAGTTATTAGATATGACACTAAAAGCATGATTCATAAAAGAAAAAATTGATGGAGCAAACGTAATAAAATTTTGTATTTTAAAAGACACCATTAAAAAGATATAAAGAGGGATCCCTGGGTGGCTCAGCGGTTTAGCGCCACCTTCAGCCCAGGGCCTGATCCTGGAGACCCAGGATCGAATCCCACGTCGGGCTCCCTGCATGGTGCCTGCTTCTCCCTCTGCCTGTGTCTCCGCCTCTCTCTGTGTGTCTCACATGAATAAATAAAATCTTTTAAAAAAAAACTATTTAAAAAAAACGTTAAGTAAAAAAAAAAAGGATATAAAGATAAGCCACAGACTAGGAGAAAATATTTGTAAATCCTAATTCTGATAAAGGTCTAATATCCAGAATATATAGAACTTTTACAACTCAAGAAGATAACCCAATTTTTTAAATAGGCAAAAGACCTAAATAGACATTTCACCAAAGAAGACATATAAATAGCTAATAAGCACATTAAGAGGTGCTCAGCCATTAGGAAAATGCAAATTAAAATCACAAGGAGATGTCACTTTGCACCTGCCAGGATGGTTATAATTAAAAAGACAAACAGTAATAACTGTGGGAGTAGATGGGAAGAAATCAGAACCCTCATACACTGCTGGCATTTTAAACTCCTTTTTTTTTTTAATTAATGAGAAACACAGAGAGAGAGAGAGAGAGACAGGCAGGGACACAGGCAGAGGGAGAAGCAGGCTCCATGCAGGGAGCCTGACATGGGACTCGATCCCGGGTCTCCAGGATCACGCCCTGGGCTGAAGGCAGCGCTAAATCGCTAAGCCACCTGGGCTGCCCACATTGCTGGCATTTTAAAATGATACATCCACTTTAGAAAATAGTTTGGCAGTTTCTTAAAAGTTCAACGTAAATTTGTGTTTAATGACCTAGTAATTTGGCTCATAGATACCTACTAAAGATAAATGAAAACATGTGTCCACAGAAAGATGTCCGTGAGAGTTTATAACAACATTATTTTGAAAAACAAACCATATGTTACCCATACAATGCAATGCTGTTCACCAATAAGAGGAATGAACTACTGATAACATGCTACTAACAAGGATGAACTTCAAAAATATTATGCTAAATGAAAGAAACCAAATTTTAAAAAGTCCACATTGTATGATTCCACATACAATGGAATTTTCTGGACAGAAAATGTCCAGAAAAGGCAAATCTATGGAGACAGGCAGCACATTGGTGTTTGCCTGAGGTTGGAGGAGGGAATAGGGATTGACTAAAGATGTGCATGACAAGTCTTTGGGGATGGTGGAAATGTTCTACAATTGGATTTTGCTGATGATTGCACAACTCAGTACATTTACTAAAAACCATTGAATTGTATGCTTAGCAGGGGTGAATCATACAATATGTAAATTATACCTAAATAAAGCTTTTTAAAAAATAACAAAAGATAAATAGGAAAATCTTATGCTGGGAAGTTAAGAAACATACATATATATAAAAAAACAAAAAGTAAGGGCGCCTGAGTGGTTCAGTCAGTTAAGCGTCTGACTTGATTTTGGCTCAGGTCATGATCTCAGGGTCATGAGATTAAGCCCCACGTGGGGTTCTGTGCTCGGCATAGAGCCTGCTTGGGATTCTCTCTCTCTCTTTCCCTATGCCCCTCCCCACTCGCACTCTCTCTCTCTCTTTAAAAAGAAAGGAAAAATAAAAAGAAAAGAAATTAAAAAGTAGAAACCCTTTTAGCAAACTAAGAATGAAAGAGAACTCCCTTAATCTGATGAAGAACATCTACAAAAAAGCCTATAACAATAATAATACTTAATGGCAAAATGTTTAAAGCATTTCTCTTTAAGATGAGGAACAAGACATGGATGACTGCAAATCATGATTTTTCATTCAGCTCTGTACTAGAGGTCTTAGCCACCACAGTAGGCACACACACACACACACACACACACACACACACACAGGTTATAAAATGATGTATAAGGACTGAAATGGAAGAAGCAAAGCTGTCACTATTTGCTCATGATATGCCTGTGTACACAGAACACCTCAAAGTACAAGAAAATTTAGTAAATCAACAGGATATAAAATCCAGGTACAAAAATATATTTTATTTCTATACACCATAAACAGAAAATGCAGTAAAACAGGACACTATTTACAACAGCATCAAAATATATAAAGTATATAGGACTAGATCTAAAAAGAAGATAATTACAGAGAAAAAATAATAAAACTCTGAAACAGGATCTAAATAAATGCAAATAAATAAAAATTTTTAAAAATGTTCACGAATTGGAAAAGTCAATATCATAAAGATGTCAAATCTATCAAATTGATCAATAACTTCCACACAATTACAATAAAAATCAGAATTGTTTTCTTGGAACAAGTCTCTTTCTAAATTTTTGTGTGCCTTTATTGAAGACCTATACATTCCTGAAGAGGAAGAAAATGTTAAGACTTGTCTGGCAAGGTATCAAGAATTATTATAAACTTATAGTCATTAAGACAGAGTGGTGTTGACTAATATGTACAGAACCCAAATATATACAGAACTTGATTTTACTACAGAGAAGTCATTTTAGTTCAAAGTGAAAGAATAGATTTTTCAAGGTAGTACTGGGACAATTCACTAACTTTAAGGAAAACATAATTTTCGACTCTTACATTAGTCTTTAGCCAGGTTGGTCAGACCTGTATGAGAAAAGTATAAGTATATAAGTTTTAAAATTTACATAGAAAAATAACTTTATTAGAGTAGGGAAGATTTTTAAAAGAAGACAAAGACAAATCATAGAGAAAAAGATTGATACATTTGATTACATTAAAACTAAGAGATATAGATAAGCCATAAACAAGGACACATATATAAATAATGTGTTGATATCCAGATTATATGAAGATCAATATGAAAAGACAAACAACCGAATTAAAAATGGGCAGAAGAAATGAATAGAAATTTCACTGAAGAGGAAACACAGAGGGCTCACAAACACATTAAAATGTATTTAATTTCATTAATCAGGGAAATGCAATATACACCATAATGTAATACTATTTCACACCTACCAGATTGACAAGAGTTAAAAATTAATCATTCCCAAATGTTGGAGCAAAATGAATTTTCACCCCTTGTGGATGAATGCATCAGTGAGTCAAAGTAATTTGGAAAACAGGTGGTATTACCTAGTAAAGTTGAACATCTGCATAACCTGTGACTAGTAACTCCACTGCCATGTAAAACACTGCTTAATCTATATCAGAGTACTGGGTTCTTTCGAACACATACCTTCTGTTCAGAGGAACAGAAAAGTTTCACATTCCCAGAGGTAATGATGCGGATCTTACAGGGGAACATTCTCCCCTCCCCCAATCTTGGGAATATTCTTGGCTGCTGGGGTTAGGTAGAAACAGCTCCACTAGCCAAGATTTTGTTGAGCTTTTACTCTGTTGTTCATGGAGTCAAAAAAGAGAGGATTTGTATTTATTTTCCAAAAATAAAATTAGGATATTGACTATGCTTTTTAATTTTATTATTTTTTTAAAACATTTTTTTTTAATTTATTTATTTATGATAGTCACAGAAACAGAGAGAGGCAGAGACACAGGCAGAGGGAGAAGCAGGCTCCATGCACCGGGAGCCCGACGTGGGATTCGATCCCAAGTCTCCAGGATCGCGCCCTGGGCCAAAGGCAGGCGCCAAACCGCTGCGCCACCCAGGGATCCCTAATTTTATTTTTTAAAATAGATTTTATTTATGTATTCATGAGAGACCTACAGAGAGAGGCAGAGACATAGGCAGAGGAAGAAGCGGGCTCCCTGCAGGGAGCCCGATGTGGGACTTGATCCCAGGACCCCGGGATCACGCCCTAAGCCAAAGGCAGATGTTCCACCACTGAGCCCCCCAGGTGCCCCTTGACTATGCTTTTTGAAGAAAAACCTCCCCATCAAGGGATTTGCTGCACACTGTCCCTCCCAGAGCAGAGAATTATGTAATCAGATGACCGGTCTGTGTTTGTGCCCAGTTCTGATATGTGGTGTAGATGCCTGAGAAGGTCCAGGAGGGAAGGTCAATGAGCTGGTCTCCTGAGTTCTTCATTCCTGCCCTTGAGAAGGCTCATTTCTGGTCTAAGGATTCTCCGTGATCACTGCAGATCCCTTGTTAGCCAGGCTCTGACTGAGGGTTCCACTGGCCAGCCATCAGTACCAAATTCTCTTGTAGGATTGGCCCCCACCCCCAGCTCTAAGAAAGGGATATCACCCAAACACAGGCATGCATGGCGATGTGGAGGGGCCTGTGTATCATGGACTTTTCCGATGGACAGTTCTCAGCAGGATTTTCCTTAGTGTTGCCCAGATGAGAGTTTTCAGTGGTCACTGCCCATCCCGAAATCTGGGAATGGGTGGGCACTATGGGAGAGAGAGTCTGGAAAAGATCATTGAGGGCCTATAGCCTTGTGCCTTCCTCCCCTCACCTCCATCCCATCAGCTGGTTGAAGCCCTTCTGCTATGTGCCCCCAAGACATTATCTAGTTTTTGTTCGTTTTTCTCTGGGAACAAGGAGTTTACTACTTCCAGAGGGAGCCTGTTGTATCTTCAAACATTTATAGTTGTCAGTTTCCAAAGAGCTGAGGAGGTAGGCCTTAAAAATAGTGTTGTAGGGAGAGAGGGGGAAGATGGAAGAGCTTTTGAATAAATTGTTCTTTCTGCTTGAGCTTTCTTAATTGAGATCTCGATAGCTTGCAACTATTTACTGAGCAGCTAGACATGCCAAGCTCATTAATTATTTTTCACGTAAGGTTCTAAACTTCTCCAAACCCCATGAATTAGGTATAATTAATATTCTCATTTCATGGACAAGGAGATATTCAGAGCAGTGAGGTCTGTCCCACAGCCTCTTTGTAGCCTCATGAAGCAAGGAGTCATCTTTGAGTTGAGAAGGTAAAGGCTCAGGTAGGTCAAATGACTCCCTGGTTGCATTCCTTGGTGTCAGAACATGGACCTAAATCTTTGCCCTTCTCCTGACTCCATCACCCTCTGCCCAGAGCCTCCACATATTGATTGCTCTCATCTTGACTTTTTCCAGAAACCAAGGCTCTGTCCATTTCTTATTCAGTTCCTTAATCTGATTCCCAGCTGTGATCCCAGCTGCCCACGACCATCCTGTCACTGGCCGTCATGGCTGTGCAGACAGCTATTCCATGTCGCCCATCCCACCTCCCCCATTCATCAGCCACTAACCTCAGCACCTTCCCAAAGGACACGAGCACCTGGACCCCAGCAGCAGCAGGGAGCAATGTGGACATGGTTGCCCAGGAAGTGGTGGTAGTGGACGGTGTGTCTACAGCAGAGGGTCTACCCAGTTACCAGCACGCGGTGTAGGGGTGGAGGCAATTCTGCACCATAAAGGAGATAGGAGCTGAAACAGCCAGTGACAGGATTCTTTGAGAAGTGTTTCTGGGTTTAGGGAGGACTTAGTGGAAAGAGAGAGACCCCAGTTCTGTTCCTGACTTGGCACCTGATTTCCAAGTGGCCCTGCCTGGGTTTCTTTCCTTCTCTGTGTCCCAGAGAGTGGAGCCAACATATCTCTGGGGCTCTAAACCTGGGTTTTGAACCCTGGATCTCTGACTCTTAGGGGCTGTGTAGATGCAAACAAGTGAGACATGGTGGGTTGAAAAGGAGTGAGAAATCACATGGATCAGACGGCAGCCTGCAGTCTCCTCTGTACCTGCTGTAGAGGGCAGGGCAGGGGAGGGGGGTGCAGGTACCTGATGCCATGGAGGGAAGGGTAGACATCAGAGAAGGCAGAGCAACAGGGTACCTCGAGCAGCTGGTCCTAAGTTCTGGAGCAGCCTTATAGGAGATGTTAGGCAATTTACACAAGAAGGAAAAGAAAGTCGAGGTTAGGCATGATTTGCTAAGAGGTGAGTGACTAGGACGATGTGCTAGGCATTTTCAGTGTCCGCACAGTATGTCCAGTTTTCTAACTGCTACCACACACAGCTCCAGGATTACCACAGAGGTGGCAATTTTAAACAATGTGACCCTGTCCCCTGCCCCGACTGGCCACAGGTGATTGGCCCAAGCTGGGCGAATCATAACCTTCTCTGGGAATTTTGGATTTGGATCAAAACAGACCTGCTGGTAGCGATGGTTCCTTCATAAGGATTGGCACAGTAGCAAAGTGCTCCATTTCTTCATTAGAGAGAGAATTATATAGCAGAAATGTCATCACCTGAATGTAGGCTCAATGAGAGCAGAGACTGTTGTCTATTTCTGTTTGTTGCTGTGTCCCTAGAATATGCCTGTCGCGTAATAATAATGATAATAATAGGAACATGTATATAGTGCTCATATGATCAGACAACGGTCCTCAGTGCTTCACAAATGTAATTCATTTAATTCTCATAACAACCCTAAAAGATAGAACATCATTATCCCATATGAGAAACTGAGACACAGGGTGTCTTGTCTAAAGTTACACAAATAGTTGGTCTGGGGGCCGGATTCAAACATGAGTCATCAGGTTCTGGAGTCTGTGCTCTTGATCACTAGCTGAACACAGAGAGGAGACAATGGCATTCTAAGAAAGGCAAATGATCAAGGAACCTTATGTCCTTTCTTGCTGGTGTAACTTCCCTGTGTTATCCAACCACCGATACTGAAAATGATATAGAAAAGAAAGGAAAGACAGGGCTACCCGTATAGTTCTGCTTTTCAGCCCTTCCTTGCTCACAGTAAACCAAAGGTAGAGAATGTACAGATAGAATGTATATGTATCAAGAGGTGAAACAAAGATTATTGAATTCGTTTTGTATGGTGTTTCCACTGTTCTTGTTAAGAACAAAATACATACATATGTATGGACTACTAAATATACATTGTATGATTTGGGTGATTCTGCATACAAGATAAATGCTCTTATATTTGCATTTAAAACTGGCACTGCAGGGGCACCTGGGCGGCTCAGTCAGTTAAGCATCCAACTCTTGATTTCGGCTCAGGCCATACTCACAATGAAAACTGCTTGCCTACAAACTTATTTCCATAGAGTGATGTAGCTGCGCTTGGGATTTGCAATTCAGGGCTCATTTTTGACAAGACTGCTTATCTTCTCTGCCCGTAGCATCTCACTCTATGCAGCTCAAGTCACCTGGGAAGCATCTCCAGGCTTCCTGCTGTCCATCAGTTTCAGCTGCTCTGGAGGGCAACTCCTAGCTCCTTGGGGTGCCCCCCAGCCCCCCAGTATACCCTTGAGTTTTTTTTAAGGATTTTATTTATTTATTCATGAGAGACACACAGAAAGAGAGAGGCAGAGACACAGGCAGAGGGAGAAGCAGGCTCCACACAGGGAGCCTGACGTGGGACTCAATCCCGGGACTCCAGGATCATGCCCCAGGCCGAAGGCAGGCGCCAAACCGCTGATCCGCCCAGGGATCCCCAAATCCTTGAGTTTTGAAGGTGATCCATCAAGGTGTTTTCAAGTGACATGGTAACAGAGACTTCATTCTAGTCTCATAGATCTTTACTTCTTTGGCAGAGTCACTTACAAGGGAACCGGGGTTAATGTGCAGGTGGTGACAGCAGAAGAGCCCCAGTGGGAGGAAGAGAAGGAATGCTGTATCTGGGATAGTTGGTAAAGGCTTCAAGAAAGGTGGGGCATTAACCTGTGCCTTTGGAGTCAGAGGGAAGGACATTCCAGGCAGAGGACACAGCATGGGCACAGGTGTGGAGGTCAGAGAGAGGGGCAGGGCTAAGGAACTCGCAGTGGGCAGTGTTAGAGAAGCTCCAGGCCTGTCGAATGGGAGGAGGTGGTGTGCTGGAGAGGTGGGAAAATGGATGTCTCTGCTCCAGAAGAGGGCTGAGATTCTGTATCCCCACTTGGAGACTTCCTCCACCATATGTTGTTAGTATTGTAAAACTAAATGGTGGAGCTAATAGTAACTCCCTGTGAGTACTGCAAGGCACCAGGCAAAGCTCTGAGCACTTAGCATCCATCACCACATTTGACTCACACAATCTTGTGAACTAGGTACTGTCGTATTATTCCTATTTTATAGAGAAGCTAAGAAATTTACCCAAGATCACAGAGCTAGTAAGCAGTAGACCTAACATTTGAACTTGAACAGTCTGACTTTGAACTGTGCTGGAGTAAAGAACCTGCTTAACTTTGTTTCATCCAGCATTTCCCAACTTGTTTTTTTTTTTTTTTTCAAGATTTTATTTATTTATTCATGAGATACACAGAGAGAGAGTCAGAGACACAGACAGAGGGAGAAGCAGGCTTCCTGCAGGGAGCCCGATGCGGAACTCGACCCTAGGACCCCAGGAACACTTCCTGAGCCGAAAGCAGACGCTCAACCACTGAGCCACCCAGGCATCCCAACCCAACTTGGTTTTAATTAAAAATTGTGCATATCTGGTAATATTGTAAGGCAATTGATTCTGTGGATAATAGGAAGTTATTAAAGGGTTCTTACCCAGGAGCCTTTCGATTTGATTTCCTTAGTAAGCTAATCATCAGTCACTCACACTTTAGTGTGAATTAGTCTTAGAGCCCCCTCAATTTTCTTACAAGCTTCCTAAGAGCAAGTACCATGTCACCTCATTGCTGTGTCCCCAGAACACAGGAGAGATGGCATAACCTTGTGCTCTAAAAAATGTTTGCTTGAATGAGTTGTAATTTTGCATGTTGACGACAGTGGGAGCAGTGGAAAGAAAGGCCTGGAGTCTGGGAGGCACAGGGTGAAATTGTCAGAGTGGGAGGGACAGGAGGCAGGAGCCATTGTGGGGCAGCATGGGAATCAGAGGCTTGGGGCTGAAGTGGACAGCTAGACTAATCTCCATCAATGGCATGGCTCAAGGCCAGGCCTGAACATTGAAACGCAACTCCAGGAATGCCTGGGTGCCTCAGCAGTTGAGCGTCTGCCTTCAGCTCAGGGTGTGATCCCAGGGTCCTGGGATCGAGTCCCACGTTGGGCTCCCTGCAGGGAGTCTGCTTCTCCCTCTGCTTGTCTCTGCCTCTCTCTGTCACTCATGAATAAATAAATCTTAAAAAAAAAAACCACAAATCCAAATACTCAGAATATTTTGTCTTTTAGACAGTCACTAAACTCACTGGTTAATTGGAGAATGAGGCATGCTTTGGAGTTGAAGGTATATCAGGAAATTCCTGGTTTTAAGAATCAGAGTTGGAGAAAAAAACACATCTCAGACTTGTATCTACTCCACCCTCATTCCCCCAAAGTTACTGGCAAAGAGCAGGGCCTTTGGAGAGTTGGCTTGTTGAACTGAGGGGTCCTTAGAAAACAGCCTGTTTCTCTCTCTTTTTTTTTTTTTTTTTTTTTTGAGACTTTTTATTTATTTATTTTTCAGTAGGCTCCCTGCCCATCATGGGGCTCAAATTTATAACCCTGATATCAAGAGTCACAAGCTCTACTGAATGAGCCAGTACCTACTCCTGCCCCCTTCTCTCATTCTAAGGAGAGGAAGACCAGGACCCAGAGAGGGTGAGGTCACAGAGCTGTTTAAGTTGGGACCAACGTCTAAGGGATCCCTCCCAGTCGGGAGCTCTGTGCACAGCTTCAGAGCCTGCACCCGGGCCCCTCTGCCTGGCCCCAGCAGTTTCTTGGCCCCATTCTCTCCACCTTCCTCCTCCTCCCCTGTGTCAGGGGAGTCGGCCCTTGTGCACACCCGCCCCAGACCACAGACTGCACTCCCTGCTGCCGCCTGACTGCCCCTAATGAGATTACAGACTAGAGTTAATTCCCACTAGCTTTAAAGGGCAGGCCAGGCCACAAGAAATTGCGAAAAGAAAACCTTTCGCAAAAAAATTGCTAAACATGGATGATGATCCTAACAGTCCTTTCCCCTTTCAGCACGGCACAGACCGCTGCTCTCACAAATCATCTCTGAACGGGATATTACACCAGCCCCAATGAAGTAGACGCTATTATGTTTGCCTTATAGATGGGGAAACTGAGGCACTGTGAGATTATATGGCTTGCCCAAGGTCACGCAGCTGGCAAGTGACAGAGCTGGGACTTGAATAGGTCCCTTGGACTGTGTTATTTTTAAAAAAATGATAGGCCTTGAGAGCCTACAGGGTTCCCTGCTTCAGGGCAAAGTAACCCTGAAGGCTGCACAGCAATGAATGGGAGACCCCGAGTCTGAACCCAGATCCCCTGGACTCAAATCCTACACTCCCCACAATGCTGCTAAGCACTTTCAAATCCATCTATCTGTCACTGAGGCACCAATCAAACCCACACAGGCCTGAACTCCACTCTGCTACTGCAGGCTCCGTGACCATGACCAAGGAACTCTGACTCCTGGGGTCTCAATCTCACTTTCAGGAAAATGAACAGGGGCACCTGGGTGGCTCAGTGGTTGAGCGTCTGCCTTTGGCTCAGGTTGTGATCCCGAGGTCCTGGGATTGAGTCCTGCATCGGGCTTCCTGCAGAGAGCCTGCCTCTCTCTCTGTGTCTCTCATGAATAAATAAATAAAATCTTTAAGAAAAAAAAAAAAGAAAGAAAAAAATGAACGTTGGGATTTTAGGGTTGTTGGGGGGACCCCTATACCTCACACAGGTCAAGCAGGTGAGTGGGTCTGGCACACAGCACATGCCTTTTGCCCTGGTTTCCTCATCTGTAAAATAATACTTATAGGACTCACTTCTAGGAATTGGTATGAGGATTAAATTCACTAATACAAGGAATGTGCTTCTAGAACAGCACCTGATACATAGTAAATGCTTAATCAGTGTTAGTGACTGCTAGTATCTTCTTGTCTTCAGTTCTTTCTGGAATAAAGTCAGGGTAAAAATCAAACTAACCAAGTGAGTGTCTCTCTGTTCCTCCCCTGTTTGAGAGGTGCACTGGGCTTTGAGGTCCAAACTCCCAGACCACGTGGCCTGCTCTAATTTCCCAGCCCCTAATCTGTCCCTGGCTCCTAATGATGCAGTTGGTAATAGGATTGTGGCTTCCCTCTGGGGCAGCTCAAAGGCCATGGCTGTGGGGCTGGTGACTGGTGCTTAGCAACTCTGCCCACCTGCCTGCTGAGCAGCTGGAGCCTCTGGCTGGGACCCTGTGCCCTTAGCTGGCCTCACGTGCATGGAATGGTGCTGTGCCCCGTGCCAGCAGGCTGGGCTCACCATGGTGCCAGGTGCCATCCTGGCACGAGGGAGGGACGTGTGCAAGCAAAATGGCCTGCTCATCCTGTCTGTGCTATCCGTCACCGTGGGCTGCCTTCTTGGCTTCTTCCTGAGGACCCGTCGCCTCTCACCACAGGTCAGCCACCCAGAGCTTCTCCGGGGGACTCCATGGAGGAGGGGTATGTGGGCCCTAGGGATCTGGGAGTCACGGTCCCCCTCCATGGCTCATGGATGACATGATGGTGGGGGAGCCACTTTGCCTCTCTGGGTCCCCGTCTTCTCATCTGTAGCAGGGGTGCAGGACTAGAGCGAGATCTGATAAAATGGTGGAGGAAGTGGTTACAGATGGCATCACCAGGTGAGCGAGAGGCCAGGACGTGGACGTGGCACTAGGATGACCACAGGGTGAAGAGGCACGGGAGCGGGAGCCGGGGCCTGGGAGAGCGCGGAGCAGGCATCAGAGAGTACCTCCTACAGCAGCCCACACAATAGAGACCCAGGAAGGTATTGGGGGCAGAAGAACAGCTGGAGCCAGACGCAGGCCCTTAAAAGGTTTGGGTGCGTGTGGAGCAGGCTGTTCAGGGCAGCCAGAACACTCACTCAGGGCCCTGGGGAACTGGCACAAGCACAAGCGGCTTGGGCAGGGGCTGAAGGGGCCAGATCTCAGCCTGGAGAGATCATCTGGTGCTGAGTGCAGGGATGAGGGAGTGGTGGGACAGGCAGGGGCCAGGTCAGGAGGTGGCTACGTGGGGGAGACCTGACAGCACCTGGGAGAACTGTCTCCAAAAGAGGAGTCTCCAGGATGTGGCAGCGGATTGGATGCGGGGCTGGGAATCAGGGCAGGTTTCCTCCCCAGCCCCCACCCCTGGGGTTCTGGCCTGTGTAACTACAAGGGGACGATGCCTTGCCTGGGCAAGGCTCCTTTCCCTCTTGGGACCAGTCTCCCACAGGACAGGGAGGGACGCTCACATGGCACTGAAGGAAAGATGATGCTGAGCCTTGTTAAAACAGTAAGGGTTGCCGGGATAGGTGTCAAGACCGTGGGAATAGGGGAAAGAGATCAGGCCCAAGTCTGAGACGACAATGACGGCTGGGGACTCACAGCCAATGAGCCTAGAGGGGGGGTAATCAATAGGCAATTGCTAAGAGGAGCCGTGGAGGGTGGGGAGCTTCTGCTGAAGTTAACGAGGGGGTATCCCCCATCCTCCCTAAACTGATGTAGCACAAGTTTTGCTGTGACTGGGCCAGGCAGGCCAAAGACAAGGCCCACGGATGAGTCCTGGCCAAAAACAGGGCCCCCAGTAGCCAGCCTAATGTTTGTTCAAGGAGGAGAAGTGTTTGTCGCTGGGCTCCTGGAAGATCCCTCATTTCCTAAAATTCCTCTTCCTGAAGCTCACCCACACCTAAAGTGATTGTCACCTGGGGCTCAAGGCATCAGATGCTGCCTTTCCTGAAAAGGGAAACAACCCCTCCCTGAGAACCCAGCCCCTATGACTAGAGTAACACTATTGAGGGTTGGCCCTAGGCAGGATCCTAGCTCCTTTCTGGGCCTCATTTTCCTCATCTGGAGTGTGGGGCACTAGATATCTACTAGAATTGTTGCGAGGATAAACAAGCACTCATCAATGCCTGGCACACATGGCACTGAGGGGCTGGTACTTGCTCCTCCCTCCTTTATCTACCTGTCCAAGTCCTACCTGTGTCAAGAGCCAGCTCATATTCCATATCTTATAAAAGTTCTTCCAGACCTGCCCCCACCTGATATAATACTCTGCTCCCACGCTCGCCCCCTGCTCAGCTGCTGGCTGTCCTGCTTCAGAGGCATTTGTGCAGGTGTCCATCGCTTCCATCAGATTTTGACTTGCTGAATATCACATGTTCTTGCATGAGCCAAAATGTGAGTCTAGCTCAGTGTTTGTCACAGAGAGAAGCTGAATTAAACCGGCCACAGCACAAGCAATCTGCAATCTACTTTCTTTAATTTCCCTGAGCAACAAAAAATATATTTCCTGCAGGAAGATTATTTTGTGAAAACAAATTGGAATGCTTATTATTAAAAGCCAAGCTCATCTGGGGCCTCTTTTGCCAAAGCTGCCTGCCCCATCTGCTTGGAAATGCAAATGTGTTCCGGTCTGGATTAACCTGCCAGATAAACTGAAGAAGGGATGTGGAGTCTTAGAACAGTTATTTGGCAGGAATTGGCTTTCTCAGCATCTTACTTTGAAATCCAGGAGTTGTTTCTATGATCTCGGCCTGTGACTCAGAAACTAAACCCTTCTTATTTTGTAAGCTTATGCAACAGGCAAAAGTTGTAAACAATTTGGAAAATGGAAGAATGTCCTACTTGTGAAAAGAATTTTCAAAACCACAAATTTTATCTTTGGAAATAGTATCTCATTTTAAAATATAGATCATTTTGAGGGGCACCTGGGTGGCTCAGTCGGTTAAACATTCATTTTGGCTCAGGTCATGATCACTGTGTTGTGAGATAGAGCACCATGTTGGGCTATGCACTGGGCATGGAGCCTGCTTCAGATTCTCTTTCTCTCTGTCTCCCTCCCCTCCCTGCACATGCACGTGCATTTTCTCTCTTTCCCCTTCTCTAAAAATAAATTTAAAAAAAAAAGATAGTTTTTAAAAAGATTTTATTTATCCATGACAGACACAGAGAGGCAGAGACATAGGCAGAGGGAGAAGCAGTTCCTCTCAGGGAGCCCGATGTGAGACTCAATCCTGGGACTCAGGATCATGCCCTGAGTCAAAGCCAGACGCCCAACTGCTGAGCCACCCTGGCATTCTTGAAATAAAGATCATTTTAAAGTGTTTCAGTGAAACCATAGTGAATTTACAATTGCATTCATTTTCCTTTCCTTCCTGGAATTCCACTAAAATTATAGTAATGGGATTTTTTTAAACATGTAAACTCCCAAGAGAATATAAAAGGAGACAATTGAGAAAAGAAGTTGAGGGAGTACCATAGGAAGTGGATTGAGTTGAATGATCTCTCTTAGTAGAGCATAGGAAACTAAAACTTGAATCTATAGAAGCAGATACCAGGTCAGTTTGGCTTGGAGAATTCCAGAAAGGTTCTGCCCTTGAAAGTACACAGAGCTACAGGAGGCCACATGACATAAGGAGGTGAAGTCAGGGACATTGGTTGGAACTTTGAAATTGGAGCAGTTAGTTAAGCCTTCCAATTCATGTAATTAAGGGACTCCTCATCCATCCATCTCTACTGCCCTGCCTGCCCCAAGGAGCCAGAGAAGCGTGACCTAGGGAATAGGTGACCTGTGTGTGTTGGAGTCAGGGAGGTAATGAGGCACATACATCCCACAAATTAGTGGACATCTGCATTCGAGGGTGGGATCCCCATAAGACTGTTGTCAGCTAGGCTTAGGCACAGCCTCACCCCCTAGTTGGGGCTAAGAAGAGACTTCTTACTGAGCCTCAGGGAAAAGATCTCCAAATTCTGCTATAAAGGGGATTCCTCCCCCATCCTATCCAGAGTAAAAAAGTCAGACTGTCACCCATCACTTTTCCTTGAGGGACATCACTTGACAAGTTCCACTCATGCACACAGAAATTTAGTGTCTCACACTTACATATGAGCAGAAAGCCAAAGTCAAAGCTTCTAACAGAAACACAGAGACTAAACAAACAGAAAAGATGGTCTCTAATGAAGCAGAGACAATGCAGGAAATAGAAGAATAATTTTAAAGTCTTGCCTTAAGTTCTTCAGAGATGTGAGAGAAGATATAGTGGCCATAAAACAGAACAGGATGTGAGATTAAAATGTCAATAGCTAGGATAAAGTTGCAAAAATCTCCCAGAAAGTAAAGCAAACTGAGATGAAAATAGAAGAAAATCAGAGGTGTCCAACATCCAAACTCTCTAATTATTTAGAGAGAGCTAACAGAAAAAAATAGAGAGAAAAATTTCCGAGAGCATATTTCACTTTTTTCAGAAGTGAAAAGTATGCACAGCACTCTGAATTTTCTTTTTAAAAGAAAGAAAGAAGAAAATCTCATGCCGTGGTACATCACCATGAAAATTACGGAAAACTGGAAATTCACTGATAGTCCTTAAACGGTTCTGAGGGAATAAAACAAGTCTCCACCAAGGAATAGGAAGAATGGCTCCAAACATCATAAGTGACACTAGAATCTAGAAGACAAAGGTAAATGCCTTTGAAATTTGGAGGGAAAATTCTTTCAAACTAAGAATCTTAAATATGGCCAGACTACCAGAGGTAAGCATAGAATAAAGGCATTTATGCTCATGTGAGGACTCAAAAGTTTCTCTCCCATTCACCCTTATTTTGTAAAGATTTTCTGGAGCATTGGGAAATGATAGTAGAATAGGACAAGGAGGCCTGATTTCTGGTCCTGCATTGTCACTGCTAAGTTCTCTCTATCTCTTGGCTCAGCTGGACTAGAAGATCTTTAAAACCCCTTCTCAGTACCAAAATTCTATGAGTTGGGCTTTCAAAGTATTAGATCATTAACCAAGTGTTTAGCTTTGGTTTCAAAAAAAAAGAAAGAAAGAAAAAAAAAAAAAAAGATGGTTGCAAGTACAAAAATTTAACTTGGTTGGTGCTTGAAAGTCCCTACAACTGGCCTCACCCCACAACATTACCCTCAGGAACATGACCTCAAGCTAGGTTTGCCAGAAATAGCAAAACTGAATTAAATTAAATTAAATTAAGAAATTTAAACCCCACAAAACAACAAAATTTGTTGTTCATCTGAAATTCAAATTTAACTGGACTTAGTGGCCTCTTCTACTTCAGCTGTAGGTTTGGTCAAGGGACTCTGGAGACAGCTGATGGGGGGCACAGACTGGGTTCCCTAATCCAAGGCCCCACGGATGGGCCTGTGAGGAAGTTGAATACAAGAACTTTGCCTGGTAGAAGCTCTTTATTCTGGGTGATGTCTCACCAGCTGCATCTGATTCTCTCTCCTTCAGCATTTTAAACATGAGGATGCTGCTGGGGGTTGGCAAGAACCTGCGATGGTGTGGGGAGGGAAAGGGGAAGGCCCCAGAGAAGGGACCTCAAGAATGCTGTGCTCTGAGTCAGTCTCTTCATAGACCTGACTGAGACCTTCTCCAGGGCAGGAACCCTGCCTCATTCATTCATGATGCCTGGCCAGTGTGGGTTGAATAATGTGTGAACAGTATCCGGCTCTGCCCCCTTGCCGCTTCCTGTCAGCTCCAGGAGATGCACTTCCAGCAGAGTGGGCAGGTGAGCAGTGCAGAGGTTAGGGAGGTTAGGGAGGGGCGACATTATGGTGATTACTGAGCCTTATTCTCATTCCTGGGCTCTGCAGGGTGCTTTATGTGCCTCCCTTCATGTAAGCCTCCCAACATCTTACAAAGTGAAAACTCAGAGAGGTCGAGTAACTTGCCTAAGGCCACACAGCTAATTCTAGGGGGTCAAGATCAGAAGAACCCAAGGCTGTTTGGCTCCAAAGCCGGCACTTTCTCCCGGACTCTGCAGTCCAAGTGCTACACAGGAGCGCTCGGGTGAAACAGGGCTGTGAAGACCGTAAAGAAACTCTGAAGTCAGTGCCACCTGCTCTAACCCCAGTTCCTCCTGTATTTACAGGAAATTAGTTATTTCCAGTTTCCTGGAGAGCTCTTAATGAGGATGTTGAAGATGCTGATCCTACCACTGGTGGTCTCCAGGTGAGGAAGGGGCAGGTGTTTGGCTGGGAGGTCAGGGCTGGCAGGGGAGAGGGTTCTGTCTGGACTCGGTAGGCGCCACACTCTGGCTGTGGGGGGCTGGCCTGTGACCACAGGCCCTGGGAACAGTGTGACTGTGGGGTCTCTGTGGTCACTAGGATGTGGCACAGGCCATAAGTTGGTGGTCCCGCTTATTCCAGTGCCGTTCAATGGACTTTTCTGTGACTTGAACAAATGTTGTGGTATCATGGGACATGACCCGACTCCCGGATAGCTCAGGACCAAGGAGGGCAGGGATTGCTTCCCAGCGTGGGGCTCTCTATGGTCACTGCAGCAGTACGTGGGGAAAGACCAGGGAGGCGCTTGTGACATGATATCTTGGCTCAGCTGTGCAACCTTGGGCAGGTTCCCAGACTCCCTTGAGCTTCAGTTTCCTCATCTGCCAAGTGAGAATAATACGCCTTACTCCAAGTGGTTGTTGCAAGGACTGCCTGGGGCTATATAGATTTGCATGTGCTAGGTGTTGGGGGTCAGGGGCCTGGGTCACAGGGTGTGAGGGAGGGTAAAGGTGAAGCTGGGGGCAGGGTGTCCTTGCTCAAGCATGAAAGGCCTTGTAAGCAGGCTAAAGAATTCACACTTTACTCCCTGAGGGAAGACCCCTGGAAATCATTGTCCCCTGCCACTGACATGCTGGGCCACCTAGAGCCAGCCCCACCCCTCTCTGGGCCTCAGATTTCCCCATGTGGACCTGGCCACTCCAGGAGTTGAGAGCCCTTCTTTGCTCTGAGGCTGTGGGTTGGGAATCCTCACCTCCCGGGACTTCTGTGCAGGGAGGCTTGTGGACACACCTCCGAGTCCTGTGTGTGTGTTGGTTGGGGGGTCATGGGCTCTGTCCCCTGGGGCAGGGACATCCTGAGCAGTGAGCTGGCTCCTCCCCCGCTTTCCTTCCAGTGCGGGGAAGGCCTGTTCATGGTCCCCTCTGCTCCGCTCCCTTCGGGGACAGGCGCTTTGTCAGGTACAGCTCAGCTTCACTTCCCGCAGGCAGCAGGTAGGGCTCTCAGGACTCAGCCTCCAAGGATCCTGCTTGAAAGGCTGCCTCCCTCCCTCCAAAAGCTTTCCCTGACTCTGCAACCCGCTCCAGTTGTTGTCTCTTTATGCATCTTTTGAGTCACTCACCGAGTCAGTGAATCTGTGAGGATCACCAGTAGCTCCCATGTTGCTAAATCCAAAGGCCACTGGGTTCCTGCTCTCCGTGACTTTTCTCCACAGCAGCTGATGCACTTGACAGAGCAGCTGATCTCACTTTGGCTCTTGAAATCCTCCTCCAGCTGCCTCCTCCCCAGTCCCTCTTCCTCTACTCGACTTCTGCTTGTGTGGTCGCTTCCTAGGACTTCCCCTCCTCAGCTTTGACATACACCCTGCAGACCCAGAGCTCCCAGGTACAGACCCACCCACCGTGGGGGCCTCTCATCTGAGCACCACCTCTCCCCCATCTGACATCTCCCTTGGATGTTTAACAAGTGTCTCAAATAGTGTAAGCAATTTGAGATTATACCCTGCAAACCAGTTCCTTCTCCTGTTTCTGGCAGCATCATTCACCCAGCTCTTCGCACCCTTTCTTATTCGCTTCCCCCGCCCACTACCAGTCAGTGATCAGTAACTGCTCTGGCTCTTCCTCCGGAATCCAAGCCAGCTTCATCCCCTCCACGCAGGGCCCACACTCCGCAGTCACCTCAGTGGCCCTCTTGCTTCTGTTCTTGTTCTCCACCCACTCTCCCACTCCAACCTCTGGAAGGGCCCTCTGGGCTGTGCTTTTCATGAACCTAAAACCCACTGATGGCTGCAATAGCATTTAGAACAAACCCTTCCACCCTTACCTTGGTCTCAGAGGCCCTGCACCATCCTCCCCTTCCTGCACCGCACTTCATCCCAGGCCCCACTCACTCTGGTCCCGTTGGCCTGGTCGACCAGACCAACCCCTCCACCATCTCAGGGTCTCCACACATGCTGTTCCTTCTGCCTACAACACACTTCCCCACCATTTACGTCTCTTCCTCCTCCTCTTCCGTTAGATCTCCATTTCCACATGCCTGTCTTAGAAAGGCCTGCCCCACCCGTCCCCACTCAACACCACCCTCACTTGGCCTCACCAAGCCCTGCTCCCTTCTCTGCATAGCACTCACCATACTTTGTTATCCTGTGTGCATTCACTTGTTCCCTAGTTCCTTCAACTCCCACAGGCGTGCACACTCTGTAAAGGCAGGGATAGTCTTCCATAGAGGTTCCACTCTAAGTCTGGCCAAGTGCCTGGTGCATAGTCAGTCTCCTTAACACTTGTCAGGTGAATTGGGGAAACAATCAACAATCATGTGTTGTGTTCCCATGGTGCTTGGCCCTGGAGATACAGAGCCGGCTGAGGATCAGTCCCCGAGGAGCTCATGGGCTGTGAGGGAGATAGACGGGAAAACACAAGGTTACAGGACGTCTACATAAGTGTGTTCATGGAGGAAGCACAAGAGTCTTTTTCTCTCTACCACCTCCCACCCCCACCCCGGCCCCAGGTTTATTCTGATATAAGTGCAGGACTCCTGTCAGGCAGCTTTGCTGACCTTGACTGTTGACCATCCTAATGCCTGGGCATTGCTTCTTAGAACAGAAACACCTCACAGACAGAGGCTCTGGCATGGACCTGGAGTCACATAGGCCTGGGGTCCTGCCCTGGCCCTACCATTGCCTGACTGTGTGGCCTTGAGCACGTCATTTAACTTTTATTATTATTTTTTTTTCATTTAACTTTTAAAAAGTCCTGGAGTCAAGGATGCCTGGGTGGCTCAGTTGATCGAGCATCCATTCTTGATCTCAGCTCAGGTCTTCATCTCAGTGTTGTGGGTTCAAGCTCCATGTTGGGAGACTACTTTAAAAAAAAAAATCCTGGAGTCAGAGTCAGAAGCCAGGGTCCTGGACCTGCTTCTGCCACAATTATTATGTGATCTTAGGTAAGGCACCCTCACTCTGGGCCTTGGTTTATCCAGCTTACCTAGTGACTAAGGGCCTGTCTAGCTCTCCAAATCCTGGCTCTCAAACCCAGTCTTTCTCCACCAGATGAAAGTGCTTTCTCCTCACTGGGAATGGAATGTGGTATTAACTTGAGAAAAGCCAGTGTGTGTTCACACATTTCCTTTGTTTATGATACAGTTTGGGCTGGTGCAGAGCAACCGTGTCACTGAAAAATGGAAGTGCCTTAACATTTTCCTGCTAAGGGAGAATTAAACCTTCTTGGGGGTGGGGGTTAGGAATTAGACATTTCTGAGTCCTCAACCCTCCATCCCTGGCCTCGTCTTCCTTTGGCTTTAACTGATTGGTAATCCATCCATCATCCAACAGTCTCCCACAGTTTCCTTTCCTCCTGCCCAGTTCCGAGCTGGCAATCCCGGTCCTCAAGGAGCAACCACTCTGGTGTGGCGGTCATCACTTAGGGTAGAGCAAAATCCCCAGAGCTGCTTTGATAATTCAGATGTCAGGCTTCACACCGGGCTTACTAAACCAGACCTGCCAAAGGGGCCCAGGCAGGGGTTTGCTTTAAACTTTCCACAAGTGTTCTAATGGTTCAACAAAACGAAATGAAACAACCCTAATTTCTTGGAATCAAGCATTTGGGTGGATGGCTAAAGAGCTTGGTGTGAGGGCTACTGCTCCTCAGTCTCTGGGAGCTCCAGGCTGTAACCCCAGGGCACAGGGATTTTTCTGCAGTATAATCGCTCCAGGGCAGCAGGAGGATCCATATTAAGGCACATTTGCTTCTAGTTCCAATAACTGGCAATTCTGAGCCCCAAAGCCCGGCACCCATGATTCTAGATGCTCCCACCTCTTTTCCAGCAGAACCTGCCACCCTGTTCTTACTCCAGGTCCCCAGAATCAGGCTGGTTACCTCATTGGTCCCTTAGTGTGCCACCTGCTTTTCTTCTTCATGCCTTTGCTCATGTTGTCCCTTCTTCCTTGAATGCCCTCTTCTCTTCCTAATTAAAGTCCCACTCTGCATTCAAGGCCTAGCTCAAGGTTCTTCTGAAGTCCTCCCAGCTTTTCTATGGATGATGACCTGTCCGCACCGTGGATGCTGCCCATACCCTGGATGTACTCAGTATTGTTAGTGAAATGAATTCACAGTCACAGCTGGCATACTGCATGACAGGGTACAGACCCCCTGTTTTTATATAGTAGTGACATAGAGATAAATCAGCATTCTGATCTGAACTAGCCACTCCTACTGCTGGCTAAGAATTCCCTCTGCCAAGGTCACCAGTCACCACGGCCCCTCTGAGGAGAAGGACCAGATACATCCCGGTGTTGTTCTGTGAGATCCTGGGAGGGGCGTCAGGTTCATTTTCCCCCTTGCCAATGGTGGTGGTCAAGGTAACAGATTTTTGCAGGAGATGAAAAACTAATAGACAAGCAAAGAGGGATGCTGAGATGTAAAGAAGTCTGGGTAGCAATGGTGGAAAGGTGACACAAAGGATGAAAAGACCCTGTGCCGGCCTTAAAGGGTCTCACCATCTGGCAGGGGCACAGTCACAGAGACACTTTGTTTTAGAGAAAGTAGGCCCAGCTAGGGGGAGTTAAGGCCAGCAGCTTGGGTTGGAGCTCAGCTCAGGCAGTCTGCCCACAGTCCTGCATCTTCCAGCTCTTGGACATCTTTTCTCTAGAATCCACTCCAAAATGGCACTGGCCTAAGCCCCTTCCTCAGAGGGCACATGACAGTCCCACTGAGGGCCACCTCCCATGGGCCTGGTGTGGCTTCGTAAGCCCCAATGAGTGTGGTGAGGCCCCAGTGCCAGCAGGCATGGCTGAGAATCTTCAGGACACTCCAGGGGAAGAACTGGGGCTTTGGAGTCACTCACTGGGGGTATGAACCTAACCAAGTCTCTCAGCTTCTGAGGCTTAGTGACCTTCCCTATGAAATAGGAAGAACACCCATCTCCCTTCTGAGAATGAAATAAGATGTCCTTGGAGCACCCAGTGTAGCTCCTGATACATGATAAATGCCACCTGTTTTTTTCTGACTCATGAAAGCTTCATCAGGCTTCTCCCAAGGTGCAGATGAGATGTTTCATGAAACCCTTCACCTCGGTTTCTGCTCTCAGGCAATCCCTTCAGGTGACCCCTGCCTTCTTCATGCTTTTATTTAGTACCTGCAGCGTACTCGTCACTCCCTCTGGGAAGCCTCTCTGGGCTCAGGCACACTTGGGAACACTGATACACACCTGTGTGCTGCAGTCCTGCATCTCAGTCCTGCACACCTGTGTTCTCAGTGGCCTTCGCAGGAGGATAGATTAGGTACTCTGTGTGTCCACGTGACACACACATGTTGCCTGTGCCCCATGCTAGGGCTGTTGAAATCGCCTCATCCTCCAGGAATGCCTAGTGCTCACTGCCTCTTGCTTTCCTCTGCCCTCACATTTCTGCCACTAGTCAGAGGATAGCCTTTGCCTATCTCCCATCCACACACATATCCCTCGCTTCAAACAGGGCACAAATGTAGCAATTTCACTGACAGTCGGGAGCAAGATCATGCTCGAGGATTATATTGAGAAATATAAGCCCTTCAGCCATCTCTTGGTTCCATCTCTCTGTATATTAGTTATCAATTACTGTGGATCAAATTACCACAAACTTAGCTCTATCTTACCTACCACTTTCCGTAGGTCAGAAGCCCAGGCCTGGCTCAGTTGGATCCTCTGCTTGGGGTCTCAGGAGGCCGCAATCCAAGTGTAAGCTGAGCTGTGTTCTTATCTGAAGGCTTGGCCAGGGAAGCATCTATTTCCAAGCTCATCTGGGTCATTGGCAGAAGCCATTTCCTTGTGGCTATTTGTCTGAAGGCCCAGCTTCTTAACGGCTATGAGCTGGAGGCCACCCTCAGGTCCTAGAGGCTACCGGCAGTTCCCTGCCTTCTGGCCCCTTCCAAAGGCAATTCCCCAAATGGCTTTCTGCTTCCTAAGGCCAAGAGGAGGATCTCTAACTCTCCAGCCTTCTGAGACAGTCATGTACCATAGCATGGGAGTGACATCCCATCACCTCTGTCATATTCTATTGGTTAGAGGCAAGTCACAGATTCCATCTACACTTAGGGAGGGAGATTATGCAAGGGCATGGATCACTGGAGGATCAACACAGGGTATCCATCTCTTTCTTTCTCTCTCCCTACCTTCCTTCTCTCTACCCCTATTCCAAGACCAGCCAGAAATTCTATCCTCCTTGTCTTTCAAAAGTGACCTCTAGTCATGCCCTGTTCCTGGCAGGGGGTGGGGTGGAGATGCTGCTCAGCTTCTGGACCACATGCCTCATCAAGGAGTTTCTTTCAAACACAAACCACTCTCTTATCATAAATGAATTCTGAAGAAAATGAATTCCTCTAACCCTTTTACAGGGCCATCACAGGGTCTGCTATACAGTAGGTGCCTAATAAATGAGTTTTAAATGAGTAAAGAGCAGGGGAAGGGCAGCTAAGGCAGGATTCAGGGAAGTTTCATGACCAACATTTGAACTGACCCTCGGAGGGTGGTTAGGAGTTGCCTTTTAAAGATGATTTTGTACTTTAAAAAATTCTATAATTATAAACATTTTAGACAATCAAAAAAGATCCTCCCATCCTCCCACAATCCTAATTCTGCTACTGTTATTTTTTCCCTCTAAATATTTGCTCTTATCATTCTTAGTAGTGAATCACCAGGCCCAGAATGTAGTCCTTGGCAGACTGGTTCAGAAGCTTACCCTCATCTGAGCCTCTGAGCTGGTCAGGCCAGTCCTCTGATGCTGGGAAGAAGCAACCAAAAAACAAGATGTCAATTCATTCGTTCACAGAGATGAATACAATTGCCAGGGAGGACAGGTGCACACAGTCTCTGGCCAGAGCATTTCTCCCTGTAGGCTCACCACCTGGGGAACCCACTGGTTAAATGTTTGCTGGCAGGACAATCTAATTTTTTAAATATACAGCCAGTGGGACTCCGGGTCTGCATTTTAACTCATTCCTGGGTCCCACCCGGTGGAATGCCATCGTATGTGCATTTAACTTAAGCAAATTTGATTACACATGCTGTGGAAAACAAAGAAAAAGAATGTAAAGGAGGCAGGAGGCTGCCCCCATTCAGAGAACTGTGCTCCTGAGCAAGCTGCCATTAGGAGCGGTGGCCGTGCTTCGCACTAAGCCAGTCTCTGTTCCCATGTGCCTCTCAAGGTGTGAGCATCTCCCTGCAGCAGTTGTGATGCTAGGCCCTGCAGAGAAAGGTTGGGGATTTTTTTCTTTACATCGTGGCTTCTGAGTGTGTGCTGACTGCTCCTGCTGGGGTTCACCTCAAGAAACAGCAACCTATTTCACAGCCAGGAAGAAAACTGTCTTGAGTGAACTTAAATAAAATTTTTCCTACTCAACTTATGGTTGATTTATAGGATCTCCGAGGCACATTTTACTAAACTTGGCTTTTCCTTTCTGTACTGACTTCAGAATTGAATATGCCAAATAAGGGCCTGCTCCGCTATATAGCGGGAAGCCTAACATCTTCCTCTTTTGAGGCTTGTACTGATGCACTTTCCATAACTCTACATGAAGATTTTTTTTTCTCATGAGAGACACAGAAAAAGAGGCAGAGAGACAGGCAGAGGGAGAAGCAGGTTGCTGCAGGGAGCCTGATGCGGCACTCGATTCCAGGACCCTGGGATCATGACCTGAGCCAAAGGCAGGTACTCAGTCACTGAGCCACCCAGTGTCCCTGCATGAAGATAGATCTTAGGGTCTCAAGGTCTTGAGGTGTCTCCATCAAACCACAGAAGTCTCTCCTTTCCCTTGAACTAACTGTGCCTTCTTACCTTATATTTTCCATTTGAAATTTTTTTTTGAAGATTTTATTTATTTGAGAAAGAGAGAGCACAAGCAGGGGGAACGGGAAAGGGAGAAGCGGGCTCCCCGCCGAGCACGAGCAGGGAGCCTGAAGCAGGGCTCAATCCTGGGATCCTGGGTTCATGACCTGAGCCACAGACAGACACTTAACCCACCAAACCATTCATGCACCCCTGAAAATGTTTTCTAAAAATGAAATTAGCTGCAAGATTAGCTGTCTTTACTCATGGACATGGAAGCCTCAAAATTTAGAAAATCCTGCCTCCCCTTGCATAGGAAGAGTCTGATGGTTAGGACCTGTTGCAGCACAGTCATGTCCTTGAACTAGGCCCCTCTCCCATGGGTGGTGCTTGGGTGGGTCCCAAGTGCTTTGCTGCTCTCAGCTCTCCATGCCCCACTGCTGACTGATCCCATGCTAATCACTCCTCTTCCACTAGAAAAGTCAAATCTTTGGAGCCTTGGGGGCCTTCCTTTCCCATTTTCTCTCAGCAATAGCACCTGTCACTACTCTGATCCCTTTTGCTTTTAATTTATTGTTTATCCCAAAGGGCATTGGCAACTTTCTGTTCCTTTACAATCTTGGAGGAGACATTACTGTAACTTCTGCAAAAATAAGTCTATGTGTTTCTTCTTTTTTTTTTTTTCCTTTTACATTTAATGTGATGTTATAAGAATTGCCCACGCTGCACCTCCTCTCTATAATCTTGTTTTCATCTTCCACTCAGGCCGGAGTAGAGGTTGGGAAACGCTTTTTCTTTCCCAGGACATTTAGGGTGTTGCTGGATGTCCTCCTGGAGCATCACTGTGTCTCACGACTCTGGAGTTCCCTCAAGTTCTGTTATTGACCACACTCTTGGCTTCAGCCATAGAATAGACACAATGCCATCAGCTGACTTACAAAGTCATTCCCAGCAGGTGCTTTTTTATTTTTATTTTTTGGTGGCCCATCAAGCCCTGAAATGGGCTGGAGTTTGCTTCTAAGCTTGGGAAGTCAACTGCACCTTGTTTTCACTTACCCCCAGACAAGCGACACCAGGAAGCAGGGGTAGGTCAGACCAGCATCTGGATCCAGCGAGGGCCTCCAATTCTCCGCTTGTTCTTTGCCAAACCCTCCTCTCCCCTCATTCTTCAATTTCTAAAACCAGGCATCATTCAAGGGAAACTGAATCCATGTGTTTGTGATTCACCGATGCCGAACATGGCAGAGTGTTTTGTAAGCTTCACATCATAGCAAAGAAATCCAAGTGCGTGTGTGGGTTCCTGGGGGACTGCGTGGTGCGTGTCTTTACCTGTGTGTGGTGTGCGCGTACGTGTGTGTACATGCATTCCTGCGTATGTGTTGTTTTCCTTTCTGCTCCTTGTAAGAATTTTAAGCTGATTTTTCTTAGAATCAGGAAATCATGTTTGGCCAAAGAAACCTAATACTCCCTTCTCCCCCTTCCTGAGGAACTCTAGCTTGGCAGAAAACACCCAAACACCCACGTTCTAACTTATTGGAGAAGGTCCTGGGCCGAGCAGCCGTTGGAGTCTGGTTCAGGAGCCAGGTGGGGGTGGGGGCAGCTGCACACAGTGAGTGGGAGACATGGGGAATAGGCAGCCTGTGCCCTGGCTCTGCCCTCCCGCCATGGGGCAACTTCTCTTAGCAGAGCTCTGCTGGCCTCTCTGATGGGAGCCCTGGGATCTGTCTTTGGCCCTCTTGCCCCATCAGCTGACCGCCTTACTCATCAGGAAGGGGAACATGGCCCAGCTGTGGCCTATGGGTGGGGTCAGACCATCAGCCTGGTGACTCTACAAACCTCCCTGGTTTTATCACCCATGAGGACTCCCGTGCTCTTTCCCCCACCCAGGTAGAGAATTCTTACTCAACCTGCAAGGATCCATTTGGCAGCCACCTCCTCTGGGAAACCTAGATTCCCAGGCAGGGGCTAGACCTTGCTTCTGGCCTCTCCCAATCATGGCCATGACCCACGGTCTGTGTGATCTAGTGCAGGTCTCCCCACCAACTGGATGGAGCTCCTTGAGGACCACGAGCCCACCTCATTCATTTCTGGAACCCACAGCACCCAGAGCAAGTGTGCAACATGGGTCAGGCTAGGAACATATCAGAATTTGGGGAGGTGGGGAGGTTTTGAAAAGTTCCCACTTCCCTTCTCCGTAGAGAACCACTGCACTGGAGGGTCTCATTTGACCTGGAGAAAGCCTCACTCGGGCAGCCCAGCCCAAGCCCTCAGTGGAGAGACACCAGGAGCCCCACTGGTGGAGGGAGAGGAGGCAGGAGACCAATGTTCCCTTAGACTCTGGGGGAGGGGGTGGTTGCTCCTTCCTCTGGCATGGGGCTCCTAACCATGGCATGGTGGCACTGGTCATAACCAGGCATCCCAGGAACTTGTTCCTAATGGTAGAGATGACAGTCTGCACCTGTAGAGCAGAGCGGTGGTCCTCCGGGGGAACACTCTGACTCCCTCACACCTGATAGTCTTTGCTTTGTGGGAAAGAAAGGGGTAGGGGTTCAGCTCTCGCGGAGTTAGGAACTGGACTGGACCCTTATTACACTTGGGAGCACAGCCTTTCTGGGGCAAAGTGGTTGAGAATAGCCAATGATCAGACCATGAGCTCTGAGGGCTGCAGCATCAGCTTCTCCAGCTTTTACTTCTGATTCAGTTCAAGCTTGGTAATTGCACATTACATGGGAGCTTGTTATTTGCAAACCCCAATGAAGCATCGTTCTGGGGCCCAGGGGTCTGCCGGGAGGTAGGGACCTTCAGAGGGCATTTGGGGATGAGAAGGCAGCGGAGTCCCGCTAGCCCCATGCCTGGCTCTGTGCCCACCACCCACCCCACCCTCCTCCTATCCCGCCCCACCTCTGCACCCTGAGCCCCACGGCATCTGAAGGGGAACCAAAGAGCTTCGATCCGTGTAGCTCCAGAGGACAGGGCTGGGCCCAGAGTGGGGAATTCTCTTCCCTGGAGGTGGATTTTGTGGCAGCGGAAAGGACTCTCTAATAAGCATAGCCAGCCCATATAGAGAGGCTGGCAGAGGGTAGTGAGTTCTCTGTCCTCTGAAGTGTGCAAGCAGAGGCGGTAGAGAAATGTGTGCCCTTGCTACGGGGTGCTGGGACCAGATGACCCTGACTTTAGCCAAGTGGGAGTCTGGGCATCCTGCCTCAGGTCTTAGAAGGAGTTGGCTTGCGGGTGCGGGTGTGGCAGAGCCATCTGGGAAGAGTAACATGCACTAACGTGGCACTTGCTGTCAGCTGCGGGGCCTGTCATCTGCTGTGGGGAAGAAAGCAAGCCGTGAGGCTTAGAAGGGCAGAAGGGGTTCTGTGGACCCCCAGATACCTTCTTCCAGCTGCCTTTCTGGTGGGCTCTCCGCAGCTGCAGCCCCAGGCCTGCCTGGAGGAGCCTCCCTGACGGGTCAGCTGAGGCCAGAGCCTCGGGGCTCAGGGCTCCTTCCTGCCTCTGGCATCCCAGTGCCAGGATGCTGTGACTATGAATGTCGTCATGCTAGTAAACCAGGGTTTGAATCTTATCTGGTGGCCTCAGCAAGTTGCTTGCACACCTACAGGCACCAGGAGCTCACTACTGCTCAGGGTGGCCCGTTCCAGGGCAGAAAGTTATTCCTGGTGCTGAGCTGAGCGCTCCTTCCCTGCGGCTTTGCCCAGCAATCCCAGCAATCTCCAGGTCTACTGTGCCGCCTCCTCCACAGCCCCTGCCCCTCAGCTGCTCCCCAGGCCTGCATCCCTGTCACCACTGCCTACCCCTGCTGCAAGACGCACGCCTCCCTCCCCTGTCCTTTTCCCAGCAGGTCCCAATGTCAGGGTGAGTCCTTCCTGGCCTCCTCGACAAGCTCCCCAGGTTTCTGACCCCACAGGCAGAGGGCCACCAGTCCTTTGGCAGCCCCATTCCCTGGGTGACTCAGCAAGCTGCCAGCAAACAAACCCCAAAGTCCCCTTCCCATGTGCTGCTGCGGTGGCTCAACAACCCCCGACCCCCGCCCGTGCTCTCCCAGTTGTGGAAGCTAGGTCTGGCCCAACACATATCCGGGCTCAGTTTTATCATGTCAGAATTGGCCCTTGGTCCCAACCTGCCGGGATCTGCCTAAGTCCCAGCTTCTTTGTCCAGCACACAAGCTGTTCCTACCAGCTTGCTGTCCTCTGTAAATCTGACCGCATGCTGTCATGGCCTTGGCCGAGCCATTAATAAAAATGACCAGGAAGGAGAGGCTGAAAGAATCGCCTGGAAGCACACACCTCCAGGGACCCTCTCAGATTGTCCTCACTCAGGACAGGGCACTGCCTGGGACGGTCCCTTCCAAAAGTTCCCATCTCCTCCCAAAACTCCTGGTGCCACCTACCTCAGTATCACACAGACATATGGTGCCAGGGTTATTTTCCGAAACCTGGCAAGGGGACCAAAGCTGGTCTAGGTGACTTGTCCTCAGAGAGCCCACCATGGACAATTACGGTCGTTAGAGTTAAGCTGATCTTTTAACAGTGTCATCTAGACTTACACTGTGGTTTAACATCACACAGGGCAACACACCTGCACCCAGGCTGGGCCAGGCCCTGGGCTCTGAGGGCTGGGAACTGAGCCAGAGTCAGCCCTCCATCCACAGGGGCAGGCAGTCACAGAAGGGACAAAACATCATGACATTGGAGAGCAAATGCTAATAATTGGAAGGTATTGAATATTATGAGGTACCAGGCACTGTTCTAAACCTAGGTTAACCCTCATAACGAACCATCATTACCTCTATTCTATCCTCCAGTGGAAACGGAGGCAGGCAGAGGTTCAGGAACTCGGCCTAGGGGTCCCAGTCATGGAGGGATACAGGTGGGGCCTCCAGGAGCTGCCTAGACCAGCCAGTGGGCTCCAAGGGGCCTTCGGAGGGAGGTGGTGCCCCAGCGGAGCCACAAAAGATGAGCAGCAGTAGGAAGGGGGAGAAGGCAGGCAGGAGGAGCAGGGGCAGGGGACTGGGCTCCTGTGAGGGCAGTGGGGAACCTCCAAGGACTGGAGGTGGGTGGGGGCGGGGGGTGGCCTGCAGTCCAAGGAGTCTGTCCATGGCCACAGTGAGGTGCACAGGCGGCAGTGGGTGCCTCCCAGCGTCGGGTGGGGTCAGCGGCTGGTGTGAGGTGAGGTGGACCAGGTGAGGGCCAGGAAACAGCGTCTTTGTCCCTCCTTGGGGAGCCTGGCAGCCACAGCCCCCCACTTCCATCCCCCCACGCCCACCCTCACATGTGGAGCGGTTACCAGATGGAGCTGAGCCCCCTCCCCAGTCACTGCAGTCTCTTAGTCCACAACCCCTGGGCTCTGGGTGGTGGCCGTAGGACTCAGGAGGGAGTCTCAGACCTCTCAGTCCCTGAGGCTTTTCCCCAGGGCCCTGAAGGACCATGGCGGCTCCAAGGAGCCCCAGCCAGATTGGGAGCAGGGGAGGGAAGGTTACCTATTCTCTCTTCTCACCATAAATTATGTGCCAGAAGGGCATTGGAGGTCATCCTCATGGAAACTTCCACTCAGTCTAGAAGCCTCCATCTAGCATCTGAACAGGTGGCTGGCCATCCAGGCTCCACTTGGATACCTCCAAAGACGGGGAGCTCACCACCACAGATCCATCATGGGACAAGTCGTCATCTCTAAGAGTTGAACTCTAAAGGCATTACGTGAACTCTGTCACATTAGAATCGTGGTCAGCCAAAACTAGAAGACACTCTTCTTCCATAGCAGTTAAGCCAGCTCAGGATCATGGAGGGGCCCGGGAGCAGGGGAACCCTGCAGTGTTCTGAGTCAGAGACCCCTACAGCTGACCCTACAGCTACTAGCTCCGGGGCTCAGCCAATTATCTCCACCTCCCTGAACTCTCAGTTTCCTTCTGTAACTCAAACTGTGTAGTCCCATAAAGTAGCTACTAGTCACAAGTGGGTTATTGAACCCTTGAAATGTGCCTAGTGCAACTGAGGGGCTTAACTTTTTAAAAAATTAATTTAAAGTAGATTTAACACCTGAAGCAGTGTAAAAATGTTTATATTGATCACACACTGAAATGATAGTATTGTGGATATACTGGGTTAAATAAAGTATTATTAAAATGAATTTCCCTCCCAAAATGAATTTCACTATTTTTTTTTCACTTTTTAAAATGTGACTACTAGGGACATTTAATATTTTACAATTGTGGCCAACATTGTAATTCCATAAGGCAGCACGACTTACGATATTTTTCAAGGATCAAATGAGATGGATGTTCCGGTGTTTGGGGATATCTAAGCTCCAGACAAATTATGGTTTCTGTGGCTGCCAGGTCCTCAAGGGATTGTGTTTTCCACAATGCTCATTCTAGAAATAATAATGTGGATAATCAGTAAAAGAGGATTAAAAATTACCCATTACCCCACCACCCAAGCATAGCTACTGTAACCTCTCTAGTGTTTTCTCCTGTGCACTTTCATGCGAGTTCACACAAGCCACCCTGCTCCTGGGGTCCTCACAAAAGTCACTTCAACAGTGTGGCTGGAAAGCCTGAGACTTTGACCCCACTGGTCAATGGCAAGACCTTGAACCTCCTTTCTTGTTACTCTGAGTCCCTGGAGCGGCCCACGTGCACAGGGTCCAGGCTCTCCTCTGAGCAGCTCCCGGCTGCTGAGCCCCGGCCAATACCTGCGTCCCCAGCTACTGGACCAGACAGGTGGCTCACCTCCCTCTCTGCTGCTGCTCACCTCCCTCCCAGCTGCTCACCTCCCTCCTGCCTGCTCACCTCCCTCCCAGCTGCTCACCTCCCTCTCTGTTACTCACCTCCCTCCCAGCTGCTCACCTCCCTCTCTGCTACTCACCTCCCTCCCAGCTGCTCACCTCCCTCCTGCCTGCTCACTTCCCTCCTGCCTGCTCACCTCCCTCCCAGCTGCTCACCTCCCTCTCTGTTACTCACCTCCCTCCCAGCTGCTCACGTCCCTCCTGCCTGCTCACTTCCCTCCTGCCTGCTCACCTCCCTCCCAGCTGCTCACCTCCCTCTCTGTTACTCACCTCCCTCCCAGCTGCTCACCTCCCTCCCAGCTGCTCACCTCCCTCTCCAGCCAGTAGGAAAACCCCTCCCATTTTGGAGGTTCCAGAGGGGAACTGATTCAGGCCCCGGTGATAGAATTCCTTCCATGTTTCCCATCAGCCCTCTCCCTTCCAGAGTTCCTGGGTCAGGGCTCCCTTGCTGTATCTGGAACCTACTCTCCTTCCCTTCCCACATTTGGGTCTGTCCCCGAGCTGGTAGCGCCCCTATGTTAGACCTCTTCTTCCGGGTGTCTTGGAGGGGCCCTTTGCCCCTGTCTGTGTGTACCTGATGGGCGCTCTGTCGTGGAGGCTCTCGCTCCCCCACCCCCCGCAGAGCTGTGGACCCTCTCTCGTACCCTGCTTTCTCCACCTAACTTCAAATATGAACATCTTTCCAAAGGCACCATCGCTTCAAAGGGCTGGGCTGCTCAGAGCCCTGGGTGGGTGTGCTCACATTCTGTCTAATTCTGCTTTGGCAGATTCTTAGGGCAACCTAAGATGCTTGAGATGAAAGATGCTTGCTCTCACAGCCCCCAGTGTCGTACCCCTCCCATATACTTCACCTCGATGTGGCCTAAGGAGTTCTTAGGTATCTCTTTTCCCACAGCCAGCAAATTCAGCTGGATGAATGGTACTGGACCCTGCTTTTCCCCCTGCCCCCCTTGGCCTGCACTCGAGGCCACCCCCACTCCCAAGCACATCTTATCTATCAGCCCCCATATCACCATTCCTCTAATATGACCTGAGCTCTGGCCCCATGAAACAGCACATACTTGCCAGCCTCTCTGTGGGCTTACTGCTGTCTTGTTGCCTGGGATATCTGCTCTACCTCCTCATCCTCCTCACCCTCCCAAGGACCAACCCAATGCCTCCTCCTCCAGGAAGCCCTTCCTGACTCTTCTAGCTGAATAAAGGTAGCGCATCCTACCCTCTCGCTTATGGTACTCATATGACCACCTTGTTGCGGGACTACTTGGGTCCATGTAGACCTGAGCGTCTGACTCTGTCTCCTTCTTGCCCTCCTGCCACATACCAGGAGCAACATGAGGTTGGAGAGTTATTTGGATTTCCTCCTCTGGACGCAGGGCATGGCACAGAGTGGGCCCGCACTAAAGCTTTAAACAAATACATAAAGGGAAGAGGATAGGCCTGGCATCAGGGCCTGAATTCTGGTCCAGCTGGCCACCAGTGCTCTGTGTGACCTCGGGCAGGTCCTCCTCTCTGGGCCCGGCTTCCCCATGAGCTGAAGCAGTGGGATTCGGCTGTGAGGGGTTCTGTTGTGTCAGAGAGCTGTTTGGCCCTGGGCTGATGTGAAGGCCCCACTCCAGGGATAATCTCTCTCGTGGATGATAAATGCAGGGCAGCCCCCATTTCCCCTTGCAGACACAATCCCATTATGAGCCCTTCGGGATTTATGTCTGAGACCCACCCCAAGCCCATTGCTAACATATGGCACACTGGCAGACAAGGGATGAATGGAGATTGTAAACATTCATTCATTCATTCACTCCTTCATCAGCAAACTGCTAGCAAACTGCATGCTGGCTGGGCTCTGTGCCTGGCTCTGTGGACCCAGCACTGAATTCAGACCCAGGCCCAGTCCCAGAGGCACTTTCAGTAAATAGGAACTCGGTGAG
Source organism: Vulpes vulpes (assembly GCF_048418805.1). Classification (NCBI taxonomy): domain Eukaryota; kingdom Metazoa; phylum Chordata; class Mammalia; order Carnivora; family Canidae; genus Vulpes; species Vulpes vulpes. The sequence goes on from NC_132791.1 coordinate 157,206,169, forward strand.
GTGGGGGCTAGGACAGAGAACAGCGTGGAAGCCTAGAGAAGGAGCCTTTGCCCCAGCCGGTGGTCAGAGAAGGCTTCTTGGAGGAGGGGACCCTCCAATTATGTCTTAACAACCCAGGGAAGAGCAGGGTACTCAAGGCAGCAGCTACATACAGCCTAGGTGGGGAGAGGCTTGCCATGCTCAGCTTGAGGCTGGATGCTGCCTGCGTGCAGTCTAATGATAAGAGGAGCAGGATGGGGAGGGATTATCCACTTTTGTTTACATGATTAAAACCAGACAAATACTTCCTTTATCTGAAAGAATGAAAGAGCTTTGGGGAAAAATCCTTTTGGCAGCAAAGCAAAGCACAAGCCTCTCCTTCACTAATCTCTCCACCCACCCAACCAACAGCCATGACAAGAGTAGCTCTGGGGCTGACCCTCACCCAGTAGGCAAGGCTGGCAGGGGTGGGGAGGAGCCAAGGCAGAGAGACCCACAATCCCCCTCAACACAACCTCCCACAATGAAGAGGACAAAGGAGAATCTGGGCCCAGGTGGCCACAGAGTGGCACCTCTCAGAGAAACCACAGCCCTATTTCAGAGATGGGCCCAAAGGTGTCCCACAAGCAGTGGGCAGAGCCGGGACTAGGGCCAGCCCAGGGCTCTGACTCATTCACATTCAGTAATTCACTCAGTAAGTCTGCAGTAACCACCTACTCGGCGCCGAGAGCTCCTGCTGCACGTGCACTGGGGACACACAGAGAAGTCACACCTGCCCCTCTTGTCTTGTGTCCTCAGTCTGATGAGAGAGACTGGTAGACAGTGACAGAGGCCAGGGGCTGTGGAAGCCCCAAAATGGGCTCCTAACCCGGGGGGAGAGGCAGGTGGCCCAAGGAGACTTCGCCAGAGAGGTGACACTGAGCTTGCTCTTACCTAGTGAGTAGCATGTAGTCCAAGTGGAGGAACCTGGTAATAAGACACCGGACACCGAAACGGCACTGGCAAAGGCCTGGAGGTGTGAAAGGCACCACTGGGGGCTGGGGCGTGGGCCAGAGGACAGAGCAGGAAACCAGGCTAGAGGGGCCAGAGGACGGGATTGCTGGGGCCGGGGGACTACATGCCTGCACGGGCACTGTGAGGGTGCAGGGCAGAGTCGGGAGGGGTGTGAGTGGGTCCACCCGAGTGCCCCCCCCACCCCAGACCCTGACCCACGTCGCTCTCCCAGCCTGATGTCCGGCCTCGCCTCCCTGGACGCCAAGACCTCCAGCCGCCTGGGCATCCTCACCGTGGCGTACTACCTGTGGACCACCTTCGTGGCCGTCATCGTGGGCATCATCATGGTCTCCATCATCCACCCGGGCGGGGCGGCCCAGAAGGAGACGATGGAGCAGAGCGGGAAGGCCATAATGAGCTCAGCTGACGCCCTGCTGGACCTCATCCGGTAACTCCTGCTCACGGACACCTGGTTGGGGACGCCATGCCTGGGCTGGGGCCACCGGCCCCGCGTGCCTACCAGAGGCAGCCTAGGGCATGGGGAGGAGGTGCCCAGGGTCCGCTCCTGCTGACTTGTGGCACCTAGAGAGGCCGCCCTGTGCCCTCGCCCCTGTGCTGCCCGCCAGGTTCACACCTCGCTGTCTGCCTCTGTCAGACCAGGAGCACCTGGAGGGCAGGGCACGGGCGAGCTCACCTGGGAGCCAAGCCCCAGTGCACGGCCTGGCACCGAGTCGGCATTAGCGGGTTTTTGCTGACTACCCAGCTGCTACTGGGGGAGGCCAGTGGTTACCCGCCCGCCTCTAACCGTCTGTCTTTCCCTGATTGACCCTCTTCTTGGTCCTCTTCTTGCAGACAAGGGAGTGAGGCTCAAAGAGCTGACTTTTCCAGGGCCATCCAGCGGGCAGGTCATGGAGCCAGGGCTCCACCTGGGCCTGACTCCAAGGGCTGTGATTTTTGCCCTGTGGTGCCCCTGCCTAAGCCGCATGGACGCTGTAACCATCTGTTTTGGGGATCTGAGCCCTGCTCCCAGGAAAGGGCTGTAGACCCAGCAATGCATTCATGTCCGAACCCCTTTTCCCAAGACTCTGTACAGGCCACGCCCCTCTTCTCCATCGCTCATTCTCTCTCTTGCCAAGGCCCACCCTGTGCCACGCACTCGAGCTTGGCCCTAGTCCCAGAGGAGGGAAAGGTGCATGGACAGACACGACAACATGGGGGTGGGAGCTCCGATGTGGGAAGCGGGGCTGTGGTGAGTGCAGAGAGCAGGCTCAGGGGAGGCCGAGCTGCCCCAGGTAAAGGGGGTGGTGAGTGGCAGGGCTGGGGAGCCAGGAGCCCATTCTTCATGAAGGCAAAGATGTGCCAAGGTCCTGAGCTGAGAGGGAAGGTAGGGGGAGAAATCCTCACCCACTCAATCTGACTGAGGTGCTGGGGAGTGGAGAGTAGACAGCCACTGCTGGGGAAGTGAGGGGGTCATATCATGAAAGACAATGTGACCCAGGCTGAAAACTTGGTTTTATCCTAAAGGGCACAGAAAATAGGCTTGAAACACAGAAGTGGATGATCCTGTTCAAAAGGCTCACTCTGGCTGCAGAGTGATGGGGGGGCATGGGTAGGAGGGGAGAATGGCAGGGATGGGACCCCGATGGTGGCCAGGGCACAGGAAGAGGGCAGACGAAGGCTGCTCAGAAGACAAACCCAGCTGGGGACGGGCAGGGGCAGAAGGGAGGAGGGGCTGGAGGAGGTGGGGGTACCGATCCCAATGGCCAGGACGCCCCACTGGATCACAACGTGGTCACCGAGTCACAGAACAATGCCAGAGCAGGTGTGGGCAACCTGAGGAAGGTATCCATTGGTGGCTGGCTGGTGGATCTGAGTCTGGGAGAGTCTGAGTTAGAGACAGAGGTTGGGAGGCTGCCCATCATGGGCCACCATCACTCATTCTCTTATCCAGCATCCAATTTGTTGGCAAATTCAAAATAATATCCCAAACCTGTCCCTTCTGTCCCCCTGTGCCACTCTCACCATCTTCCAGACCACTATCACCTCTCACTAGAGTTGTCCAACCCCATCACTCTGCTTTCTCTCCACTTCCCTACGGCCTGTTCTCAGCACAGTCGCCACAGGGATCCCGCTCATGACTCACCACATGTCAGCACACTCCGCGGCACTCACTATGGCCTACAGGCCCTTCCCTCTTGACGCCTCCACCACACACACGCTGGCCTGTGACCTCCAACTCTCCCTCTCACCCTCCAGCCATGCTGGCCTCCTGCTGCTCCCCAAATGTGCTTAAGATCCTGTCCTAGTGCCTTGTCCTCATCACTGCCTCTGGCTGGATGGACCTTCCCACAGGTGTGCATGGCTCCTCCCCTCGTTCCACCTCTGCTCTGTGTCACCTCTTCAGAGGGACCTCCCAACCTCTGTTACTCTCTCTTCATAGCCTTTATTATTACCTGATATTATCCTGTTTTTTTTTTTTTTTCATTTCTTTTGTGACTCTGCAACTGGAATAACATATGTTCCACGAGGGCCAGATCTTTAAAAATCTGTTCTCTGCTGCATCCTGGAGCCTAGAACAGCTCAGAGGAGGTGCTCAGTGTTTGCTGTATGCAGACCTGGGATACAGGGCCACCGATGCGGTTGGGGTCTGAGCCGTGAGAGGAGACACACTTGCACGGGGGAAGGTGCCCGGAGTGAGCCTTGTCCCACAGCCACATTGGAGGTTCACTTGGATCTGACAGAGCAGCAGCAAGCAGAGGGCCAGGAGGAGAACTGGGACAGCAGACATCCTAGAGGCCAAGGGAAGAGGAATTTCGAGAAGCTTCATTTCTAAGATCCATTATTTCTAAGATTTGGTGGTTATGATTCATCCTTTCTTGGATTCTATGATTCAAAACAGTCTTTCCTCGTGGTGGAAGGAGCTGGTGCCCAGGGAGTCCCCGCCCTCCCCACCAAGGCCTCCCCTGCTGAGGGGCTGAGGGCTCTGGATCTGACACACGTGTCAGAGTCAAATGTTCCAGGAGTGGCTCCTGCTCTTGGTTGCTTTTCACGTGGTGAAAGTTGATCCTTCTGGTTTCAGGCTTTTCCCCAGTTGCTCTCAACCCCAAGGCAAGTTGTTTTGCAAAGCTGAGTGAGTGGTTGAACATCACTGTCACCGTTCCTTAGTCAGAGAGTGCGGCTGCAGAGAGAGATCACATGCTTCCTGGGACAGGGAACGCGAACCTTGAGGATGTGAGGTCTTGTTACAGTTCTGCCAATAAGGCACAGTGTGGCCCTTCCAGGCCTCAGTTTCCCCAGTGGTTTTCAAGATCCCTTCTAGCTCTGTGGTTCTGAAACACAAAGGCCAACAAACCAGTGAGGAAGCTGCAGGGTATGAGCAGAAGCTCCTAGAGGTGGGTTCTAGGAGATGAGGTTGGGAGGACAGTGCAGAACCCAACCTTGAAGATCTTGCACCCAGGCTGAGGGGATTGGCTGCTATGCTTTAGAAATAGGAAGCTGGTGAGTTTGGGAAGGATGGATTGGAGCAGGGCAGAGTGGTCAGGATGTGACTGGAGGCAGGAGGATGCCCCATTTGGGGTGCAGTCACTTCTCCATTCACTTCCAGCCCTCCTTTTTAAAAGATTTTATTTATTTATTCATGAGACAGAGAGAGAGAGAGAGAGAGAGAGAGAGAGAGGCAGAGACACAGGCAGAGGGAGAAGCAGGCTCCACGCAGGGAGCCCGATGTGGAACTTGATCCTGGATCTCTAGGATCACGCCCTGAGCCAAAGGCAGGCTCTAAACCACTGAGACACCCAGGCTGCCCTGCCCCATCTTTATAAGGCACCTGCTCTGGGTGAAGACGTTGTGCCGAGAGGGGGCAAATGTAAGTCCTACCCCAAATTGTCCTCTGTCTTAGGACAGACAGATGAGAAGAATGCATTGGACAGAACTTCCTAGATGCTCTGACATTCTGAGAGGCTGTGCAGAAAATGAAAACACGAGGATGGCGGGTTCCAGGGGCACCTCACCCTCTCTGTGGCCCAGAGCAGGTGGCTAGCATGTGTGATAACTGAGTGAGGACAAGGATGGCCCGGGCAGGGGACTTGGAAGTGTGGGCAGGTGTGACACATGAAAGGTCAGAAAGACAGGGGCCAACCGAAGAGAGGAATGAGGCGATAGGCATACCTCAGGTCCAGGAAGACAGGCTCTTCCAGAATCATCTCTCAAAGATGATTCTGGAGGAACACAACAGACCATGCCCCCAGACGACTCATGGAGACATGAATTCATTTCCAGGGCTAATTCGAGCTGGGCCCCTTCTTTTTTTCCAATCTTATTAAAACACCAGAGAGATGAGGTAATGAGTTGGCCCTATTTATAGCTTCCAGTTACCCTCTCAGGGGTGGGATGCAGCTCTCAGGAGCCATGGTTGGGAAGGAACAACCTCCACCTAGGGGTTGGGAACATGGGATGAGGAGCAAGAGTGGAACGTCACAGAGGGGACTCAGGACGGGTATGGAGAGGAGTGGCACCATGGCCCTGCCCCAAGTGACGTGTAGGAAGGCCCAGGCCAGAGGGTGTGTGTGCTTGATGGGCATGGCTATTATCGTCTCCCAAGCACATTCCATCCACATTTAGGCCACAGGGAGTACAGGCTTCATGGGGCAAACAGGAGGACTTCCTGTTTCAGAGTCAAAAGAAAATGTTGTACATTTTCCTGTTTAATAGTCAAAAGTATAATTCTTCATTAAAGTCTGCAGGATAAGTTAGTTGATTATTAATATGAGCACATGTATGAGTCAGGAGTTGCTGTTGGCCGCTAGTTAAGAGAAACCCGGAGCAGCAGAAGCTGAACTACGGTAAAGGCTTTCATTTTCTCGAAATCAGCAGTCCAGCAGTGGGCAGCTCATGGGCAGCAGACTCCCATGGCCCCCCTACCATGCTTAGCACTTGACTTTTATTATCAGTATGTCCCATGGTCCAAGAAGGTTGCTGAAGCTCTAGCTATTGCACCCATGTTCCAGGCAGAAAAAAGGCAGTTGGAGGAAAGGACCAAAGGGTCCTGACTGAGTGTGCACCTTTTCAAGAGTTTTCCAGAAGCACCACCCAATAAGTCCCATTCATCTCCTGGGCCAACCCTTTGGCCAAAGAGGCTGGGAAACAGGGTTTGATGGCAGAGCCCCGTAACAGGCCGGGGCTCCTGTTGGTAAGGAAGGAGGAGAGAGAGAAACCTGGAAGGCAACTAGCTGTCCCTGCCACAGCCCATGTTTTAAATCATTCTAATTTTCAAGGAGATTGTAAAGAGATGTACCTCCTAGGTGTAAGCTCCATCTGATCTCCTACAACTTGAATGTTCCTAGTTTCTGCTCCGGCTAAAGCAGACTTCCTTCCAAGTTTCATCAGAAAATCACCTTGTAAATCCCTCACACCTCTGGGGTTGTGCCCAGGAGAGATTTTCAAACTATGAACCTCTGGCATCATCCTCTCTGGTCATGATTTCCTGGGGTTTGATGGACTGGTGCGTCCTGGCAGCATGTGCCTGGCGAGCCTCCAGCGCTAACCCTGGCTTTGGTGTTTCGGGTCTGCTTGATGTCAAACGCTCTTGCAGGCAGGTTCTATTCGGTGGCAGGAATCCGCTTATAACTAGAGGGGGAAATGCCTCATTTGAGCTTATGAGATCCCAGTCCCTGATCCCTGACAGCTTCTTCTCATTCTTGTGATAAAGCTGAAATGAATGGGAAGAGCCACGACCACTCTTTCCCAGTTTTCTGCCTTGGTGACTCATTCTAAGCTCTCTTCCTCCTGCCATTTGCTTAGACTGAACCTATATGTTAGCAACAGTGAAAAAAAAATTATAGTTTACACTTTCCAACAGTGGCTGTTGGGGTATAAGGTTAAGAAATAACACACACCCACACTCTTGTATAGAATTCCAGGTATGTATGAGCTGAGTCTTAAAAGAGATTTGCCAAGAACAAGAGTGAGTGGTAAGGCTGGTCCATGTGGCCTGTTTAAGAAAATACAAGCACATGAACAAAATATTTGTCAGTGTCTCTAAATTAGAAAAGATTCCTAGAAGTGGATCCTAAAGACAAAGTTGCAATGGTTTTAATGGTTTTAACTCCTCAATAAGAATTACAAATTGCCTTACAGAAAAGTTGCTGCCATGAGGTGGAAGAGGGGCGGGGGAAAGGGGGGAGGTTGTCACCAACGTCCTCAGCATTGAGCATTGTCATCTAAAAATTCTTTACCAATTTGGTAGGTGAAAATTTCTAATTTATTGATGAAGATGAACATCTTTTAAAAAGCTTTTTTCCACTACTTACGTTCCTTCCTTTGTTAGGTGAATTGCCTGTCCATGACTTTTCAATCATTTTTCTATTTTGTTTCTAATGTTTCTGTGGTCCAATTATTTATGGAGCAAATATACACTGAGTCCCTATTATGTGTCAGGCACTCTTCCAGTTGTTGGGGACACAGTAGTGAACAAAACAGAGATCTCTGCCTTCCAGGAAGCTGATGTTTTGGAGAGAAGAGACAGTGAAGGAGACAAAGATGACTTGTAAAAGCTCTTTATAGATTTAGGACGACAACACTTTGTCACATAGTTCCCCTTGTTTGTCATTTGCTTTATAATTTTATTTGTATTTGGAACTGTCTAAAGAACTTCTCAATTTATTTGACTTCTTTTTTTGGCATAATTTTAAGTTTACAGAAAAGTTGCAAACATCGTAGAGAGAGTTCCCACATACCTTTCTCCTAGCTTCCCCTGATGTTAGCAGCATACGTAACAATGACACAGATGTCAAAACTAAGAAATTAAATTAGTACGACATTGTTAACTAAATTACAGACCTAGTTTGGATTTCACTGGTTTTTCCACTACTGTCTTTTTTCTACCCCCAAATCCAACCCAGGATACTATGCTGCACTTAAGAAATTCTTAATTTCTACATAGTAAAATCTATTGAAAAAAAAATCTATTGATTTATTTATTGCTCATTTTTTTCTTAGAGGATCCTTCCATATTCTAAGATTTGAAAAATATTAACCTATATTTTATTCTAACTTTTTATTGTTTCATTTTTTACATTATTTATTTCTTTAATGGAATTTATTTTGATGCAAAGTATAAATAAGAATTTTTTAAAAAATAGTTGGTTTGGGTATTCTATAATGAATTCTTCCTTTGCTCACTGAGCTGTGACACAGCTTTAATCAAAAATGAAATACTTAGGGGTGCCTGGCCTCAGTTGGAAAAGCGTGGGACTTTTGATCTCAGGTCATGGGTTTGGGCCCCACGTTGGGTATAGAGATTATTAAACAAGTAAATACATTTTATTTTTTTAAAAAATGAAGTACTTAGATGTACTAGGTTCTGTTTTTGGGCTACAGGTTCTGTTCTCTTGATTTTTCTGTTGACAGCTGTGTCAATATTGCATTTTATTTTATTTTATTTTTCAATATTGCATTTTAAATTGTATCTTTATAGTTTATGTTCTTATCTGGTGGGATAAGACCCCTCCTCCCTTAGCTTTATGAAAATAATGTTAATAAGAATTATGATCTCATCTACGTGCCAGGTCATGTGTTGGGCATCCAGATAAGATAGGACCAACTGAGTTTTCAAGGAGGCCAGTCTGTGGGGAGGCAGGCCTCTGAGCCCATGCCACACTGCAGCACACTGGAGCATAGGTGACTCCCAAGGGGAGGGTCACAGAGTCGACCATCAATCAGAGAAAGTGTGGCCTCCAACTGACTGGAGTAGGAGTCAGAGAAGCAGGAAGGACCTTCTAGGCAGAAGGAACGGTGTGGACAAAGGCCTGGGCGCTGGAAAAGTATGCAGTATCTCTAGGGAACTGTATGCAAGTAATGTTGGAGTGTTGAATACTAGGGGTCAGGAGGTGGGGTGGGGAGTGGCTGGTGGTAGGAAGAGAGAAAGCCATGGAGGGAGGTGGGCTAGGTCATGGAAGGCCTTGACTGGCTGCCAGGGGAGGTGTTCAGATGACCCCACAGGCCCTCCTGTCCTGGGCTGGGGAATTCTTCAGTTACTGACTCTCTTCCCAGGAACATGTTCCCTGCCAACCTGGTGGAAGCCACATTCAAACAGGTGAGTGGGGTCCTAGGGCCGGGGGGGTGGCCCAGGCTGAGAAGTGTCAACTTTACCCAGCAAGTCTCCCTGCCTCCTGGAGAGGAGGAGAGTTGGGGAGACCTAGACCCTTACAGTCTGCCCAGGGTTCCCTCAAGAAGAGAAGCAACAGTGGAGGGAAGCCCCCCTCCCCTGCTCTAGGGGCAACACCCATGCTCACGCACACCACCTCACTGGGGGCTCAGGTAACCCTGCCCTCAGTGTACAGCCCCTGTCTCCAGTGAGGAAACCTAGACTCAAGGGTCAGGAGGACTAACGGATCTGCCCAAGATCATACTGCTAGTAAATGACGGCGCTGGTAGGAAAACCCAGGCCTGTCTGGCATCTAAGCCTGTTTTTCCTTTAAAATAATACTTTTTTCCCCATAATAAGAATAGCAATAATATTCAGGGTAAATATTAGGAAAATGCTAGAAAATATGAAGCAGAAAATAAAAATCATCTCTTGTTCCAGGACCACACAACAGTGGTTGTAGTGGGTACACTTCTAATCTTTTTTCTTTGCCTAAGTATGTTTTGAAAAAAATACTATTAGAATAGTAGTACATAGACAGTATAATCTTGCTTTTCTCCCCGCTCCCATTATATCATAAGCATTTGCCCTGGTTATTAAGTGTTTTTTAAAAATACAATATTTGCGGTGATGTAAGAGCCCATGCTGCACGGGGAGAGAGGGGCTGTAATATATTACCATCCCCTCCTTTCAGTGGGCCTCTAGGTTGTTTTCAGTTTTTCCTTTTTGGAAATTATGGTAAATATCCCTGTGTGCCAATTTTTGTCTGCCCTTCTAATAACTTCTAATTCTTTTCCCTTCATAAAATGTCGACTGGTTGGTTGACAATCCAGCAAGCATTTCTCGATCCCCTTGCTGGGCCCTGACTGGGACTGAGGACGCAAAGGAGGAGGTCGAGGGTTGGAGAGGAGGATCCAAAATAAGGAGCTGTGAAACTTTGAGCTAATCACTGTATCTTTCCTTACCACCTGGGCCTTTATCTATGAAATGAGCCAGATGGTGATGGGCCCCGAGGACTAGTCTAGAGAGTTCTGATTTTATTCCAGTAGTGATGGAGAACTATTGAAGGTGTGAGAGAGAAAGACTGAATGTTGCTCTACTTCATACCTATCTGGAATGTCCTTTGTCTTTTGGTGAACTCCTACCCACCCTTCAAGACCCAACTCAAATGTCCCTTTCTTTGTGAAGCCGTCTGACCCCCTGAGGCAAAGTAAATCCCTCCCTCCCCAAAGCTCTCAGAGTAGATTCACATCTGGTTCATCTTTGTGTCTCTGGCATTCACCACAGCATGTTCAATGTTGGAACAATGATGACAGTGGTAGTGGCATGGTAACAGTGGTAATGGCCACATCAGGCATGCCACACACCAGGTGCTGTTGTAAACATTTCATGTATGTTGTCTCCTTTAATCTAATGAGCTAGATACTATTGTTATCCCATTTTACAGATGAAGAAACTGAAGCACAAAAACTTGAGGTCCCATATATCTCCTGAATGGTTACCCCACTCCACTGCACACCCTGAAGGCTTACCTTATTGACACCCTGGTGTTGGGAGGATAGAAGACTCCCTTGTTTGGGCTCCTAGTGCCCGAGAAATGAGAGGGAAAGACCCAGGGACACCCTGGGGCAGAGGAGGGAAGGGAGACAGTGTGAATACTCAGTTCCTCCCAGCTGGGTCCTCTTCTCCTCTAGAAGGCTTGGGGCAAGTTGAACTTTTCAAAGAGAAGGTCCAAGGTTCCACCAGTGGCAGGCAGGGCTGGCTGGGGAAATGGATGCTTGGAAGGGATAGGTGAATGGAAAAATCATCTGGGTAGAAGAGGAGATGGGTAGAGGGGAACCCAGTGATGCAGAGAAGGAAGAAGAGGGAAGAAGGGTTGGAGAGGCCCATGGCTGGGTAGTGTGTCCATAGATAAAGAAATCTCAATTTTCTTTTTTCTTTTTGGTAAACACTATTGTCAATCAAGTAGTTCTTGGCCACATACAAATACGCCTCCAGGATGTTATTATTGTTGTTGTTGATGATATTAAGAACAACATTTGGCCCTGACTCTGTCCTGGTTGGGTGTCACCCATTAGTACCGCACCAAGACCACCCCCATCATCAAATCCCCCAAGATGGCGTCGGAGGAGGCCACTCCCCGGCAGATCCTCATCTATGGGGTCCAGGAAGAGAATGGCTCTCGTGTTCAGAACTTCGCCCTGGACCTGACCCCACCACCTGAGATTGTTTACAAGTCAGAGCCTGACACCATCGATGGCATGAACGTGCTGGGCATCGTCATCTTCTCTGCCACCATGGGTATGTGCTGCCCTGCCCACTCCGGCAGGGGCCTGGAGCCAGTCCCTCTCTGCATCTATCCTTCTCTACAACCCTGTGTCCACTAACATGAATAACCTGGAGTATCCCATGTTCCAGGTTTCTTTCCTATCCAGGGGAGTGGCTCAAGTCCCCCCTCCATGGCCAAGGGGTGTCTCCAGCCCTGCCCCAGCTGGCGCCCATGTTGCTCACTCCGAATTCTCCATCCCTGGATGCTCATTTGCCTGCAGGGGCTCCTTGGCCCTCTCCCAGCAGCCTGTTCCATTTCACTGAGGTCTGGGGGTACTGGGGCAGAGTGGGGGGGGGGTACAGTAAAGAACAGGAAAAATCTAAGACTCATCAGTCAGCACCATCTCTCTCCCTCTACCTCCCACAGGGGCTTCTCACCGGCCATTCTCTCCTCAGGCATGTCTGTGTCATTTCTCCACCCACAGTTGGCCTCCCTGACCTCACCCTCCCCTTTACTACTTTTCTTGAGGTGCTGAGACCCCCAACCATAGGCTAGTACCATGAAGCTGGTAAAGCTTAACTTGCAAAGGCCCTTTTATACCTTTTTATAAAAAGAGAAAAAGGAAGTAAGAGAGAGAGAGAGAGAGAGAGAGAGAATTCTTTTTTCTTAAGGAGGGCCCCAAACTATGTAAGTTTCAGATCCCATAGAAGCTTCAGATGCCTCTGCCAGCAGTGCCCCCTCCACCATCACCGACAAACCCACAAAAACCCTTTTCCTACTTGGGGACAAGCCATCCAGAACATTCCAGCTCATCAGTCCCCCTGTCTTTCTAGACCATGCCAGAGGTCACTGTGAGTTTTATTCTAAAATTGGCATCAACCTCTTCGTCTCCTCCCTAGGCCAAGGGCCTGGAAGGGCCTCTTATGCCTCCCTGACTTCACAAGGTTTTCCCACCATCCTCCTGGTTGCTCACTTGGGAAATCCAGGTGCTGTTTTCTGCCTCGGCCTCTGCCCCAGCCTGCATCCAAATCTGTCAGGTCTACCCCAGAAACCTCTCTCAGAGCCCACATTTCCCTCTGCCCTCCGCCACCACCACAGTTCAGGGCCACCATCATCTCTCACCTGGTTTCTGCAAGAGCTTCCTGAAGAGCCCCGGTCCTTTGCGTCCCCCTCAGCCACTCGCAAAGTCCTGCCCAGGGCCTCGGGGCTCTCCAGTGCACTTGGAAGGGGCCCGAGCACTGTATGCGGCCTGCAGAGCTCTGCATGATCTGGCCCAGCCTGCCCCGCAAGCTCCTCTGCTCCTGTTTTCTTCCCCCAGCCACACTACCTTTTGGTTTCTGGAAGGTGCCTCCCCAAAGTCCTTCCCCACAGCCTGGCTGCTCCTGACCCTTCCTCTCCCCTGCACCTTTCCCATCCTTGCCAGGGGACAGAGGTCTATCTACATAAGCATCTCGTCCTCAGCAAAGTCTTCCCGGCCAGCTGCCCAGACCAGTCAGGTGCCCCATGTTCCTTCTTAAACATTTGACCCTCCTGCAGTTATCGATTTGTTTCTGTGTCTAAGTTGCACAGAAGCAAGTGTAAGCTCCATGCAGGCAGAGACAAGAAGAGACCCTTGGACTCAGTTCACTAAGTGCTTACTGAACGTGTGCAACTGTCCATGTGTCAGGGCATATATGTTTGTATATGTGTCCAAACAGGTCTGTAGGTCTGTACATGTGTGTCCAAGTCAGTGTGTGCCTGCATGTACCTCAGTGGGTGCCCACATCTGAGTGTGAGCGAGCACACTTGCCCAGCTGCTCTAAATGGAGCTTTCTTTGGTCCCCTCCACGTAGCCTCCTCTCCCATCTCCTCCCTAGTGTTGAACGTAGCTGATGCTAAGGCCTCGTTGGCCTTGACTAGCCCAGCTGCTCTAAATGGAGCTTTCTTTGGTCCCCTCCACGTAGCCTCCTCTCCCATCTCCTCCCTAGTGTTGAACGTAGCTGATGCTAAGGCCTCGTTGGCCTTGACTATTGCAGGAGGCCTACAGCCACACCCTGAGGTGCCTCTTGGGAAACTAAATGGAGACTGCTTCAGGCAGGACTAGCTCGAGAGGGGTTGGAACTGATAGGGGACGGCACTGATAGGGGACTGGGGGATCCGAGCTCAGCGGGGCTTCCACAGGCCAGGTGGATGGGGCTAGGCTATGTTACCTCCAGCGTGGGCCTCTCCAACCCACACCAGCAGGGCCCCCGTGCCATCCTGTCACCATGTGGTAGCTATTCTGTGGATGGTGTGGGTCTGGGGCTTCCAGGAACAGGGAAAGAGCCTCTCTCTGGAGCCTCATAAGCCAGGGTTCAAATCCCTACCCTCTTCTCCCTGGCTGAGTCAGGTGATGAGTCCCCGAAGCACCCTGCGAGGAAGCTTTCCAAGGGCAGCCACAGAGTGGGGACAGCTGTCACTCATCACTGTTTCAGAAGTGGCCTAAGGGTGCTCACTTGCATACAGCTCACCATGGACACAAATGAACCCCCCACATAGGAGAATGACAGAGGCTCTAGGAAAGCCTTTATTATTCATTCCTTTTTTCTTTCATTGATTAGGTGCTTATCGTTGAGCACCTATAACATGCCAGCTAAGGAGATACCTTTGTAGCCCTCACAGAGCTAACCTCTGGGAGGAAATGTAAAGAACAACAGACAACTGGAAAATAATAGTTATAAGTTGTAATAAGTGATATAAAGGGATCAGAAAGAGATGAGACAGAGAAGAACAAACGGGGAGTGTGCCAAGGGGAGGGGCGATGAGTCTCCAGGCCGTGTGGGCAGCTGGGCAGCCAGTGTTTCAGGCACCAGTACCTATATGGGCAAAGGCCCTGAGGCAGCAAAAAGCTTGATATCTTCTGGGAAGGTAAAGAAGGCCAGTGATGCTAGAGTGTAGTGAGTAGGTGAAAAGCCAGGCCAGAGGGAGGTAAAGGTGTAGACAGGGGTCAGGTCACTGGGAACCTGAAGCAGTGGGGAACTGGGCTATGGTCTGAGTGCCCGGGAAGCCAGTGAGGGGTGTTCGGCAGGGAGCATTTTCATGGATTGGAGAGGAGGAGATGACAGCCCTTGTGGGGCGGTGGAAGCCAAGGAGGAGGCAAGGGGAGGGTGTAAGCACAGGCGCATCGAAACTGCTGGGAAGGCAGCCAAGGCCCAAGGTCTCCAGTGCACATGGCTCTGTCCCCATTTGGCCACCAGTGTGTGCTGGCACGTGCTGATTTGTGGCATCCATGACATTCTTGTGTCCCTGCCCCGCAGGCATCATGCTGGGCCGCATGGGTGACAGTGGAACCCCTCTAGTCAGCTTTTGCCAGTGCCTCAACGAGTCGGTCATGAAGATTGTGGCAGTGGCTGTGTGGTAAGCGTCACTGGAGCCAGGGGTGTCCTCCTCTACCCTCACCCTGCACCCCCTTTCAGCCCTGGCTCCCTTTGCTCCCCTTGAATGAGCAGAAAGCTGCACAGAGGCTCAGCCCTGCCCTGGGGCCTCCAGAGCTGCACATTTTCCCCTGGATCCGGCCCCCTCACCTCCCCAGCCCTGACCTAGCCTCGTTCCAGCCCTGGGCCCGCTGTTTCCCCGCCAGGTCAGGCCCCTGGGAGGAAAGTTATGAGCTAAGCATAGCTCTGCTTGCCCGGCCTAGGTCCCCTATCACATGGAGTCTCATCAGCTCAGCGTTTGGAAAAGGCAAACACTGGATTGGGAACCAGCTGCCACGCTTGGTTTGGAGCTCAGGCCTTAGGAATCTTAGGAATCACATGTAGTGTGTGGCCCTGCTGGGGCAATAGGAAAGCTGGCTAAGGGCAGGACGTTCCTCCCAGGCCTGGACAGGCAAGCACAGGGACCAGAGGTTGCACAGGGCTGGGCTGGTTGAGGGTCATGGTATTAACGATGCCATGTGTTGGGCACCTTGGTACAGTCCCCCCGGGAGCGCAGGAAGGTTCGGGGGGCATGAGGCCAGGCAGCGATACAGTGCCTGGGACACTTGCCTGCCTGGTACTGAGGTGACTGCTGGTCCCCATACTGCCCCCAGGTACTTCCCCTTTGGCATTGTGTTCCTCATTGCCGGCAAGATCCTGGAGATGGATGACCCCACAGCTGTCAGAAAAAAGCTGGGCTTCTATGCAGTCACCGTGGTGTGTGGGCTGGTGGTCCACGGCCTCTTCATCCTGCCCCTGCTCTACTTCTTCATTACCAAAAAGAACCCCATTGTCTTCATCCGTGGTGTCCTCCAGGCCCTGCTCATTGCATTGGCCACCTCCTCCAGGTAGCCCTGGGTGATGGACAGGGTGGGGAGATGGTGGTGGCTGAATTTTGTTCACTTGTCCAGTCATCATGCGTCCACAGCCGTAGAACCATGGCAGGTGTCAGTAGGGCCCACTGCACCAACCTGGGCGTAGCTATAGTAATGAGACCTATTTCTGAAACGGTCTAAATGGCAGAAAGATCTCGTTGCATCTTAAAGCCTCCCCTCCCCTATTGCCAACATCCTTAAGGGGCACTCAGTCCACATGGGGGTGGCTTCTGCATACCTGGGGTCGGGACAGCTGACCAAGGGTAAATCTGCAATTGATTGCTGTCACCTTTCACCACCACATGGTGATCCGTTGGAGTCAGGCCCAGCATTGGTCAGGGACTTGGTCTGATAAAGGCCACAGGCACATCCTGGCTGGATGCCCTGTCTCAACTTTGGCAGCGTTACTAGCCAGTGGGGATTTGAATCACGGTTCCCTCACCTACTGGCTGTGTGACTATGGGCAAGTCCCTAGACCTCCCTGGGCATCAGTTTCCTCATACACAGATTGGAGATCATGGTGGCCTCAGCCTCAGAGGGTTGCAATGGGAACGAGTGGAGATGACCCACTAAGGGCAGGAAGGCCATCTGGGCTGGATGAGACGGCACCCGGTCTCCAGGACCCCAGCCCACTGCGGAGCCCAGGGGAGCCCAGGGGGTTGGAGTCATGCAGACCTGACCGTCTATCAAGGGGAAGAAAATGCTCTTTACTCTGTGAAGAAAGGATGGCTCTCCCCTTAGCAAGTGCTCAAGCTCCACATGGAAGAAGTCACCTGAGCTCAGGCCCATGTCTGTCTGGAGCCAAAGCCTGGCTCATCCTCCAGCCCTTAGTGCCTTCTCTTCTTTGGGCCTCACCTTCCCGATCTGTCAAATGGGAATGAAGGCCACCACCGAGCTCCTTCCTCACAGCCCCACAGCCCCACCCCTCATAGCCGAAGCACCTCAGGAAGGACTGAGGGGGAGCAGAACCCCAGGGAAGCAAAACCCCAGATGCCTCATCCTGGAACCTCCACGAAAGCAGGGCCAGGACATGGACAGGACAGACAGTCCCAAGTGGCTGCTGGCCCCCACGCCGCAGGCCAGCCCCGCCAGAGCCAGCAGCGTGGCAGGAACCACAGCCTGGGGGCCCAGCACATGGGGGCTCATTGGAGGCTCTGAAAGTGGACCTGGGCCCCCAGGCTCTGGCCTGTGGGAAAGGAGAGGCACTGCGGCCACAGCAACCTGAGCCAGAGTCTCAGCGCTGACGCCACGAGCTCTGGTAGCAGAGTAACAGGAGCGGCTCCCGCTGCCTGCGTGCTCGCCTCCGCCAGACACTGCGAGGCGCTTCCTCGTTGAACCACCTCTGCAGTCAAGGTATTGTGTGGGGCCAGGAAACTGAGGCACGCGGGGACTGCCAGAGTCCCTTGGCTAGTGGGACGCTGGAATCGAAATCCAGCAAGTCGGCCCCAGTGTCCTGAGGTTAGCACTTCGTTGAAGCTGGGCACAGCCTGTGACTGGGTCAGCCCCTCGTCCCCTCCGGCTTCGGGTTCTCCATCTGTCAAATAGACTCAAACCACTGCCCCTCGCGGGAAGGAGAAGTGTGTAAAGCACAACGCCCGGCACATAGCAGGTGCTCTGTGGGTGGCGGCGTCCCCCTCCCCAACCGTGTGCTTGCTGGGGTGTCTCGGGCCTTGGCCTGGCGGGTCTGGATGGGCCTCTGATAACACACTGCCCAAGGACGGCACTTGAGACCATTTCGAAGCTCCGTCAGCCCGTTCTCCCCGGGTGGCTGGGCCGCCGGGGGGGGGGCGGCTTCCTGTTCCAGGAGGCCCCCAGCAGCGGGTGGGAGGCAGACACTGGCCCCTCTGCCCGCAGCTCAGCCACGCTGCCCATCACCTTCAAGTGCCTCCTGGAAAACAACCACATCGACCGGCGCATTGCCCGCTTTGTGCTGCCCGTGGGCGCCACCATCAACATGGACGGCACAGCTCTCTACGAGGCCGTGGCCGCCATCTTCATCGCCCAGGTCAACAACTACGAGCTGGACTTTGGCCAGATCATCACCATCAGGTACACACCCGACACCCCACACCCGCAGTGGATTGGCTGGGAGGGAAGGAGGGCACTGGAAGGGCCTTTGGGGTTCTTGAGACCCAGACCTAAGGGGGTTTCTGAGGTGCTGAAGGCACCTCAGAGGTGCTGGAGGCAAGGGGCTTGTTCCAGGCCACACGGCAAGTCAGTGGCACAGCTGGGACTCGACCTAGTGTCTGCCTCGGGGCTCCTTCCCCAGCGGCACCCTGCAGAGGCGGAGCTCCGAGCAGGCCAGCAAGGGCCGCAGGCAGGCACACGCACAGCAGAGGCCGGGGATGATGACGGACGAAGGCGGGTGGCCAGTGTGGCTAGAGCGGAGGGAAGGGTGCTGGAGTGAGGGGCAGAGGCCGTGGGAAGGCCTCGCATGCCAGCTGGAGGAAGAAGTCAGGCCTTAGGAGCCAGGCCCCAGAGAGGAGCTGGGCAGGGCTGAGGGGGGGACGACCTGAATCTCTGGTCGGCTTCCGGGAACCCTATGGAGGCAGAGGCTCCAGGCACAGTCTTTCCCACAAACTCTCAGGAGGTTCTGCTAAGGCCAGGGACAGAGACCATGGGGCCAGAGGACCTTGAGCAGAGGCCTGCCCACCCCCCCATGAGAACTTTCCCAACAACCCCTGCCCCATAGGGCTGTCCCCAGAGGCCCCGGCAATCTGGCTTCCTTCTAGGAACACGGGCCCCGACAGCGAGGCCTGCCCCTCCTGCTCCTCCTCTTCCTCTCCCTGCCCCTCTTGCAGCATCACGGCCACTGCGGCCAGCATCGGGGCAGCTGGCATCCCCCAGGCTGGGCTCGTCACCATGGTTATCGTGCTTACCTCCGTGGGACTTCCCACTGACGACATCACCCTCATCATCGCTGTCGACTGGGCTCTGTGAGTGGGGTTCGCCCCCCTACCTGCCCTACCCCTCAGGCAGCAGGCTGTGGGGGTGGCCTGGGGGTCCCTGCCTTCCTCATGGACACCAGCCTGGCTGCATAATGTGTGGGGCCCAGTGTTCAAAAATGAAAATGTGCCTACCTTTGTTCAAAAATTATAAAGAACTTCAAGAAGGTGAGAGCAGAGCCTTAGACCAAACCCAGGCCCTTCTATGGTTGGGCAGAGTCACGTGCCCATGAAGCCAGCTGTGCATCAAACCTGTTTTGGCCTTGCCAAGGTGGGGGGTAGTAGGCTCAGGAGGACCAGAAAGGCCTTGCTGCAGTCGCTGCTGGGGTGAGCGCTGCCCTCTGCCAGCCCCTTACCCACTGCCCGCCGTGGCTCACCAGGGACCGGTTCCGCACCATGATTAACGTGCTGGGTGATGCGCTGGCGGCGGGGATCATGGCCCACATCTGCCGGAAGGACTTTGCTCAGGACACAGGCACTGAGGTGAGAGCAGTGCCCCCTTGCTGGCCTGGACCCTCCGTTGAGTGGGTGGAGCTGGGGTGGGAGTGGGGGCAGCAGGACCTCTCACCTGCTGGGTACCTGCCCATCCCTCCCTGCCTCTGGCCTTGGTCTCCTCACCTGTAGGGGGCTGACTGATGCCCCTAATGGCTAGTTGTTGAGCACTTACCGTGGCTGTCGATCCGGGTAGGGGCACTGGTGAACAGGGTAAGATGAACCCCTGCCCTCAGGGTGCCTGTACCCTGTGTGGAGGTGGTATCTGTCCTGACTACCACAACGCAAACATCTGTATGTCTGCATGGGGTTTCGTGGTCTTCAGGGCTCCTCCAATAACTGTGCAGCAGGCCATCCCACTCTGTGGGGAGGACAGGCCGGATAGCCACCAATTCCCTCACCGGAGGGTGTGGTCCCTCCTCCACTAAGAGCCTCAGAAGGAAGCAGTGTTGAATATGGGGCCCAGAGAGGCCCTGGGTGACCTATCAAGGTCCCACAACACATCTAGAGGAAAACCCACTACATGGTTTGCTCGTTCAGTCCCCCCTAGTGTCTAACCTCACCCACTCCTGCTGCTACCAAGGTCTGTCTCCCCTCCCCAGAAACTGCCGCCCTGTGAGACCAAGCCAGTAAGCCTCCAGGAGATCGTGGCAACCCAGCAGAATGGCTGTGTGAAGAGTGTGGCTGAGGCCTCGGAGCTGACCCTGGGCCCAGCCTGTCCCCACCACATCCCCATCCAAGTGGAGCAAGATGAGGAGTCAGCTGCCACACATCTGGACCACTGCACCATTGAGATTAGTGAGCTGGAGACCAATGTCTGAGCCCGCAGAGCCTCCGGGGACAGTGGGGCCCCCA
This sequence comes from Vulpes vulpes, assembly GCF_048418805.1. Lineage (NCBI taxonomy): Eukaryota > Metazoa > Chordata > Mammalia > Carnivora > Canidae > Vulpes > Vulpes vulpes. Next base: position 157,226,151 of record NC_132791.1, read on the forward strand.
GCATTAGGGCCCAAGGGCAGGATCTCCACTCACCTACTTTCCTAAGCACTGGACAGGAGCCAGGCTCACATTGTCTTCCCACCCTTGAGAGGCCAGAATCAGCCCCACTTGTCAGACAGTGGAGTCTCAGAAAGGGAAACACTGCCCGTGGGAGCCCCAGCTGGAGAATGATGAGCTCGCAGCCCAACTCCGGCTGTGACAGCTCCACTGTGATGGCCTCTGAGGGTGGCAGGCAGAGGCTGTACGGTCCTACTTTCTGGATCACGGAGTTGAGGCTCTGTGAGCTGAAAACACTTGCCCCAGGGCTCAGAGCAAGTAATGTCAGGGCCGGGACTCTAACTCAAGTCTTCAAGCCTTGGCCACTCCTTCCCGAAGGACAGAGGCCTACAGGGCCAGATGCCAAGGGTCCCTGCCCCCTTCCAGGAGCTCTGCAGCCACCACTGCCTTCAGTTTATGAAGACATAACAACATCCTGGTTCTGCCCCAGCTGTGTCCCTGCCCAGCCAGTCCCCCCTCCCTGCCCTATAACATGTGGCCTCAGACAAACAGCTCTCCCCGAGGATGGCCCAGCCCAAGGTCAAGGCCCATCCCTGCCACGTGCCACAGCCCATCCCATCAGCTGTATCTCACAAAGCCCAGCCGATGTGGAGAGGGGATGTCTTCAGAAGAGCTGCAGGGACCCTTAGAGACATCTGGGCCAGGACTGGGTTGGCAGGCTTGCCTAGGATGCTTGGGTCAAGCTGCCCATGGAGCCCTGGGGTCAGCACTGTCCACAAGCCTGAGTGACGAAGTGGTGTTAGATTTTCTACTTCCTTTTGTGTTTGCAACTTCAGTGATAATTCAATAAAAGTATTTTGTTTTTCAAGTCTTGTGGGCGTAGCAACCAGACCCTGGCCAGCATTTCTTTATCAGGCTAACCTAGGCTGTTACAGTATAGACTGGCCCGACTGGGCAGACAGCATTCGGTCAGGCCTGCCCAGGTGGCCAGAAATACAGGCTTGTCCGTGTAGCCGGAGTAGAGACAGGTGTAGCTGGCCTGTCGGTGTATGGACAGGCCTGCCTGGACAGGGTGAATGACGACAGGCCTGCCTGAGCTGTCACAGGTAGGAGGCACGGTACAAGCTGGCTTCCCCCGGGGACTGCCTCACAGCCACAGCATCAACAGACTCCTTGAGATCAGTCCCCACGAAAGAGACTAATTTCCTCAATAGTCTGGCTCCCATTGGTGAACGCTTTGCTTTAAGGAGGGGACGTGCCCACACATATTTCCAGACCCTCTCATTCTCCACAGCCCCGGGGTGCCTCCAGGAGGCTGGCAGGGACACAGAAGAGCCCTGGCCACACAGCCTGCTCTGAACGTGCCTTCGGACGAGGCTCTTGGGTCTTGCACAGAGGAGCCCATGAAGACACTGAGGATGGGTGAGGGGATGAGCTTCCCAAAGTCACTCAGAATCAGGAGGACACCTGCCCTCCCAGCCCTCACTCCTGAACGACTTCCTATCCTCCTCCCAGGGCCGTAGCCTGGAAATCCAGGAAGGGCCCTGATCCACGACTCCCGTTCCACCGCAGGGCCAGGGACTCCAGGGCCTACTATGGGAGCATCCTTCCTTCATTAAGGCCTAATCCCTGAAGAGAGGTCAGAGGTCAAGCTATCCATCATTCCTGTGACCGTGTGGATTGGCTTAAACATCCCTTCCCTGTGTCACATCCCTAGGCCCTTTGAGCAATGGAGCCTGCAATCTGCTCTTTATCGGGCTTGACAGGAGGAGTGCTGACACACCTCCAGCAGTGGGAGGGCACTGCTTCCTGGGCGTCTCACCCACAGAAGCGTGGACCCGCTCTGCGGGTTCTTCTTTGCCCCTGGGCCGGGTGCTGCCCTTCCTGGTGCCAGCTCTGGCCCTGGTGGGGTGGTGGGAGCACTAGGCAGAGACCTGGGCCCCCCAGGTAGACTGCTCTAGCTCTCAGGTGTGCCTCCAGGCTCTGTCCCATCCCTGCCATCCTGGGGACACACCCTATCCATAACGCTCACTCCATGCACAGGTGATCCTCCAGGTGAGCCGGAGCAGCCCAAAGCCGGTAGGTGTTCTGCTCAGATGCTGAGCCTCTGAAGTGCAGAGCGAGCTCACCGGCCCAGTGTGGTGGTCCTGGCTGGGCCTGCTGACCCCCACAAAGTGATGGGCTGCACAGGCCTCCAGGTCTCCTTACTTGTGACTAAACCCCCACAACCCGGACCTCTGCCTTTGTGATTACTCTGTGGGTCCAACGACTGAACTTTGTGCTGACTCCTGCTGGTCTGGACAGGCCCTGAGGTGCTTGTACCCTGCCCCCACTCAGCAGGGCACCAACCCAGCCAGCACCCAGCAGGAAGCACACACAGACACGGCCATTGGCTGCCAGAAAGGGGTAATGCTTTTATATTAGCTTTTCTGTAACAAGAAAAATCAGCTTTGAGTTCTTTATCATTTTTTTCTTAAAAAGAATTCAAAGTTCAAAGGCACCCAGAACTCCCCACAGGCCCCAAGGGAAACAAAAGATATGTCATTAGGGCAGCTAGGCCCTTCCTCCCTGCCTGGCCCTGCCCCTCCACCTCACTCCTGAGGTGCCCAAGGCCTCAGCAGCCCCAGGAGACTTTCCCTCTGGCCTCAGTGGGACTTCCATCAAAGACGTGCCTGTGGCCGGCCAGGACCTGGCAGGGAGTGACCCTGGGGGCCAGGGCAACGGTCCCACAGGGAGAAAAAGGAACAAAAATCAGCTTCTGTGGGTTCCAGAGGGTGGCAGGCACCCGGCCACAGAGAGCACCAAGATAATTCTGTCTTCTCCAGTGGACGGACGGACAGACGGATGAGCAGATGGCAAGCTGTTCTGGCCAGTTCTGGCTGGGGCAAGATATGTAGGTGGCAGAGGCCACAGAAGGCTGTTTGCATGTGACTTGGCTATGTGTGTGCACACGTGTTTGTGTGTGTGTCTTTGTGCACGCGTGTGTACACATGTGGGTCCAGGGCAAAGGGAGTAGGCACCCGTGAGTGCCAGGGCAGGGTCAGACCTTCCCGAGTCTGCATGAGTCCAATGTCATGATGGCAACGGAGGGCGTGGGGTGGAGAGTAGAGCTGTGTGGCAGGTGCCATGCAGCCGGCAGGGTGTGGGTGTGTTGTGGTGCCTGCACATGTCTGGCTGTGGGTGCTGCAGGAACAGGGTAGGGATGGGAGGCTGTGTCTGGCCTATGTTGTGGTGGCAGGTCACAGGGGCTGGAGGGGGCGGCACTGGGTATGTCTGTGAACATGGCCGACTGGGGCTCACAGGGCTGCAGAAAGGGGTCTGGTGCTCCGTTGTCCTGCAGAACACGTGGAAGAGTCAGGAAGGCCAGGGAAGACCTGCCAGCTTTGGGGAGGTGGATTAAAGCTAGGGGGCCCACATGAGGGGACTCTGGGAGAGCCAGGCAACCACAGGCCAGAGGGCAAGTGGCCCCTGGGAGCCCAGAACCAGCAGGCCACCTGCTGGGGGTGTTCTTGCTGACGAGGCCAGGCCCGGCATCCACTAGAGGGCCTCTGGGTCCCTCTAGCTACTCCCCAGGGTCCCTCCCAACGCCCCCGCTCAACAGACCCACCTGAGGCCAATGTTCCTCAGAGAGGGCAGGTTCTCTCCCATCCCAGGACCCCACAGCCCCCTCTGAGGACCACAGTGTCCTCACTGATATCACTGAGCCTTGGCTCTGCCCCAGCACAAAGCCTAGAAAGGTCGCCTCCACCTTCATATCCCCGGGCCCTGGCAGCAGAGGACAGGGACCCCTGAGCACAGCCTCTGGGCCTGTTCTCCAAGCTAGGGTGACCACCCCATGCAGTCTTCTGGCAGCCCCCTCCCCCTCTGTCACTTACCCACGGGGTCCTCACCACCACTCTGCCGTCTCCTCTCTACCCCTGTTATGGCCCCTGTTCTAATTCAGGGCCATAACAGTGGCCCAGAGGCCCCTTCCCATGGCCACAGCCTGAGCCTGTGACCCCCCCAGTGCAGCTCATTCTGACAGTCCCTTCCAACCACACCTCTCCTCCTGGCTGCTCCCCACACTGCGCCCACCCTCCACCGACCCTCCACTGAGGCCCTGCCCGCCCACCCTCTGGTCTATACCTCCTTCCTTTCCCAGACTGGCCCCTGGCATCCCCAACAACTACAGCCATTCTCTTGCTAACACCCTCAACATCCTCATTCCTTACCCTTCTGTCCCACACACCTGGCCAAAAACCCCGCCACGGATGGATCCAATGGTCCATCTTCTCCACACCCACCCCGGTCTGCTGAGCACTTCCTGCTGCACAGAGAAAACAGAAGGCTGAAGGCATCAGGCTGATGTGACATCACGTCTGGCCACCAAGCCCCTAGCCTGTGTGTGATGGCAGCCACTTGGTCCCCCATCCCTCCTGCCACCATGGAAGGAGCATGGCCCCTCCTGCCAGAGCCAGTCCCTGCCACTGTCCCCACAGGGCTAGCTCCTCCCTGCTCCTCTCCTCTTGCATGTCTTTAACCCCCATTCAGGCCAGCGCCCCCAAACACCAGCATTCCAACAGCTCTGTTTCTGACAAGGGCACAAGGTAGATGGAGCTGGGAGGGACCTTCTCTCCCTCTTCCCTCCTGCCACCCTCTCATCTCATCTCTTCACAGCTAAACTTCTTGATAGGGTTGTGTCGGCTCCTTGGGTCCACCGGACTGTCCCTGACGGCCCTCCCCATGAGGTCATGGGGGGGGGAGCTCCTTGTGGTTAAATCTGGTGGGTCCTTGAAGGGCTCACCTCTACCTGTCTGTCAGCAGTACTGACACAGCTGCTCTCTCCACAAGGGCCTATGTGCCTGGGGATGCACATGTGTAGTCACACACACACACACATCCTCCAAGTGTGCGCAAGCATGTACATGTTCTGCACCACGAATGTACCGTGAAACACCTGTGTGTGTGTCCATATGCACTATGTGTCCTGCAAGTGTGTGCTGAGTGTATGCACATTTAGACACATGTGTGTGTGGGTACACGTGTGTTGGTGCCCCATGTGCACGTGGGTGCTCGTGTGGCATATGTGCATGATCCCCCTCTGTCTTTGGCTGCCTTTCCTGCCTCCTTCCCTTGCTGCTCCCCTCCAGTGCCTTCTGCAGGCTTCCCTGCCGCAGCCATGGCCTCTCGCTCTCCCCAAGCCTGCTCCCCCAGCCTGTTGCAGCCTAGTACTATTTCCAGGCTGATGATGTCTGGACCCCCATCTCCAGCCCAAGCCTACATATCTGGCCCTACCCCCAGCCCCAGATATCCAGCCCCCCCCCATCTAACCCAACATTCCTACCACCTCCACAGATCTGCTCCCCCAGCACTTTCACCCACCTGGGACCCCAAGAGCTCATTCTGGGGGCTTGTCTTCTCCCTCACCTCATGCCCAGTGGGACCACTGTGACCTCTGGAGTCCGCTTGTCCCTCCCCAACCCCCTGAAGTCCCTGCTTGTCTGTATCCTTGCTGCCTCCCCTATCACCTGCAGCTTGGCTCACAGCAATAGCCTCCTCCTAGGCCTCACATCCATTCCCTGCTCCCACCATCCCAGCCCCTGTGCCTGTCCCATCAGGGCACTCATCGCCCTCGGGAGTCCGCCCTGCCCCCGCCCCCGTGCTGGCTTCCCACAGCCTTGCCAGGCCCTCACCCAGGATCTGTCCTGGGGTCAGGGACAGGACACGTGGGGAGAGGTTAACGCACCCCCACGCAGATCACCTACCTATATCAAATCTGGTTCATCCTGTCACTATCGCCTCTCCTCTTCCTCCTCCTCGTCATCCTCATCTTCCTCATCCTCTTCCTCCTCCACCTGGCTCCGGTCCTTGGAAACGTCACCAAACTCAAAGTTGCCTTCTATGTCCAAGACCTGCAGGTGCTTCAGCCTCCGGAAGGCACTTTCCATCACAGAGCCCACAGCCAGCTTGTTGAACCTGTGCAGTCAGTGCGGTCAGTGCCAGAGGCCCAACCTCGAGTCCCCACACTCACCCACTTGAGAATGGGAACAGGAGGGAATAAGCTTTCCAGGAAGATGGCATAGAAGGCACAAAAAGGGTGCAGGGCGGGGGGGTATGCAGGGGCAGGGAATGTAGGGGGGCGTGAGGGTAGGGGGGTGCAGGGGATGTGAGGGCAGGGGGCTTTAGGGGCTGTGCTGAGAAGCAAGGGCATCATGAAGAGTCCCGGCTGTTCCCATTCCATATAACTATAGCTTGGGGGGGGGGGGCAGGGGAGGACTCTGGGCCACTCATCTCATACAGTGAGGGGCAGACCCCCACCTACCTAGCTCTCAGGTCTGGGGTGGCAGTCACGGGGGCCTCCTCTCTGCCTGGGATTAGCTCCCTCTGGGATTAACCCCAAACCTGAGGCTGCAGGATGGCACCAAGGCAAGGCCAGGATCAAGCTGGACCAGGCATGCACTCGGGTTGAGTGGAGGCAGAGGCTGGGCTCTGATATCCGGCCCCCTCATCTCCTTGGGCCTTAGTCCCCACATGAGCCAAGGCATAGGTCACCCTCCTCCCCAACCCAGCCTGGGGCCTGCTGGGCCACCAGTCCCCCGGAGGTGCACACTCTGCCCCTTCTAAGTGCAAGGGGTGGTTAGGGAGGGTATTGGGCAGAACCACACTGACTCTGCTGTACCCAAGCTCCTCATTTCCTGGGGAGTTGGCTCCCCTATTAGAATAATTCTAAGGTGCACCTGACTCTAGGGTGGCTCAGTCGCTTAAGCTCTTGATTTCAGCTCAGATCATGATCTTCAGGGTTGTGCGATTGAGCCCCGGCTCCGGCTCCACGCTGGGCTTAGAGCCTGCTTGAGATTCTCTCTCTCCCTCTGCCCCTCTGCCCCCTGCCCCCTCCTCTCTCTCTCTTAAAAAAAAAAAAAAAGAAGTAGAAGAATCATTCTAAACCTCCAGAGCTCGGTGAGGACCTGAACATCTGCCACCTGCTCAGGTACAGCCCAGCCAGCTGTGGACACAACAATCACCTGTGCCCTCTGATACCCCTTCCTGCCACATTAACATCAATAATGTCCACATGCACTGCTTTTTAAAGTTTCTGAAGACCTTCTATAAATCTATAAACCTCACCAGGCCTGGCTAGGACTGTCCCCACCCTTGAGAGCTGAGGAAACAGAGGCTGAGGGGGTTCTGGGATATACCCAGGGTCATGCAGCCAGTCAGCATGAAACCAGGCTTCAAACACTGCCCTCTAGCTGGGAGCTGTTCCCCTCTGCCTCAGCTATCCTGCCGGAGCCAGGCTGACCCCAGAGGGGCCTGTGCAGCCCCCCCAGGGGACCTCCTACCTGAGAAAGATTCCTTTGAGGTTGGGTGTGGAATCGAAGGCATTGGCAGGCACAGTGCTGATCTTGTTGTTCTGCAGGTACAGGTACTCGAGTGACTCGGGGAGCCCCTCAGGGATCTCTGTGAGTTGGTTCCCAGCAATGTCCAGCAGCTGTATGAGTGACCAGGGGAGTAAAAGCATTTAACATCTTGCAAAGATCCCACCAGCCCCTTGGCCTATCTAAATCTTATGATAACCCTGTGAGGTGGGATCTCTAACTATTCCATTTTCCAGGAGAGGAAACAGAGGCTCAGAGAGGTTAAGAGATCTAAGGCCACACAGCTCATATGAGGCTGGAACCCAAACCCTTGTTCTGATATATGTCCTACCCAGCTCCTTCTGCCTTTCCACATGAATTCACAGCCAAGATATCTGGGTGGCAAAGTCCTTCCTTCTGAGCACACCTGTCACCCCTATCAGACTAAAGGGCCTAAAAGGGCAGAGGCCAGGGATCCTCCAATTTTTGAATATTCCCACACCAGATGAGGGTGGGGGTGGGGTGAGGGTCCATATGAGTGTGGCTGCTCATTCATGGACTTCAAGGCCATGTGGGCAGGAACGAGGAGCAAGAGTTTGAGGCTCACAGCAACCCTGGCATGGCAGCCAGTCCTAGGCTGGTCAGTCTCTGGGTCACCACATGCCTAGAATGCAGGAAGCAGGTGACCAGGGAAAATGGGGTGGTTTTCCCAGGGAGGAACAAACATGCAGTAGGCAGGAGATGTGTGCATGGGTCCAGCTCACTGCCTTCCCCTCAGGCCATCAGCATACACTCGCTCACACACACCTATGCAAGCACAGGTGGATTCCATCATCTCTAATCTCCCTTCCTCACCCTGACAGGTGGGGGCTCAGGGTCAGGAAACTGGGGCCATGAATCTAGATTCAAGATTCAAGGGGAAAACAAGCTTTACACCTTAGGGAGCCTCCCTGTCATCTCCCTTACCCAGCAGGTCTCCCTGCTCCCCACTATGTTTCCTCCACACAGCTCTGGCACTTCCTCATTCATTCCAAACATCCTCGGTGCCCAGGGCTGCCGGGGATATGGAATCCACCGAGAGGCTGCCTCTGCACTGGAGGTTAGGGTGGGGGAGATGGACACAAAATCTGATGACGACAACTGGTGGAACTGGGCTGTGCTGAGGGAGCCCAAGGAGCGGCCTGACCCAGCCTTGAGCCAGGGGAGCTTAGCAGCCAGCATCAGCGGGGCTCTGAAGCAGGGTGGGGGCAGCTGCTTATTGAAAGATCCAACAGTGTGAAGAAGAACCCCCAACCTCTGCAGATACCTCATTCCTGACTGAATCCACCCAGACTGCACCTGCCCATGACTGAGGGCTTCCTGAAAGAGATGGAATGGGAGCGAAGTCCTAGGTATATTCTAAACTCTAGGAGGGTAGTGACCCTTCATCTGTCTTACTCCCTGCCGGGTCCTCAGTTCTAGAGCTGTGTCTGCACATAGGAGAGGCCTGGAACAGGCTGTGGGAAGAACAAGTGAGCAGGTGTTCCCAGGATGCTGTGCTTCAGCAGTGGGGCCAGTATAAACAAAGCCCAGTATGCCTAGGAGACTAGGGAGCTCGACTGGGAGCAGAGGCAGACCAGCCCTGAGAGCTGTGGCAAGGATTCTGATCTGGGTTCTAAGAGCAACAGGGAGCCATAGAAGGGTTCTGAGCACGAGTGTAGGTGAATGAGTGTTTTTTAAAGATACCCACCAAGTGCACATGGTATAGTGGAGTGGAGAGTCCTACGGAGCTGGGGTCCAGGTGAGAAATGGGGGTGTCTTGGCTTGGAGTACGGGCAGAAGGGATGGAAAATAGTGAGTTGAGAGATGTGATGATAGAATTAGCAGAATTTAGTTAACGATGAGTGCCAGGGGAGGGGGGGCAGGTGGTGTGACAAAGGGGTATCCGGTCAGCATCCAGGTCTCCCATGGGCACCCCCTACAGAGAGTTAGAAAATGCAGCAGAAGGAGCAGGTATGGAGGAGAAGACGCTGGGATCTGGACTCCTGAGGAAAACTCAAGAGGGAGCAGCCCAGGCAGCTGGATCCTGGCGTCTGGCCCTCAGCAGGGCCCTCTGGGTGAGAAGACCACAGCCAGCTGCTCCTGCAGGGCCAGCTGCTGCCCCTGGCTCCCATGTTGATCTCCCCTCACCCATCTGCCCCCCACTCTGGGGGCTCTCCCCTGCACTCCCCTCAGATAGCCTCATCCTGACAGCTCTCCCAAAATACATGTACTGAGAGCCTAGCACACAGAGGTCCCTGGGTCCAGCAGTGAATACAACAGACGAAAATGCCTGCCCCTCGTTCTAGCAGAGGAGCAGGCAACGAACCAGCAGACAGATGACCTAATGCCTAGAACAGATGAGGATTATGAAGAAAAACAAAGCAGAGGAGGGTGATGGGTGGTGAAGGAAGACCTCCCAAGGAGGTGACATGTGAGTAGAGCCCTGAGAGAGAGGGAGGAGCAAGCCATTGGGAAGAAGGCCCTCCCCCGTGCCCCAACCCGGTCCAGGGCAGCAGAGTGGGGGAGTGGGGGCATTTCCTGACCTTGCAATACTGAGGCCCTGCCTCCCAGATCTCTCTACTCAAGTTCCCTCTGGGCCTTCACTGAGTGGGCGCTGTCACCTACAGCCAGCTATCCCTGCTGACTGACCACAGCAGCCACACCCACTCAGCAGCCCCAGTATGCCTGGGTAGCCTCCCCTAGCCCTCCGCACCAGGTGAGGGCAGCCTCCCTTCCAGGCCAAGCTGCCCTCCCCTCACTCAAGCCCAGCCACCTGTTTCGGAGCCTTCAGATGGATGAGCTTGACTCTCCAGTGCCAACCAAACTGGCCCTACCCCCCAGTCTTCCTGGAGGGTGAGCCCCCTACCTGCAGCCATGACCTCCCCTCATCTCCACAGCCCTCCTCAAGCCTGCAGGTGCTGAGCTCAGCCTGGCCACACTAGCCCCTCCTGCTGCACCCAGGCATGCCAGTCATACCTTCCCTTTCCTCAGTCTAGCAGGTCACCCCACACCCCGCCAGGCCCTCCTACCCACCCCTCACCTGAGCCAAGATGCGTGGGCTGCTCCCCAGGCATCCAAGATGCGTGGGCTCAGGGCAGCTATGCCAGCAGCCCCTCACGCGGGCATGACCCGGCCCCAATCCTCTCCTGCCCCTTTCCCCTCACCTGCAGACGGGCCAGGTCGGCCCAGGCACGGGGACCCAGAGCCCGGCTGCGCAGCCGGTTGCCGGTGAGGTAGAGCTCACGCAGCTGGGCCATGCCAGCCAGCGCCCCGCGCGCCAGGGCGGCCAGCTCATTGCGCTTGACCTTCAGCACGTGCACGTTGCGCGGCAGCCCAGGGGGCAAGGTGTGCAGCCGGTTACCGGACAGGTCCAGCGAGCGCAGCAGGCGCAGCTTGCGGAAGGCGTCGCGGTGCACCTGCGGGCTGGTGATGCGGTTGTAGCTGAGGTTGAGCTCCTCCAGGAAGTAGGTGGTGGCGAAGTCGTCGCGGCCGATGCCGGTGATCTGGTTGTGCAAGATCATGAGCGTGCGCACGCGGCGGGGCAGGCCGCTGGGCACGCGCTCCAGCGCGTTGTTGTACAGGTGTACCGTGTGCAGCCGCTTGAGGCCCTGGAAGGCCCGCGGGTGGATGCCGCGCGCATGTAGCTGGTTGCTATGCAGCAGCAGGTACTCGAGGCTGCGGATGGGCGTCAGCACGTCGGCGTCCACGCTGCGGATGGCGTTCTTCTCCAGGTGCAGGAGCACAAGGCTGCGCGGCAGCCCTGCCGGGACTCGAGACAGGTTGTTGCTGGACAGATCCAGGTATTCCAGGCTGGAGAGCTTCCTGCGGTGGGTGGGAATAAGGATGGTTGGCAGAGGCCCACAGGGTGCTTGTGTCCACCCTTAGTCCCGAGGCATGGGGAGGGGCAGGGGCACTGGTCTAACTCGTCCCAGCTGGGCCCCTGTCTGGCCCACTGGCGGACCTCTGTCCTCTCCAGACTCTCCCTGGGTTTATTCAATGCCCTATTGGTGGAGGAAGGATCTAGCATGGCTTCTGTCATGAAGGAGCTTCTTTGAAGACCATCTAAGGCCTGGACCTAAAACATGAGAATATATTTGCCTTCAACAAGTACACTCGTTTCAACTTTGTACCACGAAGCCAGCCTCTGAAGATGCCTCACTGGAATTCTGGCCTTGTCCGTACACATCACTCGTGCTGGGGGACAGACCTGTCAGCAGAGGCACAAGCCCCATGGTGCCCTCTCTGGGAAGCTGGGCAAGGCCCGGGGGCTGGGTGTGTGTGAGAGGACCTGGCTGCGTGGGCCCCAGGAGGAGCTTCCCCGGCACAGAGCTCACATGGACGGCCCAGCCGGGGCTCACCAGAAGGTCTCATTGTCCAGGCCCTCGTCGGTCAGGTAGTTGTTCTGCAGGTACAACTCACGCAAGTGGCTCAGCTCACTGAAGGCGCCTGGTGGGATCTTCTCCAGCTTGTTGTTCTGAGGGATGGGATGGTTGGGAGGGCAGCATGAGGGATGGCCAAGGGGCCAGGACAGAGCCTCAGAATGAGAGGGGGCAGGGGAGCCAGGGGAAGGGGCTGTGGCTTGGAGCACCCTGCATGTGATAGGGACAGCCAGCTCCCCAGGCTTCTGCCTCATTCTCCACAGCAGACACTGTGCCCGAGGCCCCACGGCCTCCCCACTGTGCCTCAGTGGACCTGGGCTCTTCCCCCACTGCAGGTCCCTGCTTTTCGGCTGCCCCTCCCCACACTCTTCCTCCCACCTTGAGGTGCAGCTTATAGAGCGCGGGTGGCAGGTGCTTGGGCACGTGGCGCAGGAAGTTGCTGGACAGAATGAGGATCTCAACATTGCTGGAGCCATTGAACATGTTGTCCGGCAGCCCAGCATCCGCCAGCTTGTTGTTGTGTAGGTACACGGACCTGGGGGATGAGGCACAGGTCCTCAAGCCCCCGTACCAGCTCACCTGATCAGCCTTCAGACCTTGCTCAGGTCAGGGCTGGGGCCCAGGGTACCGTCCTCCCATTTGAAGAACCTCAGACCCCCCTGATCCAGTCCCCCTTGCACAGCAAGGAGACTAAGGACCCACCAGAGGCTGCCCCACACATCCGTGGCAGAAAGGGGATTTCCCACCCCCCTGTCTGTGCCCCTCCATACCCTTCAAAGTCCTCAGTCACTCCCTGACTGTTGCAGCCCCAGAATCCCTGCCTGTCAGCCCCACGCAGCTGGTTCTGAGTTCTGTGGGGACTCTCCCTGCCACCTCTTCGTCTCAAGTGTCCAGTCCAGGGCCTGGCTCAGAGGACATAATCTCTCATTCATTCAGCACATATATAGTGAGTGCTCCTACGTGCCAGGACTCTTCTAGACTCTAAAGATAAAAGCAGTGGACACAACCAACAAGACCCTGCTGTCATGCAGCTCACATATTAGAGGGACCAAGATCAGAAATAAGAGAAATGTAAGATGTTTCAACACAAGATATTCTAAACATAGAAGATATAACTCATTCTTGCTGTGTTATATCTTGGGCCTCAGCCCTCTCATCTGCAGGATGGAACCACATACAGCCACCCCAGCTCCTTCAGGGTATGGAAAGAATCAAGTGGGGTGACAGATTTGGGGAGAGAAGCAGCACTGGGGGTTGTCAGTATCCCCTCTGCCCCCCCTGCACCACCCTGCCCTGCTCACACTCCTCCCAAAGCAGCTCTCACTAAGGGCCAGCAGCTGTGCTTGTTGGAAGATGCTTCCTTCCCCCAGGGACTGGGGGAGGAGGGGAAAAACTCTCACCCAGCTCCTCATAATTCTATAGACATCACTCTCTGTCCTTGCCTCCCGGACAGATTCCTCCCAGCCCTCAGGTCCTGCAGCCCTGGGCATTCCTTGCCAGAGCCCCGAGCCGGGGGCATCATGCCCGCCCAGCATGCCCTCCTCCACGGCCTGGCTGGGCTTGCTCTGCCATGCTCAGGGCTGGGAGTGTCTGTCTCAGCTCTTTCTCCTTCCCCAGTCAGGGCCCAGAGCCCCTGTCTGACTTCTCACCTCAAGTTTGGCTTCTGGCCAAAGGTGAGCCCATAGATCTTGGTGAGATAGTTGGCAGCAAAGTCCACACTGATCAGGGTGTTTGGCAGGAATCGGGGTGCCAAGGTCAGCTGGAAAGGGAGAAGTTGGGATAGAAAGACCAATGGAGAGCAGAGGTCAGCTCTGGGTCCCACTGCCTGCTACTCATCTGGGCCCCTTCAATTTGTCATCTCCTTATAACCAGAGCCATATTTCTAAACTGGAAACTCAGGGCGCTTGGTGGCTCAGTCGGTTAAGTGTCTGCCTTTGGCTCAGGTCATGATCCCAGGGTCCTTCGATCGAATCCTGCATCGGGCTCCCTGCTCAGTGGGGAGCCTGCTTCTCCCTCTCCCTCTGTTGCTCCCCTCTGATCATGCTCTCTCTCTCTCTCAAATGAATAAAATCTTAAAAAAAAATAAAGTAAATAAACTGGGAACCCATCCCACTCCCCTGATAACACAAAAACCAAACCTCCATGGCTTCCCACATCCCTGAACATTCCAAGCCGTCTAGGCTTGTCCCTGGCCCTGCCTGTCCTCCTGGCCCCTCCCCTCACTGCAGGCCTGGGTCCAGGTGCTAGGCATGTCCTGGGGAACAAAACAGAGAAATGTTCCCATTCCTACCCCCCAAAGCTTACATCTTAGTAGAGAAGACAAGAAACAAGGAACAAAAGCATCTAATAGTGGTAACAAGCTAAAACAGACTGGAGACAATAACTGGGTTGGGTGCTCAGGAACCAGGTGACACTTTGGGCATGAAGGCCTCCCGCTCATGCCATCTGAGGGGCAAGCACCTGTGGCAACAGGGGCGGTGAGTGCAGGTCCCACTTGGGGGTTGCCACATTTGGGAGCTGGAGGAGAGGGAGGGAGTGGGAAGGGTGTTGTGAGGTCCACACAGAGGCCCTCCAACCACAGGTCCTCTCACAGCCATGGGGAGGAGCATGGTTTTCATTCTGGGTGGAAAGTGAAGCCTCAAATATCTGAGCTGGTGGGGGGTGGGGATGGAGGGTAGAAGCAGGCATGATTTTTAAAGATCACTCTGGCCACTCTGAGAAGGAGCTGCAAATGAGGAAGCAGGGCTGTCCCGGTGCGGTGCAGGTGCCCTTGGTGGACCAGGCCAAGAGGGGAGTGCAGGCTTGCTGCGGGTAACCAAGGCACCCCGGGGTCTGTGGCTCAGATGAGTGGTGCTGTGGTGGTTGCAGATATAGAGGGGGGTGCTTATAGAGGTGGGGGGGCGCACGCAGGAGGGAAGCAGAGTTCCACTTCCATTGGACATCTAGGGCAGGCATCAAGGAGTCTCAAGTGGGAGGAGTGGGATGGGTGGGGACGGCCACTGGACACGGCCATGATGCAGATGGGTGCTAATGCCCCCGGGGAGGGGATGAGGCACCTCAAGAAAGCTCTGAGAGAAGTGGCCAGGCCAGAGCCCTGGGGCACACCAGCTATTTTGAAGTTGAGTGCCTCTGCCTTTCCTCATGTTGCCTCTTCCGCAGTGCCTCCCCCATGGAGCCCCCGGCTGAAATCCTGTTAGCCTTCATGGCCTGCTCAAATGTCACCTCCTCCGAGAAACACTCCATGGACTCCCTCCCTGGTGGGAATGAGCTGTCAACCCCACACTTCTGGAAGGCCTAGGCCTCTATTTTCATTATCTGGCCATTCTGATACCCTGCATTAAGGTGTGGGGTCTCACTAGGTCCACGTGTGAACAGCAGTTGGGACCCAGCGGCCACCCTAGAAAAGGCCCTGGTGAAAGTTCCCAGAGCTCAGCCCCAGACACCAGGGCTCCCCTTACCTTGTTATTGGCCAAGTACAGGTAATTGAGATTGGTCAGATGCTCAAACGCCTCCTCCGGGAGCCCTTCAAAGGACAGGCATCGGTCAGAGCCCTGGATGAAGGAGATGCTACAGGGGAGCATGCCACCACCAACCCCCCCACCCAGTGCCCACCCCACTTGCCAGGACTGGGGAGGGCCCCCCCCCCAGAGACAGGTTGGATTCTGATCCCTTCCCAACCAGTCCCAGCAGGCCTGCCCAGCCCCCTTTTTCCCTTGCTCACCACCCCCACCACTGCTCAGAGGAGCAAGTGGAAAGGGCTCAGAAATGACCAATCCTTCACTTGCTCAGAGCCACCTCGGTGGGAATGGGTCTTCGTAAGGTCAGGCCACAGGGCAGAGGACGCAGCCCCACCCTTCCCCATCAGAAAGGAGTGCTCCCCTGAGGTGTGGCCCTAAAGGGTCTCTCTGACCCTCCTGATACCCAGCTCAGGGCAGCGCAGAGCTGTGGCCCTGGCACCTCCCGACCCCCTAGCCCACCCCTGCCCCAGCTGGCAGATGTAGTGTCAGGACTCGGCTGTTGCTGGGAGCCCAGCCAAACTGGCCCTCCTCCAGGCCGGAGGCCGGCCTCTGACACTCAGTTCCGGGCTCCTGGACCCTCAGATGCTGGGACTCACCCAAATATCTAAGGAGAGGGAACAGTTATATAAACTGTGCAGCGTCTCTGCCGCTGTGTAAAATGATGGCCACTGAGAGTTTCTAGGAACCTGAAAAACGCTGCTGTGCTAACTGCTATATGGTGGTTATGGTATAGTACCTATCCTACAAGTTCAGCTATAAATTTAAAAAAACCCAAAGAAAAAAGACTAGATTGGATTGTGGTGATGGTTGTACAACTGTATAAACTTACCCAAACTCATCAAATTGTACTTTTACATTGGATAAATCTCACAGTATAGAAGTTATACCTCAATAAAGCTGTTTTTTTAAAAAGTGGATAGACCAAAACATCAATAGTGATGAACTCCGTGTGTCAGAATTATGAGTGGGTTTCTTCTTTTCCATTTCATTTTATACATTTCCAAATTTTCTATTATAAATTATTTTCATATCAGAAAAAAGTATAACCTTTTACAATTAGAGGATTCTACAGCTCTTTGATTCTGAAGGCCTTCTGTAAACATACTGGTCCATGACAAAGGCCCTGGCAATCCAAGCTTCTCTGAAGCCTGTCCCCTGATCCAACACCCAGCTCAGGGACACCTGGGGGTGGGGTGGCTCTCAGGCAGCCACCAGCCCAGCCCTCTGTTTTCCGTATCTTAGGGTCTGCAGGGTGGACCTCTTCCCATGGGCACCTGGTCTCCCGCCTGGCATCCCTGTCCCAGGCTCTGGGTGATCCCTCACCTCGGGAAGTCAGACGGTTGTTCTGGAGGTTCAGAGTTTCCAGCCGATGCAACCTGGAGAGCTCCCGGGGGTAGATCTTCTCCAGCTGGTTGTTCTGGGGAGTGGGGGACGGGGTGGTGAGGAAGCAGCCTCACGAGAGGCCCAGGCTCCTGCCTCACTTGAGGCTCACCCCCACTCCTGTCCCAGGAGCCAGTCCCTCTGTTGGGCACCTCCTTTGGGGTTCACCCCACACAGACAGACCTGGGGCTGGGCCAGGCCTGGGCCTCAGTATGGGAGGCATGCAGGTCCCGCCTTATAGGAGCCCATACATGGGCATCTACAGACAGTTCAAACTTGGGAGTGCCATCTCCCCTGCTCCCTCCATGTTCCTATGTGGTGACAGGCATCCCCAGCCCATTCTCTCCACCCCAAGCCAGAAACTACTTTGGGTTGCCTTTCCGGAAGGGGGGGGAAAACCTGTGGTCCTGTGGTCCTCACTCCTTCTGGAATGCTTTAAAACACTGGGTGGGGGATCCCTGGGTGGCTCAGTGGTTTAGCACCTGCCTTCGGCCCAGGGTGTGATCCTGGAGACCAGGGATTGAGTCCCATGTCAGGCTCCCTACGTGGAACCTGCTTCTCCCTCTCCCTGTGTTTCTGCCTCTCTCTCTCTGCATCTCTCTCTAATAAATAAACAGATAAAATCTTTTTAAAAATAAAATAAAAAATAAAATAAAATGCCAGTAATGTGTGCAGCCCAGGTGGCTCGGTGGTTTAGCACTGCCTTCAGCCCAGGGTGTGATCCCGGAGATCCGGGATCGAGTTCCACGTCGGGCTCCCTGCATGGAGCCTGCTTCTCCCTCTGCCTGTGTCTCTGCCTCTCTCTGTGTGTGTCTCTCATGAATAAATAAATAAAATCTTTTTAAAAATAAAAATTAGGGCAGCCCAGGTGGCTCAGTGGTTTAGCGCGGCCATCAGCCCAGGGTGGGATCCTGGAGACCCAGGATCGGGTCCCACATCGGGCTCCCTGCATGGAGCCTGCTTCTCCCTCTGCCTATGTCTCTGCCTCTCTCTCTGTCTCTCATGCATAAATAAATAAAATCTTTAAAAATAAAATAAAATAAAATTTAAATAAATAAATAAATAAAATACTGGGTGGGGTATCACCTCCTCCAGAAGCCTTCCTGAATTGGATTGAGGGCTGGATTAGGAGCTGCTCTGGGCCCTACCACACTAGTCCTCTGTCTCCATCTGTTATCTTCAGCTGTTAAGATCTCTGCCTTCCCCCAGACTGTCCTCCCTCCATGCCCAGCCCCTGACGCCACACCTGAGTCGTAGACCAGGTACCCAGGGGACGTGAATGAACCAACAGTAAGTGTTGCCTTAACTTGTCCCTTTCTTCCACAGGCCACCCTGGCCTTGAGCTCCCTCTGCTCTCAACCTGGACGCATCAGTTTGGGTGACCACGGACAGGTCCCTTTCCTTCACTGGGCTTGACCTCTTGAGTAGAACAGCCTCTCCCTCTGCCCCAGGGCTGCACAAAACCGGTCACGGGTGCACCCACTGCCCCAGAATCCCCGTCTGGAACACTGTGTCCCGATTCTCACAATCTCGCCTGTACCCCAGCCAGAGAGGGGACTCTATCTTCTGAGCCCGCAGAGCACCCTATCAGATCCACTTTCTCTTATTTTCCTGGCCTGGGTGTCCAGGGCATCCTGCCCATTCAGAGGGTCAGCCGCTGGGCAGATCTGTGTCCATTTTTCACAGGGTCTGACTCTATTTATGGGTCTCAGCCCAGACTCCTCCAAGCAAAACAAAGCAGTTGTAATAGCACAGTACTCTGTGACCAGGACGTTGGAGCAGGGAGTGCCCTAGCGCCCTGTGTCTGGGGGTCTGGACAAGCAGGGGGCTATGAGCATTATGGGTGGGGACAGGAGCCACGAGCTTAGGGGCCCACCCCTGTGACCGTGACTGTAGTGCCCGTGTCACCTGCAGAGACAGGTGGTTGGTGTGCTCAGGAAGGTCCCCCGGGAATTCGCGCAGGTCAATGCCACCACAGTCCACGACACCTTCCTGGGAGCAGGCACAGTCGCGGGGGCAGTTGATGGTGGCAGGGCCAGGCCCCGGCTCCTCGGGACTCAGAACCAACACTGGCTCCTCCTCCACAAATTCATTCTCTTCAGGGCTCAGGCTGTGGGCCCCACTTCGGCCAAAGCCCGGCGACCTCGCCGTGCCTACTGGTCCCAGCTGCAGCTGCGGTGGCAGCAGCAAGAGGAACAGCAGCACCCCGCTCCGGGCCATGGTACCTGTGGGAGGACTTAAGTCAGGTCTCACCTGGCAGGTGCAGTGGACACAGGTCTGGGACCCACATTGTTCACACTGGGGCCCACCTGGGCACAAGACAGAGCCTATTCGAGGGTAGATCACACATCTGATCTGCTCACTGCTACACTCCTGCTCCACCCACCTCCCCGTCATCAGAGCTGCCCTCTGGAGGGACGAGGTGACGCCCTGTCCTCAGGCAAGTCAGCACCCTTACCAGGCCTGGCCCCAAGGCATCTTTACCCCCACTTCACAGAAGGGGAAGCTGAGCCTGAGGACGAACTGTGACTGGCAGGGCTTGGCTAGGACTTTGCCAAGCTCTTGCTGCCCCAGCATGGGCAGCGCTGGGAGGCTCTTACCTCCTCCAGAGCCATGGAGCCAGCACCAGCAGGGTGCATCTGGGCTCTTCAGCTTACCATTCTAGGATGTTCAGGACTTGATCCTGTCTCTCTTCTAATACCCCCACCCTAGTTAGACAGGTCTACCTAGGAGATCCTGTCTCTAGGCCTTTGCACATGCTGTTCCTTCTGTCTGGAACTCCCTGCCCCTTTTTGTGCAGGCAGCAACTTCTCTAAGAATAAGTGTAGCCATTGCACCCCCTGGAATACCCTGACAAACCCTGAGCTGACCCAGGGCTCTCATGGGGCATGGCATGAGTTGGGTCGGGCTGTGAATACGTGAAGTTATCTTTCTCCCACAGAGGACTGTGAGCCTCTCAGTGTCTGGGTGGAGGCCCAGCGCAGAGCCAGGCACAGAGCAGGCCTCCACTGAATAGAGCTGCTGCCATTCTCCAGGACCTTAGAAGCCTCTTCCTGATGTTCACACCCTCAGCTGGCCTCACCGGAGCCTACTGAGCTCACCTGACTGCCACTACCTGCAAAAGACCACCCCCCAGCATGGTCCCCTAGGGCAGCAGGGGAGGAGGAGTGGGGATGGCCTCAGGCCACAAGGAAGATGCAAGGGTCCCTATCTTCTAGGCAGCGCAGGGGACTAGCTTGGCTCTGAGCCAGCCCCTGGAGTTCTTTTTACAGAAACTCACTTAGCAAACATCTCTGGGAAATGCTAAGTTGTGAGAGGCCACAGCTCAGGTGCATGGACTCTAGAATCCCACAGACCCCAGTGTGAGTCCCTCTCCAGCACTTAGCATTTCCTGAGCCTCTCTCTTCATCTGACAATGCAATGATACATCCCAAACCATAGCAACTACAAGGAGTCAGCAAGGTAAGAGACGTGCAGCGCCTGGCACCTCCTAGGTGATGAGGTGTGGTCACCACAAATGCAGGTACATAGCATGCACTTGGCCCTGGGTGGTGGTGGGGGTTGGGGGGTGTGGAGGTATGCCTCAGTCTGAGGCTCTCGTGCTGGCACTGGATTAAGAACCACACCTCACAGGGCAGATACAAAGGTCTGAGTTGCTGGGCCTTGCCACTGCTGCTGAGGTCTGGTTAGGAAGGCAGGCACTGGAGCCAGATGCTGGGGCTGCAGTCAGCTCGGGCTCTCGGTTGACCTTGGGCAAGTCACCCACTAAACCTCGGCTTCCTCACCCATCCACAGAGGTTACCAGAGCTGCCCTCGTGGGGAGACTGGGAGAGTCAGAGAGAGGCGCATACTGTGCACCGTGAGTGCTCACTAAATGTTCGCTCCTTGTACCACTAATATCACGGGTCCTGCCCACTCCAGAGCCCCCCTGAGTCTTCCCCTTCTCTTGCCTAGATCCTGCCTGGTGTTTGCAGTCTAGCCCCAGGCCCACCTCCCCACAGCTTTGCAGACTCTGGCCTCCTATGAATTCTGGCTGCCCTGAGGCTGTAATGGCATTTCAGACACTGCTTTGTCTCACTCGCTGCCCAGCCCCCTCTCCAAGGTGAAGTCCCCTCTGCCCTCAGCCCTGTGCTGGCGCAAGAGACACATGCAAGCTGGCGCACTGCCCTGCCCTCAGACTAGAGGGGGCAGCAGAGCCAGGACAGTAACACCTACCCCACCCTCCACCCCAGATGGAGTGAGTCCTGTGAGGCCCCAGAGAGAAAGGTGTGAGTAGTAGAAGAGGGGCAGCATCCTTGAATCCATCTAGGTCCGTGAGGCCTAAGCAGACTCAGGCCTCAGCCACTGGCCTGGCAGGAAACCAGGGACCTAGTACATGCACAGCTCCCGGGCCCCAGGGAACAGTTGGCAGGCAACACCCTGGCCCTATGCCCACCCTGTCACTCCCCTGCTGCCCCATCTCCTGACCAAATGGGCAATTCAGCCTCCACGGTCTACAGACCATCATTCCCACGTACATTATAACCCTTCCCTTCCCCGCCCCCCCGCCCCCAACTAGCTCAACAGCCTTCAGCTCCTGGAAACATTAGACCAGAGTCCCCCTCTCTGCCTGTCTGTCTGACCCCAGACCAGGGTTCTGGGAGGGGGAGTGTGGGCACAGGCCTAAGCCCCAAATCAACCAGGGCAGGAGGCCAGGGAGAAGGGTCCTCCCCACATATCCTGTGTACTCACTAGACCAGCTAGTTTTCCTCCCTCCCCGTTAATTTGTAACTTAAAAATACTTTATATTAACATTATGAACCATATTGAAATGTTACCACCATCACTTTATAGTCAAGGGAGCTGCAGCCCAATGGGTTGGCCAGTGCGACACAGCTGTTAAGTGGTGATGCTAAGCTCCAGCCGGGGGCCTTAACCATGATGCCCTTGGGCTCTCCCCTGGGCCAAGCACAGCTGGGCACTAGAGACCCACAGAGACCACTCAAGTTTGGCTCTTGCCCTTAAAAAGTTCATACCTGCCCTATCCAATGTGGTGGCCATATGTAGCTACCCAGCACTTGAAATGTGACTAGTCTAAGTTGAAAGGTACTGTAAGTATAAAACGCAGTGTGCATGGATTCCAAAGACTAGTACAAAAGAGGATGTAAGGGCAGCCCAGGTGGCTCAGCGGTTTAGCGCCGCCTTGGGCCCAAGGCATGATCCTGGAGACCTAGGGTCGAGTCCCACGCCGGGCTCCCTGCATGGAGCCTGCTTCTCCCTCTTCCTCTCTCTCTCTCTCTCTCTCTCTGGTCTCTCGTGAATAAATAAATAAAGTGAGGATGTAAAATATATCATTAATATTAATACTATCTCATAAATATTAATTTTTATATTAATATATATTTCAAATAATTGAGTTAAATAAATTACTAAAATTAATTTTATCTGTTTCACTTTATTTATTTTTTAAAGATTTTATTTATTTATTCATAGAGAGAGAGAGAGAGGCAGAGACATAGGCAGAAGGAGAAGCAGACTCCACGCAGGGAGCCCAATGCGGGACTCAATCCCGAGTCTCTGGGATCACGCCCTGGACCTAAGACAGCGCCAAACTGCTGAGCCATCTGGGCTGCCCTCATTTTATTTTTTTTATTTTTTTTTCATTTTATTTTTTTAATGTAGCTTCACATTGCCTACATGGCTTGCATTCACGGCTCACATTATATTTCTATCAGACAGTGATGGCATGGACGCTAAATGTACAATGAGCATTATAGGCCCAGTGTCATCAGAGGTATGACGGAGGGAAGCTAGAGTCCACAGGGGGCCAGAGGAGAGCTAACCTTGCCTGAGGTCAAGACTTCTCCGAAGAAATGATGCCTTATCTAGTCATGAAGGTTGAATATCGGGCAAAAGGGAGAGGGTGACATAAGCAAGGAGGGAAGAACCTACAAAGATACAGGTGCAAGAGAGCCCATCAGTGACCTCCACAGAGCTTGCTAGAGTGTCTGCCAGGTATTGGGGACTGGGAGGGATGCAGGTGGGTAGTCCAGCTAAGAAGGGACTTGGAAGCCAGGTTAGGGGGAGCAATCCTTAAGATCTCAGGACGAATGAGGAGCCACTGCAGAGCAGGAGTGTGCCATAGGCAGGTTTACGGATGGAGCAGTGGAGAGCTCTCCGAGGCTGTGCAATAGTATGGGCAATGGGTAGTAAGCCTGGTCTGGGCAGAGAGAGGTGCTGGGATGGCGAGGAGGAGCTGGATTCACAGGAGAGGGAGGAAGATCAGACAGGGCTTGGTGAGTCCTGTCTCCTCCTCTGGACCTTGGGATCCTGGGCAGCCTCAGCTCCACCACCTGCTTTTCTGTGGAATTGGCTACATCGTGGCCCTTCTGAGTCTCAACCTGTTGTTACTGTTTTTCTGAGTCTCAACCTGTTGTTGCTGTTGTTCTAAGAATGTTGAGCGAGATTAGCTCCTAAAGACCCTCTGTGTGCTCGGCCAAGTTGGGAGCTGTGTGTGGAAGAGCAGTGGAAAGAGCAGGCCCCTTGGCTCCAGGAGTCCTAAGTGAGGGGCCCCCTGGTGACAACTCACACCACTGGGACAGCAAGTGGCTAGCAAGAGGGGCAGCTCGGCCTGCCCTGAGCTCTTTCTCAGGGGGAGTGCTTTTGCAACAGCAGGATCGGGTTCCCCTCCTGCCTGCTGTGTGAGTCTGGACAAAGCACTTCACCGCCTGAGCCTCTACAAGTCTGGACAATCCTCATGAGGGTTAAATGAAATGACATGTCCATCTGACGTTGGTGTTGAGCAAGTGCGACACACGGGGTTACTATTCCCAAGGAGGTCCCTGCGACCTGCTGCCTCTCACCCCACCTAGCACCCCTGAGGAACCAAACCTCAAGGCCCAGAAGGGCTTACATGGGGGATTAAGGCAAGACTAGAAGAAGGAAAGGGAAGGGAAACCCAAACCAGGACACAGATCCTCAGTCCCTAGTGGTAGCTTCCTCCTCCACTCAAACATAGTAAAAATTCACTAATCACCTGCTTTGTGCCGGGCCCCAGACAGCTGCATCTTATCATCTCTACTAGAAATCCCCAAACTAAGAGTCTTCCTACTCTGGAGATAGGAAATTCAAGCCCCAAGGGGCTCCCATTACTGCCCATCCCCAGCAAACTCCTACTCAAATGCCCCTGCTCTGAGAAGCTGTTGCCCCTTCCTTGACCGGGTTAGGAAGTTCTTTAGTGCTCACACAGCACCCCTGGCCCGCTGCAGCTTGCACGATTCAGGGAAGCCTTTCCAGACTCCTCAGGCATAGAGTGGGTGCTCAGGAAAGGTTTGCTGAGTGCAGAGATGAAATTTGTGAAAGGTAGAGTTGGAAACGATTTGCATCATTATCGGTCTGTCTGCCCCCGCCCCCCGCCCAGTTTACAGATTAGTATGTTGAGTTACAGCCAGAACAAGAATCTGTGTCTTCTGACTCCTGCCCAGAACCTTGAACTGCTCCTGGAGGCCGAGTAGGAGCTCTCCAGGCAGACAACGGGGAGGAAAAGTACTCCAGACAGAGGGAAGGGCATGAGCAAAGGCACAGTGTTGGGGGGCCGGGGGAGGGGGGAGGAGGTGCCTTTAAAGAAGGGATGAGGC
Organism: Vulpes vulpes; assembly: GCF_048418805.1. Taxonomy (NCBI): domain Eukaryota; kingdom Metazoa; phylum Chordata; class Mammalia; order Carnivora; family Canidae; genus Vulpes; species Vulpes vulpes. Next base: position 157,250,396 of record NC_132791.1, read on the forward strand.
AGGGGATGAGGTTAGGGCTGGAGGACCAAGTCTCCAAGGGTGTCAGCCACTAGGCTAAGGTGCCGTGATAGGGAGCTGTCAAGGGTACCAGGCAGCTCATGGTCAGAGGTCTTGTGTATGACTCTACAGCACCTTTAGGCCACTATTAGTCACCCATTCCCAAAGATTCAGATTAAAAAGAACAAAGTACGTTCCCGCAAGATTTCGTGAACACAGTCATGTGAATCTAACACTTCTTAACTTGCACTCACGCTGGAGCAGTGGGCCCGGAGCCCTAAAAGGGGCCGTGCGCCTCCTCCGCAGGGGGCTGCGGCGGTTCCCAGCAGGGGTGCCCCGGAGCCGCCAGGCCACGGTTCCACTGCCCCTCCCACCCCCGCCCCCGCGCGCCCGAGCCCGAGCGCAGCAGCTCGGGGGTGCGGGCCTCAACGGGCCGGCGATGGCCTCCCGGCGCCAGGCGCGCATCCCTCCGCGCCTTGGGGACCAGGGACGGTCCGAGCCCCCGCACCTCGGCCGGCGCCTGCTCAAGCTCCGGCTGCCACTGCCCCGCGCCCCAGGGGCTGCCAGGGGCTCGCCCCGCCGCCACCCCCTCCTCCACCCCGCGGCGCATCAGGTATCCCAGCCCCCGCCCCAGCCTGGCGGTTCTGGGACCCGCAGCCCCGGCCTTCCGCCAGCTGTCCCCGCGGGAGGCCGCCGCGCAGACCGACAGACGGACACCAGGTGCGGGCCGAGGGCTCCGCGGGGCAGCCGAGCCCCGAGCCGGTCCGGACGGAGGTCGCGCGGGCTCCCGCCACACCTGTCCGCGCCTCCCGGAAGCGTACCTCGGCCCCCTCCGGGCCTCAGTTTCTCTGCCTGTCACCGGGTCGGAGGGAGGGCTGGCCGGGCGAGCTGGGCGGGGGTCCCCGCCCCTGGCCGCTGCCACCTGCCCCCGCATTCCCTGCCGCCGCCCGGTCCTCCCATCCGCCTCCCATCCGCCCTCAGATTCTTTCCAGATGTGCGCAGCGGGGGGGGGGGGGCAGTCCCGGGCCGGCCAGGAGGGAAGGCCCCCGCCCCGGCCGCGAGCGCGGAGGGGCCGCGGGGCCGCGGGGCGCTGCCGGGCGCGCGGGGTGCAGGGCTGCCCCCGGGGGGCGAGTGCGGCGGCCGGCCCGGGGCAGCTGCTGCGGAGCCGAGCCCCCCGCGCGGGCCGCTCCCCGGCCGCCCCCCGCGCCGCCCCGGCCCACCCGGCCGCCCGCGCCCAGTACCTGCCGCGCCCCCGCGCCCCGCCGGCCGGCCGCGCTGTCCCGAGTCCCCGCGGCGCTCCGCGGGCGCGGGCTCCTTCCATTCAAGCCGAGCCGCGAGCTCGGCGACGCAGGGCTTGCTGTGGGCCTTCTCCTCCCCGCCTCTCCCCCGCCCCCTCCGCACCGCGTGCATCTGCTGGACGCCGGCCTCCTCCGGACACGCGCGTCGGGCCCCCGCGGGCGCGCGGGGGTGGGGGTGGGGGTGGGGGTGGGGGTGGGGCCCTCCCCGGGAGGGAGAGCCCCCGCCCGACCCTCTCCCCTCCTCCGCCCGGGCGGGGCCGCCCCCCCACGCCCCCGCCGCCCCCCACCGCGAGGCGGGGAGGCGGGGGTCCAGCAGCCCGCACCGCGTCCCGGTTCCCGCCTTCCGCAGGGCAGCCGGACCCGCTCCAGGCCCCCGCACCTGAGAGGAGGGCAGGGCGGAGGCCCCTTCAGCCAGGCGCCTCTGAGCCCACGTTCCTCCTCATGACCGAGGATTTTGCAGCCGCTCCAGGCACGAGCACCTCCGTTCACTCTCCCACCCCGGGGTCCTGGGCCGTGGCTAACGGGGCCTCCAGCCAAGACCCCGCTGGGCCCCTTCCCGGAAAAGTTCCCCGCCCTCCCCCTCCCCCCCCCCCCGCCCCACGCCCACGTTGACCCTGCGCCCAGAGCCTCGTGAGCCTTGAAGGACGGTAAATTGGGCTGGGAGTAGGGTGCATGCGGATCTCAGTCGCCGGAGACAAGGGGCGGTGAGTAGGGAGTCCTCGCGGCACCATATTGCTCCCAGGAGCTGAGACCGGTTCCAAGTCAAGGAGCACTAACTACTAGCAGCTGAAGCAACACTGTTTGGCGCCAGGGGCTTTGGCGGTAGACCGCAGGGGGCTGGGTTTAGGTGGTACTTGGCACTTCCACTGCCTCTAGGACGCTCTCCCCATACCTGCTCTCTCCTGTGGGTAGGGCACCCCCAGCCACCTTACCTGGCTGCCCTCCTCCTGGACAGGGAGAAGGGTAAATAACTCAAACTTGGGACCGCTTGCTCAACTTAAATTGCTAATACCCTGAATGAAGGAAGGAAGGAAGGAAGGAATGGCTCATGGAAAGCATCTTTCATGGGCTTCTGCTGCTGCATCCAGACTGGACCACATACATTACTCTCTAAGCTTGACTATCCTGAAAGAGGATTCTTTTTGGCCCCATTCACGGGGAAGGAGATCACCTGACAAAGGAGAAGTGGTTTATGGAGTAAAATGGCCAGGTTTACCCTTCTCCACAGCCCAGGTTCTTTCCATGACAAACATGGGCAAGTCACTTGAGAAGGCAAATGCAGAGACTGAATTTGAACCCAGAGCTGTCTGTTTCCATTACATCAATAACTCAAAAACTTAGCAAGCATGAGAAAGGGAAACATTTTGCCTTCTTTGGCTTCAGATTTCACTTCTCTCTGAGCTCAAACTTGAGAGCTGGTATGATTCACACAGGATTGGACAGGGGCCAACCCAGAGATGTATCTCCTGTCTTCTCAACATTGAGCCTAGATTCAAGTGGAGCTAGAAGAAGATTCTTCTGACTTGAATGAATACCCATAAACTAAAGGAAATTTTCTAGAAGGACAATGAGAACTGGCACATACTGAATACTTACTAAGTGCCAGGCACTGTGTGAAATCCTTAAATATCTTAATCACCCCAATCCTTTGGGGAAGGTATTTTCTGTTACCTGTAACTGCTGGGGCCAGCCACAGCACACACCGTATCTCCCCCACCCCGCCCCCAGAGAAATAGGCTTTTCTGTGGAATGCCAAGCTGATGCCCACACAAACATTGTAGCTGTCCAGCACTGTAGACACACTAAAATCAGCTGTCTGAAATAGAAGATGGAGGTATCACTTTGAGTATCTCTGGCGGAAAATGGAGGTGATCCTGGCACTCTAGAAGGAAATCCTCTAACTTTCAAAATAGCGATAAAGAGTTGAGTTTGAAACTGAGGGTTCCCAATCCACTTATGCTGCTTTGGCTCCTTTATGCCTCATTTTCAGCTCCTGTTCATATTACTCTACTGCATGGTGTCAAGAACAAGCTTTGGACTTAGATTTGGGTTCAAATCCCAGCTGGGTTCAAATGGAGATATAAATAGTACCCAGTCCTTGCAGATTGTCTAAATTAAATGAAAAATTGGAAGTAAATAAGAAACTGGAAGTACAGAACCCTGCACAGCATCCGGCACATGTAAGTGCTCAATAAATGGCAGCTGTTATCATTGCAAAACTGTCACCGAGACCTGATTAAACATCTATGAAACATTATTAAAACAAATGACACGTGGCAAGAATTAACGAGAAATCTCTGCTTGATCCAGGGTAAGTGCCTTCTAATTCAAAACAGTAAGAAACAAGAAAACTCAAAGGAGGGGAGTAAAGACTGAGAGAGCTAGGAATGAAAGACAAGAGGGCTCTCATGGGGTGTTGGTGAGGATAAGGGGAGATAAGGTGTTGTTATACCTTCATCATCAGAAAAGAAAATAATTCTTCTTACTTTGACCGGAGGGCTCAAGACCTTTCCTTATTAAGTAGCAGAATCGTTACTCTGGGAGCTCTGGGAGCAGCTTGTTTTCTGAACATTTAGAGATCAAATCAATGGTGTTGTTTTGTGTATAGGGGTTCCATCGGAAGGATCTTGATAAAAGACAAAATATCTGGGGTGCCTGGGTGGCTCAGTTAGGCATCTGCCTTTGGCTCAGGTCATGGTCCCAGGATCCTGGGATCGAGCCCTCCATGGGGCTCTCTACCTGGAGGAAAGCCTGCTTTTCCATCTCTCCCTGCTTGTGTGCGCGCGCGCTCTCTCTCTCTCACTGTCAAATAAAGCCTTAAAAAAAAAAAAAAGACAAAACATCAAAGAACAAGCAGGGTATGATGGAAGAACCACAGGCCAAGTCAGATACAGAAAAGGTCTTTTGGGCTCCTAGAACATCTCATAGAAACTTTTTATTATTGGACTCATTTTGCTGTATGTTTTTCCTTTCTTTCCCCCACTGGACTGTAAAGGCTTCAGGGCAGGGACCTCATCTCATGTTCTGCAAGGTCCCTTTCCAGTCCTAAAATATCATGACTGCAGTAGGCAGCATGAACCCCCCAAAATACCCACACCCTAATCCCTAGAGCCTGTGAATGTTACATTATGTAGCTAAAGGGACTTTGCAGATATAATTAAGGTTATGGACTTTAAAACAGGGGGATTATTTTGGATTATCCTGTGAGCCTAACCTAACACATGAGCTCTTGAAAACAGAACATTCTGTGGCTGGAAGTAGGAGGTAGGAGAGGTGAGGCAGAAGGGAAGATCAGAAAGAGGTGAAACATGAGGACGCGGCTAGCGTTAAGGGTGAAGGAAATGCAGGCAGCCTCTCCAAGCTGAGAACCCTAGGCTGCCAGCACGCACATGGGGACTTCAGTCCCACAGCAGCAAATCACTGAATCTTGCCAACAACCTCAGTGAGCATGGAAACACATTCTCCCCTAGAGCGCTCAGGTCAGAGCCTGAAGCAGCCAATGCCTTGACTTCAGCCTCGAGAGACCTGGAGCAGAGAAACCAGCCAAACCCACCCAGACTTCGGAGCTACAGAACTATGAGACAATGGACGTGGGTCAAGGTAGGCCACTACGTGCGTGGTAATTTGTTAAAGCAGCAATAGAAAACTAATACAAACATTAATAACTGAAACCAGTACACGGTACAACAGCATTTTCCCATATGTCATTTCACTTAATCTTCAACAACAAGCAGGATGGTATTATTGCCTCCTATTTTAGGAAACTGAGGCTCAGGGAGGATAAAAAAACTTGCTCAGGTGACCAGCTAATGAGTGCTTGAGTCAGAATTCACACTCAGGATCCAACGTCAGAGAGAGTGGTCTCCTACACTGCAGCTGCCATTCTGTGGCTTTAAAGGTCTACTGCCTTGAGCTAAGTAAAATGAACTTCAGAAAAGACAAAAACAAACACAACTGAGGCTGCTTTCACACTATGAAAACAGAAAAGCTCTGAATATTCATTTCTTTCTGTGTCTTCCAAAGTTATCTAATAAGTCACAGAACAAGTGAAGTTATAAACAAGGAAGTATAAAAATACCTAGTCTTCTTTCTGACACATGGAAGAAAAGATTTTGATCAATGGCAAAAGGAGAAATCCTCAAAAGAGTGGCTGTCGACGAAGTATTTTCTCCCATTCAGATGCTCTTCTAGCCACTGTTAAGGTATATCTTGCACAGGTGCCCTGTTTGCCAATCTGGTTTAGGGATGTCTCTGTGTTGGAGCTTTTTGTCCACTCTGGACCAGTTTTTATTTGTCAGGAAATTCAACTGACTTTTAGTCTGAAATTCCTCTTTTATAGTTCTTCCCCTTAGTTCTAATAAATAAGCAACACAGCCCCTCCCTCTCATTGGTCTTTCCATCTGCGAATATCTGTGAACTGTTATCACCCCCTGCCCTTGGGCATGACTTTGCTAAGCTGAAGTCTCTTGTCTGCTTGCCTAAGTCTTTCCCTTATACTGCTTGTTGTATCTTCACATCTGAACTTCTTTTCCATTTATTTCTGTTCGAATGAGGTGTCTAATCTTGAACAGAGTGTATTGCACACTACAGAAGATGCTGTATTCTAAAAGGTGAACTTTACAATATTTTACAAAGAAAAAGAAAACATCCTGCTGTTTGGTAGTTGGTAAGAAAACTGTAGCACTTACTGCTTCTCAGCCTGCAGCTTAAATAAACAGCAGACTGCAATGAATTTCCCCCAATTTTACATAAAAGTTTATGACCACAAAATCAGTAAATAAAAGCCCAAATGCTTACTACATGCTGCTGAAAACAGCACTGTGACTATTTACAATGTATTTAAATGACTATTAATAGGATAGATTAAATGGACATCACTTTTTGCAATAAATTTTGGATATGATACATTAAAAAAATATTCCTCCAAGAAGTCTGGTTAAAATTCCATACCAGATTAAACTTCCTGCCAAATGGAATCAGACGCCACATTTCTTAAGGGCCAGAAATCTGGCTGCATATTCTCTGTTCTAACCAAGAACTAAAGAGCTGTTTGTTTGCAGCAGTCTCCAGATAGATATTAATACTGGACCTTTCCAGTAGATTTTGTAACTCTCTATTGAGAAAAACTCTTAAAATTTGGCCAGACACAGCTGTGGTTCCTGATAGCACATAATTCTTTCGGGGCCCTTATTAGCTGTTTAGTACTATACCCCTAATTCCTAACTCATATCAGTGTGGTCTCTAAACAAACCCAGTCCCACAGATTAATTTACCTACTGATTTACAATCTGGCTGATTACCATTTTTATTCTGGTCTATAACATCCAGTAAATTCTTTGTGTTCAGAAAGCAGTTATGCCATGGGCAGCTACAACTGTGATCTTTGGCTGAAATGCAAACCTTCTGAAAGTCAAACTAAAGAATTCTATATTCATTCACTAAGTTACAGAGACTATTAAATTTTAATGATTCCTGAAGAAAATATAAGGATGTGGACAGTGCACAAAAATACGCAAATTGTCCCCAATCCTGAAGCTAGCATATTATCTGAACTCAAAAGATTATCACAAAATGTTCCAATGAATCAATTCCTTCCTGTTAAAAAATTTCTCAAATAACATTAGGAACCATCTGTTAAGTACCTACTGTGTGGCTTGACATTTTATACCTATAATTGCTAATCCTCACAGCCAGCAAGGGAGAATTATTATTCCCTTTCTACAAAGGGAGAAGGAAGCTCAGAGTCCTTACTTATTATTAGCTCAAGGTCCCGAAGCTGTTTAAGTGCCAGAGCTAGGACCAAAACTCACATCTGATGGACCCCAACTTTTTTATACCAGGTTCCTCTAAAGTATTATTTTCTGTAATTGCTAATGTTTCAGATGATAAAGCTATTAATATAGGATTTAAGTTCATATTTATTTTTTTCTAAGGTGACATATATTGGGAGAACAGAAGGGGTTTGTATTTATATGTGATTGAAACTTTCAAAGGGATTTTACAATTTAAAAAGAACTTTAATGATCATTGTCCAAAACTTGAGAAACTTTATTGATGCTTACTCTGGTAGACACTGTATTAATACAAGAAACACAGAGATGAATAACAGAGTTTCTACCCTCAAGGTGTTCACGGTTCAATGAGACCATTAGAAAAGAATTAACAGTGTCCTCCTTTTGCACAGGAAGAAACTAGACTGTGAGGTCTAAGTGCCTTACTCTGATTTAGCTTCCCAGAGGCAGACAGGACCTGATCCAAGATTCTTCTGATCACAATTCAGTGACTCTTCCACAGGCCCTACCTCCCCATCCACTTCCTAATCATGTTCTCCGTTATTGTTTACATATTCAACAAGGATTGTAGAAATCTGAGAGTCTGAATTAATCTGGACAAGTACAGCAACAAGGCTAATGATTTTAATGCACACAGAACCCAGTAGGCCACTTTTTAAAAAGCTGTGATCAAACCACAAACTGACTTTTCTTATTACTTTGGGCTGCTACAATCTTAAATTGAAAGACTGCTCTAAGCTGCAAATATTTTCAAAGAAAGAGCAGGGTTAAGTCAGACTAAAAGAGAACTCTCTTTTCCTTCCTTCCTTCCTTCCTTCCTTCCTTCCTTCCTTCCTTCCTTCCTTCCTTCCTTCCTTCCTTCCTTCCTTCCTTCCTTTTTTTTCTTGTTTATTTGTCAGAGAGAACAAGCAGGGGAAACGGCAGACAGAGGGAGAAGCAGGCTCCCTGCTAAGCAAGGAGTCCAAAGCAGGACTCAATCGCAGGACCCCAGGATCATGACCTGAGCTGAAGGCAGAGACTTAACTGACTGAGCCACTCAGGGCCCCCCTAAAGGAGAACTCTTAGTGTTCTCTTCCATCATTAGGGCCATGAAGGTCATTGTAGTAGAGAATGCATTTCTGTGACGTGGTTCCTATACTCAGAAATGCCCCCTGTGAATTGTTTTCAAATTGTTATTCACCTCTCATTCATATACTTGATGACAGCAAGCCAAGACTTTGTACTGGAGGAAATGGATACAAGAAATGCAGTCTCTGTTCAGGGGAAACTGAAACAAATTACTACAAAGGAACGATTAACTCCACTTGTGGCAAAAAGGGACAGCTTCCTGAAAGCTAGGGCATGAAAAGGATGAAAAGGAATTTGCCAAGCGGATGGGGGGGGGGGGGGGGGAGGGGGCAGGGAGAACAGCGAGATGCTGTTGTTGCTGTTGCAAGATGCGTGGTACACGAGATGACCTAACTTAGAACTAAAAGCATTAGCTAATGTGCTTGCTCTGTATTAATCACTTGGAAACGGAGCATATCACTACCCAAATGGAACTTTTCTGTTCTTATTATTCATAGCTCTTTATGAAGCCAATTCCAATCTAGCTTTTATCCCTCCTACTCCCCTGAAATTGATTTTGTAAATAATCACCAGTGACCTCCATGTTGCCAACCCTAATCCAATACACACTTTCGGACATCATTCTACTTGACCTTACAGAGCAAAGGACATAGATGACCATTCCCACCTTTTGAATATATATACTCTCTTCTTGAGAAACTTCTCAGTCTTTCTAGCCCCTCTTCTTCATCCCCTTTGCCAGATCCTCCTCCTCTACCTGATATCTTTTTTATTTATTTATTTATTTATTTATGATAGTCACAGAGAGAGAGAGAGAGGCAGAGACATAGGCAGAGGGAGAAGCAGGCTCCATGCACCGGGAGCCCGACGTGGGATTCGATCCCGGGTCTCCAGGATCGCTCCCTGGTCCAAAGGCAGGCGCCAAACTGCTGCGCCACCCAGGGATCCCTCTACCTGATATCTAAAGCTGAAGTTCCTCAAGGCTTCCTCCACCTCCACCAAGCTCCTCAATGGCTGACAGCAGCCATTCCTATAGCTTTAAATATCACCCAGATGCCCATGGCCTCCAAATGTGTATCTCCAAGCTGATCTCACCTCTGAGCTCCAGTCTTATAAATCCAACTGCCTCTCTGATATCTCCACTTGGAAAACTCTCAGGTATCTCAAAGTTAACAGGTTCAAAAGTAGAGCTGATTATTTCAACTGCTCTCCCTAAAATCCACTTGTCCCCTCATCATATCAGTCAGTCAGGACACCTGGAAATGATTCTTGCCCTTACCCCCAGTCATCAAATTTTGTCAGCCCTCCCTCTGCCTACTTTTCCACATCCATCTCTGCCTCCAACACCCTAGTCCAGGACACCATTTTCTTGCACCTGGACATCCAGTCTTCAGCCTTCCACCCCCAGTAAAGGGGTATATTCTCTACACAGCAGCCACAGTTAAATTTTAAGTCATGTCATTACACTGCTTAAAGCCATTCTGTAATGGTCATAGTTCTTTCACAAATATTCAACTCTATTCTCTCCCTCTGGTACCTGGTAAGATTTTGAAGTTAGGTGGAGTATATGGCTTTCTTCGGATGATGAAATGGAAGCAAAAGTGATATGTATCACTTTGGGGTGGACTCTTTAAGAGCCAGAGTGTAGTTCACCTTTTTCTCTTCCTCTGCCTTCCTCTGATGGTCACAATGCTCCATGTGATAGCTACTCCATTCGCCTGGGTTCTAGACTTATGATATAATGGCAAAGTGGATATGCAGCATGAGTGAGAAATAAATGGATGTAAATCTATATCTTCAAGAGATCAAGTGCCTTATTGTAACTAACAAATTCCAATCTAATTGGTTGTGTCTGCCTATCCAACCTCCTCGTGGAACTACCTGTCCATCCAGCTCACTGGACACCACTCACATGGACCCCCTCCCCACCCTTTCATGCACTGTTCTTTGCATGGCTCACTCCTCAACCTTTACACCTCAGCTTAAATATTGGTCTTAGAGAGGTCTCTCTTAACTACTTTATCAAAGAAGGCCCCTCATTGTGATTCTTCATCACAGCACCCTGACCATTTCTTGCATGGCACATCAGTCTGTAATAATTATTCATCTTTGATAAACTGTCTCTCCCTTTAGGTTGTAAACACCATGAGGGGAAAAGCTCATCACCACCTCCAGTGCCTAGCATCATACCTTCAATATATTACCCTCTATTTGGTAGGCGTTCAATAAATATTTGTTTAAAAAGTGAAATGAAAAGATTCCAAAAATGGGACATAAGAAAACAATATAGACATCATATCACCTATCCCAGAGGCAAGACGTGGCAGTAGCTGTGGAACTAGCATGGCAACTCACATTTACTGAGTGCCTATGATGTACGTAATAGGTACTTATGTTCTCTCTCTCTCTAGATTCTCAGTAATCCAAGGAGGTCAATATTAATATCTTTACTTTATAGATCAGGCAGCTGAGACTCAATCTGCTCAAGTGGCAAACCAGTAACAGCAGCAGTTTTAGCCCAGACCTGTTAACCTTTCCTCCAAATCATGATGCTTCTCTAGAAATTAAACTGCTACTAACTATATTTGATCATTAAGTTTCTATTATATATATAAATTGCATATATACAAATACATTCCTACCCAAGAACCAGGGTTTTTTTGTGTGTGTCTTTTTTTTTTGGTTCATCCTAGAGGCTATTTCACGCGTCTGTTAGTTCTCTCGGAGGAGTGATAGCAGAATGATAAAGCAAAACCAAACTACAGATAAATCAGACATTCTTTTGGAACTTTTTTCTTTAAGTCTTTTTCTTCTCAGAGTAAGAAGCTACTACAATTAGGAAATAGGTCTGAATTCTGAGTTCATTTTCTAGAACTTGAGATGGGGTCCCTGGGTGGCTCAGTTGGTTAAGCATCTGCCTTCGGCGCAGGTCATGATCTCCATGTCCCAGGATGGAGCTCCACGTGGGGTACCTTCTCAGAGGGGAGTCTGCTTCTCCCTCTCCCTCTGCCCCTCTGCTTGTGCTCTTTCAAACTCTCTCAAATGAATACATAAAATCTTTTTAAAAAAGAAGAAGAAAGAACTCGATCAATTTACATTGGTTTAATGTGCTGTCTTTCCTCATCACCAGATGCTTCTCTGCTGGTCACAGAACATGTAAAGCTGAATGGTCGAAGGGGATCAGACCCATAGTCCTGATCTGATTAGCATGGGCTCCGGATATCTGACAAATGAGCCCTGGCTTTTTTAGCTCTGACTGCCTTTTGGTGAAGTAACATGTTAACAGCAGAAAGGTAGAGTCTGTATAACTTCCGGAAGAGTTCTGCTGGGTTCTGAGTAGACTCACAGGATTATCAGAGCAGAAGGGACCATCTACTTAATCCCCAATTTTAACAGTTTAGTGAACAGGCCCAGCAGGCAGTTACTTGTTTGCCTAAAAGAAGCAAGACTCTTGTCTCCTGGCCAAGTGCTCTTTCCACTACAACACCCTGCTTCCCCAATCAAGAATTAGTCATTATGTCACAGTAACCAGTAGATGACACCTGAATAACACGGACTCTAAATCCCCCAATGTTTCTCTTAATCTCCATTGGTGAGAAGACCCTGAACAAAAAGAACATACACAATAAACACAAAGGAGATCAGGAAAAGCTATTTTAATTTTCTATTAAACATTCTTCCAAAAGCATTATTTTACTCTGTATCTTACTGAGTTATAAGAAATAACATTAGCATTAGAAAAAACAGGAAGAAAGATAAATTAAATGTGTATAATTAATTAAACTTATATGACAAAGGAAAATGAGAACAAGGGACTGAGAGCTTTATAGAATTAAATATGAGATTATACTTTGAAACCTGTGCATCTCAAAGCAAACTTTATTTGTTCAGTTATTTTTAACAACAGCATTTTTTGACCAATACACTGATTTTTTTCAAGAAGGAAACTCATTTAAAAAATATTTTTACTTTAAAAATAGGCTGCATTCAGCTGTAGACTCCCCGCCACCACCCCCAGGCTCTGATCAGATTTATTTTGATTTGGGAAGAAAGTACCATTTTGATGGCGTGAAATGCAAAATGTAAGTTTTTTTTTTTTAAACAGCCCGCTACAGAATTTTAAAAACTATTAATGAAAAATAGATTAAAGTCATTAAGTGCACAACACTAATTATTGGCCAGCTCCTGGTATTCGGTTTCTTCCCTAGTTCTCCAAAGGAAAACTTAAATTGAATCTTTAGCAAAATGATCTTTAAGCATACTTTATAAGCAAAATGAGAGCTTCTGTTTACATAGTTTTTAGATTTTGCTGTTCCTAATTTTATTCTGAAACTCAGTTTTACCCCAAACCATAATTACCATATTAACTTTGTAATGCACAGTTCTATGCAATTCAGCAAGCAGTAGTACACTATTAGGCTCTGTCCACCCCGAGTTTAAGAAAAACAAGATTGGTCACACCCACCTAAAGACAAATCTCACACTATTTGCCAATGTGTAGTTTCCGTCCAAGCCTTGACAATGAAATATATGGATATATATCTATATATCTCATCTTAATTTTCAAAGGCAGGCAAAGGGAGTTCTTCACAGCTTAGCTTTGCCCGGCTGAAGCTGAAGATTTTGTAACTTCATAGCCAGACCCATGTTGCCAGTGATTTTCAATTTGCCTTGAAAGAAGGCCTGTGAGTAAGAAGAAAGAAAATTTATTACTTGGTGTTTTTTGTGATTGCTGATCTTTCTAGGCGATCCAGCCCTGAGATCATTTATTTATCCAGGTTTCTTAAACTTTCTTCAAAATATGAAACTTGGCTTTCTGGAATAGATTTAGAACTAGATTCCTCAAAAGGAAGGCTTTGTAAAAGGCATGCTTTACTAAGAGCAGTCACACGACTATCTCTCCCAAATGTCTTCTCTTAGAAATTGAGTCTACCTTTATCTGCCTTCGTCACCGATGGTACATTTTCCAAATAATAGGCAAAGGGGGTTTGAAATAGATGGATTTTGTTGAAAAATACTACATGTGGATCAAGAATATGAACTGAGGGGTCCCTGGCTTGCTCAGTCAGTGGAACACGTGACTCGATCTCTGGGTTGTGAACTGGAGCTCCACACTGGGTATAGAGATTACTTAAAAATAAAATCTTAAAAAAAGAAAAAAAATGTATGAACCGAAATTTTCAGTAGTCTGCTGAGAGAAAAAGCACATTCATAATACACTTAGATACTCTAAGGGTTCAATACACTGTGGATGAAATGTCACCAAATTTTTTTCCCCTTTCTAGGTCTACATGATAAAGGATTTATCCCTACAGAGGGAGGACAGGCAGCCTGCTGAGACTGAGGTGCTGGTGTTAATCTTTGGCTTAAGAAGAATCAAACCAACCCTAAGTGCAGAGCCACAATTTGCTCCATTTAACAACTGCCTGTGATTAGATCACTGATCACTTGATGTTTGCTAAATTTATCATGTAACAAAATCCCAGGAAAACTTTAGAGAAATGATAGCAAATTTGCAAACACAGCATGATTTCCCTGCTATGATCTCAGTCTTCTAACTCAATTGTTAAAATAAGGAAGAGCTAGATGCAACAAGTTTTTGGTAGTCTTAGCTTTTTCAGCAAGTATAATAAAGAGGTCAGGAGCTCTTTTACCTTATCCCTAGGAATGCAGAGAACTCTGTTTCGTCTACACCTTCTGGTAAGGGTGACTAATTCCTTTTTTTTCCCCTCCTCTGTCTGGACAAACTAAATATTTCCTTTCTATATGGCACACAGCCTTCTCTGTCTGATGACTTAAAGGTCCGGTGTCTCAGAACACAATATATTTAACATATGTCCTTAAAAAATATGGACCAGTAGCACCTAAAAGAGAAACTTCCCATCTTTCCTTTCTTTAAAATTAAAAGAGAAAGTGACTTTTTATTTACTAATTATTATAGAGAAAACATGAGTCTTCACAATATCCAAACACAAGGATCATTTTAATCTGGCCCCTAGGTATTGTGTGTGCTTTACACTGGAGAGCACACTGCTTTGTTTCAACTGTAGCCAAACACTGATATTATAATTTCCAATGCATTTAACGGTTTCCAGTCAAATCCTCTAAGCATAAGGGAAGACCATTAGCATATTAATAGAATTATCTGCCATTTTTATCTTTAATTCCTTTGGGTGCTAACAGGTGCTCAGGAAAATGCTGATACTTTGCCCTCCAAAATGGGCGGTAAACAGATAAACCAAGAACCAGGGTAGCTTATGTGTGAAGTCTGATCACCCTGCCAAGGGAGTGCATGGAGAGTGCACAGTGGAACAAGGAACAGTGGGTGGGAAGGAAGAAGACAGCCAGCTCCTATACTGGTGGCCTCTGTTGTGTCCAGAATTTTTGGAGCAGGCTCTGAGGGTAGAGATGTCAATGCCAATGGTGTGTATTAAGCTGAAACATCACAGATGCAAGTTTCTCACTTGTCAAAGCATCAACTACAATAGGCTTAGTTGCTTGGAGAAGGCATTTTAAAAAGGAATATTAGTGTGTGTCAGATTGTTGTTTTATCCAATCTTTTGAATTACCAGGAGGCTGTAGGAATAAGACCTAAAACAAATCAGGCTGAGGCAAGGAAACAATAAGTTTACAATGGAAAGCAGCATCTCAGTTTCTTTTTTTTTTTTTTCTTCCCCCGTGGCTAATGAAAGCTCAGTGTATCAAGTCTGTTCAACACTGGCTAATGATATAGGAAGACCCTTGATGATTTGGGGACCAGGAAAATCCATAAGAGACATAAATACATTTCAGACAAATACAATTTAATCAAATTGTATTCAGACGAATACAAATTAAGCAATTGTTGAGTGAAAACCTAAAAATGTCAGACACCGTGCTAAGATCTTGAGACATGAGGACAAACAAAATGTGGTTTGTTCCTTTGAGACACTCACAATCTAATGGAAAGGAAATAGGCGCATCATGACTAATATCATGTGACAAGTGCTAAGCTTTCTTCCAATTGATTGCCCAGAAGAGGGACTGGCTACAGTCCCCCAGCAACTTGTAAGGAGGTCTTTGGGGATAATATGTAAGCTAATTTGGAAAGAAAAGGAGTTTGTCAGGGAAGGCAGTTTGGACAAAGAGAGCATGGGCAGAGAGATGAAATGTAAAAGGTCACGCCTTTGTTCACACTGTTCACACTGCTCCCTCCCCATGGATTACTCCCACTCTCCATCTGTGCACTGCTAACTTCTGGTCACTCTTATACTCAGTTTAAGTGTTTCTTCCTCTGTGAGACTTTCTCTGATGGTCCAGGGAGACATGGCTCCACCCACTGCTGTCCATAAGCTAGGCATAGCACTGTGGATATTCGGATACACTTACTCTTTTACAGATTTGTCTCGTACCAAATTGTGACTGTCCAGTGCAGGAGAACTCTTTCTAATTCATCTGGTTTTACACAAGACACAAAACAGTGCCTGGCACATGGCTTGTGCCACAAATGTTTGTCATTTGTTAAGTAACATTTTAGGGAACACTGAGTTTTGTCAGTTTGACCACTTTGCACTTTATGGTATAAGGCTGAGGCAGGAGATGAAATGGAATGGACTCAAAGACCCACCTACTAGGAGGAAATAAGCCCCTTTATACTTACCGACTGAGGATTCATTTTACCAGTCATTAAAGCCAGTAAGTCCGAGTCAGCCATTGTGATTGTGCAGTCGGCCTTCTTATCTAAAACAGATATGAAGGAAGAGCAAGGAGAGTATTCAGTTTCAGGTATTCACCTCCAGTACTGGAGCAGTGCGGGGAAAATGTTACTCATGTACTCTTCTATGGCAGCCTGGTGAAATGTGGCATAAATTACAAGCAACCTCAATATTTAACAAGAGGGAATTGATTAATTATCAGGGTGCCTGGGTGGCGCAGTCGGTTAAGTGTCCGACTCTCGGTTTCGGCTCATGTAGTAATCTCAGGGTCATGAGATTGAGCCTTGTGTCAGGCTCCGTACTCAGTGCGGAGTTGGCTTGAGATTCTCTCTTCCTCTCCCTCTGTCCCTCCCGCCTGTGCTCTCTCGCAAATATATAAATAAATCTTTGAAAGGAATTATCATATTCATATGATGGGATACAATGCAATCATTAGATGATGTGGATCTACATTTACTGACCTGAAAAAATGTTCATGTTACACTGTACCATGCATGATACTGTCGTACAAGCCAGTTACAAAACAAACTGTGAGCATGGTCCCATTTCTGCTTTAAAAACAGATATTCAATTATATATGCATAGGAAAAAACATCTATAAACTTAGATGCCAATATATTAATAATGTTTACTGTGGCACCCAGACTCTAAGGTGACCCCTGTGATGCCTGCCTCCTGGTGTTCACGCCTTTGCATGTGCCCTTGAATATGGGCAGGACCTGTGACTTGCTTCTAGCCAAGAGAATGTGGCAAAGGAGATGGGATGTCATCCTTGTGGTTCTGTTATGTTATGTAAGACTCTGTCTTGCTAGAAGACTCTGTCTCTCCTGCTGGCCTTGAATAAACTAGCTGCTGTGCTGTGAAGTGCATATATGCAAAGGACCATGTGGTGCTGTGCTGGCTGTTAGGAGCTGAGGGCAGACTCTGGCCTATGGCCAGTAAAAAAACTCAAGTTATCATTCTCCATGGCTGCAAGGAAATGAATCTCCAGCAACCGGAGTAAACTTGGACACCAACCCTTCTGCAGTCAAGCCTCCCGATGAGAACCTAGCCCAGGCCAATACCCTCACTGAAGTCTGTAAAACCCTATGCAGAGCTACGCGCAGCCAACTCAGCCCTGGGAACTATGAGGTAATAGATGCATGTGTTGTCTTAAGCCACTACCTTTGTGGTCAGTTGCTACATAGTAATAAAAAAAAGAGTATACAGTTATCTATAGCAGGAGTTATCAAACTTTTCCTGTAAAAGATTGGCCACTAAGTATTTTAGACTCTGCCGAAAGCTACTAGGTCTCTATCACAACTATGCAACTCTGCCACTGTAGTGCAAAAACTACCATTGATGATATATAAACAAATGAGTGTGGCTGTGTGCCAATAAAATTTTCAAAATAGGTAGTAGACAGAGAAGGAGAGGATATACACGATTCATGTATCTGCCAAAACAAAAACAAAAAAAAAAAAAAAAAACAACTTGTATCCAGACTATATTAAAAAAAATTCCTATCACTCAATTAGGAAAGGTTAGATAATCTAAAATAAAAACAGGCAAAAAATAAAATAAATAAAAACAGGCAAATAACAGACACTGTACAAAAAATCTCCAAATGGCCAAAAAAGCCTATGAAACTGTGTTCAACTTCATTACTCATCAGGGAAATGCGAATTAAAAGCACACATGAGGGATCCCTGGGTGGCGCAGCGGTTTAGCGCCTGCCTTTGGCCCAGGGCGCGATCCTGGAGATCCGGGATCGAGTCCCACATCGGGCTCCCGGTGCATGGAGCCTGCTTCTCCCTCTGCCTGTGTCTCTGCCTCTCTCTCTCTCTCTCTCTGTGACTATCATAAATAAATAAAAATTAAAAAAAAATTAAAAAAAAATAAAAGCACACATGAGATACTATTATATATCTACTAGAATGAATGGGCAAAAAAGGAAATAAAAAGACAATACCCAGTGCTGGTTAGGATATGGAGCAACTGAAAAGTTGATGCAATGCTGGAGGGACAGTAAAACAGTACAGCCACTTTAAAAAACAGTCTAGAAAGGGCAGCTGGGTGGCTCAGTGGTTGAGCATCTGTCTTCGGCTCAGGGCATGATCCTGGGGTCCTGGGATGGAGTCCCACATCGTACTCCCTGTGAGGAGCCTCCTTCTTCTCCCTCTGCCTGTGTCTCTGCCTCTATGTGTCTCTCATGAATAAATAAATAAAATCTTAAAAAAAAAAAGTCTAGAAGTTTCTTAGACTAAACATACACGTGCCATGACTTAGCAATCCCACATTTAGGTGTTTAACCAAAAGAAATGAAAACATAGTCTAAACAGAAAAAACTGTATGTGAATGCTCATAGTGGTTTTATTCAAATGGCCAAAAGCTGGGAAAAAAACGTGCATCAACTGATGAATGGATAAACTACTCAGCCACAAAAAGAAACACAGCCCCCAGCCTCCCAATGTCACCAGAGCCTTCCAGAAGAACTCAAAGTTCAAACACATTCTACACAGCAGCTTATTCTATACATGAAGAGCAGACTTTTGTGTTTTTTTTTTTCATTTTAATGATTCTCCAATGTATTAAACATTTTTAATCGGAAGTAGTGGATTCCTAAAGGATTCCAAAGTCATCTGCAATTCTTTTGTTTTTGTTTTGTTCTGGTTTTTCCTTCATTTTAGCTTTGGGTAGGAGGGAGGGGCAGGTGACACTAAGTATATTTTTTTATTTTTGAAATCTTTTCCAATGACCAGATGAAGATCTGCACTGAAATATAACTTACATGCTTTGCATTTTTAAAGCCTGCTTCTCAAATTTAAGCAGAGTGATAGTGTTCAAAGAACCAGCTCAGTCTATAACATGTTTAAAAAGATATACTGCACTTTGAGGTCCCTTTCAAATGCCATTTGCTAGACCTCTCAAGTGTTTTAATTGCTACATTCATGTGCTTCACAAGTCCAGGATGTCGGATGTCCTATGGCATGGAAGACTCAAGATTTTGGGCAAAGCTTATGGGCTGGCATTGGTTGGGGGGGTGAGGGGGGGAAAGGAACAGAATTTGTGTATATGGTTGATTTAGAAATAAGGCATCTGGGAGATGCCATTATTTTCTGTTTAAATTAAACTGCATTTTTGTCTTTTGGTTGAAATATGAAATGTACTATCCCAATATAAAACAGTAACTATCTGACCTTTGGAAAAAAGTGAATGAATCTCGGTTAAAGAAGTAGGCTCAAAAACTATATACTGGGGACACCTGGCTGGCTTAGTCAGTAGAGCGTGTGACTCTTGATCTCAAAGGTTGTAAGTTCGAGTCCCACTTTGGGTATAAAGATAACTTAAAAATAAAACCTTTAAATAAAACAAAAACTACATCCTGTGTGATTCCATTTGTATGACATTCTGGAAAAGGTAAAGGTACATGGACAGATATCAGAGTAGTGGTTGCCAGGGCCTGAGTGTGGGAGGAGGGGATTGACTACAAAGGGACATGAGAACACTTTTCAGGGTGGTGGAAATATTTTATCTCTTGATTTTTAGTGATGGTTACACAATTATATGCATTTGTCTAAATTCATAGAATTATACATCTTAAAAAGGGTAGATCTTACTGTATTAAATTATACCTCAATGAATCTGACTTAAACAAAACAACTGCTAGTACCAGGTACTATCAAAAATGTGGAGCAAAAGAAACTCTCATGGAATGTGGAGGGTAATGTAAAATAGTATATCCACATCAAAAACTGTTTGGCTCTAATGTACCTTATGACCTAGTATTTCTACTGGTTATGTGCCAAGTGGAAATGAGTACATGCATCCACTAGAAGACCTATATAAGGATGTTCATAACAGCTTTATTCATAAGGCCCCAAAATGGAAACACTGAAAAGATATATCAACCATGGAATTAATAAATTCTGGGGCATTCACACAGCAAAACCAAACTACTGATACATACAACAATATTAAAGAATCTTATGATGCTGAGCAAAAAATAGACAAACCTAAGAAAATAAATACTATATGAGTCCATGTAAATGAATTTCCAAAATAAATAAAATCAATCTACGGTGACAGAATCTGGAATAGTGGTTTCTTGTGGGAGAGATTAGCAGGGGGCGTAAGAGAAGCTTCTAGATTGCTGGCAACATTGTGCAGCTTGATCTGGGAGATATATTCATCTGTAAACACTTATCAAGCTGTACACTTCATATTTATGTCTTTTATTATAAGCTAGACTTCAATACAAATTTTCCACAAAACAAACAAAAAAACAGATGGTAGGTTGTTGGATTTGGCCCACAGGCCATAGTTTGTCAACTCCTAACATAGACGGTGGAATTATAGGAGAGTAGTTTTTCCATTTTGTTTCTCTATCTTTTCTAATTTTTTTAAAGATTTGTTTATTTTAGAGAGAGAGAAAAAGAGAGCACAAGAGGGGGGAAAAGCAAAGGGAAAACGAAAGGGAGGGAGGGAGGGGGAGAAATGGGGATTGGGGAGAGAGGGAGAAAGAGAGAGAGACAGAGAGAAGCAGACACCCACCAAGCATGTGTGGACCTTGACACAGGGGTCCATCTCATGACCCTGAGATTATGACCTGAGCCGAAATCAAGAATTGGACATTTAACAGACTGAGCCACCCAGGTGCCCCTAAAAATATTAACTTTAATATCAAAGTATAATGAATAAAAAAGTATACAACAAAAACTAATATCTCATTGCTAAATCAACCATGTCTACCTTGGACAAGTAAGTTTCAAGTGCAAAAGGAAAAATTCACCAAGAAAAAAAAAATCTATCAGCAGTGTCTTAGACAATTAATATGACCATAGTCCTCTAACAGTTGGCTCCTCCTCAAATTAAAGTTGGCCTTTCCCTGAAACCAAGTTGCTTTCTAGCTTACTACTGTTTTACTTTTCTTTATTGCATTTATGTCAAACTGCCTTACTTATTTGTATGTTTTTCTGTCTGTTTATCTGTTTATCTGTCCACTAGAACAGACACTTCACAGGGCCAGGGCCCTTGTCAGTTTTGTCCACTGCTATATCCCAGGTCCTTGAAGAGTGCCTGACACATAAGGGCAATCAATCCATTGAATAAGTAGATTATGTAGCATTCAAAAGATGATCAAATCATGGCCCAATAGCTAATCAGATAATCCGTGCCTTAATTAAGAGATTAGGGGTTGCTACGGTCTGAATGTTTGTGTACCCCACAAAACTCCCATGTTGAAATCCTAATGTCCTATGTGATGGTCTTAGCAGGTGGGGAGGTCAGGAAGGTGGACCTTAATGAATGGGATTAGTGCCTAATAAGAGTCCCTGAAGAGACCCCCAGCCCTTTCCACCATCTTGGACTTCCAGGTTCCAGGACTGTGAGAAATAACTTCCTGTTGTTTATAAGCTACTCAGTCTGTGGTATTTTGTTACAGCAGCCCCAACGGGCTAAGAGAGCAGTTAAGTTATGAAAGCACAGCATACCCATATTATCAAATAGTTCAAACATGATTGAAAGTTGTAAGTTTTATTATATGTCTTAAAACTCAGGGATAGCCCCTAAAAGACTGAGATTCAACAGCTATTCCATCTTTGCTTCTAACAAAATTTTCTTACTATTGATAAAAAAAAAAAAGGTGTGAAGCTTTGAAAACGAAGGGACTTATAGTCTCGAAAATTCAGTTCTCACGTAGATTTATATCCTCAAAGAACAGGAGGAACAAAAGCTAGCAAACTGAGATCCTCGGACTTGATTTATAGTTGGACTTGATCCGAATATTCCAAGAAAGGACTCTTAGTCATTGAAGAGTGAGTGTAGGGGTACTCGGTTGGCTTAGCTGGTTAAGTATCCAACTCTTGATTTTGGTTCAGGTTATGATCTCAAGCCCCATGTTGGGCTCTGTGCTGGGCATGGAGCTTGCTTAAGATTCTCTCTCACTCCCTCTCTATCTGCCTGCCCCTGCTGCCTCTCTCTCTTCCCACCTCTAAAAAAATTTAAGTTTAGGAAAATGAAGTCTGCTGCTGCTGTAAGATCAGCATCTATTGAGCGCTTCACATACATGGACTCATTTGATCTTTATAACAACTCTATGAGGATTGGAGAGGTCAAACAACTTGCCCACAATCACACAGCTAGATTGAGCCGGATCTGAAAGCAGATTCCTGCTACTGAAGCTCATTACTCCCAAGTTCTATGGCTTCCTATCATTATAGGAAGGATACAAACATTGAATAGCTCAGTTTGTTGTTGTTGTTTCTAAGTAGGCTCCACATCCAACACAGGGCTTGAACTCACAACCCTGAGATCAAGACCTGAGCTGAAAGCAAGAGTCGGATGATTAACCAGCTGAGCCACCCAGGTGCCCTGACAGCTCAGTTTTAATTGGACCTTCACCAGTTCATCAGGATCTGATGAATCTAGATGCTTCCTCAGTTCCCCAAGTCCTTTTGCAGAGTCTTGGACAAGTCTCACATTAATTAATTAATTAATTTAATTAATGTTTAATATATGTACTGGGGAGGAAGCAATGATTTATTGAGCACTTGCTACGCTAAAGGGCTTTATATATCTCATTCAATCCACACAACAGCTCCATGGATAGAAATTATTCTATTTTCTAGACAAGGCCTTTGGACTCAGGGAAGGTATACACCTAATAAGTGACACAGCTATAGTCTGAACTCAGTTTGAGTGTCTCCGAAGGCTATGCAATTTCTACTGTACTTTGGGGATGCAAGATCCTGAGCCCTTCTAGATCATGTTGCCCACAATGAGGCAGCGTTGAGAATTCAAGTAGATGCTGAGAGGGCAGAAAAAATGAATGAAAGATACTGTGTCATGTTAGATGAATCAAAGTTGGCTTCCTAGAGATATGCTATATGAGTTGTTTTAAAAGAGAGGAGGGAGGGGCGGAATTCATAGACAAAGACACCAGGCAGGAGGAAAAGATTATGGAAAATGCATAAAATCTAGAAGTCCTTAATATAACCACCTGTAAATCATTACCAAACTCTTAGAATATAAGCAAATGAAATACTTTTAAGGAAATCTTACTTCGTCAACAGTAAGTAAACCTCTCAACACTGTGTACATGCCAAAAGAACTAGCAATTCTCTTTAAGGTGGTAGTTCAAACTAGGACAGGTTATTAATGCTTTAACATACCTGATCCCTAACAAATGGGCATTTGTTGGCTGATGTAAAAGAAGCTGGCAATTTCCAATGGTAGCTTTTACTGGGTAAGTCCATATTTCAACACCACTCCTAGCTGCCAACAAGTGTCAGTTTCAGCAGAAATTACCTTGCTCCAGGGGTAAAATCCCTTCAGGTATGGGATGGGGCACCTAATATGGGGAGAGCTCACAGCCAGGATACATACAAGGTTTTCTGAAATTATATAATAACTTTCCATAACATATTATCTTTCATGACAAACAATAACAAAAAACAGAAATGTTTTTAGAATATTGCCTTATCATCTGCCTGGGCATATCAGAATATAATCCTGAAACAATTATTTTCCAAAAGTTCTTTTTATTTTTAAAAGCTTAAATCTAGACAAAGCATTGTTTTTCTTCCTACACCACATTAGAGTGGCAGCTCATAAAATGCAAACTTACAGTTCTTTTTCTGCCTACCCATTTGAAGGGAAAAAAAGTGACTATATATATCATTCGGGAACTTTCCACACTACCATGCTGCCCATATAAGATGCCCTTACTACTGCCTCTTTCTTCTATTCTAATTGATTCCTTATTCAAAAGGACTACTCATAACATTTTCTCCTCTCTCCAAGCTCTAAACTCTATTCCAAGAGCTCTGCCAACATCCTTTCTACCTCAGAGTGCCCCTGAATATTTATCTACCCTCTCAGAGAAACAAGTATCGTCCCTCCTTGCCACTTGCTAGCCTTCCCTCTGTGCTCCTGGTATCATGCACCACACAATAATGTATCAGTAACAAAACTCTCCCATCTTTGATAGACTTCCTTCTCCTACACAGCTTTCAGGTCCCATCAACTTCACCCCAAATACCCTGGTAACTACAATGTAACAACATCTTTTTTCTCACTGCCAACACTCAGGCTATCCTTTTTGCTCACTTAGACATGGCAACGTCCATCTCCCCAATTGCTCTCTCTGCATCTGATTTCTCCCTTTCCAATTCATCAGATCTAATACACCTGCTTCATCCTCTAAAATACAGCCCTCACTTTTCTTTTCTACTTAAAAAGCTTTAACTGGATTGATTATAAATCAAATCACTCTCAAAGTTCATAGCACGGTATATTAAGCTCTCCAAAAAAGTGGTCCTTATACATCATGTTTTTTAATAATACCAGACTCTCTGTGAGAAATGAACATATGAAACACATATAATACAACATACAAAATGTAACCTCCTGAATGCTTACTGAGCACCATTCATTCATTTTGCTGTATATTTTTAAACTATTTCTTTTACTGAAGGCCTACCACGTATCAGGTACTATTGTAGGCAATGGGGATGCCACAATGAACCTAACAGGCAAAAAACTCTGTCTTCATGCAGCTTACAATTCAAATGGGTGAGACAGACAATAAGGAAATAAGCAAAATATTAGAGAGTACATCAGATGGCAGTAAGTGCTATAAATAAAAATAAGGCAGGAAAGGACAATAGGGAATGGTAACAGAGATGTGATTTAAAAGCATTAAGGTTAAGGAAGTACTCATTGAGAAGGTGACATCTGGGCAAAGATCCAAAGGAAATGAGAGAACAAGCTGTGAGGATATCCAAGGGAAGACGATTCCAGGCAGAGGGAACACAGTAGAAAGCCTCTAACCTGGGAACACTCCATGTTTCAGCAATGGCAAGGAGGTCAATGTGACTGGAGCAAAGTGAGGGAGAGTGGAGTAAAACAGAGAAAAATGGGGCCAGGGATACCTGGGTCACTCAGTGGTTGAGCATCTGCCTTTGGCTCAGGGCATGATCCCAGTTCCGGGATCGAGTCCCATATCAGGCTCCCTGTGAGGAGCCTGCTTCTCCCTCTGCCTGTGTCTCTGCCTCTCTGTTTCTCTCATGAATAAATAATAAAATCTTAAAAAAAAAGAAAAGAAAAGAAAAGCAGGGCCAGATCGTGTGATGCCAGGATAAGAACTCTGGCTTTTACTGAGTGAGCTAAAGGCCTGTGGATGGTTTTGAGCAGAGGAGAGTCACAATCAAACTTAAGTTTCAAAATGATCACTCAAAAAAAAAAAAATTATATAAATCACCTCCCAAAATAAAAACCAATCAATCAATCGACCGATTGATCACTCCAGCTGGTGTGTGGAGAAGAACCTACAGGGGGCAAGGTTAGAAACAGGAAAATCAGGCAAAAAGAAAAATGATAGAGACTTAGACCAAGGTAGTAGAGGAAAACAGAATTAGCTGATGGATTAGACTGCTCAATGTGAGCAAAAGAGGAGTCAATGAGAACTTCAAGGTTTTTGACCTCGGAACTGGTAGGACAAAGAAGCAATTTATAGAGATTGAGAAGATGGTGGGAAGAATATTAAAGGGCAGTAGGAGCAAATCAGGAGTTTAGTTTTATACATATTAGCTTCAGCATAACTATCAAGTATCCAAGTAAACTTATCAGTTAAGCAGTTGGATATACACCTTAGAGTTCAGTGGCTGAGTCCATGCTGAAGATATCTGGGAGTCATCAGTGTAGGGATGGTTTTAAAAGCATGAGACTTGGGCAGCCCTGGTGGCTCAGTGGGTTAGCGCTGCCTTCAGTCCAGGGTGCGATCCTGGAGACCCGGGATCAAGTCCCACATCAGGTTCCCTGCATGGAACCTGCTTCTCCCTCTGCCTCTTTTTCTCTGTGTCTCTCATGAATAAATAAATAAAATCTTTAAAAAATAAATAAATAAATAAATAAAAATAAAAGTACGAGACTCGAGGAAATCCCCAGGGAGTGAATGGAGATAGAACTGAGCCTTGGGGTACACCAACATTAAGAAATTTGGAGATGAGGAGAAAATAGGAAGAGAAGCCAGGAAGAAACAGCCAATGAGTAAGAGGAAAGCCTACAAATATATCATAAAAGCTGAGAATTAACCACTAAATTTAGCAACATGGTGGTCACTCGTGACCTGGATAAGAATAGTTTTGGAACAGTGATGAGGATAAGTGATTAGAGTAGGTTCAAGAAAGACTAGGATGAGAGGAAATGGAGATAGTGATTATAGATAGGACTTTTGAGGCCATGTAACCATATGCTGGACCATGTGCTTTATAGGATACTTAAGAGATAATTCTCTTAATCCTTCCATCAACCCTATGATATAGGTACCATTTATTATTCTCATTTACAGATGAGAAAATTGGGGCTAAGAGAAGTTAAATAATTTGTTCAAAGCCAGAATGTGTGAGTGGTAAGGCCAGCACCCCAACCCAAGTCTTCTAAATTCTAAGGCCTAAAATTGGCAACTCTGTGATGGAGGCTCCCAATCTTTGGGAGGAGGTAGCTGTGACCTATCCCTTTTCCTAAGGATTCACTAGTTCTTTTAACAAGGTCCTATGCCTCTGAAGCCAGCTCTTTTGGAAAACACCAAAGCAGATCCCCATTTTCCCTTGTGTATTTGTTCAAGCCTCCTGTTAATGAAGTCATTATTGCACTGACCTGAGTTAGGAAGCACTGATCCTTTGCCATTTTTCACATCCACCACCCAAGTAGCTTCTTTCCCCTCAGGGCCATTCTTCACCTTGAAGGCAAAAATACCACCAATTTTCTTCACAAACTCTTCCCCTTCCTAGACAGGAAAAAATAAACAAAACATAAAAAACCAAAATTCTGGGAGTTGTATTAAGTTTGTTTCTCAGGCTTTTTCTCTACATTGAACGTTTAAATAGATATATGATGTGAGCAGCTGGGCCAGCAGCAGTCCCCAAGCTCCCTCAGGATCTTTCACCTAGAAAAATCTGAAAGGCAACAACTCCCTCATCTGCCAAATCTTTTGTTAAAAATGGCTTTCCCAACACAACTGGTAGAAGAAAAGAGAGAATGAGGGTAGCACAGCAGCATGGTCTACTGAAGTAGCTTTCCTTTATCTCAATTTCTGAAAGATTCACTCTGGCCTGTCTAAATGTAGGAACCCCCACTCCCTTTTTTTTGCAGGTAAATTCTTTTACGTGTGTTTCTGGCTTCCCACAATCAGAACTTAAAGAGAAATGGTTCTGAGAGCAAAGTCTTTTATTTGGGGGTGGGGGAGTGAGTGGGTTACGGCAAATACATAAATAACATATTAATCGTTGAATATTTTGGAATTGGCTACCTTTTGAATTCTCTTATAATTTTTTTCTCTTATAATTTCTAGTAGTTTTTATTTCCCACCTTCTTTATTTCAGCCTTACATCCCTGCAATAATTTAGATATAAGATTCTTCCTTTTGGTATCATAATATTTATTCTTCTATTTTTTTAGCTTATTTTACTTAAATTCAACTAGTTAACATATCATTAGTTAACAAATAGCTCAACTAGTTCAATTAGTTAACATATCATTAGTTTCAGAGGTAGAGTTCAGTTATTCATCCACTGCATATAACATCCAGGGCTCATCACATCACCCAGTTACCCCATTCCTCCACCCTCCTCCCCTCCAGCAACCTTAAGTTTTCTTCCGAGAAATGAAAGTCTCTTATGGTTTGTCTAATATTCATTCTTTTAAAAAAGACTGAAGTGTTTACTATGTTCAGGCACTATGGTATAAGTACCTGAAATACTCAAATAATTATTATCCCTGAGGAACTTACATAGACTGATATCAGATACTAACCTCTGTTTCTACGCAAGCAGAGAACCTGGCCTAAGTTCTTTCTTTTTGTTGTGTTTTGTTTGTTTTAAAGTATACAATTCTGTGGTATTTTAGTATATTCAAAGTTGTGCAACTAGCACCATTATCTAATTTTATTTTTTTTTAAAGATTTTATTTATTTATTCATGAGAGACACACACAGAGAGAGGCAGAGACACAGGCAGAGGGAGAAGCAGGCTCCATGCAAAGAGCCCTATGCGGGACTCAAACCCGGGAATCCGGGATCACTCCCTGAGCCGAAGGCAGGCTTCTCAACCGCTGAGCCACTCAGGCGTCCCCCATTTTCTAATTTTACAATGTTCTTATCACCCCAAAAGAAACCCATAGCCATTGGTCATCACTGCCCTCTACTTCCCTCCTGCTAGTCTGACAACCACCAATCTACTTTCTATCTCTGTAGATTTGCTCATCCTGGACATACTATATAAATGGAATCACACAATACATGGTCTTTTGTGACTTTCACTTAGCATCTTTCACTCAGCAAAATGTTTTAAGGTTATTCCAATCCATGCTGATGCATGGAATTTTTATGAACAAATAACATTCCATTGTATGGATGTGGCACACTTCATTTAGTCATTCATCAGTTGTTGATTGCTTCCCCTTTTTAGCTATTATGAACAATACTTCATGGGCATTTGTGTACAAATTTCTTTTTAAGTATATATTTAAAAGTAAAACTGCTGAATCATAGGATAATGTTTAACCTTTTGAGAAACTGGCCAAACTGTTCTCTAAAGTAGCTACACCATGTTACAATCCAACCAGCAATGAATGAAGGTTCAATTTTTGCACACTGCACAGACCTTTGTGTTTTTATTTTATTTTTTTAAGACTATTTAATTTTTTTTTTTTTTAGTAACCTCTACACCTAATGTGGGGCCCGAACTCAAGACCTGGAAATCAGGAGTTGCAAGTTCTTCTGACTGAACTAGCCGGGCACCCCAGGCTTTTGTCTTTTTAATGTTAGTTATCCTAATGGGCATGTCAATCTTTTTCCTATTTATACTAGATAACACACCTGAACCTATTCAGAAACAACCATGTGTCTTAGACTCCAAAGAAGCTATTCTAAAAATATTTAGTCTAGGCCTACTTATCTTGACTATCATGGGGGCATTTCCTACACGTGGGTGTCTTGGAATTAACTATTACTATTTTCTAGTTAAACCAAGAAACCAAAATTTCTTATCAGATTTTTAAAGAGGAATTCTTATTTTGGCTTCCCTTAAAATATCTCACTCAAATCATTCTAAGTTAGCTTTAGGAGAAATTATTAATGACAATAATAATCTTTTTAGGGCTATAAAGTGTTCAAATCCTTTTATATACGTTATTTCTTCAATCTCCATAAAACCTTGTAAGTAGGTGGACAGATATTAATATCAGCTCACTGAGCAGAAAAAACTAAGGCTCACAAAGGTTAAGAATGCTTCGGACTATTCTGTCTCCTATTGCCAAGTAATCCATTTAACATAATCCATCTAACACTAACATAACCCATCTAACACACTAACATAAGCCATCTAACACTTTCAGGTGTGAATTTCTTAAAGGTAGCTCCCCAGAGCCTACAAGAGGAAGTCTGTCTTTACATATCATTCACGATTTGTCATAATCTGAGGGATATTTATCTGTTCTTACCTTCAGTCACTTTTTTCATCCTCCTCAGGCTGTAGGTTCTAACAATACTGATCATCTTGAATTCCATAAACATATGAGCCTCCCATGCTCTTGCTTATGCCCTGTCCCAGCTCACTCACCTCCTATTTACATTCCACCCCAACCTCGTGAAGTCCCCGCTCACTTGCTTAATTCTTCTGGGACGGCTCTTCTATCTCTACTGGACACTTTGATAGCCATTTGCACATGTATCCATGTTTCTTGTTAAAACAGTTATTTTTTTTTTCCAGGGGAAAATTTCCCCATGTCTGTCTTCCCACTAAACTCTGTTCCCTGAAAGGCAGGGACACATGGTTAGTAAGTAGTACAACCAGAATTCAATCCCTGTTTGGTTTAACTTCAAATTCAGTGCTCTTGTCGTTTGACCATACCATTCTGCAAAGCAGGTTACATCAATACTTCCAACGTGAGCCTATGAAAGCAGTGTGTCTCCATAAATGAATTTTAAATTCAAGTCTTCTCCACATTCCTTAAGATCTTTTATCCCTCAAGTTTCCATGAAGACAATCTAGAAGAGTGGGTTAATTATCCTAGTATGGTGGGCCACCCAAGAGCCAGGCTTCCTTTGGGGCCAGCAGCCCATGAATGACTATTTCTAGGTGCATCCATGCCATCTGCTTGCATAATGCCTCAGGAACAGACACCAACAAGTTAGAGCAGGAAAACACCAGCAAGTATTTAGAAATTCTACTTAGCATACTTGGAGAGAAATTCTCCCCACCTCCTTAAAACAGATGTAGACTAATTTGCACTTGCTGTTACTTTTAAAAATCAACTGATACGGGCAGCCCGGTGGAGCAGCGGTTTAGCGCCGCCTGCAGCCTGGGGTGTGATCCTGGAGACCTGGGATCGAGTCCCACATCGGGCTTCCTGCATGGAGCCTGCTTCTTCCTCTGCCTGTGTCTCTGCCTCTCTCTCTCTCTCTGAATAAATAAATAAATAAATCTTTAAAAAAATAATTAAAAAATCAAATGTCCTCCTTTTAAAAAAAATCAACTGATCCATTTATAAAATAACATTTTTCATTGAAGAAGATGTGAGACAGGGTAAGGAAATGGACAAGGAGAGAGCTAAAAGGGGAAAGAAAATACACATTTGTTGTAGAACTAAAGTTCATTAATACTAAGAAAGTTCTAAGTTTGCTCCTTGAGTGAAAAAAAGTCTTTCTTTCTGAGTAGGCAAAAGGTCAAGGAGTAGGTTCTGTCTCAAACTTAATTGGAACAAAAAGTTAAGACAGAATTCAAAAAAGGGCAACAGGGTATTGCTAACTAAGACAAAAGTGGAAATAAAATCTCTGGCCAGATTTCCTTTGCTAAGGCAGAAAATGCATGAATTGACAAAAGATTCCAAGACTTTCACTTTCTAGTCCTTACAAACATTTAGGAAACTTACAATCGTGGGAAGGAAACAAGGGGACAAGGTCTGCTCAAGTGAGGTTTAAGAGGGAGGAGAAAAGAATTAAAATGGGAGCAGGAGGGATACAACTGCAAAGCTAAGACTGTGAAATAAAAACAGCACTTCTTTGTTAACCCCAATAATGAAGTATTCAGTGACTGACACATAGTTATCAGATATTCTCTAATTATTTTTATTGACAGAATAAAGCCGAAAAAAATGGGACAATTTGGCAGAAGCAATTATCCCGTAGGTTGCTCTGTAGGCAAATGTTGTTGGCAAGAAAAAAAATTCAAGTTGAGCCCTTACAGAGTCCAACTTCAGTTTAGTGGACAAATATAATGAAGGTAATTAAACAATAATAAGAGGGGCAACTGGCTGGCTCAGTCATTACAGCATGGGCCTCTTGATCTCAGGGTCATGAGTTCAAGTCCCATGTTGGGGGTAGATTACTTAAAAAACAAACCAATAATGAGATATTTTTTTCCTACTAGATTGGCAAAGATTTTTAAAAAACCAGCCAACACAAAGCACCGTAGAAAGTAGGAGGAGAAAAACAGTCACTCCCATGAATTGTTATGAGGTTTGTCAAAAAACAGTCACTCCCATGAATTGTTATGAGGTTTGGTGGGTAGCTTGGCAATATATACCAAAATGCAAAATATACATATCCAACAACTCAACGATTTCCTCCTTTAATTACTCATGCTAAGATGATCATGGCATTAAATATTTAAAGATGAAAAAAGAGGAAATTTATTATACCACTACTTTACTTGCAAAAACTTAAATACAAGCAATGTTCACCATAGGAAGCTAGTTAAATAGATTATGATACATAAAAATCAAAGTGTACTAGGTGGTCATTCAAACTCATGGTAAGGATTTATATTTATGTGCATGGAACACTGTCAAGAGAAAAAAGCGGGTTATAAAACACGTTTAACCCCCATGTAGGTGTAATCCCCACAAGATGGTGGCAGGACAGGTCTGCAGCTCCTGAGCCAATGCCTGCCTGCCCAGAACGGGCAAACCTAGCCCCCTCTACCTCAGGAAGGTCATTGATCACAAGAACGCAGGGTCTTTTTTCAAGACACATCAGTCACATTGATTGTTTTCCACCTGCAGTGCAATCACCTTAGATGTTAATAAGTTCTTTGTGCTACAATAAGTTAGAAGATACGCACAATGTATGCCTTTCACACTGTAGCACAAATGAAATACACAGCTTACCTGTTCTGAATCCTTTTATTTCAGCCACTTTGGTCAGCTTAATAGATGTATAATTGGAATTGTGTAACTGTGACTATAATTGTTACTTCTTGGTTTGAAAATTAAAATCAGTAATAATATCCTGAGATGCCTTTAGGTTTGAAACAATGATAGAAGTACTAATTTTGCTTAAAGAGAATAGTTCTTAAAAAAAAAAAAGAATAGCTCTCTTTTTAATAAAAGTTATTGTTAGATTGCCTTTGTATGATTGTTATCTATCAAGAACTAATTATTGTACATAAAAATAAATTTGTATACAGAGTATAATTTAAAAACCCAACATGTATCATATGATCCCAGTTATGTAGAACTGCATATTCATATACAAAGAGAGATGTCTGAAACAATGTCAACCACTGTTCACATTTTAGTGAACTCTAAGTGATGGAAATTCAAGAGATTTTTAACTTTCTTTTTCATATGTTCTATATTGTGTGATTTTCTTTTAAATTAGCATTATTTTTACAAGAAAAAAACTACTCTAAAAAAACTGAAGCACAAGAGATTTTTTATAAGGAGTGTTGATATTAGGTACCTTTTAAAGACACATTTTAAACATTCTTTTTTAATGGTTCTAAGCAAAGTCTTTGCATTAAAAATTCAATTTTAATTCTTTTGAATTAAAGGGAAATTACACAAAATAAGTGAGAATCCTTTTACATATGACCTTGGTCCAAAATTATCTTCCTGACAAAGAGAGGACTGAGGAGAGTAACAAGGACTAGCCTTTCCTCTAGTTCAGATTATCACAGCATTTTACCATAGCTCTTAATAGAACTCAAGTATGGAGGCTTGTACATCTCTGAAATGCACTCTTACCAGAATTACAAAGAAACTATAACAGACACTCAGAAATACAAAAGACACTCACTACTTGACAATATTATTTAAATTTTTAACTTGTATCACTTCACAGAAACACCAGAAATCTATTATCTGCTTCCTCTAGCTTCAAAGTCCTCCTGGTAGAATTTTATAAAAATCTTACTTACCTCTTCAAGCTTCTTCTCAATCTCCTTAAAGACAAAATTTGCCTTAAATCCATCAACTGCAGAGCTGGTTGGAACAGCCTCAATCTGATGAGTTCTATAAGAAAATGGAGAAAAGAACCAATTTCAATTCATGGAGTCATACAGATACAAGGTTTTCACCATTTAACACTAGTAATTTTCAAAAACCCCTAAGAACAGAGATGCTGTGGCTCTTGCCCAAAGAAAATCATAATTAAGTCCATAAAACAATTAAGCTTTTCTTCCCATTTTTTTAACAAATACTGAGTGCTCACTAGACAATAGGCATTGTCCTTAAAAATAAAGTAAACCAAAAAAATTTACCCTAGTTGGGGAGAGAGACAACAAACAAGCAAAAAAAATAAATATAAGGGAAGCTGGGTCACTGAGCTGGTTGAGCATCTAAATCTTGGTTTTGGCTCAAGTCCCATCTCATGAGTCCTGAGATGGAGTCTGCTTGAAAATTCTCTCCCTCTGCCCCTCCACCCACTCTTACACGCACTCTCTCTCTAATAAATGAAGGAAGGAAGGAAGCTACTATGAAAAAAATAATGCAGTACCTAGGTGGCTCATTTGGTTAAGCACTCAACTCTTGATTTCAGCTCAGGGCATGACTCTGGGTTGTGGGACTGAGCCCCACATCAGGCTCTGCACTCAGAGCACAGTCTGCTTGTCCTTCTCCCTCTGCTTTTCCCTCCCACTCATTTTTTTTTTCTCTCTCTCTCAAATAAATAAACAAATAAAACCTAAAAAAAAAAAAAACAAACAAACTATGAAGAAAATAAGGCAGGTTAAGAGGATATAGAGAAAGAATATGTGTCTGTTGGGTATTTTATTTTTATTTTTTAAATTTTACTTTATTTAAATTCAATGAATTAACATATAGTGTATTATTAGTTTCAGAGGTAGAGTTCAGTGATTCCTCAGGTGCATATAACACCCAGTGCTCATTACATCATGTGCCCTCCTTAATGCCCATCACTCAGTTACTCCATCCCCCCATGCACTTCCCCTTCAGCAACCCTGTTTGTTTCTTATAGTTTAGAGTCTCTTATGGTTTGTTTCCCTCTCTGATTTCATCTTATTTTATTTTTCCCTCCCTTCCCCTACAGTGTTCTATTTTAGATAGCCTGGTCAGATAGGCTTCTCTGAGGAGGTGATATTAGCTTTTAAATTATGTAAATGAGCTAGTCATATAAAGATTTAGGTGGGGAAGCCAGTTCTAAACTTCCAGCATAAAAAACTTAAGGAAAAAACTAGTTTGGCAGTTAAAAGAACTATAAGAAGGCCAGTATGACTGGAGCAGAGCAGAGACGTAGAAGGATCTAAGGTCACAGAAACACACAGAGCAAGATAATAAAGTTAGGTTGTTGTTATTATTATTATTATTATTAGGAGTTTGGATTTTAAGTATAATAAGAAGAACTATATGGTATAAGCTACAGAGTAGCAAGATCCAATTTACATGTTTTAAAAAAACAAATCTGGGTGCCAGGTGGAAAACTATGAAGCTGCAAAATAGGGAAGCAAAGAGACTACTGTAATAGTCCAGGCAAGAACTGATGGTGATTAGATAAGCAGAGATTGGGCTCAAGATTTATATTTTACCTGTGACACAGATATGAATTTAACAACTGTCTGCCTATTGGCTGTTTGATAGTTAGGGAACAATTATAGATGAATGACCTGATGTAGCAGAAGGAACATAGTCTTTAGAGCTACAAAGGCCTGGGTTTGAATCTCAAGGGTTTCTTCACATACTAGCTATATGATTCTGAGTAAATTACTTGACCTCTGTGAACCTCTGGTGGGGAGGTAGGAAAGAAAGTGAAGAGGGCCAATGACTTTACATAACTAAACAGAATCCCGGGGTGGGAGGAGGGTACCTAGCAGAGCCCCTGGCCCATGGTAAAAAGTGATAGCATGACTAGAATAGGCTCCAGAGCTTCAAGTATTAGGTACAGAAACTTGAGGAGTCTGAGGAAGAGGAGGATGTTAGATAATTCCTCTGACATGGCAAGCATTGTTCAAGGTAGTAGGAGTATAAGGGTGGACAAGTCCGACCCAGACCCTGTTCTCACTGAGTTTATATTCTTCTAGTGGGAGTAGAAAAAGGAGTAAATAGACAAAATAATTGCAAGTAATAGGAAGAACCTACTTTAGGTAGAACAGTCAGGAATGACATCTCAGAGCAGCTGAATTTAAGCTAAGATCTTATTAAAAGAAGAAAAGGAGCTAGCCATTCAAAGAGGAAACTGCAAAGATCCTGAGAGGAGCTTGGTATGTTTAAAGAACAACAAAAGCAATCACTACAACACAAGTGGGGGGAGAGTGATAATGAAAATGAAACTGAAAAATTGGGCAGATCATAAAGGCTAAAGTAGGGAATTTGGGAAGCTACTGAAATGATTAAGCAGGGAAGTGAGATGCAGTTGACTCTTGAACAACATGGGTATGAACTGCATGGATCCACTTACATGTGGGTTTTTCCCATAAATACAGTACAGTACTGTAAATGTATTTTCTCTTCCTTATGGTTTTCTTCATATCACCTTTCCTCTAGCTCACTTTATTGTAAGAATACAGTATATAGTACTTATACAAAATATGTGTTAACTGACCTTTTATGTTATTGGTAGGGCTTCCAACCAACAGTAGGCTCTTAGTAGTTGTTAACTTTTTAGAGAATCAAAAGCTTTGGGGAATTTTCAACTGTACAGGGGGCCAGCACCCCTAACTTCTTCATTGTTCAAGGGTCAACCGTAGTTTGTTTTGTGATTACTCTTACAACAGTGTGCAGAATGAACTGGGGAGGGTGTGTGTGTGAGAACAGAGGCAGGGAGAATAGTAAGGCTACTAGAATAGTCCCAATAAGAAGTGATGGTGGTTTGGACTACAGTGGGGACAGTCTGCCAGTGGAAATGGAGAGGAAAAAGTGTATAGTTTAGAGACAAAATCCATAGGCTTTACTACTGGGAAATGAGGGGGGTCTCACAGTGAGGGGGAAGAGCAAGGATGATTCAGTTTTCCTAAATAACTGAGGGGATGGCAGTGCCATATAGTGATAAAAGGAAGAATGTAGTGGGAGGGGATCAAAGTTCCATTTGAGGCACAGGAGGTATGAAATGTTTGTGAAACAAGAAGGCAGTTGGGTATGAGTCTGGAGCTCAGAGGAGAGACTGAGGATGAATATAAAATAAGGGTGACCATCAACATAATGAAAGTATTTAAATCCATGGGAAATGATAAACTTGCCTGGAGAGAATTACAGAAAAAGAAGAGAGCCCAGGACAACACCATATGGTACTCCATTATTTAAAGAGGAAGCAGCAGCCAATGATACAAAAGGAAAAACCAGAAGAACATGGTGTTGCTGAAGCTGAGAAAGGAGATAGAATCTGGGAGGGAGCATTAAACTATGCCAATTGCTGCCAAAGGTCAAATACCCACTGTATCTGGCACCATGGAGAGTACAGGGAACTTCGACAAAAACAATCTGAAGAAGTTGGGGAAGGTAGAAGTCAGAGTACAGTGAATTAAAGAGTACACAGGAGAGAGAAATAGAGACATTTTGAGTTGATGGCATGAGAAAGATACGAATTTGGGGGCCAAGGACAAATTTTGTTATAGCAACTTGAACAGATGAAGATAGCAGGCCTCAATTTATCCAAGATAAAGCTCAAAACCAGAAAGTAGTAACAGAAAAAAGAAAAACTGTTCAAAATTGATCTAAGTGAAAGCAAATAAAAGTTTAACTATAAATTAAATGCAATTAGTCACAGCTCTTAAATATGACCTCTCCTTCTTATTTTTCTGTTCCTAATGCAGCACTGAACATTTCTTGTCCACACACACTGCTACAACTGCCTCCCCTAAGGACTGCTGGACTCTGGTCTCTGCACCATTCAAATCAAAGTAATGCCAGACTGATCTGCTTAAAGGGCAATATAACCACATGATCTTTTGATAACACTCATTCTGTGGGCTCAGTTCCAAATTCCTGAGTAGAGGATTTAAGGTTTCAAAACCATAATCCAATCTGGTTACAACTGTACCTCCTGTCACCAGCACACTATTGACTCTGCCCATCTACCAAGGCACACACATAATCTACTCTGTACCCACACAGTACAACCACTCATCAAATCCTGTATTTCAAATCTTTGTACCTATCTATGTACATGCCCGGAATACCCTTCCTCTAAGTTTCTGCTGGGCAATCCTAGTCATCTGGTTTAAATTTACCTTCTCCATAATAATTTCTTCCTCTGGGTTTCAACAGCATTTTGAAAAACTTATATCTGCCTTCCCCACATACACAGAGGGCCATTCTTGGGGGTCTAAGCATGTAGCAGTTGCTCTATCAAAGTTAGCTAAACAAGGAACTAAGTAAATCAGATCATGTGCAATATAATGATTGATATTACCTGCAATATAATGATTTATAAGAAATATTTGGTCATTCAGATGACTAAAATATATTTCTGATATATCTGGTCTTCATCCATAGTTCCTGAAAATGCTTCAAAGCCATAAAGGTGAAGTGAATGACTTGGTATTAATGAAGGTGACTTATGCACCCTACCACACATCACTACCAGGGAGGGGAAAGGAGCTGGAGGTTGATGAATCAATGGCCAATGGCTTGGTCAATCATGATTATGTACTGCAGCCTCCATAAAAACCCAAGACGACAGATTTTTGGTCCTTTTCAGAGAGCTTCCACAATTAGGAAACCAGAACCCTTCCTCATACCATCAAGCCAGGCCCCAAACTCCTTTGTATGGGACGTTGCCCCATATATCTCTTCATCTTATTATTGATTCGTACTCTTTATCATGTCCTTTAATAAACTCGTAAAACAGAAGTAAGGGTTTTTCAGAGTTCTATGAGCCACTCTAGCAAATTAATCAAACATAAGGAGGAGGTCTTTGGAAACTCCAACCTGTAGCCTCTTGGTCAGAGGCCCAGGTAACAAACTGAAGTTTGTGACACATCTGAAGTGGTGGGTGGGGGCCAGTCTTGTGGGACTGAACCTTTAAACTATGCAATCTGATGCTATCTCTGGGTAGATAGTGTCAGAATTGAGTTGAATCCAGATGTACTGGTGTCTGAAAATTGCCTGGTGTTTGGGGACAGGTAGTGGGAACTCCTATTCTCCATGTTGGAACTGGGTCTGGGAACCCTAAAAGAATACCTTAAAATGATCTTGTTTAAAACTGTATTTGTACCATTAGATTCAAGAATCGTTTTCCCAGCTTTGGCCTTTATAGTGAATTATAGCACTAAAACTATCAATACTACCTTCAATATTTTCTTATTAGTCATTAATTCTTATTAGTCATGCATACAGGTATCCCTGCTTTTCAAAAGTTCATGTTACTTTGCTTCTACGAAAGGCCTACATTAGTACCTGTTTTTGCTAACCAAAAGAAATCCAAAGAGGATTTTGGTTTAAAAAAAAAAAAGGTAAAAAGAGATAATAGCATTTAATGTTTGTTTTGTAGCAAGCCATTTTAGAGGCAGTGTGTGGAGAGTGTCACCTCCCCCATGTTCTCTCCCCAAGAACTACACTCAGCAGGAGCCACAGCTGTGGCTGTGAGCATCTGGGCTTTTTCTTAATTTATTCTGTGCATCCGTTAGCAAGATGTGTCCTAACAGAAAAGCATAAAAGAGGCCATTCTGGGGTCTGGGAAACACTCAAGAATTTTTCCATATAGGTTAATGGTATAACTTCTTTCCTTCACACCATTTTGGCTTAAAAAAAGTTTCACAGGAACGCTCTACTTTTGGACAGCAGGGGAAACCTGTATATCATCTGGATTTTTTTTTCATACTTCTGCCTTCCTACAAGTAACACTGTAGTTATTTTGAACAACTCAATCTCCCAATTTTTTGGTCTCCTGAAATTAAAAAACTATGAGAATCCCATGTTTAAAATAGAATTTGTTGCCGCCGATTCATAAACTTCTAATCTGAGCCAATTAGATACTATTCTAATACTGCAGTTAGCTCTTTATAGTTTGGCTTTTACTGAGTGTTTTCAACTCCAAATATGAACTAGATGGAATTCTAGAAGACAGTACAGACTGATGATCATCTTTAGGAGGAAAATTCAAAAATTCAACATCTTATCACCTTTTCATTTGATTCAATTCAAGAAACATTCACTCTTTATGACAGAGAGCCTTACAGGGGTTGAAAGAAGTCACAACAGTCTTAGACCTCAAGGATTTCATATAATAAGGGGAATAAAAGTGTGGATATACTACAACTAAGCCCAAACTGAATATGGGTCCAAAGGAACAGAGTGCTGTGGATATTTAAGGAAGATGGTACTGGAGATGGGCCTTCAATGATAGAACTCACAACAGAAATGACATTCCAGGAAGAGAAAGAAAAGTGAAAGCACAGAGAGAAGAGACTTATGAGCTTGTAAAACATAAGAATATAACGGATTCTGAAAAGAAGTGTGTCACATACCCTTTGTGGAACCGAAAGTGTGAAAAATAAGTAAATAATTACCAAGAATTTCCAGGAGAAAAAAAAAAAGAGAGAGCTAGTTAGTGTTGACAGTTACCGCAGGGTGAAAGTTAAACAAGAAAAGAAAACAAAGACAAGAACATTTCATAATCACCGGTAGCCTTACCTGATCTCAGTGGTGAGGTAAAAAAATAGACATTAAGATAGATACTTGAGCGTGGGGGAGGAAAAAAAGTGGCCCAGTATAAAAGGCTCATGGCAAAAGAAAATAAGGCAAGAAAAAAATAAATGTTATCATATGTAAGACCTGACCATGTTTGCTAACAGAGGAAAGAAGTCAGTAGAAAAGCAAAGAGGAAAAGGCTCAAAAGGGAGAAGGTATAGTTAATATTTGGAACGAAGTTACAGAACATAGTTGGAAACAAAAGCATGCAAGGAGGACAGCTAGGCCTTGGGAAGGAAGAGGGACTTTTTGCCTGTGGGAAGGATGAATGAGCACTAAAGAGACCAGAGCGAGGAAGCTGGGGGTCCTGAAAGGCCTGGAACAGAAAGCGCTGGCGGAGTGGAGGTGCACGGGCATTTGATAAGGACAGGAAGAGAACCAGCAAGAGCCCAAGATAAGGGCTTCTAGCAGCAGTGAGGCCTTGGCTGCATTCAGAGTCATACATGTGCAGAGATCCAATCAGCATATTTAATAACTTTCTCCAAACAATCTCAGAAACCTGGGAGGCTATGCAGGGAGAAAGCAATTCTGAGAAGGGAATCGTAAAAAGTGAATCACTCTGGTTGTCAGGTCTAAGACGAGTATTTTTAGGTCAGCACTCTCTTTTGACTGTGCTGGGGTTTGGGGGGGGGGGTCTGGTTTTTTTTGTTTTAAGTAGTCTCCACACCCAGCATGCAGCCCAGTGGAGGGCTTGAACTCACCACCCTGAGAGCAAGACTTGAGCTCAGGTCAAGAGTCCCTCCCTTAGCCCACCGAGCCACCCGGGGGCACCGGTACCGCCTCCTTCGTGTACAAAATTTTCCTAAGGCTGGTTAAGTCTAAAAGCCAATTGCCAGTTCAAAGACCTTAAAGCCGGACCACCAAAGCAGAGCCATGTGGTATTTATTGAGTTCTGGACGATAAATTACGGACTTTCCACTTGGGCAACATCATCGGCTGCGAAAAAAATCAAGGCTCGTTAGCAGGCGACACCCAGAGAGCCACTCACCTGGCAGCTTCAGGAAAGCCCATCTTGTAGAGGGTCACAACCACGGCTCCTCCAATGCCTAGATTGTGCTGCAGAGCAACCTTTGCACCAGGAACTTGCCTCTTTCCGGCTTCCCCTCTCAGCTGCCAGCAGAGCTCGGCGCACTGAGCCAGACCTGACAAGTCGAGCACCGAGCAGTCAGGCTCCGCGGCGCTAGCACGCGGCCCCGCCCGCTCCTCCGGCCGGACCGGAGCCTACGCGGGATCGCGGCTCTTGGGTAGCAGGCCGAGAGAATATTTGCATAAATAAGAACTTCGCTTAAAAGCCACGACAGTATCGGCAGCCAGTTTTGTAGGGTTGTTTTTTTTTTCCCCCTCCTAAATCTGTACCTAGACAATATTCTGCAGGCTTAAGAAACTTCCTGCACTCTTTAAAAATCCAACCTGTTGGGACGCCCGGGTGGCTCAGAGGTTGAGCACCTGCCCTGGGCCCAGGGCGTCATCCTGGAAAATTAAGTAAACTGTGAATGGTTACAATGCAGGCTCCTCTAGAACTGACATTAGATAGAACCCCTGTCTCCTGATTTACATTTGTCCCCCAATCACATTTTCTGATTCCTGAGTTACCTGTGACAATTTCCAAGGAAAACCACAGGTCCAAAACGCTGTCATTTAGACTGAGTTCACAAACCTAGGCTTAAGTCCTCATCTAATTGTAGTTTCAACCTCCCCCAGAAATGCAGTCTTAACTAGTCAGGAATTTTTTTATCAGTGCCACGGAGTCTGCCACCTGGGCCCTCTGCATCTCCCAAAGATGAGGCAGCCTGCATGATAAGACCCTTTGCTTTTCCACCTAAGGGAAAGCACTTTTGCTGGAACAATCCTTTTGCTAAGAACTTTTTGCCTCACTCTCCTGTAAAAACCTTCCATTTTGTACAACCCTTCAGAGCCCCCCCTATTTGCTAGATGGGATGATGCCCAATTCATGAATCATTTATTAAAGCCAATTAGGTCTTTAAAATTTAGTCAGTTGAATTTTTGCTATTTAACAAACCCAAACCTCCTCAAGAAATTTAACTGTGACTTCTTATTTCCAAGCAGTAACTGTGTATTTACAGAATATATATCTTAAGCACTGTTTTATAATAGGTAACTCTACAACCTATAATGATTTTTTGAATTGTGAACATTCTGAATATTAATGAAGAAGATCAATGTGAAACTTTAGGGTAATTAATTTTACTAGAAATCTGCCCTATAGAAAGCTCAACCATTTAATGAATATGTGAAAGGCAAAAAGTATTCACACGCATCTTATATACACATGGGCAGAAAAATACAGCTAGTTTTCTTCACAAAATAATAAATATACATAGTTTGTAATATTTGAGAAAATACTCAAACTTACTTTGGTTAAACAGAAAAATGCCATTTTTTAACCAAATTGGTAAGGATGCTTTTTTGTTTGTTTTGTTTTAGGTAAGAATGTTTAAAATAGGACTAATCAATGCTGGGGAGACAACCAAGACAGTCACTTCCATACAGTACTGGCGAAAGTTCAAATCAGCGCAACCTTTTTGGAAAGCAATGTACAAAATTAAGAGCCTTGAAAATGCCTTGAAAACCATTCTACAGAAATAAGCATAGGCAAAGTTTTACAGAAAAGGCTATCTTCATCATATTGTAACAGTG
The DNA here is from genome assembly GCF_048418805.1 of Vulpes vulpes. Lineage (NCBI taxonomy): Eukaryota > Metazoa > Chordata > Mammalia > Carnivora > Canidae > Vulpes > Vulpes vulpes. Next base: position 157,292,804 of record NC_132791.1, read on the forward strand.
AAAAACTAGATAATTTAGAATGGTTATATAAATTATGAACTATCCATCCATATAATAAAGCACTATGTTTCTATTTAAAACACTTATAAAATGTTTAACAATTTGGGAAAAATTTAGGAAAATGTTAAACAATTTAGGAAAACAATTGTATATATTATTTATATATATATACACAAAAAAACTGACATATAATCTTAGTAAAACATGCAAAGAATCAATATTAATCTAACCATCCATCCAACAAATATTTTATGGCCTAATATGTTCCAGACACTCCTCAAGGCTCAGAAGATCCAGCAATAAACAAAGTAGGCAACTTTTTTCCCTTATGAAGCTCATAGTCTTGCAATATAAAGATGCAAGCATTTACAATACAGCCTACTATGGGGGTAGCATTATCATAATGGGGAGTGGCAGGTAAGGAGGCAGGCAGAATGAGAGAGAGCAGGAGGAGAAGAAAAAGGTCTTGTCATTTATTTGCTTTTGACAAAAGATGAGTGTACGAAAGCATACTGATTATTTGAGGTTTCCAGTTGTCTACTTTCATAATAAACTGGGATTTCTTGAATTTCTAGAATCTGGACCTGTGAAGGTGGAAGTCAAAAGTTGACCTCAGGAAAAAAAAAAAAAAAAGTTGACCTCAGAAATCCACTTAGCAAGAAGGCATAGCAGTTATGAAAGCATTAGCCTAGGACTTCACTACATATAGTCTGGTTGCTACTGAAAACAAACAACTCAAATATAAACCAAGCACTCCACTATTAAATATATAAAGAATTGACAATGTAATATAAAGTGCTAATAAAGATAAGTACTAAGTACAATGGAAAACCTCAGAATGGAAAGACTAGGGAAAAACATGTTGAGATACTATCTGAGGTCTTTTTCTTTTCCTGCTTCCTTGACCCCACACTCTTCTTTATACCATTAAGACAGCCAAGTACAAAAAAGTCATAATTCAGCTTTAGTTTACATTAGACATCTAAAGGCCTTAAAATAAACAACATAAAAAAAGGCATGGTTTTCTATTATCAGATCCTGGCTTTTTGAGAAAGAAAAGCATTGCTGAGCTTCAAAAGCAAAAAACTTTACTAGACTCAGCATGCACCAGAAGAGCAGTTTTTCCCTCTAAAAGTTACCAACCCAGAATGCTATCAAATACAAAATATATTTCAAAACCAAAAGCAACATAAAAGCATTTTTTTTAAGATTTTATTTATTTATTCCTGAGAGACACACAGAGAGAGGCAGAGACACAGGCAGAGGGAGAAGCAGGCTCCATGCAGGGAGCCCGATGTGGGACTCAATCCCAGGACCCCAGGATTATACCCTGAGCCAAAGGCAGGCGCCAAACCGCTGAGCCACCCAGGGATCCCCCAATATAAAAACATTTTTAAACACACAAAGCTGAAAGATTTCACTACCATACTGCAACATCCACACCACAGAAATGTTAAAAAGGAAGTCCATTAGGCAGAAGGAAAATGATAGTAGATAGAAAAAAAGATCTACACGAAGGAATGAAGAGCACTGGAAGTAGTAACTATATGGGTAAATGAATAAGGTCTTTTTTTATTATTTAAATCTCTTCAAATATGATAAAAATAAAATGGAGTAAAAAGTAATCCAAAAGAAGGCTGAAAAAAAAAATAGGCAAAAGGGAGTAATGAATAGCAGTGACAGAGAGAACGCAAATAACAAGACGAACTCAAACCTAAGCATATTAATAATCACATCAAATGTAAATAGTCTAAACACCCAATTAAAGGCAGAGATTCTAAGAATGGGGGGGGGAGCAAGACTCAATTAAATGATGCTAATGCATTTTTTTTTAAAGATTATCTATTTTAGAGAGAGAACAAGAGAGCAAGCAAGCAGTGGGAGGGGCAGAGGGAAAGAGAGAATCCTGATGCAAACTCCCCACTGAGCACAGAGCCCAACATGGGACTTGGTCCTAGGACCCTGAGATCATGACCTGAGCCAAAATCTTGAGTCAGCCACTTAAACAAATGAGCTATGTAGGTGCCCCAATGTTAATGCACTTTAAAGTCACAAATAGGTTAAAAGTAAAAGGATGGAAAAAGATACACCACATTAACATTACTTAATATGTGAAAACTGAAGCAACTATATTCAATCAGCTAAAGCAGATTTCAGAGCAAAGACTTGCCAGGGAAAAAACGCCATCTCATAATGATAAAGATTTAACACAAAACTGTCTTTATTCACAAATGATATGATTGTCTATATAGAAAACCCGATGGAGTTTTTTTACGGTTAATAAATTTAAAAAGTAGTTTTAGCAATGTTAGGAGATGAACATACAAAAATTGGTTGTATTTCTACATACTAGCAATAAAAAATTGAAACTGAAAAATATCATTTACAGTAACATCAGAAATATGAAATACTTAGGGATAAATCTGATAAAACATGCGTAAGATCTATATAGTAAAAACTATAATACATTCCTGAGAAAAGCTAAAGAAGACCTAAATAAATGAAGATAAATACTTTGTTTAGGGGTCAGAAAACTCACTATTACTTGGATGTCAATTCCCCTTAAATAAATCTATACATTTAACATAATTCCCCCCAAATTCAAGGATGATTTTCTTTAAATAGAAATCAACAAGCTGATTCTAAAATTTCTATGGAAATGCAAAGGAGCTAGGATAGCCAAAGAAGAATAAAGTTGAGAGCTAAGGCTACCTAATTTCAAGAACTATTATAAAGCTACAACAATCAAAGCAGTATAGTATTAAAGACAGAAAATAGATTAGTGAACAGAAAAGAGAGTCCAGAAATAATGCCCACATATTTATGAACAATTGATTTTTGACAAAGGCAATGCTATGGAGAAAATATAACTTTTCTAACAAATGGCACTATAACTGGAAATACATTAAGTAAAAAATGGACTTGGCCTCATACTTTGTGCCATACACAAAAATTAATTCAAAATTAATTACAGATCTCAATTTAAAATCTAACATATAAAATATCTAGGAGAAAACAGAGGAAAAGGTCTTGGTGACCCTGGATTAGACAGAGATTGCTTAGATACAAAACCAGAAGTAAATCCATGAAAGTACAGATAGGTAAGTGGGAGTTAATAAAAATTAAAAATTTCTGCTCTTCAAAAGACACTACTAAGAGGATGAAAAGGAAGTCACAGACTGGGAGAAAACTTTTGCAAAGCATGTATCTGATAAAAAAAATTTAGACACATAATATATCAAAAACTCTCAAAACTCAATAAAAAATAACCAGGGGTGCCTGGGTGGCTCAGTCAGTTAAGCATCCTGGGATCAAGCCCTGCAGGGCTTCTCCCTCTGTCCCTCCCCTCTGCTTTTGCTCCCTCTTTCTCTCTCTCTCTCTCAAATAAATAAATAAAATCCTTAAAACAAAACAAAACAATCAATTGTGTCCCAAAATGTGCAAAAGGTTTGAATAGACTCTTAAGAAGAAGATATACAAATGGCAAATAAGCACTTGAAAAAAATGCTCAACATCATTAGTCATTAGGAAAATGTAAATTAAAACCACAAGGAGATGCCACTACACACTGGTTAGAATGACTAAAATTAAAGACTGACCATACCAAGTCTGATGAGAATGTGGAGGAACAAGAACTCTCATACATGGCTAGTGGTAACGTAAAGTGGTTTGACCACTCTGGAAGTCAGTTTGACAGTTTCTCAAACTATGGAAAGAGATCAAGTGGCCATTGACTGATAAATGGATAAAGAAGATGTGGTACACACACACACACACACACACACACACACACACAGAAATATTAGTCAGTCATTAAAAAGAATGAAATGCTTTGCGATAAGAAGTGGGGAGTAATGAGTAATTACACAAAAGCATATAAGAAGAAACTTTTGGTTCATGGATATGTTCACTATCTTGACTGTGGTGATAGTTTCACAGATAAATACATATATATATATGTCAGAACTTTTTAAATTTTACACTTTAAAATCAGTTGATTATAAGTTGATTTTACCTCAATAAAGCCATTAAAATAATAAAATAAAATATGAGATATACAGGCACAATTTTCCTTTCCCTTCCTTTTACTTGGCAAGAGCAATAAAAGTCAGAGCCTGCTCCTAGCTATCTCTACCTGCCAACAGGTATCAAGAGTAAACACTCTTCACTTGGGTTTCATTTCCCCTTGCACTGGAGAGTATTCATTAGACTCTAATGATAAAACTTAACTTTCCTCACATCACAATGGCAAAAATGCAAAGTTCTTAACAATGGGAATAAGGCTACGTAGCCTGTAGAACATGATAAAAGGCTAAAATAGATGCTTTGATAAAAAGCTACTTAGGCCTTACTGACTTACTGACATGTTAGAGTCAGTATTAGATTTAGGTCTTGCCAGTCATCATCCTAGGATGTGTTTCTTTTGGTGACCTCTTACAGAGTAGAAGAGGAAAGCCATAATTTGAGTATGCTAGGTCTGGTCTCCTGCCTCAAATTTAATTTACTCTCTTTCCATTTTCATCCAAATCTTTAAAACCTATGTTTATAATACCTACAAAAGTATTAAAACATGTAAACAAAAATCACAATAGAATAATGTGTACCATTAAACATATCAAGAACAATGTGAATTCAGTAGGACAAATAATTATATCACATTGTAGGATCAGAACATTTTCAAATTAGAAAGGATCTAAGATCTCATCAAATCCCTAACAAATAGGCAATTCCCCTTACAACATTCACATCAAATTGGTAATTTGTATTTTTCATACACAGCCTCTGGGCAAGGAAATAATACATGCTCTCAGGAAACAACCAATTCCACTTTTGGGAAGCTATGTGAGACAGTAATTTCCTACATCAGCCCCAAATCTAGCTTCCCATGAATTTTTCCTAATTCTTCCACACTAGACAAGTTTATCCTCTCTACTCCATGCCACCTTTCAGATGTTAAAGGAACTATAATTTATTCAACCATCCCCTTTACATGTGCAAACCCTTGTACTGAGCACTGTTTAGGGTATAGAGACGAAGGAAATATGGATTATGCCTTTACAGGCTCGGACAAATGGGGAGGTTTTTTTAAAAGCCACAAATGTCATTTGTACTATACAAATGACATTTGTACTATAAGTACAAATGTCAAAAAAGAAGTACTAAGAAAGTATAGCGAGTTCAAAAAAGAGAAAGATTAATTCAATCTATGGAAAGGATAAAGAAATTAGGGAAAGCATCATAAGGCAAGTAACACTTGAGACAGACCTTGAAGATGGGCATTTCTCCAGAGGAAAAAGCATTAGTCAGTACAGTGGTTAAGAGCTTGGACTCTAGAAATACACTGCCTGGGTCTGAATCCTAACTTTGCCACTAGTTTAGTGACTTTGGGCAAGTTACTCTGTTCTTTTATTTTCCACTTTTATAAAATACAAAATACAAAATTAGACATGAGAATTAAATGAAGAATACTTAGAACAGTGAGTGCCCAGCACTTTGCACCATGTAAATGTTTGCTGTTGTTGTTATTCAGAAAACATCAAAGATAAGAGTTTGCAGAGGTGAGGAATTAAAGATATCTGGGAAAAGCAAACAGTTCATTTTAACTTAAACATTTCAACATTTTGGTTTCACCTAAATACCCAGCTAGATATAAATGTTAGCACAAAACCTGGCTTGTGGTAGGCAATTAGTAAATCTTTATCCTGCTACTTTTCTTTCCCGTTTTCTTCTCCTCATAGTTCTAGTTTATATTTTGCCTGAATTTGTGAGTCCATTGTTTTGAATTTATCTTGATCTACATGCAAAAGTATGCAAACACCCAAGGATGCTTATCGCAGCATTGTTTATAATAGAAAAATCGACACCACAAATATGTCTACTAGGTAGGGCTAGGTAAATTTCTTATAATGAAAATACTGTGCAGGCATTTAAAAAGAGTAAATAATATCTATAAGTGATAATACAAAAAGATTTTTAAGATGTAAGTAAAGCCATCTACAACGTGGTAAATATACATATATATAACACATACAAATAGAAAGGTTGTATATAGCCAAGATATGGAAGCCGCACATGTGTCTATCCACAGATGAATGGAGAAAGACGATGTGGTATATACATATATACAATGAACTATTACTCGGCCATAAAACAGGATGATATCTTGCCCCTCACAATAACAATACCTAGAAGGCATTATGCTAAGTGAAATAAGTCACACAGAGAAAGGCAAATACCATATGATATCACTTATGTATGGAATCTAAAAGACAAAACAAATGAATGAACAAGTAAAAAGTAGAAACAGACCTATACATATAGAGAACAAACTGATGGTGCCAGAGGAAGGGGGTGGGGAGATGGGCTAAATGGGTGAAGGAGAATGGGAGACAGGCAGTTATGGAATGAATAAGTCATTGGGATAAAAGATACAGCATGGAGAATATAGTCAATGGTACTGTAATAGCATTGTATGGTGACAGATTGTAGCTACACTTGTGGTGAGCATAGCACAACGTATAGACTTGTCCAATCACTATGTGATACACTTGAAACTAATGTAACATTATGTGTCAACTATATAACAACAAAAAAGAAAGATTGTAAAAATCACACATAGAAATCACACATAGAAATATACATTTCTAAAAGCATAACAATTTGGGAGAAAATACCAAAAAAATAATAAAAGGGGTTGACTCTAAGGAATAGAACTAAGGGTAGAAAGGAAGAGAAAGACATGTTAAATGTTAGCATTTGTCATCCTGCTAGAATATTAAAAACCATATGACAATCCTGTGGAGAACTATTTGGCAGATTTTTATACAGTTAAACATACATCTGCCCTCTGATTGACCCATTTTACTCTGAGTTACTAACCCAAGAGAAATGTAAAAGGTATGTCCATAAATAGGTTTGTACAAAAATGTTCATAGCATCCTTATTAATAATGGCCTCAAACAAGAAGGAACTCAAATATCCATCAATAGGAGAATGGATAAACAAACTGGTATATGGATTACTACTTGGCAATAACAAATGACGAACTATTGGTACAAGAAAAAGTTGTATTAGTCTTAGCCTAATTGAAGGAGAAGGGTTTAGAGAATGGGGAAGACGTCTGAGGGAAGTCAAGTTTCATCTATGTTGTAGCATCTATCAGTATTTCATTTCTTTTATGCTTAAGAATATTTCATTGTATGAATATACCACATTTTGTTTATCCCTTTATTAGCTGATGACAGACATCTAGGTTGTTTTCATCTTTTTGGCTATTATAAATAATGCTGCTATAAACAATTCTGTTTTGTGAAAATGGTGTACTTTATTACATGAAAGTTACATCTCAATTTTAAGAAAGAATATGGATGTGAAAAATCACATTGTTACTACAAAGCATGATATCTGAGTGTTTCAGTGAATGGCAGAACAAAAATATCTCAGAATGGCAAACAAGTTAATTATAATAAAAATATGTTCCTTCAGGGGAGAAAAAAGTTATGTCGATAAAAGCAACCTGAAATGCCACATTCATCTCCTGATGAAAAGAAGTGTTTCATATGAGAGCGAAGAAGCTGTCTAAAAGAATTTAAATCACTATCTTTAATGTAAACTGCAATTCTTTTTTTTTTTTTTTTTGGTCTTTTTCTAAATTTTAATTCCAGTAGGGTTAACATATAGTGTTATATTAGTTAGAGGTATACAATACAGTAATTCAGTAATCCTACACATTACTCAGGGCTCATCAAGATAAGCTTACTCTTGGGGCACCTGAGTGGCAGAGTCAGTGCCCAACTCTTGGTTTTGGCTCAGGTCATGATCTCAGGGTTGTGAAATCAAGCCCTATGTCAGGCTTTGCGCTCAGCATGGAGTCTTCTTAAAAGACTCTTCCCCCAGCCCCCCTAAAAAGAAAAAAGACTCTTTCCCTTGGGGCACCTGGGTGGCTCAGTGGTTGAGCGTCTGCCTTTGGCTCAGGTCATGATCCCTGGGTCCTGGGATTGAGTCCCGCATCTGCTTCTCCCTCTGCCTATGTTTCTGCCTCTCTCTCTATCTCTCATGAATAAATAAATAAAATCTTAAAAAAAAAAAAACCACACACACCTCTCTCTTTCCCTCTACCCTTCCTGACCCCCTGAACTCTCTTTCCCTCAAATAAACAAATCTCTAAAAATATATATTTACTCTTAATCCCCTCACCTATTTTACCCACCCACACACACACATACCCACACACACACACACACACACACCTGCACTCTGATAACCATCTGTTTGTTCTTGGGCTGCTTCCATAATCTGGCTCTTGTATATACAGCTACAACAAACAGAGGGGTGCATTTATCTTTTCAAATTAGTATTTGAGTCTCTTGTAGGCAGCATATACATGGGTCTTGCTTTTATATCCATTCCATCACCTTGTCTTTTGATTGTGGACTGTTTAGTCCATTTACATAAGGTAATTATTGATAGGTATATATTTAGTGCCATTTTGTTACTTGTTTGATGTTTGTTTTTGTAGTTCTTCTCTGTTCCTTTCTTCTCTTGCTTTCTTCTCTCATGATTTGCTGGCTTTCCTTAGGGATATACCTGGATTCTTTTCTCTTTATTTTTTGCTCATCTATTACTCGTTTTTTATTTGTGGTTACCAATAGGTTTATATATAACATTATGCACACAGCAGTCTTATTAAGTTCATGGTCACTTAAGTTTGAAGCTAATATTTACTCTTCTCCCCACCTTCATATTTTGGGTATAGGGTGTCACATTTCACATTCTTTTATTCTGTGAATACTTTGATTTTTATAGATATACTTATTTTTACTGCTTTTGTGCTTCCTACTTTTCTTATTCCTACTTATGGTCTTTCCTTTCCACCCAGAGTCCTCTTTAACATTTCTTGTAGGGCTGGTTTCTTGTAGGGCTGGTCAAGAATTCCTTTAACTTTTGTTTGTCTGGAAAATTCTTTATCTTTCTTTCTATTCTGAATGATAGCCTTCATAGATAGAATATTCTTGGCTGCAGGTTTTTTCTTCCAGAATTTTGAATATATCATGCCACTCTTTTCTGGCCTGCAAAGTTTCTGCTAAAAAAAATCAACTAACAGTTTTCAGGGGTTTCCCTTGTATGTAACTTTTCTTTTTTCTTGATGATTTTAAAATTTTCTCTGTATCACTACTTTTTGCATTTTAATTACTATGTATCTTGGTGCATTCCTCCTTGCATTGATTTTATTGCCTTCTGTGTTTCCTAGATCTAGATTGCTGGTTTCCTTCCCCATACTTGGGGAAGTTTTCAGCTATTTCTACTTCAAATAAATTTTCTGTCCCCTTTCCTCTCTTCTTCTGAGATCTCTATAATGCAAATGTTATTACACTTGTTGGGAGTCACTGAGTTCCCTATTTTCTTTTACTATTATTGATTTTTCTCTCTCCTCTTCATCTTGATTGCTTTCCATTATTCTGTCCTCCACATTGTTTATCCATTTTTCTGCTTCCCCAATCTACTATTTATTCCATCTAGTGTATTTTTATTTCAGTTTTGAGTTATCTCTGATTGGTTCTTTTTTATGTTTTCTATCTCTGTTGAGGGTCTCACTGAAGTCCTCCACTCTTTTCTCAAGTTCAGTGAGTATTTTTACGACCATTACTTTTAAATCTCTATCAGGGATATTACTTTTCTCTGTTTTGTTTAGGTCTCTTGCTGTGATTTTTGTCTTGTTCTTTCATTTGGAACATATTCCTCTGTCTCCTTATTTAGTTTAACTCTGTGTCTGTTTCTTTTTATTTTTTTCTGTGTCTGTTTCTATGTGTCAGGAAAGTCAGCTATATCTCCTACTCTTGAATGTAGCGGCCTTATGAAGGAAAGGTCTTATTGTGCTCTGCAATGCAATGTCCCCTATTTACCAGAATCTGGTGTCTCTTATGTATGTTGCATGCATTGTACTGTTGTAGCTGAGCTGCTTTTGCCTTCGGTCCAATCCTCAGTAATGACTCTCTTTGCCTGCTGTGGACAGGGTTTGGTGCCTGTGTTGTTAGTGGGTCAGTCCTGAGCCACCTTGGGCTTAGTTGAGTCAAGAAATTTGTCAGAAATGCAGTAGCACCAAACTGCGGGGCACTTTACCTGTGTTGTCTCCTGGGGAAACATGGGTGGGCAGGACCTGCAGTGTGACCAGATGTCTGCCCCTAGCCCACTGCTGGGGCTATAGTTAGACTAGTGTGTGTGGTTATCTTCCCTTCTCCCCAGAGCAAGAGTAGCTTTGAAGTGGTGCTGGCCCCTTGTGGGGCTGCCTGCACACTGCCAGGCTGGTAGCACTACTTTGGATGGGCCACAGCCAACGGTGTATGGGAAAAGGCTGATCCAGAGGAAAATGTGGGGGTTTGGCATGCAGTGTCGGCATGGTCTGTGCTGGTCTACTGCAGAAGGGGACCTGTAGTTATCCTGTAAAATTCTTACTGAGGCTAGCTAGATTGGAGGGGGCAGGTCTGTGAGGACTAGGTCTACAGTTAGCAAGCTAGGTGGAGAGTGTTGGCACTGTACTAGTTCACAGGTGTCCATGTGTCTAGGTTGGGGGTGAGGGCCAGGAAGGGAAATGGCACCTGCCAACTCTTTTGTTTTTAGAGAAGTCTCCCAAAGAACCCTGCCCCTCTAGCACATGCTCTAAGGTTTGTAGGCAAATCTCCCTCCTATATACCCCAGGTGTTTTGCAAACTTCTGCTTCTATGCTGTATCTCCACAGAGCTGTATGTTGTGCTATCCCTTTAAGGGCTGGGACTCAGATTCCTATAACAATAGTGCAGAAATATTTATTATCACTCAGATTTTTCTATGTCCCATTAGCAAAAAATAAACACTGAAGTATGACCCAACTTTTTTGAGGGCTAAAGAAAACAGTTTAGTATATTTACCAAATGCAGAAAAATCACTTTATAATGTCTGTGTAGCACTGGGATCAAAATTTACATAGAGAAATGGATGCCTTGAGGCTGTCATATTGGAAGAAATATTATTTTCTTCATAAATTAAAGATTGTTCTTTCCCCAAAATGGTTGTAAATTATTTTTCATGTTGTGATACAAACATGGATTTTATTACTAGCTACAAACAGTTAACTGGATCCATTTGGCTTCTTTTTGTAGAAATAATAGGAGGAGAATACTAGCAATTATTGTTTTTCAACTCTGTTTTGGGAATTCTGCTATATGCTTTACATATGTATATTTCCTCATTTAATCCACAGAACAACCCTGTAAGGTAGATACTACATTGTATTCTCATTTTGCAGATCAAACAAACAACAAAAACTAGGAACAACAAAGTTATATACTGAAAAGAATGAAGAGGCTAGGATCAAATCCAAGACTTCATTCATACAAAACACACACCTGCAACCGAGGTACATCCCCTGTATCTTCTTTTCCATTCACAGCCACTGTTCCTAATCTGTGCTATTGTTGATACTTTCCCACTTCTATTCCCCACTTCTTTCCCACTTCTTTCTGTATTCCCATGTATTTTCATGTATAATATTTCAATAAAATTGTTCCAGTATTGCCAATACCTTGATAATAGCCAAATCCAAAGGACTTTTTTCACTCTATCAATCTAACTTTTCTGACCTGACCCCTTAACTTTTGAAACATTCCTCCTTTGGATAACTGACCAGGTCTCCTCATTATTCTTAAATGTCTCTTCCCCACTTACACCTTTAATTTTTATATCCCCTAGGACTGTATTCTTGGTCTTTGTCCTGGATTTGCCAACATAGCATTTCACATAGTATTTCCTCTGGTTAAGAAGCTCGTTTAACAGCCTCAATGAATGAAATACAGAAAGAACACCTGCTCACAGCATTCATTGGGCTTACCATGTATTCTATCACCCTGAAGCAGTTGGTCTGAATAATGTAAAGGCCTTTTGAAGACTATATAATTGTGCCAGCAATACTTTGCAGGGCTGGAGTCATATCCTCTAAAATACTGAACATGCTGGGGCACCTGGGTGGCTCAGTGGTTGAGGACCTATCTGCCTTTGGCTCAGGTCATGATCCCAAGTCCTGGGATCAAGTCCCGCACTGGGCTCCCTTGCAGGGAGCCTGTTCTCCTTCTGCTTCTGTCTCTGCCTCTGTGTGTCTCTCATGAATAAACAAAATCTTTAAAAAAAAATATATTGAACATGTTCTGAATTGATGGTGCTATTTCTCAACAGCCCGAATACAAAATGGATCACTATTATCCCTGATGATCCACTAGCAAAATTTTACTTGCCATTCTTGAAACTTTGGGCTCTGTTAGTTTAAAAGTCTTGAAAACAACAGTAGCTTCACTGCAGTGAAAGAAGAGCCTGCTACCTGGCTTTTGCTGCTGTATACATTTGACAAATGTATAACCACATGTGGTCACCATTATAGGATGATATAGAACAATCTCATGCCCTAAAAATGCTCTATGCTGTACCTACTCTTCCTTCCCTCTCCCCTAACCCATGATCTTTCTATATTTCCCCGGTTTTGCCTTTTCTAGAATGTCATATATTTGGAATTACAGAGCATAGAGCATGTAAACTTTTCAGTTTGGCTTCTTTCACCTAAATAATACGCACTTAAACTTCTTCCATGTCCATTCATCACTTGATTAACTATTATTTTTTTATTTTTAGCAATGGATATTACATTGGCTGTACCAGCATTTATTTATTCATTTACCTTTTGAAGGACATTCTGATTGCCTCTAAGTTTTGTCAGTTAAAAAGAAAGCTGCTATAAACGTCCATGTGCAGTTTTTGTGTGGACAACTCATTTTGGTGAATGACAATGAGGACAGCTGCTGAATTTTGTGATGGGGGATGATTCATTTCTTTTTGATTAAATCCAATATAATTAACGTATAATCATTTCTTTTTTTAAAATCCAATATAATTAACATACAGAGTTATATTAGTTTCAGGTGTACAATATAGTGATTGAACAATTCTAGGGACACTTGGGTGACTCAGCAATTGAGCGTCTGCCTTTGGCTCAGGGTGTGATCCTGCGGTCCTGGGATCGAGTCCCACATCAGGCTCCTGCATGGAGCCCGCTTCTCCCTCTGCCTGTGTCTCTGCCTCTCTCTCTCTCTCTCTCTCTGTGTGCTCTCATGAATAATAAATGAAATCTTTAAAACAAACAAACAAAAAAACCAATTCTACACATTAGTCAGTGCTCATCATGTTTCATTTTGCAAAAACTCGCCAACATTTGGTGTTGTCATCATTTTGGACTTTGAACATTCTAATATGTATGTAGAGGTATCCTGTAGTTTTAATTTGAAATTCTCTAATGACACATAATGTCGAAGATCTTTCCATATGCATATTTGCCATTGTATATCATCTTTGGTGAGGTATCTGGGTCTTTTGCCCAATTTTTAATCATATTGTTCATTTTCTCATTATTTACTTTTAAGAGTTCTTTGTATATTCTAGATAATAGTCCTTTAGCAGCTACAACTTTTGCAAATATTTTCTCCCTGTCTGTGGCTTGTCCCCTTATCCTCTTAAAATTTTGTCTTTTCAAACCCTCATTTTCTTTATTATTTCCTTCTTGTGTGTTACATAGGTATTTTCTAGTATATCATTTTCATTCCTGTCATTTTACTATATAATTTTTCACTATATATCTTTACTATATATTTTAAAGTTATTTTTTAGTGGTTGCTCTAGGGATTAAAATACCTTAATTTATAGCAACCTAGTTTGGATTAATACCAACTTAATTTCAATAGTATACAAAAATATTAGCTTTGCTCCCTCCACTCTTCTTTGTGTTGTTACTGTCATACAAATTATATCTTTCTGCAATGTATGCCTATTGACTCAGATTATTGCTTCATAGTATTGGATAGGAGGGGAGAAACTGACTAAAAAATACACTTATATTGTTCTTATATTTATCAATTTGGTTACATTTATTAATGCTCTTTACTTCATATGCTTCATATGCTCTTTATTCCATGGTCTAGTGCTCTTTCATTTCAGTCTGAATGACTTTATAAAGTATTTCATATAGGGGAGGTCTAGTGATAAATTCTCTCAACTTTTATCTGAGAATATCTTCACTTCTTCATTTTTAAAGGGTGCATCAGGGACGCCTGGGTGGCTCAGCAGTTGAGTGTCTGCCTTCAGCTCAGGGCGTGATCCTGGAGTCCTGGGATTGAGTCCCATTTCAGGATCCCCGCAAGGAGCTTGCTTCTCCCTCTGCCTCTCTACGTGTGTCTCTCATGAATAAATAAAATCTTAAAAAACAAGTGGGGGTGTTTCACTGAACACAAAATTCTTATTTAGTGCTTTCTTTCATCACACTGCCTCAACGGTTTCTGAAAAGAAATCAGATGTTAGGCATGCCTGGGTGGATCAGATGGTTAAGCGTCTGCCTTTGGCTCAGGTCATGATCCCAGGGTCCTGGGATCAAGCCCCACATCGGGCTCCCCGATCAGTGGGGAGTCTGCTTCTCCCTCTCCGTCTGCCCCTTCCCCTGCTCATGTTCTCTCTTTCTCTCGATATCTCTCTGTCTCAAATAAATAAATAAAATCTTAAAAAACAACAACAAAGTCCCCTGTTAAGCCTCACTGAGGACTGCTTCTACAGGATGAATCTTCTCTGTTTTCAATATTCTGTCTTTGCTTCCAACACTTTGACTATGATGTGTCTAAGCATAAATCCCTTTGAGGTAGTCCTATTTGAAATTGTTGAACAAGAATATAATTTTTTTTTCCTCAAGTTTGGGGAGTTACCAGCCATTATTCCTTCAAATGCCTTCTCTGTCCCTTTCTTTCCTTCTGGGGCTATTATTGTGTATACATTGTTAGAGTTGCTGTGGTCCCACAGGTCTCTGAGGCTCTGCTCCATTTTTCTTCTTCTTCTTTTTTTTCTCTGTTCCTTAGCCTGGATAATTTCAACTGACCTACCTTAAAGTTCACTTATTTTTTATTCTGCCTATTTAAATTTGGTGGTAAGCTCCCCTAGTGAATTTTTCATTCCACTTACTATAATCCTCAAAGCCAGAATTTATTTGGTTCTTTTCTATCATTTCTACCTAGTAATTGCTATTCTCTGTTTGGTGATATACTGTGATATCTTCCTTTAGTTCTTTATATATAGTTTCCTTTAGTTCTTTGAACACACTTAAGTAGATGACTGTCTCTGTCTAGTAAATCCATAATTTGAGCTACTTCAGTTTCTATAGACTGCCTTCCTCCTCCTGTGTATGGGCCATATTTTCTTGTTTCTTTGCATGTCTCATAGTTTTTTGTTGAAAACTAATATTTTATATAATATAACATGGCAAATCTAGAAATCACATTCTTCCCCTTTCCCAGAGTTTGTTGTTGTTGACCTAGGGACTTTACCAAACTAATTCAGTTTTTTCTTTAAGTTTTTTGATTGGGTTGTTTGGCCAATTGTTATCAGTACCTCAGGCAGCTATGTGGTTAAGCCAGTTGTTGCTAACTGTTCTTAACAAATGACTCTGAAGAAAATACTCTTTGCACCGCACAAGTTCTCTGTCAGGTTACAAAAAGACAAGCTTTTTAAGAATGGTTTACCAGGCAACTGCCAGACAGGTCAGATAATGACAATTTTTTGAGAATGGGGCTTTGAAAGAGCTCCAACTCCATTATGATTCCTCCAGTGCTGGCTAGGCTGTTGGTTTTTACCATGATTGCAGGCTGCTCTTTTCAAGACTACCATGGAGCTGAAGAAAGGGGGAGTGGTATTAGAACAAGTCAAAATGCCATAAAATTTAGTATTCTTATGGAGAGTCATCTGTTTGTTTTTTAAAATGTTCCCCCAAATTGTTGTCTTTGGTTAATTTCCAAACTTGATCTTGACAATTTTTGCAAGTGTTCTCAGAACTTTTATAAAGGAGAGCATTTGTCAGATGTTTTTATTCCATCACTCCCAATGATACTCTCATTCCCCTCATTTTCAGATTACTTTGAAATATATTAGACTGTTTAAAGAAATAATAACAACAGTATACAGTGGGGTTTATTACATATTTAGAAGTGCATAAATATATGCTGTTGGAAAAACCCCTTGTATTATATGTGAAATGGCATAACATTAATTGAAGGTAGACTGTGTTTAATTTAAAGATGCATGTTGTAGACCCTAGAGCAACCACTAAAAAATAGGAAAAACAAATAATTCAATAGAAGAGAGAAAATAAAATACTATAAAATACCCAATTAACAAAAATACAGCATGAAAAAGAGAAAAGACCCAAAGAACAAATAAGACAAAATAAATAGCAAGGTGGCACATTATCCTGCAACTATTTATGTATGCATACCTGTCTACTTATCTTTTGATCTTTATCTATCTACATCTATTTTCTCCATTACTAAATTTAAGTGATAAACAGAAACAAACCAAAGTTAATTCCTGTAATGGATACACTATTAATTCTAACTTCTTTATTTGGAATTTGCAATAATTTATCAAAAATTTAATTAATATATGACAATAAGAAAAAAATACAAAGCTCACCTATCTTCATAACAATAAATCCCAGATATTAGTGCTAAATTATTTTATAAACTGTACAATTTCATTCTACAATTAAGGAAACTAAAAGTCAAAGTGATTAATTGACAAATTAATTAATCAAAACAGTCACATGGCCAGTCAGCAGTAGAGCCCCAGTAAAATTCTTATTTCATAACTTCTAGTCTGGTTCTCTCAAGAAAAAAAATCTACATGTAACACCAACGACATCTACAACTATATGCAAATAATGTGCCCATTTTGAATTATTCTTATCTAGCAGGTCTAGCAAGATCTCTATTTGAAACATTTTAAGTTAAACCTTATACCTATTTAAAAGTAATTAAACTTTTAAAATATATATATACTGTTGAATTTCAAGATTCAACTAATTCAAATTCTCATCAGTTATTATTGAAGTACACTGTACTTAAACTTTAAAAAAGATAAATTAAAATTTTAAAAAAGAAACTTTAAAATACTGTGACTAAACAATCATTTAAAGCACTGGTTACCATGTTCAGAGAATACGATCTTTCATTCAAATCAATGGCTAAACCATTTATACTTATGTGAAATATGATAACAAAAAATCAGGAAATCTGTTTGTAGAATTACCTGTAGCTCCCAGTGGATGCCCCTTTGAAATTAATCCACCGCTAGGATTTATGACCCACTTTCCTCCATAAGTATTATCTCCCCTATCAACCAGTTCTCCACCTCGTCCTAGAGAAGGAAAAATAATATTCATAAAGGTTAAAAATAACATTGGACCAGGGGTGCCTGGGTGATTCAGTTAAGCATCTGATTCTTTTTTTTTAAAAGATTTTATTTATTTTATTCATGAAACACACATGCGGTGGGGGTAGAGACACAGGCAGAGGGAGAAGCAGGCTCCATGCAGGGAGCCTGACATGGGACTTGATCCTGGGGCTCCAGGATCACGCCCTTGGCTGAAGGTGGAGCTAAACCGCTGAGCCACCCAGGCTGCCCCGCATCTGATTCTTGATCTCAGCTCAAGTCTTGATCCCAGGTTTGTGAGATCAAGCCCCTTGGGCTCCACACTGGGCATGGAGCCTAAAAAAAACAAGACAAAACAAACAAACAAACAAAAAAAACATTGGACCAAATAATATGTTTTGTTTTTTTAATTTCAATATAGCCAAGAATTTCTTATAGCAAACATTTCTTAATAGTTCAAACATTGGGATACCTGGGTGGCTCAGTCAGTTAAACATCCACCTTCAGCTCAGGTCATGATGGTTCTTGCTCAAGGGGAACCTACTTTTCCCTCTCCCTTTCCCCCTGCCTGCCACTTCCCCTGCTTGTGCTCACCTTCTCTGTCAAATAAATAAATAATAAAAACCCAGCTCAAATATCAAATTCATAAAAGCACTTCTAAAACTTGCACAATAGGGGCATCTGAATGGCTCAGCTGGTTAAGCAGCTGACTCTTCATTTCAGCTCAGGTCCTGATCTCAGGGTTGCGAGCCAGCATCAGGCTCCACATTGGGCATGGAGCCTGCTTAAGATTCTTTCTCTCTTCCTCTCTCTCTCTCTCTGTCTCTCTCTCTCTCTCCCTCTGCCTCTCCCCTCTTGCTCACGACCTCTTTCTAAAAAAAGAAAAAAGTTACATAATAAATATTGAGTAATAAAGATTTATATTTTTAGAACATTTCATGCATGAAACAGAGCTCTTAATAGTTCCTAAGAGTTCTCTGGCTTCCAAAATGGCTACAACTAAAATAGAGACTCAGAGAACCTGAAGAATGAAACTGGATACAATACTATAACTAATATAATTATATTAGTTTAAAAACCCATCATTTTGGGATCCCTGGGTGGCTCAGCAGTTTAGC
The DNA here is from genome assembly GCF_048418805.1 of Vulpes vulpes. NCBI lineage: Eukaryota > Metazoa > Chordata > Mammalia > Carnivora > Canidae > Vulpes > Vulpes vulpes. The sequence goes on from NC_132791.1 coordinate 157,311,181, forward strand.
GTCTGCCTTCGGCCCAGGGCGTGATCCTGGAGTCCCAGGATCAAGTCCCACATCAGGCTCCCTGCATGGAGCCTGCTTCTCCCTCTGCCTGTGTCTCTGCCTCTCTCTCTCTCTCTCTCTCTCTCTCTGTCTCTCATGAATAAATAAATAAAATCTTTAAAAAAATCCATCATTTTGCCCAATATTTTCATTTCCATTTTTTAAAAATATTTTATTTATTTATTTGAGAGAGAGAAATAGCACAAGTAGGGGAGAGGGGCAGAGGGAGAAGTAGGAAGTAGACTCCCCACTGAGTGGGGAGCCCGACCCGATGCAGGGGCTTGAACCCAGTGATGAGGGATCAGAGGACTAGCTGGGGACAAAGCACATTGACAAGTCCTTTTTTTTTTTTAAAGATTTTATTTATTTATTCATAGAGACACAGAGAGAGAGAGGGGCAGAGGAACAGGCAGAGGGAGAAGCAGGCTCCATGCAGGGAGCCCAATGTGGGACTCGATCCAGGGTCCCCAGGATCACACCCCAGGCTGCAGGCGGCGCTAAACCGCTGCGCCACCAGGGCTGCCCTGACAAGTCCTTGAAACAGACAAAGAGACATTCCTCTACAGACTCAACTGCCTCAATGTTTATACTTTGCTAAGGGCAAAAGGCAATCTTAGCCTGACCCCCAGGAGCCTGTAAGTCTACTTTAACATACAAAAATTCCTTTAGAAATTTCCTTTATCTCTAAGCTCTCAAGATAAATGTTGGCAATCATCCTCCAAACACATGGCCCACCAATACACATCTGAAGGGTCTCATGACTCAAGTTTTATTAGACAATAATAAGTGACCTTTTCCCAACAATTAGCCCCCTCAAGGTCCTGGAAACCTTGCTTCCAAAATTCCTTAGAGAGTACAGCTATCCTCAAAACCTTCCCAACTCCCAGGTATATAATCAGCCACCCCTCATAGGCCCGAGGCAGCAGTTTTTTCTGCCCAGGGGTCCTGTCCCTGTGCTTTAATAAAACCACCAGTTTGTACCAAAGATGTCTCAAGAATTCCTTCTTGGTCGTGGGCTCTGGACCTCACCTATATTCCAAAACTTCATCACGAGGACCCTGGGATCATGACCCCAGCTGAAGGCAGACACTTAGCCACTTAACCAACTGAGCCACCAAGGTGCCCCCACTTCCATTTTCAGCTGCACTGTTATATAAACATTCTTTGTAGATGGAAGGGACAATGTAGGGGGTGGCAGAAAGGCAGGGGACATGAAATGAAGGGCAATGGCTGAAAATACTGTTAAGACATAAATGCAAGGGATCCCTGGGTGGCGCAGCGGTTTGGCGCCTGCCTTTGGCCCAGGGCGCGATCCTGGAGACCCAGGATCGAATCCCACGTCAGGCTCCCGGTGCATGGAGCCTGCTTCTCCCTCTGCCTGTGTCTCTGCCTCTCTCTCGCTCTCTGTGTGACTATCATAAATAAATAAAAATTTAAAAAAAAAGACATAAATGCAAGCTTAAAAGAAAATGAAAATTACATGCTTGATAATTTCAACATTCCTATCAATTCTCTGGTCATTCTTCCAGGTTGTTAAGAAGTAAATTAAAATGAATGCATTGTATAAAATATTCTTCCAGCTAGAATATAATGAAGTGGAATCTCCAAATAAAGATGATACAGGTGGTTCTGGCACCATCAGAGGTAGCTAATAACTTTTAAGTATTCACCCTGTGTCAGGCATTGTTGTAATTATTTTCCATATATTTACATAATTTAATCCTCAACCCCGAGAAGCAGGTATTATTCCCATTTTATAGGAAACGGACACAAAGAACTTAAGTAACCAGCCCAAGGAAACAGTAGGGGATCAATCTAGGGTTAATCATCAGGTAGCCTGGCTCCATAGCTTTCCTTAATCAATATATTTTATTGCCTTCAAAAACCAAAGAGTTTCTCCATTGGTAAACTGAAATACATATAAGAATTTTTTATGGGACAGCCCCAGTGGCTCAGCGGTTTAACGCCACCTTCAGCCTGGGGTGTGATCCTGGAGACCTGGGATTGAGTCCCACATCAGGCTCCCTGCATGGAGCCTGCTTCTCCCTCTGCCTGTGTCTCTGCCCCCCCGCCCCCGTGTGTCTCTCATGAATAAATAAAATCTTTTTTTTAAAAAGAATTTTTTATGACTGATACTTTATTTTTCAGATTTTATTTTTAAGTAACCTCAATCCCTTATGTGGGGCTCGAACTCACAATCCCACGATCAAGAGTTGCATGCTCCTTTGAGCCAGCCAGGCATCCCTATGACTAACACTTCTAATTTTACTTTAAATCTAGGTTGTAGATTAAAAACCACCTATTGAGGCATTCTTTTATTTTTTTTTATATATTTCTGACATAGAACCTGATACAAGGCTCTGGTCATAACAGGTATTCTATCTACTATTACAGCTTTGAAAACTCCTCCAAGTATTGTTACTGTACCAAGTAACACCAGACTGGACACAAATCAACCCCAAGAAATGAATAATTCACTGCGTGTTTTCTTTGATAATATATATAATTCTATTAAATATTGGAAGATTCTACTAGGAAGTTATCTTGAGCTCATCATCTAAAAGTGGTAAGAAAATAAATGGAAGGCAATCATTGTGCCTATTAATGTGCCAAAAACTGCCCTGGGAACTTAGGGATACAAGAGTAAATGAAACAAACATCCCCGCTCTCATGGAGTTTACTTCATTGTCAGGAGAGGTGTGAGGAAGAGACAGATAATATGTAATGTAAGTAAGATATATAATAGAGTTGTGGTAAGTGCCATGGGGAAAAAAAGGCAGGAAAGGACGTGTAAGGAGTTCACATTTTAAAACAAGTAACTGGAGAAAGCTCCCACTGAGAAGGTGAAATTTGGTCAAAGATCTAAAAGGAATAAAGGAACAAACAATACGGAGATATTTGAAGAAAGGCCCTGAGCTAGGAATAGGCCTAGAGTGTTTGAAGAAGGAGGCTCATGTAACTGTTGCAAAGTAAAAGAACCAGAAATGTGGAAGTCAGATAGACGGCCGAGGGAACTAAAGAGAAAAGATCACATTTGGCTTTTACTTCTGTATGAGATGAACAGAGGGATGACATCAATCTGTGCTATGCTTTTAACAGGATCATTAAAGATTCATTATAGAGAACAGAGTGTAAGGAGACAAGGCAGAAGCAGACCAGTTATGAGACTACTACAATAACGTACAGGAGAAATAATGGTGGTCTGGACTACGCTGTTAGTGATTTAAAAAAATCGATAGGATATAGTTATATTCTGCATATACTTAGACGGCAGAGTCCATAGCCAACAGGACTTGGGAACAGATTCAATGGGAGCTGTGAGAGAAAGAAAGGAACTGGAGCTACCTGGAGAATGGGGAAGACTGAGGAAGGAAGAAGTCTGGGTCACATCAGAAGTTCGGTTTGGACTTAGGTTTGGGATGCTAATGAGACATCCAAAAAATCTCTGAAAATTGGGCAGTTAAACATATGAGCCTAGAGATCAGGGAAGTGGTTTAAGCTAGGGATATAATTTTAAAAATCATCATCATATATCAAAGTGTATACATATTTAAAACCTTGAAATTGGGTTCCAGTTCTACCAAGTAATATAGATTCACTATAGCCTGTGTCTCCTACTGTTTACAACTAAAAACACTGGGTAAATACAAAAAACAACTAGCTGAAGACTCTGAAAAGTAAACAAAAACAGAATAATAACAGAAGGAGTTAAAACTTGGAGAACCCCCTTGGTGAGTTCCAAGTTTTCTCATTTTAGGCTCTCACAACAACTTTGGTCCAAGGGTGAGCACAGTCCTGGAGCAGACTGGCAGCAGGACAGCACTACCTCTAACAAAAACCCCATCTTTCTAACCAGAGGGACCAGGAAAAGAAATCCATACCAGGTCAAAGAGTAAGAGAGAATGCTCACAGTGGAAAGAGCCAGAGAAGAGGATCCCTTATTTCTATGTATGGACTTAAAAGTCTCAGACTCAGGGTGGCTCAGTGGTTTGGTGCCGCCTTTGGCCCAGGGCCTGATCCTGGGGACCCAGAATCGAGTCCCGCGTCAGGCTCCCTGCATGGAGCCTGCTTCTCCCTCTGCCTGTGTCTCTGCCTCTGTGTGTGTGTGTGTCTCTCATGAATAAATAAATAAAATCTTAAAAAAAAAAAAAGAAAGTCTTCGGACTCATTCTTGAGCTACGCATACATAGGAGAGATCCAAAGCAGCACAGCAAATGCTTGGACAACTGAATAAAGACTTTAACCAGGACTCACAGAAGTCAAGACAGAAGGTATCTGAACACAAGCGGGTTGACTGCTTGCTAAAACAAAAACAACACTCTCTAAAGGATCTATATACAATGTAACAATCACCTGTCCCAGATACAATCCAAAATTAATACAGAAAAGAACTAGGAGGGCAGCCTCCGTGGCGTAGTGGTTTAGGGCCGCCTGCAGCCCAGGGCGTGATCCTGGAGACCCAGGATCGAGTCCCATATCAGGCTCTCTGCTTCTCCCTCTGCCTGTGTCTCTGCCTCTGTGTCTCTATGAATAAATAAATAAATAAATAAATAAATAAATAAATAGGAACTAGGAAAAGGAAAGTTGACCAATTCTCATGGGAAAAGATAATCAACAGATAGAAAGCCCAAGAAGTCCCAGATCATAGAATTACCAAAGACAAAAATAGACTAAGAGGTAAAGAAAACACACTAAAAATGAATAAAAAGATATGAGTCCTCAGCAAAGAAATAGAACCTATGAAATGAACCAAATGAAACTCTTAGAATTGAAAACGCAATATTTAAAATAAAAAACTCAGGATGTCTGGGTGGTTCAATCAGTAAAGCAGCTGCCTTCAGCTCAGGCCATAATGCCAGGGTCCTGGTATCGAGCCCTTCATCCGGTTCCCTACTCAGAGGGGAGCCTACTTCTCCCTTCCCTCTGCCTACCACTCCCCTGGCTTGTGTGCTCTCTCTCTCTCTCCCTCTCTCTCTCTCTCAAATAAATAAATAAATAAATAAAATATTTAAAAGAAATAAATAAAATACAAAACTCACTCACTAAAGATGGGTTCAAGAGCAAAAAGGGGATGAAGTAGGAGTCCGTATATTTAAAGATATATATCATTATAAAGGTATAAATGATCAAATCTGAACAGAGAAAAACAGGATTTTAAAATGAACAGAACCCCAAGGACCCGTGGGACAATATTAAAAGGTCTAATAAATGCATCATTGAAATCCTAGAAGGAAAAGAGAGAAAAAAATGGAGCAGAAAAAAATACTTACAGAAATAATGGTTAGACACTACCCAAATTTGGCAAAAGACATTTTACAGACTCAAGAAGCTCAGAAAATCTCAAGCAGAGTAAATTAAAAGAAAAGCAAGCCTAGATACAACACATTTGACTGCTTAAATGTACTTCTCATTGGAAACAATGTAGGCCAGAGAATAAAACAATACGCTTTAAGTGCTATAAAAAAAAAAAAAAAAAAAGACCTGCCAACTCAGAATATTCTATATCCAACAAAAATCTCCTTTAGGAATTTATGCTAAGTAAAGACATTCTCAATGAAAGATAACTAAGAGAATTCATCTCCAGACAATCTGCTTTATAAAAAAAAATGCTAAAAAAAAAGCTAAAATAAATTATTTTGGCTGAAAGAAATCATAACGAAGAAAAACCTGTATCTTTAAGAAGGGAGAAAGAGGGACGCCTGTGTGGCTCAGCAGTTGAGCATCTGCCTTTGACTCAGGCGTGATCATGGAGTCCTGGGATCAAGTTCCACATCAGGCTCCCTGTACGGATCCTGCTTCTCCCTCTGCCTATGTCTCTGACTCTCTCTCTCTCTCTGTCTCTCATAAATAAATAAATAAAATATTTTATTAAAAAAAAAGAAAGAAAGAAGAAAGAACAGAAATGATAAATATCTGGGTAAAAATAAAGAAATTTTGTCCTCTAAGATCTTTAAAATATGTGCAATTGTTGAAACAAAAATTACAACATTGTGGGATTTTGAATGTACATAGAGTGCTTGCTTCGGTAGCACATATACTGAACGTACATAGATGTAATACATATGACAATTATAACAGAAGAGTTGGTGTGAGGCAGAAAGGAGTTGGTAAATGTATATATATGCTTTCAAGATTTCTACATTTTATGTGAGGTAGTACAATATTAACTCTACAGAGACTGTGAGGGTTAGGTATGCATACTATTACACCTATACCAGCAGTTCTCAACTCTGAAATATTTTGCTCCTCCAGAGGACATCTGGCAATGTCTGGAGGCATTTTTAATGGTCACAACTGTGGGGAAGTACTATTGGCATTTAGTGGGTAGAAGCTGGGAATGCTGCTAAACATCCTACAATACACAAACCCCATGACTAAAAATAATCTCATTCATCAACAGTGTTGAGGTTAAAAAACCCTGTATCAGCTAAGACAAAACAAAATAAAAAACAAAAACACTAAAGAGATACAGCCAAAAAGCAAATTTACAAAATAAAAGTCATACTAAAAAATTCAAATAATCCAAAAAAGCAGGAGAGGGAGAACAGAAGATCAAAAACCAGAGAGAGGGATCCCTGGGTGGCGCAGTGGTTTGGCGCTTGCCTTTGGCCCAGGGTGCGATCCTGGAGACCCGGGATCGAATCCCACGTCAGGCTCCCAGTGCATGGAGCCTGCTTCTCCCTCTGCCTGTGTCTCTGCCTTTCTCTCTGTCTCTCTGTGACTATCATAAATAAATAAAAATTTTAAAAAAATTTTAAAAAAATAAAATAAATAAAAACAAAAACCAGAGAGAACAATGAATAACAGATAATGGTCAACCTAAGTCTTATTGTATCAATAATTACATTGAACATTAATGATCTAAATCACACTCTCAAACAAATATAATGCAAATCACATATGCACTTTGAAATTTTCTAACACATATTTTGTTTAATATATATTTTAACCCAATATATCCAAACTATTTTCACTTCGACAAGTAAGGAATAAAAAAATTAATAATAAAATACATTCTATTTTTCATAGTAAGTCTTCAAAATCCAATGTGTACTTCATACATCACATCTCAATTTGGACTAGTCACATTTCAAGGACTCAATAATCACATACAGTTAGTGGCTACTATATCAGATAGCATAGGCTTAAACATCCAGTTAAAAGGCAGAAATTGACAAATGATAAAAAATACACTATTGCCTACAAATCTATCTACCTTATGCAGATAGATTAATACCATAAATATGTTAAGAGCAAATAAACAGAAAAAAAATGTATCATGCAAACAGTAAGCACAGGAAGACTGGAGTGGCTTTTTTTTTTTTTTTTTTTTGAGAGCGAGAGAGAGAGGATGGGGAGAGAGGGAGTGAGGGAGAAGCAGAGAGAAAATCTTGAGGCTCCACACACAATGAGGAGCCTGAGGAAGGGCTTGATCTCACAACCCCAAGATCATGACCTGAGCAGAAATCAAGAGTCAGATGCTCAACCAACTAAGTCACCCAGGTGCTCCTGGAGTGGATATTTTAGCCAGATAAAACAGACTTCTAAACAAAGAATATAACCAGACATAAAGAATGATATTTCATAATGAAAAAATGGAAGACATACAATGATAAATGTGCTTTATAATAGAATCTCAAAATAAATGAAGCAAAAATTGACAGAACTAAAGGGGAAAGAGACAATCCCACAATTAATATAAGAGATTTTAATACCCCTCTCTCAGCAACTGATAGAGCAAAACAAATAAATCACTAGAGACATAGATCTGAAAATCCTATCAATCATCTCAATTTAATTGACATGTTTAGAACATACGCCAGTAACTGCAGAATCCGCATTATTTTCTAAGTGCATATGATGGATAAATTCACCAGTAATATATACCATATGTTGAGCCATAAGATAAAATTCAAGAAATCTTAAAGGATCAAAATCAAAGTGTATTCTCTGACTACAGCAGAATTAAATTAGAGAGCAATAACAGTAAGATTTTAAGATATCCAGGAAAATTCCAAATACCTGGATATTAAACAGCATACTTACAAATAATTTACAGGTCAAAGACAAAATTATAAGAAACATGAAAAATATTTTGAACTGAATAATGATGAAATATATCAAATTTTGTGAAAGGTAGCTAAAATACCACTTAGAGAAAAATGTACAGCTTTAAATACTTATATTAGAAAAGGATAAAGATCTAAAACAAAAGACCTAAGGTTCTCTTATAAAAAACTTAAAAAAAGAAAACCAAAGTAAAACCAAGGTAGGTTGAAGAAAGGAAAATATAAAGAGCAGGAATCAATGAGATGAAAAAAACGTACAATAAAGAAAATTAACAAAACCAAGGCTGACTCTTTGTAAAGCTTAATAAAACTGACAAACCGCTAGCTAGACAGATCAAGAAAAAAAGGGAGAAAGAATATCAATCACCAATACAAGGAATAAAAAGGAAGTTATCTCCTTAGATCCTATAGACATTAAAAAAATAAGAGAATACTTTGCACAATCTCAGTCAATAAATTTGACAACTTAAATAAAATGGGTAAATTTCTTTAAAAATATAACTTATAAAAATTGATAGACACTGGAAGAAACAGAAAATCTGAATAGGCCCATATTTATTAACCAATTTTAACATCTCAGAAGTTTTCCCAAAAAGAAAACTGAAAATGACTTGATTACACTGGTAAATTCCATGAAGCAGTCAAGGAAGAACTAACACTAATCTTATACAAACTTTTTCAGAAAATACAGAATGAATGGTCACTGCTCAATTTGTCTTATGAGACCAGCATAACTTTAATGACACGTTGTCACAAATGGCAAGATCTCATTCTTTTTTATGGCTGAGCAATATTCCATTGTGTACATATACACAAATTAAACCCCCCCACACACACACAACACACACCCCACATCTTTATCTAGTCATCTATTGATGGATACTTAGGTGGCTTCCATATTGTGGCTGTAGCAAATAACACTGCTACAAACATAAGGGGTGCAAACATCTTTTCAAATTAGTGATTTTGCTTACTTTGGGTAAATACCTACTAGTGATATTATGGATCGTATGATATCTCTATTTTTTTAATTTCTTGAGGTAAAGGCAATTAGTGAATTCCTTTTTTAGTGGCAAAATGAAATTTCCTCAGTGAAATTTGCTAAGTTAATCTGCATCTCACCAAAGATATTACCTTCTGGACAGAGTCCCAGTGCTTCATAAGTAAGGAGTTCATTGACAGAAAAGCAATCATGAAGTTCTATAACATCAATATCACTTGGTTTCAGGCCAGATTTCTCATAGCACTTTTTGGCAGCTTCTTTACTCATATCATAGCCAACCTAAAACCAAAACCACATATAAATACATTAAGTGCATCAATACTGGGACTTTTATATAAGATTTATAAGAGAGTAAATGCATAATCTTTGTTGCTGAAAATGGAGTGCACATATTGAAAACTTGGTTGATTGTATATTACATAGAAGTCCAAATAAAAGAATATTCAGGATGGAGAATGTACAAATTAAATTTTGTACTATAAAGAACAGAATTTTTTTTAAGATGTTATTTATTTATTTATTTATTTATTTATTTATTTATTTATTTGAGAGAGCAAGCATAAGTTGGGGGCAGGGCTCCCCCCCACTGAGCAGGGAGCCCAACACAGGCCCAATCCCAGGACCGAGACCATGACACGCAGTCGAAGGTGGAGACCCAACCAAACGATCTACCCAGGTGCCCTAAAGAATAGAATTTTTTAAAAATATTTTACTTATTTATTCATGAAAGACACAGAGAGAGAGGCAGAAATACAAGCAAAGGGAGAAGCAAGTTCCCTGCAGGGAGCCTGATGCGGGACTCGATCCCAGGACCCCAGGATCATGACCCAAGCCAAAGGCAGACACTCAACCACTGAGCCACCCAGACATCCCAAGAACAGAATTTTAAATAAGATATATAAAAAGGACTTATGGCAGCCCAGGTGGCTCAGCGGTTTAGTGCTGCCTTCAGCCCAGGGCGTGATCCTGGAGACCTGGGATCAAGTCCCATGCCAAGCTCCCTGCATGGAGCCTGCTTCTCCCTCTACCTGTGTCTCTGCCTCTCACTCTTTCTGTCTCTCATGAATAAATAAATAAAATCTTAAATAAATAAATAAATAAATAAATAAATAAATAAATAGGACTTATAATTCCTCAGGCCATATCTTGAGCAGTTACAAAAACTCTATCAAACCACAATGTGTTATTGTGGTAAATAGGCTGGAAGATATTGACCAATAGATCATTATGACTCTGATATACTAAAAAATATGAGGAATTTCTACATGAAAATAAACAATCTTCTTTTAAAAAAGTCATATAGGATTCCATTTTTCCAAATCCTTGCTTTTAACACCTCTTTGGTCTCAGATAATAACAAGAAAACTCAATTTTTCTCCTAGGAATAAAATTGTGGGGTAAATGTACTATAATCAGAAAACCTGAGAAGTTCTACCTCAGCCACATCCCAGCTTTGTGATCTTGGGCAAGTTATAGACCCATTTTCAAATTCAAAGCATTATTGTAATATCATTTTTATCATAAGCTCTAACTACCTTATGATTGGTATATATGTATGTATGTATGCACATTTGCATTTTTTAAATATATGTGTGTATCTTCAAATATTCAACTAACTTAGCTCTGCATTCTCATTTTCTTAACCTCCTCCATATTTACTCAATCTTTAATCAGGATTTTTAAAGCTCTAAGGGTCAAGAAAATTCCCTGACGATATCCTTGTTTTTCCCTTAACTCTGTAAGAAAGGAGTTTTGGGCATACCTAGCCAACTCAAAAATAAAAAAAAACAAAAAAGCTAAACCCCACCAAAATAGCATGTCTAGTTAGTTAAAAATGCATGCGTGACAAGGATGGGTTATAATATTGAATTTTCTGGACTTCTAGAGCTAGTAACAATATGTCATCTTGACATTTTTAAACAGAAATCCCTCAGGCAGCCCGGGTGGCTTAGTGGTTTAGTGCTGCCTTCAGCCCAGGGTGTGATCCTGGAGACCCGGGATCGAGTCCCACACTGGGCTCCCTGCATGGAGCCTGCTTCTCCCTCTGCCTGTGTCTCTGCCTCTGTGTGTGTGTGTGAGTGTTTCTCTCATGAATAAATAAATAAAATCTTTAAAAAAATAAACAGAAATCCCTCAATTGATAAATAAAATTGAATCTCAGACATACCATTTTAATAACGCTTTTCTCTTCAAATGAACTTGGCAAGTCAGTTACCATCTCTTGTGCCAAAATTTCCACAGCTTTGGATTGCAGGTTGTACTTCTGTACAAATTGTTCACTAGCCAAAACCGCTGCTGCAGCACCATCTGAAGTGGGGCTAAGAGGAAGTAAAAATAATTATTTAGACCTAGTCCTTGTTCTTTCTATGCAGAAGGAAGAGCTGAATATGCTCGCTAGTCATTGCACTGTCTTCTTTGTGAAACCTACAGTTAAAGATTACACATGCTTCCCAACTGAGGCCTGAACCTCCATCAAGAACTGAAATGGAGGCAGCTAGGGTGGCTCAGCAGTTTAGCGCCACCTTCAGCCCAGGGTGTGATTTTGGAGACCCAGGATCGAGTCCCACATCGGGCTCCCTGAATAGTGGCTGCTTCTCCCTCTGCCTGTGTCTCTGCCTCTCCTTCTCTCTCTGTGTATTCTCATGAATAAATAAATAAAATCTTAAAAAAAAAACTGAAATGGTACCAGTCACTGTTTGGGCTCAAAGAGTCTCTCCCAGGAAGTTCTTACTCCAAAGAATCCTGGATTTGCCTCTGCAGATGCACCAGGCATCTTCTGGTGACTCCTGAGGAGTCCATAAGGTTAGTTCTATTCCATTACAATAAAAATTCTACGATAGGCCTAACTAGCTCCAACTTTGCTATCTCCCAAATAACCAGCCTTGGAATCCTTTTGAAAACTGGGAAAAAGTAGAATATGAGATACCAGAAAGTCCAAACCAGAAAGTGGTTTAGTTAAGACTCTTGAGATTTCCCCAAAACAGATATTTTCCTGATAGCAAGCTCTGAAGGAAAGTGACAAACACCAAAAGCCTTCTCTGAGTTCAGCTGGTCTTTATCAACGGGCAGACCGGGTAGCCCGGGTGGCTCAGCGGTTTAGCGCTGCCTTTGGCCCAGGGTGTGATCCTGGAGGCCCGGGATCAAGTCCCACATCGGACTCCCTGTATAGAGGCTGCTGCTCCCTCTGCCTATGTCTCTGCCTCTCTCTTGGTGTCTCTCATGAATAAATAAATAAAATCTTTTTTTAAAAAATAAATGGGCAGATCTTCATATTGTCAGATAAAAGCTGACCCTGTTTGTTCACCGGCATCCTAGTCCATATCTTCCAGGTGATAACTGGGCACAGGCAGGAGCTCTGCAGTACTAATTCAATCTTCTGGAGGACAGATACTGTCAAGCACTTTTCAAGATGCAACTATTTATCATTATTAGAGGGGTTTTTTCTTGTTTTTCTTGGTTTTTGTTTTTCTTGTTTCACATTTACTCTTAGTTACTAGCAGTGAGTAACATTTCCTAAGGTAAACGCATACAGCAGAGAAAACAAAATGCTCAAGGGAGAAACTCTGGACTCCACTGGCCTTCTAAACCATATTTAAATGAATAAAACACAATTTTTAAGAAGTTGGTAGAACTCATGAAAGAAGGAAATAAAATGCATAATTTTCCAAGAGAAAACATGGTCTATCTCCAGATACTAATAGGAAGTAAAGGTCCTCATTCTAGAGTGAGGACTACATTAGCAGGAGTGCTATAAAAGCAGATACAGATACAGATTTACCCAGACACACAAAGCCTAAGGTTACCTAAGATGGGAGGAGGGAGCAGTTACTTTTCTCTATTAAATATTAAAATGTGGGGGTGTCCGGGTGGCTCAGTCAGTTGAGCATCCAACTCTTGGTTTCAGCTCAGGTCATGATCTCATGAGTCGTGGGAACTAGCCCCATGTCTGACTCCGCACTCAGCAGGCAGCCTGCTTGAAGATTTTCTCCTCTGCTCCTCCCCACCCTCCAGTCTCTCTCTCTCTCAAATAAATAAATAAATATATTTTTAAAAAATGAATACTGAATAAATATTAAAATGTGGTTTTCTTACCAGCATTGTAAGATGGTCAAAAAATCAAAAACGTTTCGAGATGTCATCACTTCATCTAAACTGAATTCCTTTTGGAACTGGGAATTCCTAAACACAAAATAAGTAGTTATAGAATATGAGGTAGCAATTACAATTTCTTTGAAAATGTTCGAATCCAGAAGTCAGAGAATAATAAGTAAATATTCTTTTTACAACCAAAAGACAGGCTTTTATGAGCAGTTTCAACCTTTAATATAAGTTGTTTTAAGTTTTAAAAAATCTGAACTCCAAAATACCATATGCTGTATAATAAAAAAAATTTGTCTAATTTTTGTCCTGGGTTCCTAGCAAGGAGCTTCTAAAACCCTTGCAATTTCCTGAGTTACAGGAGTGTCTTTGTTATGCTAATAGGGTAGTGACTCACAGTGGGCCCCTTGTTAACTGAGGGGGGAGTAGGTTGGACACAGGGGGCTGGTCACCAGAAACATCAACCATGTGAATACAGGGTTAGGACTTCTCAGCCTCTTTGACCCCTAAGGAGAAGGGAGGGGCTGGAGATTGAGTTCACTCATGTGGCCAATGATTTAATCAAGTTTAATAAAGCCCCAATAAAAAACTCTGGACACTGAAACATGCTGGAGCTTCCTGGTTGGTGAGTACCTTCATATACCAGGAGGGTGATGTGTCCTGATTCCATGGGGAGAGGGTACAGAAACTCTGCTTTAGGAACATTCTCAGACTTTACCCTATGTGCCTTTTCATTTGGTTGTTCCTGAGTTGTATCCTTTATAATAATACTATAATGACAAGTATAACACTTTCCTGAGTTCTGTGAGTAACTCTAGTGAACTGCCGAACCTAAGGGGTCATGTAAACCCCTGAATTTATTGTCAGTTGGTCAGAAGTGCAGGTGACCTGGGGACCCTACTTGTGGCTGATGTCTTAAGTGAGGGCAGTCTTGTGGAGGACTAATTCAGGGGTCTGCATGAACTCGGGTGCTTAGTGACAAAACTGAATTAGAGTACATCCAGTAGGTGTCAGATCAGTTGGAGGTTAAAATAGAATACCATTTTCTTTCCCCTGCGGAATTATTAAATACTAGTTCCTTAAAAGCAAAACAAGGGCACCTGGGTGACTCAGTTGGTTAAGCATCTGACTCTTGGTTTTGGCTCAGTTCATGATCTCAGGGTTATGCGATTAGAATCCCATATCAGGCTCCACACTCAGCATAGCATCTGCCTGAGATTCTCTCCTTCTCCCTCTGCCCCTCCCTCCATGCTCACACATGCTCTCTCTCTCTCTCTCTCTCATTCAAATACATGAATAAATAAATTATTTTTTAATGTTATACAAGGTGCCATGGGAGCACAGAGGCTGGGCATCAGACCCAGATACCAAAGGGAGCTTCCTTTCTGGAAGCAAATAAAAGAAAGCAGGAGATAGAGAATTCCTGGCAAAAAGATCAGTACACACAAACCCTCTTTAGTTTAAAGTAGTTCATTGAAGCTAGGGCACAAAGTCTGGGAGGAAATGTGGATGCAAGTTGAAGAAGACAGAGTAAGAGAAATAAACAAAAATCAGATCATGAAAGGCCAGTATATGGATTTACATTTTATACTGAAAACAATGAGGAACTACTAAAGGATATGTGACAATCAGACTTAAATTTAAATAAGAAGGCTATGAAATGGAAAAGGGATGGTAAAGGACATCACCAAAAGCAACTAAACTATGAAATTAGGGCAATAATTAAGGCAAGAAATGATAAGGGTCTAAAGTAGGAAACTAAGAAGTGAAAGATGGAGAGAAGGGATGAATTCAAGAGAGTAAGGAGGCAGAATAACTAGGCTTCAGTTCATCCTCAACTCATCTGCAACTCATATGGGACACTGAGGAAGAAGGCAAAGTTAAGAGTGACTTCTAGTCAGGGTGCCTGAGTGGCTCAGTAACCCGCATCCAACTCTTGAACTTAGCTCAAATCTTGGTCTCTGGGTCATGAGTTCAAGCCCCACACTGGGTTCCACACCCCACACTGGGCTCCACAGCCCACGATGGGCTACACACTGGGTGTGGAGTCTGCATTAAAAAAAAAATGAATGACTTTTAGTTTTCTATAATTAGGTATATATTGATATATACTGATGTCATTCATGGAGAATACTGAAGGAAAAACAGGGTTGAGGGGAATGATACATTCCATATGGACATGTTGACTCTGAGACACTTGTGGAGCATCTAAGTACACACAACTAGGAGAAAGTTATAACTTTCATACATAAAATTATGTAACAGGTCTGAGGGCTCACGTAGCATGAGCTATCCCCTAATTCTATCACTACTTATCACAGAATCTCATGGCCTTTAAGTATTTTTTTTAAGATTTTATTTATTTATTCATGAGAGACACAGAGAGAGAGGTAGAGACACAGGTTAGAGGGAGAAGCAGGCTCCATGCAGGGAGCCCAACACAAGACTCAATCCCACGTCTCCAGGATCACACCCTGAGCCAAAGGCAGCGCTAAACCGCTGAGCCAACCCGGGTGTCCCACCCTTAAGTATTCTTATAATTTGTGAGAAAACATTTGAAAATAGTTTTGTAATTCAACCTTCTGAGAAATAGGTAACAGGGTGGGACGCCCATAAAGATGGTCTAAAGACTATTCATCCAAACCCTACAATCAGTGACAGTGAAGTTTTATTGAATATATACTATGTTCCAATAACCTGCCAGATAGTGAAGATTATTCACTTCAGGACAAGACAGGATGTCTGCTCAAGAACCACCATCATCAAGAAGAAAGACTTAAAAATAACTAAGTATGGTAGTGCGATGTGTTATAATAGAGGTTATACAGACAGTGCAACTGAGCTCATGAGAAGAGAAACAATTAAGCCCAGGAAGCTTTAAAAAGGGTATTAAGAGGGGAACCTCTGGGTAGTGCAGTCAGTTGAGCATCCAATTATTGGTTTCAGCTCAGGTCATGATCTCAGGGTCATGGATCAAGCCCCGTGTTGAGCTCAGCAAGGAGTCTGCTCAAGTTTCTCTCTCCCTCTGCTTTTGCCCTTTCCTGCACTTGCTTTCTCTCTTTCTCTCTCTCTCTCTCTAATACGTAAATAAATCTTAAAAGAAAAAAAAAGATGTTAAGAGAAGTAATGACATTTGGGCTGGGGATTGATGAGTAAGTAGATATCTACCAAACAAAAGAAAAGCAAAAGAATAACTAAAAACACAAAAGTGAGTACTGTGTACTATACTCGGGAAAAAACAATCTGGTGAGGCTAGAGATTAGGAACAGCCAGAAAGCGGTAGGAAATAAGACTGGCAAAATAGAGCGGGCCAAATTATAGCCATATTATTATGTCATATGAAGCAATTCATATTTTATCATATAAACAATGAAAAATCACTAAAGCTTTTGCAATACCCTTATATCTTTCATAAAATACCCTTTGATCCAGGGCATGGGATTAGATACTATTTGTTAATTAGGTATGCCCTGAACTCAAACATCAATTTATTTATTTAAAAAAAATTTTTTTAACTATTCCATTTATCTATTCATGAGACACACAGAGAGAGAGAGGCAGAGACACAGGCAGAGGGAGAAGCAGGCTCCACACAGAAAGCCTGATATGGGACTCGATCCTGGGACTCCAGGATCACGCCCCAAGCCGAAGGCAGATGCTCTACTGCTGAGCCACCCAGGCATCCCTCAAACATCAATTTAAAATTAGGGTAATCAGAGGCACCTGGATGGCTCAGTGGTTGAGCATCTGCCTTTGGCTCAGGTTGTGATCCTGGGTTCTAGGATTGAGTCCCACGTCAGGCTCCCCACAGGGAGCCTGCCTCTCCCTTCGCCTATGCCTGACTTTCTCTATGTGTCTCTCATGAATAGATAAAATCTTTTAATAAAAAAATCAATTAATTAATTAATTAATTAATTAATTAATTAAAATTAGGAGAATCAGCAGTAGTATGTAGTATTAGAAATATGTGGTAATGATCCTTTGGGGTATAAAATATTTCTTGTCATGGCTTTATGTTAGTAAATATGACAAAATCTGTTTAATAGTTCAGAAACAATTTATTGAGCACCTATCATGCTCCAAGCTCTATGCTAAGCATTAAGAACAGGAAGGGGGCAGCCCTGGTGGCTCCACGGTTTAGCGCAACCTTCAGGCCAGGGCATGATCCTGGAGACCTGGGATTGAGTCCCACGTCAGGCTCCCTGCATGGAGCTTGCCTCCCCTCCCTCTGCCTGTGTCTCTGCCTCTCTCTCTATGTCTCTCATGAATAAATAAATAAGATCTTTAAAACAAAACAAAAAGAACAGGAAGAGATGACTCTGGCCCTCAAGGAGTTTATAATCTAGTAGGAAGAAATATAAACATTATTTTACCACTACTTAGAATGATCCTGTGCAAGTTGCTTTATTTCTGTAAGCCTTGTTTTCCTTATCTATAAAATGAGAATAAAGATATCTACCTTATAGGGTCCTTGAGAGGATTAAATCAAAATGCATATAAAAATGCCTAGCACAGTGACACAGAGTTGGCATTTAATAAAGCTAGCTATTACTCTTTCATTGCCTAGTGGTAGGTATTGTTTTCGTAGAAATTATAGTTATGTGGCACTTATTCGATTGCCAGTGAACCAATTTTATCAGCAACCATTAAGAACATGCTATGAACCAGGCATTGCACTAAGTTCTAGGGATTCAAGGATGAATGATCTGTAATACACAGGATTTAATTTTACTTAAGATCATTTAGGATATAAATAATCATATTATTCTACCAGAATAAAAGTTAATGACACTAACATGACTAAAACACATTACTAAAGCAATACAAATAATTTAATAGAAAGTAATTTATATGGCTACTGATAGGCTATTTACAAACATTTTAAGGAAAGTTTTAAGGAATGGTTTAAAATGGTTATTTTCAACTAGAATTATCACAATAAACTTCATTTACTGCAGTTGTAATGTATGACCAGTTACATCTTTAACACCAACCATTCACATTCTTTCTTAAACTTAAATGGCATTCTAAATATAAATAGACCCGAAACTAAAACTATAGTCAAAAGTTTACTTGGGCACAAGCCTTTTATATGAAAAACAATAAAACATTCTAGTTAATATTTTTGAGGTTTTGAATTTACTCTTCTGTTTTAAAAAAAAAAAAAAGATTTTACTTATTTATCATAAGAGACACAGAGAGAGAGAGAGGCAGAGACACAGGCAGAGGGAGAAGCAGGGAGCCTGAAGTGGGACTCGATCACGGAACGCCAGGACCGCACCCTGAGCCAAAGGCAGACGCTCAACCACTGAGCCACCCAGGCATTCCTTGAATTTACTTGTCAAGTATAAAGTTGTGCATTACACAGCAGGATAACCCAAATTTTCACTATTTCATATTTCCAAAATACTTACGGGTTATTAACTGAATGTTTATGATTTTTCCATCCAATTTTTGCAAACTGTTTAACTGTTGTTCCTGTAGAGAAAACAAACATCTATTAGTGAGATCATGCCTTCCTGTTGCTTATTAACAAATGTTGCAATGGACTGAGTGTCCCATTAAATATTTCCACATTTTCCCTTGTATAAATTATGAGTACTGACAACTTCAACAGATTTCTCACATAAATATTTCTTTAATTAAACCTGAATATAATTAATGAATTGAATCTATTAATAAGCATATGAAATGAAAACAGTTCAAACTGGTCAAGTCTACCTAGTATAACTAGAGTCCAATTTCAAAAACCAGAAAATATAGCCTGGGATTCACAGTGGATATAAAGCAGGAAAGCACTGTCAGAAATTTTTCAAGGAGTCTGCCAAAGCATCTCAATGCCCCTAGACTAAGTGAATTTTATAAATCGTACCCTCCAGGACCTGATCATTCTCCTTCCTCATGATAAGGCAAAAGGGTCTTCAGAAAAGCTACAGCCTAACAAAAAATACGTTATGTTTTTAAATATCTTAACAAAAAGCTTAAAGATTAGTGTCAGAAAAACAAAAGTATACATTAAGAAAGTAAAATATGCAAGGGTTTTTTTACTACTTAAAAAAAAAAAAGATTTTATTTGTTTATTTGAGATAGAGTGAGACCCAGAAAGATCACAAAGGGAGAGGGAGAAGGAGAAGCAGACTTGCCACTGAGCAGAGAGCCCAATGCAGGGCTCAATACTAGGACCCTGGGATCATGAACTGAGCCAAAGGCAGATGCTTAACTGGCTGAGCCATCCAGGGGCCCCCACTACTTTTTATTTTTTTAAGATTTTTCTTTTATTCATTTGAGAGAGAGAGCACGAGCAAAGGGGAGAGTCAGAGGGAGAGGGCAAAGTAGATTCCCTGCTGAGCAGGGTGCCTGACCCCGGGCTTGATTCCAGGACCCCAGGATCATGACCTGAGCTGAAGGCAGACACTTAACCGAGTCCCCCAGGCACTCCCCCCCCCCTTTTTTTAAATGCTTTTAAAAAGACAAAGCAGCACAAGATAGGTTCTGAATCCTGCTTTAGAGCCAGAAAGACTAAGGAAGAAAAAAAAGTCCACTGATAGGAGCTGATAATGTTATGTTAATGCATGGCACAGGAAAATGAAGAGTCCCCATTTCTGCTTCATCTCTATCTTCTCTGTCAGGAGGATGATCTTCAGAGCAGAAATGATATACATATAATTGAGCAAATCTTGAAGAAAGTAGAGTCCATGCCAGTGATCTTTTACCAATAAGAGTGATGATCAGGAGGCAGCCAACATGGATTCAGTAAGAACAAGCCATAGCAGATTAATATCTTTTTTTCATTGGTTTGACGGGCAGATCAGATGAAAACATAGTATCTGTATATCAGCAAGGCAATGAAATGTTTTAGGACATCTTTTGGGACAAGGTAAGGAAATACTATTGGTGGGCTTTGGTTTTTCTTTGCGGGGAGCATTTTGACATTACTAAAAAACAAGGGTTCTTTTGTCAAATGAGTTTAGATAATACTGGGTTAAACAAAGTTAAACAGATTTCTTTATAGCAAGACATTCAGAGCCTTTACTATTATTATGTGTATTTTTACTGTCTAAAAGGGGGTTAAAGGATGAAGCATCTCCCAACTTATCTGACTCATGTCATTAGAGAACCATACAAAGTTAATGTCCCACGGAACACATGCTGTGAAACCACCAGCACTGACTAATGAGTATTAACCTGGAGAAAAGTCTCTAGGCTAATCTCTAACCTCAGTCATGCTCTGGCTAGTATGTCTACCAAAAATTGGATTAGGAAATTAAATATATGCTCACCAAACCTGAACCCGGGAAGGACTGCTTTAAAATGCTGAATCCAAATAGATTTCAACAAGGCTTATTAACCTTATTAATGGGTTGATCAGAATGTAATTAATTAAATGATCAATTCTATTCCAGAAACCCCAAAACAACCTGGGAAAAGAAGAAGAAACTATGAAAAAGGCTCCGAGGTTCTGTTTGACTACAAGATCAATATGATTTAACTGTGTTACAACTACCAGCAAAGCTCACATGTGATCACAGTATCTGCAATGAGACCGGTGATGATGGCTCATGAAACAAGTCAGATGAGAAACGGTTAAGGAGAAGAGAAGTTAAGCACAAGGTCTGGCTGGCTTCGGATATCTGAAGAGCTATAAGGTAAAAGAGGCGCATCTCTTGTGAGCCTCAGAAGACAGAAACAAGACCATGGGTGGAAACTATAGAGACATCTGAGTTCAAAGTGGAAAAGAATACTGTAACAATTGGAATCATCCAAAAAATAGAGTGGACTCAGTTGGTGGCAAGTTCCTTGTCGCAAGAAGTACAAATGCTTTATTGTCATGTATTAGATTTACAAGTAATTCATTCATGGATTGATGAGGGAAGAGGGGCAAATGAACTCTATAAAAGCACTTGGCATACTGTCTGACATAAGAGATATTCAAGAAGTGTTGATGTCTTTTCTTCTTTTCGTTTTTTCTTACCCTAGGACCCAATTAATCTATAGAAGATAGCAACTCTTTAAAAAATATTCTGCCAGTGACTTACTATATATTTATTAAGCCTGGGTACTAATGAAAGGCTTGTTGACTACTGATCCTTAACTGCTAATTCAGATTTTTGGCTATTCAAAGGATATGTGTAATATAAAAACATTTCAGGGATGTCTGGGTGGCTCAGTTGAGTGTCTGCTTTTGGCTCAGGGAGTGAACCCGGGATCCTGGGATCGAGTTCTGCATCGGTCTCCCTGCAGGAAGCCTATTTCTCCCTCTGCCTATGTCTCTGCCTCTCTCTGTGTGCTCTCACAAATAAATAAATAAAATCTTTTAAAAAAATTTTCAACCTCCTTGAGTCAAACTTTGAAGCCATAAAAATCTGCTGATTCTACAGCAGAACGTAAGCTACTACATTCTTATGCAGTCATGTCTAGTACACATTCACAAACAGCAATTTCAAATGACAATTTAAAAGCCCGTCAGAGGGACGCCTGGGTGGCTCAGTGGTTGAGCATTGTTTGCCTTCCGTCAGGGCATGATCCTGGAGTCGGGGATGGAGTCCCACATCAGGTTCCCTGCAGGGAGCCTGCTTCTCCCTCTGCCTGTGTCTCTGTCTCTCTCTCTCTGTGTCTCTCATGAATAAATAAATTAAATCTTTTAAAAAAATAAATAAAAGCCCATAAGATTCTATAATTTATTAATCTACTGGATGAAAAACAACGTTTCAACTAAAATATTGTACATTTATACCTCAAAGTTTGGGCTAGAAAATTGTCCAACTATTCTGAATAATATAAAACTTGAGAAAAGATATAAGCTTAAAAACACACCAGACACAGGACTTCCAGGTAGCTGAGGACAACGAAGGCTACCTAAATCTGTCTCTCTCCATATCCTCCAAAAACAATATAGAATGACAAGAAGATTTTTAACTCTTTGAGGAACTCCCACACAGTTTTCCAGAGTGGCTGTACCAGTTCACCTTCCCACCAACAGTGCAAGAGGGTTCCCCTTTCTCCACATCCTCTACATTTGTTGTTTCCTGTCTTGCTAATTTTTGCCATTCTCACTGGTGTGAGGTGGTATCTCATTGTGGTTTTGATTTGTATTTCCCTGATGGCAAGTGATGCGGAGCATTTTCTCATGTGCTTGTTGGCCATGTCTATGTCTTCTTTGGTGAAATTTCTATTCATGTCTTTTGCCATTTCATGATTGGATTGTTTGTTTCTTTGTTGTTGAGTTTAATAAGTTCTTTACAGATCTTGGATGCTAGCCCTTTCTCTGATATGTTATTTGCAAATATCTTCTCCCATTCTGTAGGTTGTCTTTTAGTTGTTTTCTGTTTCTTTTGCTGTGCAGAAGCTTTTTATCTTAATTAAGTCCCAATAATTCATTTTTGCTTTTGTTTAAGGGGACAAGATTTATGTTATCTTTCCTACTTCAATTTTTTGGCATGGAACATTCTAGATACTTCCCATATGATGTTCTATATATAAATATTTTTTTTACAACTAAATCCTATATGGACTATTTCTTCAATTTAATTAAAAAACCACTTTATATTTTATATATCCTAGCATTGTCCACAGATCCGAATAAATTCCTGTTGTTTCTCATCACATGCATACAACTAACAATAGGTCTAAAAATTTTTTTAACATACCATATTTTTCCATGTGCTCTTTTCCAGCACATGCAAACATCTGAGGAGCAACTGGTTTGGCAGACAATCCATATTTATTGATGAGGACCTCAACATGCTTATCAAGTGGATTGGTCTTCTGTGAAGACTAAGGGAGAGGAAAAAAAAATCAATAAGTACTTGACATGATAAGTGTCTCTTTCAACTGTTACAGTGTTACTAAGACATACACATACTCTAAGCACATAGTAAAAAATAAGCAATGTGAATAAAATTAGTCAGGAAATGTTTTACAGGAAAACAAGGAAAGGAAAAATAATCAAATGAGATATTAATTTTTTCACAAAATATCTATAAATAATCCAGTAAGCAGGGTGTCTGGGTAGCTCAGTCAGTTAAGTGCCCAACTCTTGGTTTTGGCTCAGGTCATGATCTCACAATATGGGATTGAGCCCCACATCGGGTTCTATCCTCAGCCTGGAGTCTGCTCTGGGTTCTCTCTCTCTCTCTCTCTCTCTCTTTCAATTAAATAAATAAAGTCTTTTAAAAATAATAAAATAAAAGAAAGAAAGAATTCAGTAGGTACTCATACTACTCAAGGTGCTGGGAATAAAATAGTTAGCAAAACAGATAAAGGCTCTGCTCCTCTGGCATTTACATCTGTGTCAGGGAGGGGGCAAAAGGTGATGAAGACAAAGATAAATTAGAATGTAAATAGGGGCACCTGGGTGGCTCAGTTGGTTAAGAGCCTGACTCTAGATTTCAGCTCAGGTCCTGATCTCAGGGCTGTGGGATCAAGGCCCACCTTAGCCTGCACTCAGTGCAGAGTCTCCTTGTCCCTCTCCTTCTATTCCTCCCCCACTCACTTGTTCTTTTGCTCTCAAATAAATACACAAAATCTTTTTTTAAAAATGCAAACAATAATGCTATAAAAAAGAATAAATCCAAGTAAGAGAATAAAGACTGAAAGTAGGGGACGCTTGGGTGGCTCAGTGGTTGAGCGTCTGCCTTTAGCTCAGGACATGATCCTTGTGTCCTGGGATCAAGTCCCACATCGGGCTCCTCGGAGTGAGCCTGCTTCTCCCTCTGCCTGTGTCTCTGCCTCTCTCTATATATATCTCTTATGCATAAATAAATAAAATCTTAAAAAAAAAAAAAAGACCTGAACTGTTAAGAATCAGATGCTCAACCAAATGAGCCACCCAGGTACCCTAAGAAAAAAATAGTTTTAAAGAAAGAAAATTATTGTTAGATATTATAAACAACTCAACAATCCAAAGGCTATATTAATATAAATGGGTCTTACAGAGTCTGAACACAGAAACCTTAAAAATAAGTACATATAATTATGTATTTGGATAGCCAGAGATGGAAATTTTTTCCTATCAAAAGAAACTTTTAAAAAAGAGAGAGAATATGTTTGTTGCTAAGTAAAAAGGAAATGCTAATTAAAACAGTGATATACAACTTCTACTTCTAGACATGATGGATTACAGAAAACAGATTTATCCTTCTACCTTAACCAACTAAAAACCAGGACAAAATATACAAAAATCAATTATTTTCAGTCAAGTAGAAAGAATAGTATAGTGACCTCTGAGAGAAGGAAAATAAATAAGATGAGCATTATGACTATCCTCAGATTACTACCTAGAAACAGTATGGAAGAGTAACACAGAGTCCAGTAGTCTTCCTAAGTTGAATAAACAGAGTTTAGAGAAGTCAAGCAATCTCGAATTCACAAAGAAAATAAAGTGAGAGAGAGGGTGAGCATATGCACATGCTCTGAACATCTAGAGTATTCTCCTTGAGTCTTCAGTGAGTCTGATCAATACATGAGTATGAGGAAACTACTTAGATAAGGGGGAAAAAATTACTGGATAGGAGCAGATAGAACAATTCCCAATGCTCACACAAGGCCAGAAATAGTTTTTATTCTCAAACCACTATAGAAAGATCTCCTAACATATGGGTTATCAATAATCCTAAGGTTATTGCCTGGAAGTCCAGGCCAGTTTGGCCCACAAATAAAGGCTGTTCTGATTCTACCTAACAGAGCTTAAAAGCAAATCTCAAAAGGATCAAACCATTTCTAAAAGAAACTGCCCCAGAACAAATCCCCAAATAGTTAAAGGAATATAAAAATTCAACACCCAACAAAGTAAAATGTACAGTGTCTAGCATCCAATCATAAATTATAAAATATGTAATAAAATAGAAAAATAAAACCTGTAAAGAGTAGATTAATTGATCAATAGAAATAGACTTAGAAATGACACATTAAGACAGCATGTAAATATACTCTAATTGTTCAAGAAGGCAGAAGCAGAAGCATGACAATGAAAAATATGGAAGATATAAAAAAAAGACCCACATGAAACTTTTAGAGATAAAAAAGTACAGAATACGAAATTAAAAGTACACTGAATGGAATTAACAGCAGACATGGCAATATAGCTAATTAGTGAACTTAGGTACATAACACAATAAAACATAAAAAGAAGAACTCTAGAAAAAAAATTAACAAAGCATCAGTGAGTCACAGAACAACAATCAAGCTTAGTAAATGTGTCATTGGAGTTCCAGAAAAAGAGAAGATGGAGAGAAGGAGAAGTCAGAAGAAAAATATTTTAAGACATAATGGCTAGAGACATCTGGGTGGCTAAGTTAGTTAAGCATCTGACTCTTGATTTTAGCTCAGGTCATGATCTCAGGGTCATGAAACTGAGTACTGCATCGTCTCCATGCTCAGCACTCAGTCAGCTTGTCCCTCTCCCACTGCTCCTCCCCCCGCTCACGCTCACTATCTCTCTCTCAAGTAAATTAAAAAAAAAAAAATCAAAGACATAATGGCTGAAATTTTTCCAAATCTGTTGAAGACTATAACCCACATATCCAAGAACCTCAACTAACACCAAGAACAAAAAACAGGGATCCCTGGGTGGCGCAGCGGTTTGGCGCCTGCCTTTGGCCCAGGGCGCGATCCTGGAGACCCCAGATCGAATCCCACGTCAGGCTCCCGGTGCATGGAGCCTGCTTCTCCCTCTGCCTGTGTCTCTGCCTCTCTCTCTCTCTCTGTGACTATCATAAATAAATAAAAATAAAAAATAAAAAGAACAAAAAACATGATAAAAGTTCAACAAAGGGGGCATGGGGGTGGCTCAGTCAGTTAAGCATCTGTCTTTAGTTCAGAGTCCTAGGATTTAGCCTCCATCCAGCTCACTGCTCAGTGGGAAGCCTGCTTCTCCCTCTCCAGTCTCCTGGTCCCCCTACTTGTGTTCTCTGGCTCTCTCTCAAATAAATAAAATCTTTAAAAAAATTTCATCAAAGTACATTATAATAAAATTGGTTAAAATCAGTGATAAAAAAAATCTCAAAAGCAACCAGAGAAAAAGATATATTAAGAATATAGGAATAATTCGGGGTGCCTGGGTGGCTCAGTTGGTTAAGTAAGGGACTCCTGACTTCAGCTCAGGTCTTGATCTCAGGGTCGTGAGTTCAAGCCCCACACTAGGCTCCACACTGGGCATGGAGCCTACTTTAAAAAAAAAAAAAAAAAAGAATATAGGAACAACAACAGAAAAAGAAGGATAGCAGACTTTACATCACAAAAAATGAAAGCCAAAGACAGTGAACCAATATCCTTAAAGCACTAAAATTTTTTATTTTTTATTTATTTATTTTTTTTATTTATTCAGAGGCAGATTGAGAGAGAGAGAGGCAGGCAGAGAGGCAGAGACACAAGCAGAGGGAGAAGCAGGCTCCATGCAGGGAGCCCGATGTGGGACTCGATCTTGGGTCTCCAGGATAACACCCCAGGCTGCAGGCAGCGCTAAACCGCTGCGCCACCGGGGCTGCCCAAAGCACTAAAAATTTTTTAAAAAGTAATGCTAAATTAGAATTCTGTACCCACCGAATATATCTTTCAAAATATAAGATAAATAAACATTTATTAAAACATACAAAAGCTAAGAGAATTCATCACCAGCAAACCAGCACTATACAAAATGTTAAAGAAAATTCTTCAAGCAAACAGAAAATGACCCTAGAAGGAAATATGAATCAATATAAAGGAATAAAGAGCACTGAAAATGATAACTATGTAGATAATTCAAGTTACCTTTAAAACTACTTTAAAATTATCTTTAAAAAATAAATCGACTAAGGTAAATTCAATAACTGTTGTAAAGTTTATTATATATATGTGTGTGTGTGTGTGTGTGTGTGTGTATATATATATATATAGAGAGAGAGAGAGAGAGATGTAAAATGTGCTTCTAGGAAGAAGCAAACAAAAAATACTTTATAAGGTTCTTATAATACTATAGTGTACAGTCACAATACTACTCAAAGGTGGTCTGTGAATAAGTTAAAGGTATATATGGTGCTCCAAAAATACATTAAAAAAAATCATTCACTACAATCAGCTGGGCTTTATTCTTGGGTTACAAGAGTGGTTTAATATCCACAAATCAATCATCGTGACACATCACATCAGTAAGAGAAAGGATAAGAACCATATGATCATTTCAATAGATGCAGAAAAAAAATTGACAAAGTACAACATCCATTCATGACAAAAGCCTTCAACAAAGTAGGTTTAAAGGGAACATACCTTAACATAATAAAGGCCTTCTATGAAAAACCCACAGCTAACATCATCCTCAATGGGGAAAAACTGAGAGCTTTTCCCCTAAAGTCAGGAACAAGACACTGACGTGCACACTTCTACTCAACATAGTACTGGAAGTGCTAGCCACAGCAATCAGACAACAAAAAGAAATAAAAGGAATTGATATCAGTAAAACTTTCACTATTTGCAGATGACATGACACTATATATCAAAAGCTTGAAAGACTCCACCAAAAAACTGCTAGAACTGATAAACAAATTCAGTAAAGTCACAGGATACAAAATCAACATCAAGAAATCTGTTGCATTTCTTTACACCAATAATGAAGGAGCAGAAAGAGAAACTGAGAAAACAATCCCATTTACAATTGCACCAAAAATAATAATATACTTAGGAATAAACCTATCCAAAGAGGTGAAAAACCTGTACTCTGAAAACTGTAAAACACTGATGAAAGAAATTTAAGATGACACAAAGAAATGGACAGACGTGGGGTGTCTGGGTGGCTCAATCAGTTAAGTGTCTGGGATCCTGAGATCAAGCCCTGCATTGGGCTCTGTGCTCAGCATGGAGTCAGCTTGTCCCTCTCCCTCCTCTCCTCCTCTCATTCTCTCTCTCTTTAAACTAAATAAATAAAATCTTAAGAAAAGAAAAGATATGGAAATACATTCCATGCTCATGAATTGAAAGAACAAATATTGTTAAAATGTCTATTCTACTTAAAGCAATCCACACATTGAATGCAATTCCTGTCAAAATACCACCAGTGTTTTTCACAGACTTAGAACAAACAATTTAAAATTTTGTATGGGACCCCAAAAGACCCTGAATACCTAAAGCAATCTTGAAAAAGAAAAGCAAAGCTGAAGACATCACAATTATGGACTTCAAGTTACATTACAAAGCAGTAGTCATCAAAATAGTGTGACACTGGCACAAAAACATAGATCAATAGATCAGAATAGAAAATCCAGAAATAAACCCATAATTATATGTCCAATTATTTATTTTTCTTAAAGATTTTATTTATTTATTCATGAGAGACACAGATAGAGGGGGTGGGGGCAAAGACCTAGCCAGAGGGAGAAGCAGGCTCCATACAAGGAGCCTGATGTGGGACTCAATCCCAGATCCCGGGATCACGCCCTGAGCCAAAGGCAGACACTCAACCACTGAGCAACCCAGGCATCCCTATATGGCCAATTAATCTCTGACAAAGCAGGAAAGAATTTCCAATGGGAAAAAGACAGTGTGTTGGGAAAACTGGACAGCAACATGCAAAAGATGAAACTATACCACTTTCTTACACTATACACAAAAATAAATTCAAAGTGGATTAAGGACCTAAATATGTGATCTGAAACCATAAAAATCCTAGGAAAAAACACAAGCAATAATTTTACCAACATCAGCCATAATAACTTTTTTTTCTAGAAAGTCCCCTGAGACAAGGGAAACAAAAGTACAGCAAAAGAAACAATCAACAAAACTAAAAGGAACCTATGGAATGGGAAAAAAAATTGCAAATATCATATCTGATAAAGGGTCAATATCCAAAATATAAAAAGAACTTATAAAACTTAACACTCCAAAAAACAAATAATCCAATTAAAAATGGGCAAAAGATATATACAGACATTTCTCCAAGGAAGACAGACAGATGGCCAACAGACAGATGAAAAAGATGCTTATCATCATTTATCATCAGGGAAATGCAAATCAAAAGTACAATAAGATATCACCTCACATCTGTCAGAATGGCTAAAATCAAAAACACAAGAAACAGATATTTGCAAAGATGTGGAGAAAAAGCAACCCTCTTGCACTGTTGGTAGGGATGCAAACCAGTGCAGCCACTGTGGAAAACAGTATGGAAGTTCCTTCAAAAGTTAAAAATAAAACTACTTTATGATCCAACACTACTGGGAATTTACCCAAAGAATACAGAAACACTAATCTGAAGGGATACATGCATCCCTATGTTTATGCAGCACTGTTTACAACAGCCAAGATATGGAAAGAGCCTAAGTGTCCATCAAATGATGGATAAAGAAAATTTGATACACACACACACAATGGAATATCATTTGGCCATAAAAAAGAATGAAATCTTGCCATTTGCAATGACATGGATGGAGCTAGAGTAAAATGTTAAGTGAAATAAGTCAGAGAAAGACAAGTACCATAGGATTTTACTCATTTGTGGAATTTAAGAAACAAAATAGAGGAGCAAAGGGGAAAAAAGGAGAGAGACAAATCAAGAAACAGATTCTTAACTGTAGAGAGCAAACTGATAGTTAACAGAGAGGAGGTGGATGCAAGGGTGAGTGAAACAGGTGATAGGGATTAAGGAGTGCACTTGTCATGATAAACATCAGATGATTAAAATAAAAACATCTTTTGAAAAGTTAAATTATTGTATTTACTGTGTTTTGAGACTAAAAATATTCTACTGGAGAAAAATAAGAAAAATTTCTGTTGAATAGGAAAAAAACTAGAAATCCTAAAAGCAGGACAAAACATTAGAGATATAGTTAATGAGCTTATATAACAACTAAAGCAAAATTACAAAAAAAAAAAAAAAATCTCAGAAGACAGAAAAAAAGAACAAAGAAGATACTGAACAGAAAGAAAACAAGCAGCAAGATAATAGATTTAAATTATATTGTCCTAGTAAATGTTTAATAGCAGGATCACAAAGGTGGGAGAGACCTAATTGATGGATTTACCAATTTTTTTGGTATAAATATTTCCACTATAGGTAGTTTAAATCACTTAAAGCAAAGATGAAAAGAGATATGCAAAATCAGATCTTGCAAGCAGGTATGAGCCAGTAAGTATCAGTTTCAACAAAACACTAATTTGGGGCACCTGGGTGGCTTACTGGTTGAGCATCTGCCTTTGGCTCAAGTCATGATACTGGGGACCTGGATCAAGTCCCGCATCAGGCTCCCTGCAGGGGTCCTGCTTCTCCCTCTGCCTATGTCTCTGCCTCTCTCTCTGTATTTCTTCATGAATAAATAAATAAAATCTTTATTAAAAAACCCCACTAATTTAAACTCTATATATCAATAACCACAGTAAATGAAAAGGATATTAAAAGCCCAATTAAAAGCAGAGATTGATATATTGTTAAAAAGCAAGACCCAACTATATGTTGCCTACAAAAATCTAATTCAAAAACCACAAGATACCACCTTGCATAGCTTTTATTAAAAAGACGAGAAATCGCAAGTGTGAGGATGTGGAGAAAAAGGAACCTTTGTGCTCTATTGGTACACATGTAAACTTCAGCCACTATAAAAAAAGGCATGGAAGTTCCTCAAAAAATTAAAAACAGAACTACCATATGATTCAGAAATTCTACTTCTGTGTATTTATCTAAAGAAAACAAAGACACATAACTCTAAAAATTATATGCATCCCCATGTTGTTTCCTGCAGCATTATTTACAACAGCCAAGATATGGAAACAATCTAAATGCCCATCAATGGATGAATGGATAAAGAAAATGCAGGGTGGGGGCATGTACGTGGCACAGTCAGTTGTGTCTGACTCTCGGTTTTCACTCAGGTCGTGATCTCAGGGTCATGATCCTGAGGTCATGAGATCGAGTCCTACAGTGGGCACCATGATCAGCAAGGAGTCTGCTTAAGATTCTCTCTTCTGGGGCAGCCCGGGTGGCTCAGCGGTTTAGCACCGCCTTCAGCCCAGGGTGTGATCCTGGAGACCCGAGATCCAGTCCCACGTCGGGCTCCCTACATGGAGCCTGCTTCTCCCTCTGCCTATGTCTCTACCTCTCTCTCTCTCTCTCTCTCTCTCTCTCTCTCTCTCTCATGAATAAACAAATTTTAAAAATCTTTAAAAAAAAAAAGATTCTATCTCCCTCCCCACTGCCTCTTTCCCCACTATCTCTCTCAAATACATTTTTAAAACTTGAAAGAAAGAAAGAAAGAAAGAAAGAAAGAAAGAAAGAAAGAAAGAAAGAAAAAGAAAGAAAGAAAGAAAGAGAAAATGCAGGAGGGGAATAAATATACAATGGAATATTATTCAGCTATGAAAAAAATGAAATCTTGGGTCACCTGGCTGACTTAGTCAGGAGAGCATGCAACTCATGATCTCAGGGTTGTGACTTTAAGTCTCATATTGGGTGTAGAGGAGATAACTTAAAAAGCAATAAGAAGAATGAAATCTTGCCATTTACGATAACATAGATGGACCTTGAGACATTATGCTAAGTGTTACTAGCCAGAGAATGACAAATATGATCTTGATTATATGTGGAATCCAAGAAAATAAATAAGGTGCATCTGGTTGGCTCAGTCAGTTAAGTATCTGACTCGATTTCAGCTCAGGTCATGATCTCAGGGTCATAAGATCAGGCTATGTGCTTGGCTCCATGTTCAGCAGGAAGTCTGTTTGAGATTCTCTCCCTCTCCTTCTGTCCCTCCCCACTGCTCACATATGTGTGCATGCTCTTGCTTTCAAATAAATAAATCTTTAAAAATTAATTAATTAATTAATTAAATATGCTCATAGATACAGAGAACAGACTGGTAGTTGTCAGAGGCAAGAGGTAGAAGGTAGGCAAAATAGATGAAGGGAGTCAAAAGGTACAAACTTCCAGTATAAAATTAAAAAGTCATTGAGGATGTGCCTGGCTGGCTCAGTTAGTACAGCATACAACTCCTGATCTCCGTTCAGGACACACATTGAGTGTAGAGATTAATTAAAAATAAATTCTTTCAAAAAGTCATGGAATATAATGTACAACATGATAACTCTAGTCAATAATACTGCACTGCATATTCAAAAACTGCTAAGACTGTAAATCTTAAAAGTCCTTAAAAGTTCTCATCATAAGAAAAAACATTCTATCTGCCTCAGATAGAGAGAGAGAGAGAGCTTGGTGTGAGGAGAGGCAGTAGGAAGGAGAGAAAATCTTAAGTAGCAGACTCCATGCTGAATGTGGACCCTGACACAGGGCTTAGTCCCACGGTCCTGAAATCATGACTTGAGCTGAAAACAAGAGTTGTGAGCTTTGGGGTGCCTAAGTGGTTCAGTTGGTTAAGCAGGTGCCTTCGGCTCAGGTCATGATCCCAAAGTCCTAGGACCTTAAGCAACGTTTTAAAAAACTCTACAGCATCAAATACCTACATTTGAAAAAAGGACACATTTAAAAGCAATGACCTAAGCTTCCAACTTAATAGACTATAAAAATAAATAGCAAGTTAAACCTAATGTAAGAAAAGGGAAATATTAAGGATCACAGATCTAACTAGAAAGTGAACAGAATGAAACAGAATGAATAGAAATTAGCAGAATGAACTAGAAAAGAGAAAAAATTGAGAAAAATCTATGACAGTAAAAGCTGGTACTCTAACAAGATCAATAAAATTGGTAAATACTTTTATTTTACTGATCATGGGAAAAGGAGAGAAGACAAAGATTAACATCAGAGAAAGACCAAGGACATATCCAAAGATCTTACTCTAAAGGTGTACTATGAGAATAATATGATCAACTTTTTGTCAATAAATTCAACAATTTAGATGAAATCGATAAATTCCTGAAAGGGCATTATCAAAGCCCTCAAAAACAACAACAACAACAACAACAACAAAAACACCCAAATAGTAATATATTTACTGAAGAAATATACTGAACTTAAAAGGTTAAAAACTTTCCCATAGAGAAAACTCTAGACCCTGATGTGGTTTTTAATAATTTTCAAATAAAAGTTATCAAGGTATTTATCATTCACCACTTAAGAAAAAAATCTATTTTTCATATATCATAAATGCTAGGTACTCCTATTAGGGACTCACCTAATAATCTTATTTTGTACTGTTCTCCGGCTGCTACCCTCCAATCTAGTTTTTCAAACTATCTCCTGAACATATTATTATTTTTTTTTGTAGGCTCCATTCCTAACTCAGGGCATGAACCCACACAACTCTGAGATCAAGAGTTACATGCTCTACCGACTAAGTCAGCCATGTGCCCCTGAACATATCATATTATGATCATTCCAACATCTATGACTTGGCATATGATGCTTTGTCCCATACCCAGAAAGATCCATCTTTCCCTCTCTTTTATTATCTTTGTTTTATTATTGTAATTATCCTTATTTGTGATATAATCATTTCACATAATTATTATCTCTTATTGTCTATAAGACCCAACCTAACATTTTCCACTTTCTTGAAATGTTTCCTGAGGGAAAAAGGGAAATAGCTCTTATTGATTTGAGTGCCTATTCTGTACCATTCTCATGATTACTAAGAGATTCTATATCTAATTTTTTATAGAGATCCTTTAATGTTTCAACAGAGAACTGAATCAGATTGACCTCATAAATTAGATAAATAGTATAATCTTCGATGAATAGGCTAAAAGTTATCTTCAACTCGTTTTCTAACAATGGCTCTAGTTTTAGGGACGCCTAGCTAGCTCAGTCAGAAGAACATGCAACTCCTAATCTTGAGGTCATGAGTCTAAGCCCCATGTTGAGTGTAGTGATTATTTAAAAAAATAAAACTTAAAAAAAAAACAGGGGTGCCTAGGTGGCTCAGTCAGTTGAGCATCCAACTCTTGGTTTTTGGCTCAGGTCAGGATCTCAGGGTCCTGGAATCAAGCCCCACATCAGATTCCCTACTCAGCAAGGAGTCTGCTTCTCCATCTCTGTCTGCCACTCCTCCCTGTCCATGCACTCTCACTCTCTCCCTCTCTCTTTCTCAAAATAAATAAATAAAATCTTTTTTAAAAAAAATGTCAGTAAGCCCATACCTATCAATAATTACTTTAAATATAAATAAAATAATTCTTCAATCAAGAGACAGAGTGGCTGAATGAATAAAAAGACAAGACCCATCCATATGCTGCCTATAAAAGAACCACTTTAGATGTAAAGACACACAGATTAAAAGTAAAGGGATGGAGTGGATGGAACTAGAGGATATTATGCTAAGCGAAATAAGTCAATCAGAGAAAGACAATTATCATATCATCTCACTCATATGTGGAATTTAAGAAACAAAACAGAAGATCATATGGGAAGAGAGGAAAAAATAAAACAAGACAAAATCAGAGAGGGAGACAAACCATAAAAGACTCTTAATCATAGGAAACAAACTGAGGATCACTGGAGGGGAGGGGGTGGAGAGATGGGGTAACTGAGTGATGGACATTAAGGAGGGCATATGATGTAATGAGTACCAGGTGTTATATAAGACTGATGAATCACTGACCTCTACCACTGACACCAGTAATATATTACATGCTAATTAATTGAATTTAAATTTTTAAAATGTGCATTAAAAAAAAGTAAAGGGATGGAAAAAGACTTTCTATGCAAGTGAAAACCAAAAGAAAGCTGAGATTGCTATAGTTATATCAGATAAAACAGACTTAAAGACTAAAATAAGTGACAAAGGTCCTTATACAGGATAAACTAAAACTTACTTCTACTTGTTACACATAAGATTCAAATATTCAATCTTTTTTTTTTTTAATATTCAATCTAAAGAAAAACACTTCATTATTTTGGCTGTCCTCCACATTCACATGTTGATATACTTATTAAAGTATAATTATGTTTGGTCTTATTATTTTAAGTCAGCTTTAAAACCTCAAAACCAGCCACCCAATGACAAAGGGGTCAATCCAACAAGCCAACATAATATTTGTAATTATTCATACACCTAAGACAGGAGCACCTAAATATATAAACCAAATGTCAACAGACCTAAAGAGAGAAGTGGACAGCAATGCAGTAATAGTATTGTACAGAGAACTTTAATACCCTACTTGTATCAATAGATAGATTATGCAGACAGAAAATCAATAAGGAAACATTGGACCAGATGGACTTAGCAGACATATACAGAACATTCCACCCAGAAGCAATAGAATATACATTCTTCTGTGGTACACATGGAATATTCTCCAGAATAAATCATGTGGTAGGCCACAAAACAAGTCTTAATAAATTTAAGAAGACTGAAATCATCAAGCATCTTTTCCAACCACAATGGTTTAAAACTAGAAATCAACTACAAGAAGAAAACTAAAAATTCACAAACAAGTGGAAATTAACACGCTACTGAACAACCAAAGGGTCAAAGAAACAAAAAAAAGAAATCAAAAAGTATCTTAAGATGAATGAAAATGGAAACACAATAACAAAAATTTACAGAACGCAGCAAAAGCAGTTCTAAGAGGGAAGTACATAGTGATAAACTCCACTGAGAAACAAGAAAAATCACAATATAAACCACACAAAAACAAACAAAAAACCCATTTAACTTTACACCTCAAGGAACAAGAAAAAGACACACAAACAAGGCCCAAAGTCAGTAGAAAAAAGAAAATAACAAAGATCAGAATGGAAATAAATGAAAGAGAAAAAAAGCAAATAGAAATGAGTGAAATTCAATGCTGGTTTTTAAAGAAGATAAACAAAATGTCCATGCCTTACTTTCTCACCACTTCTCCATTAATTCAATTAAACATAATTATATCTTATCACACTGTCTTCCATTTAACATCCTGCCAATTTTTCATCTTTTTTCTCTTTAAAATGTATTCTAAATAATTATTTCTAATCTAGTCCAGTTTCACTAATTCTCTTTTCAGTTATGTACAATCTGTATCTTTTTTATTTTTAATTTTGATTTCTTAATTTTTATTATTTTATTTTTCTCTTCTAAAAACTCTATTTGTTTTCATGTCTATAATGTCCCTTTTAGCAGTTTCCTATGCCCTTAGGATATTTCCAAGCTTGTCTTTTATTCCTTTAAACATAGTGTGTCTAAATCTACATTCATGAAATCCAGTTTCTGAGGTCT